>NW_027072034.1:71623636-72956884 GCF_038088225.1 Cyrtonyx montezumae
TCCTTTCTTCTAAAAATTATATCCTGAAATATAACAGTGAAAAGGAGAAAAAGCAGTATTTTCCTCCTGACAAGCCAGATTTATAGAATCACAGAATCCTTAAGGTCAGAAAAGACTATTAAGGTCACATAGTCCAACCATTAGCCTATCCCTACCATGCCTGCTAATCATGTCTCTCAGTGCCAGATCCACACAATTCTTGAACACCTCCAGGGATTTCCAATCCTTCCTCAACTCTTCAGGCAGGATAATAGAACATTTGGTTAGACTGTGGCTGTGCAACCTTTTGGTTTGCCTGGGCTGCACTGTGTGAAGAGGAATTGTGTTGGGCCACATGTATTTAGGTTGCAGCGAACGTAACGCCTCCTATTTATTTCCATGAGAACAACAATTGATACAACAAGCACAAAAATACTACTTAACAGAGCAAATTCTCAGCTACAAAACGTTTTTCAGCAACAACCACCTTACCCATGGCAGGGGAGTTAGAACTAGACAGACTTTGATGTCCCTTCCAACCCAAGCCATTCTACAATTCTATGATTTTATGAACTTCGTCACTACCATTAGCTATACATTTTTGTCAGCAATGGACAAGAGCCTGTATAGCGCAGGCTCCACTAATAAATCTGCTTCAGCAGAGGTGACACACTATTGCAGTTGCTGCTGCTGAAACACATCACCTACCACTTCACTTGCTCACATCCACTGTTCGGTCCCCATTAAAATTTATCAAGAATCAATGAGTGCCATTATTTCCACACACAGAAATTCAATGACACCTCTTTGCTTCATGCACACTTCCGTGTCAGACCCCATTCTGTTAGACTGCCCCTCACACAGCAACAACATGTAATGGAATATTGGTGGGAAATTTCAATCTCTACTGTCATAGCATACTATGACATTGTGGTCCAACACAGTAAAATAGGAGGCATTACTTTCAGAGCAGACTCATAAGATATATAATATAGTTAATGTATATAAGTATCAACATTTATTTTAATATTTAATATTTTTATTAAAAGAAGAAAAAAAGAGGGCAAAAAAACATTAAACTAATGGGAAATTTTAAGTTGATTTTGTGAAACTAACACATCAGTCTGGTTCAATGGCAGTGGTAGCAGTTCTCAGCGAGCTCTCAAGGTGTTTGTCAGAGATTTTTGATTAAATTTTACTCTTCCTGTAATTCATCCTTGAAAATGGATGAAAAGAGTTGCTACCATGATGGTGCAAGGCAGGAGACAGCCACAGGATGTGCTGGGCCAGGCCACATGTGGCCTGTGCATTGGACATTCCTGGGTTAGACCTTTCTGCTTCTGGCCTTAGTAAGAAACATGATCCAACTCCAAAAACCATGTTAAGAGCTGGGGAAAAGGTTTCCCAGGAAGGGACATTTTGATCATGACTGACAAGTAAACTGTTGTGCCTTCAGGAACCAAGGGGGAGCATATGAGCCGCAGATTTAAGAGAGGAAAATAACGAGATGAAACATATCTCTGCCTTTTCATTACATAACCAGATTGCTTAAAACTGTTTTTCTCAGTGGGAATCTAAATATGAAAAGGTGAGGAGGTCTGCATATTGCTTTGTTCCCTCAGAGCCGCTATCTGAAATTTTACAGCATCATGTCTCGCCTTCAAATTCTTGAAACATCTATAAACAATGGTGTACAATTCATGGTGGCGTGAGTGCAATAGAATGCTCATAAAAATACAAAAGAAAATATTTTCTTACTCCCCAAAAATATGCTCCACCAGCACTTTTGTATTAGCTCATCCTCTGTACGCACAACGTGTACTTAAAATCAGTTGTATTTCTTCCACTTCTAAATGTTTTGAGTTTGAAGACTGATTTTTCCAGTTATCTGTACATTCCTATCATTTGTAGTGTAAAGGGACACTGAAATATGTTTTCCATATGCTGGAAAGAAGTTAGGAATCCTGTTTTAGTTATGGCTGATTATGGTAGATTTTCCTGCCTTTATCCCCTCTGCTGAGAACTGACATTTCAGTCAGGCCACCTGTCCTTTTCGCACCTCTCTTGCTCACATTATGTTTAATTCATTAGTAATATTTGGCAGGAAATGTGATGTCATGAACGTTGTATTTGTCTACTCTGAAGAACATTTACCATCTTGTGACAGTTGTGGATTCTGCCACCAGTGTACTGGCAGGCTTACCCAATTCTTTTAAAAAGTTTAATATATTGTCTCTACTTACAATGTATAGCTTCTTCAAGATATTTAAATACTGATAAATTTTTAGGTCCCAAAAGTTTTTAACAAGGTGAAAGTACTTCAATAGGTCTTGTAGTCTGATCAGCAGCTCCTGTCTCTCCTTGCTTTCCTTATTGTTAGATGTCTAGTTTTTCAGATATGTTATATATAGTAAATTGGTGATATATATCTTGAAATTCTCAACTTTCCTATTATATACATCTGATCAAGAGAAGGAGTAAGTCTAGTCTTAAATGTTCAGCTGCAAAAGCATCAGCCTGAACCTAGAAATTACAGACTGGAGACAGTGACTCATTATTTCACAATAGGCTACCTCTGGGAAGTTTTTTTTCTACATTAAACAGCTCCAGGAGAAAAAGATGGGGCATTAGGGGTTCTTCTGTTTTTCTCTGAAGGAGCACACAGGCTCCAGTCCAGAAACTCTCACCATACTAGTAAGCTTGGACACTGCAGTAGGAGTACCATCAGCTTCTATGAGACTGTTGCCCGTGCAAAGATCTGCAGGTATGCATCCAGCTGCTGTACCACAGCATTCATCTGGAAGTTTGGTGCAGACTGAGTAATAGTTCAGATACAAAAGACTTGGAAACTTTCCATCTCTCCAGAGTTTGGATTTTTTTCTCCCTATGTTCTTAACAGTGTCAATCATAAGGTAATAATTTGCAGGTGTTCTACTGTAACACCTGTGTGAAATTTAAGATGTTTTTACCAATTTGGTTTAGTTTGGGCAAAGATTTTTGGTTATCGTAGGCATCTTCCTTGCTTATTTGTTGACTTCCATTCTATATATCCTATGTCTTCTAACAAAATGATGTAAATGTAATGTTCTTCATAGCAGAGAATATTGTCAGAAAAAGTGATCGTTGTTCTATCATTTATTTTTTTTTTAATTGCCAGCATAAGCTTAAGTATGCATAGGTCTCATCACCTACTCTAAGAAGAGAATCATTTTTTTGAGGAGACAGTCTGCTCTCTGTCTGATCTGAGTGCATTTATTCAAGAAGAGAAAAACTGGATGAGGTGCAATTGACCATCCTCAGCATTAAAAGGTTATGTGATTTCCAATCCACAGTGAAAGAGGGCATAGGAAAGCTTCAAATCTTTCCACAAAGAATGGATAACAGATAGCGCAGCTATCACAGTTGTCACAGGTGAGAGGGCCCACAGTTACAGAGGCAAAGGAGAAAAAAATGCAGTTTTTACTCATAGCGAAAGGTTAGCAATTGAGAATTGTATCCTGTACTTGGAGGCTGGAGAGACAATTGTTTCTGTCTGAGTAATAGCCGCAGTGATCTTTGACTTAAACTGGAATACAATAATTACCATCCAGATCAGATTTGTGCTTCATTTCTAATCAAAACCAGGCAGAATGCTAAGCTGGCCAGCCTCCATTTAGAGAAGGATAAGGAAGAGAAGGGCATTTTCTATACTTGGCAATAAATACTTATTTTTTGAGCTCTAGCACACCAGCTGTGAAGCTCAGGAACTTTTAATGGATAGGAAAATGTGGTTTAGTACAGGATTAGGGGAAAGACCTTGGAAAGCCTATCCTTGAAGATATATTAATTCATATAAAATCCAGACATCCTCACTTGCATCTGTGGTCTCTTTAATAAATTTTGCCTCCTGTAAGTAAAAGTAACCTGGATATTTCTAATTTCACTCTTTTTTACAGAGAAATGAACTCAATATGTACAACTTTAAGGTACAGAGTCAAAATAATCAATGCACAATATTTTCAAAATTCCTTAACTTGTACCAAAAAAAAAGTACTTTTTCATAAAAGAAGTCTTAATTTATCCTTATGTAATTATAGACCTCTCTACAATATTCTCAAATACATCATCTAATATCCTTTGTATACAAAGGTATTAAAGTGACTTTCCACCGCATATAGAAATGTTGAGCTTGAGTTTTAAGATCAGCCAGGCTGCTGGCTATTTTTTCTAATTCTTTTTTCAAGTTTGAATTCTTCCAAGTGCATTGTCTTGCACCTGTCCCAAAAGCCCCTGCTACCAACTCAAGCTGCAAGATGTAAGGATTAAACACAGCCCTGCAGAAAATGATTTGGGGGTACTGGTGGATGGCAAGATGGACATCAGACAGCAGTGTGCCCTCACAGCTCACAAAGCCAATTGTATCCTGGTGCACTGCATTCAGATGTTAGTCCACAGTACTGGAGTGACATAGACTTGCTGGAGTGTTCACAGGAGGGCCACAAAAAGGATCCAAGGGATGGCACACCTTCCCTATGAGGACAGGCTGGGAGAGCTGGGGCTGTTCAGCCTGGAGGAGAAAAGGCAAGAGACCTTTCAGTGTCTAAAGGAGGCTGTAAGAAGGAAGGGTGTCGACAGACTGTTTAGCGGGGACTGTGGTGACAGGACAGGGGGAAATGGTTTCAAACTAAAACAGGAGAGAATTAAACTGAATATAAGGAAGAAGGTTTTTTTTACAGTAATGATGGTGAGGCGCTCAAGTAGGTTTCTCAGAGAGATGGTGGATGCCCTGTCCCTGGAGGCACTTAAGGTCAAGCTAGACAGGATTCTGAGCACCTGATGAAGCTGTAGGTGTCCTTGTTCACTGCAGGGAAGATGGGAAAGATCTCCTTTAGGAGTCCCATCCAACTCAAATGATTCTATGACTATGACAAACTGCTGCAGCTTTTGGTATAGCTTCCTATTGTTAAAATGAAACAATCTAGCAGAGTGAAGAGGAATTCTTTGACTGTACACCATCATTAAATATATCTGTTTTTGACAGGGGAGATGATATCTCTGAAAACAGCATCTTTTGAGCTGTATTTATTAAGAACCTACAAGCACTAATCAATTTGGAAAACAGAGTAGAAGTTGAGATTTTTAAATTACCCGTACTATATATTCTCTTTCTTTTACAGCAGTACTTTCCCTTACAAATATCTGTTTTGTGTTTACCTATATGAGTTGTAGTGATGGATCTTTCTGGTACATTCTTGCAGCTTTGAGGAAACAGATGACAAACTGCTTTGGCTGAGGGAGTTTCAACCCCAGCTGCATTCTGCTCAAGTACTTCTCTCTGTTCCTCCCCAGCAACAGCTTTCCCCATTTGCTCCAACACCAACCCAGCATTGCTGAAAAATAGATCAAAGAATGATGGAAATATTCCATACCTAGACTATCTGAAGCCATTTGTCTTCAAAAAATACTTAACAAAAAAGCAATCCAAATCAGTAAGAAGTAATAAAAGTGCTACCTAAGACCTTTTTATGTCAGGTCTACAGGGTACTTATCTGTCTTCTCTAGAAGAAAAATATCATCATTACCTTGAGCAGGCCCCAGCTATTTCCACTGCCATGTCTATGTCCCGCAAAGGAAATATTTCCCAAAGGCTTTTGGACAGCAGCATCTGCACTGGGATGAAAGGAGGTAAAAAAAATCTGAGCAGACTTCTGTAAGCCAGTATTGTTCAGAACTCCAAACTTTGATAGCATAGATGAATCAACAGAACATTAATCTGTCTCCCAATAAGTTGCCAAGTCACTGATAAAGTTTGCAGCAAGATTTCTTTCATTTTTTCCAGAACTTTTCCTATATTAAACCCTGCATTACCAACAGCTACACATTATAACAGAGGCAACATTCCAGGAAAATTTAACTACATGATCCCTTTAGCAAAAGATTATTGAAGAGAACTCAAATGCTGCCTGCTCAGCATGTATACTCTTCTGATACATACGTGCTGTCAGAGAGACAGCACTCTTACTGTACCTTTCGCAAAATGGCTCATAAATTTTAAAATCCTAGGCACTGTCCTCAGGAAGTGTTTCTTCCTCACCGGAATTGCTCTGAGTAAAAGATCAAAAAATTCATTTTACTAGCATTGTTCTCACAGTAAGATACTGATGTTCATTAATGGGTTCAGATGATTAAGATCTAAAATGCTATATCAACAACTATTTGATACAACTGAAATTTTATTTGCCTTTAATTCTGAGAAAAACAAAGCATTTAATTCTTCCCTTGATTCAAATCACAAGCTGCTTTCTAAATGACCCAGAAAAAAATATGTATCCCTTCGCTGAAAAGCCAAAATATGGCATAGGAGGAACATACAGAAAAGTGGAACCTTGGTTACAGTACTGTTGATATGTTAGACAGGGAGTTAGCTTTACTACATATTTCCTTGTCTTTATTAATAAAGGTAGAATTTTTTTAAAGAGTATAATTTCTCCTTGAAATTATGTTCAAGCTCCTCTTAAGACTCAATCAGAAAATAGTCCTTTCCATTTTCCTGATCTGTCAAGATTTGACTCATAAGTCCTGAAAATTGTAACAAAATTCTGTTATTCATTAGATGACTGAAGATAATTAAATTCCCTCTGGCTCAGTCTTGCCATGTTTTGAAACTGCTGAGTCACTTTTCTGTCTCATTGCAAGGCCTGAGGTAGACTTTTAAAGAAAACAATCCTTTCTAAAGCAAATGAAGGGACAATAACTTTTGTCCTTTACTTACATGGTTTAGTAAAGAATGATCCATCCAGAGAACTGCAATGTAGCTCATACAATGGTCTTCCTTATTTTGCCTTACCCATTAGTCTTTAATCCATTAAAGAATGTTAGGGCTAATGTAAAACATCCTTCCAAGTAGTTCATGGCCTCACATGGGAGCTTTTAGGATCTTTATTGTATGATATTTATCTATATGAGAGAAAGTTATTTCAGTCATTAATGCTTGGGACCCAAAATTGCTTCTAGTGTGTATCCACTACTTTGATTCATGTTTTGCAGCTGATATGTATTGAAGCAAAACAAGAGGAAATACAAACTGATGTTATTTTGCTTTATTGCTACTAATGTAATTTTTCAAGCATATTAGTTAAATTTCTACGTGTTGCTGACATTAAACAACAATAATATTTGGGGATGGTTAGGTTTTGCATACATTACCATTACTATCTCCATAGTCATATGAAGAATGGCATATGAGAAGATTAATGGCAATAATCTGGAGATTACTGTCTAACAGAAAAAAAAAAAAAAAAAAGCAGGAAAAAAAAAGGTAGAGGAGGAAAATATAATTCCACATACACATTCTGGGATTATTTTAGAATTCAGAAATTATTCCTTTTTACATCTCCTTTTTTTGTGTGTGTGTTTTCATGAACCAACTAACTCTCTGTAGTTCTTATGGCAGAAATGGATCTTTAGGAATGATGAGCAATAGAAAAATAAGTCTCTAAGTATGTTCAGTGAAAATTTTCTCTTGCTATATAATGGTAAGAGATACGAAAGCCAAGCAAACTTTCTGGAGCAGCATAGGCAGAAGGAAATTATCTGTGCAGTCTGAATAAAGACAGGTGAGGCAATCTCATCTATCTGCTTCTCCTAACCATCACAGCTCTAAATCCTCATCTGCAATTAGTGATGACATGTTCTAATCTTCTTCGTACAAGCTGTATGAGGATTATAACTTCACATGGGAAATATCAGGAGAACAAAAACTCAAAAAATCCTTCTCTCTTGCAAAATCATTAAATAAAGACAAAAAAAGAAGAACTTAAAAAAAAAAAACCTTAAATGGTAATAATAAAAGACAAATTAAGTGTGAAGGTAGTTTTTAAACTAAATGTCTTCAGAAAAACAACTAAGTTTTCAATTTATTGCTGTTCCTCTGAGGGACTCAGATTTTGTCTGAGGTTGCAATTTATGCCTGCCTACGGAAGCAGTCATCCCTGTGAGTTGCTATTATTCTTTCCCAGTAATAAAAGAAATAGTAATAATCAGATTTGTTTCTACAACTGAATAGTAATCTAAAAATTGTCCAGAAAAATTGCTCACAAAGACCATCCTACCTATCCAACCCTTTGCTCACTATTCATTTTAATTTTTGCTGCATTTTTCCTCACCATCAGATGTCAACGGTTTCATTTATTTTCACGACTACAATCACGTGAAAAAGGTTTATTTTATGCTCATTGTATATCACGCAACACTGCATCCTCAGCCTCATGCTCAGAAATATATTCTGTGGTCAGATAAATTAACTTTTTTATTATTATTATGCCCACATAAAATTATTTCAGAATATTTATTTTTCTTTTAATTGAGGCAGGGATTTTATGGCATTTGAACATAGGCTCTTCTTTCCTTTTTTATGCATTTGCCCTCTGGTCTTTGTCAACCCCTGCAGTCAAACTAACAAATTCCTCTTTATTATACTGTTAGCGTGCTGTCATTATTTTGGGTTTTTTCTTCTCCTGGAAGGCTGTTTTTGAAAAACTATTCTTGTTATTCAGAATTTATAAGACTTTACTGATCTGTCAATTCCTGGTGTATCTAATGCAGTCACTGTAAATTTAAGTCACTGTAAATTGTTGTCCCCAGCTGGGGACATCAAGCCATTCTGGGAAGCATTTCCTTCTCATACCTTGCCCCTCTTATACAGGAAACACAAACATCTTAATATCATAGACTGATTTCTGTTTGCCTTTGCAATAAAGCTGTTGTCTTTGTTATGCAATCTCAAGTTCTTCACTGGCTTTTGAGAAGACAAAACCTTACTTGTGATTTTGGACATAGGTCTTCTGCATTATAGCAAATGGTGTTGCCAGATGAGCTTTTAAAACAGCTGTCAAATTCATGTAAAGCGGATTTTTTTCCCATAATTATCTTAGCGCAAGATACTATTTAAAAAGTCTTATTTAGCAACCTCCACAGAGTAAAAAGTACTTTTAGCATTGTCATGGAATTATTGCAGATGTTATTTTTAACCACAAAAAAAAAAAAAAAAAAGAAAAGTGCTTGTCTTTGTATTCCACACATTTCACAGGAATTTTTCCACTGTTTTTCACAAGATCAAAAACTTCATAATTTCAACGTCATTGCCAGGACAAAAGACTTAGAACTGATAGTTCTGCTTTTTGATTACTGGCAGATTTCAATTTGAGGTAATAACATGTAGACCTGAAGCAAAAGAACTCTGAGGCTCAAAAAGCAATGGAAACAATGAATGTGCTTCAGAGATGAAGGCAGGTCCAGAAATCCTTAGCCTCCAGAATTACTTCTGCTGCATGAAATACTTCTCTAAATGTAGCTGCTGCCATGCATAAAATTGAGATTATTGGCATTTTGAGAAGGTCTGAAATGTTTTTATATTGGGTAAGAAACAAGTTTGCTTATGTTTAGAGATATCAAATCCTAATATGCAGAAGTAAACCCTGCTCATCTGCTAAAAGTTTGGCTTCAATTTATTTAATGAAATGGTGAGCATACAGGGTTTAGAGAAATTTCCTAATTTTTCCCTATTCCTGAGGATTTTCTGCCACAGTAAAAATATATCCTGGTTATAAATTACTTCCCAATGATTCCAAGTCCTAAATTCATGCAGTTCTGTAATGCCTTCCTTTCTATTCTCAATTTATAGGATTCACAGTTCCAAAAATAGCCTCAGTTACTGATTGAATGTTATTTATTTTTTCAGCTGTTCTTAGAAAGCTAAAAGAAATAATCCCATATGAATTATACCTGCTGGCTAGCTTGGATACTCCTAAGGCGATATCTGTTCAGTATACACCTGAACTTCTAGGTCCTTATCCCAAGGTACTTACATTTTAATTAAGCTAAAATGATGAAAGGTTAAACAGCTATGTTCATATTGTTATACCATCAACAAGGGCTCCCACATCCATCTTCCTCACTCCTTCAAACAAGATCTTAGCAAGAGCTGGTAGGCAGCCTGTAAATATGCCTGCCTCGGAATGCCTAGCAGCACGCAAGGCTAGATAACTAGGTCCAAATATCAACCTAAGCACTCACATGACCTCCAGGTCCCTTTCAGAAGTCCCTCTCCCTATTCGTATGAGAGTGTGGCTCATTGGATTGTGGGCCAGTTGGGAAATTCTCAGCTAAATAAACACACATGTTTTGAAAGTACTTCTTGCATTAGAGGATCAGCAGAGGAAAAAAGGAAGTAATTTTAGGATGGGTTTGTGTGCAGTGAGCCATCTTATTGCAAATAAAGTTGAGATAATTAATAAAAAATATAAGGATACAGAAGTTGAAAGGAAAGAAAGATAAGAAAATGATAGGATAATGAAAGAAGGCCTGTACTTTAGGATGTGAATTTTGGCAAGGAACAGAAACTTCTATCTCTCTAGAAAAGCCAAAGTCTCCAAATTGTCTAAGTACAACCTAGATATTCTATTAAGAATAATCTATGTTTGATCCTACTGTCTATCATCTGTCAACATCTTTATCTGTGAAGATGCTGAAAAGTACCAGCCCCAAGACAGACCCCTGGGGGTCTGACACCACTTGTAACTAGCCTTTACCTGAACATTGACCAGTTGACCAAAAGCCTTTGACTGCAACCACCTAACCAATTCTTTACCCACCAAATAGCCCAGCCTTCAAATCCATATCTCTCCAATTTAGAGATAAGGATGTGCTGTGGGGCCACGTCAAAGGCCTTGCACAAGTCCAGGGAGATGACATCTGTTGCCCTTCCTTTGTCCACCAAATGCCATTGCTCCATTGTAGCAGGTCAACAAATCGGTGAGGCACAATCTGACCTTGATGAAGCTGTGCTGGCTGTCTTGGATTACCTCCACATACATACCTTAACATCTCTTCCAAGAGGACCTTATCAATTATCTTCCCAGGCTCAGACACGAGGCTCATCTGCTGGTCATTCCCCAGGACTTCCTTTCTCTCTTTCTTGAAAATGAGTGAGATTCCTTTTTTCCAATCACCAAGAACTTTTCTTGACAACCATTACATTTCAAACATGATGGAGAGTGGCTTAGCAACCACATCAGCTTCTGATGAGGTCTGTCCAATATCTGGACCAGGAAGTCATCTCAACAGACTTGAGAAGCCTCCTAGATTGTTTGCATCTTGCTGTATTGTTTTCCCAGCTGACATCCAGGTGGTTGAAACTGGCTGAAATCCCCTTGCAGGATGAGAGCCTTCAAGCTTGACACCTCTTGCAGCTGAAGCAAGAAAGCCCTATCAAGAGGCTCTCCTTGATCAGGCAGACTGTAGTACATCCTGACCACCAGGTGTTCTTTATTAATCAGGTCCCTAATTGTCACCCACAAGCTCTCAACCTGGTAACGGCTGTTTCTCAGAAGCAGCTCTTCTCAGTCTATCCACTTCTTAACATAGAGGACAACTGCTCTATCTATCTTGCCCAGCCTATTCCTTCCAAAAATCTTGTTACCCTCAATCATATTATTTCAGTTGTGCAATTCATCCCACCATGTTTCTGTGATACCAGTTGCACCAGTTTCCATCTCTTGCTAATTTCCCACTCTGTGTGAATTGATGTAGAGGCACTTCAGCTCAGCTATCAGCCACATTGTATTCCTAAAGGTAAAACAGAATTGTAACCATCTTCATAAACTCACCAGATACCTTTGTGCAGTGGATCTTGTACTAAGTCATGGTCAAGTGTTAGTAGCATTGCTGCATTACTTGATAATGCCTGAGAAATTATTAGTCTTATCCCTTTTTATTCCTAGAAAAGTAATGATCTTTCCATATTTCTTTTGTTACTTTGTCTTCTATTTTGCTGGTTTTTTTCTTTCTAATCTTCTACTTTGGAACAAAAGCTGCCTTTAATATCTGCCTTTTTGCATTTTAAGCACATTAGCCATTTAAACATCTTATATTCACAATTAAATCAGTCTCTTCTTGGAAGAAAATTATATTAATTTTATTTCTGCTTTTTATGGTACACCTTTGCAGTATATTTCTTTTTTAGGGAAGTTACTTATTATGAAACACTTCTTACTGAAAAAAAATATAATATTCTGACAAAACAAGAAACATCTTGCAGTTTAAAGAGTACATGCTCAGGCCCATTAATGTCCTCAGATTAATAACAAAAGGCATAATGCTGCAAAATACTAAGTGTCTTGGGCTCCCACTTCAGCCAGAGTTGGGGACATCCAACAACTCACAGATGCATGTGAGTATTAATAGTGTAAGATACGCTACTTCCCTTTTTGTTTATTATCAGAAAAGTTTAGGTCATTTTTTACAATTCCTTGAGTTCTTCAAGTGGAGGAAGTTTCTGGAGTGTCAAATCCTACCAGGTTTTTATTGGTTGCTAGCCTGTTACAAAGAACTTCACAAATTACCAGCTATCCACTTTTATGAACTCTGTAGGGTTTTTCTGATGTCGACCTCTAAGCTTTTAAAGAGTCATCACCAGTTAGCTGAAGAAATCCTGCAAACTATAGTTTAACACTCCTCAAAGATGGTTTTCTTCTACAAAAGTAGAGATCTCTTTCACTGTCACGTTTTTCTTTCCCACAGGTAGATGCAGTTTCTACTTCCACTCTCATCCCTAGGCCTCCTGGCACAGATGTTACCTTTCTAAGTCTGATACAAACATGGGAGATGGTGAGTCACTTCCTACCCTCATATATAGAGCTCCTTTAAGTAAATTCATGATGGCTATACCTAATGTGTGATCAAACTCATTTAATTGCATCTTCCATCGTGGCTCTGCAAAGCAGTTTCAGTTGAGGGTTTTGATGAGCTCTGAAACTGATCTTCCTGTAAAGCAGTGCAAGAGGAAAGAAAGGGGTCAGAAGAGTAAAATGTAGGCAGGTGAAGGTTTATCTAGAGGGTTAAAGACAGCCTTACCCAATAAACGTCAGTACACACAGAGCAATGGAAAGCTGTAGACATACTGGGGAAAAAAAAGGAAGTGGATAATGAATGGATGACTATGAATTAGTGAAGAACATCCAGTGCAGTTTGAGAAGTTCAGGCACTGCAGGAGAAGCTCACAATCTTCAGTCTTAAATCTGACAAATCTTCTCTGCAGTTTTGGACATTTAAACATTCAACATCCACTTCAACTGAGGAGAAAAAAGCAATGGTAGTAATATAACGCTTCATTTCACAGGTGTATTTTAAAGGTTTAACCTTTGTGAGACATTTTGAAGATAAAAAGCACAGCAGAACTCATTATTTTGCTTAACTAAATAGCTCTTTGCCTAGCTGAACTCTAAAATCTTTCGATGTTAGTTCATCACAAAGGTGTGTTGAGAGAGAAGATATTTCTTGCTTTTGTGTTGGCCTGTGGTCATTTCATGCCATTGCATGCTTGTTTTTATTTCTGTTTTTGGAATCTGTAGCTTTGCAAAGAAGTAACTTTTCCAACACTGCATAAACATAATATGTTTCTTAACAACAAAAGATGACAAAATCCCAAAATCTTTACTTTCCATAATAATTCAAATGCAATAGCTTAATGACAATACTTCGTAAAGCAGCTAAAACTGACTAACATACAATGATATTTAAAAATAGAAGGGTAAAACTTGCTGCAACCGTGTCAAGAGCAAAATTGTCATGCAGGATTGAGATATTTTGATAATAAAGTAACAAGACAAATTGAAATTTTCTGCAATCAGTTAACTGAACAAACGCACATTAAATGGGATTGCCTGTAAGTATACCTGAAAACTGTGTATGCTTGGAGGTAATAAAGAAATGCATACTCATCTGATATTCTAAGAAATCTTTCTTGAGATACAAGCTGCCTAGGGAAGGGTAACTGTAAAATTAACAAAAAATAGGAAAGTCTTCTATTTGATACGGGTAATTGAATGAATTGTACAGATTTAGTGAAAATTAGCTGAAAATAAAGGCCATTTTCAGCATTTATGGGCCTTTCCTACAACCATAAAGGCACTGAGAAAGACAGAGTCCCCAGACTCGTATGATTTTATATTTCTGAGTAGAACTTCCCTTCGGCCATTAGTTCCTCCAAATGCCAAATTAGAAAACAGGTGAACCAAATACTGGCAGTACTGGTTAAATGGGAGATTTTTGATTTGAGACCTCATTAGTTTAACTTAAAAATAACAAAAACAAAAAAGACTAAATACTGCATCATAAATCAAGAGAAAATCGTTAGAAATTGAATACAGAATCAAGGCTTCAGGAAAACAGCAAGTTAGGTGATGTTTTTCATCTCTAACTGAATTTTAGTCTGAGTTGGAAGTCAGACTGGAAGAAACATTTGCTCTGGTCCGCACTGGATTCAGCTATGAAAGCTAGTGGTATCCAAATGAACTGCAGGTCTGTATATGGAGGTGGCATTTAAACCCCTTAGGACAGGTGTGCCTGTAACACAGAAAATGAGTGGGTTTGTATTGTATCTAGGAAGTTTAGCAGTTTAAGGTGTGATGAATGTTTGGTCTGAAAGCTTCTCTTTCCTTTTCATTTACCTTTTTCAAAATCTACTTTCTTCCTTGCTATTTTCTCTTTTTTTTTTTTTTTTAGTGTAGTAGAAGAGAAATTTCGGCTATTCATGAATTCTACTATACTATCTGAGGTGATATTATAAAGTGAAATTACCTGTTGGGAGAAAATGGAACGGATGAATAAACAGGATTTCTATTTTTTGATGGAAGTGAGCTTGATGGTTGTATGCTAGCTTTCAAAAGACAGTGTCAGACTGGCAGCTTTAAGAATACAGGTCTCAACATTGCACTTTAATGTACCAAATGTTTTGTGACAGTTTGTGTCACATAAAGCACTTTCATACTATCTGTGCTCTAACAGCAAAAGGTTGCTCGGTCCCAGGCAGTGCCTTTTGTCTTTCCATAGTCAACAGAATTCAATGGAGATAGATCAACTATAAAACTTGTCTCTGGCTGGAAATATACAGAGAATCAGCTTCTCCTGCAAATCCTCTCAGCATTCCTAACATCCCACAGTCTGACAAGAGAATGAGTGCAGCTCCACAGACAGGCAAATACACAGAAAAGTGTAAGATGGATTTTACTCTTGTGTTGGTGCCACTTCTTGCTTAATACTGAGTTGACTTGATAAAGAAAAGAAATAACATAAGTGATGGAGGAAAAAGGCAAGCAACTGATAGGCAAGCATGCTTCTCATTAGCACTCCCTATACAAGTCCAATATACTCAGAAGAAGATAAAAATATTTTGATGAGGAAAACAAAGACTGCATATCTTCAAACATTTATTTTAAAAACAGACTTGGCAAGGACAATTTATTTCTATAATGAAGACAAGTAACGCATAAACTATTGGCAAATTAAACAGAGACCAAGAGGAAAAGAAGAATAGAAGGGAGACTATCTTGATTACATCAAATTGCATTCTTGAAGTGGTAATGTTTGTCGTTACTAAATAATTATATGTTTCTTAGTACGGGAATAAGGGCAATCATTAATGTTAATCTTTTCTTATGTAAAATAAAGCATTACTCCTTATACAACTGTCAGACTTAGTTTTTGCACTACTAAGATTCTATATACGTTCTATAGTAATTAAAGCAACTGAGTTGCCTAGTTGTTTTTTTTCCTCAGGTTTAGAGAGAGGAAGACCTAAAAACAGTAAAATAGACCACTCTATGCATCTAGCCATAAACGTAATCATTGTTTTCAGTGCTGTCAACTGAGACTCAACAGTTTCCCATTACCATCACTGTTTCATGGATTTTTCTTATTTTAATGAATTTATGTGCTTAGGCACATACCCATTTTCTTGGCTATCTCGCTTTATTATTCAGATTGAATCAATCTTTTAATTTAAAACATTATTATTAAGAGCAAGACACGAAAGTCTTATCTGAAAGATATATTGCTTTGGCAGTAGATGTAAATCTAAATGCAACTGTCTAGGTACATGATTGTATACTTTAATGGAAGATTTTGTGTATATTTTAGGCACGAAGGAGAAAAGCACTTACCAGAATTTATCATTTAAATTACTAGCATATTTAAAGACTATTCATACATTTCTTTTACCTCAGTAAGGTCATAAGCAAAGCACAGAAATTAGCTTGTGAAGTGTCTGTCCTTGAAACATTAAAAGCAGCTATATTCCAAAAGGACTAACTATTCTGGAGTACTACATACAAACCTGGGGCCTACAGTACAAGAAAGACTTGGAGCTATTTTAACCTGTCCAGAGAAGAGCCACAAGGATGATAAGAGGGCTCCAGCACCACTTCTATGAAAAAAAAAAAAAAGGCTTAAGATTTGGGCTTGTTCAGCTTGGAGAAAGAAGGCTCCAAGGAGACCTCATTGTAGCCTTCTGGTTTTAAATAGGGCTTGTAAACAGAAACAGATATTTTATGTAATCTGATAGCAATAGGGCAAGGGAGAATGGTTTTAAACTAAAAGAGGGTAGATATAGGGAAGATGTTAGGACACCTAAAGAAAGAGATTCTTTTGCTCTGCCTCTGGCACAAGCTGCACAGAGGAGCTGTGGATGCCCCACCTCTGGAGATGCTCAAGGCTCTGGGCAGCCTGAGCTGGTAGGGGACAGCCCTGCCCACAGCAGGGGTTTGGGGCTGGATGGGCTTTAAGGTCCCTTCCAACTCGAACCATTCTATGACTATGATCTTGCAGTTCTTTTCTAGCTTCTTTCAACAGGTAGGTTTATACAATGCCACTTCCACATTTGTTAACTATGTACTTATCAGCTATTTTTCTTTGAATATACTGACTTTTTGGGGATTCTATGAGGTGCTCATCTTCATTTACACTAACTGGTCTATAAGAACACATGCTAAATATTCTTTTAGTGGGACACTTCAGACAGTGACCTGTCAAAATTACATTTTGTTTTACTTTTAGTTTGGAGTCTTACAGGTATGGGTATTATTCTTCAGGTCAGCATGACATAATTGACAGTATTTTACCGGAAATCCAGGACTTTACTGAATTGTTATACCATCCCTCAGACTGACCAACAAATTGACATGACACAATTTCATCTGTAACTCAGGTGAGGATATGTCATGTAGTTTAACACTTGAGGTGCTCCAAGACACTCAACTCTTACTGGCTCTGAACAGCTGAGTTCTTTACTACTCAGTGTCCTGGCAGACACCTTGATCCAGTGACCTCTGCAATGCTACAGAAATCCTTCTAAGGCTGGATATTATTTATGGTAACGTATCCTGAAGTCAGAAAGTCATTCATGCTAACAGAATCTTTTAAAATATGCAAGAAGACTCTCTGGTCCCTTAGTTCTTTCCAAAGGGTAATAATGCAAATTTTAAGTGCCAGACTATCACGCGCACATATTGCTGCCCACATAAAGACAGCAAGTGTGCTCTGAGAAGAAGGTCATGAAGTACTTTGGTTCCCTATTAAGGAGTACAAGCACCGCCAGTAAGAAAGAGACAATACTGTCATGTCATTGTGTAACTGATCCATATCTAATATGCAGCTTTTATTATTATTATTATTATTATTAACTGATTTTGTATTTGACCACTGTCATGGGCCTTTTGTCCATCTTTTGGCTTCAAGTCTGTTAATATGGAAGGTAGCTAAACAGACATTCATACTGCCAGTCATCATTTTAGCATTTCCCTATTTGTAGAGAGCTCAACTAAAATTCTTTATAGACAGCAACAATGCCGTTATATATGTTTTTCCTCAGCCTAAAGCTGGAGCTCATTCCAGTTTATTTTTTCTTGCCATTTTGTGCCTTCCTCAACCACGGTGTCTGCACTTTAAGATATACACTGATCTAGTCTTCTGACTGATTAACAAAATGTCATTATGTGATTTAACAAAGCAATGTTGAGCTTAACAAAGAGTCATCCTAACATCCATCATAATGATTTAGGATTTAGAAATGGAAAACTGAAATGCAGATAGGCCTTGTATTCAGAAGGGCTTCATTCTGGCATAGCCTTTGTCCCCATTAATATCAAATAATGGTTTGAACTTTTTTTTAATTCAGATATTTAGCAGTCTTAACTACATTCAGAAGGACTGATAACATTTTTTTTCATTCATATAACAGAGTACGTTCAAAGAGTTTTATCAAAATTCCTACCTGGCTTTGAATTTATTTAATTATATTGGTAGCTTTTAACTAGATGTTAACAAAGTCACATACATGCTGAACTTCAATCAGAAAATCCAGAAGTTTTGTTAAGACACTGAGGCAGAAGAAGAGGACCTATCAGAATATTATACTTAATTACATTTCCACAAGATATCTCAAAAGCTGACCTTTGCCAATTGCTTCTTTTATCACATATTGCAAGAATTATGTTACTTCTTTAGGATATAGTTGAATTAGATTCTATCAGTAGAAACCATTCAAGTTGTAATTCTGTTGAAGTCAGTGGACTCCAGGGAGGAAAGTGTCAACTAGCAATTAATAAGGTCAATTACATTGGAGCTGAGGGAAGGCAAGTTGATACTTTGGTGAAATAAGTACAATTATAATAAATGAGGGGAAAAGTTTCAGAGTTTAAAAATGTAGTTCTGAAAATGAATGACAATTACAATATATTTGATAAGTTTGTGTCCTGCTTTGAACACAGTAGTGCTAGCACCCAAGCGCATCTAGTTGAATTGAACTAGTCTGCTATTTTAGATAGGGTTAATACCACAAAACTCAGCAGATTCCATTTTGAAAGGCTTGACTGATAAGCATTCAGATTTGGGATTTTATTCATTGTAACTTAATGATTCTAACCAGTAGCTTAATGAATTGCTGCACTGTGTAAGTCATGACTTTATCTAAAGTATGAGAGCATGAACAAAAAGCTCTATCCACTACAGCGTATAGAATCATTCTAGAATGGTTATTTCATCTTAATTGCATGATTGTAATAGTGCTTTGAAATTTGCCTTGTACTGAAGAAATATACAGTAGTAAATAGTCCTTTCACTAAAGAGCTTTCAGTATAAATAGGCAAAATGAGTGCTTCGGAAAAAAAATATTTTGAGAATAATGGTGGTACTGTTTAACTCAACAAATTGTAGCAGTTTGAAACCTGTCAGAAACTTGTACAGCTATTTCAGGCAATTGGAATCCACTTGTGTAGGGATTTAACAGTTAATGTCTTCCATCAAATGCCCTTTCATTTGTGAACTGCGCATCCCTGAAAATACCAAATAGCTGTTTCATCTTACATGTAGATTTGAGTAACACATAGGAAAGGTTGAAGGGTTGGTTTTGCTTTTTTCGTTTCCAAGCTGTACCTAAAGCAAATCAAATATAAAATCAAACATCCTACCTCAATTTTGAAAGATAATTGCCATAAGATGTCATTCATTCATCCAGGAGAGCAGCTTTGCATCTTTACATACCAGCTACTGTCCTTATAGCAAAACACAAGAAAAAAAAATTAAATTGATTTGAAGAAGCTCTGCACTCTCTTCATTTTCTTTGTGGCCTCTGGAATAGAAGAGCAATGCCACCTGAGAGACTGTGTTTGGGGTTTTGGGCCTACCAATTTTGAACTGCAACAGACACAGAGCTGCATTGTCCATAGTTTACCAGGTTCTCCCACAGATGGGAAGATCATAGTTTTGCAGAATATTGAGAAGATACACATTCTGCAGCTTATTTTATGTTGCAAATTTATGACGAAAAAGCAAAATATGGAGAAGAAAAAAAAATATGGTATAAAGTTTAGTAGAGACTTTTTGTACCTTGAACTCAACTAAGTGCTGAGTTAACATGCAGAGTGTGGCATCTCTCACTCAGTTGTTCACTCACAAGAAGCACACACAGAATGACTCATGTTAAGTGACAGGTTTTATACTTTGAAGTGGTGTGAGTTCTGGTACAGAAGTGTTATAATTATAATGACTCTCCCTCTCACTCTCAAACTGAACAAAGGCAAAGCTAAAAGCAGAGACA
Source organism: Cyrtonyx montezumae (assembly GCF_038088225.1). Classification (NCBI taxonomy): domain Eukaryota; kingdom Metazoa; phylum Chordata; class Aves; order Galliformes; family Odontophoridae; genus Cyrtonyx; species Cyrtonyx montezumae. The sequence goes on from NW_027072034.1 coordinate 71,643,525, forward strand.
AATGGAACAAATTATGACACTTAAGGATGGAAATGCCCGAGGTCACAGGCTAACCATACTACAGAAACCATCACTAAATGGGAAATTGCAACTTTTCTCAGCTGTGTAACTGCAAATTGCATAAGATACTTTTGAGTCCTCTGCTATAACTCTGCTTCTTTTTCAGTAATTAAGACAATGCCACTGGATTCAGTTTCCATCATCCTAAGCCAAATGCCATTTGTGTGCTGCAGAGCAAATCAACAAGGGAGAAAAAAAAACCTTTCATCCTGGTTCTTTAAGGTTAAAAACATTCTTTGAGTCTATTAACCATATGGCAAAAGCTTTCCACCTTGATTGCAAGTATCCTACAACATGAAATTGAACACTGTTCATGTTATGTCTTTTAAATTTCACTACTGTGAACCAGAAACAAGATTTTTCCATGTCACCACCTGGATTCTTTTCAGGGACACCCAGCAAACACATTGACTCTTGGTCAGATCTTTGTCAAAGCCTCAAGCAAAGTCACATCAGGGCACTACTGTTGAAAATGGCTTCAAAGTTCAAAGACAGAGACTGCATATATTTTTCCATGAATCTGTTGCCATTCCTCTTCAATCTCTTTCTATTGTTGACTGCTTCAGTATACCGTGACATTGAATACTGCAATTTTAACAACTTCATAGCCTCATCAACTCTGCAATAGGTGTCCTTCGGTACTAAAAATGTGCTTGCAAATACCTCCACCAAATTCAGTGGAATTCCTCTGTAATTTATCTAGCATAGCTCAACACCAAACTTGTTACTTTGGGCTTCAAAAACAGAATATGCCTTAGACTGAGTGCAAAATCTAGATTAGAGGATTTTGCTTGGATAACTCAATTCTAAACAAATCTAAATGAAATAATTTATCTTCAAATATAATCAACTTAGAAGTAGAAATTAAAATTCATGAACTTCATCAAGTTTAAGATTCTTCTTCCCTGTGATAAACATCTGGGAGCAGCCAGTACAATTGTAGCCCTAAAAATTATATGTAAAACGCATACCTAATATTTTAAGCACAAGTCTGTCACAGTAATTTGAATTTTACTTGAGAAAACTTGAATTTTGAAATCTCATCCTTCAACCACGTCCACACAGGCACTTTAACACCAACCAAAAAAAAAAAAAAAGCAACAAAAAATGCACACCACCATTCAGTTATGCTTTAAAAGCAAAAAAAGAAAAAGAAAAAAGAAAAAAGCTTCCTTAAAAAAAAAAAACCTTTTAGAATATTTAGAAAGAGATCAGAAAACCAGCACTCACATAAATTCATTATTCACTTCAAAATGACTTTTTCAGAAGTAATAGAACAAAAATAAATCAAATGTCCCATTAGATTTCACTCTAGGAATTATATTCTCTTATATATCTTTGACTCTAACCTTGTGACAGCTAAAATTAGCGTTGCATTACTGAAACAGATCATGCACCCTGAATATTATTTTCAGATATCATAAACATCAATTCATCAGCAGAAATATTACTGAATATAGATTTTTTTTTGTGCCCATGAATGTGGTCGAGCTGTCCTTTAAGTTTCACTATTTCCAGTTTCTATTTAATATTAACGTTTTTAGCAGGGAGGTTGGAACTGGATGATATTCAGAGATCATCCCATACAGTTCTGGCTGATTTTTCTCAGAGGCAACACAAGATCTGAAGTCAATAAACTTTGCAAGTTTGAACCCCGAGCCAATCTCCTTTGATGTGTTTCCCACACACAAAGAGCATTTCTTCCTGCTTGAAAGCAGACATCAGTATGAACAGGTGCCAGACTTCGCACTTGTAGTACCAGTTTCTTTGCCAGTTTTTGTAGTGGAAAATGCTGGAGCCATGATACAAGGCCAAAGAAATATTTCATTTGAGCCCATATACACTCCCTGATGTTCCCAAGCTATAAACTCTTGTAGCACTGGGAAAAGTTATATGTAATTATTATTATTATTTCAGGAAAAAGAATGTGTAAAGCCATGTCCAAGCCACACTATGACTATGAAGCTATTGAATGACTTTACTATAGCACAGGGTATAAGCATTTGAACAGACGAAGACTACTAACTGGAGGGGCACAAAGTACTGCATCATGTCATTACTACTCATTTGGAGCCAGCTTGGGCTTAAAACTCTCTAGGCTTTGGTATTTGGCTTTCCCCTATTAGAAACTGAAATCAGAAATTGACTTGTTCTGTATGGGAACCAAAAGGGCATGCACAGTAACAATTCTAAGAGGATCAGAGACCTAGAGTAAAACAGGAAGCTAAAAGGACAGCACATCCTAAGGACAAAAAGTGAAGGAGGAAAGAGTGACAGGACAGGATAAGGTGTGTGACGCATACCAGCTCACAGCCTCCTAAAGATTTTTCCAAGTTCTTCTACTGAAGGGAGAATAATTTAAAGCTGCTCTTATACATCGCTCACTGGAGACAGGGAAAGGCACTAGAGATGCAACACAGAGTTCAGAGGAAAGAGCTTCCCCTTCACGTGATAGGTAACAGTGTTAAAGTCAAACAGCAGTCCATCACACCTATGGGTAAAATGTAACTAAATATAAGATTTGTGCATCTTAGATTATCTTCACTATATCTCATAAATAGTAGATCAATAGTTAAATAAAAATAATAGATATAATTTCTGAATTTTTTCTCCATAATCTTAAATAATACAACAGTAACATCATAAAATTTGATTTATTTATACATAAAATTTATACACAAAAATATAGGAAATGAGACTTAAGACATCTGTTTTATGTACACTGATGTTGCAGTTTCAATTATAAAATTCCTTTAATAACGGTAACTGAAAGGAGTAGTATTCAAGAAGTTTAGACAATCTAGCAAAGTGATATATCTCATTGAAAAATCATTAAAAAGATCCTCAGAATGAATTCTAAATTAGAAATGACATGATGACAGATGATAATTCATTCTCTGACACTGAGCAAAGTAGGATTCTGTTGCCTAGAAATGTAAAATAATCAACTCTAAACATCCAAAGTGCAGATTTCAAAGGAAATCCACTGAAACTGAAAATATTCCTCACAAATCACATCTTCCTAATTTTAGCACAGTAAGTTTTTGTATAATTCTTTTTGCTGCTCGAGTTGAGATCAAAATCACCACATTGCAAAAATGTACTGGTTAAAGAAGCAACAATTTTAGGTTTTTAGGGGGAGATAAGTAGACCATTGGTTTGCGTAAACACATGTACCTGGCAAGCATACAATAAAGACACTGCAAGATCCAAAATACCCTATACACTCTACATCAATAAAGTAATATATTGTTTACAAGAGATCAAAAATAGGAGGAAAAAAATAAAGGGTTAAAATTGACATGCAACTTGAATTCATCTCTCCTTGTTTGCTTTCTTTGGGAAAGGCACTACCCTTTGTTATTTTTCCCTTTTGGTCAAAGGTACCATGCTCACTGAACAGACAGATACTATTGTTTTTTCTTGACTAACATTCTTTATACTGTGTCCCATTCATCAGAATTGTTCACTTCCTCATGGTCCTTTTCAGAGGTGTTCAGCCCTGTAGACTTGTTCAGAAACACAGCAAAAGCCCTTTCCCAAAACCTTGTGAGCTTGTAGTACGGTTCTCATTTTGAAGACAGAAGGAAGACACTGCCACCAGTATCTACTAACTGAGCCCAGCTTAAGAATGTGGCCCCAGTTGCCAGAGACTGGAGGCAATGCACATCACTTTATATTTACTTAGAGAACATGGCTCTTGGATATCCGTCTTTCAAAGCAGCTTTCCACTTCTATAAATCAGACACAGCCTCTCACAAGTCAAGTGTGAAAGATGACAGTGAGACAAGTTTTGCTCAACTGACTGCAGAGAGATCAACCTCTTTCTGTCCTGGTACCACTTAAAATTCTTCTAGGACCAGGGGCAAATGTCTCATCTTGAAATCTTTGTTTTCTTCTCTCTTTCATTATATGCACTTTGATTCTACAACAAAGCAGGCAGCAGTCTGCCAAGCTTCCCTTCTCTATAAAATTCTGACTTACACCCTGAACACCATCTCAAGGTTGTACAAGCAAGCTTACACTTAATGTTCTTGACAGTTATTTTGCAGAACCTTCTTCCTTTCAAAAACAGCATCAATTAGAGCCCTTGAAACCATCATCACCTCAATACACAAGCTTAATACCCTTGAATCACTACCATCATCTTTCATCGTGCTAATGGTATGGAAGAAAGCACCTTAAGATGTAAATCCCTCCAGACCTATTTGAAGTAGAATATCAATATGTGTTTTGTTGCTGGGTATCACAGCTGTTGACCCCTAGGGATCTTGGGCACAGAGACTGGTCTCCAGCTTTTACACTAACAACTATACACTTCAAACCTGCCCTTCTCTCCATGTCTTTTTCTTCCTTCTCCTCAAGTTTTGAATACTTTCTCAATGGAACCACTGAAAAAATTTTAAATCTGCCAAAATCACACTGTTTTTCCTTAACCCAGCCTCTAGTTCATCCAGAGGCACAGATTCAGCATGACACATTTTCTGCACACAGACACAGAAAGTCAAAAATCATATTGTTCAATGGAAAGTATGGGAAGATAATGCCTAAAATTATCCCAAGTAAAGTCATTCTGAAATTCATTCATCTCCAAGGCATTAAGTAGTAAGTCTACTGTTCTTTTTGTTCTTCACTCATAAACGTAGAGACACAATTTCACACAATACTGCAATACGACAGCAGTGCTGGTCCTATAAAAGCATTTGTCATCTTAGGAGTGGGATGTTATTTCAATATTTTCAATGCTTCAACATTTTTTCCTAAATTTGACTTTTTACCTTCTACCATACGAATCTAGATTCCTTTCAGCCACACAGAGGAATTTCAGTTAAATGGAGATATAGCAACAATAATATAAAGAGTTTGCAGGCAATGCAAAGGCTCATGAAAATCAACAGGATGCAGACTAAAGTTACTGAATTCTATTGACTGTATACGAATAGCAACACCAGTTTGATCTCTTCTTTTTTTTTAATTAGTCATTGAATAGTCACACTATTGTGATAAATAGAATAGTACTCCTTATTCTATTTAGAGCTCTGCACACTCCAACTAAAACACTTGCTGTGTTTGCATGACAAAAATCACTGTTAGCTAGCACTATGTGTAACAGAAGGAATATATATAAAAAAAAACCCATGAAGTTTAACTTCCAAGTTAATCTTAGATTTGCAGTGAAGATGTATACTATTCTCTTAGCACTGTTATTTTAAAGTCTTTCTCCCAGTGCATGTAATGAATAACGTTGAGGGTCTGAACATAAGTCCAAGCAACAATAATATTGTGCATGATTAACACATCCCTGATCAAAAACAGGGCAGTATCAAAATGACACAACTGCAGTAATTTTACATGTTTCTAAGTTAGTTCTTAACAAGAGATTTATTAGTTTAGACATGTCAACAGCCAGGATTAAAATGCTCACAGACAGAAGCAGTGATTACAAAAGTCATTTTGGAACATAAAATAATTAAGTCCTGCATAGTTTCTGGAACAGCATTTACCTCATTATGCTAACTAGCTAAACTGCAATTTATTAGAATCATCTAACGAAACATAGATTCATTATTTTGCTTCCTCAATTTTTGTGCAGTTTTTTTTATTTGTTTGCTTTCTCCCTCAAGCTATTGCCTCTAATCCTTGGTGTGGAACCAGCCTATTTTGCTTGTGTTCAACATACTTGAAATTTGCCATACCTTGAATCTTGCCATGCCTTGTAGAATTGCAGAAAATTACTATATAAAGAGATTAAGCAAGAGACTACTCTTTTTAAACTACAATCTTCTTCCTTAGGAGATCCCTAAATTTTTAGTCTTCCTTGAAGGTCCAAGCTGTCAATATCTCCTAACAGAGCTTTAAATCCTCTTCTTGAATTGTGATCCAAACACAGAAATGCATTTTCCTCTAGTAGGGGATTCCAGATTGTGGCTCACCTCTGGCAACGAGGCCCTAGAGCCTGGTGCAGTGAGAGAGGGAATGCAATAGTCTCAGTGTCCACCCAGAAAGCAGCATGAAGGCGTACATGCCAACAACGAAGCTTTAGCTAACATTTTGTGATTGCACTGGAAGATCACACCTAAGGGTTGCTTGATTTCTGTTGATGGGGTACCTTCAAGGATAGGAAGATAATTATGTCAGATGCAGCAGTAGCACTGGTGTAGTGGTTTAATCAGACTACTTCTCTAAACAAATCTTCAAACAAGTCACATTATTACCTTGCACATATCATTTTCACATGACCAATTTTGCCCTCACAGAAGCTGACAAGTACAACTGATATAACTGAGTTCATGACTATTCTAAACAATTTTAGGATTTAAGGGTTAACAAATCTTTGAATTTTATTTTTTTTTGTCACCAAAGGAGGGACTGTTTTTCTTTGAGTAGTTCTCTTCCAACATCTTATTTAAAATAATCATTTTTAACACTGCCTAAAATAAATTAAAAAAACAGCAAAATATAAACTTCTCATCCTTAGAAACTTATCACTCATTTTTTGACAAACTTAACAAATACTCAGTTCTTTTATGCAATCTTTTGTTCAAAAAATACTTATCAAGAATACTTACACTTTAAATTTGTCAGTTTTACGTCTTTTTTTTTAACCCTCTCTCTAAGACTATATGCATTTCAACAAATTGCCTGGAGGGCAAAACACCTTCAACACATCACCAAGTGTAATAAACTACCTACCTATCAGCTAGAGCATGCTAATGAAGGAAGCCTGAGACACTTCAGACTAAGGGTTCGTTACAGGTTTTTAAAGAACATAATTGTGCACTTGGGAAGCAGTAACTTCTTAATTACAGTCCTCTGGAGAGTGGGAGGAATCAAAGCATTGGCATGTCTGGAAGGGACTAGACATAAGTAGCCGAAGTGGTCTAATCCTATCAGAGGAGAAAACACTTGATCTGCACTCCAGAAAGCTCCTAAACTAAATTAGGCACTCTCTAATTAAGCATTTAAAAATTGCTCTCCTCAGTGCACTACTCAGCCTCTGCTCCTCAGCTCCCTCATGTAAATCATCATCAGGGTTAACCAGCACTGATTTTTGACTGTACCTCATGCATGCTCTAGTTTCAGTAGAGATAGATGGAATTATGGTGAAGGCACAAGGCTGGGGGTCAGAGGTGATTAAAAGTGCCAAGCACAGGTTCTGGGTGTCTCCCACTGGGTACTTCTGCTGAATGCATTGTACAATGCTAGAAATAATTTGTTCTTTAGAAATTAGGGTCTGGACATAGGAAAGAACTTATACATGAGAACTGTGTTGAAGCATATGCTAATTCTATTTAATTCAAAATCTTATCTGATTTTAAAAAGAATTAAAACATCCCTGCATCACAATGGAACAGACTGAAAAAAAAAAGGAATAGTCACACAGCATCTGAAGTGTATCATTTGAAAAGGAATTAAACTACTCATTCTTTGGCCATCAACAACTCTGCAACTTATGGCAATTAGAAATAAGGCAAGATTTTCAAAGATTTCTTATGCTTGTAACAATTGCACACCCATCCTTGTCTAACTCTGGTATCAACCAAAATCTGGATCTAGGATTTGAAAAAGAAAACACCAGTAAAATCTTTACAGAGTAGTGTGAGGTAACTATTTATTCCAGCTGAGCAGCAGAGTGCTGCCAAGTCATTCAACCACCAACAATCTACAGACCATTTCAAGAGGTTCTGTTCTTTCACACACACCCCACATTTCACAGGGTAGGGAATAACTCCAGAAACATTCAGAAGTACTAACAGCAAGTTCATTTTCTATTCATCCAGCAAAGCACCATATTCATGACAGTTAACAATGCCAGGCTACACCATCCCTGGTATTGTTGGATCATCTGGCTTCTCATTTGAACTTACCTTCATCTGGAAAAGGGTAGCAGATCATCATATGGTGTACCTAGGCATCTCACTGCTGTGAACATTTTAAAGTGACCCATTTTTTATGAAGAAAAGAAATAAACAAAGATGATACACCATATAACGAATGAAGCAATCTTAAATTGTAACCCATAATTTTAAGCTAAACTAAGCACTTGCAAGCAGCATCACCAAACTTCTATTGAACTTTGGCAGTAGAAAGACAAATTGTATGAGGCTGGTGTCTCATTAACACAGCCACAGCACAGCAATTCACGAAGGAAGAAAAGAGAGAGGATGAGCTAATTTAGCTCTGGATCCTACTGACAAGAATGTCACGCTCACTCCCCCTCAGCAGTGGGCTTTTCATACAGCTGCATCCAGGATGGTTAGTGGCTGAAGAGAGAAATTGCTGCTGCTGAGACAGAGCAAGCCACTCTCTCATCAGTCTTATTCCCTTTTACTGCATCCCTCTTGGTAGTAGCATACTTCTTCACTTGTTTAAGTATCTTCCTTTTAACCTCATCCTAGTCTGGCTGGAGATAGGATGTATTTGCTTTGTAGGAGAAAAGATAAAACAAGGCATGTTGTAAATTTTGTTCAAAAGTGAAATATTTTTGTGCTTTTTTTCAAAAAATATATATATTTATCATTCAGTGAGCAAAGCTAGTTAAATACATGTTTTGATGCAAATTCTACAGGCATCACTATCCAGAACACATTGCATACACTTATCACCACTTAGCATGTACTGCTTTCTCTACAGTAAGCAATAGCTTAAGAGCATTTCTTCTCCACTTTCCTATCATACAAAACAACCATTTTCATCTTGAGGTCTGTAAACACTTACATAAACTACTTCTATGAGATCCACTCAAAACAACCGGGGAGGCAAAAAACAAAAGCAAAGCACTATTGAAGCAGAACAGTGGAGCTGTTATACAAGGACTTATATTTCTACTGTGAGATTCTTAGCAGTCTACAAATAAGCTGGGGGGAAAAGGTTGAGAATCACTGCAGAAGATAAATACATCCACGTGATATCTGCATGGTCAATAGAAAAATACATTTTTGAGAGAGGCCACTGAGACAAAGGAAGGGATAGCAATATTCACATAAATATATCCACTAGGCTTTTACTATCTAAAAATACTAAAATAGGAGGTCTGGTGAAAGTCTGAGAAGAATTGCAAGTACCTGTAGTTAATGTGATATAGAGAGAAGGTTAACAAAAAAAACACAGTGTAGGTTAACTGGCCAAGAGGTATTCTATTTACAAATAATGCAAGTTTAATAGAGGAAAAAAAGGCATGAAAACAAGCCAACATTTTATGCTGAACAATTATTAATGCACCAACAGTCTGAACATTAAGATAAGGTTCTATAATGAAGCTAGCAGTCTGTGGAGCTGGTTCAGTCATAAGATTGTTCCCTGCTTAATGTGTGCCATAATCATTAAATATGAAATAGAATATTTGGAAGGCAGAAACAGACACAAAGCAGAATTTCTTAGCAAACAAAAAGCTCCTGTTTTATTCACACTTGAGCATTGCATAACAGGGTAAAAAGAAAAGAAAGTTGCAGTCTTTTCCTATGTCCCACTACAATAACTTCTGTAAAAGCTCCAGTAGTCATACACTCTTCACAGGGACCATCTGCAAAAGCCAGTCTTAGATTAGAAAATAAGTCTTTCATGGTCCCATCTACAGTTACTGGATAGAGAAATCTTCCTCATGAGAATAAAGCTGACTGAAACCTGCCTGCAATTTTTCTGGATTACCCTGTAGTATACTAGATTGGAAGTGGAGGAAGACAGAACAATTCAAAGTAATTTGGCCATGGGTTTGAGTAGTGGGTAAATAAACATCATATAGTTCAATACAGAAAAGTGAAAAGCTTTGCTTGTGGGTAAGAATAACCCCATGCATCTATAAATGTTGGAAAGTAAATGGGCTGATTAGCTTGAAAAGATGAGATTACACTGGATTCCAGATCAATCAGCAATGCACTCTTGTCACAAATAAAGCAAATGACTGCATAAATGGAAGCATGTCCACAAGCCTGAGAGGGACTATCCCACTCTAGTCAGCAATAATAAGGCTACACTTGAAGTACTTAATTCGCTTTTGGGATCAGGAGTGTGTTCAAGAGAAATGTAGAGAATTTGCTGAGACTGTCAGAGTCCACAGCTTGCAATGAGAGACTGAGATCAGGGTTTGCTTAGACTTCTGAAGAAGAAATAATCCACTAGCATCAGCAACCACCCAGAGAGATGTCTCAAAGACAACAGAACCAAACTGTTTTTGAGAGTGGGGGGCAATATAGCAAAGACCAACGTCCATGAACTGCATACTGAGAAGTTCAGGCTGCAGACGAGAAAAAACTTCACAAGGAGCATAGTGCAATATTCTCACCCAGAGAGGTTGTAATGTATCAGTTACAATGGATTCTCATAACTCACCTGAACAATTCCATTGCTGACCTGGTCACTAATGTCAGCAGAATTTCAGGTACATAGAACAGGCTGGACTACTACTACCTCTGTGATTCTTCAACTCCCCAGAGGAGAGGTCTCACTAATAATTAATTGGTTTAAAGAAACAGGTGATTCCATGCAGAATAAAACTGTAAATTAATCTTTTTTTTGGAACCTGCAAAAGCATACAAAGCTGCAAATCTCGCTAGCCTTTCAATTGGTTGTAAAAGCTAGGAAAAACTACAGTGAGCTTTTCTTTCTATTTCCCTTAACCAATTAATGTTACAAACAATGCTTCAAAATAAGCATCTGTAGGATTACCCTCAGATTTTGCAACAGGAACAGCAAGTCTTTGGAAATTATGTAGCATGGAGTACAGACCATCATGTACATTAACAACCTTTACACATTAAGTAGTTAAAGGTAAAAGTAAAATAAAGCAGTAAATTTTGAAGTGGCTATTCCAGGCTGGGAGAGAAACTAAGCATGAGGGTATAGTTAAGAAAATAGATCCAGGCACTACATGATTGGTAACGTAGGTCTCAAATAAGTGGTTGACAGGTTTTCTTTTTAAATCATTTTCAGTAGTGGAGTAATTTATATAAACAAGATAGGATTCTAATTGAAGTTGCTTTACTGACACACAGTCAGTATAAGTGCCAAGATTTAAGAAAAAATAATACAAGATTTCTGTCGTCGTTTTGTCTTAAACATACGTGCAATGGCTTATTTAGCACAACCCTCTCACTCTTACAGTTGCAGTTTCACATTTCTGAGTTTACCGGCATCAGAATTAGGAACGTTGCAAAAACAGTAAGAAAAAAGTACTTCAAGGTATTTGACTTGCACAAAGCAGGAATTACAATACTTGACATTCCATAGAGAGCTTGTTATTTTGGAAAGTTTCACAAGTTCAAGACTTGCACTCTATTCACTGGGTAAACATCCAAAATTACCAAGGCTTATCTCAATAGAACTGCTTTGTGAATAGCTGAGATCTAACCACCTACATCATATCTGAAGACTAGCTCAAGCATGGTACAAGTCACAGAGGAAATAATACATATCCCTCTCCTTGCTCCCACCTCTCTCTTGGGAGCAGTGTGGATGAAGATTTTATCAGAAAGACTGCAATAGCTTCAAAGGCAAAGAAAGGAATGAGTTTTTGTGGGTTAACTCAGCAGGCAGCTCAGCACCACAGTTGTTCATGCACTCCACTCCCAATGGGATAGAGGAGACAATAGGAGAAAAGGTAAAACTTGTGTGTTGAGATAAAGACAGTTTAGCAAGAAAGAAAAGGAATGGAAAATAATAATAGTGATGATAAAAAAATAAATAAACTAGGGATACACGATGCAATTGCTCACCAAGCACTCAGAAATTCCCAGAGAGGCTGTGGAGTCTCCTTCTCTGTAGACATTCAAGACCCACCTGGACTTCTACCTGTGCAACATGGGCTAGGGAGCTGCTATGGCAGTGGGTTGGAGTCAATGATCTCTAGAGATCCCTTCTAACGCCTACAATTCTGCAATTCTGTGGTTCTGTGAAAATGCCCATCCAGACCCAAGCAGCAGCTGCCCCTAGAAGGCTACTCTCCCCAGTTTTATTGTTGAGCATAATGCAACAGGGTATGAGACATCCCTTTGGCCAATCTAGGTCAGATGTACTGGTTCTATCCCTACCAGCAGGACCTCGTGCACTCCCAGCATTTTTACTGTTAGGGTAGTAAGAGAAGCTGAAAAGTTCTTGATTTAGTATCACTCAACAGCAACTAAAATTTCCATGTGTTATCCACATTATTCTCATCCTAGACAACACAGCACCATACTAGCTACTAGAAGGAACATTAATTCCACCCCAGCTGAAACCAGGACAGTTGTAAAGACCATTCCATACTACACCTAAAAACTGTTTCAGCATCCTCATAAGGATCAACATTCATTTCTAAAGTTCAGAATCTCTATCTTTCAAAAGCTCATTCTGCTTAAGTGCTAGCTTGTAGCACAGTGTTCCTGTTCATGACTGCTTCAGCTTGGGGATGGATAGCATTTCTGAATAACATCTCAGGAGACCAGAGTTGAGTAAATCTTGTCCTGTATTTACAATCTGTACTGTTGCACGGGACAAATTAAAAAAGTGACATTTGTTCCCTGCTTGATGTTCCAATACAAACAGTATGATGTGAATAAAATCAGTCTTATTTACCAAATTAGAGAAGTGCTTGAATTTTTATCAGTAAATATATGAAGGCAGAAAAATGAGTGATGAGTTAAGAGACTTGAAGAACTTGATTTCTAAATGAAAGCTGAACAGCAGCAATTCTCAGAGGGTGGTGACACACTAGGAACTAGCCCAGAGAGGTTGTGGATGCCCCGTCCCTGGAGGCATTCAAAGCAAGGCTGGATGTGGCTCCGGGTAAGGGTTGGCAACCCTGCCCACAGCAGGGGAGTTGAAACTAGATAATCTTTGAGGTTTTTTTCAACCCAGGCCATTCTATGATTCTATGATATGATTCTATGATTAATCCCCAGTAACAAGACTTAACAGCACGATTTCTTGTGAATGAAAGAAAATACAGATTACAAGTGACCAGCTCCTTCTGACACACTATCTAGAAGTACATGGATTTGTACACTTAAAAGAACAGCAGCTTGGAGCTGAAAAAGTTCACACATTTTTACTGAGGCAGCATAGGGGAGGGAAGCAATGGGGCTGCGTGGCCAGATACATTGTATTGCACGGCAAGAAGCAGCCTACAAACCTGGAAGGGCTTTCTGATGAGCCAAAGCCAACATTTCTGATGCTGCGAAAGTGGATGAACATTTTAAACAGTTAAAGAATGCCAACAGAATACAATACAGAAGAGTTCTCATTTACACTATTTAGCACGTAAAATATTTCTAAATAATATTGTTTATCTAACACTACAGTGAAATCCTGAGCTAGTTAAAATTTAAGAGACCATGACAAGGAAAATGAACCTAAGGTGCTGCTAAGAGGAATTTCTAGTGACCATGAACACGAAGCGAACACTTCAAAAACAATTAAGAAAAGATTTCTCCATGTTTTTACCCAGTGCACAAAAAATACATCCTTAGTTAATACCCTGAAGGATCAGTAGGGAGATTCTCATTCTTCTTTCAAGTTCTAAAGCTGACAGACAAAAATATTACTTCTACCATCAGTAAATAAGTCAACACCTTAAATAATCAATTAACAAAACAAGTCTGTAGCTAAAGATGTCGACATAAACAACTAGGAGTAAAAGTGACAATTATTTTCTCTTCCCTCTAAGAATCTTAAGGTTTGGATGTTGCCTTCTTAGAGGGAAGAGAAAAGAATTGTCACTTACTCCTGTTTTTTTATGGCAACATCTTCAGCTATCTAAATGTCAGATAAAAGGCATGATTGTATTACAAGCAAATAATAAGCCTAACTTAGGAAATGTGCATCTCTATTTAGATAATAAAATTCTAGCTGTGATGAATCCACCTCAGAGGGAAAGTCTCCAACAGCAGGATACCTTCAGCCATAAGTTCTCATAATATATGATGAATAACAACAGATTATTAATCAGGCCCTTAATATAAAAGAACAACTACTGATACTATTTCTGAAAGGCATAACTGGTCTTAATGAAACTATATGGATATACTTGTGCTCATAAGTGATGAGCTACCCAGAGCATCACAAAGATGTAAGACTTAACAGAAGTTCTGTAGGCTAGCTAGTGATTTACTGACAGCAAAGAGACCGATATCAACAGTATCCCCAAGAAATATGTAGGAGTTGTATGACTGTAATTTTGTAGAAATATGGATCTTCATCCAAGAGCAGAAGCCTAAGAATGGGTTAGCAAAGCACACACAACATTAGGCCAATGCAGAATAAATAAGCCACTGAGCTATATGCCAGCCGTCTCCCACAAACCCAAACTAAGAGCTCTAAAACTAGAAAAAAATCAATGTATTTCTTGTCATCAACTAAAGAAGAATACAGCCTCCACATCTTCCCCTGCCTATAACAAAACTCAGGTCACTTCTCCCCTTTTCACATGTTCTCTAGCTGTGAAGGAAGGATTAGCCATAGATAATATGTGTTCCAAATTACGTGAAGCTGTACCCGGTGCTAGAAACATTTTTCAAGCTAGAAGCTTTATATATGCCATTTTCTTTTAATCCCATTTTTCTACAAGAGCTAGATTTGTTTTGACATTGAAGCGCAAGGGAGACAATTTTAAAGTTATATACCTATTTATTGCTTGAATTTTGTTACACTTCAGGCTTTGTCACAATTCTGCTCTTTTACTCTATGCAATTTTGCAAGAACTGTCGTGCAGTGTCAAAGTTCCCATTTTAACAGAATCTCTAGTGAATATGAAGGCTGAAGCAATACACTGGATCTAAACACCACACACCATACCATTCTAGATGGCTGTAATCACTACTGCATCAGAATAAGGAAATGTTTAAACATGGCTGCAGTGTCACATGGCTTTTTATATGGGCACCTATGCTTCAAAGCAAAAAGTTACAAAAGGGTTGCACATATATCTGTCTTTTCCCTTGGCTTCCAATGCATTGAGATGTAGCCCCTTTGAAGCTTGCCTTTTGGAGCAATGACTTCATTGATAAATACAAGTAATCAACCACTGTCACGAATAACATGAATTCCACAAGTATTCAGAAAACATCTATTGCTTAACAAATCAATAAACAGATTAGCTTCAAGCAACCTCCTTTTTTATTACCTTCTGATATTCACAGGTAATGAATCACTGGTTCAGTTCCCTTAGAGTTTCCAGTTTAGTGTTGTTCCTAAACAGGGGAGCAATTCTCATAGAATTCTTAGCCAAGGGAAAAAAAAGTATTCTAAAGAGAGTGGATAAGCCAAAAGAGAGATGGTGGTCAGGCAATCCACAAAGAGAAAAAAAACAATTATGTGAAAGCAATGTATTTCATTTCCGTTGAACACTTATGTAAACTGCGATTGATTTTTTTCTCCAAGTAATATCAATGACATTTTTCAGCACAGCACACATGGTGCCAGAAATGCTGTTGCTTTTGATACTGACCTTATTTACAAACATGCAACCACAAGTCATGTAAACAGAAATAGAAATACCAAAATATAACCAAAATTCTCAAAATAATTTGGTAAGAATAGGTGAACAACATGAAGGCCATTACCACCATACATGTCCACATCTGAGTGACCACAACATGAAAGGCAAACCACGTTACAGGCTATTGAAGCATTACTTGAAACAAGAGCTCTCTGTTAAACACTTTTGACTATATTGCCCCTTTTGTATATGCATTGGGGCTCCTTTTTTTATTTTGCTAGTTTTTGTGTTCTCTCGTCAGCAGTGAAAGGAAGGAAAGCTAGAGACCAAATTCCTATGCATCTCCATTCTCTCCACTCAAAGCAAGGAGAGAAGGGCGTGGGCTGGCAGAAGAAAGATTGTGCGTAAACAAGGTTTGTTAAGACCACATTTTAACAAAAAAGAATGTTTTTCTGGATGGTGGTGCATGTATCTGCAGCATCTCAAGGGAAGATGTTTGAGTACTTTGAGATCTTGAAGAGCTTAGTAGTAGCTGTTTTTAACAATAACTACTTAAAAAAAAAGCACTCCATGTTCAACAATATATTAAGAATTTTCCACAAATCATTTGTGGCTAGTATACCTTTCACTATAGAGTTTGAATATTAGGAAGATCAAGACTCTCATTACAATTATTTAAATTTCTCTTGCCTCCAATGAATCCTATCCATCAGCCAATGACAAAAGACCAAGATTTATACACAAAATTTGTAAAATTGCAGTTCCTAATTCATTATCAAGTCAGAATTACACATATCTGAACGATGTACATTTTTTCATTAAAGAGAAGAAAATAAGTTTACACGCAGAAAATGCATAAGAATCTCTTCTTTTGCCTTCACTACCTTGAACACACTAGTGTGTACCTGTAAAAACACAAACAATTTGAATAACGCATAATTGTAATTCTTGAAAGAATGATAAATATTACCAATAATTCTAAAAAATAATACTTCCAGAGAAGACTTTCAATCTTCAAAAGACTTCACTAAATTCACATGCAGGAGAGAGAGTCCAGATGTGAAATGTATCAAACAATGTTTTCACAGAGCTCTGCTCAATTTATTCCTTTGAAACTCTGTGAGACAGCATCCAAATCCTTCTCAGGACACTCCAGTTTCTTAAGGCCACCAGACTGCTGCAAAAATCAGTAGCTGGCAAAGTTTAAATGTTTATACAGCTTCAGTCCTCTTCTTCGCTGAGTGCCTTCAGACTAAAAACCTAACAGAACTCCTTGGGTAGTCTTTTTTTCTTAAAACAATATTTTGGGTACAGATGAGTTTCTCCCAGCTAACTCCTTTCCTGACTCTACTCATCAAAAACTACATTTTTCCATCCTTTGAGGACCTGTTGCTCCTTTTATAGTTGAACAAATAATTCCTGTGGTGCATAACCAGGCCATTTCAACAAAATCCCACAGTGACCTCAACACAATGCACATCAGGGTGATTCTTGCCCACCCAGCCTATGAACCATCACATAGTTCAGCAAGTTTAAAATCACAAGCCATACCTCAACCAGGAACTGTACATCATCTACCTTGTCCTTTTGTTGATTTATGCCAAATTAACACCCCACTGCAAGTGCAATGGTTGCCATCATTTGATTAAGGGTTTCACAGGTTTCACTGTAGGAAGCTTGGCTAAACAGTATATGGCGGATAAGCAGTTTTTGTTTATACATTTTTGTTGCCCCAGGGCAGAAGATAAACATAAGATTGTGCTGGCCTTTTTCACTATCTAGAAAACATGTCAACCGTGTGGTCAGATAAAAGTATCCAAGGAAAAGGAGGTTTGATCCTTAAAAGGAAATACTTCACAAGGAAAATCATTTGTTTCTTATAGAGAGCACTAATCCTACTTAAGTGTCAGTGGGCAATGAATAAGTGAAGAGAGACAAGTCAAAACAAGACACTGTGGCTGAAAAGGACCACTAAAATAACCTAGTCCAGCCATCAACACACCACCACCGTGTCCACTAACTCATGTTCCTCACTGCCACATCTCAAACACTCCCAGGGTCAGTAACTTCACCACTTCCCAAGCAGCCTGTTGCAACGTCTCACCATTCTTTCTGAGAAGAAATGTTTCCAAATATCCAACCTGATATTCATCTTCCCTAGTACAATTTTAGGCCATTATCTCTCATGCTATCATAAAGCAGGTCTGCTGAACAATTCCTACAGCCCATTGGCCTAGAGTACTGCACTCCAAGCATCATTTAGCAAAGCCATCCCACCTTATTTGCAAGGCCTAGATCAACAAATCTCCTCATTCTCCACAGATGCAACCTGTGCAAGGAGAGGTGCTCATGCTGAAGCACAAACGGCTCCTAAGACAGAGAGCAAAGCACCTGCTAAGATGTGACAACCTTCAGGCAGGCAGAAGCATTTTTTTGGTGAAGGCTTTGAATTCCTCATAGGAGCCAAGAAATTGTGCTTTTTCCTACTCCAAATTATTTTCTAGGACATTTCTTGTCCTGTCTCAAGAGCTCTGAAAATTTCTTGTTCATGGGTCATCAATACCTAAGGTTCGGTGAGACTGCCTTCAGAGCAGAATCAAGTTTCATCCAGCTCCCAGCAAAAGGAAAAACATGATCTCAAGCTACAGGAAAATAAAAGGTAACAGGGGATATAGCATGGAAGTAAACAGTAAACTGTCACTAATCAAGTGTTTTGGAGCTGGAGTTATCTTCAACACCTTTGATTCTAATTCTTCCTCAATCATCTTAACATGGAATGGTGATGTCCTTGCTGTAACCAGGCAGCTAACAGGGCCTCACAGAGCTGTCAGCAAGGCATCACAGTGATGCACCAGCTGCTTCTCCTCTGAGGGTTTAAAAGAGACACCTCCCACTCTAAGGAAGGGTATCAGTCTTCTGTATATTGAGAGCTAGACGATACCACTTCAGGGACCATGCCCTGTGCTGTGCAATCTGTAGTATTTGTGGCAAGATATTTTCTTATTGAAGATGTTGGTAGGCAGAAATGAAAACTTGCTTTAATGGATTAAAAATAAGAAATACTGCAACCCTTCATAAGAATTGCTTGGGTTGTTTTCAATAGCAGTGACTTTGAGGCATATGTTAAAATAACTGATTTTTTTTTCTTAAAGTTGGACAGACTTTCTAGCACACTTAGGACATATGCAGATTGGAAAATTTTGCACTGGTCTTTGTTCTGCATTACCAAATGCTTGAAAAGAGAACACTTTCACCTCTTTAAGAAAAGACAGTAGTCTTTGCAGAACTGAATTTATTGCCATGCCATTTCTTGTAGATCATAATTTTTTGGGGAGCTGGACTCTGTGATCATTACAAGTCCCTTCCAACTCAGGATATTCAGTGATTCTAGGAACAGGTTGCTTTCAGCCTGAAGTTAAAAATACATGCATCCAGCACACGTTACACATAGAACATCACTGAGGGGAAAAAAAAATCACCATGACCAAAAAAGCTTCAAGCAAATAAGAGACAAAATACTGCTAAGCTTCAATATTTAGGAGAGTGTGGAAGGGAAGATATCCCTGTAGAACTGCATCTCATAGAACAAACAGGTTGTGGTCTTTAGTAAGATAAATGTGGCCTCACCCTTTCAGTAAAATCCTTCTTTTTACTGATTCCTAAGGAAAGGGGCAGAAATAGGGCAGACTTCTGCTGAGGCAGCACACTTCCAAGGAAGTTTTCCTTGTTCCTCTCCCTGCACTAGAGGCATGCCCAAAAACACTGGAAATCTCACTTAACAAGGAGGAATCATTAGTACTGCAAACCAAAGGGAAAGGCCAACTGAGGGGAAAAAAAGATGAGAAGAAAAGACCGTTCCTCTTATTCAAGCTGTTAAGCATGTCAGTATACCCACTAGAAAGTACTCCTCTGCTCTCATGTCTTTTAGAAGGCGGATTCTATGTTTGGCACTCCTAATGATGTAAACTCCTCTGCTGGAAAACACATTCCATAGGCAGGTTACAGAGCACTGCAAGGGCAAAGGGAGCATCTCAAGCAGAGTGCAGGCTGGGGTGAAGAAGATCTAGAGATTTGCTCTGAGCTCCTTCCTGTCCATTTCCTGTGGGAGGTAGGACAAGGCACTTAGCCTTCCAATACTTTCTCTCTCTCTCTCTTTCGTTGTGGCTTATTTTGTATTTTTTAAAGTAGCATATAACATTAGGCTTTGACATTGAGAATTGGTGTTTAAAGGGCTTTAGTGTTAGATTTTATAAAAACATACAAGTCAATAAGTCTGTTAGCCACCATTTACTAATATGCATTTATTCTGACCAGAGAGGGACAGTAATGCCACCAGATCCACATATCAGCTGACAGTTGTTTCACCCCTTTCAGTAAGATAGAGCAGAATAACAACATACTTAAAAAGGAATATCTGTCACCCACAGTATGAGTAACACTTGTCCTGTCCCTGGATGTGAAAGCAGAGAATTAGAGAGATAATTGACAATAGATTGCCATTTGTCAGTTTACAAACTGAAATAAGTATTTTCAGGATGCTCGCAGCATCATGTAGCTTGCCTTGGAGAGCTCAGTGCCCTCAAATTTAAGGCCTTCACATCCAGCTGTTACAGAATAGACAGCTGGTTATTTCAAGTTATTCAGTTATCACAATTAATGATAGTTGGTAAGCCAGAAGTCAAAAAATTGAGAGCAGGATCATTATTGATGCTGAGAAAATAAGTCTTCAATTTCTTATACAACAATAAATAAAAGCACTACTCCTAGGAAAAAAGCTGCTTTAAAGTGAAATACCGAGCAAGTAGTTATGTTCTCATTACACAGACGTGTTTGTTTACAGTAACTGCAAGAAACAGAGTACTAAATTTCATTGTGGCTTTAGGCTTCTGTAAATCAATACCGCAAAATTAAGTTTGTCCCGTAATGAACTAGACGTCAGTAGGCTCTTCACTTAAGAGAATTTGCCAAGCAATGGCACGCCTCCAGTAAGCATATCCAGGGCTTCTGATCACAGGTCTGCACCTTGAATCCCTCACAGAAGCTCAAGGCATTTCATTTAGGCTCCAGGCTATTCACACAGCAATGGTATCAGTGGGTGACACTAACTTCCGCTCCAAAGGGGAACCATTAACTCCTCTCCTTGCTACTATAGGAACTGAGTGTACATTTATTACATTTTTGCAGCAATATGAAAAATTAATAAGCAGCAGAGTGGAACAGAATCAAAAAACTTTCATGCAGAACTCTTGGGAGGCACTGAGACTGAGAACAAGGTTGCGATAGTCACCTGCTTTATTCTGAGAGGCCCTGAAACAAATCAAGTGTTGGATTGCTATGCCATAAGGATGGTTTGGATGTTGCCTTGCTGTAAAGTTCATTCTTTCTAATCTGAGTAGCAGAGGGTAACATGATAATTTATAGTGGCTGGCAGACTCCATGGAAAGGAGAAGGGAAAACTAAATCTCTGACCGAGACTCTCACATGAACTTACCCTTCCCATTAATTAAGGTACTAGCCTGTAGCTAACACACCCTCATTTTTTTAAGGCTTGAGAGACAAGAAAAATCCTTTTAGACAAGGGCAGCACAGCAGTAGCAAGCTTCACTGCCACTTCTGAAGAAACTCTTATCTGTACGTTACACAGCACATACATCTGTATGCTGTGCTGGTCCAGAAAGCTCCATGAGAACATCAACTGGCTCTGTCTTCATTAGCCATAAAGTCCAGCAATCCATAAACAGATCTGCTCCCACAAAATAGACTCAACTTTCTAATCTTTTTTTTTAAATCTTTGAATAAAAGAAAAAAATCTTGCTGCTTGGCTGTCAAAAATCTTATAGCATAAACTACTAAGAGTAGCCACGAACAGAATCTTTCTTCTGTAAAGTACTTTCAAGTCCCCACTTCCTTAAATGTCATTTCAACAGGCTGGTTGGTACAGGTCATTCTTCCTTCCTTGTGGTAGCTTAGCTTTTGCTGTTCTGATGACTGTCTTCTCCCTGAAGGAGTTTGCTTTCAGATGGTCTCTGGGGAGCAACGTGCCAGCCAGGAAAGCAGACCAAGGGCTCACATTGTTCTACACACTCATTGCTCTCTCTATCCAATTGCTACTACCTCCTGCCATGACAGAGCACACAGTGGTAGTAAGTAAATATCAGCTACAAAAAGAATGAGAAAATATCTTTCTTGCTACCAGACCTTTAATAACACACTTACTGTATTGCTGTATTTATAAAGGGAATATCTCAGACTATAAACAACCAAAAACTGTTTTCTTTACAGAGTACTTTTTCTCATTACATTTTTTTCAAACAGCCAAAATAGTCTTCTGAACCAAGCTTTATAGACTTAATATAAATCATGCATACTTGCAAGTTCATTTCTATCAAAACCATCCTACAGATCCAATCTCTTTTTTTTCTGAAAAAAACACACCTAACCTTTTCTTGCAACTAAAACTAACTACAGTTACATCCAATTTGAAGACCATTTATAAGGATGGATGACCAACTGTCATATTTGCCTTCTAGTAAACATCTTTTAGAATCTGATCTTTGATAAGAAAACACAGGGACATTTTCCCTTACATTACTCGGAGATACTTAAATTTGAAAAGCTATTTGTGACAAGCACCAATGGTTTTCTGGAACTGGTGCACAATGCATCAAGCAAAGAATAGCATTTCTATGGCAACTGTCTCATCACATTTCAGAAATGGAAGAACAAGAAGCACTCGGCTTCTATGTTTTTAATTTCCATAGTAGTATCTTGTCCTTCCATTCACCTAAAATATCATGAGCAAGGTAGCAGAAGGACACTTTTCAACTGAGCTTTGTAGAAGTTATCAAGAGC
The DNA here is from genome assembly GCF_038088225.1 of Cyrtonyx montezumae. Classification (NCBI taxonomy): domain Eukaryota; kingdom Metazoa; phylum Chordata; class Aves; order Galliformes; family Odontophoridae; genus Cyrtonyx; species Cyrtonyx montezumae. The sequence continues at coordinate 71,665,846 of NW_027072034.1, forward strand.
TTTGCCATTTGCTCATTAAGGCTTTGAACCAACAGTGCCACAAGACCTGTGTTATTCCTGCTTTCTGCTACTGACCCATAGCAAGACACAGCCAACTATAACTGGCTGCCATTTGCTTAGGACATCCGGCTGCCAAGGATAACAAACAGGATACAGCCCACTTTATTTATGCTAGAAGCACTTCTAAAACACCCAGTCACCGCAACTCGGCTGGCAGCTCCACCAACCAAGGGAGAAAAAGGTATCTACAACTCATCCCGGCACAGCAGCTGCCATTGCCTCTGCCCTAATGGAAGCAGCCCAATTGTCCTCTGGCTTTCCAGCCTAATTCAGTTCCTCCTGCCTACACCTCCCCTTCACCCTCAAGGCAGCATTAGTCACATTTCTTCCTACGCTTCAGAGAAGATCTGAGCCAGCTCTGTCACGCCATAAGCAGCTTGCTTATGGCAACCTTGAATCATACCTTTACCCCAAAGAATAGCAGAAAGACATTGTTCATATTTGTTCTGTTCTTTTAATTGCTTCACTTCAGCGTGCCTCATGCACACTGTGTGAGACCTGGAGTCAGACCACCACCAATCTTTCAGACTGAGGAACCGCAGTAGTGGTGAGAATGACCTTCGTGCTGCTGGCTTACTTATTTGCACCTGTGATCACTCAGGCTGCAGTGATCTGAATGCAGAGTCAAGCTGCTCAATTTTAGAGACTGAGGAAGAGACAAAGTTTATTTTTAGCAAGCAAAGCAATTTCCATATTCAGGAAAGACCTGAAAACCTCTCTCTCTTTTTCTCTCTCAGATGGATACCTTAATGCCCCTAGATAGAGAAAAATATTGAGAACACTTTATTCTTCTCTTGATAAGGACTACAAACAGATTCATCCCATTTTTGCACCTCAAACCAGATATCACGGAAAAGAAAGATCATCAATCAACCATTTCAGCTTTCAAGAGCTTTCTCGATAAATGTTTGAATTCTTACTGTTTTTAAGACTGAAATTTGTCAGTCACAACCCCCACATTTCTTCATGCTTTGTTCAAAATGCAAAATATGTAATCTTGTGTGTTAAGGAACCTTTGCAAATCTTTCACAGAATAAGCAATTTCTGCCTTATTTCACTTTTCTTTTGTTCAAGTGCCAAGTAGCTTCAGCATGCTCAGATTTAGAAAGATTGCACTGGCATGCTCTAAACTATAACATGCATTGCAATGGACTTTGCTTCCAACTCCTGCTTCCCTGCCCCAACCATGCTATGTAGTCAAAGGAGCCCAGAGGAAAACTGCTTAGGAGAAACTGATGGTGTTTCCTAGGTAAAGTTTCCTTCTACCCCTTACAAGGACGATTTTTCAAGACATAAGGTTAGTACTTCCGTACATTATCCTGCTTGCAGTATAAGCTGGAGTTCAGCTTAATCCTTATGAGTCCTTTGCAAATCAGGATATTTTATATTTGTCCCACTAATACAAGCCTATGGGGTTTGGATGTGAATTTTCAGTCTTAGCACGGGTACCCAAAAAACAGAAAATGTGACCCCCCGGTCACACTATGTATACTACAAACCCTATTACCTTTGAGATGGTATTTTGGTACTTGATGTTACTTACTTTAAAATGACCTTTTCAGTAATAAGTTATTTTAAATATTTTCATTAGATACCTAATTTATTGCCTAAACTAGTAGTCCAGCAAATTAATTAAAAGAAAAAACTTCTTCAATCCCATAAAACATGTTTGCTTAGCAAACTTCCCTGATGATTTGTACTTAAGGAGAACATGTCCCATATATAAGTCTTCCTAACGATCTCCTTTCCCCAATCATGTATCATTAGCTATAAGCTTATATTCATTGCAGGAATAAGATTGTTCATACTTTAATACTTTCCAACAAAAATTAATGCTGTCACATAATTGTCTCTCTAAAAAGTTATATTTATTACAAAAATGCATTACAAATTACATATTACAAAAAAGCATCTCGTTGCACCACTACTGCTTCATGCTGTAGCATTATGTTAATCAGTAGCTATGTATAATTTTTTCTATTTTGAATCCTATAAAACTCATAAGATAATGAAATAATTGCTATTCTATTAACAAATCAATGTTAGTGTTGCAGAACCAATGTCACTACTGTAGAAAACACTGCTTACTCACCTTCCACTGTAGCATGCCAGAAAGGATTTAGGGGCCTTGACTCTCCTCCAGGGAAAAGATGACCCAGAGAGGACCTTCATCATCTTCAACTCTTAAACTCAGCAGAATTTCATTCACTAGGGGAAATTAGGACTGGATATTAGGAAATACTTCTCCAAAATAGTGGTCAGGCCCTGGAACGTACCACTCAGGGAGATGGTGGAGTCACCGACCCTGGAGGTATTCAAGGAACGTTTAGACATTGTATTGAGGGATATGGTTTACTGAGAATGCTTGGTGATAGGTGGACAGTTGAGCTGGATGATCTTGTAGGTCTTTTCCAACTTTTGTGATTTTATGATTCACAGAAAATGAATACAAGATTGACCCTCCTTCAGTGTAGTTATACATCACCCACTTAAAAGTCTTTTCCAACTTTTGTGATTTTATGATTCACAGAAAATGAATACAAGATTGACCCTCCTTCAGTGTAGTTATACATCACCCACTTAATTATTGGCTCCCTGTGACACCCACCCCTAGGCAGTTCAAGGGAGACTCGAGCAAGGAACTGTTCTTAGGTGCAGTGAAAGGGCAGATATGTTTCAAAATAACGAAGCTTCCTACATTTCAGGGTGCACAGGTCCAAGATATCCCTTACAAATCATTTTTAAACACAAAGTAACTGCAGAGTAACTACCGAAGGTCTCCTCCCTTTGTACATCATCACTGCAATTGAGGAACACAAAAATGTGGTACAGTATTTGAGCGGCTTATAAGTGGGACAGATGCATTCAAGGTATTACTTGAAAAATGAGAAGTCTTTTGCTTGCTTAGATCATCAAACCTGATAACATGCAGGAAATACTATGCATTTTCTGTTAAAACAACGCCTCCCACTAGTTTAATAGTTATAACCTTTAAATCTCAATCTCTAAGCCAAAAGAATGAGCCCAAATTAGAGCAATTTGTCAGAGAGCATTTTGAGATTGTGCAAGTGAATACAAAAAATAGCACTAATCCGACGATGAGAAATGCTAAGAAAAGACCAAACTTATACCTATGTTTTTCCAACAATCCCCTTCCAGTGGCAAAACAGTACTATCATATTGAATCTATAAAGAAATTTTAAACAAGTCAAATGGACACTACCGGCAGATAAAATTATTAAAAAATATTTCTGCATTAATTGAAGTATAAATTTATAGAGACCATTGCTTAACTTAATACATTTTACCCAGTTTTAAGAGAGTAAGCATAGCTGAACTGAAAACACCAATAAGCTAGTTCAGCAGCATATAATACCAAAAAATAACTTTCTATGACAGATTAATTAAAAAAAAAAACCCAAAAACTAAGACCAAACAAATGCTACTTCAAATAAATACAGATTAAGCATAAAATCCCATGAAATCTATTGCAAGTACCAGCAAGATAAATAGGTTAGTTTGTAAAAAGAGAGAGAAAGACACAGCATACAAGCTTCCCATTATTAAGCCCACATCAGCTCCAGGCAGAACTGCTTATTTCAAAATAATAGTCCAAAGGAGCTTCTCCAAGCTATCCATGTGTCACTTAGGAGGAAGGATGTGAAAGTTACTTGAAGTAACTCCTAAGAGTATCAGTTTTGAAGACCAATATATCCAAAAGCTACACAGCAAGGATAACCTTGAGCCCAACATATCATAGAATCAAGTCCTGCCCACATACAGCAAATGCTAATAAAAGACTGCTACATACAGTCTTCTATTTTCCAAGTTAATAGACATACATACAGCGTTTGCATCTATGTGTACCTCAAAGTTGCAGACAAGGAGCAAAAACTTCACAGTTAAGGTTTCCACTACCAAATGCCAAGGTCTTCCTAGTGATCACCAATACTCACACATCTGCTGCAATTTCCTTTAAGAAAAATTTCCACTGGAAATTAATTAAAACGCTGAGACTTTTCACTTAGGGTACTTTCTGATTAAGCTACCAATATTTAAAGCTTCTGACTTCTGAGACTCATTGTTCTTTGCACAGAGTCAGAAGGCAGTCACAATTCATAGTCTTTATAGAGACATATTAAATTAAAAAAAAAAATCGCTGCTTGCAGTTTTGTCTCCTTGAAATTAGAAGCACTTGTGTAGTTTAAAAGAAGAAAATAGCCACACTTTGCTATGTTAGACACTGGCTTTCAGCACATTCCACTGTCCATAGCACATTTTAAAAAGGTGTGTTCAAGCATGCAAATCCTTTGAGATTTTAATTACAGTGATGTAGACTTACTAGAAGTTCTTTTTAGTTCCATATACTAGAACACCGCATCACATCTAAGGTTTTCATATTCTCACTTATGATAAACTGTTTAATACAAAAAGGATAAAATCCAAGTGGTACCATATATCATTTTCTAATTAGAAAACTGAATTAGATTTTTAATGTCAAAAGGATTACAGGAAAGCACCTACCTAATAAGCAAAGAGTTACCATGGACTGAATGAGATGAAGGCTTAGATCATTATTGCCTGTCCATTGAGCTCCCTTTTATGAGTGTAAAAGTAGACAGTGAACACCTACGGGATAAATTTCCCAGGAGAAATGGTCTCAACATTAACACTACAAATTTGCCTGTAAGCTTGTTGTGATTGATAGGCTTGTTATGAGAAACACTTCTTTCATGCCCTTGATTAGCATTGATGAAACACTGTGACTGCAACATCCCCATAGCTTTTAAATAGTTCTATAACCTTCTTGGACCACTGCGTAAAACACTATTGTAGACATAACAGATGTTCTGTTTGAAAGTTTCTCTGCCAACTTTTTATTATGGTGTACTTCAGTCAGGATTCATTTCCTTTAGCTATAGAGGTCCACAATGAAGATGCCTATGTATGTATTAAGATTCATAGGCTCCATTTATAACCATTCAGGAGAAATAAGCACCTTGAGGCATGATTCATCTGACCAAAATGAAGCATTTACTTTAGCATGAGAATAACCGTGCCCTAGAGATGCCTGTTTCTACCAGTGTAGGGCAACAGTTCTGGGTTAGATAGCTACATTAAGTCAAATAATCTCTGCCATTTGTGTTTTAAAGCATTTTTTCCAGCATTCCCTCCCCATTTTGACAACAGGGTACTGAAATCTTACACAGTTACAAGGGGAAATTTTAAGTGATAGTATGTTAGAGAATTCACTCTCTCAAGATTCATTCTAATTATAAGAGCAATTCCCAACAGAAGGAAATAACCAGTTTGCTCTAATTAATGTGGCTGAACATCTGTACTAAAGTGATCTTCCTCCATTCTCCACCCTCGTGTTCAATAACTTGACAGAATACTTCATGCTCTTAGGTGCCTATTTTAATTTGAAACACTCTCTCAATAGCACTTGTAGCTAATTGATTTGTTTTAATTTACTTTCAGCTTGCTATCTAATATTCCAGCTTGGTGTCTTTTAAATTCTGAATACTGCAAAAAGTCTTTCTGTAAGAAAAGCTTCCCTAAGGGGCTTTCAAGTCAAAGCCCATGGATGAAGAAACAGTGGGAGGACATGCATCTCCAGCCATACCAATGGGGCAGAAGGTAGCTCTCATTCCCACTCATTTCCTGAGCAAAAAAAGATTTAATCCTTTTGATCAGCACAGACAAGGAGACATGATGTTAGTCAGTGATTGCCCCTTTGAGATTTATAGCACGAGTGACTGCTAGAGCTGTTTATCTCAACCTTTGAAATGATCATTTCCAGACAGGAATATAGGGTGGTCACTGTGGGAGCTAGCTGACTTTCCCCGTCCCAAATACATTGCATGAACAAAAAACCACCTATGTTACTTCATCCAGTCACTCAAGCAAGGGCTAAACAGACATTTCTCCTGTACAAAGAGCTGAAGTCTAGGGATACACTTCTCTGACAAAGGGAATAAATAAAAAAATAAGCAAGCAAGCCAGGTTCTCATTACTTTAAACCTCCACCCACTCTGTGTCAAAATAGACAGGCTTACTCAACATCAAATAGAGAGATACACCTTAGCCTTAGAGAGGAAGCTGTCAATGTCAAGAGCGCTTTGAGCCAACCTACCAACTACTTCTGCTTCATCAGCTCCATACACATATTTTGCTTACTGAGACACCAGATGCAGTAAGAACAACATCGCATCACTTCGTAGCTTAACCACAAACACCTGGCACAGATAACCTGCCCGGAACAACACTGATGGGGTCTCATCAGATATAGGGTCTTCTGACATCCTTGGCAGAAAATGTCTTTCTGTGATCCCAATTCTTACAACAACATCTCTTGCCAGTAACACTGAAATCAGATACATCTCATTTTATATGCTTGAGAATGCTTTGACAACACTCACAGACATACACTTTGATTTCCAGGTGGTCCTTTGTGAAATCAGGATTTGGACTCAATGATTTCTGTGGGCCCAGACTAGAATAATCTGTGATCCTACGTCATGGTTTAGATTCAGCCATCTCTAAGAGAGAAAGAGAGAGAAAGGTCAGACTTCCAAGCAAAGCACAGGTATAATCTGATGGAAAGCACAAGACAGCAAAGCAGCAAGGTCCCAAGCCACAGCAAGTAGACACAGAAATAAGAGAAAGAAACTGCTAAGCTTCAGAAGGCCTGTAAGGTCCTCAAGAAGACAGGGGCCTCCAGAAGACCTCACCTACAATGCCAACCCTTAAATGAAGTCTGTGGAGGGGTGAATCCTGGCTCCATCCCTTTTGGTCACTCAGGTACATTGCTTGCACCTGAGCTCCCCTGGAATGGCCCTGCCTTCCCACCAGGTGCTCCATCACTGCTTCAAACCATGACTTAGCAATTCTACTACAGCAGATTGACTTGACAAGGAGAAGACCTTGATCCTTTCAAGCAGATCTTTTTCAGCCACACATTTGTTTCTGGAAAATTAGTTTTCTTAATAGAAATGATAAGACTTAGAATATCTTATGAAAAGTATCCTTCATGGATATATTCTTGGGTTGTCTTTTTATGAAAAAGACTTTCAACCTATATCTCTGTATCAGGAACAAGAAAACACAAGGACCTTCTTCTATCTTTTTACTATTAAATAAATCAAGCAGTACTTAAGAAAAAAATTCCCACTTGCTTTTCTTGGAGAAAAACTGACAGCTGTTGACCAGCTGAACATTTTTTAATTAAGATAGTCTGTTCTCATGATCCCCTAGAAACTAAGAAAATCATCACAGCCTTATTCAAGGCATGATGAACATTTTCATTTGCCGTATCAGAATTTATATTCTTAGAAGTTTATGGCACTTAAACCTAGATGGCCCTTCCTCAGAGGAGATGTCTTTTAGCAGGGTGATTGGAATGCATCAAGTTCAGCATTTGATTTCAATATACCCTGCACATCCAAAGTTCCTAAGTACTGGTGCTTTAGGAGAGCAGTCATTTTCTAGTTGTCTGAACAAATGGTGGGGAAGAAAAGTGTTTACATTTCAACCCTAGCTTACACCTTCAGAAAGTCACTTATATCAATCAATCCAAAGTTCCGCATCTGAGTGAAACCATCAACTCCAAGATGACAAACATTATAAATGCAAAGTACCATTAAGAACAATAAGTTCTTAGTATCATTCTGAATGGTAAGTTCCTTGTCTTTAAGGGCTTTTCAGTAACCTTGATGCCCATTACACTTATACTCAGTTCTACAGGTTTAATATCCTAGAGTTGTCAGTATTCCCCCTTACATTCATAGGGCAAGCACTGTGCTTTTTCCATTAAAAGAAGTCCTCAAGAAGTCCAAGCAAGAGTTGAGAGACATATGTAATATTTCAAGACATTTAGGCTAGGCTTCTACGTTGCACTTCAAGCACTGTCGTGGAAAATAGATAGATAGATAGACAGACAAATAAAACCTTTTACCTGGGAGTTGCATCAGGAATGATCTGCTGCTGAGTTTTCTGCTGCAGAGTTAATGGATAGTGCTCATTGCTCAGACTGTTCAGAGACTATACCACAATTGGCAGCAGTGAGTCAGTTACATTTCCCATGCACATTGGTACGGATGGGGAAAGAGCCAGATGGGAGCCTTTGGTCACATTGCATGGAAAGACACCCTAAAAACTGTACGAAACAGAATTTTGAGGACTTGTCTTGCCCACAAGGACAGAGAGGAACCTGGAACTACAAACGTACCAGTAGAGTAGAAGCAAACTACTCACTTTATCTACAGCAATAATTTTGTATACTGCTTTTGAATTAAAGTAAGAGCCAAAAAACATGACTTCATCAGCTTCTGGCAGGGGGTTGGGAGGGTGAAAGTTCAGCTTCTTAGTTGCTAATATTTTAAAAAATCTGAAAGATTACTTTAAAAAAATTGAACAATCCAAAATATCATGTGCTATTTATAATCCACATGACCAAATGCAGAGGAAATCTGGATAATTGAAGGTGTACATGTGATTTTTCTATTGCCATTCATTATTATTGAACCATCCCATAATTCTATGCACTGAAGTAAGGGCTATACCCCTTGTACAGAAAAAGTTCATTTCATTAACACCATATCTAAAAGTGGGAAAATTGCAGTAGTGCCTAGAGAAACAGAGGTATCATTAAGGCTGAATATACAATCAAACAGAAGTATAGCTCCTGAGACAGTTTGCAATATTGCAGGTGAGGGAAATGTTATTAAATGACAGTTCTGCTAAATCTCTACAATTTGAGATACTTAAGTATAACTTATTTCCCAAGAGCAAGGTTGATACTCAATTGCTCTAAATAATTAACCAACACTAAATGTCCTTCAAAAAAATGCTGGAAGTCAACTGGGTGTTGAAAATCTCTCAAGAAATTGGTGAATGAGGTTCTTTATCCTGTTTCATGGAGTCTAGGACACTTTTATGAGCTTTACTCTGGTCATAAACAGAGCTTTAATATAAAAAAGCAGTTGATTCTATGCCTTTTGGCTAACGTTAATAAATATAGGCAGACTTGGTTGTCTTTTCAAACAGCTCTCCTATATATGACTATAGCAACAGCACTAGAAGCTTCTTTATAGGTAGTAAAAGCATAATTTTTAAGCCAGGCAAAACTAGGTACAGAAGGAGGTTTTTGGATTCCTCAGGCCCTACTACCTGATTAATTCTCTAGCATCTGGAGCATACATATAGGAATATAAATATCACAACTGAAGAGGACACAGGATTTGAACATGTCTTTAATGTTATGATCAAATGGTCTTAAAGGGCAGTAGACTCTTAAATGAAAAGCAAATTCTTGAGCGTTGACTGACATTTTTACTACAGTCAGATGTTCTATGCTCATCAGCCTCTTTTTAGATAGATAAATGATCCAAATATTTCTTCTCCCAGGAGCCCCAAGCAACATTTTGTGCCAACTTTAAAGGCAGTTACTTTTAAATCTATCTGCTCTGATACTACTGATCTACATGCTTAATAGAACAGCTTAAGCTTTTCAAAGGCAATTGCCTCTTCTGTGACACACCTTTTGCTGTTTTTTCATAACTGCTTTTAAATCACAAGTGCAGTAATCATGATCCACAGTAAATTGAGAATATTAAAAAAATATATTCCTGTATGCAAGTCATCATAATTTTTACCACTATTTTAGTATGAACCTGCAATGCAGCCAATAAATGGATGAAGCTAAAAGGATGAAGAAACCTGAGAAAAATAATTGCTATTATTATTTTTCTTGCACAATGAAAGTGGAACATCTAGTTGCAGTCAAAAAAATCTAATGCTTCAGTTCCAGTCTGGAAAATAGCTGTCAAGCTATGGAATCGAGCAAATAACAAGGCCCCTGACACCGATATCCTAAACGGATGTCTCTTCTCAACAATTATACTGCAGATTTTTGTTAGCACAATACATTCAGCGGCACAGCTGAGCTTCCTTCTAAGGCATATTTCTTACCCACACAAAAATTCAAGAAAGCACACTCTCAGTAGATGAATAAAAGGTCACAAGTACCTACTCTCTGCTCTTACATGTCAGCAAAAGAAAAATCTCCAGCACATCAACCCCTTGTACTTTGAAGGCTGTTCAATACCCTTCTCCTAAATATTCTGCAGTAACTGTCATAGCGGAAAAATATATTTAATGACATTTTGCTGGGAATAAATAAATAAATAAGTAAATAAAGCTACCAGCATTGCATTAAGAAACAATCAGTTCTTTTTTTAACAGATTTTGAAGCTAAAAGACCCTAACCCTTGGCTTAGCAAGTGTTCAGCCAGGCAGGGAAAAATACGTCTGATACTGCCTGTGCCACGGGGCAAGGAGCCTCAGCTAGAATGCGTTTGTGGAAATAAATTTCTGGGGAAGAAGGGCTTAGGATCATTTAATTAATTCTCAAAATGCCTGCTATATCTGAGGAACAAAATCTCTTTGTCTACAACAGATTTAGCTGTCCCACCAGGAGGGGACGAGAGGAGAAAACAGAAGGATCAGTTGCTTTCCTGAATGCAGTGCTGCTAATAGCAGTCCCCCGAGGCTCCAACTATTCACCTCAGGTTTGTCACAGAGAACCAAACGTGTAATAACCACTTGTCTTTACAAGGTTACCTCAAGCAATGTGTAAGCTTTTGACTGTGCTAACATCTTTAAATTCTGAGCATTCTTCTGAGGATTATTAATGACATTTCACACCACAACAGCTTAGAAACATTAAACGGCTCCAATTGAACTGGCCCACAGTCAGATCAGAGATAGAACAACTACAGGCTATAGCAAGTTATTTGAACAAGATACTTCCCAGCCTAAGCATATTTTATTATTAATACTTCAGCTGAAGGACCGTTAGAAAGTTGAAAGCTGAAAGTTTTCAGTATAGATGTGAAGAACAAGTACGGTGTGTTCTTTTTAGGAATAGAGAAAATTAAGTCATTTGTCCCAGATTGTCTAGCCTTTTTGTAGCCCTGAAGGAACAGAAGAGATCCTGTGTGATACTGCCCTGCCCCAGCATCCAACTGGGAACTTTCTAAAACAGTTTCGGCACAGATATCAACCTCTAATTGAATAACAGTCTCCAGCATTTAACCCCTCCTTTCTAAGAGCCTCCTCTTTAGACATTGAAAGGCCACTCTCATGTCTCCCTGATGTCTTCTCCAGGCTGAACAGCCTCAGCTCTCTTCTCGTAGCAGAGGCTATTCAAGGGCATGGTATTGGCTCTAGGTTTTTTTCCCCCTAGTTAATTTTCTGTGCTGCCAATGGAAAGCTATCAACAGATCCAATGCTCTTGCTGTATATTGCTGTAGAAGCAAAGCAGCATCTGCATGAAGAACATACTTCATTCTTGGCATCCAACTTCAGCACTACTCTGTACAAGAAAAAACAATTATCTTTTAATAACCCTGACGTCAGAACCCAGCATAAATGCAGCAGATACTACAGAAACAGATCATGTCAGGTGCCCATTTATCTAAATTAAAAGCTTTATCCATTTCAGTGTAATAAGAACGTAAACCTACTGATCCCATTAAGTGCAGCTGAAGCACATCTTACAGCAACACTTTTTATCATAACATAAGGTTAATCTAATAATCCTGCACCACATTTGATGATTATTTTATTTTTCTTAGTCAGCTTTGGCTTTGTTTTGCTTCTTAATTCACAGTTCTACGTTTACTTTCCATGTTATGTCTCATCCACAGCTGAGATATTAGAAGTCTTCATGATGTATAAAGGTCTGCAACATTTTTCCATTGCTAGCTGAAAAAAAAAGGTGGGGAGCAAGTATTTTCAGAGCACTTTTCCTTTCTGTGAAGCCACCTGAAGTTGTATGTTTTTTGAAAGTTGCTGTTTCTCTTAGTTTGTGGGGGGGTTTTAATTACAATTTAAGTTTAGGCTAATTAATTCATAGATCAAGTTTTCTTCCATGCAGTATAGTGAATTTAGAGCACAGACAGTCAACACTGTAAACAAACCAAGTCATACTAGAGTACTTAAAAGAAAAGTAACTACAAGTGAAATATTAATAAAATAATCCAATCCAGCAGAATCAAAGATTTTAGGACAATTTTAGCTGCATGGCCTAAATTAGCTACATGAATATGTCTTCTAATGAAGAAAAAAAGTGACTAGAATAAATTACTTGCAGAAGTGAAATACTGTGATTACATGCTTGGTCTAATGTAATCCACCTGAATTACCAGAAAGAATAATAGATGTTGCAGTAGGGGTGAAGCACCAATAAACCAAGGAACTGCAGCTAACGCTGCTCATCCTCAAAACCTGGAGTCAAACACCTAGAGGACAGATAGGACTTCAAAGAAAAGACAATATATTTCATTTCCTCAGATACTGGCAGCTACATTAAGTTTCTGTTCTAATAACTTTTTCTGCCATACCAAACTGAGCGGACAAAAGCTTATTCATGTGCTCTGTTAGGCTGATCAAGAACATTTTTATGATTACTTCATACCATGTGTATATGTATGTATATCATAGGTTCATAAGGTTGGAAAGGACCTACAAGATCATCTAGTCCAACCATCCTCCTCATCATGTACATATACCAAAATTAGACTGTCATCAACTAGCAATTTGGTTATTTCTCCTCAAGCTTGCTTGTTTTATTTGAAACCATTGATATTTTAGTTAATTGACCTGAGGATCCTTTCTGGATGCATATGTATCTGTAGCTAGAGCTGTGTCTTTTTAAAACAGATTCTAAATCTTGGGATTACGGAGGGAAAGAGTTGATATGACGAAGCTATATCCCAAAGATTTAGAATCGAGAAATGGAGGTAAAATTGTTCCAGAATGTAATGTCAATATTTAGCGACAAAAAAAAAAAAAAAAAAAAAAAAAGGGAAACACTGAAATTAGAAAAAGGAGCAAGGAAACATACAGACATGAGGACTTGCCTCAATCTGTTTACTGCTTCTTTCCATAAGAGTTAACTTAAAATATTCTTCAGATTCGAAGAGTAAAGAATTATTTTAAACATTAAGAAAACATGATTTGCAATAACTTCTTAAAATACAAAGTACTGAAATAATATGCAAAAAACTGGATGCAATATTTCATAGGTTCATAAGGTTGGAAAGGACCTACAAGATCATCTAGTCCAACCATCCTCCTATCACTATCCCTACCCAACTACTAAATCAAATCCCTTAGCACCTCATCTAAACGCTTCTTGAACAGCACTAGGGATGGTGCCTCAACCACCTCCCTAGGCAGGCCATTCCAGTGCCTGACCACTCCTTCAGAGAAAAAATGTTTCCTCAGGTCTAATCTAAATCTTCCCCGGCGCAACTTCTGGCCATTCCCTCTCGTCCTGAAGTTTCAACAGCTGCAAAAGGTAAAACCAAAGATGAATTTTAGCAGAGAGATTCAAAGTTGTAATTTGATCTTTTTCAACCTCCTGATAGAAAAACAATTCAGCATGCCATAGTTCATAGCTAAATCCAACAACTTCCCAATGTAAGAGGTCAACTGTAAGTACTCCAAGGAAAGGACTTCAGGATTTCCAGCAGCGCAAAGCAAAAGCACACTCTGGTACATAACAAAGAAGTGCTTGCCTTAGATTTTCCCAGGCCTCTTCAAGTCTCTGAAGACTGGAACATTAACCATTTTGCCACTGTCCTTTACTAATGCTTTTTAACCATGTTATTTTGTGAAAGCACTTATTTTCTTTTTCTCTCTCTCAGAAACTTCAGGGATCACAGGGAGCATACCATCGCTGAAAATGCATTGGAGATTTCTGAGCTCTCCTAAAGCAGCTCAGAGCACTAATGTACTTCCTATAGACTTAGGCAAATAGAGGAAAGCAGTTTGGTGCTTCTGTTCACCATCAAATTAACATTAGGTGTTCTCATCTGATCAAAAAATACAGATTTTTTAACAAAAAAGTGCTATGAAACACCTTTAAGCAAACAGATCTTGTGAAATGTTTTGAAATATGTTGCTAGTGCATACCAGTATTACAAATAAACACAAAAAGACATCTCATTTTTGTAGCATATAGCTTAAGGAGAAAAGAGCTGCTAAAATTCTTGCTTTTTTATCTTAATATTATAATCTAACTCTAAAAGATATCTTCACTCAACCACCTTTTGAAGTTACATATTTTTCCTTGCATAGAAAACAAAGAGCTGCAGTGCTGACTAGACGCACTCCTTGCATAAAGTATCAAAATATATCTACCATACTAAAGATCTTCATAATTGCAAAGTTATGTTTTAAAAAATCTTAGAAAAACAATATCAATGGATTCTGAAGGGGAGCAGAAAGAATAACAGGCTTTGAAAAATAATTGGAAACAATTTCTTATCAATAAAGCATTTAAGGCTCTGAAATGGTAATCCTAAAGAGTTCGGGGGCCAATTGAAGCTGGATAATCTTGTTAAATAAGGGCTGTCTGTACTGAATTTCTGGGACAACAATAACATCATTTTTCATAATTAATTCTGATTCATCTGCTTTAATTTTAAGCAGCCATCCACAGTCATCTTTGCTGTTTATCAAGTGTCACAGCTTCATCAGAATTATGCAAAGGAAAAAGCTGTGTGTGACAGCCCGTTATTTGCCTATCAGGAATGAAAACAAGTTCACAAAGAGTTAGGGAGCATAAGGCTTCATTCAGCAATGGAAGTGTCTGCAGCAGGAGACCTGACACATCCAGGAAGCTTCCTGGGGAAGCTAAATCTTCATTCTGGATTTAGAGTTTGGACACATTTTAACACTATCCTGCTGCTATAAGCTTTCTTGAAAGTGTTATAGCCCTGAAGATAGGCCCAAGGCCAAAGTCTCCCAGGAATTCTTTAACAAGCCATGATGCCAGCTGGCTGCAGAGACAGCCACTGCCTAACAGAAGTGGCACAGCAAGCCCTGGCCTGAGAGCCACAGGCCAGCTCCAGAGCTCTCCTGGCCTCAGCACAGCACTGAGCTGTTTTGGCTGCCTGCCTGCCCTTCTCACTCAGCAAATCTGCTTTCTGCCAAGGCAGCATGCCAGCTTGCTCAGAAGTCCTAAGTGCAAGCTTCCATGGTACTGCATGGATGAGCTATTTGGCATCCTCGCTCCTGTGAGAAGTCACTGCATTTGCATTCGTTCAGTGTGACTGAACAGCACTGTGGGATATATATGCATGCAAGTATTATGCAGCAGGTGCTCCCTCCCTTTCTTCAGATTCTTCCCCCCAGCTTCCCCATCACCTTCCCCCTCACTGGCTTCCTCATCCCCCTAGCTCTCCTCTGTTCACTCTTCTGATCTTATGCAGCTGACCGATAACATTCATTTTAAACACAGGCACTTCTAACAGTGAGTGCACAATAATGAAATTAAGTAAAGGGAAAGGCATGCTTGACAGCTGCAGGTTATTTGGAAGCTGTAAAAAGGAAGAAAGCTGAAGCCCAACTTGTAGTAGAGAAGCTTTGTCAGAATGATCACATCCAAGATCCTCATGGGGTAGCTACTTCATACCAACCTGGAACAAATGCTTTTTTGCTATTAGAGCTTGTGCCAATTCACTGAGTGAACTAAAATCTTCTGGTTAAAACACTGACTTCCGTCAAAGCTAGGATTAAAGTCTTCCTAAAACAAAATGGGAAAGCATGTGAAAACAGTATGTGAAGATTTCCTAGGTATTATGTAACCTCTCCCTTTGAAATTTAGGTTCACCAATAAACATTTCCTGCAGTGGTCACTGAGATTCTGATCAACCAGTTTCCTGCTAATGAGAACATTAAACCTCTTTGTCACTTCAGTAGGAGGCCCTTTCCAACAGTAGTCTTTGTTTTCCTATGAAGAAAACCAATAGCTTTGATCTCTAAAGGGTGATACAGCACCACTACATTGTGTGGTTCTGAGTCCACCATGGGCAGGTGTGAGCACAGTGATTCAGACTGTCTGCCTTGGGGACAGTTCAGTTACTTCTGAATCAAAAACCCCTGGGCACATTCCCAGGTTGAGATTTTTTTCTGACTACTGTACTTTCTACGCAAGTATGATTCACTCAACAACACTTTTCCAGTCTTCCACATAAAGAGCTAAAGAGCTCCACCTTTGTTCTCAAAGTTCACGCTGAATTTTAGCATAACAGTTGCAAAGATTAGTGCATTATATACCTCAGAAAGGCCACTCTCCACTTGCTGCCTCCCAGGAGTCCACGTGTCACATTTTGAGCTGGACACAATCTCTTGTGCCATTCCCCCATTGCATATTCTCCTTTGCATAGTGGTGGCAGCATTCTCTGTTTCCCAAAACATTCTTTTGAGAAAGCTTTCAATACATCCTGCCTGTTTGTTTTGTTGTTGGTTTTTTTTTTTTTTTTTTTTTTTTTTTTTCTGGAAGTATCTAGACCCCTTTTCTCCTGTTCCTTTCCAGGGAGACTGGGTGAAAAATAAATTGAATTCCACTTTTACTCTGAGAGTTTTACATTTCTTCCTATTTCCCAAGCCCATCGATTTAAGAACCAATTCTGTTTGTTTTACTTAAAATACTTCTCAGCCAGAACTCCACGTGCATCACTCAGAAGAAACAGCCCAAAGTGTATCAGTTTATCCTGACAAAGAGGACATTAGAGAACTGCTGCTCAGCACAAACGCAGCACACACTTTACTGAGTGATAGGCCTATTCAGTCACAAATGGGAAACAAAGCCTGGGAAAGACCTTCAATCTTGAGCTTATTAGATAAGAATCAGAATAGAGATGGCATGGTAACAAGAAGTATAGAGGCAAAATACTGGGAAGTATGCAGTAAGACAGGAAGGACAGACAGAAAGACAAATATAGGCAAAGGGCAGAGATGAGATTGCAGATTATGTGAATTTTGGCATCTCTCCAAACTGCAGCAATTAACCACAGATTCCCTATGTTCTTTTGCTGTACAAAATCTCTACTGCAGAGGATAGCACCAACCTGTCACGTTCGCTCCTCTTCCACCAAACTCTTCTGAGGCCAGTTCTTCTTGAAAGCTGTCTTGGTGAGCACATAGCAGAAAAACAAATGTACTATTGCTGGCCCCGTTTTAAAAATGATGTTTTCTTATTTTGTAACTTGAAACAGAGATCTGTTCCAGATAGGTTGTATTGTTACTGTCCAGGAGTAAATAAGGCAGTTTCTTCCAGCATAATAAAAACTTTCACAGGTTTTATAATAAAAACGTGTTAGATAAAACCAACCTCTCTACCACTTCTGGAAAATGCTGAAGTAACATGCTGTAGAATCAGAAACTCCTGTGAGCTACAGGTGACTAATCTGACTATTTGAATTAGGACCAACATCCAAGGAAGCAAGACGAAAGATGCACATATTATCCAAGCCAGATAACATAAAAGGCATTCCACCAAAATGCTTACTAACCAAAGAGCACCATTATTATTATTATTTAATAAAAACACAAGATTATTGCCAGATTTTTCAGGTTTACAGGCTTCTTTTCCTCAAAGCTGAACCCCTTCTCATAATAGACTTTCAGAGGTAGGCGTATCAATTAAAAAGGTTTTTGACTTACAACTGTGCATGCATGTGTTTAAAGAGGGCTGTCAAAGAACACTTGGCCCTTAAGCATAAGGATGAGTAGGAAGTGGGAGAAACAAGGCTGCATTTAATCACCATTCAAAGGAAGTAACACTACCTCTCAACCTCTTTGCTCCAACTCAGCTTTATCATTCCTGCAGGTTTCAAGTCCTTATCAAAAAGGGCAGTGTTTTGAAACATAAACAAAGCTATACTGTACCTTCACCTTGTGGTATAAACTTAGTTGATAAACACAAAAGCAAGTCACTCCTGCACAGTACAAAATTAGCTGTACAAATTGCAGACAGAGATAGGTGAATAATCACTTTGATTCATTGTCAAAGCAAAAAAAAAAAAAAAACCCTCAATACTTGAAACAAAATAAAAAAAATACTTTTAATACTTGCTTTTTCTTTCTCCTCCAGCTCTATGGAAAGAAAAGTTTTTAAACATTCTTTTTTAATACAGAAAGATTTTGGCTGAAAAGATTTCAGACTGTTAGATGATCTGGAGGGTCCAAGCTTAGATCCTGACCACCCACCCAAGGGGATATGTACTTCTGTGGATGGGGTGCTGATCAAGTTACATAGAAATTTGTCTGTGCAGAGACAGTTCCACTCACACAGGGGATGGGATGGCAAGGCACAACTTGGTTTCTCAAAGACATTCATTCATACAGCACCCCCAGGCACTGTTTTCCAGGGCAACTATACCCAGACCACTACCTCAAGAGATCCAAACTGTGGATTCAGATCAGCCTCAAACTGGACAAGGAACTGAGTTTCGTGACCCAATGAACTGCAAGGATGAACCACTATCTCCTCTGGCAATATTAAAAACCAAAATGATCAAATTCAGAACAGGTTCACTGTCTATCTACCCAACAACTGAAGCTGCATTTGGGAGACATGCTTACTGCTTTTCATAAGCAATCCTGCCACGCTGTGAACTATGCAATTCTTGCTGCTCCTCCTTTCTGCTTGTCAGAGTGCTAGCTAGGGGACTGCCCTCCCATTCCCCTCCCCATTCCCCTCAGTTAGATTAAAACAGATGGCAGAGGGACACAAAATAAAGAGCAAACACAGATGAGTGACTAATTCTCCAAAAGGAGCCAAGAAAAAAAAAAAACATACAGCAACAAACCCTCAACTTCATCACTCAAAGCAGCAGCATGGAATGCATAATTATTTTCTGAACATCATTCTTCTATATAAGTAAATGCAGTGGTTGCTACATGATAAGTAAGGAATGTATCCCACGAGCAGGGTTGACAAGCAGCAGTGGAGTACAATGCAATCCAACAGATACAAGCAAAGAACACGGTAAACGCAGAGAGGAGAGCATCACAGACTAACCCCCCCACACACCATGTAGCAACCCCACTTCCCATGCAGGTTTTTCTGAGCACTCTGCTCAGCTACCAGGTGGAGCTGAAAGTCAGCTCTGGTGGTACCTCTACAGGAACCGCCTCTGAAACAGAACTACCCTGATTCCCTGTTATCTGGGCTTATCACAATCAGGATTAAAGTATCTGGTGTTTTGCAGGCTGGAAAACACGGAGCACCTGGTAATGCTGGTGGGGTAGCACAGGAAAGACCACAGCCTTCTGCAGGGAGATGTGCCAAAGGAATCACAGCCAGCATGCTGCAATTCATGTGGCCTCAGTAGGAAATATGAAGGTGAGTTGATTGCAGCAGGGAGGTGAGGACAGAAGCTATTTCTGCACTTCACTCTGCCCCTTTGCCAGAGGTTACCACCTTCACACTGCTTCTCACAACTCTCTAACAGTTCCCAGCATCACAAGGCAAATTCTCCTTCTCTGGTAGCGTGAGCAATCCTTATGATTTTGCATTTCAGCTGCTTCAGAGGAAGTAGAACCTTCCTCCCATCCATTTTGCTCCAAGCGCAATAACATGGCAGTGGAGACATCTGAGATGGTAACATTCTGGGCTAAGCCTGTCAGAGTTTGTCATTTTTACCGTTTGGAACTATTTTTGTTGGCAGAAAGAACTTTAATAGCTCTCCAGAAAATAAAAGCATCTTCATAGTGCCTGACAGAAAACATACTGCAGTGTATCATTTTACCAACACAAGGACTTTTAGATTGGTAATGTGGATAAGAAAAGCATCCAGTTCAGGCTTACTACGCAACTTCTGTGCCTTGCCTTCAAGGCACAGAAACTGACTTGTTTTTTGTTGGTTTTTTTGTTTGTTTGTTTGTTTAACCATTCTGTAACAAATCAGAGTCTCAGTGTTCAGGCAATAAATGAATTTGCACATTTCTAAGCTGGAAGCACCCATTCTCCAGGATTCTGAAATTTGTTTCCTTCATGTGCTATATTAATATTCAGAGCATGCTGCAAAGCCTATCTGTTTGCCCAGGCTTCTCCTGAAAGGGTACTTGGCAGGCAGAATTCTGTATTATCTTCTGTTGTTATTAGCTCAATTGATTTATCTGTAATTTAGCAGTAATTTATGGTATGTGTTTCTAGAAATAGGTCTGTTGTGACCTTCTGCGATAAATAACTTCAGTTAACAGATACTTGAGCTGCAAAACCTAAACATCTTATGAGTTATTCCTCCACCTCCAGTACATTTCAGATACAGAACATGCTCAGTCCCACGGAGCCGTGCTTCATGATCTGCCCACAGCAAATGCCCTTGGCAGCTGCTAAAGGGATTCCAAAGGTCCTAACATTCCACATAGGAAAAGGGGTATACTTTCAGATGGCTACCATTAAAGAACAGGTTACATCCTGTAAACAAAAGACTCCAGCCTGTATCTATATAACATTATCTATATAACACAGGCAATGAGTTCTTGAGGTGGCAGACTTCAATACTGTTGATGGTCCATGTTGTCAGTCTGAATGAAATCAGAACATACTAGATGACAATCTGAAAATGACAGAGAGAACTGTATGGCCAGTAAGAACACTGGTGTAACTGCACTTACAAAAAGTCTCTAAATCTTTGCACTGCTGAGGAAACCTACTTATTCCTACACACTGGTTCTGTGAACACGCCATTTTCCTTACTCTGTATTCTCAGATTGAATAATCTTTCAAAAACTATTAATCAGCTTTCATTGTATCTAAATTGTTTTTACTTGCTTGCAATTAAGAACTAATATTTAAAGAGCCAGAAATTTAAAAGGTAATTAATGGTAACGAGTAACTGCTCTGAAATATGATCAACTGCCGGATATCAACAGAAGACTTAGTTTTTCCCAAGAAACCTTTTTTCATTGACAGAGATGTTGGTTTTTGTTTTAGCAGAGGTTGAACATTCATTAGATAATACTATATCTGCCTATTCCTTCACTGCAAGGCAGCTATCTACGGACAAAAATATCTGCAACCTGGTAATTACTGTGGATTCAGAAGGCTGTAAGGTGACACTGACGTGACAAAAGATATATTTTTGTTTGTGTGAAGTGTACTTCAAATTCAGAGAGAGAGGCATGGAAAGAGAAAGGGAGCACGCGCACACTATAATCAGCTTGTGTACAGGACAAAATTCTGCTCAGTGTTCGTACATGACACAAAATAAAATACATTTCCTCTCCTTGTCCTTCCATACTATTAAATGTTGAGGTCAAGCAATGACAAAAACCTCTGTGAGTAGCCCAGTAGCACATTAAGCACTGCCCTGGTTAGAATATCAAACAAAATTGGTCCAAGGGACTAAAGGTTATATACAGTATATGAGATTTTTTTAAGCCATTTCAGCACAATACCAAGGGCTTTAGTTATGTTAATGAGGCCTAATTTTTCCTGGGAAAAAATAAAAACAAACCATATTTAATGTGTTTCTCTGCTTGTAGCACCCAGTGCAACACAAGCACAATTCACTCACTACAATCCAGAACTGTACAGAGGAGAGAAACCTCACCAAGGGTTTAATCCAGTAGAGCTTCCACACACAGGAAATTGTGCATCAAAACTCACAAGAGGATGAAACCCAACCTGATCCTCTTCCTGTGAGTTACAAGTTCTAGTCTAAAATTAAAGTTAGAAACTCCTACTTCAGTTACTACCACAGAGTGCTCAGAAACTCTTTTTGTATAAGAATGTAGGGTGAAACAGCACTTGTTTGCCAGAACATAACCAAGAGTTCATTTTATCAGTATTTCCCTGCCTTCTACTTCCTGCAGAGCCATACCAGGGGTTGTACCGTTTCCATAGAGACAGCCACTAGAGGAACAACCAGCATTCAAGTTATGGGCGGTTTACTATGGCAGCAGCCACAGAAAAGCAAAACCTGAGGAAAAGTAATGACGTTCTCACGAGCTGAATCTATTTACATTTCAGTTAGACAATAAATCAGCCATTTGAAGCTTGAAGACATATTCAGCTTTTTGCTGTTGCATGAAATGATAAAAATTTTCAACACATTTTCTACCTGTACTGCAATTTTTCGCTTTTCTGTTTTCTCCTGAAAACTACGACCCAAGTGAAAGAATCCATGCTTCTCTACACAAGCAAGGAGTCACATACTGATAGGAGAAAAGGAGTTTATGTAAAGAGAAGGATTTCACTAGCTTCTTGTGAATTAAGGTTTTCAATAGTATTTACATTGCTCAGCAGAGCAGACAGCAATAGCCTAGAAGCAACTTTAGCACTTACCTTAGGATGAGATTGCCCATGTTTAATCAGCTTCACTTTAAACCCACTACAATTCATTTGGAGCAAGCACTTTGCGGAAGGCTTAGCTCTGCACCCTGGGGCCTGCACTGATGTCACTGCCTTGCTTTAGGGAAAGAGGTGGATATCCCCTGCAGCGATCTGCATCACCCTGCAGAGCAGTACCATCTGAGGCACCATTGCATGCTTCTCTCCCCTGTCTTGCAAATATGACCTTCATTTTAGCGTGACCAAGTAGAAAGAGGTGGCACAGCATCTCATATAGTAATAGCCAAGAAAATCTCTATATGGAGCCAGAATCATTTCTAACAGTGAGTTTGAGTTTCCTGTAAGCTTGGAGCCTATAATCTTTTAAGATGACAAAATGAAGATTCTTTGCAAACTGAAAATGCATGTTTTTTTACTTTTCCAACAGGTAACATCTACTGGTAAAGACCACTTTTAAAAAGGAACATGGATTTAATAAACTCAACAGAACAAAACAGTACATCAGAAGAACTATTCAGATGGGTGACATCCAAGATTCTCATTTCCATTACCCTGTCTGTGCTTGCACTAATGACAACGGCCATCAATTCTCTGGTGATGACTGCAATAATTGTGACAAGAAAACTCCACCATCCAGCCAACTATTTGATCTGCTCTCTTGCAGTGACTGATTTCCTTGTGGCAGTCCTAGTGATGCCCTTCAGCATCGTCTACATTGTAAAGGAGACTTGGATCATGGGGCAAGTAGTGTGTGATATTTGGCTGAGTGTGGACATTACATGCTGCACGTGTTCCATCTTGCATCTCTCTGCCATTGCTTTGGATCGTTACAGAGCAATCACAGATGCTGTGGAATATGCTAGGAAAAGGACACCAAAGCATGCTGGTATCATGATTGCAGTGGTATGGATCATATCAATTTTTATCTCCATGCCGCCTTTGTTTTGGCGGCACCAGACAACCAGCAGGGACGATGAATGCATCATCAAACATGACCACATTGTTTCCACCATTTACTCTACATTTGGGGCCTTCTATATCCCCCTGGCCTTGATTTTGATCCTTTATTACAAGATATACAAAGCAGCAAAGACATTTCACAGAAGAAGTGTCAGCCGGATTGTCAGGGAGGAGGTAAATGGACAAGTCCTTTTGGACACAAGTGAGAGAAGCACCAAATTGGCTTCAATGCCCAGCACAATGGAGAAGACATCAGATCCACTGGTGGACTGTGATAAAATCAACGTCAGCATACGAAGCCCCAGATCTGAATCTAAGCATGAGAAGTCTTGGAAAAAACAGAGAATCTCTAGCACAAGAGAGCGAAAGGCAGCAACTACTCTGGGTCTGATCTTGGGGGCATTTGTGATTTGCTGGCTCCCTTTTTTTGTAAAAGAAGTAGTTGTGAACACCTGCGAAAGATGTCACATTTCAGAAGACATGTCTAACTTCCTAGCATGGCTGGGATACATTAATTCCCTTATTAACCCTCTAATCTATACAATCTTTAATGAAGATTTCAAAAAAGCCTTCCAGAAGCTTGTGCGGTGTAGGCAGTATCTTTAAGAGCTTTTGTTCATATAAGCAGAACATATGCATTGCTTTTTTTTTTTTTTAACATGTATAAATTTGTATAACTGAGATCACATTCGTTGTATTTAAGGAAAAGCACCAAGACTCTGCATTCACATTATGACTCCTTTGTATAAGTAGCACTGGGAACATGTATTGCCCAAGTTTTAAAGAGATGGATCTTCTGGGATCAGTTTTGCTATGGAGAAAGAAGTAGCATATACTTATTGAGGCCCTGACCACACTGGCATTTGCAGAGCTGCTTAGTTTGGAGCATATAGGTATTATGTTGAATATGAAGGAAACATATACTCTTGAATTAGATAAAAGAAAGAAACAAATTAAAAAAAAAAAAGCAACCCTAAGTGACTGATTAAGCTTTAAGTAAATAACACGCAGATTTTGATCCCTACCGTCAGTAAGGTGGAAAATACAGCTTAATTTAATTATTACAGTAGCACAGGCCTGGAGCATAGAGCCAAGCTATCTTGAACAAAGGGTGGTAGCTTTAAATATTCCTAACATCATCCTATGTTGACTAGCTGAGTTCTGCTCCAGCCCTGCCCTCTCCCAGGACCTTCATGTCTTATACCCCTGCAATGCCCCAATGGTAGGCAAGAAACTTTCACAGCCCAGCAGTTCATAGCATGCCTTCTGCCATTGCACACCCTAGACACACATGGCCATAGCCCCAGAGAAACGGTATGGTAGTCAGTGCATCACCAGTGATTATGGTCTCAGAGCATGGTGCTCTGAAACTACATTTCAGCGGGGTCTATGGAGAATTTAGCTCATAAAAAGCAGCTACTCCTCCTTCTACTGGTATTAGAAACATGAGATAATCCCTGCTCATGACCTCATCTCTATCTCACATGCCTGTCCCGGCACAATGCCTCTACATTTCTGTGTACCAAACACATCCACACAGTTTGTGCCAGGGCCCCCAGATCATTGCTGATGGTGCTTGACTTACTGAAGTTTGGTTTAGAGCCACCAAATGAAGTTCCAGCTCAGAACGAGCTCCTCCACCCCCAGAAGCCTAATGTCACCCACGTCTTCTCTCAACTGTGCCTCAAGCACTAAGGTTGTGCACCTTCCTAGTCATGTTAGAAAGCAGAGTTCAACCACAGTTTAGGCAGCATTGGTCGCCAGAAAAGGCAGGGAAGTGATCTCAGTCTGCAGTACATGCCTGGGGAAGGGATCCTGTAAGATGCTCATGGTTTGGCCACTCCTAAACCCCATTTCTCCTAGATTATCTGGTCCTGGTTCCCAGTCTCAGAAAAGCTGAAAGGACTTCATATACACTCCAACTTGTATTTTTTCCCCTAGATACAAGCTGCAACTACAGCTGTCAGAGGTGTTTCGTGAAAGATGATGAGGTTTGAGACCTGAGAAATTGAACTAATTTGTTTCTGTCACTTGAAATTTACTGTATTCTGCTTTCACATCAAGATCCAAATGAAATATTATTCACAAGTACCAGAAACCATGTATTTGTTTCACTGTTGATTTTAACCCCTCCAGAAAGCTAGTGGAAGGCTTACTTGTCACATCATGTAGCTCTAGTGCAGCAGAAGCAGAGCTAAATTTTGAAGGCACTAGGATGCGGCAGCATGTAATTTGGCTTGTACGCCGCATAAAACAATGCATTTGATAACTCTGCAGTCAGAGTACAGCTGCAGCAGCCCCTGTGACCTCGGCAGTGGCTATATTATGCTAAAAGAAAATAACTGTTTTAAGGATCAGCTGTGCTCTGCTGTCTCCAGAAAGAGACACAGAACTTGGCTTCATCAAAGGATTACCATATTAGCAGAAGGCTGAAAGAAAAACCACAGTGGAATGTTAAGTCTGAAGACCTGTTTCTCTTGGGTTTTTTTGAATACTAACATCGGATATTTAAAGCCACAGCTTCCTCTTCCCCTGCTTTTCCCCATAAATCTGCTGGAGGGTAGAGCATACTATTTTTCCTCTTACACGTAAGATGTTTGACAGTGTCTTGTGAAAGCAAATTGGAATAAAAAAACCAAGGGTTGTTTTGAGGAGAAAAGATACTTAAGATACTCATAAAAGAATGGAACAGTATGTAGATAAATAGAATATAGCTCTCATTTATGCACTGTTAACAGTACTATACTCTGAAACCAATTAAGCTGCTCAACATCTCTCAAAATGCAGGATGGGGTTTTTTTGTATCCTTCTCACTGAGCTCTATGCACTCCTCCTTCAAAACCCATGGCAGAACATGCAAGAAACCTAAGCAAGCAAGCAGGTAGTTATCTCATTAAAAGCACTTACAGATCGTGGACCGTCATTTCTGGGTGTTTGAAATTTCCACAGTGACAAACACTCCATTACACAACCTCACACAGTATCATTTCATCTTTAGCATCTATCTGTGCATGTGATGTGCTAAGAAAACCTCTAATTTTCTCTTTCAAGATGCATAATGGCATCTTAAATAAAATGGCTAAGGTTTCTGCTGCATGTAGCCTTTCCTTCCCCAAAAGATACACAGGCACCGAATGGAGTTCAGCGTTGAATTCAAAAAGCAAGAGAGACTGCAAGATTTTATACTGGAACTAAGATTTATTTTTTACAATTTGTTTTTTAACCTGTAGGAGTTCAGTCCTACAAATAGAAGAAGAAGAAAAAAGTCTGTTTTCTTAACTCTATTTCTCAGAAGAGAGAATATGTATCGGAGGAAAGGGTTTTCCATCTACATCTGCTTTGGACAAAGCTCCCTGGACACCTACCTCTGCTGCAGCTGCCCTCCAAGTTGCCACTTGCTACCCAACCACCCATCCATTTAGATTTCTTTTAGCACATGGAAAACAGCAGCTGACCTACTCCCACTTCATCTTTCACAGGGGATGATTCCTGAAGTAGCTATGAACAATATATCCAGTTCAGGTAGACATTTTTTATTAACAGTAAGAAGTTAAATACACTTCATTTTTCTGTGCTCAGGCTTTCTCCTTTTCTCCCTACCAAATTGTGTCCTTTCCTTTTGGGGAAAGCACATCCCTACAGAGGGACTGGAGTATGAATACATTTTGTTTTCATGACGCAGTCACACTTGTTAATGCATGACTGTACCACCCAGAAACACCCACCTCATCCAAATGTGCTTTTGGCAATCACTGCCTTCAGCTGGTGTCTAATTGTTCTTAGCATTAGGGAGGTACACAGAAATAAGTATGTGCCAAATAGTTTTCTCCAGTAGTTACAAACTCAGCACATTACTTCTAGGCAAGTACACAGTCCTATTTGGCCTTTGTATTTCAGATTCCTTTGCAGAAGAGAAACAGAAAATCAGCCCCGTAGCTATAGAAGGGGAAGCACTTTTTTGAACTCTGCAGACCAAAGAAAAAAGGCTTCAAGAAAAGCATGAAGAAAGCCTTGTAGCAGCCCTGTAAAGACTAAGCATAAACCTAATGCTTGCAAGCATTCCAGCACCCAAAAGTGCTGCTACGCTACAGGGACAGTACTACCAAAATCAGAACTATTAAAAATATCAGCAGTATGTTGCTATTCCCTCCCCTGCACAATCCTGAAATGAATAAGCAGATTTTTTTCTCTAGGATTTTCCATTTGTCTTCTGAGGAGACTAATTTCTAATTTGTTTTTGTTGTTGTTGTTGTTGTTTCTCTCCTCAACCAAGAAAGGTAAACCTTTAAAATAAAAATAAATATTTCTCTGACCTAGGGTTTCTGGATACCATTAGCTAATTAAAAAAAAAAAAAAAAATCAAAGCCTTGGTGATACAGAGCTTAGCTAAGAAGATAAAGACTACAGAGAACAGAACAGGTAGAAGTCAGCAGCATTGGTGTGAGCAGTCAAGGTTACCAATTCAATTCAACATAGCCTTTCTAGTGTCAAAACCCTCTCACAGGAGACAGCAATGACTGAAAGAAACCTTATATTCTCAAAAAATTGCTGAAGTCTGAATTTCCAGTTGTTTACTTCATGCTTAGATGACTTGGTTGAGGCAGGGTAAAAAGGCAAGGAAAGTGTTATTGAACACTGCTATTATTTATACATTAGTAGTTCAAATCAGTTGTATCCACTCTTTAAGTTACATATTTATTTAGACTTTGGTTTTCATAGAATCACCAAGGTTGGAAAAGACCCACATGATCACCCAGTCCAACCATCCGCCCATCACCAATAGTCCTCACTAAATCATGTCCCTCAACACAACATCCAAACTTTCCTTGAACACCTCCAGGGTCAGTGACTCCACCACCTCCCTGGGCAGCTCATTCCAGTGCCTCATCACTCTTCCAGAGAAGAGGTATGAATTCCTGTGTAACAAATGAGCAGCACTAATAAAATTAACTTCCCTTTCCACCTTAAAATGAGATAGATCCTACACATGCACAATAGTTTCTCTTGCTAAATTAAATCTTTTCCCATTCTCCCCATACATTCATTGATTTGAAACTCAGAGCAGTATTTTATAGCTTGTGTTTAAAAGACAAAAAGCAAATTTAATGCCACACAAAGCGCTAACTACTAAGGTGAAGCTAGAACAGTGATTAATTTTCTTGCTTTCAGTTTGAATCATAACTGGTAGTAGACATTTAATGCAATAGCTAGCTCTCTGCTGGAAGCACTCCAAGATGCAAAAGCTGTGTCTAATTTGTATGACAGCAAGCGTCTGCTAAGCAACTCACTTTTGGCTAAGCCTGGTTTTCTGCATTTTGCAGTACAAAGCTGCATAAAATGATCCAGAGGCATGAAATAAGAAATCACTTGGTTAGCACACCTACCTTTTCTAAAATAATAGTCACTAGGAGATAACTCCCCCACAAACACACACCATTAACCAGCAGGAGCAAAGCTGTGTCTTTATCCACAGCAAAAGCAGCCAAAAGCATTCACCTCTACTTCCTTTTTGGGAAAGAGCCAGTCTGCAGACTGAGGACCAGGTGGGCTCAAGACCAGAACTCTACCTCACCACATGCAAAATGAGATCTCTTCAAGGAAAACGCCACCAATAGCAAGCTCACTCAGCACTAGCTAGTAGCAAAAAGAAAAGCAGTCCAGTATCTGGCCTCTCTTCCTTGGCAAGGGAAGTCCAGCTCAGTACTAATGGCCCTTTCAGTCAGCTGGTTAGTTCCTGCTGCTTATTTTCTATCCTGACTTACCTGTCCTCTGTCAGCTGTCCTGACATGATTTGCAAGACAGTGTTGAATCAGACACGATCAGTACAGGGTTAGCATACCCTCTAATCATAAAGCTCATCTCTGAAGGTCAGGTTTTATCTTGGGTAAATGCAAAGAGATAGGAACATAAGACAGCAAAAATTCAAGGCAAAGAATTGATGTGGATTTTTCTTCCACAACTACTTTGACAGCAAGTAAACTGAACACAAACTAGTTTCCAAGCAAGTCACATATATATAACAAGTAAGCAGGAACTTAATTTTCATAGACATAAGTTATTTTACTGTTAGACTGTTTCTAATCCTATTCATTGGCAGTCTTATGTTAATTTTGTTGGTTTTTCCCAACTTGTTTTTCAAAGTGCTGAAGAAATATTAATTAACTGCTTACCGGCAGTAGATAGGTAGGTCTTATCACAAATTTTACAGGTAGAAAACCAGAAGTCAAAGGAATTAGGCATTTGCCACTTTTCACTGGGTGAGGTCCCAGAGTGACAAAGTTTTCCAGTCTACTGCTAGAAAGTTCAAGGCTAGAACAAACAGCTGGAGATCATCCAGAACATGCTGCCCAAGACCACATCCAAATAACTTTTGAGTATCTCTAAGGATGGAGACTCTACGTCTACGTGACACTTGTGCCAATGTTCAGTCACTCTCATAGTGAAAAACATTTCCTGATATTCAGATGGAAGATCATGTGTTTCGGTTTGTGCCCACTGCCTCTCATCCAGTGTCTGGGCACCACTGAAAGAAGTCTGCCTGGCTTTTTCTCCTTTATACCTGTCCCCTTCAAGCATTTATACACATTTGCATGACCCCTGAGCTTTCTCTTCTCTAGGCTGAAGAGTCACAGTTCTTCAGGCCTTTCTTCATATCAGAGATGCTCCACTTCCTTAATCACCTTAGCAGTCCTTCACTGAGCTCTTTCCGGTATGTCCCTGTGCCTCTTGTATTAGGGAGTGTGTTCCAGGTGTGGCCTCACTAGCACAGAAGGATCACCCCCTTCCAAATGCTGACAACACTACTTCTAATGCAGCCTTGGAGGCTGTTCTTCTTTGTGGCAAGTACATCTCTGGCTCATGTTTAACCTGATGACCACAAGGATCCCCAGGGCCTTTTCTGCAAAGCTGCATTCCACATGGTCATTCCCAAGCATCTACATGCATGGAGCATATGGTTATTCCTTCCCAGAAGCAGGACTTCAGGCTTCTCCTTGTTGGATTGCATACTAGTCTGACAGAAGAAAACAAGAGCTATGGATCAAAACAAATCAGAAAAGAGAAAGAAGTAGGAGAACAGGAAGAGACAGATGGAGCAGTTTTCTCCCCATAGTTGAGCTCAAGCATAATTTATTTTGAAGCTGCCTGGCATGACCCAGGAGCTGAGCACAGAGGAGAAGAAGAACATGTAGAATCATAGAATGACCAGGGTTGAAAAGGACCTCGAAGATCATCTAGTTTCAACTCCTCTGCCATGGGAAGGGTCACCAACCACTAGACCAGGCTGCCCAGAGCCATATCCAGCCTTGCCTTGAATGTCTCCTGGGATGGGGCTCCCACAACTTCTCTGGGTAACCTGTTCCAGAGCATCACCACATTCTGAGTCAAAAACTTCTTCCTAATACCTAACCTAAATTTCCACTGTCTTAGTTTAACATCATTCCCCCTCATCCCATCACTACTACATAACATATGAGCACTTACTGGGTCAGTACAGCAATTAGTATCTGAGCATATAGGAGTGAAGGCTCAAAGATCAGCGTAACAATATTGGTCAGCACCAGGCCAGTACAACCAGTGAGACTGAGGAATTGCAAGTGCTGGGATTTTAAAAGCTACAGACAGCAGAGGGAAAAAAGAAAAAAAAAAGCCCTGAGTACGATCAAAGCACATATGTTCAAATCTTACTTATGCTTCAACATTGTCTTCTATCCCATCCTCTCAAAAGTCACCTTGAGCACAGAAAGAGTGCTGAATGGAGAACCGTCCCTTGCTTTTGATCTATCCAGGGATATTTGCTCAGCTTGCTTTCTGTTCTCCAAGAACAAGAAATACAAAGTCAAACCACTACCATGATTCCTTCCTTTCCTTGTTCAACACCTGGTGTACGCCAGCCTGCCCTTCACCTGTCTCCAGCTCACTGAGTATAGAGTTAAAGCCCTATGTAACCACTTTATTCTACTGTTTTCTCTTTCCCCCCTGGCCAGAAAATAACAAAAAGTGTCCAAAATACCCTCCAAGCTCTACACCTGCAAACAAGCCAGAAAAATGAAGTACAATGAAGTAGCCTAGATTCAAGAGAAAATAAATGAAGGAATGCTTATCTGAACCATCCCTTCTAGTCACCTCACTATGTAGTCTGGCTATTCTTCCCCATAACACAGTGCCCACTGTGAATGAAGGATGGAGTTGCTTTCAGTGGAAGGTTTGGCTTATTTTATATTACTTGACAAAAGAGCTCATTTAGGGATGCTCCGGGGGCAAGAGGAAGGCTGTACAGTGATACCCATTCTGCCTTTCCCTTTTCTCCACTGTACCAGAAGCAGCAAAAGAGATGTATTATTGATGAACGTGCCAGCAGGGAAGCAGCGCAGATAAAATAACTGTGAGACAGAAGGAGAAAAGCCGGAGCAGCAGGGCAAATTCGGTGCAATTCCAAACCCGAAGCTCTACCGCTACTGCGAGAGCTGTACACAGATACCTACGCCGGCCGGGCCGGGCTGAGCGGCCGCCATTTCCCGGGCGGGCGGTTCCCCCTAGCGGCCCTATGGCGCGACGCACGACCCCAGTCGCTGTGCCTGTGGAGCCTCGGAGGTGGGAGGGGTCACAGGGCTCCCGCAACCCCCGAGGTGATTTTGGGGACGGTAACCCGAGAGTAACAACCGAGCGCACAGTTGGGGGAAGGGAAAAAAAGATGAACGCAGCATTCCTTCGGGTTAATGCACGCTTCTGTGGCAAAAGACTTCTGGGACAACTGCACATAAGAGGAACCAGATGTTTACTCCCTCATTGGTGCAGCAAGATGGAAGTAATTTGTGCCTCTGTAGCACTTTGTTAGCTCAGGCGGGCTCCAGGCTGTTTGACTAGCCTAGAGAGTTCAGCAACTTCTCTGAGACCTCCCAGGCAATGGTCAGGAAGGGCAGCCATTTGAACTGGGCTGCAGGAACATCTACCCAGTTTGAAAATGTACATAAGAAATATACATCACCAGAGATCAGCTCCCCCAGTAAATTCTAATAACAGAATCATAAATGTTGGAAAAGACCACTAAGGTCACCTAGTCTAACCACCAACCCATCCCCACAAACCATATCCCACACAATTCTTGAACACCTCCAGTGACCTCACCACCTCCCTGGGCAGCCCGTTCCAGTGCCTGACTACTCTTCTGGAGAAAAAATGTTTCCTAATATCCAACTTGAACCTCCCCTAGCACAACCTGAGGCCATTCCCTCTTGTCCTGCTGCTGTTACGACAGAGAGCGAACCTAGAAGCAATGTCTTTCACTCAAAGCTTGAATTTTTACTTTTTATTTTTAAATGTAGGCGGCACAGGAGCCGCCTGAGCTGCTTTGCAAAGTGAAAATGAAAAATGGCAGGTTTTCTGACTCTTATGCTTCTGTCAACATCCTTTTTTTTTTTTTTCCCTGTCCCGTATGTTCTCTTTTACTGTCATACAGGAAAAGAAGTCACCAGACCTGGAGATTTTTGTCTTCTTCCAAGTTTTGTTAAATTTTAAGGAATAAATAAATAAATCATAGAATGTGTGAGGCTGTTTGGAATTACCTCTGCTGCATTTCCAAGGAAATAACACAATATCAGCATAAGCCCATCTTGT
Organism: Cyrtonyx montezumae; assembly: GCF_038088225.1. Lineage (NCBI taxonomy): Eukaryota > Metazoa > Chordata > Aves > Galliformes > Odontophoridae > Cyrtonyx > Cyrtonyx montezumae. The sequence continues at coordinate 71,698,640 of NW_027072034.1, forward strand.
TCCCTTCTGCTGGAAGATATATCACTATACTGAAGGAACTAAGACTCAGGTAATTACAAATATTTAGACACCCTGAGGACGAGCTAGTTCTACACAGCTAAGAACTCACATTTCCAGGTGATTTATGGAGCTATACAAAATTTACTGTTGCATTCAGCAGGGATATAAGGTAGTGCAAACCCCATCCAATTGGGTAGCCACAGAAAATGTAGGTCGGATTGTTTTTACCAAACTGTAATTATCATAGGTTCATAAGGTTGGAAAGGACCTACAAGATCATCTAGTCCAACCATCCTCCTATCACTATCCCTACCCAAGTACTAAATCAAATCCCTTAGCACCTCATCTAAACGTTTCTTGAACAGCGCTAGGGATGGTGCCTCAACCACCTCCCTAGGCAGGCCATTCCAGTGCCTGACCACTCTTTCAGAGAAAAAATGTTTCCTCAGGTCTAATCTAAATCTTCCCCAGCGCAACTTGTGGCCATTCCCTCTCGTCCTGTCATTATTAATCAGGGAGAAGAGGCCCAGCCCTCCTCACCACAACATCCCTTCAGGAAGTGGTAGAGTGCAATAAGGTCTCCTCTGAGCCTCCTCTTCTCCAGACTAAACAATCCCAGCTCCCTCAGCCGCTCCTCATAAGACTTGTGCTCCAGACCCCTCACCAGTTTTGTTGTCCTTCTCTGAACACGCTCCAGGGCCTCAATGTCCTTCTTGTAGTGAGGGGCCCAAAACTGAACACAGTACTCGAGGTGCGGCCGTACCAGAGCTGAGTACAGGGGGATGATCACCTCCCTGCTCCTGCTGGCTACACTATTTCTAATACAGGCCAGGATGCTGTTGGCCTTCTTGGCCACCTGGGCACACTGCCAGCTCATGTTGAGCCGAGCATCAACCAACACCCCCAGGTCCTTTTCCTCTCTACATTCTTCAAGCCATTCTGCCCCAAGCCTATAGCATTGCATGGGGTTATTGTGGCCAAAGTGCAGGACCCGGCACTTGGTCTTATTGAACCTCATCCCATTGAGCTCAGCCCAGCTGTTGAGCCTATCCAAATCCCTCTGAAGGGCCTCCCTACCCTCAGGCAGTTTGACACATCCTCCCAACTTGGTGTCATCTGCAAACTTACTGAGCGTACACTCAATTCCCTCGTCTAGGTCATCAATAAAGATATTAAATAAGATGGGCCCCAGAACTGACCCTTGGGGGACACCACTCGTAACAGGACGCCAGCTGGACTTAACTCCATTAACCACTACCCTCTGGGCACGGCCCTCCAGCCAGTTCTCCACCCAGAGAAGAGTGAACCTGTCCACACCACGGGCTGCCAGTTTCCTCAGGAGAATACTGTGGGAGACCGTGTCGAAGGCCTTGCTGAAAGGCCCAATATTTAATTATAATAATTTATATAATAATATAATATTATATTTTTATAATAATATAATATATTTTAATATAATAATAATTTAATATATCCCAATATTTAACATTATTTTGATGCAGAAATGTCACAGGAACTCTTTCTACTTGCAGTATTTCAGGTAATCAGCAAATACATCCCTTATCCCACCATATTTCTTTCTGTCCCTACATGGCATATACAGACAAACATTCTAGCAGAGGAGGTTTCTTCACTCACTCCTCACATATCTCCAGGAGTTTCATTGCTGGATAGGCAAGAAGATCAAATGATAACAGCATTGTAGGAGATCACAGATATGAAATAACTTCTCTACATTAAGAAGGTATCTGTCAAAGCCCCTGAGCTAAAACAAAGCAAGTTAGAGATATAACAGGATGAGAGCTTCCCCAGGGCCCAGAAGAGAAAGTGAAGACTGATGGTGAGCCAGACAGTTGACATGGCTTGCAGCACACACAGAGGGGTTGAAATCCACTTTCCAGCACCCAGAAAAGTGCCCATCTTGCCAAAAGGTCTCTTTCTGTATGAATGAGCTTGTGACTCCTCTGCCTGTAGCTGCATAAAGGCAGGGACATACCAGCTTATGGCAGCGTGCTAGCCCTCAAATCCATAGGGCTGAGGTCACTGCAAGGAGCAAAAAGCCAGCTCACACACATGGCCAAGGAAGCTGCCAGAGCTTTTATCCCTACAACATGCCAGTGTAAATGCAAGTATTCCCTACTATAACAGCTGCTGCCATTAAGCAGTCTTTAAGCATACTTGTCAGGATTTGGAAGAAGACTGACTGCTACATGGACCCTTAATCACCTACTCATTAATTTAATAAAGAATCTTCAAAACAAAAAACAAAAAAAAAAACACAGCAACCTGTCAAGATGCAGTCTGGAAAGGAAACTCCCAGCAACTGAGGTCAGAAAATGTTTACATTCACCTCCACCCTTTTCCATGTAGCCTGAGAAAAAAAAAATAGTTCCTGGAGAACACTGGACAAACTCTGATTTTACCAGTTTCTGCAGATGGACCATCAAAATGAGGTATTTCATTGCCATAAGTTAAGCAAGCTTTGTTTAAGAGGAAGTACCTTCCCACCATGCCACATCTATCTTACACTGCACTTAATTTACCTCCACTTTTACAGCATATGGCTTTAAAATAAGCAGCATAGTCTGAGATGTACCACAAAGAACCTAACTCTATGTAACCCTATGTAAGCCATGCCAACTCCTGGTGTCTACAGAAATGATAATATTCCTGTTAACTACAGAAGGCTCAGAAAGTTATCCAACATTTTGGCATGGTATAAAAACACAATTTGTTCTGATTTTTTTCTTACAGTACCCCTCTCTTCTATGCTGCCCAGTTACCTATACGTTTACCATCCAAAATTGTAAATGCAGAAAGCTGGATTTGGCTTTAAGGCTATCTTCAATTCACCACTTAAGAAAGGTCTTAGATTTCTTAATGTGGTTATAACAAAAAGAGAAAACATCTGCCAGACCACGTCATTTTGTGAACAGTCTTAAAAGAGAAGCATCTAAGCATATGTCCTACAGATTCCTGATGAAATACCTTAAACATAGCTTCTAATCTGCAAGAAGGAACAATCTAGTCACAAAGCTTGAAGGCAGAAGGGCAGAGATTTCAACCCCTTACCTGATACTTGAAACAGAAGGCAAGATGATGTTAAGTCAGAGCTACTTGCCCTACCGCTCCAGGAGAGTGAGGCCTCACTGCATGAGGGCAGGTTGAGGAGGACCACCTGGAATCATTTAGAAAGAGTGGTGCCTAGGTTTTATGTTTTAAATCCCCTCCATGATTCAACAGAATAATGGCAATTTGCCTCATTCTCTGTGTCTTTCCTTGATAATTCTGTGGCAGGAAGACATGGATTTTGCTAATAACAACTGGTGCCTCATTCCTTTGCAGGTAGCCTATATTTAATAAAACCTGTAAATCAAACAGTTCAAGGGCAATTTCCAAATGGAATGCAGCCAGCAGGTGAACACAGGCTAACACAGCTCTGATAGATAACTTTTCTAGAATCAGCCTAAGACAACAAAATTTTACTGTCCTCAGCCATAACCTCGGCTATGGACAACAGCAGGCCAAGCCTCTGTGTTTGATTACAGCTTTAAAAATTTTCCTTCCTTTCAGAAACTCCAGACAGCCAGACGTGTGGATTCCTGGCAAACTGCTCTTAGCTCTTGCAGCCTGACTGCTTCCAATGATGCATAAACATGCTGGTACTTGCACAAAGCAGGACACCCTATGGCTCTCCTCACCTTTCCAGGTCTTTAAAAGTGTATTTCTGTTTCCTCCATTCACAAATGTACCATTCATTTGTGATGGATTCTCCTTAACATGGTATTTTTGTCCCTTTACACTTGTTAACAGCTGAATCTTCACAGGTGACCATCTGCTTTGCTCACATTGGTTTTAGAAACCATAAGACAGATTGAGACTGAAATCTAGCTCCTATTGCAGTCACTGACCACCTTTTCATTTGTGCTTTTGCAGTGGTGCCAAGAGAGCAGAGCTAATAACCTGGATTTTTTTTCCAAACGAAAACCAGTTAAGTACCAAAATAAAGACACTGGCCTGTTCCCAGAAGATTAAAAAGTACTCCCCAAGAAAATGAGAATAAAACAAGAAGAATCTAGTGATAAGCCAGACATTTATCTGAATGACAAAACTGTCAGTCAGCAGTTTCCACTGTCAGGTGGCTATTAGGTCCAGAGGTAGCTGGGGAATACCTTCCTTCCAGGCTGCTTCTGTCTGAAATTCAAACAGACCCAATGATATCAGTCAGTGCCTATTGTGCATAGGCCTTATAGCTGTGGAGCATCAATGCACTGTGCAATTTCCTTGCTGATCTTCTCATATTGTTTTCTAAGTTAGATAAATGTATCACAAGGCCCAGGACATATTAATCTAGCCACAAAACTCAAGCAGCATAGGAGCAATTTATTCAGTACTATATTTCCTATTTAGATAGAAAAAGCAAACTCATCCCACTTTGTCATTTCACAGATGTGTAGGTCTTCTGAAGCTGTTCTCAATGTTGGAGCTGAAAATATCTTTATATTAGTAAAAACAAGGCTTGAGGCAGCAGCAAGGCTCAGATCATTAACCAGCTGAGGTGCAAATATTATTGGTATCCTTACCTCACAGGCTCACAGAGGATGCCATAACTTGGTAGAATTATTTACAGTGATCTAGCCTCAAACATCCAGTGCCTCAGAGGTGTTCTGTTTTTTTCTCTTTCTGTTGAGCTGTCACACTTACCACAATGCCCCTAGCCTAGTGGCTCGGCTCTTTGTTATTGTTTACAGTGATTAAAATAATGCACTTCTAGGAAAAGGAAAGTTCTATCATCCCCAGAGACAGAAAATCAAAGCAGAGAGAAAGAGATACAAATTTCTTGCCTGAGACCACAAAACAGCAGCGACGAAATAAATGCAGATCTCCTCATTTACTATGACATTATCTTATTACTTCTTTAGGCTTCACGACAACATTTCCAAAAAATTGAAAATGTTGAAATCAGAAAACAAGCAAGAATGCTCCATAAAAGTAGGGTCTAGAATAGAGATTTTCTTAAAGTATGTAAATATTTGTTATTTTAGCTTGGATCATCATTTTAAAACCTTATTGTTCAAAATTGTGGCTAAGGTTTCAGAAAACAATATATTTGTTATTCTTTTAATTTGATTACTCTGCTTTCCACATCCATTGAGTTTTCAATTATTTTTTTCAGACTAGAAACATCACATTTCTTCTACAGTCACAAAGTAAATAAAATACAGAAACTAGGACTCAGCTAGAATTTTAAGGGAAAAAAAAAACACAAAACAAAAGCATCAAATGCTTTTTGAATAATCAGTGAGAAGTAGCAATACTATAGTCAGCTTTTGTTGCCAAGAGATGCTGGAAAGTGAAAAATGACTGATAGAAGAGAACTTGGTATGAAGCCAATAGGAAAAATGATGAGCGTGACTGTGGAAGCCCAGAATTAAATTTCTACTGTCCATTCAATGTTAGGTTAAGATAACTCCCCAAACTCTCCCTTGATATCTTGAGGAACGGGGTTGATCTTCCAGATAAGGGTCAAGCAAGAGCAACTGCATGCTGGCCAACTGCTGTCACACCTTTGGAGCCAGCTGTTGTTTGATCCAGATACAGCAGCCACATGATTTAAGCAGGGGCACATCCTCCTGAGACAGGTGGGACCCTTTGGTATGTGTGTTTATCCTCATTACTAAGGAGAAAGCAGAAAATCAGTGAGAATCTTCTTGTTTGTTCCATTTGCCTCAAAACAGAGGTTTGAGCACCTGCTGAAAATTCTGATGTGAATATTATACAAGCTACCAATGAGGCTGATAATTAGTTTCCTAACACCTGCCATTGCAGGACTTTGTTGATGTCACTTTTCTAAGCTTTTCACTGCTCTGGCTGACCCTTCCTGCTCTGGACAGCTGTCTCAGGCCAAAAGGATGCTCAAGCGGAAGAGTGGGCCCAGCCTGGCCAACCTCACCAGGTGCTCAAAGCAAATTTGAACCAAAATGTTCCTATTGTTAAATAAAAGTATCCAAACACCTATCTATCTAGTGGATCTTACCCTCCACATACACTTTTGCTACTTATTGGCCAGTGATTGTGTGACCCAGAATACAAGCACCATAGTTTCCCCCAGGTCTCACAAACTATGGAAACATGATGAGGGCTTCACAGCTGAAGTCTGTTGCCATCAGAGCTGGGACAGTCCATGTGCAGCTTTACTCACACACCCCAGGAGAGCTTTCTGCTCAGCATTTGAAGGCATTTTGTAAGAGCAGCCTGCTGACAATTTCCATTTATCCCTGAGCTTCCTGAGACAAGTCTCCTTGTCAAGTTAATATTTTTCTTTATCCTTGAAGAGTCTCCATGCATTCCTAGCATCTACTTCAAGAGAATTTGCCCTTATTTCCAGAACTGACTGGGGTTATCACCTCTTTTGCTTCAGAAGATAAGTCTCCAACAGGTCTACACCTTTAATAAATAAATAAATAAATAAATCCAGCCTTCAGTTAAAATGAAGTCCTGATCTTCTTACTCCTAGTGACTTCACCTTTTAGTTCCCCCATCACATACAGTTGTTCCTATTTAAACTAAGAATAAGAGTCACAGACCTGCATTCCTACTCACATCAAGTAAATCAACCTCATGTGATCATTTGGGATATTTCCTACAACCACCTCACTATACTGTTGGTGTTAGTCACAGAAACAAACTTAAGTAGTAGCACTCTTAGTTGGTTCACTGACTGCTAAGTTAGATATACTTTTAGATTTTCACACCAATGACATGGTCTATTATTGCTAATGATTTTGTGTCTCAGTGACTGAGAAATTAAAATTTCGCATGATACAAATCTCTGGAGTATTTCTCTTTAACAACATTAAAGAATTATTTGTTCATTTCCAAATTCAACTTCCCAGTCTATCCCAGGAGGACCACTTTTAGCATGCTTTCCCAAAACAATTTTGGTCGTGACTAATATACTTTATTCACATTATCACTGTTCTGATTTTTTTTAATATAATTTCTTAATACGAATCCACTCCTCCACTGCCTTTAAACTGCTATTACTATAATTTCTGTAGAGCGCATTTCCAACATGATTGCTCCTTGACATGTAATAATCACTGCTACTCCACATGGATGAAGTCAATGTCATGTTCAGTTTCATGCTCGGCATATCATCTGCGATCCAATTGCCTGGTGTGAATAGACATGAATATCTGTGTGTTCCTACCCATGTAAGATGAAATTATTTGACTGTTGCCAGCTTGACTACAATTGTCAACATTTATTTCTCATTTCTTCCCCTTCTCTTTGGTTCAGAGCAAATTCAATCACATTCCACTAGGTCTGAGCTCTGCACTGATTGCACTGCCCATTGGATAATGCCTCTACATAAAACACTTGCTGAGTGTGAGCTCCAGAGATGGGACTAGTGTCTTGTCATTGTAGCTATTAGATGCAGTCTGAGCAATTGCTTTTTGCTGCTGCTGCTGCTGCTTCTTTTTTTTTTTAAGATATGCTAATTCAGTTTGCACTTACGCACAATGGCTTTTTAGCTGCAAGCTGTGGTGTGATTGTAGTAGAAATTCTATGCCAGTTTACTTTTTTTAAATACTGAGTAAGTCAAATGAGACTCATGCATGTGCAAATTATTGTACAGATTGTATTACATCATTCACCACGTTATTCCAGCATGTGTGAAGAAAACACACGGCTTTGCTGGCACCAGTGCCTACATGCAGTCATGGCTCCTTTGTTTTCTGGCTGAGCAATCCAAGGTAGCAGGTTACCAAAAGATTCAGTCTGTAATATTTTTTCCAAGACATAAAGAAGCCTTCGAGGGACATACTCATTACAGCCCTGTTCTTTTCCATGCATGCCCTTTGTGTTATAAGAGAGAGAGAGAAAAAAAAGGAAAAAAAGAGAGCGACATTAAATACAGGAGCACTGCAAATCAGCAGTCTTCTTGGGGCTGATGCTCAAGTTATTTCTTGCATGCAGAGCAGGTTTAAAAAAAGAAAAAAATCACCCTGTGGGAAGAGGTTTTTTTAACAAAAGCTGTGTTTATCTTTTCATCTACACAGGCTCAGCAGGAGTGGCTGAACAGAGCTCAAGAAAGGTTGAGGGAAGCTGGGCACTCACTATCAGCTGGTGAGAGCTAGGAATACCCCTAGTGTGAACTTGCAGCTTTAGATTCATTAGAAAATAAGCCAGTTTGCTGGATTCTCCAGGTCTGCTTGACAATATGAACTCAAACATTAAGCATGGACTGTAGGGAGTTTCCCTTCAAAGCACATTTCTGACCCAGGCTAACACTAACACTAATGCAGCTGCCAGCAGATGACTGCAGAAAATAACAATTAGCGAAAATTCAGTGGAACATGGACACCAGATTTAGTGTAATGAAGCCACTCAGTACCAGAGCAGTTGATACATACAGAACTCCAGTTGCATTTTGCTTATTTGACAAGCCATATTTAAAATATGTGATTTTCTGAGAATGTGCTAGAGGGACAATAACATTGTAGCTAAGAACTAAGAATGTTATATATTTAGAAAATCATTTTTTCCATGCTTTAGGATCATATTTACTTCTTCTTCTTCCCTCCTCTGTGCCCTACCCCAACCTGCTTCCTACACCAAAATAAAAACAATATCAACAGCCCCAACAAACTGCTGAAACTGGTCATAGATGGCTGGTAATGACTACCAGTAGTTTTTTGGTTTTTTTTCCTGCCTCACATCAGAATGTAAGGGGATTAAAATACTCCCAAAAAAGGGAAAAAAATCCATTCATTTGAGATGTTCTCTACAATCACTATCAGACAGAATTTCCATGTGTATATCACCAATTCAAATTCTTTTACCTGAAGAAAGAAATTATATGCAAGCAGTATTCTAACAGAAGAAAAATACTGGAATTTTGAGTTCACACACACACCAAAAAAAAAAGACATTTCAGGTTTCTATTTCCACAAAAACTTTGCATTTTTTCCCTCACATCTCTGTCTAATAAGGTCTTTCAGAACATTTATATATAATCAAATATTCAATTGATAGGAAATTATTAAGAAATTTATGTCAAGGGAAATTATATAACTTTTTCTCCACATCTTGACAACTTCATATGCACATATAAAAACATACATGCATACTCACATATTTTTGCACATCTTTGTACATTTTTATATTTGCTGTATATATCACCAAGAAATAGGAGACCATTGTTAATTATACAAGAATGACAGTGATAAAGAATGTGATAGCAAGTGCATCTGGTAGAGATTCATACCTGGAGGCAGACGGTGCCCGTGAGGATATCATAGCTATGCAAGCATTAACTTGCCTGATGCAGGAAGAAACCCTAGCTGTACACTAATTTCTGTTGTTTGTTTCTAATCTGCCTGACTGGAATATTTCAAGCAAGTTGAAGATAAAGACAAGCATCCAGGCCTGAGTTTCTCACTGGCTGCCTCACTCATCCTTTTTTCACACAGCGCTCTTCTCACACCAGACATGAAATGAGTACAACCAATATATTTATGTATTAAGCACACTGTTCTGTATGTGGTCACTTGTTTTGCACAGAAGAGAGGGTTGTGTACATCCAGGATCATAAATCTAATATAAAAAGGATTTTAGCTTTTTTCTCCACCGCTTCTCTTTTAGACATACACATGGAAATCCAAAATACAAGCCCAGCTAGATACAAACACTATGACATATAAGCACTGTTGGGACTGTGGCAGCAGTCAACAAAACCAAGTAATTATAGAACCACAGAATATCCTGAATTGGAAGGCACCAACAAGGACCACAAAATCCAACACCCAGCACTACACAGCACCACTCAAAATCCAAACCCTATGTCTGAGAATGGTGTCCAAGCACTCCCTGAACTCTGGTACATGGAGCCATGTCCACTGCCCTGGACAGCCCGCTCCATGCCCACTGCCCTCTGGTGAAGAATCTTTCCTTCACAGCAAAAATAGAAGGCCAAGAAGGGAGAGTCAAAAGGGAGGTCAGATCAACCCCTCAGAACCAAAAAAATCAAGAAACTGTATCAACAAAACAACCACAAAAATACATGGGAAACTCATAAGCAGATATAGTGGTGTATCAATATGGAAGAATCTCGAAGAAGTGGAGCAAAAAGCTTTCCTATGCTGTTATTTGTACTGCTGTTGGGGGAAACTTCACTTTTGCAAATGCACAATGAGTCCGTGATTTGTAATGCCATTTGCCTATTTCTCTGAAAATACTACTGCTTATTAATAAAGCAAAATAGCACCTGTTTTCTGTGGTGTAGCTAGAACCACCATTTATTGGTAATATATGGCATTTTAACAATGTGTGCATCAGAGACAGTACCGCGGTCTCATTCAAAAACAGCAGGATATTTTGTCAGGGGTGCTTTGTTGTGCTGTATCTGAAGCAAGTAAAATCATCAATAACCAAGTTTAGAAAAGCCTCACTGAAAAATGCATGCTTTTATGACTCCCTGCTGCTGTGGGAGAGTAGCACAAAATTGTACAGAAACTATGAAGAGAAAAAAAACCCCAAAATCTGGTTACAATGTTTTTGCAGAGTAATGTCAGACAGATGTCACTGAAGATCATATAAAATGATGCATATTGTGCATTTATATCTGGTAGGTGAGCTTGGCTTTGTAGGTACTGAAGCACAGCAGTGGTTTACAATCAAGAGAATCAAGTGAGTGATTCATTTCCTATTATATCTTGGCCAACAAAATAAAGGAGACTTAGATTAAGCAAGTTTTTCAGGGGAAGTTCAGTGAACTGCACTAGTAAGTTACAAATTAAGTGACTATTTAAAACCTACTGTTTTTACAAAAATAAATATTTCTTTTAAAAAAACAGTTGAATAGAACTGGGACATACTAAAGCAGCTGAATAGAAAACACAACTGTCTTTGATGCTAAAAGGAAAAAAAAGAGAACTGGATGTTAAAATTAGAGAAGATAAAAATCAATAAAGTGAGAAAACTAGAGCATCAGAGTGCTGGTGAGATGATAAGGAAATGAAGAAAAAAGTGGGTAATTGCTTAAAGAATCATTGGTAGCACAAATACAAACTATTCCAGGACACAGAATTGACAGGATATGTTGTTGATATCCCACTTGGTTCAGACAGGAGGCCTTCACTGACATCCAGCACATAAAAGATGCATACAGATTATGGACATCAAGCCAAGCACATCAGTGTGTGCTTACCAACCAGCTGGAACAGGAGTGAAGGATAAAAATAGGACTCCTCTTGAGGTGCAACTATTCAGTAGAGAATTACACAGAAGGCAAGGGACAGACTGCATGCATACAGCTTGGTCACTCCTCCATCCCTTGTTGACAGCATTTGCATATATTATGTAAAACAAAACATAAAAAGCATAACTTGTTCTCACTTCTCTAGAAATACAATTTCTAAAGTACACAGGTAGGTCTGAAAGTAATGCCTCATATTTATTCCCATGGAAATAACAACAAATACAAAGAGCACAATCACAATAACACTATTTGATAGAGCAAATTCTCAACTACAAACTCCTTTTTTTTTTCTTTTCTTTTTTTTTTTTCCAACACCCACCATCATTATCTACGCATTTGCTCCACAGATGAAGAAAAGCCTGCATGCCACACCTGAAATTCACCACCCATTGCCTGATTATGCCCACAGTTTGGTCTCCATAAACAATCAGCAAGCGTCTACGAACATGGGTGAATTCAGTGCCACACATTTGCTTCATATATACTTCCATGACAGATGCCATTGCGTCAAACTGCCCTTCTGCTGCCATCTGTTACACAGCAATGACACGTAACAGAATATTGGTGGGAAGGTTCAGCCTCTGTTGCCATACCACCAACATCCACCTCTGCCATACTGGGACAACATAATAAAATAGGAGGCATTACTTTTGGAGCAGCCCTCATATAACTGTGGCTTGTTCATCTAAAGGTTACAAACTGTACAGGACTATTTTTGCTATTATACAGATCATATCCTCACATGTGTATGCATGCATATATATATTTTTATTGCATCCTTACACCCTTAACCATATATATATATATATATACATATATGGCTAGGGGTGTAAGGATATGATTTCTAAGAAGTGTGTGTGTGCATATATATATATACATACATACACACTATGGTTTGGTTTGATTTTTTTTTGTCAGGATGTGCAAATGGCTCATTCCAATGCTCATTTCCTCTTAGTAGCTCCCCCACAATATTTTCTTGACCATTTTTCACAATGCTGCATAAGAACACATGGAAGTTTGCTGTCTAAAATGCCTGCTTTGCTTAAATTTTCTTTCAGACAAAATCCATGGAAGCACCAAAAGCGTGCAATTAAGGAATGAAGCGTGGTAAATGTGCTCATATAAACTTTCTCAAGTTGATTATTTTTCAGACCAAATTCCTGCGAGAGACAAAATACACAATTTGGACTATTCTTTGGATTACATCCTTGTGCCTTCCCTGTTACAAAACCAGCGTGACAGGAAACATCTAAATGATTTTCTTGTTTTCAAAATATTCAGCAGATCGACTTCCAAATTAAACCCAGGTGGGAAACAAGCTCCTTCTCAGCAGCCTGCCAGAAAAACAGGAACTGGGCAGGAGCCAAACAGCAGCTTACAGCTGCATGGGGAGGGCTCCTGCATCTCCCCTATTGCTCTGGTCCAGCAGCTGAGCACTGCTGCACATGGGTCCCAGCTTCTTGGAGGGAGGGAGCTGACTGAGATGGATTGAGGTGCGAGCCCAGCTCAAGCCTTTCCAACAGATGAGGAGTTGGCTAGCTGCTGAAGTGCTGCCAAATCTTTCCCTTCTTCCCCCTTAAGGTATGCATCTCTTGGCCTTTAGTTGTTTGGTGTGCAGTTCATATGACCAAGAAGAACGACGGTCCTCTATTAAGCGTCAGCAGAAAGGAAAATAACAGAGTCCATGTATAGTTTTGACACTGTGAAAAGAGTGTGGAGTGCTTCCCATATGACAAAAGCTTGTCCTTCACCAGTCAGGATCAGAAATAAAGGTAGCCAGTGGCAGCCAGAATGAGTGGAAAAACCAGTCAGTCACACAGTTAAGTACCAAGCTTCAATAACCCAAAATTGTGCTTGCTCTCAGTCCCTAGCTGTCTTGGTCCCTACTGTCAATTCCCTTCTCCAATCTTCCCTGTTTTCTTCACTGCTTCCATACAGACTTGCTCACCTCACAGAACTGTGTGCCTTGCCCCAAGCACCAAGGGCTTCCTTTCTGAGCATCCTCACAAGCCCATTGCTTGGCTCATCCCATCTTCCTCCTGTCAGTGACTACTCCCTTAGAAGTGCTGGCAGGTCACTACCTGTTGGCAACTTGGATGTGATCCAAAAGCTTCCATGAAACACAGAAAACTAACTTGACACAAATTGTGTATCTGAAACTACTTGTCACTTGTGCTGTGACTGTAACACATTTAAAGGATGAGCAGAAAAAATAAAGTCATAGAATCATAGAATGGCTTGAGTTGGAAGGGACCCCAAGGATCATCAAGTTCCAACCCCCATGTCATGAACATGGACACAATGTTTTACAGCTCTGTCCAACTATTATTCTCCCAAGGGCTTTCCCAACATAATCGTGCCCCTAAATTTTATTTCCTGCGTCTGCATTAAGTCTTACTGTTCAACATTTCATATGGTGCAAAGGAATCATGAGAAGTTCTTGCACTGCACACTAAAAATCATCTGACACATGGTGGTCACTGAAGACAGACCACTCCACAGCCTAACTCTTCAGGTTTGACAGCAATGTCATCCTGAGGTCTAGTTGCAACGGTTCAGCTTCTGAATAAGACAAGCCTAAATCGGTGTAGCTGTCAGAGCCCTGGTTTAGACCCAACTGGGCAAGTTCTCTAAGAAGCAAGAGATCTTTCTGCTGTTTCAGAGCCTTCCAGACACAACTAGCTCTATGACAGTACCCTGCCTGTGAAAGGTCCAGGCTGATGGGGAGAACAAAAAAGGATGCTGAATTGCGCTAATTATGCACTGCCAACTACAGGCCAGCAGAACTGGGAAACCACTTACTACTAAAACAACGCTGTCAATTTCACTAGAGCTGTAATATGCTTTTCCAACTAGCATCACTGAGAACCTGTTTTCACCAATTTAAAGCTGTCACTTATTTCTCCTAGAGGCTGTATTCATGGTAAGGTACATCTCTGTCCCCACAGATGACATGAAGAAGCTGTACATAGCTCTGAGGTAGTGACCCACCTCTGACCTTCAGCACTTCATGAATGGCTCCATCTGGTTACCCAACAGGCATGAACGGACTACCTTCTGTAGGCATTTTCCACGAGCAAAGGAGTTGTTCTTCATGCCTTTGTGCTGTGATTGATAGGAAAGCCTGGAGTAGTGTCAGCATGTGCCAACCCATGCCTATTTAGAGCTGATACAGTGAAGTGCAATTAAAAGACACTGAGGGATCATCATTCCTGAGAACTCCTCCAACAGCTAGCAGACAAAGACCATTCAAAGTACACACTTAAGTACACATTAATGCTGCATTATTGTTTCAAAAGGGTTTCAGAAGCCCAATTTATAAAAACAGAAATTATCAATCAGTGTTTTTCTACAACTTAGGGAAGGGAGATGAGAAGAAATAAATGGCTTGATTAGACTGCTTTCAAACGAACACAACACCTGCCTTTTTTACAAACCAGGTTGTAATCTTGCCTCCTAAGAAAATGGCCCCGGAAATCCTTTTAGATAAATATTTGCATATTTGTATATTTATTTCAAAATGAACCTTAGAAAATTTCCCATTGCTATTTCTCCTTTCCACATCAAGTACAAACTCAAATTGGCTTTCTTCTGCCATTAACAATAGGAAGTTAAATAGACCAATAAATACATTTTTTGAAGAAAAAAAAAAAAGTTGAAAAATACCAGATTTTCACCCGCCACATGTAACTATCTACTTAGAACAAAACTCCTTTATTCTTGTATTTCTGCCAGATAGATCATCATGTCCTTTATTTTAGGGTTCCTTGTGTCACTTCCTGGTTTCCATCTTGAAACTGGAAAGAGAATCTGGATGCTAAGGTGGACTACAAAGAAGTGCTACATTTTCACCATGTCTTTTATTCTGTCACAGAAATAAGTCAACTATTGATTTGAGGGAAAATGGCACATACCTCAGAGCCCACTCTCAAATCAAAACCAAAATGTATTTCTCCAACTCAGCCTTTACAGGTTTCATATGTTTTAACAGCTGTACTGATATTTATAGAAATATATATAGAGGAATCAGTGACTTAAACAGGTTGCTCCCCTTGCTGCTTTCACATCAGGAAGGACAAAAGTTTTTCTTGGCCAGTTTACAGTATTCTGCTCTCCTGTCATGCATAAGGTCTGAGACTTGCAAGATCAAGGATACATTCATGTAACTAAGTATAAATAATAGTTAAGCTGGTATGGACTGTTAATGCCTACATTGTTAATAGCTCATTAATATAGCCTGTGGTTTATAATTCTGATAAATTTTCTCTGGTGAGACAGAATGGTCCATCACAGGCGTGTTCATATGCGATGGTGTGAACCTGAAGTTTTCAGTCTGCAAAATAAAGAAAACCACAGACCACTATATTATGTTGAAGAATTTTTTTCAACCTCTATTGAGGCCAACAAAACAATAGAAAAAAAACAGGATCAGAAGAAATCCGGCAGGCAACACCACTTTTGGAAAGGAGCTGTGAAGGTATTTCTCTAAGCTATGCCAGCAAAGGGGTGGGGCATATAAGTTGAAACCTGAGTTGGTGGAGGCACACAGCTGCCTTCACAAAGTCTGAACAAGACAACCTTTTGAATCTCTTCTTCTTAGAGATTGAAAACAAATGTTGAAATGTCAGTATTTACAGCAAAATAGGTCACAATGACCAATGATAACTTCTCTGAAGGAAAAAAAACAAACAAACAAGAAAAAATAAACAGGCAGGCAGGCCATGGGAGTTCCAGTGTAGGCACTTAAACTTAATGGAAGTTTTGACTTTGATATCAGCAGCTTCCACTCCTGTCAGTCAAATTGTGCAGGATACCACAAAAGAGTATATCAGGAAATAAATCATTCTGAATTCAGAGCACCGTTTGACTAGTTCACAACAAAACACATGGCTGTTAATTCCACTGTAAGCAGAAAACAATTTTCAGTGTGCATTAGGTGAGGCAGGAGCCCTGAGAGGAGCATGCTATCATGTTGTCAAATATGTATCAGGACACCCTGGAATTAGAGAGGAAGTAAAACTTGCAGTGGCAAAGTTAACACTGCTGTTTCTTGTCTCCTGCATATTTTTACTACAACTTAAAATACAAAAATTTCATAGCAACTTGTCTTGCTAATAGGGCATAAGGATCTGCATCCTTTTCTCTCGTTGTAAATGCTTCTCTGTTTCCATCACATCTTTAATCACGCAGGTTTCTGTCATCAAGAGCAACACATATTTTTAAGCAGAAGATTGGAGCTAAGATTACATTGCGAAGCAGCACTGTGAACAGACTAATGTTGGGGAGATCTAAAATTCAGCTCGAACATTGGCAATGGAAATGTAATTTATTGTATCCTTAGGCAGGAAATGCACTATTCCGTCCTTCATCTAGAGCTTAAGCAATTACTCAGATACTCTGAGTAATGAAGTTATGGCCACCTAAATAATAGACAGCCTTCCAGACACATCACTCCTCATTCCACTCTCACACAGAGATATGCTGGATTTTTGTCAGAGCAGCTGCATGTTGCAATGACGTTACGTTACATGTTTTGATGAAGAAAAAGACAAATACACACACCCAACAACAAATAACACCTTCCCCCCCAAAAAAATAACAAAGCACAAAAAACAGATCCACTTACCCCAGCCTTTACTGGCCACCGATGTGCCTTCTTCCGTAATCGAGAGGCTGGAAGTATACCAGGAAATCAAAATGGTTTGACGGAACAAGGTACACTGCTGTTATATCCAGAGTTCTTCTCTAGCTGCCCTCAGCATCTGAAGCTTCATTATTTTTGAAATGCTCTCACTGGTTAAGTTCTCACCTCTTATGCTCTCCTCCTGAATGTGCTATTGTTTTATTTTCCCCTTTGCTGAAACATTTGGTTTCCCTGGGAGATGTGGTTGAATTGACTCAGTAAGGTGTACTTTTCTGAAGGGAAATAATGGGCCAAGAACCCAACTAAACACATTTTCCCCTCTCTTTGCCTGCCCCAAAGGAGCTCTTCACTGTGTGACAGCGACGTGCTTCTGTCAGAGTGCTGTAAGCATTGGTCAGTGCCACCACCACTGACAGCAACTGCCCTTCTGTTTCATCTCCTGCCTTATCTGATCTTTCAGTCTCCCTTCATAGTTCTCTCTTGCCAACCCCATCACTTCCATCTGTTTGGACCTGATTTACTAATTACATCTGAAATCTAATATGGCCAGTGGGAGGAATAATATGAGTGACACTGAGCACAAAGAACCCGAGGAAAGCAACAAAGATAGAATCAAGGCAGTGGAGGGGAGTGAGGTGCTCTGGTGCTCTACAGTTTCCCTTTACTTACAGTTCTCCCCCTTCTAAGTTGCCTTCTTCCAATTCTCCATACCCTTCTCTCCCCAAAACACTCTTGCTTTCTCTTGCTCTTGTTGTTTTCTCTTCCTCCAACTTTTAGCCTTTGCTTAGGCTTTTTCTCCATCTCTACTTCATTACAGCCATCTCAAGAGTGGAAAGCATCTTACGAGCTCTCATTAATTTATTCAGCATGAGTTGACCCAGTGTCAATGACAAATACACACACTGAGAAATTATCAGTGTGCCCAGAGGGAAACGTACATTTGACCTATTCTTACATTTGCTCAAGGGAAAGAATTGCCAGGATAGGGTTTGATTGTTGGTAGCTGATTGTTTGTGACTAGCCATTAGACTAGTGTTTAAACTAGTCTGTGAACTCCTCATTCTTATGTATAGAATTTTATGTTGATACATTCAGAATGATCAAAATAATTCTAAAAACTCAAAACCCGCCCTACTTGCAGCAATTATTTTTTTCTTCCTGACTCTTTGCCACATATGTAATGCATTAATAGTATAATAATAATGACTCTTACAAAACTCCAGGGTTGTTTAAAGGTTCCATCCTCCCTTTTGTTATTTCCAAAGGATCAGTGCACCATATATCAACATTTTCCTCAATCCTTGCCTCCCAACCCCCTCTCAACCACAAGGTACACATCCTAGGATCTACACTTAGTCTGCAACGGAATGTAAAACATTTCAAGCTCATCAAATTACTTACCTCTGCACCTTAAAATCAAGTATAAAGTCACTCCAGCACCACTGGCAACAGCAAGTCCAATCAGGAGGTATTGGAGCCTGGAAGAATCATCTAAGGTGAGGAAAGAAAGCCAGTTACAGAGCTAGATGTCCGTATCCACTGATTATATGATGCTGGTATCTACATTAATCAGAAAAAAAAAAAAAAAAACAAGCTAATGCTCTACCCCTATAGCTCCAATGAGAGACAGAATGGGATGTCTAGGTGCCAATCTGCAAAAGGAATTGCTTCACTCACTCAGTCTGTACAAATATACTTCCATTTTCAACCTATATATCTGCATGATGTCTCTTTGTACAAACAATACTAAGAAGTGCATCAGCCGAACTAACCAGACATCCCTCCAGAAATTTGTAATTAATGACTGGTCTGTGTTAATTTCATGCCTCTGCTGAGATATTTTATTGATAAAAGCATTATTTAGATTTCCGTACAAACTTTGCTGTCAGAGGCATATCAGGTCCAGCATAGCCAACTGGGAAGCTAAATTTTACCCTTTGTTACCTTTGTCTCTGGGAAAGTTTGCTCAAGAGTAACACACAGCCACTCTCCAAGCAAGTTTTCTCCAGACCATCACCACTGTGGGGAAGTGAAAAAATTCATCTCCAGGGGTTCAAAGTTTCACATCAAAAATGAATCACAGTTACTGCAGAGGGAACTTCTCTGTCATCACTGATTAAACAAGGATAACTGAAACAGAATAAGGAGCTCTTGTAACTTCAAATGGGGATACAAATAAGCTCCCACTGGAAACTTCCTCATACCATGCTGTGAAACATGGTTTCAGTTGACTAACTCTGAATTACTAATTTCTCTATCAACATGCACAAGAACTTTGGCATTTCACCCCACTAAATAATCTGCCGAGCCCTGGCATTCGGTGAGAACAGCTGCAAAGAAAACCACAGTCTCAAGAGTACGATGAAGAGCAATTACAGAATTATGTTCTTTACATGACAGATCTAGGGAGAGAGTCTGGTTCACAGCTGGGTGTGTAACCAGGCAGGTGACAGTAGGATGTGTGCTGTTGACCCAGCTTATGTAGCTGATCCTGGTCACTGTTCCATTGAGGTGGTGGATATCTTTCTCAACGCTGTGATTACTTGCAGGGATCCAGGAGATTTTGGCAGCTGGTTTCCCAGCAGTAGCTTGGCAAACAGCCACTCTGTTCTTGTCAGAGGTCAGAGTCAATGTAGGAGGGACTGCAGAAGAAATAAAAAGACTACAGTCATTATTTCATGGTAAGATCTCTAACTGAGAAACAGAAAAATTGTACTATTTTTTTAGTTTTTGTGTGGCCAACTTAAGATATTTTAAAATAATTCAGAACATTAGCACCAACTATCCTTAGGGGAAAAAATACATCAAAGTCTAAGTTAAATATCTCTAAAAATTGGTAGCTGCACTTAGAATTTTGTTACCCCAAGTTGTCCAAAAGATGACTATAGTTTTAACAGAAGATGGAATGTTGGATTAAATGAAGATTTAAAAGTATAGCAGTGCACATACTGAGCAAAACACCTCAGCTGTCCAAAGCTACAAGCTAAGAAATTCGTAGTATGGACAGAAAGGAGGAAGTGAGAAATACTATTCTGCCTAAAGCCTAACAATTTATGTTCTGCATTTGACAAAGCAGACTCTGCAAGGAAGAAGGAAAAAAAAAACCCAATAACAAGGGACAAAAAGTAACAGTAACAGTTAGTGATTTACAGATGAAGTTTCCCATAGGCCTTCTGAGTATCACTAAAAATATTAACTAAGATGATAAGAATAAGAAATTTTCTCATAAGTAAAATGCTTCTTGCAGTTTAAGGAAAGCTAGAGATAATCTACTTATCTCAGAAAGAGTGTCTGATTGGTTGAAAATAGCCTGATTTCATTTTTATTTTAGTGAGGCATTCCTACAGACAACTTTCAATGCCTCTGGAAGAGTTGAATATTTCCAGATCATGTCCTGAAACTCTTGCTTCCTTCCTTTTTGGTTCTTATCCAAACAAAATACACGTGTTCGTTGTGAAATTTGGTTTAGCTTTAGGCAGCAATATTTATTTAGTATCATCTATTTGCATTAACTTAACCAGCAGTGTGCACTCCTGTTCATGTGAACATTCAACACAGCATTCAAATTCCACGTTCTGTCCAAAGAACTACATCAGAATCTATCCAGATTGTTCATTTGGAGCATCTAAAAACAGTCCCTGTTCATGAAGCAGAACAAAAAAACACTCAACAATAACTGATTATTTCTCATTAAAACAGCCCTATGCCTTCATATGGCTCCTTCCCCTCTCCAGTCAGACTAAATCAAGTTACATCTTTATCTTTAATCTCAGCATGCATAAAAAATGATTTTGGTATTTTAACAACAACTCAAATCTGTTTTATCTCTACACAACAATGAAAAAGCACCACATGTGTCTTACCTATGACAGTCAGAGAAAATATAAAAAGAAAATTCCCCTCTCTGCTGACAATTTCGCAGGTGTAATTTCCCTCGTCATTCAGGTTCACAGGGTAAATACGAAGAGCGGGGTAACGGTCAGGTGAATAGTTCCACATCATCCTCTCACTGCAGTTTAACATTCTTGTCTCATTGAGATCCCATCTATAAGCCAGAAAGCAGGAAGTGCTGGATTTCATCTTCCATGTCACCATTAGCCAGGACAGCTTGGAGACTGACGGGCAATTCAACACAGCTTCATGACCAGCCTCCACATTCACCGTGCTATAAGCTACACGGGAAAAAGAGAAATTGAGAAAGAAAAAATTAAATATTAAATATGATGCTTCAGGTTTTGTCAAAGCATACGCAGCATTTGGCTTCACCATATTTAAACATTTCTGCTTTCTTACTGTACTGGAAGCCTTGGGAACACATTGTTTTTGCAGACACTTATGAGCACTATTCAGTTTACAAGTCCTGCTTCCCTTTGTCAGTCTTTGAGATCTGGAAATGCAGTGGAGATTATACCTTTCCACTCTATGTGATGTGTGCTGGTGAGACAAGTTCTCAAATATTTTAGCCACTAGATTCCTATCACTTTAATACAGGCTCTCAAAAACTGATGGGGAGGCCAAGATTCGCCCTCAAGGGAAGGGAAACTACCTTTTCTAAGAAAAAAAAAATCATATTATTGAATTAGGTGCACTGCTTACAGTGTAAGAAAAACCTGGGTTAGAAGTGGAACAGGAGTTGGACTCAAGGATCCTTACGGGTCTCTTTCAACTTGGGATATTCTATGATCATATACCAACAAGGGTGAGCCCCAAGATCATCTGACATAGTAGTCAATGGAGCATATATGCTATCTCTCTCTTTCTGCCAGAAAACATTGGTCTCCTGGTGTTTTCTCATCTGAGAAGGATTTGGTTCTTCAGATGATTTGTGTTAGATCCCTATCAGATATACTATCTTATGCCACTCTGCAAAGCACAGGATTATGTTGTCAGCTGATGTGACATCACTCTTTGTACTGGTGAACTGTGAAATTTCAGTGGGTCTGTGAGTTGGCAATACAGAGTATCAAACAGTGCTGAGTGCAGCTTGAATCTTCCTCACTTACCTGACCCTCCAATCAGGTGGATCATCAAGAAAAGGACTGCAGCCAGAACTGCCCATGTCTGTGTCATCTTCAGCGAAACGAATCAGCACTGCAGTAAAAGCAGGCAAAGGAAACGATGGGTATTCACAGGCTGTGGTGCAAGTCCCTTCAAAGAAAACAGGAAGAAAAACCTGTTTTTTCTGTAAAAGTAGAAGTCATAAAAAGGACCTATGTCAAGTATCATCCTTATGTTGAAGGAAGAAAGCAAAAAAGGCTTTGGAAACAAAAAGGATTTCTGTTTATAAGCAAGATTTTAAAACCCAAAATCTCATTTTCCAGTCATCTCCAGCCGCTCACAGTTCACAACCAGCTAGCACAAAGATAACTACAGACATCTTACTGCTGCTTCACAGACTTACCCACAGAAGATGAAAAAAAGACTTTGCAAGAACAAAGATGCATGCATCAAAGTCTTAAAAAAAAAAAAATCAAGGTAATGTCATTAATGGGAAAATTCAGGACCTAGACTGAGCTATTTGAGGGAAGCAACCCAGAGAAATGATTTAAATCTTTGCCCAGCTTTTAATTTCTCAAAGGGTATCTCCACTTCTGCAGTGAAAGTGAAAGGTCAAATAAATTCTTGTAAGAGATCACAAACATGAGCTTGTTTCCTGCTTTTAGAGACACTAAGGACTGAGGAACCATTTAGTAATTACATTATTACACAATTATGTATACTTTTTAACAAACTGTATCTTACTAATTGCTAGCTCCTTTTTGACTAAAGGGCTGTTGCTTGAACACAGACTTGGTAAGAAACATTGCTGGTAATTTCTGTCAGTCAGTTAATCATACATAAACATACACAAATTTTTGTGGCAAACTTGTACTATGCTGTACTGAAAAATATGGATATGTATTCTCACAGTCAAATTACCATCCTTTTCTGCTCAGATTTCCCTACTGCAGCTTGCCTTGGCTCGGTCACAGAAAAAGGATTCCCAGCCACTGCACTGCTGTGCCCCCATTGCTGAGAAGACAAAGCAGAGGTCTCTGTGTGTGCCTCTTTTTTTGACACTGCAGTTGCCATACCCTGACTGGGATTTTCTGATGTTACTGCCAAAGTCTGCATCCACAGTTTTGTCTCAAGAATCCCTCCTACCTGTCCATGAAGTTATCTGATTTCCCTTCACTCACCTCTGCATTTCCTCAGGGTCTTCTTGGTCCTTTCTTTGTTCTCTCCCTCATACCATCATCTGTATGACTTCAATCTTCCTCACACAACTAGACATGATTGGAAAATGGTGTTGCCATCCTATGGGAAGAATTGATATGTCATTCTCATTCCCATGTCAAAAGCCAATACACGTCAAGCTAGCAAGTATCTCTGTGACACCGTTGATTTAGAAACGACAAATGTGTTGCAACAGGACCCTGCTTTTTGTTTGTGGTCATGCACTGTTCACATTTATATTACCCATATTTAAATACATGTTTCATAGTAGGTACTGAGAGGAGGAGGGACATAAATATATGTCCTCCTGTGTATGTAACAATATATAAAGTAAAGAAGAAACAGAACACTGCCACACTTATGGAACTGAAAAAAGCAATAGTGCTACATTTATGATCTGAGCGCAAGAGGCAGTGATACACACATGCAAGATGTAGGCACGTTCTCACAACAGCTTGACAGATTTGCACAATTTGAACAAAACATCAACGTATCTGGATGAAAATCTTTCATTGCAAACTGAAAACACCGATGCAAGCACACTCATTGGTATTCTACAACTAACATGCAAGTAACAGGCAATATAAGTCTTATATTACCAAACTCTCAAATTCCATTTTTGTTCACTTCACATCTTTGCCACAAATGACAAAATTTTTGTGTTTCATGTTATTCACTATCATTGAAAAGGTTGTTTTTTTATGTTTAATTTAGATAAATTACGCATGCAAAAGTTGCTTTCAATGAAGACGCTTAATTTTTCCTTAATAACAACAACAAAAGATTAATTTTGGCCAAAAACATGCCCTAAATTAGACCCAATTTGCAAATTGTTTTTCTACCTCTTTAAAAAAAAAAAAAAAAAGTCCTCCACAATATTTATCAGCAAATTCAATATTCACTAATGTTGATGGATCCATAAATATTCATACACAGCACACTGTGACACTGGAACTTGTCCCAGAGAACTATCATGTTTTAGAATGCATACAAGTCATATACACACGGAGCTTATTTGCTCAAAAGAACAGACATTAATGATTAAAAATGGGGCCTTACGGAAAGAATAGAGAATATTACTCTGCTTAAATATTCATGCATGAAACAGTGAATTTAGATTGCAGTTTTTAAGGTTCACAATCCTCAACTGCTTACGCCTCTGAGCAAGAAGTAAAAGTCGAAGAAGAACCCCCAGAAGGAGAAACCAAGCACAGCTGAATCAAATTCATTTAAAAGTAGAAAATGAATGTATGTAGATAGCTTTGTGTCTTTTCCTTTGATGGAATTAAAATGCCCCAACAACTGCATTAAAATAAATTAAAATTTTAACTCAGACTTGATGATGGTGGCTGGCTCAAGACCCCGCAACACGTACATCACTACTCTCCCATTACCCTCCACATTGCAGCTGGGAATGGCACCACTCACGCTCAGTTGCCTCTCATGAATGCTGTGGGGAAGGAAATCACTCGGTGTCAGCCTGGAGAAGGGACCACCAGCTCCAGAAGCCTGGGAGATAAAAGGCAGCCGTGTCAGCACACTCTGGTCCTCAGATATTCTTAGTCCTGAGGAGGAGAAGGAAGATGTTAGCACAGATGTTTGGTCCAGCTGGGATGCTGGTTCTAGCTCCCGCACACCAGGGAATGGCACTGGTACAACTGTAGATCCCTCCTGGCTATCCTCACGAGAACAGAGAAGTTAGAAGTGGCTCAGCTAAGGACAACTTGTCCCAGATAGTCCCTGTTCTCATTGCACTGTTCACGAATTTCTTTCTGCTGGTGCTCCCAAGATTGTAGCATGCAGCCTATTTGTCTCACAGACAGACAGAGCTCCTTGCCCCTTGCGACAGCTCAGTGAAAAGAAACCATCTGGTGGTACATTCCCTCAGAGGAGGATGTGACACAGTTAGAGCTAGGGAAATACCGCATTCAGACATGAGGAACAAACCACAGCCTCTGGTTGCCTTACACTACACATCAAATACAAGCTGCAAGCCTTGAGCTATGCAAAATGACAACTTAAAGTGGATTAAAAACAGCCAAGTTCAACGTAACAAAAATATATTTAACACAAAACGAAGAAAGAAAAGGTGCAGCTCATAAAGAACCAGTGCAAGCAATGCGTCAGTCATCACCACAAACCTTTGTAAATGTCACATGGCCATTGCCACGATTACCTGGAAAATATGACTGCTTTGCGGTGGAATCACATTTTAAAGCGTAGCAAAGACCTTCAGAAGCCTGTTCCTTCCTCTGGGCAAAGGAGGGGAGGAAGGGATGGTACAAAGAGTTGCACACAGCTAACAGCCATACCACAATGAGTCAAAAGGCAGAAGCCAGCCAACGCTGTCTGACGCGAGAGGTGCAGGGACAGCCCCAGGTCAGCCTTCACCTTCAGCTGCTCTTTGGGGCCTCAGCAACTCTGTAAGATGGGATACCTTCTGATAACATACTGCAAAAAATAAAAATAAAAAATAAAAACAGAGCAGTTCAAATGGTAGTCTCAAGACTCTCCCTTTTCTCCTCCAAGTTTTCACAGCAGTCATCAGACATGACAGTCATAGCAGTTACCTGGGGAGAGAAAACAGCAATCGTGTCTGTGCGTCTGCATTTTCTGTGCATCTTAGCCACAGGCTATTTTCATGCAGACTATTTGCTGCATGGGAAGTTTTGCAGAAGGTCTGAGAGCAGCCTGCAGCCCCCACTCAGGGACAGACTCTGCTCAACTGGTGTCTCAAGCTGCTCCCAGGCTATGATGCACCCTCCAGGTCCCACAGATGAAAATAAAGCTATAAAATACAGGAAACCTTTGAATACTCTGGAAAATAGACAAATCCCACAGAATTATAGAATCATTTGAGTTGGATATGACCCATAAAAGTCATCTAGTCCAACTCCCTTGCAATGAACACTTACAGCTAGATTAAGTGCTCATCCAACATGACCTTGGGAGTCTCCAGGGACGGGGGCATCCACCACCTCTCCAGCTAACAAGTTCCAATGCCTCACCACCCTTAATGTAAAAAACATCTTCCTTACATCCAGTCTAATTCCCCTCTCTTTTAGTTTGAAACGATTTTCTCTTGTTCAGTCACCACATACCTTGCTGAAGAGTCTGTCTCTTTCCTTCTAACAGACTCCGTTTAGGTACTGAAAGGCTGCCCTCAGGTCTCCCCAGAGCCTTCTGTTCTCAGGGCAGAACAGCCCCAGCTCTCTCAGCCTGTGCTCACAGGAGAGGTGTTCCATCCCTTAGGTCATTTTTGTGTCCCTCCTCCATATGCACTCCAACAGGTTTATGACCCTCCTATACTGAGGACTCCACATCTGGACCTCCAGCTGAGGTCTCACTCACCAGCAGAGCAGAGGGGCAGAATCACTTCCATCAATCTGCTGGCCAAGCTTCTTTAGATGCAGCCCAGGATACAATTGGTTGTCTGGGCTGTGAGGACACATTGCTGGCTCATGTCCAGTCTCCCATCCACCAATTTCCCTAGGTCCTTTTTGTCAGAGCTGTGCTCAACCCTTTCATCCTTCAGCTTCTGTTTATTCTCAGAACCTGAGATGTATTGTGGGGTTAGGGGAGGTTGCTCTGTCCTTAGCTATCCTCCATATCTACCTGCTGCTGGCCACTGCGAATGGCACCGTGTAGATGGGTCTTTGATTTGATTTCATAGTCTTCTGGTATTTTTGTTCTCTGAAGGATATCCTAACACAGAAAATGCATCCATGAAGCCCTCTCCTAGAACAGCAAAATTTGTTAGTACTCTTAGAGAATGGAGGAACTTTATCTTCTGGTCTAACTCCCTGTTGGTCTCATACTTGCTGGCATCAATGGAAACCACAGATAGTTCGTAGCTACAAAATTCAGCCCCTCTGGTTCATAAGCCAGCCTCATTCAGTTCCAAATAAGCAACACTGAATGAACTTTCTCTATGAACTGGGAAACAGAGGGTAGGTGGCTTCCTGAAATGGAGAGAACTGCCTAATAGAAGGAGCTGTCAAAAGAGTTATGAAGTATTTCTACTGAAATGTAAAATTACTGTTTTCCAGTAACTTATGTCTGGAAGTAAATAGGCTTGAAAATTCCTCCTCAGCGGGGTAGATGTTTGCAGTGTCTGTGTGTTCAATTTGTCAAGATATTAACAATTAGAATAACGCTAATACTAACATTACCACAGTGTTTTTTTTTCCCTAGCTGGGATAAAAACAAGCTAAACAGCAGATGAGTGTATTTCCTGTTTGTTTGCTTTCATATTTGCCTTTAGTAGTTGTAATTCAACAAAACAGGTGCAAATTGCCTCTCCTTTCTGAAATGTTTACATTCTTAGCGCCTGCCAATCTAGAAAATAGCCTAGTCCTGTGAAGTTATTACCTGAGCTAAATTGTACACCTCATACCCATAGCTGCCTCGCAGCCAACCTGTTCAGAATGCACAGTAACCCCATGTTGGGAGCAGGACCAAAGGATGAACAGCAGTAATAGCCTCTGGTAAGCTTACTCTCTTCCTTGCAGGAAAACAGATGTTTGCCTTGAAGAGGAAAATATAAAAACATATTCCTTGTATGTAACACAATTTTCCTAGGTACAAACATCCCACTGATGTCAGCAAAAGTACAGTGGGACAAATGCTGCTGATTATAAAACCTTTAAAACCTGAAACTTCCAAGTTAAAATGTCCAGAGGCAATTACATTGCTATTTCCAGAGACTATGAAAAGTTATTTATATTATAACTACAGCTAATCTACACTCACTGGACCACCACAGTCATGCTCAGCAATTTCTGATCCTGAACCCATCAAAACCCCCTTACTAATTTTGGGTCACAAACCCATTGTTCAGAGGTTTCTCACTTGATCCCAATGCTCCAGCAAAAATATTATATATATATATATATATATATATATACATATCTTCAAGAAAGATGTCCATTATTTTGGCTACTTTAATTCCTGACTCTTGTGGACCTACTGCACCACTTTGCTCATTTCCTATGAAGAACCAGGGAACTGACAACTCAAAAGTACAATTACCAACTACCAAACTGTGGGATAATCCAAGAAATAGACTCCTAAATATTCAATAGCAAACAGAAAAGAGATTATTCATGGGCGGAGACAGCTCACAAAACCCTTCAAATAAGGGTAGGCACATACCTTAGACTCTGAATGAAAATTTCTCTCCCATCCCAGACTCAGGGATTGGTCTTCCCTTCCACAGCCAAACATTACCCAATGTACTAGACACCCTGAGCTTCTTTTAAAGAAGACTTCAAATTTTTTATTACTTCAAATAATTCCCACTTTAAAAAGAATACAAATAGCAGCAGAAACTGACATGTAGCAGAAACAAATTAGTCACTAATTAGTCAATCTTCTGTCTGGGTTCACTGACCACTGTTTAGGTAGTTCTGAGCATGGGTAGAGCAACGAAATTACTAAGCCTCTCTACTTCAGTTGTTTGCTCCTCCAGTTCAGCTTGGAGAGGCTTACAGGAAGGGAAAACTTTGCTGCCTCTCCTGTGTTTGTAGAGCAGTTAGGCCAGCTCTGCCAAACATGAAATCTGTTATCACATAGCAAAGGAGAAGGTTCAAAAAAATACATATATATATATTAAAAGAAAAAAAAAATGTGGTTTCTTACCAGAATGGAACAAATGAGTGGTAAAAAAGAAGCATACAAAGTCATCACACCAGTGTCACAGTGATGTTTATCACTGCCTACAATCTTCTCGTGCCACCAAATAAGATGAAGAGGATGCTTCTGTTTTATTTGTTTCCTTCCTCACTATACCAGCTTCTCTGCTGTCATAAACTCCCCCTCTCATGAACTAGCCTAATGCTCATAGCTCTCTGTGTCACTCAGAGCAGCTTCAGAAGAAGCTGGTGGCTTCTAGTCCAGCCTCATATCCCAACTCTTGTTCATGCCTTTAGCAGTACTTCTGGTAGCATTGTGTTCAGGGTGCAGACGGGTGGTACAGCCTACAGCACATCCTCGTTCAGGTTTATGTTGCTGGAACTGCCTGACCCTTTCACAGCCCAGAGATTTGCAGGTGGAAAATATGACATGAATTCAGGTCAGCCCCCACAGATGTTGATGCTATCAGTATCTGTGCTGTGGTTGTGTCTATGCTTGTGCTGTTATGTATATTTAAAATAGAAATAATAATAATAATAATATAATTCACACAAGCTATTAGAGCTCTTTGCATTCAAGTGGCAAAGCATTTAGGGATGTTCAGCATTGCAGAGGTGCTGGGAGCTCAGGGTTTAGCACCAAAATGAAGGTAGGAATGCAAAATGGTGCTGGCAGTACTTGCCCACCAGTTTTCCTCACCTCTTTTCCTCCTCACTTGGAGAACCAATAGATGCATACCTCACAGGCCGCCTACTCAGCAAAAGGTCCTTGGGCTATTTGCTGAGTCTCCATCATCAGAAATCTGGGTTGCACGTTGTCTCTACATGGTTTATTGTCAGAGTGAGTTTATGACCCTCTAGCTAAAGGAATTTCAAAATGCATCCAAAGGGATTTACTGTGTGTGCCTTTGAACTGCATAGAGTTTCAGCAAGCTGCTGTCAGATGATGATTTTCCTGAATGCACCCAGTAAAAAGAAGGGAAGCTGTGGACATGCAGTGCAGTTTGCATGGGAGTCCTTGCAACTGAACAAAGAAGGAAAGAAAATTCCAGATTCAGTATTTTGGAATGTAGTACTGCTGCTCAACCAGACCTACACACTTGTGCTGCAAGGCTGGTATGGCTGCAGCATGTGTGGACTTCTCTAAGCTAGTGTTAATGCAGTTAATGAGGGCAACAGTGATCTCATTATGCCTATAAGCAATCCTGGCTGAATGCATACTTGGTCTACTGGCTTGAAAAACAGTTTTTTGCTGAAGAAACAAACAAACATCAAAAGCTTTAAACAAGAAGCCTGCAGTTCTTTACAGGTTCTAGAAATTTGATCTTCACTGTCTACTCAAACTTGCCTCTTTCCTCCTCACACAGGGCAGTTCTGAGAAAGGAAAAGGACACTACAAATTTCTGATCAGCTCCTCAGGTAAAGCCCAGCTTCACTGTTGCTGAGAAAAGGTCATTTTGCCCTGTAAAAAATACCATTTTCTTATTTCAGAAGGGCATTTACCTTGCAGAATGCCTACAGTCTTCTATTCTCTAGACAGAATGCATAGCTGTTACAGAGACTGAGAAGTCATACTGACTGAAGCGCATCATAAGTGTGTTCCTTCTTATATACTGTGGAAATACACTCATCTTCCCTCCCTCAATATAAAATGTCTGTCTTCTGTCTTAACTGCCTACAGTCCTGCTGCAAGCCCCTTGTATTTATGACTTCCTTCGGGTCAAGCACTCATATTAGTTACAAAGAGATTCTGGAAACAGTTTCTATATCCTGTTTTTATGTAGCACAGGAAACTGAACAGCTAAGCTCTTTGAGCTCAGGAGAAGCGCTTCTTTAAAATTCCTACTTCTATCTTCTAGTGTCTTAACAAAAAAAAAAAAAAAAAAAAAACATATTTCTCATTAGCCTCTTTTCAGTTGTTCCTTACATTTGCCAGGAGGTGGAAACATAGCTACACGGACGAGCAGGAGAAGCATCATGTTGGTGTGTAATTGTACAGCATGCTGCCTGCTGAATTATAGCTCTAAAAATATCTGCAGCCTGAATTGGCTCAGTGGAGCCCAAAATGCAGGATTCTACAATGCTCTTCCTGGCACCCTCTGCTTCTCCCTTTCCACCAGCTCGCGAGACATCCACGCTGCTTATTACTGCCTCTCAACATCAAGGATGCCCTTTAAGCAGCTGGTTCTGTCAGATGTGGCATACATTTATTTCAACAAGAATCCCAAATCAGGCTGCCTTTGATGGATAGGCTCACAAAGCAATAGCAACTGCAGTCCTTTACAGCTGATAAACAATCAGATAGCTGGCAAAGGGACAAGGAGATAAATGACCACTTGACTTATTTATTTAGAAGATCCTTGTCTGCTTTTACTGTCAAAAATATTACACACACATTCAAATATGAAAAAAAAAATCAGAAAAGCTCATCAGATAAACTTTAGTCACAGAAATAATTCCCAAATATACAGATACAAATATAACCACATTCCAACTGATAACCTGGAAGGAAATTTTAAAACTCAAGATGAAACTGCTTACAGAATCACATAATCACAGAACCGCAGGGGTTGGAAGGGACCTCTGGAGATCATCCAGCCCAACCCCTCTGCTAAAGCAGTTCCCTATAGCTGATCACACAGGAAAAGTGCCCAAACAGATCTTGAATACCTCCCAAGGAGACTGCACCACCTCTCTGGGCAGCCTGCTCCTGGGGTCTGTCACCCTGACAGTAAAGTTCTTCCACGCTTAAATGGAACTTCCTGTGCTCAAGTTTGTGCCTATTGTCCCTTGTCCTGTCACTGTGCACCACTAAAAAGAGTCTGTCTCCATCCACTTGACTGCCATATTTCAGATATTTATAAACATTGATAAGATCCCTCCTCAGCCTTCTCTTCCCCAAGCTGAACAGTCCCAGGTCTCTCAGTCTTTCCTCATGCAGGAGATGCTCCAGGCCCCTCATCATCTCTGTGGCCTTCCAGCAGTTCCCTGTCTTTCTTGAACTGTGGAGAACTGGACACAGTAGCCCAGATGCGGCCTCCCCAGCGCAGAGTAGAGGAGGAGGATCACCTCCCTGGACCAGCTGGCTACGCTCTTTTTAGCGCACTCCAGGATACAATTATCCTTCTTGGCCACAAGGGCACAGTGCTGGCTCATGTTGTTCATCACACCC
This sequence comes from Cyrtonyx montezumae, assembly GCF_038088225.1. Lineage (NCBI taxonomy): Eukaryota > Metazoa > Chordata > Aves > Galliformes > Odontophoridae > Cyrtonyx > Cyrtonyx montezumae. Next base: position 71,730,574 of record NW_027072034.1, read on the forward strand.
AGGTCCTTCAACACAGAGCTCCTTTTCCGCAGGTCAGCCCCTAACTTGTCCTGATGCATGTGGTTATTCCCCTCCAGGTATAGGACTCTACACTTGCCCTTGTTGAACCCCGGCAGGCTCCCCTCTGCACAATGCTCCAGTCTGTCCAGGTTGTCCAGGTCTCACTGAAAGGAAGCACAGCCTTCTCATGTGGCACAAAAGGCAGAAAGGAAAAGGATAGAGGGGCACAGTATTGCTAAAAGATGTAGGCAAAAAATAAATGAGTCCTTCGGTGCAAATAAGAAGAAACGCACACAAACCAAACAAACGCTATTGGTATTCAGGAGAAAAATGTCCAGATTAAAATTTATAAAATTCATCCTTCTCCCAAGAAGTAACTAATGCAAGATTACATCTCAGAGGTGGTATTGAAGGATCATCTGGACAACAGAGACTCTCACACATCTAAACCAACTGCCTGAGCTCAGGCTCAGTACTGAAGCTGCAAGGCACCTGATGTCATATTAGCACTGATATACACAGTCCCAAAAGGCCATACCAGCTGCACGTCAAGCCCATAACACAAGGGCCCTGTGCTAACTCAATGCACTCTGCCTTCACATGCCAGAAATCAAATAATGAGACAGGTGGTTTCTTTTCATATTGGCCTGAACTCAGCTCAGCAAAAAGCTGCAAAATCTCTCAAATCAAAACTCATGCACGTTAGTTGGGATCATTTCACTTTCCTGACTAGCAAGCGTTAGCCTCCTAATTTCTAGAGAATTATTATAACGGGAAAAGGGGGATCATAAATATCAGGACCATGCCAGAAATCCACCTGGGTGAGACTTGTGATTTTATAAAGCAATTCATAGTCTTTATCTTCACAGAAGATGTTTGCATCTCTCTTACCTCTGACATACACAATCATCCAGGTTAGGATGACCACAACACAGATCTTCTCCAACTGAGAATCCAACCTCAGAGTTCCTTCCCAGGTTATCGCCAGTCCTTTCTGTGGCATCAACAATGCTCAAACCTGGTATAACTGCAACGAATCAGCAAATGAAAGTCTGCAGAACTGCACCTTCCCATACCAAAACTTGATGAAAGCCCAGTTGAAGGGGTAACAAAATATGCTGAAGAAAACTTGAAGGCAGCAAAATAAATACATAAAATAAATAAATAAAAAGGAATATCAATCCCTATGGTTTAATAACACTGGGAGAACAGTTTGGAAGGAACAGGAGCTGGTTCCTCAGCTTGCCCCTCATCAGCACACACCCATGAAGCTCCAGTAGCTCACCACCACCACAGCTAACAGATGAGAACCTCAGCTATTAAGACCAGTTTCCTGCTGGAAACTGAGAGCTGTAGTCACCGGATGCAAGCAGAGGGCACCATACCATGCAATCAGTTCAGAACGTTGCAAAAATGATTGCACAGGGACACTGGCACTGTGTGTTTCAGCCCTCAAGCTTTTCTGCACAATATTTTTTTTCCTCCTTAGTGCAATGAAGCAAGAAGAAAAAAAATTGCCTCAATACAATCCACAGTGGTGACTGTTGTACCTTAAGCCTCACTCGCCCTAAGCACCAATTCCCCCTGGAGCCCACACATGTTACAAGGCATTCAAGGGGCAATGAGATAAAAACGTTTGCATACACAGACGTCTCCATTTAAGAAAACGCACAGATCTGTTTTGAATAAAATAACTTCACCATCCGTGAATTTCACTATGGTTATAAGCCTGCAACAGATGCCTGGCAAAATGAGACAGACTTGTGTCTTCCTCAAGACTAATACTCATTTTCCCACGCTGCTTTTGCTACGCAGTTCCTTTCAGCTCCAGGAGGGTGCTAGGAGCAGAAATCATGTGGGAAACTATTCACATTAGCTCAGAGAAATCTGCAGCCAATCGGAAACAACCCCAAATATATTTCACATTAGTCACACATACAGCACGCATAGACTGAGAGATGGTGGAGTATGAAACTTATTCCACGTGTCACGAGTGTGGCAGCAATCAATTTTAGTCTCGCACCCTAGAAGGAGAGGAAGACACAACCTCACCAACACAGTTTTTATCAAGAAAAAATTCACATAAGAGACAGCCATGTGATCTCACAACTCCCTCTGCAAGAAAGCCCATAAATATTCAAAGCTTGCCAATTACATTCACTACAGTGAAGTATAACTCATTTTGGCCATGTACTGACAGTGGCCACTGAGTAGACCTTTCTGAGTAGACCTTTGCAATGGGATCTGTTCTTTGGCATAGACATTAAGTGATCCACCTCTTTTCCAAGCCCAAACTCATTGTGTTGACTATTTGTTTTTTTGTACCAGTAGGCCTCCATTTGGGAAGATTAATCCTGTTGATGCCTCCTGGTGTTGTTCAGGCAGGTTCTCACCTTCTCTCAGGTATTTTGTGGCAAATGAATCATAGAATCACTCAGGTCAGAAAAGATCTCAAAGATCATAGAGTCCAACCACGACCTAATGATACTACCCTAACTCTAACAACCCTCTGCTAAATCACGTCCTTGGGCACCACATCCAAATGGTTTTTAAACACATCCAGGGATGGTGACTCAATCACCTCTCTGAGGAGCCTATTCCAGTGCTTAACAACCCTTTCTGTAAAGAAGTGTTTCCTGATATCAAGCCTAAACTTACCCTGGCACAACTTATAGACATTTCCCCTTTTCCTGTCACAAGTGAGAAGAGACCAACCCAACAATGAATATATTATTTCCAGCATACTGTGCTAGGTGGTGGGAAAGAGAAGGTATTAACTAAACTAACCTTTGTGCCAGGTCATCTCCCCATTCCCTCATCATACTTCCTCTTACATTCATGAGCTGTGAATACAGAGATCAACTCCAGATAATGACACAGCGTGCAGAGTAACAGGTACCACAGTAAAAATAATGACTTTTCCCTCTTGTGAGGCAATGTTAGACCCTCTTTCCTCTGTCCTCCGGCTTGCTAAAAAGGTATGAAGCAAACAATATTTTTTCAATAAGCTTTGTTGCTTTTATAAAAAAAAAAAGAAAGGTGGTAAGAGTATTCTATCCTTCACAGAAGCTTTGTTTGTGTGTTTCTCCTCAGCTTGCAGGTTTTTGCTATTTTACGGAAAATATTCCATGGAACTAATCCATGGAAAGATGGCACAAAATGTCCACTGGCTCTCAATACTGTTCTTCTGGCATCAGATTTCACCTTATAGCTGCCTAGGAAAAAATCAGCATGGAGAAAACAAAAGAATGAAAAACATGCTGTACGCATCATACTAGGAAATTTAGTTCAACAGATATTTTTTCTTTTCCATAACCCAGGCAGCACCTCTCAGTCACACCAAGTAATTCCTACGCAGGATTAAAAAGCATCAAGAGCACGTTCTTCCTCACGTCAGCTGCCCCTAACTGGTACCTGTATTGCCAGCATGGCAATTTGAACCACCAAATGGGGCTGTTGCCTCCAATCCACTGGGGAACCTTGTGATAACAATCATCTTCAGCACAAAAAAAGGGAAACGACTGAATCACGAGAGCATGACTTGAGCAGATACAAGCTGAAGGACAGAGGCTTGAATAAATGTACGCTCAAAAATGAAACCCAGGAGGCGGCTACAGAGGTTGTTGTCAAGATAAGAAAGTAAAACAGATGCCCTGTTTTTGAAGATAAAATGGCAAAACAGATGCCTCAACTCAATGTAACATCAGTGGGAACCAGTTCAGGCTACCCCCCCTTAAAGGGTTGGAAATTTACAGCAAAATGACCAGAGATGTAACCATTTCTTGGAATTTCTGTCACGTCCTTGGAATGTAATTAATATGTAAACACTATGCCTTTAAATATGTAGTTGCTTCTCTCTTTGGTGTGCAAGTTAGGCAGGAGATTATCCCCCTCACACCCGGCACCTTAATAAACATACCTGCTTTATAACCTTATGTGGGTTATAGAGTTCGATACCGCAGATCAGGATCAAAATCATAGGCAGTGGTCAGTGTGTTCTGCTCAGGGTACAAAAGAAAGCTAATACCACTTTGCTTAGCACATATCTGCCCTGGCACTTAACTGAGCAATAAAAAGTACAGAGACTCCCTGAAGCAGTAAGCCAGTAAATGACATAAAAGAAACCCTCCACCTTTACATCAGACAAAGAGACGTCATGAAACAAACCAACCAAACAAACAAACTAGATGACATACTACAAACCAAAACACCCCTATGCACTTATTATCTCTACACACAAGAGGCTGGCAACGGGTTACTGAGGCCAAGGGGATACTAGCTAAAACAAATTGTTGGATATCAGGAAAAACGTGCTCTCAGAGAGAGCAGTAAGGCAGAGGCACAGGCTGCCCAGGGAGGTGGTGACACCACTGTCCCTGGAGGTGTTGAAGAACCATGTGGACATGGCACTGAGGGACATGGGTAGTGAGCATGGTGGGGATAAGCTGACAGTTGGACTGGGTGATCTTAGAGGTCTTTTCCTACATTAGTGACTCTGTGATTCTAGGAAGTTAGGACTTAAGCCACAATCACATAATTATTTCTGGATTCTACAGTGAATTAAGTCAAGAAATACTCACTGTTTACTAACCCCTTAGATCAAGACATGGAAGAAAGCTATGACAGGATTAGGTTGTCCCATATTGTACAGTACCTGTAATCTGTGTGACATTTTTTATGCTCTGATCTTGTTTGTAGTGAAGGGCAGAAAAACTGTGGTAGAGAAAATGATGAACAAGCATTTATCTACATTTTCTACTCTGCAGATAAATTCCCATTCACGTTATATCTGCAAAAAAGTTGAATGTCGCATTGTTGACTGTGTTATCCTAACTGCAAAATCTGTTCTTCACAGATTCTTATCGTTCAGCTCTTTACTGGCTTTATTGTGGATCCTTTCAGAAAGTGTCCCCGTACAATTTTTGGTGTCAAGCCCTCAGTTAAGAGTCAGCTACAGAGCATCATGAAATTTTATTGGTTTTATCAAGCCAAATTCAATTTCAGTAGCATTTCCTATCTTAGATGACCTAGTAATTTTTGGACACTTAAAACCTTCAGAAGCAGATTTAGAGCCAAGGGAAAAAACACAAGTTCAGCTGCTCCTTTAACAGCTTTAGAGACAAACAAAAATCTACTTGCTGAATACATCTGAATAGATACACATTTGTTTCAGGATGAGTGAAATCTTCTCAGATGTCTCAGGGTTAGTAAATCCATCAGATTCACTATAACAGATGACAATTTCTCATTATAAGTTTACATGGCATATGTCAGAGCTGAAAAAAAAAATTAGATGCAAGATGAGAGCACCTGATCTCCAGTGTCCTGATATATCAGATGTATTTCCTGCTTTACAAACCTCTGAAAGAAAGAGAAAAAAATGCTTTCAACTCTTGTTTATGTTTATCTTAAATCAGAAGTAAAATTCAGAGGTAAATTTTAGCTAATGGAATTCTATTTTCCCTCTATTTTGTTCAGAAAGATAAAGACAATACTAGAGAAGTATATGCCCTAGAAAAAAAAAATAAAAAAACATGTCCCAAGGCTTCTTCAGACTGTTGCCTTCATGTATACATAAACATCTGCATCAATAAAAAGAAACATTCAAATACAGAAGATTCTACTATTTCTCTTAGTGGTGTGGAAATGATGTTCAAATAGCAAAAGAAAAATCAGGGTTGACTTAAATCATCTGTTACAAAGGGAGAACAATATAGTCAAGAGGAAAAATATATATGAAAGATATGCAGGTTAGATTAAGCACACTGATCTGTAACTGGATAATACCACATTCTGTATTTAAAACAGGTTCCAAGAATCATTTTAAGTCTGTTTTTTGTTGTTGTTGTTTTTTTGTTTTTTTTAGAAACAATCCCATGCAGCTTTAGCTTTCAGCTCTGCAGATAACATGGTGGGAAAGCCTGGTCCTCATGAAATCTGTCTTTTATCACTTTGGGTCAGAACCGCATTGGGAACAGGCACGGCACAGCTCTGGATTTCCAATGGCCCTCTTGTAATATGTGCTAGCTGCTGGTCTCCATCCTGATGACTCAGTTTTGGATCTGTTGGTTTACCACTCAGTACCAAAAGGCATCTTTTTATCCTCCTCCTTTTCCACACTTTAAGCCCCTGTTTGATGGATCTGTTTTTGTTTATCCATTTCAACATTATATATCTTAACACACTGGTTTGTATAAATGATAAATGGTTGTCATTACTGCTTTCTCATACCTAGAACAACAAAAAAAAAAGTTATATACTCAATTAAAGCATAAGGCTTCATGCTGTGAAGCAGTACAGAACTAAATTTGATGAGAACACACAGAGTTTGCAAATGTTGTACCTCAAGATGCAAATATTTTGTAACTGTAAAAAGAATAAGTCCATGTGCTGATAACTGAAAAGATGCACCTTCTTTTTTTCTGGGGAATCTGGTACGTTGGGGGTCAGCCTCTTCTCCCAGGTAACAGCAATAGTATGAGAGGGAACGACCTCAAGTTGTACCAGAGGTAGTGCAGGTTGGACATTATGAAACATTTCTTCCCAGAAAGACTGGTGAGGCACTCAGCAGGAAAGCTGAAGCAAAAGTTAGATCCTTGGCATGCAGGAGTGTCAAAATGATTCTCCTGACTTCAGTGAAGCTACGTCACTTATACTTGCTGAGGTCAATGCAGAACAACCTTCAAGATGTTACTGCAGTCTCAGCTTATGGCAACAAAGTACACCTCTAATGAAAAAGTAAAATAAAATACTCAGTAATATACTACAGAAATTAGGAGTATTTCCTGGATGTATTACAGACTCTGGTGGCTGGTGACAGTATTCAGACATCAGGAAAAGGAATAGAAGGTGGAAAGAGATTCACATTTGTTATTGCCAGAGTCTTAGATGTAGATACTCTCTGTCCCATGGAACTATTTTTTGAGGAAGAGCATACAGATTCATAGGATCACAGAGTGGTGTGGGTTGGAAGTGACCTTAACAATCACCTATCTTCAGCCCCCTGCCACAGGCAGTGCTGTCAACCACTGGACCAGGCTGATGTTTCTGTGTGGTACATATGTACTTCTTCTTCATGCGCCTTGTACAAAATAATGAAGTAGATAAACTTATTATCTGTAAATTTCAAAAGAAAAGGAATACAAGTTACAACCAACATCAGAAATCCATCTCCAGAGAGTGACAAACATTCATGCAACCAAGATCTAGATAACTTATTATGTTCTTTAGATCAGAAGGGAAGGGAAAAAATAATAATAAAGCCACAGTTTTATCAGGGCATCTACCCTAAGGAACAGAAAGATGCATGTGCTGAATGGAAAAAGCTGAACTAGACTGGTAGAACTACATTATTTCTTATGTCATGGCAAATGATGTAGCAATTAGAAATCAGAAGGGAGGAATGACTTTGCAAAAAAATGCCCAACATACAGAGCTAGAAAGAAAAGCCTTCCTACTTATTATGAATGTGACAGGGAAGAAGAGATTGCCGAAGGCACTGTCCTTTGAACAGCATTAATTCAATCCAGTTGTTTTTATCCGCAGTCCTGTAGGCAGTCTGATTTCTGTGCATGCATGTAAATACATACACACACACACACATCCATTTTGCAGGATGCATGCCTCCACCAGAAAGCCTACTCAACTCACACAACTCCTCATTTTTAAGAGCACTGAATTCCTGCTGTAACAGAAATTTCTGTGTTTGAACATTGATTTCAGCCTGACAAAGCAACAAAAGAACCTGCACAAGTACACTTCGTAGTTAACTCTAAAAAATTCTGCACCTAAAAGCACCAATTCACTGTCAATAGAGAGCATTTATGGAATAACTGAAGAAGGAAAGCTTTGCTTATAGTTTAGGCAGAAAAGACATTGCAGAAGACATTTCAAAATTTAAAATGTGAAGAACAAAGCCTGGGGGGAAGAGGACTGCCACTGCACCTCCTCACAAAAGGCCTCATGGATAACTGAACACCTTTTTTTTGCTGTACATGAAGAGACAGCCATTGATTTATTTATCCATTTGGGGAAAAGCCCAATACAGTAGGAAGGTTATTCTCCCCTTCCTCTCCCGACACCAGCATGATAATGTCACTCCTGTTCGCTTCTCCATTTTTTCCCTGGCTCTTTTCCCTGATTAGTAGCATGTGGTCACCAGAAAAGGATTTAATTACCACATAGCTATGTGCATGACTAATGAATATTCATTTGGTGTATCAAATGGACCTTGCCTCATGATTACAGAGGACTTCAGTGAACGAAATATTCCTGTTATCAAATCACATGATGTTTTTTTATAATGCTCGCCCAACCAGAGTGGAAGAACATCGCTGTAAAAGCAAGGAGCAAAGGGACAAGGGCTGTACTGATTCTGAACAAATATAAAACATCTTTGTATTACTCTGTGAAGATCATAGAACATTCCAAGGCTCTGATTCACAGCCTCTGTCAGACTTATCTGTGGAAAGACTTAGCTGAAGAAGCTACTGCTCTCTTGCATGGGAAAACAACTTCTTCAGGTACCTCTGTGTGAGAGAACACTGCCTTCCACCGTTAACAGTTCACAGCCTTGCATTTTGGTATAAATTGGAAGCAATATTTCCTTTTCTTAATACATTGGGATGTGGTGGCTTAGAGCTGGCATCTCATTTTCCTGGACCCCAGCTACAGGGGCAAAATATTCTGCAGGGAGCAGGGGTCAACTTCACAAATAGAGGATATAAGAGGCCTCATTCTCCCAACATGCTACATTTGAAAATTAAATTTGTATTAACTAATTTGTGTCTGCAGAACCCAAGAGAAGGTTGGCCCTGTACAGAGATGAGTGAGATTGTGTTTTGCTGCTTTTACTGGTGGAAAGCCAGGAAGTTTTGATTTTTTGGCCTCAAGGGATTGCTAGTGTTGGACACACAAGCACACCTTTCAGGCAACTCACACTTCAGACGTGAAGATGTGCTCTAATAGTTGTATGGTCCTTAGCACACATGGAGATACATCCATCCCCCTTGCACCCTACCACAAAAATACTATCCAACCTCCTGTCTAGCACTAACAACCTGCCTCAACACAAAGAATCTTCCTCTCCCAAACCTCATTTACCAGCCTATGTATTTCACCATGCCAGAAGCTCCCAAGTGTTCTGCTGACTGCTAGGCCTTCTTCCCTCAAATCTCTCTTCCATATCTTTTGGAACAGGTATATAACATCCATCTCCCTTCTTCTTGGAACATGACCATACTTTCCCTTCTAAAACCCCCAAATATTTCTGTTTCACCAACATTTTAAATGTGTAGCACCTTAACTCTCAAAAACAAGCAAACAATCAATCTTATCTGGATCCAAGATGACCTTAAGCAATGACCACAGTGGCACTGAAATGAAAAAATACCTTCTGACATCTTGTTTCAAATGCCATGTTGTTTCTTTGAATGTTGACCTGAAATCCTTGCATGGGTTCCCATGCTCCCTGTGCTGCGAGCTGCAAACTGCAAGCTGCTGGGATTCCCCTTCTCTGCGTCCCTCCTTATCCAATCTTTGTCTCACACCTCTGAAAGGCTGTAAACCACCCTAGGCAGGGTCTGACTATACTTGTCTGGTGCTTACAACACTGGGGCTCACTTATACAGGTTTCTAAATTGCTATAGAAAGAAGAACATCTTATAGTCACAACAGGCTTGCAAATCCACTTAGAGTAAGTGGATTACATTAAGGCTTTTATAACACTGATGCCTGTTCCATTACAGCCCCATATAGGTTATGCTTATTTTTATTACCTTTCCTTTGAATTAAACAGTTGGAGCAGACAGCCATGAAAAACACAGGCATTATTTCTAATAATCCAATTCCACAGCAAGCTAATGAGGGAAATCAGTCACTTTAAAGCTTTCCAGAACCGAATGAGACTTTGGAACAAGAACTTCACACTATCATTTCAGCAAGTATTTTGACATACAAAGATCACCAATTTGGAGGCTTCCCCCAGTTCAGAAATACCATCGGTTCAGTCCATGCCTATCAGAACATCCTGAAGCTGCTTATGTCTGGTGGATAAGACATGTTCAATGGGTTGACCTCACCCAGCAGCCAAACATCCATCCTGCCTCTTTCCTACGGGATGGAGAAAAAACAGAAGGGAACGCTTTGGGGGCTGAGATAATGTCAGATTGGTGCACAGAAAATGTTGTGCATACATGCAACACAGAGTGATTAATTCACCCACTACCCCCCACCAGACTACTCACTGGGAAGCAACAGACTTAACAGTTGTTTGGGAAGTCAAACACCTTCTTTCTGCAAGATTTAATGCTGAGCATGATGTTAAATGGTACAAAATTTCCCTTCAGTCAGTCTGGGTCAGCTGCCTCTGCTCTCTTCCTCCCCAGCATCTTGTTCACACCCAGCCTACTCACCTGGGGGTGGGGGAAGAGGGATGGAAAGAGTAAGTCTTGGTAATTTGCACACCATTCAATGACAGCCAAATCACTGGTGTGATTTGTTTCAGACAAATGGAAAGAACAGCACTGCACAAGCTGCCATGAAGAAAGTTAGCCCTGTCCCAGGCTGATTAAGTATAACCTCACCCCCTGATTGCATATAATTTGCACCAATCTTAGGTTCCACATTATCTGATGCATCTACATATGCTCTGGACTTTCGTCCCACTTGTCAAGGCCATCACTAAGGATCGCTAGGCACCAACACCAGCTTGGGCTGGGTCATCACTGTATTCATACACTTCCTTGTGAAACTCGCTCCCTTTTAGCTCAGGAGGTTTCTGCTGTGGTACCACTTGTACTATACAAGTCAAATCATGCACTGTTTTCCAGCAAGCATGGATCTCCTTGAGGTACACAACAAATGTGTTCATCCTTCCATACTGACCACCAATTACACTTTGATCCTTGAGCAAAGACAATTCCACTAGGGGATCGTCCCTTTCCAAAGGGACAGTGATCCAAACTGTTTTTCCCAACCACTTCCCTACAAGCAATGTAGGGACCTCACCTCTTCTCACTATATGAATGGGCTTTCTTTGGGCAGGACCAGGTCTGTTAGATCCTCTGGTGTTAATTGGTCAATTAGAGGTTTGGGATTCACCTAATTGAAACATTCACTCTTGGCCCAGGGATATACGAAGTTAGTTTTGGAAGTGACTATAACTGTCTGACTCAATTCTTTCTGGGGTATTGATCTGCAAGGCTCAGGATGGTGTTTTAGATGATGGCATGGTTTACAGGGTATGCTTCCAGCTACCCTTTAAGCATGTAGTGCTTGCAGATTCACCAAAGTGGTCCTGTACAGCCAATTGGCCAAGCCTCAGCACATCAATACACCAGCCTCCGTCCTCTGTTCCAGAGAGGCTTTACTCTCACGTGTTCCTTTATTGCAGTGCATGTTTCACATCTGCACGCGGCCCGTGGGATGTCCTCAACAGTCAGGGTCTACCCCTCAATCAAATCCACTCTGTACATTGCATCTCTCCCAATTACTGTCATTATTTCAGATTCTCATACTTTTACATGTCATTTTCTTCCTTCATCCTGCTGAGGGGAATGAGAGAGCAGATAGGTGGGCATCTGACTGCTTGCCAAGATAAACCCATCACAGTCTTTCGTTTGGCACCCTACATGGAGCACACGGGTTTGAACTGGGAACCTCTTAATATGCAATCAGACACTAGCTAGCCATGGTCAACACACGACAACCGAAACATGCTCCTTTAAGACACTTCTTATAGCTGGAGAAGGCTCTTGCCCGGAACAAAGATCAGGCTTCCCTCAGATCACCTCCTTGACTCGGTTTTTAAGTATAATTATAGTAGGATAGAATTCAAAGCTGCTGAGAAATGCATGTGATCTGTGCTTCTGCAGGCAAGGACAAGGCAGCTTATCAAGGCATTGAGCATATTCAGTGAAACTTGGTTAAATAAATCATCTTTTAAATCAACCTTTGCCCAATCAAAGTCCAATTCTACCTATAGGTACAGCTACAGGAGGGACGGCAAGAGAGAATTCCTGCAAAGGCTGCTCCACACAGGCGTACAGGTAAGTTATTCCCTTTTTTTTTTTGCTATATAAAACTGCGTTTTATGAGCCTGATAATCTTGCATGTAAAGCTTTCATGAAGTGAAATGCTGTTTGCAGCCCACTCTAATCTTTCCTCCATTTCTACATATGAAGAAATAATCCCTCCTGTAAAAGCTTACTGTTCCTTCAGCTTTGTGTAAACTTCAGGAATTAACGAAAATTCCCAGTGTTGGTCAAGAAAAGCTGCTCCGAGCTGTTGTTGAGATCAATACAATGTCCAAACAGCAGTGTGGGACATCCCTACGTGGGCTTATTCCCAATGCCACTATGGATAGACTCAAAAAACTAAGTACCTCACCAAAGGGAGTGAGCAAATTATGATCCACAGCCTGCCTATCCATGCATGCTGAAATACCCCATATTCTCCAGCTTCAGTGACATCCCTGCCAGCTCCCCACTCCTCATCCATACTTTTCCATATGCTGCCCAGCTAACCTTGACAACACAATTTTGGCGTCAACAGAAAGTAGTCTATAGCATGGGTAGCCAGAGGTACTTGATAGCAGTAGGCTGCTATCAAGATCATGGAGAGATTTAACTGCTACCTACTTCTAAAAAAGAGTAAAAGAAATAAAAAGGCCAGTTTCCACACACATTAGTTATATAAGCGATATACAGAAACGGATAAAAGAAAATACAGAACTGTAAAGAAATCATGCAGAGAGATGAAATGTCTTAGTATTTATTAGGCTGAGATTAACGACCTCTGCAACAGATTTTTGGTCTTTTCACAAACTTCTATCAAGAAGGAGGAAAAAAAAAGATCTATCCAGTAAGACTCACATCAAGTATGCTAACCACCTGAAGGGAGAAAGTTGCCATCATTTATCTTGTTCTTATGTCACTGTGGATCTTTGGCAAGAGTTCCTAAGATAGCAAGATAGCGAACTTTGGAAGTGTTCCTTGATCACAACTATTGCTTACTTTCTGAACATAATGTCTCTCTTAATGATATGAACCACCCAATAAATTTTCATTTTATCATAAAAGCATAGAATATTTTAGGTTGAAAAGAACTTCTGGAGGTCATCTGGTCCAACAGCTCATGCAAAACCAGGCCAACCTAGATCAAGTTTCTCAGGGTCCCATCCAGGTAAGCACCTCCAAGCACAGAGATTCTACAGCCACTCCAGGCTCTTGTTCTAGTATCTGAAACCACCAGAGATTAAAAAGGCGTCCTTACATCTTTCTATTTACAATTTCCCTTGCTGTAACCTGTATCTGTTGCCTCTCATCAGTATTAACATCCAAGAACAACACGGATCTGATTTTTCTACACCATCCAATTAGGCTCTTGAAGACGCAGATTAGATATTTTATTTACTTTCTTTTTCCCAAGATTGAACAAACCCAGCTCTCTCAGCCCCTATTTAAACAAGTTGTGCTCCAAAATCCAGCCCACCCCAGTGGACTAGCTCCAGAATATCACTGACATGGAGAGCTCAAAACTAAAAACACCACTCATACTTAGCCTTAGAAGTGCTGTAGGGAACAATCCCTTTATTGACTTGCTGGATACATTCTGATATTGCCTACTACACACTGAAAAGCTACAAAGACTCATGTTCAGTTTTGCTCAGTTGTGTGTTGCCCTGCAAAACTGTCCGCTGGCCAGCCAGCAGCCAGGCCATGCTGTTATTATGTGTGGTTAAGATACAGATTTTTTCCACTTTGTTAAATGTTGAGATATTTCTGACAGCTCCTTTCTGCTGCCTGTTGAGGTCCCTCTAAACATAGCATCCCTATCCTCCAGCCTACTGATTGTTCCCCTCTAGTATTATCTACCAGTTTGTTGAGGATGTATTCTGCCTCACTGACCATGTCATAAATAAAGATGTTATACAGTATCAGTGTCAGTACCAACCCTAAACACTGTCACTAATAATCTATGCCTTTCACAGAACCAGTCCATTCATCTTGGAGTTAGCAGGTAAAAAAGATTAATTTCTTCTCCCTTTCCACAGCTGGATTTCCCAGGAAACCAAACCCAGGGATTTTGAAGCACACTGTCTCAATATGTATTTACAGGGAACATACAAAGGTCAGCTTACTGTTTTTACTCAGTTGCCTTCTCCATCCCATTCTGTAGAGATGACTTCAGTTCTTCAGCCCCGAGAATGCAAAGTGACAAAAAAAAACAAGAAGAGCTACGGATTCTTCCTGCGCGTGGAGAAAGATACAGCAGGACATCTCATCCGGAATGTGGAAAAGAACAGCCCTGCTGAAAAGGCTGGCTTGAAGGATGGAGACAGAGTCCTCAGGGTTAATGGTGTGTTTGTAGACAAGGAGGAACATGCAAAGGTAAAAACCTGATTATTCTGGGGTCTACATCACCTCCTGTGATCCAGACCCACTATCACTATTGGAAGCTTTACCTTCCATTGCTATGGCATCTTCATCCAGGAAGTCCAAGAGCTGAGTCAACAGCTCTAGATACCTCTCTGCATCATTTATGATCTATCATGGGTATGAAATGCCTTTGAGGTGCCACTGTAGTTCATAAGTGGAGAGATGTGACAACAAAACCAGTAAAGAGTGCAATCCTTCCTGGGGAAAGCTTTTAGGTCGGTCACTCTGCTTGCCATTTCACCTTGTCCATTACAGGTGGTGGAGATTGTGAAGAACAGTGGGAATTCTGTTGTATTTCTTGTTCTGGATGAAGCATCTTACATTAAGGCAGAAAAGGAGGGAGCAAACCTGGAAGAGCTGGGTCAAAAGGTATCAAAAGGAAAGAAGAAAAAGCAGCAGTCCACACTGCCCGTGGCCAACGGAGCAGTCGCTGCAGTTCCACAACCACGGCTCTGCTACTTAGCGAAGGAGGAGAAAGGCTATGGCTTCTCCCTGAAAACCACAGAAGGTGAGAGCCTGGGGAGGACAGATGGCATGCACATGACAGCCACAGCTTGGGGGGAGGGGAGGGGTACAACTGCTCTTGCTAACTGAGGGGAAGTAAGAAGCAGCAAGATGGTTTTAGACCCATCTCCAGTCACTTTCTGTACGGCATGTGGTTTCCTGAGGACCGTATTTGTAATGGGGTAGAAAAAAAAAAAGCCAAAAAAAAAAAGAAAAACCACCAGAGCAGTGGTTTTCATTTACCAAAACCACTTCCACAGCTCATGCTTGAACACCAGGTATACTCTGAAACTGCCGCTTTAAGTCCCATCCTATTCCTCCAAATAACTTCAAAAACTAGAACACAAACCTCTTGTCAGCTAGTCAGTAACAAAAAGAAGACCAAGTGCTTCTCCCGATTCATTTTGTTTAGAAAGTGAGGAATTTCCAGTCTCTTTCCCACCTGCCCTTTCTTACAAGGCTGGTCAACAGAGTAGGAAAACCTTCAGGAAATCATCAACTACGAACAGGATATTTCAGAATATGGTATAACTAAAAGATCAAATATCTTTCAAACACAGGAAACTCTGAAGCACGTAAAATAACACTAAACAAAACCAAAAAAAGTCCCTTTCAGCCATCTTTGTCAGCCCCTTTGGCACCCTTGGTAGATAAGTAAGATTGTTTGAGTTGCTGTGAAATAAAATCACCACCTTCCCCCCACTGAAGTGATATTTTCTGGTCAGGAGAAATAAGAGACAGAGGTGTGTCTACACTGAACATTTGTGGTGCCACTATAATATGAACATAAGCAGAAACCAAGAGTGTTTAAGGATATCGGTGCTGAGTTTTCTTAGCCACCAAATGCAGCAGGTCCTGGTGAATTACTCCGTGTAACAAGTTATCATCTATTTTAGGTCAGAAGGGGTTGTTCATAGTGGACCTGGCATCACAAGGAGCAGCTGCAAAGGCAGGTGTCCAAAATAAAGATCGCCTGATTGAAATCAATGGAAAAAATGTAGAAAACGACACACATGAGGAGGCGGTGGAAAAGGTATTTGCACACTGATTTATCTCATGTTCTAATCCATTTTCACAGCAACTTGTTAGGCTTACTGAGGAGGCAGGTCTGGCTAGTTTGAATGCTTCACAGCAGATCTTGAAAGCTACTGTTTGCTCACGAACAACACAGCAGAGTGAGTGCCCCTCTGCTTTAGCTTTGTTGTCATACAGCCTCTTGAACTGACTCTGAATGAACACTGCTGTCAAAACAGACCAAAGAATTTTAAATACAAGAATTACATAAGTGCCAGAAACTGTGTTAAATAAAACTTGCGCTGTTCGTAGAGATCCTGGAAATACTCCCAATAGTAAGAGGACAAGTCATTAAATGTGGCTTTTAGGGCAGGAAGGAGAGGAACTCTCTGATGATACAGGCAGCATGGAACAGGGTGAATTCATGATTTTCGACAGCAGTTCCTTTATTCTGCTAAGAAGTCCAAGAGTAATGAAAATTACTCTGCAAGTAATTTTGCTGCCTGGCCGCAGCTGCAAAGAACATTGCTAATGAGACTTTCAGTTCTCCACTAATGGCACTGCTAAAACACAGCTGGAGCCGCAGTGATTTCTGAGGGCTGGTCATGCTCCCGCATTCCAGCAACACAGTTCAGTGCATGCAACTAAATATGGAGCTGTGCTACGCCTGTGTTTTTGGGGGCTGCAAACCATCAACCGCAGTGACATTCATCCAGATGAGTGAAGAGGGCACTCACTGAACTAAAAAGCAGTTGGAGAAAGATGGAATTACAGGGAGAGGTTGAACTGACTGAAAACCTTCGGAATTGGTCATACAGGTACAATGAAGAGCACCTAGACTGTGACAGACACTTAACACTAGGGCAAAGACAAGTTATCTGCTTGTTGCTGCTATACTCCAAAAGAGCAGTACAGGTGACATGACATGTCCATCTTATAGAGTTTCAGGTTTAGATGAGAGTCAAGCACTATCTACTGAGGATAACTGGATTTTACTGCCACTGCACACCACTCTTATGGCTGTTAGGTGACTCGATTCTACAGCTAATTATTTGGAGACTAGGAAAACAGTAAGAAATACAGAATATTTCCTCATACATATATGCAGGATATCGTGTGTCTAAGATCTTGACATGGTTCAAATTACTAAGAAAAAAAGGAAGAACAAACCTACAGTAGCCTCACCTAGATCTTTCAGCTGATGCATCAGCAGTACTCACACCACTGGTGTATCAGTAAGCCAGTTAATGATGTAGCTACAGCTGTTCTTAAAGGGGTCATATCTGTGACTGTACATGTACTAATGCAGGTAAGGAAGTCTGAAAATCACATTATGCTTCTACTTTCGAATGAAGAAACAGACCACTATTACACAAGCCAGAAGATGGTGCTGAGCAAAGAAAATGCCAACTTAAAATTCCTTCCTCTTAAACCAAGACTTATTAAGCTTCAGAAAGGAAAAAATGGTTATGGCTTTTGTCTACGGATGGAACAAAACACTGGTGGTAAGAACTGAGTTAACACATGATATTTGCTACACCGTTTACTTCTTTATTCCTCTGCAGTTTGCAGACCTCATTCTCCTTGTCCAGCTTCTTAACAAGCCTACCTCAGGGAAACTGTTTCAACTTCAAGTGTAATTTCTACAATAGTTTTTTCCACACAAAATACTATTAAACTTACCATAGGCCTTCACATCCATCCTTTTTCCTCCTTTTGATCTTAGATCACGTAATCAAAGATGTTGATTCCAAGAGCCCAGCAGCCAAGGCAGGTCTCAAAAATGATGATATCTTAGTAGCTGTCAATGGTGAGCGAGTGGATGCATTGGATCATGAAAGCGTAGTGGGAAAGATTAAGCAGTCTGAGGAAAAAACCACACTGTTGGTAGTGGATAAGGAGACTGACGCCATGTATAAATTGGTAAGTAAATGCAAGCTACTGCTAAGGATTCATAACTTGTCATTAAAAGAAACAGAAGCACCAATGAATCAGCGTGCTCTGACAAAGACTTGTGCATCTTGCAGCAAATGTCCAAGATATGCCAAGATTTCAGCAACACTCCTTGCAATTGTATACCAAATCCCTAAACATTTTTGTTCTCTTCCAAGTTTTTAGAGGCACTGCTGGAACCATTCTAAATTTGAAGGCACCGTAAGAAATGTTAAGATAAGACAGCAAAATCAGAACTAAATTGCTGTGTAATCTTTTATGAGCAATACAAAGCTTGCCACGTGGATCAACATTGTAGCTTTCTACTCAACCAGACATTAACAACAAAGAGAAATTCATTGCAGCTTCTATCTGAATCATCAAAAAATTTCAAGTAAAACATATTCAGCAAGAAAGCTAGATTTCACAACAGGTTTTATATTAAAGTTTTCTTTGCCTATGTTTTTTCAGGCTCAAATTTCCCCTTATTCATATTTCTACAAAGTACAAGACCCAGCTCCAACTAAAATGGAGGAAAGAGTGGAGTCGCACACTGAGCAGAACATGAACCATAAGCCAAGAGTCTGCAAGGTGGTGAAAGGGCCTAATGGATTTGGCTTCAGTTTAAACATGGTCAAGAACAAACCTGGACTATTTATCAATGAGGTACTAATGTAAGATAATCAACAATGAAAAGCTTGTGTAGTACCTTGGGCAGTCTTCTCCCATCCTGTAAATGCACTCAAGAAAAAGTGCAAGAAAAGACACATCTCTTCTCCAGCTATCTTAGATAAGTTGTAATTGTTAAAAGTCAGACTGATATCGTAGGACCAATATGAGCACAGACACCAGAAAACCTCATTCCTTCAAAAAAGGAAGGGAAATCCAGGTTTCTTCTAATTTTTGCTGTTATCTGTAAGGCTGGTATGCAAAAATCAATATCTCAAAAACAGATTTTTGAACTCTGAAAATGTAAGAGAGAACTTTCCACTTCTCTAAATTTCACAAGAGTGAATCTTCTGTTGTCTCAAATTAGATCTGTGCCTTTTGTTTTCTTGAGGGGAGGGGTTTCACACATTACTAGAGAATATGTCAGTGTAGTAAAGTTAGATTTAAGTTATACTATCTAGGCCTGTTATCTCTTGCTGTTCAATTCTGCCCCACAGATCTCTCTGCCATGCTTATTTTGACAGTCCAGTGAAGCATCAGTTGCTGATGCATCTTTTCATTGCTATGCTAATATCGCTGTTTGAACTTGCCTTGAACAGGTACAAAAACAGGGGCCAGCTGACATAGCAGGGGTAGAAAATAACGACGTTTTGGTGGAAGTGAATGGGGTGAATGTGACAGATGAGCCCTACAATGATGTCGTGGCAAGAATCAGAGAGAGCGGTGACAAAGTAACGCTACTGGTGTGCAGTAAAGATGCTTACAAATACTTCCAGGACCAGAAAATTCCCATCACAGACTCTATGGTAGAACCAGTCCCTGACACTTCTGAACCTCCTGCTTATACAGAAACCTCAGCAGCAGAGTCAGAGAGAGCCTCACCCAAACCAAGAGAAAGGGTAAGTAATACTGTATTAAGCAAATACTGAGGGATCATTGAGGACACATTAAAAGAACTTCTTATATATGCTGTGTAAAACTGAGCTAGGATTTTCAATTTTCACAAGTCAGTCTAAGCTATCACCAGGGAAGCTGTGGTCTGATAATTGTAAACAACTCTTCCCTTCCACAGGCATAATGCAGATAAGTATCTTTAATGCAAGAGCAAATCACAGAAAGAATGCACATACAAGAGACTTCATGGAACAAGACAACCCCCACACTGCAATCCTCAATGAGGCAACATCATCCTTTAAGTGCAAAAAAAATAAACATCCAAAAAGCATAACCTGCTTTCGGAGAAATTAGGTGAAATATATCAAAGCAGGTATTTTTTTAGAAGAGCAATTGATAGGTTATGTGCAGGAAATGTGCCATTTAAAATTATTTTGCTCATGATGGCAAAAAGAATCTGAACAGAAGTCAGAAAAAGCAGCAAAATACTTCTTCTTGAAACAGTCATTTCGAACCTTCTTTGTGGGTCAGCCTTAAATGCTTCTTTCTGATCATGCACGAGACACAGACAGAATGAATAAGACCAACACTGCCTCCTGTCTTCCTGTCTATTTTTCATGACCCTTATCTACAAAAGTACACAGCTGCCACATTTTTCAAAAGTTCTGTCAGAAGATTAGCACTACTTTTGTGTGCAAGTTCACCAGATACAGGAATTAAACAGGAAACTTCTATTAAACAAATTTCTCTCTAAAAACTATCTAACCAGAAAGCACTTCAATGACAAAAGTCACATTTACTGGCTCATTATGCCTTCCAAACAAGTATATCATTAGTGCAGATTAAAACAGGAGTCCTTCATAACACTGCAGACTAGCTTGTTTACAAACTAAAAATAACCAGAACGTATTTTTTACTCCTCTGCAGGCAAGCTCATCTTCCTCTTCACAATCAGCTGCCTCAGCAGGAGCAGACAGCAACAGCAGCGATGACACAAGGTTCTGAGGATCCAAACTATGCTGAGAAACAAAAAGAAATCTTCCAAATTCTCTTTCTTCAATCATTCTTAGATATTGCAACTCCAGGACTTGACTGTCCCTCCAAGTGCCAAACCTGTAAGGGACTGCAATGACCTGCTGAAATGCAGCTGCCTGAAATAAGCACTTCAGTGTATCCTGCAGTCACTTAACATGCTGCAATTGTACTTCATCCACTGCACAAGGCTTTCTGCCTTGTAAAGTGAGGAGTAACCTACTTACTACTGTAAAGGCTTTAATAATTAGAGGTACATAGTTAAATATACTACAGCAAGGGGAGGAAACAGTTCATAAATTCCTAAGTATCCGAGCCTTTTAAGGATGAGCTTTTAATAAAACCAACTGATTTCTCACCATCTCCCAGAAGAGGCAGTTCTCCTTCTAATCCAAACCTATTAACACAATCTTGGAGGTGATGATCTGTGCTGTATTTATGGCAGTACAACTGCTATGACATCTCAAACCAATGAACTCCTTTCTTCTACTAACATTGCAGAAATTTAACATTAACTTAACTTCATAATTCATAACTCAAAACCTAAAAACTTTAAGCACTGTTTTCTCTCCTCTGCCAACATTTGTGGATTGTAGTTTTTAGAAGTCATGCAGGTTTGTCTAATTCCAAGTCAATACCACATTGTCTTGGATATGATAAAAATGGCTCTGCAGTATTGCTATTGTACGCTTCGCCTCCTTCCTGCACACCAAACACAATTAAGAATTAAATTGTTTTGAGTGGCTATTTTTTTTCCCCAGGTCCTAGCCTTACCGCCTACGATTTATGTTCTAGAATGATCTTATAACAAACAAAGCCTGGGAGTGTGTCTATGGGAAGATACAAGTCACATGAATAAAAGTTACTTTTATGCCTTGAATGACACCAAAAAGGGGAAACAGGCCACTGTAGAAGAATACATAGGTTGAGGGGAACACCAAATTTATAGCATGTAAGGTCAACACATTTATAACATGTAAGGTAAACAAAGCGTAGCTGTTATCTTTGACTCCATACTGAACTCCAGCAAACAGGAATCCAAAGTCTCAGTTCCATTTATATATAAAAAAGCTGAGGTTCAGCAACTGAGAGCTAAGTTCCAGCTCATAAGGGCAGAAAGTACTAGTGATATCCTTTCGAGTTCTCTCTATTTCACTTCTGCCAGGTGGTGAATTCCAGCCACTTTCTAGCTCACTTGCAAACAAATCCTTTGAAGTGACAAAAAACAACTGTGATGCTTGTGTGAGGTATTACAAAAGCTTATTTAATTCCACAGACGCTCACATTCAGCTCCAAAATTACCATCCTCTGAATCTCAATTATGAGTTGCTTTTTAAAAGAAAAATCACATTTCCTTGATGCCTTCTCAGAAGATGTTCTTCTAAACCCAAGATGCTTTACCTCAGGCAGTCAACAGCCCCCTAGATACCTCCCTTTTTTCCTTGGCAATATTTGTATTCTCTTTCCTTCAAGCTGTAGCACCTTAAAACAAGCCACAGAGCTTGAATGAAGATATGGAAGTTCAAAGAGCCAGTTACATTGCTCGAACACAGAACTGTCCTGGCTCTCCAAGTTTTGCAGTCCACAGGAGTTGCTACAATCCAGCAGAAAGGACACAAAAGCAGTGCGTGACTGTAGTCCTTACTTAGGGGGCCATATGCTTTTCTGGAGCTTGTTTGTGTGCTAAGTAGAGAAAGAGGATACTGGATAGTGCACTAACTAGGAATATGACATCAAACCAACGATGATAGAAGTTGAACTGAAGCTCTCCCAGAACTTCTGTTATAATAGTGCGGTACTCTGGAGGCATACTCATCCGAATCAGGAGCACCGATGATACAAAGTACATACCCTGTAAAAAGAGAAAGCAGCAGTTGGTTCAGAATTGGCTATGTGGCTAACATAGGTTAGCACGCAAAGACTATTATCTTCGTCTGTATGTAAAAACAAATATGTATGTAAGCACAAAAGCATACCAGTACGCCCATGGTTCTGCACACTCACCATGATCTGTGCTAAAAGCAGAACAATAACATTGGAGGACTTGCTGCTGGAAATGGCATAGAAGAACTAGGAAGAAAAAACATACTGAAAATAAGCAGTTAGCCAATGATGCCTTAGGACACCATGAAAGGAACACGCCATTCAATACTCTATTTCATAAAAAACATGTTTTTTCAGAGAGGTGTGTGTACTCTACTTCTAGAAACATGAACCTCTTAACTCAGTGGCAGGCAACAAGTGGCAAAAGTCATGTATTATTACTGAAGCACAGGTCAACTCAAGCAGTTACACGTCTCTTGAGTTAATACCTTTCCAGTTCTATGAAGAGAATTAGCAGTTCCAATGAGACAATCTAAATTCTTTCAATCATCACCTTAGCAACCTTTACTAATACGCCTTGGCTATAGCATTGTCCAAAACCCATGCTTACACCCAACGTCTTATTGAGCATCCATGCTTCCTCCTGAGAATAACAATAATAGAAAACGAGCAGGGAAATATTGCGGAGAATATATTTTTCCTCTCCCCCTCCCTCTGCAAGGACTTAAATTCAGATAGTAAAAACATAAACATGTACTGAAAACTTACACAGTTTACCTGGTGTAGGGAACCTGCTTTGGCAGGGGGGTTGGACTTAATGATCTCTTGAGGTCCCTTCCAACCCCTGTGATTCTATGATTCTACATGTTCTGTTTGAATTTAAAGACTTGGTAACAGCTTTATTAATTAAAAAAAAAAAAACACCACGTAAAACACCACTGGCCAAACCTACCTTTGTAAGTGTAATTAGCAAGCCTCTGATAGAGGTGACAATGATTATTCCAACAAGAATAAAGGAAATGTGCTGCGACCAGAATTTCACCTGTAACAAGAGGAATGCAGTTAATTCTCTAACCCCATTTTCACCACATTGTAGAGCTGCTAATTCTTTAGGATCCTGATACTTCCTAATCAAACAATATCCATCACAGACAGGTTTACGTAACAGATATTGTCACAGTTGTATTAGTTAAGTCATTACATTAAACACACAAGAAAAAGAGACAATTGACATCAATCATCTCTTCACAGGATCAGAGGGCAAATAGCAGAATACCTATGCGTACAGGCAAATGTAATTCTCTATAGATAAGTGTATTCATCTAAGCAAGACGGCCATCATGTTCCTATATATTTGCCAAACAAACAACCACACTGGTCTCTGGAAAGACCACTTCAGCCTTCCAGCATAAAATTAGTTTGAAAGAAAGGTTTATGGTGTACTTCCTTTCCTCTTTACTGAGTCAGATGTCTCAAGTGCATTCTCAGGGATCTATCATTTCCACATTATTAGTAGTCGTAAAGGTTGTAAAAGCTAAGAGACCAGCATAAACAAGGAGATGCTGCAAAAGAAGGAAAATGCGGGGAAGTAACTCCACAAAGGAGGGATCTCCAAAAAGAGATCCTTTCTCAGTGGCAGTCAGCCCTTAAATGAGGTCTAAGAGGGGTGCAGCCTGGCTTCACCTCTTCCAGTCACGCAGGTGTATCACCTTCACCTGTACTCCCAGGGCTGACCAGATCTTTCCTTCAGGTGCTCATTCAGTGGTTCAGGCTGTGACTCAGCAGTTCCCATACAGTAGTACACTATTGTTTACATGGGGTAGGACTGAATGAAAAGGCTCTAAGAATCAATACATCTCACATCAAACTGGATTCCCAAATAATTTACAGTGATCTCAATTCCTCTTGTGACTGGATCCGTCTTCCCCACACGGTCAAACACAATATTGATGGTAGCCTGCAAGGCAGAGATGGATTTACAATCAGACAAGAAAATAAAAAGCACACCTCAGTGCTATATGTGAGACTCTTACTCTGCATACCCAAGGTTGGGGGGAGCAGCTGGATTGTCTAAGAAGGTATAAAAATACATACATTAGAAATGCTTGCCTAAGGTTCTGTAAAAAGACAGATGCAGAGCTTTATTACAGACAAGTGCCATTTTCATTCAGAATTTCCAGAAGCAAGATTATAAGGAGACTAGAGCCTTACTTAATACACTACACGTACAGTATAATGTGAGCAGGGGGTGACATTTGCATATGTGCACATAAAAAAAGAATAAAACATTTACTTACCATGAAGATTTTCCAGACACAGTAGATGGAGAAAAAGTAACCCAAAAAATTGAAGTATTTTCCTTGGAAAGTTTTGGAGTACTCTATTCTCTCCTGTAGAAAGAAAAAAACAAAAGCAAGAAGGGAGAAACAGAATACGTAATGAAAAATTCATTACTGTGATTAACCCACAGCATAAAACCATGCATTTTAATGGTGCACCAAGAGCAGCAACCACAGCTTTATCCTACAACTTTTTTTAATTCAGAGGCTTCTAAACAGCTTTAGAAACGTATAGCATGTTCCAGCATATATCCAAACTGGAAGTAACCCACCCTCTAGACCCTAAATTAAAGAATCATAGAATCATCATAGGACCACAGAATGGCTTGGGTTGGAAGAGACCTCAAAGATATCTAGTTCCTCCCTGCCATGGGTAAGGTTGCCAACCACAAGCACTAGATCAGGTTGCCCAGTGCCCCATCCAATCTGGCCCAAAATGCCTCCAGGGATGAAGAACCCACAGCTTCCCTGGGCAACTTGTTCCAGTGTCTCACCACTCTCTCAGTGAAAATTTTCTCCAGACATCTAATCCAAATCTTCCCCTTTTTAGTTTAAAACCAGTCGCCCCTGTCCTGTCTATCCATGCAAAAAGTCAATTTCCCTCCTGTTTACAAGTTCTCTTTTAAGCAGTGGAAGGCCACAACGGATTCTCACTCCATTACATCACAACATTTACCTGCTAAACAGCTTTCAATTTCTGGCAACACAAGTTCTCATTCAAGCTACTCTGGCCCACAGTACCTATCTGGGCAGTCATTTTGTTTCATACCTTTGTTGCATGCAGGTCAGCAGTTTCGAGAAAAAGCTGCCGGCTCAGCTCTTCTAGGGCATCCACCTCTTGCTGGATAAGAGACAGATCTGGCAAACCAGCATAGTCAAGGCTCAAGTACATCACAAATTCTTAATCAAAAAGAAAACATTCCCCACCTTCACCTCAACAGTCTAACCACTTTTTTAATCCATATCAGTTTTCTGATGCTGTCTTAGTGCTCTTGTTAATAACGCATCCAAAGAAATCTCAAGGGTACCTGTGTTGCACAGTACTCTACCTAGGGAACAGACTGCAGAACCAGAGCTGTCAAGGACTGCTTCGCCACTTCAGTCAGCATCCCATATCATCAGAGCGCATAGTATTTCACTCTCCCATCACCTTCATAAACAAAACCACTCAGTAACTGCCCCAGGAATTAGTGCTTATTATCCAGTCTAGTCAAATAGCCAAATTCTAATTTTAACAGCCATTGGAAAAGGACAGGAAGAAGACTCCTCAGACTTAAGCAAACTGCACATTTTAGGTGGTCTGACACAAACTGTTGGTAGGTAACAGCAAGTTAGAGAAGTATAGACCTTTATAACTGTCCACACATTCCTTCTATCCTTTTTGCATACGCAGGATAACACTTCTTCTCATGTTCCTGTCCACTTTTTTGCCACACTGCTACAGCCAACAGCAGCGAACATACACCATGAGAACACTTTGGTCCACAGATTGCTTCTTGCCCTGAAGAGAGGGACCTGGGTGTCCCAGAAGGTCTGGATACTGGACAACAGGTTGGCCACGAGCCAGCAGTGTGCCCTGGTGGCCATGAAAGCCAATGGCATCCTGAGTCTGCTTCTCTGGAGACATTCAAGACCCGCATGGACACCTACCTGTGCAGCCTGGTCTAGGGAGGTGCTTTGGCAGGGGGTTGGACTAGGTGATCTATAGAGGTCTCCTCCAGACCCTACACTTCTGTGATTCTGTGATTCCTGCCTTTCTTATCACTTCCCAACTCAGCCAAAAAGCCAGCAAGGTAAACTGTTCAGCACTTCAAATAGTGCTGTTGTTTTGCTCAAGTACGTCACACCTTTTCTACCCTGGAAGAGTGTACTTCAAGCAATGGAAAAAAACCATGTATGCAGGTAAGTCAGTTAGCCAAGGATACATCAGAATAGAAAGCTGCCTCCAGCTTCAGTGTTGTGACAGGGTAGACATCTGCGATGTGACACAGCAAGTGAGTACATCTGCCCTGAAACCTGCTGTACACTTCAACTGTGTGATGTAACAGCTCATCTATACAGTATGGCTGCAACATGCGACTCCTGAGTGCCTACATAAAACTGTGAGTCCAATCCCTGGGTAAAAGGTGAGACAGTATAGCACTAGATAGCAAACCTCCCAGGAGACATGAAATCTTTTCCCAGGCTTCTGGACAGTGCTGAAACACAGGTGCTTCACAACTGGCCCACCTAATACTCTTCCTTTCAAAAGGAAGCTGGAGATCACCTCCACATGCCAGAATGCAGATGAAGGATACTTTCACTGCCTGCAACAGACGTCGTAACACTTTTTATCATTCCCCAGAAGCCAGTGGGTTTGTTGTGCACTTCCCCTCTCTGGAACATTGTCCTGTGAGCCACTGCTATCCTGAAAGAATTGAAAACACAAATCTTTAGGAGTAAAGTTTTTTTTAGAAAAATACAAAAGACAAAAACAAACTCAAATCCAACATCCAAAAAACAGTTCCTTAGAAAAGACGATTAAATTAAATTCACTGCAAACAGATGCCCCCTTTCTATTTCCCTAAGCACTAATCTTGCTTCCTAACATTATCTTGATTAGTTCTGGAATACAGCCCAGATCTAATCAAGCAAGATTCAATGAGACACTTCCTAAGACTTCTATTTGGAATTGTGCTTCATTCCTTAGAGGGATTTAAATCCAATTAAAAGTAAATATTCATATGGCTTTCTCAGTCACGTGATTACTTTCATCAAACATACGACTGTGCTATCTCAAAATCAGGAACTAGAAAAACTTCTCATTCCCCTTTCTCTCCTTGGACACCTCTTTATCACTGCACATTTGGCTTCCTCCACAGAAGTGTGAGCACTGGGTGGTATGCAGCAGCTCTCTCATATGCTGTCACTCACTGTTAGGCTGCACGACAAGCTCTTCTGAAGCAGAAACACATAAATCCATTATTGGACTGAACCACGAGACACTTCCGGCGATCTGAACGTGACTTCTAAAACTCATCCAATACTACAGCAGCAGCTGCATACTGTCCCTCACACCCCCATGTTCAATGCAGCATAATCCCTGCGAGCACTGCTGGCTTCTGGCCTCATTTCCTCACATGTCTCTCCATTGAAATTTGTGAGCCAGTTATCCACCCTAAGCTGAAGACTATTCATAGTATTGTCAAGGCAATCCATGATTTGACAGCATTTAGGTCCTTTTTTGCTGCAGCAGCCAGCACTGTTACAACTGGTACTGAGCCCTCTCCAAGGTTGCTGATAAGCAGTGTCATATAAAATAATAATAATATAATATAATAATATATCACACAGTAGAAGAAGTAATACCCTTGGGGCATTTCCCATAGAGAACACATGCCCATACAATAGAAACAATGAAGATCTTAGAATTATCTAATTCCTCCAAATAGTTGTCAAATATAGGCAAGAACTGCATTTTTAATGCTTGTTATCTCCCCGTTACCCAGTTCCCACACTCCATTCCAAATGAACCACAGCACTGCAAAAAAAAAAAAAAAAGAAAAAAGAAAAAAGTATCTACATCATGATGAAAATGCAAGGCTGCAGTTCAAGTGCAATTATACCAAGGTAAATCTTTTACACTGAGAAGTGGTAGGGATTACTGTACCTACACAATGGTTAGAGTTCTGAAGATGTCAAGGAAAGGACCCACAAGTAAAAAAAAAAAAAACCATGTAATTTTCATTTGTATTTACAGGTGACACATCTATTTCAGGCAGTCTGCTATAATTCTGATATGAAGCAAATCAAAGCAACAGTGTCACAGCAACAGTAGGTATTTTAACTACAGCCTCAGATATGTAATATAGAATCACAGTACCACCAAGGTTGGAAAAGACTTACAAGATCACCCAGTTCAACTGTCCACTTATCACCAATAGTGCTCATTAAACCATGCCCCTCAACACAACATCGAAACATTCCTTGAACACCTCCATGGTGGTGACTCCACCACCTCCTTGAGCAGCCCATTCCAGCATCTGACCATGCTTTCAGAGAAGAAGTATTTCCTAATCTCCACTCTGAATCTCCGTTGCTGCAACTTGAGGTCATTCCCTCTAGTCCTATCACCAGTTACATGAGAGAAGAGGCCAACCACCAGCTCACTACAGCTTCCCTTCAGGCTGTTTCAGAGAGCAATACGATATCCCCTGAGCTTCCTCTTCTCCAGACTGAACAATCCCAGCTTCCTCCTCTGCTCCTCATATGCCCTGTGCTCCAGACCCTCAGCAGCTTAGCTGCCCTTCTCTGGGCACGCACCAAGGCTTCACTGTCTTTCTTGCAGTGAGGGCCCCAAAATATCTGCAAGGATGAGTATGAAGAACCTGTCAACCTTAGAAGGCAAATTTCCTTAATGCACTGCGTACACTCAGAAAGGAGAGAACCATTCCTGTGCAAAAAGCACCAGCAAAAATAACTTTCAGCAGCTGTCTCCAGGAAAATGCTAGCCAGTTACAAGTCCCAGGCATCCATACTTTCAACCCAACATGACCTTCCCTGAGATCAGAGGTCCAAAACTACACAACATAAAAGGGCAGTCTCAAAAGCAGTACTCCACAGTAATCTTTCAACTCCAAGGCCATCATGTTATTTGTCAATTACATCAGTCAATTAAACCTCTCCGATTAAATGCACCTTCTAATTAACTACAAATCACCACAAATACTGAGTTAACATTTGTCCACCACTTCACATTTTCAAAGGGGAAGAAAGAAGACATGGTTTAACTACACTTTCATGCACTCAGCATATCAGTTCAATGATCAGCAGATATGCCTGCTGGTGACTAATTCAGCAAGGCTATTCTACTTTATAATACACTAAAAGGTTTCACTACAACATTAGTGCACCTAAAGTAAAGTTTTGAGGGTTTCTGCAAGGATTCCATGTCAGACAGACTTTTGAAGTGGCATGGGTAATTGCGTTTATTCTTTATAACTGGTAAGGCATGAAATATGCAATTTGTAAGAGCATGAAAAAATCCTTTCAGTGTAAACACAATGACACTGTTTCCTGAAAGCAGCTTTTTCACCTGGGGCATGTGAAATAAGCTAAATCAACAAAAGCAGAGCTCTGATGTCATGCATATGCTACCTTCTGATGTCACACTACACTACCACCACGCTAGCAGTGTTCCACGACTCGACAATACCTTTATCAATATTCTTGCAATTGGCAAGGTTCACACAGCTGTATCCACATCAGCTCACTAGCTTCCTTCAGTTTTGTTCAGGAAACACCAGATCCACAGAGCAGAAGTGACCTCAGTAGGTATGAATTCAACTGCTGTACCAAAACTGCCAATAAGAGAGTTAACTGTGGTGGTTTAAGAGGCATTCATTCATCGGGAGAAAAAGGTGTTTATCTTAGACTAGCCAAGTTGCCATCAGAGAGTTAGAACTTGTCCTGGAAGCCTAATCTATACCACTACATGATAAACGATGCTATTTAAGGTAGAGGCCTGGGAAGAAGCCTAAGTTGCATGTCAGGCCAGAATGAAACACCATGCAGCACTAACCTAACTCAGCCACCTGTTTCACTGGAACAGCTAGCCCTGAAAAGAAAATTTGGGTGATTTCGAGATCATCTTATACCGTACTGACTCCAAATCCTTGAGATAATTCATTTAATGCAACTGCTCCTTTCTCACCTTTTTTTCTTGCTAATAATCATGTCCATAGTCTGAAGGAGTCGTCGCTCTAAAGCGAGAATATCCGCGTCTGTCACATTCCTGTAGAAAGAAGACACCCAACAATCAGGCCTGCTATCCCATTTCAGAGGGAATATAAGCATCTCTCTTCTTTGTTTCATGAGGATGTGCATATGAAGAGGTGTTTCAGTGATGAAAGTGCTTCTGGTGTGTACAGCAGCAATAGCTACAATATGCTTAGAACATGGAAAACAAAATTCATCACTAACGCCATCAGGATGAGAAAAAGGCAACTTTAAAGAAAAAATTCAATTGATTCAATGAGAAAAGCAGAAGAATAACCTCAAAGGCAGACAAAATCTTTCACAAGGCTGCAATTACCTGAGAAAGTAGGACATGTAAGTATACGGACAGTTGACAGCACCAAATCCTGACAGCAAAGCCATGAGTGTCACCCCAATCACACCCACGCGGCTGATGAGCTGCTCTATAGACAGGATTCCTGAAAGATAAGGAACACAGCATCAGTAACTGGCTGCACCCTTCATACTGTTCCCCAGTTGGTGTCTTCACAAACCAGTACACATACAGAGCTGCCTAATGAAACCAGCCACCTTCACAGTGCAATGACCAGAGGTAATATGAACTATAGACAGGGACTACGAATAGAGAAGAAAGTCTCCCTCAGAAAACACATTATCGTGCTTAAAAACAGGGATAGGATACTCAGACTGTGAAGTATGTTAAGAGACTTGAAGGAGATTAACAGTCAACTTTTCAGTTCTAAATTAATAAAATGCTAGTGGCTAGACTTTACTGAGGTTGGAACATAATATCCAGCAGGTTCCATAAAGCAGACATCTTCAGCAAAGACACTCCAGCTATAACCAGGAATAGTTACCAAACCAGTTACCCCCAGCAAACTGGTCCAAAACTCTCTAATCCTAGAGAAGAAGCCCTATCCTGTCAATCATTAGGAGTGACCCTCTCATACCAGGTGCAATTTGTACAGCAAGATAGCAGAGTTAGTTATGACAGGAGAAGCATGAGCTTCCCATGCTATCCGTTCAGTATTCATTCTGTGGATACACATGAGCAGTTGAGGTGACCACCAAACAAGCATTCTGAGCATCAGGTGAACTCTAAAACATGCATTCACATGACATGGCACAAATGTCAAGCCTGTGTTGTATCCAATACCAAGCAATAAGACTGCATTTATTCCTCCCAACCATGAAGAACAGACCTCAAACCATCTTCTCAGGATACAGTGCCATGTATTATCAAACATTAACTTGCTTTTTAGGGAGATAGTATTAGAATAGATGCTACACACAGCATATTTGGAGCTTACATGATTGTAAAGCTGAGATGGCCAAGTGCCAAGCCACATTTCATGCTTCAGAGAAAGGGAATAAATGATGAAAACACAGCAAAAGGACTTCACAAAGGGAAACTGAGACAACCCGGTCATGTGCAGCTGCATAGAGATTTACACCAGCTACAGAATGTGCTACTATATCCTGGCCTTTTGCCCTACACACTATCAGATAGCACCAATTAAAACAGAGGTGACTTCAAACCGACATGACATTCCACTGTCTAAAACAACATTCAGCCATAACATTCTCAGCATCTTTACTCTTGTGATCAGCTCACATAAAACGTGTGCTTTATGAACTCCCATGAATATAAGAGTCTTAATAGAATACTACTAGGTAATCCAGTACAGAATAAATCTCTCCTGCAATCAGGTTCACAAAGTCATACTTAAACTGGAGACCATCCAGGACTCCCAACAAAGAGTCCTGGTCACTGGTGCATTTCAAAGCTGCTGCACCTGGTAGCATAAGAAACTGTACAACTGTTAGGTGTTAAGGTACCATTCTGCAAAGCAGAAGACAAAAATGGGGAAAAAAGAAAAAAAAAGAAAAAAAAAAAGAACTACCATCTCTGGAAATTCGCAGTTGTTACTCAGCTACACAGAACTTTTTGAGTACTCTGAAGAGGACTGCCTGAGCCTGATGGCTAAACTCCCTTTGGATCAACATATTATGCAGACTCAAGTGGATCTAAGTGGATTCACTTCTTCCTTGGCAAGGAAACACTGTGTATAGTGATCTGACCTATTTACGTGCTACTGTATTTCATGGGTAAATGACACAATTATAAAACACAGATACACACTTTCCCTTAGCAATTGGTATCCTTCAATTTTTATCTTGTAAGGGAGTCCAAAATAAAGTAGTTTCAAGGAGAACAGAAAGATTAAGCTGACGGTTATCTATCTGGACAGATACATTCACCAGTTGGAAGTGAAGTGAATCTCTCCTGCTGAGAAAAACAAACAATTCTCCAGCGCAGGGGATAATGGAAGGGTAAGTTACACAGGAAACCCAGGTGACAACTAATCCTTCCTACAGTGTTTTAAGACATACTAGGTGCCCAAAGGATACAGAACAGTTACGCACATGCTGACAATGTCTCTTGGATAACAACTATTTTAAGTCTACACAGTATCTTCACATTATAAATACTCTTGGTTCTGCAAGTGCAGGGCAGAGATATCCAAGCTGATTCTGCAAATACATAGGTCTGGCATACAGCAGGAGTTCACAACTTACACACTAGTACTGTGCAATTTTGCTGCCTCTGGACTCAGGTGGAGTGCCAAAGTTGCACCGAAGTTAATTCACCCTGCCTGGCATGCTACTGGATATAGTTTAAATAAATCTGAGTTTGGAAACCCTGCCATGTTTTGTCAACTGGACAGCCACCTATGCTAAGCTGATCTGGTTTTAGTCACCAAAAATAAATAAATAAATAAAATCTGACTGGCAAAAATCAGATTAAGGATTGGTTGTCAATTCTCTTCTTATAATACATTAGTCTCCACAAGAACATAAACAAGCGAATAAAACTTGTGATCAGCTTATAAGTGCAAAACGTCATATTTTGTGGAAAATGCAAGAAATATTTTCTCTAGTCCCAAATGTGGAATAAACATAACACAATAAAAGCTCCAATATAAAGGTAAGAGAGCAAAGACTACTTTCAGGATGGAAGGAATAAACAAGTACAGGAAACTCACCATGTTTTGGGCTGAGGATGGGAAATGGATCCCCCAGCTTCCAGAAGAAATACATAAACGTCAACCACAGAACACATGCAAAAAGCAGCTTCTGTCTGTGTACTAATGGAGAGAAAAAAAAAAAACATAGTATTAGTATTGAAGATCTTCCTTTAAGGCCTCCTCTGGCTTATAAAATTACTCCAACAACCCAAAAAACACTTTTAGCAGAGATGGACAAAACGGTTGTATTCTGACAGAGCTGGAGCTAGCAGCATTCACCCCTTAACTTCCTACCAAGCTCACTATTTGAGACATCATTTTTTGCAAGAGCTAACCCAGCAACACATCATTTTGGCTTTTCTCTAAGGGCTGCACTGTGAATAGGGAAGTACTTAGTCACATCTCTCTTCTGTGATCCTGAACATAACTCTTGGAAACTTCATCTCAATGTCAAAGCTACATGCTTTGGCATTATACTATACTCCCAACCTACATGCCTAAGCTTAACACGTAAGAGTGAAGAATACTGATAACTCAAGGGTAGATCTGTACTAGTACACAGAATAGGCCTCAACCAAATAGTAGTAAGCAAAAAGAAGCAAGGGTAATTTACTGAGTTTCTCTGCCTTGTTTCTTTCACCCCTTAACAGAACAATACAGGCTGGCCAAGGTTTCCAGGACTTGGGTGAAACTTAAAACTCCAAAGGAACAGTAATATTACTCCAAAGCGTTCATCTTTGTTGAAACCCACAAAGAAAAGCTACATCCTGGAGGCCAGGTGAAACAGCTCCTAACCGTTCAAGAAAAAATTAATGTTCAAGCACTAAACACCAGCCAGGGGAAGGAAAAAGATGCAGGGATAGTGATCAGCAGATCTCTTATTTCAAAAAAAGTTATTTCTTATTTGTATGTGTAGTCCCAAATTAGTAGGCCCAATAAACCAAGTACTCACATAATCTGATATTGCTCACAACAAAGTAACCGATGTAGAACGGGACCATGAAGACTAAGATGAGCAAAATGACACACAGGTTCAGCTTCCAGTGAAAATATCGAGAGCTAAAAGAAAGCCAAAAAACAGATCAGCATGCTACATCACAATGAATTGTTACACCAAACACTGGATAATACTGGCCTAGCATATAGCATATTCTGCGTTTTGTTTCATGTACAGCTCATGGATGTGTATTTCAAAACTAACAACAACCTAGAAAATTTATTTTCTCAAGTGCTCTGATTTTTAATATGACAAATGCTGGTTGGAGCACGATTCAGTTAGATTAGATAAATAAGAAGTACAAGTAATATGAGGCTGGACACCACGCATCCCAGGGTTCTGAAGGAAGCAGCTGATGTGGCTGCAAAGCCACTCTCCATCGTATTTGAAAAGTCACGGCTGTCAGCCAAAGTCCACATTGCAACAAGGAAAACATCACTCCCATTTTCAACAAAGGGAGAAAGAAGACCTGCATAACAACAGGCCTCTGAGCTCAGGAAGATCATGGAGAAGATCCTCTGGGAACATATGTTAAGGCACATGCAAGATGTGGAGGTGACCTGAAGCAGTCAGCACGGCTTCACCATGAGCAGATAGTGCTTGACCAATGTGGTGGCCTTCTGTGACAGAGTGACAGCATCAGTGAACAAAGGAAGGGCAACTGACATCGCCCCCTTGGTCTTGTGAAAGGCCTTTGACATGGTAACATACCACATCTTTATAAATTGGAGAGATACAGATCTGAAGATTGGACTATTTGGTAGATAAAGAATTGGCCAGACAGTTGTTGGCAACAGCTCTATGTCCAGATGGAGGTCAATGACAAGCGCTGTCCCCTAGGGGTCTTGAGACCAATGCTCTTCAACAACTTTATCAATGACAGGGACAGTGAGATCAAGCGTATCCAAACTTGCTGAGATTACAACACCAAGCTGAGTAGTGCAGTTAACACAACAAACAGAAGGGACACCATCTAGAGGGACCTGGACACACTTGAGAAGGGGACACATGACAATCTTAATGATGTTTAACAAGACCAATTGCAAAGAGTTGCACTTGGTTCTAGGTAATCCCAGATGCATATATATATACATATGTATGTACGTATGTACACGTGTGTAGACGCACACAATCAGCACTCCTCTGATCAGAAGAGATCAGCCGAATTCAGAAAAGATTAATCCTGGTTGAAATGACTTTTCATACAGCTTTCCAAGGAAAACACATGCCTTATTCCCAATACTGACATATATCCTGCTTGTGTTTTGGGGAAGAAGAACCCCTGAGGATCCATGTCACTTCTTCCTAGCTAATTCAGAGGCAGACATTTTCATTTATGATTTCCAGCCCTTTATTAAAGCTTATAAAAGCATTCTCCTCAGTGATCTCCCTGACTGCAAGTTCTACAGATTAGTAACATACAGTCAAAACTATCAGTATCTTATATCCATTTT
The DNA here is from genome assembly GCF_038088225.1 of Cyrtonyx montezumae. Lineage (NCBI taxonomy): Eukaryota > Metazoa > Chordata > Aves > Galliformes > Odontophoridae > Cyrtonyx > Cyrtonyx montezumae. The sequence goes on from NW_027072034.1 coordinate 71,766,436, forward strand.
GAACTTCTTGCCTTTCAATTCCTTTGACTGCTCTCTTAGACTCACATGATGAAAGACAACAAATAGGAAACCTCTCCATAACCTCTCCATGTTACTGTTCTATCTTCTCCTTCCTGCTGCTTTCTGAAGTAACCACCTTTTAACATCTTCTTTATGTAGGAGTCCTCATCCTATGTCAAGGGAGGGCTTGCCTTTGATTCACAAATACTGTTCTACTACAGAAGTACAGTTTTCACTTCACAACTTGCTTCACATCTTATTCACTGCTTTGACCAGTACTGGAAAACAAGGGCTTATAGTTTTTATAGTCCTTAACATCTGAAAAGAGCTTTTCAGCATGATCTGAAGCTTCACAGCTCTCCCATGGAACTGTTCTTTTAGTTCACAAATGAAAAACTCAAAGACTAAGGCTTTATTTTTAGGCCACACTAACAGCAATTATGGAAGAATCAGGAACTTAAGGCTTTTAGTCTTGTGTTTTGTCATATAAATCCTGCTGCTCAAACACCTCTGTTAAGCTATTAACCGTTTTCTCACATAATTTCCCCAATACAAGTCTAATCTATACATTAAGCTTCTACAGAACACAGTGCATGCTAGCCCTTCAGTCAGCTCCCAAACTCACCTGCTGTTCAGCACTCCCAAAATCTCAAAGATGATGAGCTCAAACATAGTACAAGAGAAGGCAAAAGTCACAGAGAAGATGACCTGGACAACATACTGTCGTACCTGCAATGGAGAAAATAAGACAGAGGTATCAGGCATTTCTGTTTGCAGAATGGCATCCTGATACCCTCAGGTAAAAAATAAATAAATAAAACACATGATACAACTGCACACAACTCCTGCTACAAGGAACCCTGTGTTTCATGCAAAAGAGAAGAAACAACAGCCTGTATTATACTGACTGAATCTATCCAATTTGAGAGAGAAGTCTTACACAGAAGGCAACTTGATTAATGATAGGCAATTGCTAACAGAGTTCCAGGTTCTTGGGTTTGAACTTGGATCGCGCTTAAGCCATCTCCTGCCCAGACTGTACTTCTAATACTCTTCTTGGAATAAAGGAATGCCCCAATCTTTATCCCAACCATTTCTCACAAACAATTCACTCCTCTCAAAATTTAAAGCTGAATTTGATTTTGTCTCCAAAATTCCGCAATTACATGTCAAGCCTACTCAAGGGAAAAGGTTTCTGTTATACCTGCTCCCCCTCCACCTGTTTTTTTTTCCAACGGGTGCCAGTATAGAAACTGCAATGGTCCCAGAAGAATCCATTTCCCCAAATACCTACGAGTCTTTTAAATAAAAGTACAGGGGAAATGAAAAAGAAAGTACACGTACGAAAGCTAAAAATAAAATAAGAGAGCTTAAAGAACAGAAAAAGGACAGAAACAGTTTTAAGAATACTGCAATATCTGGGAGTGATTTTAAGATAAAGAATCATGATGAAAGTCCCCTTCCTACCTCGTAATCCTTGAAGAGCTTGCGCATGAAGAACAGCCACCCAAATCCAAAGAAAAGCACCTGCAAAAGAGATTAAATATCTAGCATTTGTGTCCACTGACTTGCAAAATACGAAGCTGCTTCACTGTTGGCTGTAGGTGAAAGAAATTGAAGGAACAGAACAAGGCCAACGTACCCAAGATATTAAACTTGAAAAGAAGCATGGAGAGGACATTTTGAATATTCAAGAGTAACAGACATAGAAGCCTAGAACTTTATGGAAGATTGAGCAAATATAGCTTTTTTTCCTGTATTCCCAGCTTCTTAGAATAACTCAGTTCCTGCCTGCCAGAATCCTTTACGCTGTTGCTTCTTCTTTCACTCTCCTAATATACAGAATTAAAGCTGTTGGTTTTTTTTTGTTTGTTTGTTTTTACAGCAAACACAGTTACAGACAAATATAAACAATTTACCTGAACCTCTAGGCAATGGTCAAGTGAGCAAAATCCACCCCACAGTGAGAACAGAGCAAATCTGAGAACACCTCAGGAAGCTGAACACGTACAATATGGGGCTGGACACCACGCATCCCAAGAGTCTGAAGGAAGTGGCTGATGTGGCTGCTGTGATTGACAGCAGGTGGCAAAACTGCTTTGAGGAGGACCTCAGACTTCAAAGCAGCTGATAGCAAAAATATAAGAAGAACAAGATATTCCATGAGCCTCCTATTTACAGGCCAGGCTGTAAGTTGAAGTATGAGTCCATTAACAGTGGGGAAGAAGAAAGCAGAGACAGACTTATCAAAAGAAATAAACAAGTAAATCAGAAGAAAGAGATGAGAAGATATTCAGGGACAATAATAACAGAGGAAATTATATATGAAGATTAGATTCCCTTTGTATTAGGGACAGTACAAAAGCACATAAAAATATTATCTTATGTTCACACTCTAAGATACCTCAGGTGAGCATGAGTTTGAGCACTTGACAATTACATACAGTAATTTAAACATCCAACTTCTTACTATTGAAAACAGCTGGAAGACGCAATGCTGCCATCACAAATAAAAGCGATTAGAGTAGAAGTTGGAAATCAAAGCAAATGATGGGAAAGCTTTTGTTCTACAGGAGCTATTTACAGCATCAAAGCTGCATTCAAACCACTGACAGTGAGAAGGCATGTTAGAAACAAAAATCAAATCTATACCAAGCAGGAGGAGATTTTACCTTTAAGAAACTGCCAAAATCTGTCCTAAAAATTGTCAGAGGAACTGCAGTTGTAGATGAAATACTGTGTAAGGTAACCAGCTGCTGTTGAGAGGGGAAAGGTGCCATTTCCTTTGCTCATCCCTCCTCATTACAGAACACAGACTTTAAATCAGCTCTAAAGCTTATCAGATTCCTCTGTGACCCAGATAAACCCATTTATATGGCAGAAAACCAAATATTGGAGAAGGCACGAATAAAAAGTATGACTGTGCAGCCAAGTGGAAGGGGCCAAGAAGGGGCAGAACCTTTCACTTTTAGCAAAAGCAAACAGTTGGACCACCTCTGCAATCAGAGCGGGAAGGAAGAAAGAGTATGCAGATGCTTACTGAATTGGAAGGAGAGAAGTCAGAGACAACACAATGACAAGACAAATTACTGGTTAAGGAGGTTAATGAAGAAAGATGGAGTGTTTCCTCCCACAAAACAAGACAATCTCAAATGTGTTAAGACCACCACCCAGTTTGGAATGACAAAGACAGGATGACACAAGACAAGGTTTAACTGGGTGAATTAAAACCGTCACGGGGTGGTTGAAAGGCGACTCCAAAGGCAGCAGGAAGAAAAAGGGCAAAGGAAGCCCTGAATCACACACATGTCAACACAGAGAGAAGCATTTCAGATAAAACAGCAGTGCCTTCCTGAGATTCCTTAATGTAGGCCATGACAAACTCTGCAGAGCTGTAAACAAGCAAAACACCTCAATGGCACATCAGCACAGAGGCCACGAATTATGAGACCACTTGAAAAACAACAAAGGCCAAGTCAGTACCACCTAGAGCACAGTGAGATGAGCCTTTCTGGTGCTCCCAACAACAAGACCTAAGTTTACAGTAACTTTGCAGCGTTACTAAATAACCCCACTCCCTACAGCCTTTCTCATCGATTTTTTGCTGTGTGTTATATTCTGATAGGACAGCTAGGCGAGGCCAAGGGTCACTGTAACACAATGAAGCAGATCAAAGAGGCAATATAGCCTCAAGCAATAGAAAACGCGCTGCCTAACACTTCCGAACTGGAAATTGGTTGGTTTTATTCCTATCTATTTCCTCCCGAGGAGCAGCAACAGTCGAAGCCTGTTGACACACACACTGACCCACTCGCCCTCCCCACGTCGGACCCAACAACGCAACCGAAACTCAGTAAGGCCGAACACCGCTCCACCGCACCGCGCATGCGCGCCCGCAAGCCCCGCCCACACACCCCGTAGCCCCAGCGGCCGCTTCCGGAGGCGCGGCGTGCCGGCAGCCAGGCCTAGCCGAGCGGCTCATCCCACCCCGCCTCACTCTCCCTAACTCCCGGCATAGCCGGGCCCGCTCCGCGCAACACCAGGCTACCTGGGAGGTGACCATGATGCTGGAATCGATGAGGAAGCTCATGGCGGGCCCCACGCCGCAACCAGCGGCCAGCCCGCGCTCACGCCGCTGGTCGCAGTGCGCAGGCGCAGCGTCCTCCCCTTGGCGGGGCCGGCACGAGGAGCACCGCCCTTCCCGCTCACGGGGCGGCCCCTCACGAGTGCGCCCCGCCCCGCCCTCCGTTCCCCTCAGTGTGTTGTGCTGGAGCGGCTGGGAGCAGCTGTCATGTATTGAAGAGGGGTGCGAGAAGGGAAATGAAAGTTCAAACGGGGTTTCCTGATACCTACCACTGCGAGACTCAGTCCTTCGTGTCATAACCCTGCCCCCGTTTGAACTGAGCGGTGTCTGTATCTTTTTTGCCGTTAAAAATACACCTAACCTTTGCCACTCCTAGCTGTCTGTATTTGGAGTAATAAACCGCATGGGAAGTGAGAGAATAAAGCAGAACTAGTCAGGACTTCAACAAAGCACAAACCTCTTGCTGAGTGAAAATCAGGATCCTTTATTCATTACAACTCATTTCACTAGAAAAACGATTCTACGAGCGGTTGTGTTGAGTCATCGGATTAGTCCCACAGTCTCTTCTGATGGTTTGGCTTTCTATCTTGCTGTCAGTCATCATGTTTTGAAATCTGTCTCCTTGTCTACAGCATTGCACAGACAAAAAACATTCAGTTTTCAAGGGCAAAAGAACTGAGGGAGCAAATTACTGTGTCTGATCCGAGGCCCTCTTTTACAGCTCCTGGTACTGCTGCCAATTAACACAGAGCTGAGATCAGAGCTTCCCTCCCCACTCATTCTTTCTGTGCCTACTGCTATAAACTGATCTTTCATAAAGTGATGAGCCTGCTGAGTTTGGGGGACCTGTGGTGGTTCTGTTCTGCAGCAGTAGCTCTTGGAGCAAGGTAGGTTGGTTGGTTGATTTTCAGAGACAGAAGTTAGATGGGAATCCTGTCAGGATTAAATTGTTCAAAGCCAAATTCTGATATATTGTTTAACCCTGACAACTTGGCTCATGTCAAAAACAAGGAAAAAACGAAATAAAACAAAAGACAGAATTTGGTCATAACTTTTTAAACTTTCTTCACTGCGTGTATTTACAAATAGGCTTGAAACATGCCTGTGCTAAGCTATAAATTACTGATCCCTGATTCTTGCAAGAAACACACAGGGAAAAAGATTGATTCCTGTCGGAAAACCTCAGATCCACCCCTCACCCCCAACCCCAAGGCTTCGTATTCAGGGAAGACAAGAAGTGTGATAAGCAAATGGAAAAAATATTCCATATTGTTCCTCCTGAGGCAGCCACTGGTGTGCATGTGTGGGGAGAAGGGCCCATGGCAGATTCCCAGATGTGACAGGCAAGTGGTTTCACCAGTCACAGTGTAGATGACAGTAGCTGGAGCAGGGAGGCAGCATACGGGGAACAGAGGCTGGTCTGTGCATTGCAGGTTTCTGCTTAGTTCCATCTAATATTCTTGCGCATATTAAAGAGTGAACGTGGGTATTGTATGTTCAGTTCATAGTGAGAACTAGATTAAAGCCTTTAAAGTAAAGTGGAAAGGTGGAGCATACTGAATTAAAAAAGTTTGTTGAGGTAGAATACATTTAGAGATAGCATAGGCTTCCAGAAGGTGCTACAGGGCATATTTTTGAATAATAGGCTTAGCTGGCAGCTGGCCATCCATTTTCATTTCTTTTCTGTCCAGAGTTTTTCATAAGCAGGAGCTCTGAAGCTGGGAGCAATCCGACATCATTCGGATTTCTGAATTTATTTTTAATTTATTTGTGGTGAGTTCTGGGTCTTGATTCTCACTGACAGTAGATTAACTCTTTTGCAGGGTTGTGTATGGCTTTTCTTTGGACTAACGTATGTATTGAGAAATGTACGTGAGCGTTTTTGTCCCAGTAGTTTTTCATACACCTTGGTCGCGTGATTTGAAAAAGAAAAACAAAAAAACAAAAACAAAGTCCAAAAAGTCCTTAGTACATGATATCTCTGGTTTTTGGTTCTGTCAGATAAATCCAGGATCCAGTGCATTAAAGCTAAATGATTTTAAAGTTGATGACCTTCTTAAAAAAACAGCAAAATCAGATGTGGTAATAGGCAAGGTTTAATTCGCTGTTCACGTTGCCTTGCCTTACCCTTGCCATGAGGCATTCAGATTACAGGCTCCTAAGTTTCTCAGCATTGGCCTTTGTCTGCAGCTGCCCTTTAGTTGGGGCACCGAGCTGCCCTCCTGCAGGAACTCTACTCAGTAGCTGCCTGTAGGCTAGAATTTTTTTTCCTGTTCTCTTTTGTTGACCACTGAAACCAATGAAACTATATTTCATTGTTCTGGTCATCTTTCCATCCAGCTCTCCACTGAACATCAGAGAAATTCAATAGGAGCCAACTTTTCTGTTTAGTGTTTCCCCATAAATTCTTCACTGCACTGACATATAAATTTCTTGGTAGGCTTCTCCATGATTTCTCTAAGCATTGTAGCCTTAACTCCTAGAAAAAATAATAAATGGTTTGTTTTGCTTTTACTGTGCTAGGCTGGATCGAGTAAAGCAAAGGCCAACAGCCTTAGTTGGTTGTTTTTTTCTTTTTTTTTTTTTTTGAAATGTTGTCAGAAGCTCTGTAATCACCATTTCTATTCACTTCTGCTTCATCCCAGATCAGCAAGCTTTAAAGTGCAGGGTTTTTTTGTTGACAGAACTTTAAAATGCAGTCCTCTGCATTTTCAGATAGATTTAAAGGCACAGCTGAGACTGAGAGGGAGTTGGAAATACCTAAACCCCTCATATTTCTGTGATTTCTCAGCTGACAAGCTTACTCATAAATTTTAATTTGTAGTGTTATTTCCAAGACAGTTACATAACACATGCTTCTGGCCCCAAGCAGATTTTCTAGATACCAAACATTGGTTGATAGCATTTTATCATCAGGCTCGGTTATAGTGCCTGGTTAGTTGGTGTTGCCAGCTAAGACAATCTAAGTAAGCTTTAACAGAGCACCTCAGAGAGGCAGAAAATGCCCCACATCATCTGTTTCACCACACAGAGGCTTCATTGAGCTTTCAGCCACCCATGGGATACATGGTTGAGGCTGAAATGGACTGGCCAGTCTAACCTCATGCTCAATGCAGAGCCAATATCAAAGTCAAGCCAAGGTTCTCAAAGCTTCACACTCTGAGCCAGTCAGGCTTCACACTCCAAGGATGGAGAGCCCACCATGACTCTGGCCACTTCTTTCACTGCTGAGCCACTCTGAAAGATTGTTTTCGTCTGAATATTTTAGTCAAAACATTCCTCTCTCCTCTCTGGGCTTCAAAATGTCCTACACCCAACTGCTCACAGGAAAATTTGAATTGCCAACAGGGACACAAGTCTTGCCTTTTCTATTGCAATAGTTGTATTCCAACCTAGTCACAAGGAAAGAAATGTGTGCCAGGCTACATCTTGGCAAATTAATATGCATTTTATGTGTGGTTGCTACTCAGCTGTATAATCACAAGTGGTGCTGGCAAAAATCCTTCCCTGAGCCACGTTAAAAAGTGTATCACATGTGGAGAGTAAGAAATGGTAGTACCATTCTGTTTGGGAAAAAAAAATCTCCAATACTTGGACAACTCCCCTGATTTTGGTATGTTTCTCCAGCCCTGGCCCTCAGCAAATCTGGCACCATATGCCATTTTATCACAACAGCCTTAGGCTTATGGGAAGGCTCTGGTCTAGTTCTCATGGATGCTGTTGTCTACTAAACAAAACTGTCCCTATGCTGGGATTACTCTCAGTTGTCGACTTGAAAAGCCATTCTCTATACAAAACAGCAAGCTGCCACTTCTTTTCATCGTGCACCACGGCTGCTCTTTAAATGTAAAACTGCAGAGTCAGTGGTTACTGAGTGGCAGTAGAGCCTGGACTTTCTTCCCTCAGCAAGTAGATTCCATGTTCACACCGACCTGGAGAGCAGAGATCCCTTCAACTCCCTCGTGTCCTACAGGAGAAAGAATCTATGCATCACTGTTTTTCAGCACGAAGAGATTGTTGGCTCTCTCTCACTTACTGGAAATAATCAGTGTAAAGATGTATGTTTTTACATCTACATGGTCATTTTTTGTTTTGTTTTGTTCTTCTATGTGCCATAAGCAATTGTCAGCTCTTCCACAGAGTCTTTTCCACAGAAATTCTGAGAAATTCACATGGAGTTTGCATCGAGTGATTTAAAACAGAAGCCCAGCAATATTGTGCATTATACAACCCTCCCCCAGATGCCTTGAAAAGCCTTTAAAATTGCTCCACCTTTCAAAGAGCTCCACCAACCTTCACCCTCTCTCCAAGAACTAGCTTATTTAAGCATAAACATTGCCACAGAACAGATGCTGGGATGGACAAGAGTGGTCCATGTAACCCCACTGTCACCACAGCTTCAAATGGCCAAACCAAGGCTAGGATGGGGAGAAAGGGCTGGGGAGTCAATTAGGCCCTCTCCACTCATGGCAAATCCACGTCTGCGTTAATGGTGTCAGTGCAATGCAGTATTCAGTTTTTCACACTACTGCCCTTTTGGCCAAGGAGTCATATATTAACCAAGTCTGAAGTTCTGGCAGGAAATAACAAGGATACAATGCATTTCAGCAGTGCTTTTCATCAGATCATTCCTACTTACTTTACAAACAGAATTAAGGAAGCCTCACAACATCCCTGTGAGGTAGGTGGCAATTCTTACACCCATTTTACAGGTGGAAAAAACAGGTACCGAGAGGTAAAGTGATTATCACAGCAAGTCAGAAGCAGAGCTGGAAATAAATCTAAGATCATTATCCTAGGTCCACCGCGCTAGACACTAGAGAACACCAACTCCCACATGCTAATATAAGCTAAGACACTACCTTTCTTTTCTATTTTAACCTCCTTTGGTGAATTTGACACTTGCATCCTAAGCTCCTTGTGGAGAGCCATGTGATCAGTTAATGATTTATTTGCACAGGGGGCCAAGGGAATGCCACACACCCTTACATGATCCAAGCATGGCTCTAATTGTCCAGTGTCCGCTTCCCAAGGTCATTTTTCCTTGTTCTTTACATATGTATTTATACATACATATGTTTTACTTAACTTTTTTTCTTTTAATACACCGAATCCACAGTTCTGAGGCTGTTATTAACTTCACTAGGAATTTCCTGAATAAACGATTAAATCTGTCTCACTGAGGGGGGAATAAAACAAATTTAAATGCTGTCACGTCCATAAATAATCCTTCGCTCGTCTGTAGGGCCTTCCTTCCAAGGACCTCCCATCCTATTACTAACAAAATATATTGAGCCTCACATCACCTCCGTGAGGTAGAAAACGATTCCCAATTGTAACAAGAGGGAAGAATGACTTGCTGGCAGTCCCAGCAGTGATTTCACTGCAGAGATAAGGCTGAATACCATAAAACCTGACTGTTAGTTCCCTGCACAGTTAGCTGAAAGGTGCTGCCTCGATGCCATGGCTCACACTTGGAGGCTTTAGCAGCTTGGCAGAATACTTGAAAACCAGCTTGAAAAAAATCAACAAGCAGTTGACAGGATGCAGGAGGGAAACATTAACTTAATTCATTGTGCACTATCATGACCTGGAGGAAGAAATGAGCTTTCCTGCAGCAGCAGTGAAAGAACAACAGAGCGTCTGTTCAGGATGTTGCATGTACTGTACTCTGCTAAGGACTCCAGTGGAAAAGAATGACATACTCAACATCTTACAACTGAAGACTGGATCGTCTGACATCCACATTACAAACCACGTACCTCTAATTAATAAGCAGTCATCCTTAATTAATCCAATGATCTAATGAAGGTGTGCATGTCAGAGGTGAGGAACGGGGATGGTCATTGAAATACTTTATAAAAGGACTCGTCAAGTATTTGGTAGTAAATGAGGATGGGAGGTGGTTCATCTAGACCAGTACATTGGTACGTGGAAGAGTCAGATGCTCTCAGTAAGGAAGAAGATGCCCCACACTGAACAGTTACAGATTTAATTTTTTTTTCCACCTCCAGGGAAGGGGTTTTCCAGATTGAGTGAACTCTGCTATGTTTTGAACTATTAAAATTATTATATCTTCTCTGTGAAGGAGAAAAGTGACACATCCCATATATAGTATAAATGTGCTGGTTTTGTTTTTCATCTAAATCTTTGCTCTTTCTGGGATTCTAGCAGAGTATTGAGCACAGTGGAATCTTTTCCTGTTGAAGACTTCTTTCCTCGATTTTCTTTTGCCACCTGCTTTTCATTTGTGCCAACTCTTCTCCTGTTTCTGTAGTAAGAGAACGGCTAGATGGTAGCATCCAAATTCTCCCTCTGCATTTCCCTTCACATATCCTGCTTTGTCATATTCTTTCTCAAAACTGAGGAGGTACATTCCAGTCTTCCTTCACAAGGAATTGTTTCTTAAAAACCTAACAGCCTTTGTCAAGGGAGCAAAGATTATGACAACAGGCTGCAAACCATGGGAAAATACACAGGCCCGAGAGGAGCAAAAGGAGTGATAGTGTAAAAACATACGTGGCACCGCTGCAGTGCTGAAGAATCCCAACACACCCTACAAACTTTATACATATGTACAGCTTACTTCATGCATCAGTGTAGTCCAGTCACCTTTGTGCCAGACCATGGCAGCTGCAAAACAAGGCACGTGAACTCTACCAAGCAGGTTAATCAGTGACAGAGCTGAGTGTACCTGTGGTTGCCTGGGCTGGGGTGTCGGACAACAGGACTGTGGGTGTGAGCCCAAGCCTAGGACATCTATCTCAGACACCCATCTAAGTTCAATGGGCTTTGGGTCAGCCCTGCCACAATGGGAGATGGCAGGGGGTCTTTTCTAGCTAATGGCAGGGTGAGTTATATGCATTATGCCAAAGACTGCTTTTTTTCCTGATTAGGATTAGAGCCTGCCCTGGGAACAATGGAACAGGCTGCAGCCCAGCAGAAAGAATTCGCTGAGCCGGCAGGGTCTGAGGTTTGCAGAGCAGAGCAGATGAGAGTGCATACCTGCACTTTTCTGGCATGAGGCTCAGTTTTAGAAGGGACATAGCTGTTAACCTGAAGCTTTAAACACAGTTGCATTGTCCCAGCCCAAAGGCGCTGCTGCAGTCCCGAAGGTAGAAATCCACAGACATTTAAACATTTGCAAGCACGTGTTTTTTCTGCCTTTTGTTACTAAAAAGATTTACTGAGGCTCTTAGAGTTTGCACAGTCCTGTTGGCACAAAAGATCTAAAAGATATAAGCTGAGATGCTACCTTTCTCTCCTACTCTAAAAGATATTTTGAAAGGCCTTGTTTTACTTGAGACTTTGGTATTTAACAGCGAAGTAGGCCACTGGATGGCTCCTGTCTGTCAAATTAAAAAAAAAGGATGTCAGAATTATCATTTCAGACTTTTCAAACTTGAACAACCAGTTATGCTTCAGAGATGCATAGTTACCTGTGGTTTAGATTCACAGGTGCCTTCAGAATGCTGTACCTGAGATTTGCTGAGTGCCTGTAAGTCATGGGGCTCCAGAAACTGAGCACATGTCAGGATCACGCTGTGAAGGCTTGGATTTGGTTTCATGCTCTGGGAACTGTAGCTGTCCCTTGTTTCACAGAAACCCTTCCACACTTGCTTTGCTAAATTGAGTTTCAGATCTTTAAGTCACAGGATTACATGTAAAAAATCTCACTTGATTTTTTTCTTCCCAGTACACTGAAGTACTCAGCTTGGAGCTGGATAACTCTCTTGGGAACAAATAATCCATCTGTGAGCATCTGCTAAATCCTAGAAGAGAGCTAGAGTTAACCTTGCCCACTGTCAATGTCACTTTGTCTCTTGTCAAGAGCAAAAATATTTGTGAGAAAGGGAAAATAAAAGTATTTTTACCTAAGTCCAATTTAAATTCACAGAGAAATCATAGACACTTTTGGTCTTTACTTTTGCAATAAAGAGGGGAAATAGTGCTTACTGTTTTAGTGTAGCAATGCTAAACACAGAATTCACTTTGTGAATTTAAATAATTGCAAATCCATGCCAACAGGAAAGGGGAGATCTGCTCAGCATGCCATAGGTGGAAACAGAAAAAGAAATAGTAGGTACAGTTGTTTATTAGCCTTCCCTTAGATGGCTCTAAGTGAGACAGATCCTCCCCACGTTCCTAAAGAGATATGGAACACAAAGCTTCCAGTAAGTACATTCACAGTAGTGACATTTGGGTTTCACTGCCACGTTAGGTTTTAAAGCACATCAGTTATGTGTACCATGTAGATATTACTGTAAGAAATGAGCTGGCATGTGGAAACAGGAAAATGTTCCTTTTCAAATGGACATACAGGGGAAATAAGGCACAGTTACCACAGTAGTACCTTTCCAGTTGAGAATCTCAAGATGAAATAATATTCAAATGATCATTTTAGCACTTTGCTTAAAATTCTTCTGATTCTTTCTCCTTTTTCTTCTTCTCCTTTTCATATGCTCCTCATATCCTGCCTCCTCATACAGTCAAATCATCTGACCTGGCCCTGCTGCTGGCTTTACTTAGCCTGCTGAGGGATCTCACATCAGAGGCAAGTTCAGCGGGTGCTGAAGGCCCTTCCACTTCATCACTCACCACCTCCTCCTCTGCTTTCTTCACCCCTGGCTCTTCCTGAGGTGCTGGCTGCTCCTCTTCTTGTTCCTCTTCCTCCTCCGCTCTTACTTTCTCCTCTTCCGGTTCCTTTGCTTGTACATATGATGGTAACCTCTCATCAAACGCCCTGGAGAGATCTTCCAATGGCCCCATCCCGATCTTCTCCTCAAATTCGTTGAAGGCGGATGGAAGGGGACTGGGCTCAACCCCTACTTCTGTGAGAGGGAAATAGTGGGACACTGGCTTTTCTTCTTCTAGCAGCTTGTAGCCTTTGGCCTTCGGGATGGAAGAGACAGCAATAGCGTGGAGGGGCTTCTCTGGCGCCTCCCCCATCTGCTCCTCTGCCGGTCTTCTCAGGGCCCTCCGGATCCTTTTCAGGATCAAGTGACTGATCTCCACCAGGTTAAGGAAGAGGGACACAGAGGCCACCACGAGCATGAACATAATAAAGATGGTCTTTTCCGTAGGCCTGGAGACAAAACAGTCCACTAGGTTGGGACAGGGCCACCGCCCACAGCGGTAAAGGGGAAGAATGCGGAAGCCATACAGAAAATACTGGCCAACTATGAACCCCACTTCAAAGAGGGTTTTGAAAATGATGTGGAAGATGTAGGTTCTCAGAAGGGTCCCCTCCAGGCGAAACTTCTTGGTCCCATCGGGGTTGTTGCCCTTGTTTTGATTTGGAGCTAGGGGCAGCTTCTCTTCATCCACCTCAGCTTGCTGACGCCTCTCAGCTTCCTCCCTCTCTTTCCTCTTCTCCTCCATGCGGACGTGGTGCACCGCGTGCCCAAAGTACACTAGCGAAGGTGTGGATACAAAAATGATCTGTAGGACCCAGAGCCGGATGTGGGAGATGGGAAAGGCCTCATCGTAGCAGACGTTCTCACAACCAGGTTGCTGGGTGTTGCACACAAAGTCTGACTGCTCATCTCCCCATACTAATTCGGCTGCTGTTCCCAGGATCAGGATGCGGAAAATGAAGAGCACTGTGAGCCAAACTCTCCCGATGACAGTGGACTGCTCATTCACCTGCTCTAAAATGTTCCCCAAGAAACTCCAGTCACCCATTTCTTACTGTCTAAGGAAAGAAAAGAAGAAAGAGAGTGACTACAAATTATGCTCCATATAAAAGCTTTCATGTTTTCCCACTGACGCTTGTTGTTACTTTTGACTAGTATTTCAGCAATATGCTTTGAGAACAGAAAGAAGATTGCTTGCTTCTTTGCTCTGATTGCAGTGATTTATTAGCAAGAGATGGGCTGGAAAGCCAGAGCAAACTGCTTGCCAAAATCATTCTTCCCTGGCTCTAAATGAGCAATTACTTTTGAGCCAAGGAGTGTATTTAACTCCTTTTCCAGATAGTAGTCTTCTGTGGTCTCTTGTAAGCTCAGTTATGTGTGCCTGCTTAGATTTTACACACGTACGAACACTTGCCAGCAGTACAGTAGAACACATTTATCAGCATGCAGAGCTGCAGTGGTTAGAATGAGTGAAACTTCTTCAGCAGAACTAAGCAGGGGTCAAGCAGATCTTGAATTGGGGCCCATCTTGTACATACACAAACATGCGCTTTCTATAGTTGCATATAGAAATCACTATGTTAGGGAATACCAGCAATAGCAACACCATTACTATGTTAGCGATAATTTGTAAGATTAATTACTGTCATATATACTAGTTTTTCTATACAGTAAATTATTTAGTGTTATAGGGGTTACTGCATCCTCTTCTGAAGTCAGTTGCCTCACTGACGTTGGAACCCACCTGTCATTGGGACCTTAGATACTAGCTCCTCTCTGTAAAACATCAGTGCTGCTATCTCGGGCTAACACAGAGCTGTAAGCCAGCTATAGATATCCTACTGGAAAGTTGATAATGTAGTTAATTTTTAAGTAATGCAGGTCAAACATTACATCTCTCAATTGAGATATTATTCCCAACCAGGACTTCATACTGCATATCCAAAACTTCTCACTGCATAACATCAGGTACAGGAAAATGAGAGCAGAGGAAACTCGTTTGGGATTGGCTAATTTAACATATTGCAGCAGTACGAAGACTCTGAGGAATGAGGAACATCACAGTGATCCAAAAAGATTAAATTGTGGACAATATCAAAAGAAACAGGTAACATTATTCATAAAATAGCTGTTCACAGGGATCTAAAAGTTCATCTCCTAGATGCTACCTCCAGCTACAGACTTCTAGATGAAAAAGCACACATACAGTTGCTGGGAGAATGTACAGTCATCAGTATGGAAATCTGAGTACCTCAACTTCCCTCCCTCCTTCAGATAGCACTGGGACATATTTGTAATCCCATATGTTATCACTCACCAGCACACACCAGTCTGTTTCAAATTCTGTGTGTACGTATTCACACATAGATGAACACACACAATACTGAGAGTTCTGTGGGTCTGGGGGATTTTACAAATTTTCAACCAAAAAATCCTTGTGATGTCATTTTTCTAAAACGCGTTAGACTCATTATTCTCATCTTCAAACACTTGAAACATTGAGCCCAGACATCAATGTTAGAAAATAAAGAGCAGAACGCAGCCCTTCAGTTTGCACAAACTCCTTGCATGCAGAAGTGGCAGACATATAATTTAATCACCAAAGAAAATTGCTACTTTGTCAGTCATTAAAGCTGTGTAAAGGAGTGTGTTAATGTCAGCACTTACATTAACAAGTCTAGCAGAAGATTATGCTGTTTACATACATTATCTAAACCGATTTAAACATTCTTTTTCTGCAGATTCACAGAGCAAAATATACCGCACATTAATGGTGTGCAACTCCGTAGAAAACACGACTACACACAATATTAGCCCCATCATCCCCCAGACACCACAGTTTACTACATCCCTTTCTTTCTTTGTGAGTCACACTGATACCCTTAAAGCTTGCAGCTTTCTACCTCTGACAAAACTCTGAACGCTTTTGAACTAGTCATGTTTTCCAAAACTCTGTCACAACCACTTTGCTTCCTACACGAGAGGCGGTCCAGTGTTGCTCAGTGGGTTCTTCAGCTGCAAGGAACAATTTTGGGTGGACCCCAGATGAGTGGTACAGCCAAACTCCACCTGCAATCAGTCAGCTCTTCTAGTCCCCCCCCAAAAAAAAAAAACAAAAAAAACAAGGGGAAAGCAACAAATGTAGGCAGTCCCCTCTTCCCTTAAATTGCCTATCATGAGGAAAAGAGGAAACTGCTTAAGATCACTCAGAGTCTACAAACTAATTATGTCCCTAACTTACATGGGCTTACTGCAAACCCCCACCCAGCAGTTCCAGATGCTGCAATCTGAGCACACTACCAGCAAGAAAGACTCTACAGATTAAGGACGTTGAGCAAGCAACTTGCCACTGGGAAAGGTTCCACCGAAGAATTGTGTCCCCCTCCTCTCCTGGCACTCTGCAGTGAAGAGTGAACTTTTGTCTCTTCCCTTCCCTACCCTAAAAGTCCCAATCTTGTCGCACGACTGAACAGATATGACTGAATTGGCTCTGATGGCAGGTTTTAGTTGCTGTGCAATATTTAAGCTCCGAGCCAGACGGCTTTATGAAGTGAGTGACAGTTGGTGACGTGGGGAACAATAGAGGGGAAAAAAAAGTAGAGAAAAAGAGGCAGAGACACAGAGAGGAGAATCCACTGAACATGAAAAAGCAGAGGGGGGAGAAGGGCAGGCAATGGGCAGTGAAAATCTAATGCATGCATAAAGGAGAGTTTGCATGGTTAAGCAGGGACCACAGCATCTCTGCTGATCTGCTGTAGTTCAGCACAACTCTGTGTGTCTCCACTTGCTCGTCTTTAGGTGTCACAGTGTGAGAGGTGAAAAGGGAGCATCCACATCTCTGATGGTGGCAGAACTAATTGAACTAATTTGCTACTTACACACAGCTCCAACAATTGAGTCTCATTGCTGACTTCCAGCACTGGTGGTCACTGGGGCATCACATCTCTGACATTCTTAGATACTTTGGTCTGGTCTTTGACATCTTTCAGCAGGAAAAAGAAGCGGTATGGAAAAACTAGATCTTCCCTCAATATTAACCAAAGCTGAGAAAGACTTGTTTTATGACCTAGACTTCCGGAGTCTTTGTTCTGCTTAGTTTATCCTCTAAATGCATTTTGTACATACATCAAAAATGTCTAAAACAAACTGTTTTGTTAAGGTGTGTATCCAAATTCCAGTAGCCTAGCAAACAGGAATGTTACCTCAGGCATAGCCATCTGCAGAAATGCTGGAGAGCCCACAGAAGAGGAAAATCTCATGTTCAGTAACACATCCTCAATACAACTAACTGCACGAAGTTTTGATTGTGAGGCAAAGTATATTGCTTTATTCTGAGGAGCTATTTTGGTAGTTTTTCTGCATGAATTGCTTAGAACATGCTCTTGGTGCCAAACTCTGAAGAAAAAGGGCATTAGGAGATACACCAAGCAATGATATAAGTACCTGGCTGATAAAGTGACAAATCAGCAAATCCTCCTCCTTTACACAAAAACATCACTGAAATTAATTTTCCAGAACAGCTCTGGGAGATTCTCTGTTTCTAGAAAAGTTGGAATTTGAGGGCCACAAAATTCTGTATCCTCAAACCAATTGTTTGAGGTCTCTTTTCACCATTTCTGAGCATTTGTGCCCAAGGAAATGCAGTACTTCAACTGTAGTCTTCCCAAACAGCTTCAAAACTAAGTTGCACAGTGCCTCTATCCAAAGAGCAACTTGAGGCATAAAGAACACTTCTCAGACTGGATTTCAGAGAGCTAGAGGATAAATGAGATGGAAAATAAGAATATTTTGCAAAAGGGACAACTTTAGAGAGACAAAAGAAAAATCAATCTCTATGCATAAAGTTGGAATGAAGGTCATATTTTGAACACCTTAATAAATCACTCTCTTAATAAAGAAGTAGTAGAGGTCTGGCACACGACATTTTTCAGCCTGTGCTATATAAAGCATAGAAAAAGGCTTCCTGGCAAGAGGACACACAGAGGAGATGATGCGGGGGCCCAAAAACACACTGTGATTAAGAACAGGCTCCATTTGTTCAACAAGAGGAATCAAAATGGTAAGGAAGAGTAAGGAATTCCTTTCTTGCTTTGTTTTGCTATTCACTGCTGAGGTTAACTATGATAAGTATGCAAGCAACTGGTGATCATTGCCACCCTTGTCCTCTCTTTGGGGAGCAGTTAAAGACAGAAGACTAATACAACCTGTGGCTCACATCTTTAAAGAATGCCTGCAAGCTGTGGTATCACAAAGACAAAATGGTTCAGATGTTAAACTGCCTGTCTCTATTCAGACTAAAACTGTCCTTTTGAAAAACAGCTCTGGCTGAATGTGTATATCCCTTTCCTGGGCCCTATCTCTAATAAAATGAGCCAAAACCCAAATCTGGTATGTAACTACATGGCTACAGTCCATCTTTAAATTACATCCAGCTACTGTCAGATACATTCCCCATTAACCTCCTATACTCCATTTGCAAACAGAGTCCAAATATCAAAGACTTTCTGGCGAGTTGCAGAACATTTGGAGGACGTAGCTGATGCAGAAATCACAGAATCACAGAATTGTAGGTGTTGGAAAGAATCTCTAGAGATCATCGAGCCCAATGCCCCGCTAAAGCAGTTCCCTACAGCAGGTCACAGGAAAGCATGCAGGCAAGTTGCAAGTATCTCCAGAGAAAGAAGACTCCACCACCTCTCTGGGCAGCCTGCAATGATATTCAAGTCACTCATCTTTGGGTACATGTAACTTCTTTCTGAATTATCTGAGTGTCTCTTTGCTGTCATTACAGTGCAGAACCTTTAATACAGGAACTGTGAGTTTGCTGGACATGAGTGGCTTGGGAAAAAGCACCTGACGTCTTCAACTGGTTTCCTGAAAAAAGCAAACACTGAGCTCTGGACCAGGTTCTCCAGCTAACTAGGGCCTCCTCTCCTTCCACAGGACAGAAAACAGTCTAAATGAAGATGGCAAATGAGGAATTCCTCTTGTATTGGTACTCCACAAGGAAGTAGTTGAGATGGCGATGGAGAGGAAAGAATAGAGCATGGGAGAACAGGAAGAGCACCTGATTCTCAGCCATGCGAGAAGTGCTGGAAATCAGGGCTGCTTTTCTAATACAAAAGCAGCATCTGTGAAAGAATGGAGTAAAGACCCATTAAACCAAAGGTCTGCAAAGAAGACCTCAGAGAGCATGGAACATCTGGGTGAGGCTGCACAAGATCTGCAACACTAACAGTGTCCAACCAATAGTGGGAAACACTTCCAACCTGTATACTTGGCCCATTTTTTATGCTTTCATTAAGCAATTTATAGGATTGCTGAGAACATATACCTCCAAATACCAGTGCAGGATATAGTCATGGCTAATGCGAGTAATATTGTTATTGGGAATTCTTCTTGCCTTGAAAAGAACCATGGAGATCTCCCACACTTTTAAGACTATATTTTCTTCACAAAGAAGTCTGTTTCATTGAGGACAGTGCACAACAAGCTCATTACCTTGGACTTCAGGATAGCAAACCTTGGCCTCTTCAGGGATCTGCTTGATAGCATTCAGTGAGATAAAACCCTGAAGATAAGAAAGGCCCAAATACAAGAACGAAGCCTACAGAGAGCAGAAGCAAGGACAGGAGCCTGGAAGGAATACAGAGAAATTCTCTGAGCGGCCAGAGATCAGGTTGGGAAAACTAATGCACTTGATAGGATTAAATCTGGCCAGGACATTAAGGACAACAGACAGGCTTCTGTAAGTACCTCTGTGGTAAAAGGAAAGAAAATGTGAGCCTTCTCCAGAAGGAAACAGGGACCAGATGAGATGAATCCACAGGTTCTGAGAGAACTGGCAGATGAAGTTGCTGAGCCAATGTCCATCATATCTGTGAAGTCACATTCCCACTGGAAAAGGGGAAATAGAATGTCAATAATTAAAAAGGGAAAAAATGGAAAACAAGGAGCTAAAGGCCAGTCAGTCTCATATCTCTGCCTGGCAAGATCATGGAGTGTATCCTCCTGGAAACTAAGCTAAGGGAAACAGAGGACAGCAAGGTGACAGGTGACAGCCAACTTGTCTTCACTAAGTACAAGTAGTGCCTGACAAATTTGGTAGCCTTCTACAGCAGGTAAGGGAATAGCAAAGATATGAGGAAGAAATTATTTATTCAGAGAGCAGTGAGGCCCTGGCACGACTGCCCAGAGAAGCACTTGATGTCCCATCCCTGGAGGTGCTGGGTTGGATGGACCCTGGGCAGCCTGAGCAGGTGGGGGCAGCCCTGCCTATGGCAGAGGGTTGGGGCTAGGTAGGCTGTGAGGCCCCTTCCTACCCAAATCATTCTGTGATCCTATGACTT
Organism: Cyrtonyx montezumae; assembly: GCF_038088225.1. NCBI lineage: Eukaryota > Metazoa > Chordata > Aves > Galliformes > Odontophoridae > Cyrtonyx > Cyrtonyx montezumae. The sequence goes on from NW_027072034.1 coordinate 71,786,505, forward strand.
CTTATCATTGAGCTGTTTTGATGTTGGTCACCAAGCTCCCAACTCCTAGCACCACTGAGACTGTAAAGTCTCCACTGCAACTCAGCCATTTGCTCACAAACTACGAGATCACTTGGGGAATGCGGGATTTTTCATTCCAAATGGATTTCCAACACAGACATGATGTCAGGACAAGGCAGGGCCGTGCTATTGAACAGCTCTTTTCATGCATGATAGCAGATTGTGCAATTATATAGTGCACAACCCTAGATAATGATACCTCTCCCTCAAACAAAGTTATCTTCTCCTGATCTGCTTAGCTAGAAAGTGGCACATGCTTCCTGTTCTTCTGCTGAACACATTAACCTTTCACTTATGGCTGAAGCTGAACACTAAACATATTAACCTTCCCTACAGGAAGCTGGAAGCTCTACACAGCTCTTATTTGCTAGATATTGCCCAACTTAACGGACACTTGTTTTCTAGGAACATGCTTCTTTGTCCATCCTTGAGCCAAAGCTGTTTATCAGTCTGATAACTAAGAGTGAGAGTCTCACCAGCTTTCGTCTTTTCTCTACCACCTACTGAAATCAGAAATTGTTTAAATTTAGCCAGCACTGGACAAATGTTTGGGCAGAAGTCGCCATGCCCCTGTAAGGCTGCTACAAGTCAGTGCCCCTATTTTTCTGAGATTTTTTCAACTTTGCCTGAAGTTCACCTTCTCTTCAGAGCCCTCAGAAAATCAGGGAATATATTTTGCTGGGAAATCACAGACAAAACAGAAAGAGAGGGAGAAAAATATAAAGCACCGAGGAGGGAAATTTGAGAAGTATGCAAGTAACAGGAGAAGAGGTGAAGGCAGGGTTGGATTATGCTGAGACTCAAGTGGAAGATAAATACTCACGGGAAATATGTTTTTAATTTATAGGATGGAACAAAACCAGACAAAGAATAAAGATAAGCAGAACAAAAGTGGAATGTCTTTCAGTATCTCTCTAACGTAAATGCAGCTCTGTTCTGAAAATTATTGCCAAGAGAGGGCATGGGGGATTACAGTCCAGCCCGCTTAATTGTGATACCTAGAAAGATACTGAAGCCCTTCACGAAACAATCAATTCATAAGTAGCTAAATGAAGATAACATAATAAGAAACAATCAGGAGGGAATTCTGAAGAACAAACACCATCGAACCAGGCTGATTTCCTCCTTTGGCTAATAGGCCTAGTAGATGGGAAGGAAATGGTAGATACCAAGTACACTGATTTTAATGAGTGATTTGGAAATATCTAGATCACAAACTCGCAGAGAAGCAAGCAGATGAAGTGACTATGCAGAGGTGGACAAGTTGAAGTACCATAATCAAGGGTAATTGTGAGGGCTTCACTTTTCCAGCTGGGAGGACCACATCCCTGAAGTTTTGGCTCCAGGATTGCCCAGCATTTCCATGGGAGATTTGGAAAACAACAGAGGGGAAAACTGAAAGGATGACAGCTGGGCTGAGGGGTTGCCATCTCTATGAAGGTTGGGGGCTGGGGGATCAGAATTTGACACGAACACAAGGCACTGCAGAGTTGGCCTACCTTCTGGAAAGGTGATGTATCAAGATACAATTCAGAGATGGTGAGGGCATAGACACCAACTGCACTGGTCCAAAGGAGTCGGCCTAGATGACCTCTAAGAGTCTGTTCCAACTCAAATGCTTCTATGATTGATAACCATTTTAACAGCAGTGCAGCCTAGAAAGAGCTGGATTGGGACTAAATATGAGGCTGTTAAGCAAGATTTCCACAGGAAAAAAAAAATAAAACAAATCTCAAATATAAGGGGAGTTTTGTGTATAAGACAAAGGAAGCAATTATTCAATACCGCTGAGCTCTCAGCAGGTACAGTGTGTCCAGTTCCAAGCACTGCATTTTCCAAAAGATGTAAACAAATTGGAGAGAGTTCAAAAAAAAACAAAAAAAAGATGAGATGAAAAAAAATATATACTTATAAGGAATGTGTAAAAGAACTGGGTTCATTTTCTGTAGGAAAGGAACAACAGGAGGGGAAGCATGATAACAGCCTTCCAGCACATAAACATTTGTTACAATGGGTGGAGAGACTGAGCAGTTGTCCTCCACATTCGTCAGAAGCAGAAGAAGAAATAATCAGCTTAATTTGCAATAAAGATGATATAGCTAGACATTAGAAAAACACTTTGCAACAGTAAGAATAGCAAAGCACTGCAGCACACTGCTCAGGGAGGCTGCAGAATCACAGGAGGTTTTTATGAAGAGGTAAACAAACATCTGTTAAGGATGATCTTATAAGCAGAAAAACAATCGTGGAGGCCTTCTGAGGTCTTCAGCCTGAGAATTTTATGATTTGTTAGCACCTGTCTCAGAGAAATAATCTCAGTAAATAAAAAGTATCTTGCCATGAACTCTGAAAACTCAGCTTGGACATCCCGGGAGTTCCTGTGCCACCCAGTGCAATGCTGAGCTGGACAGATAGCAACTCAGATTGGGAAGCAGGTGTGCTGCGTCAGCACTGTGTTCCACCAGAGCTAATTACCTTCTCTCTGGAGTAGGGCTAATTAGCAAGGGCAGCGTGAGGCACATGGGTGCCATGCCACTTCCCACACTAGGGCTAGCTCACGCCAAGCAGCAGAGGCATCTCTGTGCTGCACTGCCTGTCCTGCAAGGAGGGCTGTGCTCGAGGAAGCTTTGAGATGGCAGTTGCTTTGTTCTTCGCTTCAGGAATCAAGAACGGCTCTGAACGTGCTGTGGATTTAGAGCTGCGTGCTCCCTGTAACCCCATTTCAACCAATTTGTTCTCCTGCTATAGCAACTGTAAGATTAAACACCATGCCTTGTTTAGGGCGTTTCATCTGGACGCTGATGCTAAACATGAAAAACAGGGTGCATATGACCCGTGGCACTCCCAGCAAGAACCTCTTTTTTTTCCACACAGTTTAGCGCTGACCTTTTCCAGAGACGCTGATTGTATCTGAGGGAAGGAGCAACAGGAGCCACCCACCTCGTCCCGGTACAATTGGTGGAGTGGCATCAGTAAAGCAAAAATAGCCAGCAGCCTCTGCCAGGCGGCCTCTCGGGCTGCTGCAGCCACTAGCGGGCACTGTCTTCTCATTCAGGCACGATGAGGAACCGGAGGAGACCGAGGGATGCGATGAATGAGAGAAGGCACAAAGTGCCTGTTACGTGTGCCTGCACCCTGCCCTTAGACTTTCTCTGCGTATGCAGAACTAACACAAAGCAAACACAGAGAAGGTGGGATGATGCAGTAATATCTGCCCCAAATACCGTTTTTAGGCTACTTTTTTAATGGTTAAATAGATGGAGTCAAGCTGATGCGAAGATGACTCCTGCAATATCAATTTTACCTATGGAAACACTGTCACTTTAGTTGAAAAGGCAGGAGTATAGTCTGCATTTGCCAACACAGTCTGTATTTTGTCTTGAATTTGTATCCCTCATCCTTTATCCTGTTTGTCATGTATACCAGCTGACCTGCATGACTTCCCCTTTAATAACAGCACAGTTAATAAGATCTGAACCAAGCTTAAGAAAAACCTGCAAGGCAGAGGAGATAAGCTGTCACTTGTCACATGTAAGAGTACCACAGCAGCAGCACAAACACGGCTAGGAACAGAAGAATCTCAGATGCATGACTTCACAGCTTGGTACGACTTCATTTAAACCTTGTCTAAGCTTTGCAGACCTTTACAAACAGTGCTTTGCTTAGAAATTTGAACTTCTCACCCTAAAGCAGATGTTATTTCTGAATGTGTGTACTGGACAACCTTGTAAGCAAGGTGTACAAACATCACAGAGCTATCATACACAAAATGGTTGGACTAGATGATATTAGTGGTCTTTTCCAACACTAACGACTCTATGAAAATGCCTTTCCTGGGTCTCTGTGTATCCTCTTTCCCATCCTCTTTCCTGGCTCCTACCTAGAACCTGCCTCCTGATGTGGAGATGGCATATCAGCCAGAAGATACTCTTGAGAATACAAGCAAGTTGCATATGTAGGCGGTCCCAAGACTCAGTTATCTCTATGCATATATTCTAGGTTATGCTCCTTCCACACTATTGAGATCCTCTTCAAATAGATGGACAAATTGCTGTCAGAAGCAGTGAGGTACCAGGCCAATCACAGAACATGTTGCTTACAACCAATCTGAACTATGTAAAGTGGATCCAAAGAAAGCAGTGACACACACCTGATAATACTTCTGGTAATAATTAATTGCTTAATGCCTGCTAGTATAAGAGGAGCTAATAATATTTCCCAAGCTCTTGAGAGGATATTCATGTGTTTGTTTAAAAAACTTCGATAAGACAATCTCTTAACATTCTCAGGCACAAGATGCTGGAAGGGACCAAGCTTTTGAAGGATCTGAATGAGTGGGCACATCCGGAAACACCCTATGTTCCCTCCCCATCCACAGGGTTTGTGGCCCTCCAGCTTCTATAGGGAGCTTGTTCCCTGCTCCTTTATCCCTTCTTGTGAGCTCTTCTAACACCAAGGCCTGCCTCACTAAGTGGTTGGCTCAGGGCTCTTGGGAGCGTTGTCACCACCCACTCTCTGTCTTTATCTCCCTGCCTTCATTTCCACACCACAGAACGAGGTGGTGGAGGTGCATACAAGGTGTGGAGGTGGCTTGGGATGGGGCAGCATTGGGAATGGCAGAACAGACTGCTATCCCTGTGCTCCCAGTCCTTAAAGATGCGCATACCTGCCGTGCACTCTGGCTGACCTCAGCTTCCCATTTCCCACAGCAGAGAGTGTTCCCAGCCTCTCTGGGGAGGACATCCGTGGGGACGGTTCCTGTTTCCCTGCCCTTCCAGTCACTTGCCTTCCTGAACCTGATATGATTGTTTCTTTGGGCACAGAGTAAAGATGCCAGCAAGGAACGGAAACTTCTCATGCCTCAGCAATTTATTAAGAAGAAAAGGAGGTTATTGAACTTGGAAGCTGTCAAGCCAGCCGTTCTCTTTTCCTGATCAAGATGATAACCTGCTCATCCAGATAAATCATCCATCCAAAGGGCTTGGGCACCTCTGAGGCAGTTTGACCTCAAACTAACAAACAGGGAGGTGGAAGGAGGAAAGGACTGTTTGTGTGCAGACCTGCCAGAAAATCTAGATGCTAAGGCTGAAAGGCTTTCTAATTGAAAAGACCTTCAGAGAAGCACAATATAGAAGTCCACTCTATTGTAATACATCCTCTTTAATTGCATACAGTTGTGGCACCCCTTTCCATTTTATATTCAGTGAGGCTTTGCCTGCCCTTTAAAAGACCACAGCTATAAGAAGTTAGAGAAGATGCTAGGATGGCTCATATGACTCGGTGTTACAATTGATGCCTGCAGTCCTTACAAAGATTGAGCGGGCAGAAGTGAGTTAGAAAATGAAAAGGCATTACCTGCTCTGTTGCTTGTGACTTTGAATTGTGATTTCCTAATTAGCAATACCAAATATTTGTGAATTAGTATCCTGGTAACTGGAGCAATGACTTGGGTCTGCGACACACAACTCAGCAACACTGGGACAGTTGGTTATTTGAGCACTGCCTAGAGAAAAAACAAACCTAAGTTATCATTTAGTTTGACACATGTTGACGTCACTGTCTCAAGAATGACCTCAGGGATTCTTAAGTGCTCTAAGAAGCAGCCTCATTTAAAAAACCTTAAATCCAAAATGACCAAAACTTGTTTTTCCCTTCACTCAGGGGTAGCACTGGTAGAGATGAGAGAGCGGTAGTGAGTTTATGTTGTTAAAGGAAAGAAAAAAGTCCGAAGAGTTAATGCCTTGAAGGCAGTGTGCTTTCAAGAGGCCCATTTCCTGGCCATGATGGGAATGGCAGTGTTTAAAGAAGAAAACATGAATAATGATTGGGGAACTGATTAAAAACTTTTACTAGTCCCCAAAAATACACAATCCACAGTAAAGAAAGAACAGTGCAATGATTAAAGAAAATAACACAACCAGATTTAAAAGAGAAGCTGTGCTGGCTTTAAAATAAGTAGAACACATAACAGGTAAACAGAGGAGAAACTGAATATAAACCAGAAAACGGGAATTAGAAAAAACTGATGATGGAGGTAAAATAAGGGAAAAAAACACTGACAAAGCTTTTTCTTTCTTTGAAAGTAAATTAAGAATAAAATGAGTCCTGATCGCGGTATTGATTCTTTATCAGATGGAAATGTTAGATTGCTCAATAATAATGCAGACAAGACAGATGAAATCAATAAAAACTTCTGTCCTACTGCCAGGAAAAGAGTCAATGAAGATGACATGGTTGATGACACGTCTATTCCAATATCATCTCAGAAGAATTCGATACCATCTACTGAAATCAGGTATTTTACAGTCAGCAGGACAGGATACCTTGCACTGAAACTCTATTAGAAAAATAAAAACAAAAACAAAAAACCACCAACCACTGAAAAGGAGTTCTCCACTATTTGAGTCAATTTTGCTGTACCTCTTGGTGCAATGGAAGAGGAAGAGCCTGCAGTGTGGCATTTTGTTAAGACCACATAGAAAGGCGTAATTGTGGTACAATTGTGCCATAACTGTACTTATTCATAGACAACTACAAACCCACAATACGCTCTCAGTTCTGAGCTGAATAATGAAATAGTTAACGTAGAACATGGGGAATCATGATAACAAGGAAGGAAATGTAAGTAGGTACACTCACCCCTGGGAGTACAGAAAATTCATCCCATTTGACTGTACAGAAAAGTGCATATATTGTTAAATATAGCAAAACTGGTGCAGTATACTTAAGATCCTGGAAGGCAGTTTCCCTTCTATCACATGGCAATTTGATTTCAGAACTTGCCTGACATAAGATAATTGTCATTAAGTAGACTATTAATGGCTTATCAGACTGGTCCCAACATACAATTAAGAATGAGAAGTAATTAAGTTTAACTACATTTGTACCAAGATCCTGGAGGGTTTTGGTCCTTGGACTCACAATACTTTTAGTCCGCAATCTGGAAAAAAACAGTTGCATTTGCAAAACGTTTAATAAGACCAGGAGACATCTGAAACTTGGAAAAGGGAGCAGCTGATCTAGTGCACCCTGCACAGCACAGGGAGCTGGGAACACAGCTTTGCTTTAGCACAAAGAAGATCGTCTCCTGCACATGCACAAGATCAGCTACAGCTCTGCTGTAAGGAGGTCTGTCCAGGAAGAAGTGACTCTGCAGATGACCCTGAGCTCAGGACAGCTAAGGAGCTGCATATGAGCTTGCAGTGCAACACTGCTTGAAAGGGCTAATGCAATTCATGGGTGTACAGGTAGGGGCAAGATATGTATGTATACTGCCTCAGTTCTGATGTATATTCTCCAATTTTCTTGATTGTCCTCTACTGCCAAAATCTCACCATTATCTCTTCTTTATTCATCAAACTAGAAGAAGAAGAAGAAGAAAAAAGAGTGTTTATTTTCTAGTTCAGAAATCATCTTGTTTTAACTACCTGCTGGTTCAAATGAAGAATTTATCTCCTTGGACATATCTCCTTCTCACCTGGAACTGATCATTTGAGATCTGAGGTCTACCCATCTTTAGTCCTTCTGCCAGAAATACACTGACTATGAGGAAGCTCAGGAAGCATCATCACAAGCGGTAACATACATTATCATCCTGTAGATTTTTGCTCATGCATTTCAAAAGCTGATCCCGCCTGCGAGCAATATCTCATCTTTCAGTTCTAGAAAGATAGCACCTGTCTTTGTCTTTGCTAACCATAGAAGGCAAGCGAGAAGCAAATGAGAAGTGAGAAGACCAGAATTACTGACAAGCAGAATGAGAATGGCCTCAGAAAAAAAAAAAAAAAAGGATAAATATGCTGCCCAAGCACAGTGCACCTATCAAAGGACAGTCCAGAGACTACTTGAATGTAAACCACATCTCCTTCAAGCTTAAACAAGAAGATTCCCCACAAAACACCTAGGTGCATTTGTATCAAAGGGTATAAGGTATCAGCAACTGAGCTGCCCACAGCAGACTTGTATCTGTCCACCACAAAGTTGCCAGCAATTTTCTGATTATTATTGTATTGTTTCAGCTCTATTGGAGTATAAATTCTGGTATCAGTGAGCTGTCAGTAAACCCACAGATAGCCCTACAGAGACTTATGAGCAGCCAGCCACTGATCACATCCCTGAAACAGACACACATGCAGAAAAGTACTCTTGCAAATGGTCTTGGATGCAATTTGCTGTACGTATTGCCATGCCTGTTGAGAGTCACATGACTCTCCTGCAAGTAGATTTTAACTTATAGTTGGAAATTAGCACTGGAGTTAGCAGGTCTCATCAGTGCCAAAGACTTCGGGCACTGATGAATCACAGATGACAGAGGTTGGAACCACTTCATTTCCTGCAAACTAGTTCAAGCACTGTTATACTCAGAGTATTGCCTATTAAGCCAAAGCATGGAAAACCTGGACTTATCCTAGAAACATCTATCCTGGGAAAAGTAAAGGCTGCCAAGAAATTATGGGTGTTGATTTCTGATCTTCTTTTCAAGAAAGGATGCAGACAGCACAAGCCCAAATAGGAAAAATGGTAAGCAAGGAGAGTCCAATAGACTTGAAAAAGTAACATAGGCTTTCTCCTAGCACAGGGAGGAGGTTCAGGCTGAAACTTCTAGAGTCAGCACTGACCTCAGAGAGATGAACAGCCTCACAGAGGGAAGATAAAATTTCCATAGACTGCCAATTAAGGAGAGCTGTGAAAATGCCAAGTGCTTCTGACAATGTCCCTTTTAGGTAAGATATTTACCAGTGATAAAAGTAAAGATGGCCATACACAGACCACATGACTCTGACCCATGGAACCCACTGCCGTAGAATTGGGCCAGCAAGACAAAGGACCACGTTTATCCAAGAGCACTTAAGCTTTCAGCTGCTGCGTGGGTGCAGGAAGGGGAATGATCTTCTCGGGAAGGGTCTGTATCTGAACAGCATAGCTTTCGCACTGTGGGGACCAAGTGTTCCTTTTGAGTCATTAACTCAGCTATTTTGCACAGTAATAAAGCCTAGATAAGGAAACAGCCAAGAACAGCACAGATTGCCAGAGAGGGGTGGGGTAGAGCAGAGGTCCCTGCTTCAGATCCTGACAAAGCTGTTCACTTTTATTCCCCACCACAAGATAGCGGCTGTGGTGGCACAGGTTATCAATGACCAGAGCAATCCAGTGCCACTGGAAACAAACCCAGGGAATGAAGCCATGACGTGTTTCTGGCAAAAGCCTTCAAAGCAAAAACTCTGAGGACTGGGGAAGGTCTCTTGGGGCCCCAACTTCACTAACACAGCCGTCCTGACCATGTGCTGGCTCACAGTGATAACATTGTGTGTTGAGGTTGGCATGCAGTCCAGGTGAAATCATGAGTAGAAAAGCTTCCCAACCCTGCGTGGCCTCAGCAGTCACGTTCACAGCTCCTCGCCCACCTACCACCCCTCAACAGGCTCCACCCAGCACCCTCCTGCACCCACAGGGGCACTTTGCCCTTCCTGGCTTTCTTCCACAAAGCTGGGGTAGCTCTGGCTCCAAAGTAGCCATTGTATTTTCTTAGGAAATACTGCTACATCAAGTACCTGCACATACTGACCGCACACAAAAGCCCAGAGAGTCTGCTGGCACATATTCTTGCCCCATTCTTGGTATTGGTTAGACTTGATTTTAAAGGCCTTTTCCAGCCTAAGTGTTTCTACATTTTTTACACAATCACACCAAAATGCCCATTGGTGAGAGAAAAGAAAACCTTGTTACGCAGGTGAGAGAAATGCATCTAGCCCATGCACCCTTCTCCCAGCAAAGATGGGGCCTTGTCGCTCCCACTGGGGTCTGTCTTCTCCCATCCTGTACAACACAGCCAAACCCATGGGAGCAGTGCAGACAGTGGAATAGGACTCTGGAGATGAGGGGCTGGTGGAAGGTTGAGAGTGACGGCAACTTATCTTGGAAACACTGGTGCTCACTTCCACCACCTTCAGTGGTGAAGATGGCTGCCAATCCCACAGAGCACGATCAGGGTAGATGCTTATCTGGGAAACAGGAACAAAGTGGGGTCAAGGAGAGCTATTGGAGCATTAAGATTTGAAGATTAAAGAGGAAGAGTGATGTGGCTTGGTTGTTTGCAGGCCATTTGTAAAGAGCAGGGTGAAAATGAGTAACAGCTTGGGTTTAGAGGGGATGTCTTCTCTTGCTCTGAGGGCCAGCTCTCAATCATTTGCCTGCCAACGTTGAGACAACCTCAGACTGCAATTGCAGAAAGAACTACTGTGATCACTCAGATTCACACCTTAGAAAACCTGAGCCAGAAGTCTCGGCAGAAATCCTTTCCATCTCCACAAGGGTCTACTTTCTGACAAGAATCTAAGTAAATTAAAAGCCACCTTTGAAGAATCCTCCACAATCCTCAGTAAGAGACTGATTACAGAGAGCATTAAAAAGTTAGTTCTCTTTTGATGCTTTGAAAAAAAGTTTCAGATCGAATCAGTTATTGACTCTTTTTTCACTTGAGTCTCCTAGAACAAAAAGTTTGTTCTGCATATAGATATAGGTATACACACACTATGAAAGGTAGCCTTCAGCTTTATTTTTCCCTTCAATTCTTTGAACTCTTTCACTGGAAGGCTCTCTTCCAACACCCAGGCATATTCCCTGAAACCTCTCCCATCCAGGAACCACCAACAAAAGCACTAAATAGAGTACATGGGAAGTGACAATGTTAGTACTAAATGATACACACACCCAGTCTCTCCTAGAGCTATTCATCCTGAAGTTATTTACCAAAAGCTGCACGCATTTCCCCAGCTACGGCACCATCCTGGAATTCTGTTGTCAGCCAGTGAGCCACTCCAGTCCCCATCCTTCCTTGTCACTGCTGCTCAAGACAAACTCACTAACTGATAAGCATAGCCTGTATTCCTTTTTCTTTGACATGCGACTTGCAACAGCTAATGTTATGCTTGGATGCATCTTTCCAAGGGAACCAGGCTATTGCAATGTCTTTCTCTTCACTGCCTTACTGATTTTTCACTCATTACTACCATTCAATGACTGTTTCCCACTGTCTTTCAGGTGATTGATCGTAGAGTTCAATTATATACAGCAATAAGAGATCAACTTTGAAACACTTGTTTCCCCTTACAATTGAATAACCCCATCCATTTGGGAAGTGACACATTTCCTGTAAAGTTCTAACGTCGGCCCCACAAGAACCACCACCACCACGAATTTCTGGAAGCCCTGTACCAGCGCTACCCGTTCCTAATTCAGCCTACCTTGTTTAATTGGATGTTTTAAAGTAAAAGTAACCATCTGATCCATGTTTCCATAAGTGGGCCTCTACTTCAACAGCAGTTTTCCCTCTCTGGTTGGGGATAAAAGTAAATGATTTATGATTCTTGAACTGCTGCTGAGATCTTGTCTGTCAGAGGCATAAAATATCTCAGCAGAACACAGGAACATGAATAACTTGTTCTCAGAGTGTCTGCAGCACTAATCCTTCATCTGGCAAAGCTTATGCATGCGATTAACTTCGCTGCATCACAGGAGCTAGTGACAATGCACAGTAAAATACATGTTTACAGTTTTTAAAGGAACGGGGGCCCAGGAGAATGCCAAAGGGAAGACGAAACAGGAGGTTAGAGTGTTGGAAACTTTCCTTTACGCTGTTACACAGGCCTCGCATCTTTTCAGTTGTTGAGTAAATAGATAGCAGACTGCATTCCCACGGCCTGACTGCTTCAGGTGCGTTACACAAACTACAAATACAAACACAGATTCCCTTACTCCCAAGTGATTTTGAAGGTCAGTTGCTGAGTAATGAATGAGAGGAGGCAACACCCTTGGATGATGAGATTCATGAGGAAAATTGTGCGTTGTGCCCTCCCACGAAGGAGAGCTCATGGATCTGACATCACACTGCAGCTCTTCCATCTGCAATGGAGTCTCAGTTGCCTGCATCTATAAGAGCACCTGCATTTTGTTGTGGATCAGTGTATGCGAAGGAGTGAAATCCACTGTCTTTGGTGTAAGCAAAGGATCCAAGTGACACAAATCCTTCCTGGAAAGATGCTTTCCCCAACTGTCTGAGCTGGCTAATGCAAGAACAACTTACCTCCTATGAGATTATATCTTAGTTGTGTGTAACACTCTGGTTTCCCACATCATCCAGGCAGTTTGTCCATTTCTGTGTCAAGCTAAGTGCCAGAGGGGAAGCTAGCACACTGCAGGCTGCTCAGGTTTGGTGTTTCTGCTTGAGAGGACAGGTGTGGCTAAACGGTAAAACAATAGCCGTTGGTGTCAGGAAACACCAACCACTGCAGCATGCTACTAGATATTGAATCTTGAGTGACATTCACTTTGGTCTCTTGATTAGGACCAGGAAATACAGAACAACACAAGCATCAGCAAGGAAATACAAGCACTTCCAAGCATCAACATCCTGCACACTATGCACTCCAAGATATAGTGGCCTACGGCAAGAGACTCATGAATATTTCTAGCGCGAAGAACCTATATACCAAGAACAGTTTCAGAGACCCAAGTTGCAGAACCACTGCATTCAAGCTAGCTAGAAGGGTGAGGGTAAACAGCATCCACGGCTACTACGTGAAATACTTTGTGATCCACCAAGCAAAATATCAAGTACCAGAGAGGTCGTAGATGCCTCATTCCTGAAGCCATTCAAGGCAAGGCTGGATGTGGCTCTGGGCAACCTGTAGTGGTTGGCAACTTTGCCCATGGCAGGGGGGTTGAAACTAGATGATCTTTGAGGTCCTTTTCAACCCAGCCATTCTATGATCCTATGAAGTACACTCCTTTGGTCATATATTCCTTCAGGTTACTTTTGGCAATACAGACATCATAGAATCAAGGAATTGTTCGAGTTGGAAAGGACCCTTAAAGGGCATCCAGTCCAACTCCCCTACAGCTCCATCAGGTGCTCAGAGCCCTGTCCAGCCTGACCTTGGGTGTCTCCACAGATGATGGGGCATTCACCACCTCTATCGGCAACCTGATCCAGTGCCTCACCATCCTTACTGTAAAAAAAACTTCTTATATGCAATCTAAAACTCTCCTGTTTCACTTTGAAACCATTTCCCTGTCCTATCACAACAGACCCTGCTAAAGAGTCTGTCCCATTCCTTCTTATATCCCTCACTTCAGATACTGAAAGGCCTCTACCAGATCTCCCTGGAGCCTTCTATTCTCCCAGCTGAAGAGCCCCCAGCTCTCTCAGCCTGTCCTTGTAGGATCCCTTAGGTCATTTTTGTGGCCCTCCTCTGGACACACTCCAACAGGTCTACTTTTCTCCTGTACTGAGGACTCCACATCTGGACGCAGTACTCCAGGTGAGGTCTCATCAGCTCAGTGTAGAGGAGCAGGATCGCACCTTGGGAGTCCCATAATTTCATGTATTTGCCCCCACAGAAGTCTTTAGAATAGTTAGCTGAAAAAAATACATAGCATATATGGCACGTACTCCACACCTGGGTCATTTTTCTGTGTATAATAAACTGTTTATACTTCTTTCACACCTTCCTAAATTATTTTTCTTCATCTTCCCATCTTTATATATTTTTGACTCCTTATCCTGTCTCACTCTGCTTCAGCATGACCAAACTTTTCATTTCTTTACTCTGTGGTTTTTTTTTCTTCAATACATATCTCAGTAGTATTTGGATGGTATGGAAAAGCAGGCATCTTGTAGTTACTGTTAGAACCTTTATGATTCATACGGTAAGAGCCTGTTTATAGCCTTGAGCCTGCAAGGGCTTCTGGAATTTGAAATCCTTTCTCCTTCCATTTTCAGGGCAAGCAGCTGAAGAGACCAGGAATCTTGCCTCCCATCACAGATATCTTTGCCTTCCAGATAGCAATATTACCTTTAGATCCCGCAGTTCAGCAAATGGGCTATCATATAACCCAGTGTTTGCCCAGCCTATGCAATCTGATAGGCCACCTACATTGTAGAGAGTGATTAACATCTAAGAACGGATGGGAGGTGACCTTCCACACAGCCATGATATATTTTTGGAAGACCAAGGCAGAGTCAGAAGGGCTTAGTAAACTCTTTGATCATGCAAGTTTCTGGTTACAAGATAACCACCACTATCCTTCCCATAACTCCATTTATTCTTGAGTATGTGAATCCCCATCCCCATTTCTGCAGCATTAGCACCTACTGCTACACTGCATCTTTCACTCAGCTACACCACGATCCCTCAGCAGTTCCAGTAACTCACTGCCCAAGTGCTCTGCTTTCTGTGTTTGATGACATGGCCGTGTGCTTTTCTTGCTGCAAACTCCACTTACCTTCTGCAGCATCCCAATCATTTGACATGTGCAAGCACTCGACCACAATCTGAAAACTTTTAAGTACCCTTAAAAATCTATAAGAGAATCCACTTATTTCATGCATTTTTCATAGCTCCTCTCATTCTCCCCTCAGTTGTTACATTCACATCTGCTGCTAACCAGCCTCATTTTTAACAAAGCACAGCATGAGCTAGAGAAATCTCTATGTCTGGTGGCATTATAACATCAGGAGTACTCCCCCACTCGCATTATCTCCATGTCCCGCTTTTTATTTTCTCTCTTCCCTTTTCCTTCTCCTCCTTTCATTTTTGCTGGCACGAACAGTTACACTAGGACTATTGCAAACATGAGCTGGCTTCTGCTGAGCACAGCAACAGCTCAGCTAGTAATTTGTATCCCCTCACTGCCACAGGTTGGACCGAGCAGAGGCGGCTGATGCTGTGTGCTGCAGAACAACCCCAGGAGATAACAGCACCCTGAAGAGAAGACATAGGCTGCCCATGGGAAGACAGTGACATGACTTCTGCAGGACACAGACATCTTGCACTTGCTTCTAGCAGGGAGCAGGGAAATCCCTTTGAAAGCAGGACACCACCTTGCTGTCCTTCCTGGTCTAAGACAACGATGAAGATTTCTGTCAAGAGGGAAAGTAAAAAGAGCCACGTTGGTGGTGGCGACATCCAACAGTCCACCAGTTAATATATTTTGCAAGACTAGGAGTTGAAGGAAAGAAAAAGAACAAATGAAGTTCAACAGTTTTTCCCTGTGATCTCAAATTATAGACTTGAGGCACAATACTGGTGAGGTGGTTTCAGTAGTTTACTACTGGTCTCAAGAGCTAACAGGATGCCAGGTGCCCCACTGATGCACGAAGGCCTTAAGTGCACAGCTGCCTAACTCCTAGACGTGTAGCTATAAGTATTCATTTCAAGGGGAACTGTATGCTTATTATCTCAAATGTATTGCGCTTATTGATCCTGCGCAGTATGAAGAGCATTAAGGAAACAATGTTGAAGTGCAGGCAAAGATATTCTGAAGCCCTAGAGAAAGGCATTGGTGTGTGAAAAGATACAGAAAGAGGGATCAGAAAGCACTTAAACACTGTTCTGGAAGAGAGTGAGTATGAGGGGACAGCACCAGCTGTGAAACATGGATACAGAGTCCACATGGAGAGGATGAAACCTGACAGAGGAGCCACAGAAGGAAGATGAAGCTGAAGGGTGAGAAGGGGAAGGCAGCATATCTCAAGGGTAGTACAAAAATGTGCGGCAGGAGGCTGGGGACTGCAAGCAGCACAGCAGTAACTGAGGACAACAGAGCACTTCACTTTGAGGAGGTAGGCAGAAAGTCAGCCATTCAAGAAAAAAAAACTGAGATTTGATGGGTCCACATGTAAAATAGAGCTCAGATACAGTAAAATATGTGGTAATCTGGATATCACTCACAGGGAGAATAGCAGAAGTACTGGGGGGTAGCAAAGAGAAGTGGCCTTGGGAAAAGACCCAGATTTCCCTCATATCAAGATGTCAGAAATTATGGGAGACTGAAGAAATGGGAAGAAGCCAGAACAAAGAGATAGTAGTAGTACAAGATGTTGGACAGAAACAGCAGAAA
Organism: Cyrtonyx montezumae; assembly: GCF_038088225.1. Lineage (NCBI taxonomy): Eukaryota > Metazoa > Chordata > Aves > Galliformes > Odontophoridae > Cyrtonyx > Cyrtonyx montezumae. The sequence continues at coordinate 71,802,465 of NW_027072034.1, forward strand.
AAGCAGAGGGGGAGAACAGAAGAAGAGAAGGGAAAAAGAAAGGTCAGGAAAGAGCAAAGCTGCTCAGAAAAAGATAGAGATTTCTAGAGGTAGCTGAGGCAACAGTAGATATCCCTGTGAGAACAGCCTTGGGATTACAGTATTTAAAGTAGACTAAAAGCTATGCAAGCAAGCAGTGGAGCAGAAGGAGCTTGCCAATGATGATGTGAATAGAGAGAACACAGAAAGGTTGTTCCATCTTGCAGAGACTGCAGCACGTGGAAATGATTGAAGGGATGACTGTAGGACTGGTGCCATATATAAGACACACAGTTGTAACAGTCAGTGGATAACAGCACAGAGAAGAGCTGCAGCCCCAAGAAGAAAAGAATACGAGCAAGATTATTTTCTTAATAAGGATGGAAGACTAAAGAGGCAAGTCAAACTGAATTTTTTCATTGAAACGTCTGTTTTGAAAAGATGATCCCTCCTCTAAAGGAGAAGCCCCTTATTTCAACTTCCAGGGCTTAAAGTAGTTGGGCCAGCAGAGTTGAAATTGCACCTTCAGCCATGGAGAAGCGAAGATCTTCATCTCCAAGTTCTTCGACAAAGAGCCTTCAGCACAATTTCATTTTATTTTCCAAAGTTTTTCTTCAGCGAGGAATTTTAGCATCATGACTTTTGCCTCCAATTCAGGAAGTAAAGCACTAGGTCTAGGATTATTATTATTTCAAAACAACATTTCAAACACCCAAATTTCCCACTCAGAAGGAACATGCTTCTTTCCCAACAGTTCCACTACAGCTTTCACTGTTCTCCTCTAGTGGAGAAAAGCTGTACACCAGTCTGGCACCATTTACAGGCTCCAAAATGATGTGCCTGCTCAGTAGTAGCTGAGTTTTTATATTCAGAGTTCCTTAGTTCAAACCTGTAAGGAGGGCAGTCTCAGGAGTATCACTGCGAGCTGCTTGTTTGTAATAATAATCCATTTTCTTTTAATCGTTGTGGGCCTACAGGTAGAGGTCAGATGCTCAGAAATGATACCCACTCGTAGCGATGATTCAGGTCAGTACGAGAACTACTTCATACCCCAGCAGAGAGAAATAAGAGACTTCTGAAATACTGAGAACAAAAAAAACATGTGCAGTCATTCCCACCTCCACGGTGCTTATAACCCTAAACACTAGTACTCCGCAGGCACATCAGACAGCTGACATTTCCTACTCCAACAGGTTCTGAAAAGCAATAGTTACCCCAAGTTCAGCAAACCCCTATCCTAACGCAACATTCCTGTGCTGCCATGCCGATCGCATCAGTAGATCAGCACCTCTGGTCAACACATCTTGGAAGCTCCTCTGCCCCAGCCTTGTTTCAGGTTAGAGCCTTTGCTTTATTACCGTGATCTAGATGGGAGTTCCACACCAGTTGCCGGCTGCCAGCGATTCAGGCTCTCATGCTCTGCAGTGCTTTCTGCAGAGCTGCTCAGCAGATTACACCAGCGATGGCATTTTATCAGCGCTGCCATGAGGTGAGTGCAGACATGATAAGGAAGTGTTAAAAGTCAACGAGGTGCCATTGACAAGGATTGAAGCTAGACTCACGCTTCCCCACCGACCATGTGTGCACTGAAGTTGTGCAGTCCAGTCGCCTTCTCACCAACTGTTCTTTGGCAGGCTGCACATTTCATCCTCCCTTTGTGGTAAGCAACTGAGAGTAGATACAGCCAGCTCATCTCCACTGGAAGCAGCCACAGCATCGGGCCTGTAGGAAACAAATCCTTTCTTTAGAAACCCACACAGGTTCCCTGGGTGAGCATTAAAGAGATTTTTTATCATTCAGATATTCTGATAGAGGGTTAACACAGTTGCTTCGGTTCCTTCCCACCACTCCCTCCCAGAATGGAAGGCTCCCTTGAAGAGATTCACTTCCCCAGAAGACTGCTTTCCCAGGCAAACATTCCCATGCTCTACATGGAGCCGAGCAGAGCCTCCAGCAGAACACCCGGCATTCAACCCACAGACACTAACCCCATGCACAATGGAGCCCCAGGGCTTAGGAGACCTGCTGTGACTAATGGCTTGATTAGAACCTAAGAGTCTCTCCTGTGGGTTTTCAGGGGCAGAAGAAGAGGTTCACAAGGAGCATATTTTTACTGTGCTGTTGGCACAATACCCAAGCTGGAAGTCACACAAGCAGCCAGCAAGCCAGAGTATTAACCACACCACAGAGCAGTACAAGATGTTAGAGTAAAGCAACCCAGTTCCATCCTTGCCACGGTGACCAGTAACTCTGCAGAGCTACAGCAGAGATACCTTAAGTGGCCACAGTATTTCAAACAGCTTGAAGACTGCTTTCAAAACAGCAGTCTCTTCTACAAACCTCTGTAGTAAGGATCCACTCACATATCAAGAGCATCTCCACCAGAGCTGTCACAGCTGAGATCCAGCTGCCCAAGCAACACTGCTCTGGAGAAAAAAAAACCAAACTTGCAGACTGTACTACAAACAAGCTCTAACACACAGCAAGCACCAACAACCAATGAGATAAAGGACTCCATTATATTCCTGAGGGACAGGTGTGGTTGCAGCGACCATCCCCTTTCCCAGCTGGTACCAATGCAATCCTTAGTGGCAGCCTCTGTGTTGTAATCCTCAGCTCACCTCCAGAAATTCTGCCTGTGCAAAGCTGAGGCACGTTGAGTAGCTACCATGCAGTCTGGCCATACTGTGACTGCTGCCCTGCTTGTATTTTCTTAGGTCAAGGGTGGGCCCATGACAGTGTATTTAACACCTATCGCTATGTCACAGACTATCTGCACTAAAGAAAAGATAAATTACTGAGCACAGTTTCCTTCCCCACTGCCAGGGCAAGCTGGTGGCAGTGCATGCCCTGCTGTGACAGCCTGCCTCCTCCCAGCTTCCCTGCTCGCACCTGCATGCCACTTTGTGCCCACCAACCCTCTTCTTTGCAGGTAGGGCCTGGCTTGTGCAGGAAGGGAGGTGTGTCCTGGGAGAAGCAGAGAGGATGCTGACTGACACAGGCATAGGATCACAGAACCGTTTGGGTTGGAAGGGACCTCAAAACTCACCTGCACCCAACCCCCTGCCATAACAGGGCTGCTCCCACCAGCTCAGGCTGCCCAGGACCCATCCAACCTGCTCTTGAACACTTCCAGGGATGGGGCTAGCCCTGCTCCCTGTCAAGGGAGCCCCACATCAGGTGCTTGGGCCCCGGCAGCAGTCTGACAGTGCTGGTCCTAGGGAGACAGGCCTTGCACCCTTGGTCAGGATCAAGGCTCCTGGCAGGCACCATCAGCTCCCTCTTTGTCTTTGTTGTTGGCCTTCAAGTGTTTTAGTCTGGGACCTAGCAAGCTCTTGAGAGCACAAAGTTTTGCAGAAATCCCACGCCTTCCTGGCTTGTCTGCAGCAGTAGCATCTGAGGTAGGGTTGCTCCCAGCATGTCTGCTCCCAGCCCTGGGCAAGACCTGCAAGTCTGCCTGCCTGGCGGGTTTCCCCCAGCATTTTCACAAGGTCTCCCTACTTTCTTTGAGCTTCAGGGAGTTCAGTTTGGGTTGAAGGGTAGGTCAGCTCTTATCTCGGATCTACATGCACAAGTGTAACCCTTACCGGTTCCCTTTCCAGCTCCAAGAGTTCCTGCCTGGCGGCACAGCAAGGACCATGCTTTCCCTCTTTGCTGGGGCCTTTCAGCACGAGTCAAGCAGTGCCAAAGAGCCACAAGGAGTTCTGAGAGACTCCCCAGCTTTAAGGAAAATCTTGGGGACATCTATGACCTTCCTCCTTGGGAGTCTTTGTTATAGAGCTTGCGGCAAGGGGAAAGCAGAGCCACCGGCTCCTGATCTAGGCCGGCCAGAGTAGCCTGGGGGTGACTTTGGGTTGTGACAGGAGCTGAATAAAGCCCTTGCTGGCCTGCAGGCCCTGTGAGACTGAGAGATTACATAAAGCCACCCTGAACTCCTTCTCTTTCTGCACATCGCTTGTATTGCAACCATCGTGGATTCAAGAGCTTGTGCTGCAGTTTGTTTTAGCAAATACTGTCGTTGTCAGCTTTCCAAATGTCTGTTCACACACAGACTGTCCTAGCACCCTGCCAGAGCTCTAAACATTCATCTGTGAAAAAAATTTCTAGGAAATTGCCTGCATTCTTGCCTATCCCTGTGACCATTTAAAGTCCAATCACACAAATATGAGCCCACGTGGATATGTAGGTGCCAAAGATCTAGTTCTCCAGAGCCTCGTAGATGTACGTGACTCCAGGAATCCTGCTCAGACCAATGCTACCTTCTTACCACAGGACATCATGCTCAGCAAGAGGTCCAGACTAACAACTGCTATATCCACCCCCCCACTCACGTGCTACCAGAGGACAGAGACGCCGAAACTGAGTGGGGGTGGATGGGAAGGGAATAGCACAGCAGGCAGAGACAGTTGGTCCCATGTGTTTTCTTTCTTTAAAGATAAAAACTTACACCAGTCAAATGAAAAGATCAGGAACAATGCAAGAATTTTAAAGAGGCCCAAGCTGCCACCTGAGTCAGCGTCTAGGCAGGATATTGATTAGCAAGGCTATTCTTTATTCCTCTGCTATTGTTTAAGACTGGCCTCGCTCATGACAGCAACAGGCGTGGGAACACAGCAGCTATGGTGTTAAAAAGTGTTTTTATCACCGAGCTGAGTAGAGGGGTCTCTGGGAACCAAAGATGGTGTGTCTGATAGTGAAGAAAAGGCACTTGAACAGAGAGCCTTACTCTGAGATCTCTAAGGCCAATCAAACATTTCTTTTGAGTTATGTTCAAGCTCCAGTGAGTTTGGAGAGATGCAGAAAGACAATATCTCTGCCTGCTAAAAATCCTTGGATTTCTCCTTGAGCCCCAGTAGCTGCTGCAGTGGAAGATCCTGGGTATGCATACTCACCCAAGTTTTAAACATGCCATTGGGTTCTGTAAGTGGTATGGCACAGCACAGACAACAGGATCACCACCCATGTCATTACCATGCTTGGGTAGGTTTTGCAAACCGGGCTGGGCTCCAGCCTACAATGGCCATCACAGGCATTCAGCAAAACCAAATGTACAGTAGTATACATCATTTCCATTTAAACTATCCATATGCTGCCAACTTATCATCCTGAAAAACACAGGTCTCTACCAAATGAACTGATGGACCACGGTGCAGTTTCCTGATGGCGCCAGGAAGGAATCATGCACAATTGTTGTCTCTCTGGCAATTCTACATGCACTAAAAAGCAACACACTTCATTACTTAAACACATCTGATTTCACTGACTAGAAGTCAGACAGTGACCACTCAGCAGGCTTTCAGCCAGGCAAAATATTTCTGGTTCCCTTAGGGCTGTGAAACATGCTGCTGATTTTATATTCTCTGTAGGTTTATTCTTCATTTGCATTACAATCTCAGATGTGACCACCTTATATATGTATGTATATATGTATATGTATATATATATATATATGTAGGGGTCTTATTTTCATCTATGCTTAAGACAAAATAAAACTGAAACTCCTTCGGGCGCTGACAGGACAAACATCTAAATACAGATTCACTCCAAAGACACTGGAAATGAAAACACACAGTGCACTGTAGAATGGACCTTCTGACACAGGACACGCTCTCTGCAGACACTACACATGTATGCCAGCACCTACAAAGATTCAACACTACCTCATGTGTCTGTGTAAGTACACACAGTTTGGTTGTAGTGTCAGTATAGCAACTTTCTCTGCAGGCTCTCATGCTTTGTTTCCATTCTTTCCAGAATCTCAGAACTATTTATGCTGTTTTTTATTATGTTGGTTGTTTATCCTACCTCCATGCCAGCTTGTACTCAGCATAGAGCAAGCCACGCGCCAGACGGGGAAGCTGAATCCTAGAGATGGGCTCACTCTGCCCACACAGCACCACAGACACTGCAGACTGAAGCCACTCAGCTGAAAACAAACTCTGCTCTAGCACTAACCCACACTCAATTCAGAGATAAGCAGAGCAGCTACTGCATCAGATCATAAGCTTAGCAAAGATGTCTGTTACGTCCTCATCCACGTCTTCTGGTAGTCGTAAGTTAAAGAAGCCATCTTCTTACCCACCATTCCACAGTCCAAAAAGCAATCCAATGAATATAGCAGGTTGCAATTTAAGGAACAGCTCCTCTCTCCTTGAGCTCAGGTGATATTACTTCCAAGCTCCCTTCTGATCCAGACCTAGCTTGCCCTCAGACAGCGTAGATACAGCTCACAAGCCAACAAGACCAAGGCACAGACTCCAATATGATCCTGCTGTCATCAGTACTGTTTAAATGTCCACACGTTCTCTGGCACTTTTTCTCCAGGCCAATGATGCTTTCCCAGGATGGATCAGGTACTAGCATCACTAATAGCAGCTCCCAGAAGGCAGTGTGGACAAAAGCAGCTGATCTGGGGTCTGAGGAGGGGTCGAGAGACATACACTGTGCTGTGTCATTTGCCCTCAGAGCCAATGAGCAGAACGGCCTCTCATCAACGTTAAAATATTGCCTTTTCATCCCATATTGGTCCAACCCAACAATCCCTTCCTGCAATGAAAAGCCTCATGTTTGGGCAATCGGGGCTCTGTTACCAAGCCAAGGTCACAAGAATGCTTCCAAAAACTTTTCCACTAAGGGTTAAGTTTATTCAGGAGCCTGGAGTACTAAGAGATGGATGTGCTTCCTCTGCTAATGCAGGGGCTCTTTATCCTCCCATGAGTTTCACCTGGTACTGTGCCACTGTGACTCCTAGCCATTTCAGCTTAGCATAGAAGCACTGAATGGCTTAGGCTGGGGGGAACTTTAAAGATCATCTAGTTTTATTACACAAATCCAGGCTACCACCCCCGCAGGACTTGGGGCATGGTATCTCACAGTGAAGAAGAGATGGCTCTGCCAAACTGCCTGAAAAATCCCTTGACATATTACATGGAAAATGTCAGTCTGTGAACCACCCCAACAAACGTTCCGTAACCAGAACCAGAGCCCAGAGGTTAGGACAGTCTATGCGAAACCTGGGGACAAAGTACAGGAGTTCTAACCATAGCACTATCTTACAGATGAACTACCTCACAACTCTGTTGCACTTGAACACAAAATGTGTCTCCAGGCCAGCACCTGCACAAGCAGGCCCAGTACCAATCCACATCTCACCATCAGCCTCTTTGTGGGTTCCTGTAATGCTGGTCAGTTTGCTTACACAGCTGCAGGCTATGACTTCACATCACATCAGTAGATGAAAGACAATCTTGTGTCAGTCCTGTGCTGGAATTTCTGCACAGTTCCACTTTTCATAGTGGAAAATAAAACTTTTTAATCATATGAAGAGATTTTGCAAGGTATTTTTAGTGCAAGGATGATCACAAGGATCTGAACAGGGGAGGAAAAATGAGAAAGAACCCTCGGGTGGAAGGAAAGTTGTGTGACCAGGATTAGAAAGGATTTGACTGGAACATTGGCTTGGATTTGCCCAGACTTGTCAGACAGCAATGGAAGTAGACCTCCTCTCAAGGGTTTTTGGGACAGGATTGCAGGAAGTGCAAGAGAAAGCAGCTTGTGTGAGCAGTATGGGCCAGCCACAGTAGTTTCAAGAGCAACACTGAAGTCTGGTATTAGATTTATACTGGACTGTGGGATTTGTGGAGACCTCCAACTTTTAAAAACCTGATGGCATTACAACACCAACAGCTCATCTCAAGGCAGCAGTCCTCATGTTTTCCCAACAATCTGCAAAGTTCACATTTCTCAACTCAGTAACTAAGATGTTGCCTCAGCATTTTTCTATTAGCATTCTTCAAAGCTCTTCAGATTTCCTCTGCCAGTGCAGCCACCCATCCTCCTCCAACAAATCTCAGACCTTAGTGATTATCACCAGTAAGATCATTGATGTTAGAAGTGCTGACTCGAGAAGATGAGGCTATTTAAGAGTGTTTTACCAGATGTCAGTTGAGTGATCCTGCATCATTTCATGAAGCATGTCACAAAACCTCTTTCTTCCCTGCTGTGTTAAATTGTTACTTACTCTCTCCCTGAGATAGAGACTTGTTTCTTCACAAAGTTGGTCTGAGAGGAACGCATGGGAAAAGTGTGGGAACAGCAGACAACCTCAAGGCTTCCCTTTTTCCTCTTCTCTGCTTCTTGTGAGCAATATTGCATGGTTTAGTTGCTGCACTCTGAAACGCTCTTTCAGTGGGCATGTCCTGCGGTGCCCCTGTTTTGGTGACAGCACTCCTAAATACTGAGAGCACTGTCAAAAAAACAGACTTGAGTTCCTTTTGATCTGAAAGAGACAATTTATTTTTCTCTTTCGGATAGACATAGAATAATTATAGAAGGCATCATGGCATCCACGTGGGAATCACATGCAAAAGCCATCTATCCTTCCAGCATGCGGTGCTTCAGCATCTCATCTCCTCACACGCACAGAAAGCCACAAAAATCATCTTTGGCCAGGAAAAACTTTACTCATGACTTCAATGGTTTTTATTCAAAACTTTTATCATGTCTGCATTTTCTTTTCTTTTCAAGAAAAATAAATCTGTGTTTTCTTATCAAGCAACCAAATCTGTATTTTGAGTACCAAATGTGTTCTAGAAGTGCTGTCACACTGCTGGCTGACACCACTTGTCAGGTTTTATCACCAGATTTTTGCACCAGCAACTCACAAAACCAGAAGAGGTAAAACCCACAGAAGAAGCATCTCAGTTCAGGCTAGCAGTTTTGCATATGGTTTTCTGCTCTGCACCCCTTGGTCACTCATCCTCTTAACCTCCACCAGCATTAAAAGCAAGAACATACAGTGTGCAAAGGTCTGGTGAGAAAGCAGTGCCTGGATTTATAGACAGCAGCCAGCAGTGAGGATTACAGCAGACTGCACCAGGTTGCTCACGAAGAGTAAGGTGAGAGGATTTCAATGAAATTACATAGGAATCTAAGTGAAGAAAGCCCTACCTGAGACCATCAGCAGTACTTCGGTGCTCAGAGGATTCCCTAGCACCAAGCCAGTCCTCACAGCTTCACAAATGGGTGCTGCCTTGGCCACCTGTAGAGCCCAGTGGTCCCGAGATGGTGGAGAGGCAATGGCAGACACTTCCTCGCCTTTGTGGCTGTTGGTGACTAACATGCACACCTGCTTCCTCTGCAGACTATCATCTCTCCTGGGCAGCTGGGCTGTGCATTTTACCAGGAAAACCAGGTGTCCAGAAATACAATTAAAGAAACTTAAATTCCTTCAGATCCTTCATGCTCGCAAAATGCACTGAATACAAATCTCTTTCAAGCTTTCCTCTAGAAAGCACTCAGGACATCATGTTAGTGCACAGGTGCTTAATGCATCTCTGTGTTTATTTGCATATATGCAGCCACACTGAAGGTGTGGCATGAGCACCAGGGCAGCCTGAATCCCTTTCATGGCTCTAGTTGACCTCATAGCACATTTTGGAAACAGAAGTTCCTTGTAAGGAAAATTCCCTAAGCACTGTACACTACTGCTGGGAATTGGGCTCATCTGTGAGCTCCTGCCAATAAGAGAAATATGCTTTTATTCCATATGTGTATGTGTGTGTGTGCATATAGCACATGAATATTTGTTCTGATGTAAAATGTACCTTTCTGTTCTCCTTTCTCCTTGGGCCAGCAGGGTACTCCTGCCCCCTCCGTTTGCTATAGCTTTTGTTGTTCACAGAAGGCATCAGAATCCAGCCAACACACATCACAGATCTGGTGAGAATCATTACTCAGAAATTTGTGCACTAATTAAGCTCTTAATTTTACACAGGAGATCATGTCCTGAAATGCCTTCATAGCATCACAAAAGAGAACAAGCTGGCTGGGATCAGTAAGCACCATCTGAGAATTCTTCTGTAACTTAGACCATCTTCTATTCCACTTCACCCACCCCCAGTCAAGCACGTCACTTTTCCCTCATATCCTTTTGCTGCTTTTTACTTTGAAGCTGACTTCCAGAGATAGCTCAAGTCCTCATTTCTCTGTCCCCCAGCAATGCCAAGCGCAGACTGAGGTCCTTCTACCACACTACAAAGCTAGGTTACTTTATAACAAGACTTGTCTGCCATTCTTTCTACACTGGTAGCGTTACTTAGGCAGCCTTTTTCTAAGCTCAGGCTTTAGAGCTGGGACATACTGCAGCACCACAGTTATCCAAACCACAGCCCAGGGACCAGCTGCTGGCACTGGCCCCACGTGGCAGCCTGTGCAGCAGACCAAGGTGAAAGGTTCCTCAGCACCCACACATCCAGCTGGCTGCCAACCTTTGCCACCCCAGAAGCTTCTGGGAAACCAGAATGACTCCTGATAGGAAAATCAGGAGCTTCAACAATCTACATCATTGTCCAGTCTATGACATTTGCACACAGAGGGACTCTTACGCACATGAATGGCCACAAGATGTAACTGTATCACTTACGTGAGTGAGCCTTTGCAGGATCCCAGCCCCAGGGATTACTGAGTCCAGCAGTGGGAGCGAGTGACAGCAAGATTCTCACAGCATACACGTGGGGTTCCTGATCATTAGAACAAAGTATGAATTATATCACTCCCGTTCAGATGACACAGTTTCCAAATAAGTGCAAACAAAATATTTTCCCTTTGTCAGGCCACCATCACATGATTTACATGTGGCACCCCTTACAACAGAGGCAATTGAGAAGTATATTGGCTAGCTGCTGTCTGCGCGGAATTCCCCCAGCAAAACTGGCCTGGTTAGCCTTGCAGGGCGGTCGACTTCCGCTGTTAAGGTTATTAAGTCTCACGGAAGTCAATGCAAATCATGAATGTACTTAAAAATAAGTATATGCCTGTGGACTGTGGTAAACTAGGATACTGCGCTTTCTGAGCTTTTATTTTTTTGGCTGCTTTGTTTACCAAGGAATATCTCTAAAGGACAGAAATTAGAGAAACTTTCTGAAAGCCGTAAGAATATCTTACAAGCAAGGTAAGTATAAATTTAATGTAAATGCAAGGCAGTTGTATTTACATTAAAATGATTACGTTTAAGATGCAGTTTCCTAGGCCTTTCCAGAGATCGTGCACTCCCTTTGACCCTCAAATAAGCATCTAACCTGGCTAAATTAAAAGAAAATGTAAACCAAATCTTCTACCACTTGCCAATGCAGGATGCACTATTGCCCCAGGCCTCAGAGATCAGGGTAGTTGTACATTCCCGCTTTTATTTAAGCTAATGAGAAGGAGTAGGAAGAGAATTTTTGAGGTGGGATCTTCTTCCTTTCATCTGAAAAGCGGTTACTGAGTTGTTCAAAGCTTTCATGCATAGCTCTGTGTGCTCAGTGCCTCTCAGCGTGTGACTTTCTAGAGACTACTGCTGCACCGTTGAAAGGAAAGGTGAGTTCTTCCTATATGACCCTGGGAAGCAGGCTAAAATCTCAATTAGCAGAGGGCCCCCTGAAAAAGGGGTATGGTTTTTCATTAAGGAGAGCTTGTGAGTGCTTCTCAGTAATTCATTCTATTCTCTTTTCGTTTCTTTGCCAATAATGAAACTCCTTAAAAAGGGTCAGACAGCACGGACATTTTTGGCTTGCAAGTCTAATAGTTTGGTTGTCTATTCTTCTCCATAGCTGCATGCCTGCATGTGTTCAATGACTTAATGGAACTGCTACTTTGGGGCAGCTAAACAGAGAAGCAGACTGCAGCTGCTTCTGAAGGATATAAATATTTTTATAGTCGGGGGGCTCAGCAAGTCCGACAGGATCAAAGACACCTGGGTTCTATTCCTGGCTCTTTTACAGACCTTCTGCATTGTTTTGCTCCTTTCGGTAGCTCTAACTGAAGACCTTTTCCTGCCATATCGATAACCTTAGGTGGGAGATTTTGATCTGAAAATCTGGAACACAACAAGGAATTTGGGGTGACAGGGCTGAACTGTGAATGCCGGCCTGGGCATTCACCTGATAACAAAATCCACCTAAAGCCGTTGAACTGGTCAACACCATGAATGGCTCCAAAGCCAGCTCTGCCTGCACCACTTACCAGTTAGCCATCTGCTCCCTTCAGATACTATTTTATGGCTTTCCTTTGTTTTCAGCAAGGCCTAAACAGGAATGAAATTGTGAGTCTTGTCGCTGGCCCTTTTAAACAAATAGCTCTGCCATCACTCTAATAAGTTTGACAAGTTGGTCTCAGGCCCTGGGCAGGAAGCTAATAAACTTTAAGTTGCTTTTCTATTGTTTTCCTAAAACAATTTGACTTCCTTTCTGATAGCTTCAAATTCCTTCATTAAAAATAGAGTAGCTGGGAGCCAGAGGAAGAGCTGAACTTGAGCCAAGTTGTGCTTACAATGCTGCCTGCGTAAGATCACATTTTTATCCTGATCCACGAAGACTCTTTAAAAGAATGGCAGGCAGACAGCTGCCAGTGCATGTCAGGAACAGCTCGGGAGCCAGTCTCCTCCAGCATTGGTCCTTCAGGCTAGAGGGAATCTCTGGCCAGTAAGCCAGTGTCAGACCACAGCGGGAGGCTGAGTTCCAGGGAGCGGACTGGGGCCAGCTCACCTGCCCAAAGTGTCCTCCCTCAGACACGGATCTCTTCTGGGAGCAAACAGGGACAGAGAGGTGGGCTACAGCAAGACACAGGGGCTGTGCTGAGCCAACGCTTCAGTCACCTGCTCCTCCCTTCACCTGTGCAGGCTCTGCAAAAAGAGGTAATACTCTGTTCTTTCTTCTCACTTTGTGAAACATATTTATGTACATATGTATGCATACTATATTTGTGTGAAGCAGCAGTTCATCTAGGTGGAACTGTACAGGACAAGGTAAATGTCTGGTGGCTGGGTAGATGAGGATTTATTGCTTGCAAATGGCTTGTTCCTCCCTTGGACAAATCTTTTAAGATCTCCATGGTTTGGTTCCTCCACCTGTAAAGCAAGGGGAGCATTTATTATTGCATTATTATTTGCAAAGCTCTTCTCGACTACTTAGAGATGCTGCAGAGTTGGGAGGTGGAAGCAGAGCTTGATTTTCAGCATCACAAAGAAGACATCTAAGCAATTACTTTGGGATATATGGCCATTTCTTCTCAGAGAGATGAAGTCCTCTTCCAGTTTTTCCCAGTGAAAACTTTATTGGCAGGTGATGCTGGCACACAGTGACATTTCACACCTTGTTATTTCTTGTTTTCTCTTTTCTCATTCTGGTGCTCTGAGCTCTGTGGTGGTTTCACACTGATGGGCAGCTCAACTCCACCAAACTGCTCTCTCCATCCCCTTCCTCAAAAGAAAAAGGGAAAAAAATACAATGAAAAAGAGCTCACAGGTTGATGTAAGGACAGGGAGACTGCTCACTAGTTACCATCACGGGCAAAACAGACTCAGCGTAGGGAAGTTACTATAATTTATTGCTTATTATTAACAAACTAGAGCAGTGAAAAGATAATAGCAAACTAAAATCACACTTCGATCCTGCTCACCCTCCTCCCCCTAAGCAGTACAGAGGAATAGGGGCTGCTGTCAGTTCACAGTCCTTCATCTCTGCTGTTCCTTCATGGTCGCTGCCCATGCTTCCCCAGACCTCCTGCTCCACCATGGACCCCTCCTGGGCTGCAGGGAGCTGCCGCTGTGTGCCTGGAGTGCCTCCTGTCCTCCTCCTGCACTGACCTAGGTGCCTGCAGGGCTGCTCCTCTCACATCTCTCACCCCTCTCTCCCAGCTGCTGTTGCACAGCAGATTTTCCCTTCCTTAACTCCTCTCTCCCAGAGCACACCCAGTGTCACTCACGGCTCAGCTCTGGCAGCAGCTGGTCCCTGTTGGAGCTGCTCTGCTCTGACATGGGGCAGCACTGGGCTCTGCTCACAGAGGCCACTCTGCAGCCTCTGCACTACAAAAAGCTTGCCACAGAAACCCAATACAAGCTAGAAAGGAACGGTGGGGAAAAATGTCCAATGGCATCAACAAGGATTTTTTTTTTTTTACTAAGGGAGGAATAGCGACTATAAAACTATCCCTCATCATTTGGGGACCTATCTCACACGCTACTCCTGCTCCCTTGGGCCAGGCCTGTCTTTGGGAATTTGCCTTCTGCTGGAGGATGCCTTCAAGCTGTCTCCAGAGGTCTAATCTATAACCAAGAACTTCTTTCTCTCTCCTTCTCTTTCAATCATACCCACGGCAGGGGATTTGGGATAGAATGCCTCACCAGGAAGGTAGCATCCTCAGGCACTTGAGAGAGAGTACTTAGCCATGTCCATTCAACACGTGACAATACAAAGAGGCAGAGTAACTGCAATGCTGGCCAGGCATCAGAGATAACATACCTACAAGAATTTTCTGTCTCAACCATTGGTGGTGACAGAGAGGCATCCGAAATTTCCCAGGACAGTAAATCTGATGTATTCCCCAGCCACATAGCCCTCTGTAGCAGCAGGACAGAGCGAGATATTTTACTTCTAGGCAATCTCTTGAAGTTCTCAAATCTCAGGAGGACATTTACCTGCATTTGAAGCAGCCTTCCAGCAAAGCCAGATGCTGCAAGAGCATCTGCTTTATGTGAAGAAGTTCTTTCTTATGTGAGCTCTCATCTGTATTACTGCATGCTTGCAGACCTTCTCCGCGTGCTGTGTCGGCTTGCTCTCGCTGTTTGTTTAAATCCCTGACACAGAATGAATACTCCATTAAATAACCATGGGATCAGTGCTGAAAAACTCATCACGCTGAAACTCTGTGCAGGATTTACCTGGCTTCTCCATGAAAAGGAGCAGCTCTGATAAGGCAATAAGGGAGGTGCAGGAAATAGAAAGAGAAGGGGACCTCTTGGCTTATCAGCTTCAATCCCTTTGAGTAACAGGCAAGTACAAAACAAATGGCCTTTTCTAAACTTACTAAGCTCTATCCTAAATCTCATTAGGTTTTTGCCCTCACTTCTGTTACTAGAATGCTGTTCCAGCACCTCCTTCTCTGCCCTGTTGCTTAGAAACCTTCTGATTTCCAACCTAAATTCATTCATGGCCAATTTATATCTATTTATTCTTATGCCACATTGTCCTTTAGTGTATGTAGCTCTTCTCTCTCCCTAGCACTTACTCGCCCAACCCCCAACTCTGGGAAGTATTTATAGGCAGCAAATCTCTCCTCTCTTAACCTTTGTTCTGCCAGACTAAGTAACCAAGCTCCCTTGTAGTATTCACCCTGCAGGCACGTCACACCATGTTTTAATTACTTCAGGTAGCTGCAGTAGCATGAAGCTCAGTGCAAAATAATGAATGCAGGAAAGCTTGTACTGATACCTCATCTATTTTCAAATCAGCTCAGATATCTGTTTGCAGTCACTTCTGTGACTGGTAAGTAAACACACTCTTGGCTGAGGGACGCTTTCCGTTCCTCTGATCACCCTGATGCCTTTCTCTGCACCTGCTCCAGGCTGAGCATCTCTCTTGAACATGAGCAAGCACTGCACACACTGCTCTGCTGGGGGTCTCACATCCTCTTGAACAACATTAATCTTACCTGCTGCAAGTGGAAATACTGCTGTGTCCTTGGGGTTCACCTGCCATTTTTACCTGCACATCCCATCGCTGGTTCCTCCCCTGGTGACCTTCACCCAGGACGTTCCCTTTCTGTCATGCCAGCTAGGAACTTCCAAAGGCTAAGAGAGATTTTTGTTACAGCAGCAAGGTCCTAGTGTGTGCGACTTTGTATTTTCCCATTTAAACCTCACCTTAGTCACTCCAGTCATAAAGAGCCTCCAGTTCTCCTGGTGCTGGAATCCACCTCTACCCCAACACTACTTCCCAGCTTTCCTACATCAGCAGATTTCAGTAGCATTTCTACTTTCGGTGCCAAGGTAATTAACACAAACATTTAGAAAAATCAGTCCTAAGTACAATCCTTGATCAGCCCCACAGCTAACTTCCCTTCAGCCTGTTAGGAAACTGGTGTCTCAGTGCCAGCAGTCTCTTACTCACTTGAGGATTTCACTAATAATCCCTGCCTTCTTCAGCTGAATCTTCTACATTAATTTGCTCTTTTTTTCTGGGACACTGTATCTTGTGCCTCACTGAAGTCTAGGTAGATACAGTCTGCTATGTTTCTTTTACCAAGAAGATCAGGAATCTTAGCCCCAAAAAGCCACTTATATTTGATCAAAAGATGGCGCATGTTGTTCTATTTTTCCCTTACCTCCTGTATTTCTCCTTTGCTGCAAAATATGTTCTACAGCGCTGCAAACTGCTGAGATTCACAGTCTGCACATGGCAACTGTCAGCTGTTCATCTCATTCCCACTGTCTAGGGGAATCTTCTCTTCCACTTGATCTCCTCATTCAAGCCATAAAAGCTTTGCATAGCAGTTGCTTGGGGAAGGGAGGAAAAATCCTTCTTCCCAGCTCACCAGTGGAGCTGGGGAAGCTGCCTCTGTTTTTCTCAAGAGGTGGCAATAGCAAGAGGAGGAAGGGCACACTGAGGGTCTGGCAGAGGCATCCATACAACACCCCCACCCTCCTGTCTTTTGCATCCCACACTGCCTTCACCCATTTCCCTTCTGTGCACCAAAATTCAAACAGCTCCCATCATCACCAAAGAAAAAAAATGAAAAAAGAACTCGTAACGGTTACCTCATGTGCTCAATGTGTGTATCTGACAGAAACCTTCTCCTCATATCATACATACATACATATACAGCATATCTGTTCAATTGTAGGGGAACTAGAACAATGCTCAGGTAAGAAATATAAAGGAATGATAAAGAAAAATCAGATCTGACCATTCTGAGTATACAACAAAGGTTCAGCAAGGCAGGGAGCATATGCTGTATTTCAGACAGCTTGCTCACAGGAACAAGCCCTAAGACATCTACAAGCTAGAGCTGTATTACTAACATCTGTTTTGGACATCTCTTTGATGAAGTTCTTGACAATTTCACTGGCATAAAATCAATGGAATAATCAAAGATATAATACTGCTATGCAGGAGAGAGAAAATCAACTCCAGAAATATTCCTATTTTCTTTGAAGTCATAGGAGACCCTTCAACAAAAAGTTAGAAATGTAGTGGCAAATGATTATCAGTTTCTTGATATCAGGAGTTGACTGAACTGTAATGGGAACGTACTGCATGTCCTACAGCAGCCATCAGTGAGGATTTAGCAGGAGGGAGTTTTGCCCTCCTGAAAATGAGGCGCATTCTTCGCTTCAGGATGGGAGTGCCCACATAGGGCACGAATCCAAAGTAGCTTCTGTACAGCTCTATCCCTGCATAGCCTGGCCTCCAGTCTTCTGATTTAGCATGAGAACAATGATTGGATCAGAAGAGTTGTCAGTTCTGTGGTTTAGTCTCTGGACTTCATGATCTACATTAGCTGCTGTACAGAGACAGCTGGGGAGTTATGTTCTGGATGGGAGATACTTAGCTCAGGAAGGATGGCTAGAGGATCACCAGCCAAAGTTTGTGTGTAGCAAAACAGTCTTCTAAGCAAAACATACTCTCCTTTATCAAAGCAAGAAAGGCCCAAATGTTCATGTATCGAAGTGTATGTGTGGGAATGTGGGAGGCTGTCAAAAACCACCTCGCCTGACAGGCAGGTTCTCTCTATGCATCTCTAAGGGGATCTGGGATTTGTTTCTGGGAATCACTAAGTGCCCTGTGGGACAAAGCAGTAGCTATGCTCCAGCTCCTTACTTGCAGAGGCGCAGGATCTCACTCCTCACAAATTCTGCTTTGCCTAATCTTGAATGAGTCAGAAAAAAACCCTTCACTGATGTCCTGTGCACAAGAACCTTCTCAAGTTCTGGCTGGGATAGCTGTGGGGCAACCCCATCTCTTTACATTTAAGGAAGACTTAGACCATGGCATGTTATCTGGAGGAGGAGGTGTAAGGAGCAGCGGCAGCAGCAACTGGAAGGGACGGGGTTCAGAAGGCAGCAGTGAGTGCCTCCTGTCAGTATGGGGAGGGTGGCACGGGGAGAGGCTGAGTATGGAGAGGGAGAAAAAAAAACATGGTCTTTAAAGGAAAAAAAACAGGAAACTAGGTTTGAAAATAGAAAGATTAAGTTGGAGGTTGTGGGAGAGACAAGAAAAGTAGGTGAAGAAAGAAGGGGAAAGGCAGAGAGGCGGTGGGGAAGACAGAAAGTGACATGGAAAGGGGGTGGAGAAAAAAGAGGGGAAGAGAGAGAGAACCATACAAAAGGAATAAAACCAAGCAACTGAGAAGAACGAAGGATTGAACTCAAGTACAGAAAGGAAAAGCAAGGAAAGGAGGAAAAGAAGAAAAGACACTGGAAATCAGGTAAGTAACCTTGAGGGGGAAATAACTAGAGAAGCATCAACAGGGAGATCAGGCTGTTAGACTCCAGGGTAAAACAGCAAGAGGGGAGAGGTGGCCTTGGTGAGGCAGAAAAGGACAGACAAAAATAACTTCACAGTTCTGCATTTTCTTCTCATTTCTCTCCAAAACATTCCCACTAGTAACAAGGTGGGCTTGGAGCATTTAAAAAATTACATTGCCTTTGCCAAAGGCACTGACAGAACTGACGGAGTGCCCTTGCAGTGAATGTGGATACCAACAGATTTCAGTGTACAGGAAGGCAGGATAAAAGCTCCAAGTACCCTCCAACATTATAATGTGCAAATTGCAGTTTCTCCTAGATCCTGTCTCAGCACACTGTCAGGCTGAGTGGTGAAGGGAACTCTTACCTGTGAGAAGCTACCAGGGCATGAGCGCTTTAACAAGCATCTGCTTGAGCTGCCTATCCCAAAGCACACAGAATAGTTTAAAATGTTGTAGCTTCTTTTCCATGAGGATACTCTGTCCTGGAGTTTGTGGCACAGACCCTGGGAATGCAAGTCAAGTGTAGGAAGGTGCCATGCTCGTGTCCCCCAATCATATGTACAGCACACACAGTGGGTGGAATGCTTTCCTTTTCCATCCCAACACTGCTCAGAGCAGCCTCAGGGCAGACGTACACAGATCCAGGGGACAAACACTCACCCCCACTAGCAGATTCCTCTTTTTTTTTTGCCTTCCAAACTTTTTTCCCCCTTGCATTTTCAATAATTATCCTATTACACTTCTATAATTTAACATCTCTTGTGTGTCTCAAAGAATAGCCCAGCTTGAAAATATGGTACCCTTATAGCTCCATCTGGAAAGAAGCAATGACTGAATGCAAAGGTTATCTGGTAATTGCCACCTCTGATCCAGCACAATTTCTTTGGTAACCCAAAATCAAACTTTCATTTCCCAAAGGGTCATTCTACTCATCACTCATAGCATCTAATGAATGAGCTTTGTGCCATTCTGGTTTTAATAGCTTGAGTAAACTGAGGCAATACCTCTGTCCCAGAAGTACTGCACGAACCCATCAGAGGATGATGTAAATAGCCTTTCTGGATAAACTTTAGACAAAAACAACAACAACAACAAAACCTAACAGGCTAAATCAGCATTAATTGCTGAAGTCTTCCTTCACGCTACCATCTTGGTGAAGCAGTATGTATGAAAAGTTTTCCCTGCTGCTTATATGATCCTCTCCTTAAGGCTAAAGAACTCAACGTGTGGGGTATATGTCTGCATATCCGTGTGCAGCTAGGAGTGGGTTAAACTGTTATTCAGAATTCTCACATCCTTGCTGTAGTTGTGCTAGAAGCCAAGCATTTCGGCATCAGCTGGTCTTTTAAAAATCAACTTTGAGAAGAAAACAGAATCTTTCTGACTTTCTTCCCTCTTTCCTTGAGAGCTAAACGATAGTTGAGGAGAATTCCTGAAGGGTTCAGGGTTTAAAATACTCATCAAAATCTGGCTGCTTGGGAACTATGTTAAGTATTCCTGCCACTGTAAGTATTTGGGATTTGTTTTTGTTCTTCCACTCACCAGAATATATTATCACAATTCTTTAGTATTTTGGACTTCCACATGAAAAATGTAAATCTTGCCACAGAAGATACAGAAGTTCCTACCCAGCCTCTCTTCTCTTTTTGACCTTCAGACAGATTTCACTCATTCTGCATGTTTGTCCTTGTTTTCTGACTTATCTCAAAGCATTGAAGGAATGAGTAATTCAGCTCTATTCCAGGTCATCAGGGAGCAGATTTCAGAGACTGCTCTGCACCTCGGGTGCTGCTGTATGAAGCACGAGGACAGAGACTTAAAATTAGAAATAGCTCCCGGGAGGCACCAGAGAAACTTCAATCTTCAAGCTAAAAATTCATAAAGAGAAAAATAAATCAATTTTATGGCTATTGATAAGCAACAGAGAGATCTCACTAAGCACTGTGCTAATAGGCCAGCTCTTTCCTGAAACAAAGAAACATTCATGCCATGCAGCAAGAAATGAGCATACAGATGAAGAAATGAGCATCCAGTCTATTTTCCAAGAGGGGTCAGTATTTTTTTAATGTAAGAACTAAGAGTTTTACACTTAACATTTCTATCTTTCTTCATTACCTTTGTTGTGATGGACACATCTTGAGAGTGGTTGAGAATTTCTGTATGATGCTCTTCTGCCTTAGAAGTGGAAAAGCTGGCAGGTGCCTTTGTCAGGGCACAGGGTGACCACAGAAGCAGTGGTCCAGCCAGGGTGTTCCAGAGCTCCAAGATCTGGTGAAAAAGGGAAAGAAGAGTGGCATGGGAGAAAAACTGTCCCCAGTTTAAAACCACATAGAGCTATCCAAGACTGGGTTTTAATCTTGCTGTTCACTCCAATGTCCTATGCCATGAATCACTCAATCCATGTTTGTTTACAAATGGTTCCCCAGCGGTGCCTCTTAAATGCCTGAATTTTGGATGTGGTCTGACGGGTGGAACTGATACGTGCTTCTGCTCCACTGTTAACCCAAGAGAGCTCCGTGTCAAACATACGTTATACAGGTCTGAGATCATGGAGGAAAAAGCTAGCAGATTATTAACATCTCCATCCAGCTTCTGAAAGTAAATAACATTTTTTTATCTTAATCTCTGACTGCTGTAAAGTTGCTATAATACCATTTGCGTACCTCCAAGTAATCATGAAAATAAGTACAGAAATAATTGTGAAGCAATCAGATACTGTAGGGATGAAAGCCGTAGGAAAACCCATGAGGAAACGAATAATTCTGTCTTTTGAATCGGACTTGAATAAAGTACAGTAAATGAGGCACAGGCCACCCACTGAACAATAAGGAGAAAACAAAGCATTGAATAGCTGCTGTGCAAGAAAGTCCCAGCCAGGCTGGCACAGAATGAGGCAGGCATCCTGTACAAAGAATGAGGTGACAATGCAAGGATGTGGTTAAAGGCTCATAGCTATGAGGCACAGGCACAAAGAGATTGAATTAAGATTACTTAAAAAGTAAAGATTACTTAGAAAAGTAACTACTTGATAACTCTCTACCGCTTTTGAGCATTTAATATTAGCTGTTGTTAAAGGAGTATGTATATGCCGATACATGCATGTATGCTTAGTATATAAAATAATCCACTCACAAGCTACAGCCATACTCTGCTCTGAATGAGAAACAAAATACTTGGAGGCAAAGCTATGGCAATGAGGCTGGGATGTGAAGAGCATCCTATGGATCTTTGGACAGAAAGAAGAAATGTAATACTGAGTGGGCATTAGACAGCTGCTGAAAATTTCCCCATTCTAAATCTGAAAGTGCTAGCAACCTGAGTGATGTAGAGATAAGCAATCAAGAGAGCCAAACAGCTTCAGGCATGGGACCAGAGGAGGGAAGGGGTAGGCAGAGGGGAGAAGCAGGGACATGGTATGTCTGAATGTGAGCCGTGTCCTTTTCCCATTAACTCTACAGTCTGTTTTGCTTCAATACTGCTCTACGTTGCATCTTGTGCAGTCTGTGGAACAGCCTAAGCCCATGTGGACTGTTTGTTTTACCACTATATCAGGTCCAATGTGATGCCTACCATCACCTCCTTGTCCCCTTACACCAGCCTCCCCCACTGACGATGCAACGCACACAAACAGTTTCTGTCAGCAGAGCTCAAGAACTGCTTTACTATGGCAATCCCCACATTTGTCAACGTGATTCTGCCTTCCAGAGTTCCCTCTGCCTTGTTTGGCTGTCCCCTCTCTGGTACACAGCTCTGCCCAATTTAGTATCAGTTGCAGATACATCTAGGCTAGCTTCTCCCCACAGAGATAAACAAACTGTCAAGAGCACCGAGCTCTGTAATTCCGAAATGGATGCTCTTCAACATGCTGGTTAAGGAATAAGGAATAATACCCATCAGCCTGTTTGTAGTGTTTACATCAGAGAGAGAATTGATTTCTTTTTTCTAGCAAAAAGCATATCTGTGCCTTTATTTAGCTTATCCCAGGTCCATTTCTATCACATTTGTTTGGCTAAGGGCCTATATTTGCAAGGCACAGAGAGAATCCCAAGAGAATGAGAGGGTGCTCCCTGCATGCTAAGTATAAGCCTGGATGCCACTACCATGTAACTATTTGAAGCAGGCTTTCAAACACAGAGGGACAAATTCATTCCTCAGCTGGACCCAGATGAGTTCAAGGTCTTCTCTGTTTTTAGTCTCTCATGTCTGCATCGGGCAGAGCTGGGCTCTAACGCCTGGGTTACATATGAGCACAATCTGGCTACAGACATAAAAAAAAGAAAACCAAAATATTAGCTATTCTGTACAGACAAGCAATAATAATACAGCAAACGGGGAGCCTGCAGTTTCCACTATCACTCTAGATGAAAATATTCCACATAATACCGTCATCTGTGTGTGTAACACGTCCCTGATGTATGCACTTAGAGGTGTTGAGTGAGCTCCCTCTGTGCTCCTGTGCGTCAGGAGGTGACAGGTCATTCGGCTCCCTTATCTCCTCACCCACACCCTTTTTTGTGAACTCTGAGATTTTCCACATTTGGAGAGGAGGGGGAAGGCACACCTCATTAGGAATAACGAGCTGTCTGCAACTGCAAGCTGGGCCATGGCCTGGGTATCAGCACGACCCCTCCAGAATCTGCAGTGAACTCAGGATGAGCAGAGAGATGAGAAGCATGGGATGGCTGTCTGCTGGCACAGAGGTGTTAATACAGAGAGCTGCCTCTCCTGTGAGATATGAGCACAGGAGTCAAAGTCACTGTCCTTGCTGCTTATTCGGGACAGGACTCAGACCCCAAGGAACTAGGAAGGAACCCAAGCAAACATGTCACTTATTTTTTGTTTTGTTCTTTGGAAGCAGAAAGGAACGAACCTATTAGACCAGATCCATGAACAGATCAGAGTAACCACTCTGGCTAAAGAACTATTCTATTTCAGGCAGAAATTTATCATAAACACGTGTACATGCCTATGAAGCCACAGGGATGGTGTTTCATGGAATCATAGAATCAGAAAGGTTGGAAATGACCACTAGGTCATCTAATCCAACCACCAATCCAACACCGTGCCTACTAACAATGTCCCTAAGTGCCACATCAGTGTGTTTCTGCAACACCCCCAGGGACAGTGACTCCACCACCTCCCTCGGCAGCCTGTGCCACTGCCTCACCACTCCTTCTGAGAAGAAATTTTGGTAAGCTTTGGATCACAATACCTGATGTGTCACTGCACGTTTATTGTATATACACACAAAAGAGCCAGTGCCAGTTGACTGAACAAAGCTATACGTACTGTGGTGGGCTTCAGCATCGCATTGATTTACATCCAGTTGCATTGACTTATGACCTGAGGCTCTAAAAGGCCTCTGGAATTCAAAGCATTGCTCTCACACTGAAGAGAGCATTTCTCAATTTATTCATCTTTTAATGTTTAAGTCATGTGCCCCTAGAAGGCTCCCTGACAACAAAGGAGCACTGTATTTGTACATTGAAAAGTCAACTTCCTTTGAGACACTGACCCAAGGCTGTGCACTCTGCTGCAATAACAAGATGGTCACCTCTTAGAAAACACCCACTGGTTCTGCCAGGCATCTCTGCTACAGAAGAGTAGCATGACAGGAATATATTTCAGATTACAGAAAGATAGAATGGCTTGGGTTGGGAGAGACTTCAAAGATCATCCAGTTCCAACCCCCCTGCTGTGGGCAGGGTTGTGATCCACTAGATCAGGCTGCTCAGGGCCCCAACCAACCTAAGTGTCCAAGACAGTATTGTCTCGGGACACAAGCAAGAAGGGCATCAACTTGTCCTGTGGTTGTGGTGGGTAGAAAAAGATTAGAAGCAGTGCTTGTCACTATCACAAAGTCTAAGAAGCAGTGCTACACGGCATAAAGGCCATAGATTTGCAAGCCACAGACACTGTCCCCATGCTGCATAGTGACACAGTGACCTTGAACATGCAGTTTGAGCATTTCTGCACCCGAAGTGGAATGCTGAGAGATTGTACTGCTGCTAACAGGGGGCTGGAGATCATTAAGTGAAATGTGCAGCCGTAAAGCAAACCTGGGCTAACTACCTGGCAGTGCAGAGATGGAAACCTCTTTCCTAAGTGTCTACAGGTGTGAACAGCCAAATTTACAGTGCTGGGAGCTCTCAGGTCTGGTTGCAACCAGACAGTTATTAATGCAAGGGAAAAGACCTCTGCTACGTGCCTCAGCAGTAGCTACCTGCTGTGCCACAGATTGCCTGGACCTGGTAGGAGGTGACAAAGCTGGAGGAAGGCAGGCCACGAGTAACTCCTAGGCACTGGCCTTGCCACAGCTGGCTGGCATGCTCCACTAAACAGGACTGAGGCTTTCAGTTGCTCAGAGTGGGGGACCTGTTGCACGGCCTTGAGCAAAATGCACTGACTTCGAATCCACGACTTTCTCACCTCTCTGGGGAACCACACCTCCATGACACAAAGGAGCCCTTCTCTACAGCCTCTCTGAGCCTGCCTGGGACTCACCAAGAGAAAGAGGTAGGCTGAGTGGGAGAGCAGAGAGTACAGTCAGGCTCTCCACCTTATTTTAGAAACAGTCCGCAGAGATGTCGACCTCCTGTCACCTTCCTTGTGGGAAAAGTTAGTGTGAAGTGTTGAGCTCAGCTATTTATATCACTGCTGATAGTCTCGCCTGTCTGATAAAGAGGGGAAAACAGTGGATTCCTAACAACTCCTGGGGAATCAGACTCTTATAAAGAAGGAAATCGGACAGCGATAGCCTTCTTGCCTTTTTGGTGCGACCTTCCTAGCCGTGCTCCACAGCCCTGGTCAGTCTGCCCAGCAGAAATGCAAAATGCCTGCCTGCCATTCACAGCACATTGCATCAGGACAGGAGAGGCAAAACTGCTCTGAGAGCTACGAACACTTCTCCTCTCACAGAGGAAGGTAGCGCAAGGAAAGGATAGTGGAGAGCTGCACTTTGGTGCTGAGCCAGCCTGGCATACTAGCAGGTGCCATCCCGCTGGGGTATTTTTACCTTGGAATTTGGCAGTCACAAGGCTCGGAGTTGGGTGGATGCCATGCTTGGTCTGCAGTTTTGATACTTGTTTTTTTCCCAGCTTTAATTGCGTTCCAGGTGATGATTAAGGCAGGACAGCCACATCGCTGGGTTTATGCTGGGCTTTGTCACATACACGTTTCATGCTGCCAAGATCTCCCGGCTGCACACAACTCCTTTGTTAATCCAGCGGAAAGCTGCCAGCCAAGTGCACCACAGTGCAGTGGCACAGCCAGAGACACTGCATGAATATGCATGACTGCTGTCAAGGCAGCCTGCTATCAGGTGCTGAGACCTCACAAAGATACCCAGAGGTATTTTTTTGCTGAGTCACGCCAGAGAGAGATGAGATTTGTCCAATTAAGTCCAAAGTAGGAATGTAAAAGCTACAGATGCTCACACGCTGAGAGGTCAAAGCATGTGGGGATAACAGTCTGGGAATGAGGAAAGGGAACTATATGGAAAATTCCCAATAATGGTAAAGCCCTGATGAGAAAGGCTAGGTCAAAGTGTGTCCTGCATAGCCTGGAAAAGCTGTCAGGAGGTGACAGTAATTCTTTGCTTGCTGGCAGCACAGAACTAGATGCTTTCGCCTGCTGTTGTCAGAGGCCCTTTAACTGGCATCACAAGAATAGCTCACTAATACCTAAAAACAGCTAAGCCAAAAGCACTGAACTAGGAAGGAACCACTTTCTCTTGGTATCCAACACCTATCCCCTTGCAGCAGCCCCCTGGCTCTCTGGGGCTGCAGCAGGAAAAACATTCAGCTCTTTGGGCAGCCCCTCCACCAAGCAGCCTGTGCAGGGGAGCAGCCAGAAGGGAAGGACAGAAGGAATGGCCCTACTACCTAGTCCAAGCCTAATTGCTGCCAACATTGGGTCATTCAGATTTAACTCCTTTTGAAAGATACTGTGCAAACATTTGACTGTCACTCTCATGTCCGGTGCCATTTTTAACCTCTGGACTCCTCCTGCACTCACGTGTGCCAAATTCATGTTCAGTACACATTAATTTTAATATTCGAGAGTATCTAGGTGTAGTAACCTTCCCTACAGGATGGCTTGTCATCAGTTTGTCAAGAAAAAAAAAGAAAAAGAAAGAAAAAAAAATCCTGGATTAAATGCAATTCTCTGTAAATATCTCCTATCACTGATTTATCTGTCTGTACTGAATTCCCTGGGGCTCACAGAACAAAGCCATATTATAATTTCCCCCGAACACACTAACTGCACCAGAGTCATTTGGTGTAAAGTCATTTCAAAAGACAGGCCCTCCGATTTCACAGTTTACCAGTGCCAATAGGGGGAGAGTTAGCAAGACATGATGATTTTCTGTGTTGCTGCTCTCTGGTTCTTGGCTGGCAGCAGATAAAACAACTTCAGCATACCCCCGAAGCCTCCAGGATCTACATTCACATGACTGCAGCATGTCTGCCAGCAAAGAGCCACAGCCCATCTTTGGCTTCCCTGTATGCCCCTTCTTTCTCCCTCCTCACACAGATTCCAACAGGTGGAGGGGCAGCAGGAGACCGCCTCCCATCTCCTTACCTGGGAAATCCTCATGGTAGCCCTCAGCAGCACCAGCAGCTTAGGGATTCAGCTTTTGATCTTTGTCTCATCCATCCTTGCAGACTGACACTGCGCACAGACAAGTAATGGTGTAAATCATCATGTGCATTGCTACATTAAATTATACCAGTTACATAGCTGGAGGAGGGGTATCATTCTCTCAGCAATCATATCTCTGTGCTCTCCAGCTTTTGCTCACAGGAAATCTACACAATATTACTGCAGTAAATTTTCAGCGTTTAACAGTGTCTATTGTCCACAGTCTTTGCACAGCAAAAACAACTGCTTCTCAAATATGAGATGAAGGAAAATAAAGAAGCATTAACACTTCTGGCCCCTATAACTGTGAAGTTTACCTCGACTAGTGCTTTTAGTATTTCATTATAACGATTATTAAGTTTGCATATATTTATTAAAAAGTATTTTTATTTAATTAAAAAAATTAAATAAGTCCCTCTTATTTTCCAAAAGAGGAACTGTGGGATCAGAGCCCCTAACCCATGCACAAGAAAGAGCTTCTCAGTGCCCAGGGAAGGTATGTACAGTCAGCCTAACTG
Source organism: Cyrtonyx montezumae (assembly GCF_038088225.1). Lineage (NCBI taxonomy): Eukaryota > Metazoa > Chordata > Aves > Galliformes > Odontophoridae > Cyrtonyx > Cyrtonyx montezumae. The sequence goes on from NW_027072034.1 coordinate 71,829,929, forward strand.
GACCAAATTATTACACAAGAGCCCCACAAAAGACAGAGTAAACCCATCATTCTCTTTTTATCCAGGGGGTTAAATTTCTTGGCCAGAAACAATCTGCCAGAGTAAAACAAAACTGAAGTAGGCTCCCCTACACCTCAACTTTGCAGTCACAGTACCAGCCCAACTAACTTTTCCTCCTCACAGCATATGATTGTTCCCAGAAGCTCCTGCTCCCCAGGAAGCATTGCAGGGAAACTTTTCTTCTTTGTCTATATAATTTGAGCAGTGAATACCATCTCAGGGCTTAAAAGGAAGGAACAATCTCCACCATTTTGACTGGGTAGGTATGGCAGTGTGGCTGCAAGTTAGGTTTATAACACTGGCACAGCTCTTGGAAATCTATACACATCCCAAAACTGTTCAAACATGAAACAGCTGGAACTAGTCATACTGCCAAACCAAAGCACAACTTATGGGCAAAAGGCAGGTGGGCAACAGGAAGGCTTTCCACGCATTTCTTTCGGTGATGACACTGAGATCAGAAACAAAGCCCAGATCTGCAGGGTCTTCACATTCTAAGTGTCAGTGTAGATTTCATGCAAAGGCAACACATGAACGAGCCCAGGCAGTGCTGAGACCAAGCTGTGTGCTCCAGCCTTATCTCCTGGAGAATCAATCCATTTATGGATTCTCCAGAGTGCCGTTTGCAGACGGATGAATACTGTTTTAACTACACAGTCCACAGGGGACACAGTGTGCAGGCTGTGGTGAAAGGACTTTCTAAAGTGAGAAAAAAATCTGTCTCACCCTCAATATTTTAGTAGCTCGTTTACAGATTGTGGTTGGATCGTGCTGAAAGTACTGAATTAAAAAAATAAAATAAAATAGAGCCAGCCAACTCACATTGTCTTTAGCAGATATGAAACAAAGTTTTCAGCAAACATGAACCCATTGATTTCAGGTCAAATAAAAACATTCCCTTCGACACAAGATAAATCGTTTCACTCCATGCATCCCTAGCTGGCCATTTCCTAACCTTAGGATCACTCTCTTCTATCTTCTCCCACAGAGGCTGTCTCCAACTCTGTCTTCAGGACTTCTACCCACTCCTGGTGAGCAGAAATGGGGGACTGGAGTTTCCTGGGAGAGTTCCTCGAGGAGGTCCACAAGCACTCCACAGTGGTGGGGAAGGTCTGGTTGACTGTGCTGTTCATCTTCAGGATGCTGGTACTCGGTACAGCAGCTGAGTCCTCTTGGGGGGATGAGCAGTCCGATTTCATGTGTGACACTCAGCAGCCTGGCTGTGAGAATGTCTGCTACGACAAGGCCTTCCCCATTTCCCATGTCCGGTTTTGGGTGCTTCAGATCATCTTCGTCTCCACCCCGTCTCTGGTATATATGGGCCACGCGATGCACACAGTGCGCATGGAGGAGAAGAGGAAGATGAAGGAAGCAGAAAGAGAGGCCCAGGAGATGAAGAATAGTGGTGACACGTACTATCAGCAGAAGTGCCCCATAGCAGAGAAAGCTGAATTGTCTTGCTGGGATGAATCAGGAGGCAAAATCATACTCAGAGGCAGTCTGCTGAACACCTATGTCTACAGTATTTTGATTCGCACTGCCATGGAAGTTGCCTTCATTGTGGGACAGTACATCTTGTACGGGATCTTCCTGGAGACCCTGTATATCTGCCAGCGGGCACCTTGCCCCCATCCTGTCAACTGCTATGTTTCCCGTCCCACAGAGAAGAACGTGTTCATCATCTTCATGCTTGCCGTGGCCGTGCTCTCCCTGTTTCTCAGCCTGGCTGAGTTATACCACTTGGGCTGGAAGAAAGCCAAAGAAAGGTGCTCCCGTGCCTACAAGCCCAGCCCAAGCTCAGCTCCACGGAGGCTGGAATCCTCCCCACAAGTAGAAAGAGCCCAGATGTACACTCCCCCGCCGGATTTCAATCAGTGTTTGGCAAGTCCCAACGGGAAGTTCATCAGCCCCTTCAGCAACAAGATGGCCTCCCAGCAGAACACAGCCAACTTCGCCACTGAGAGGGTCCACAGCCAGGAGGATGCTGCTGGGGAGGGGCCCTTCGTGAAATCCAGCTACATGGAGAGCCCAGAGGTGGCCAACGATTGTGCGGCGCCTGCCCTCCCTGAGAGCTACTTCAACGAGAAACGCCGCTTCAGTAAGGCCAGCCGTGCCAGCAGCAAGGCAAGGTCCGACGATCTGTCGGTGTGACCTGTCTCCAGGAGGGAGGAGGAGCGGTCTCAGCGTTTAGTAAAACTCCTGCAAAGTGGACTGCAGACTCTTGCCACAAATCCCTCTCCGTTTTAATGCCCTCCTGCTCCTTTTCGGTGAACGTCATTGTCATAATCAGACAGCACTTCTCACAGCTTAAGGCAGGGGCGGCCCTTGGAAGACGCATACCTGGAGGTTGAAGAGAGGCACCAGTCTTCAGATGTGAAGTTCTCAGCCCCTGAGACTTGAGGGGACTGAGGATTCACCAACCTTAGCCACAGGCTGGCACGCTCCTGCAGCTGCCCGGCTGCCTCAAATGCAAGGCAGCCATCACTGTGACACCATTCTGCAGACTGAGTGGACCTCAACCCGCTCCTGTCTTTTTTGATGTCTATTCAACATGTACTAAAACAGGTGGGCAGTTATACCGAGCTGAAGCTTCTCTCACCTGCAGGGATCAGAAACACGCTTTTAGAAAGACTTCCTCTTTTTCTTTGCTCTTTCTCTTTTTAACCCCCTCCCCTTTTAACCCCTACCCAGATATTTTAATCCAGTTTACTTATACAGTAAATCCTACTTGAATTTTTGACACTGTGCATAAAGCTCTTCCCCATAGATAAGGATGCCCATGCACAGCTGCCTCGTGTCTAACTTTGGTATCCCTTCCTCATTCTTAAGCCAGCAGAGCAGCTGGGCCGGGGCCCTGGGATATCGCTCAGATGACTGCTTGATGAAGACTAGGGAATGTTCCCAACATACTTATGTCATCAATTACAAGCAAGACACCCACTAACAGAAATAGAGATTGTCCTGTGAGAACAGATATCTAACTACTAAAAAAGGAGGAAATATCACATGGAAACAGTGATTTTTCCCCCTTTTAAACTCATCTTTCAAGCAATCTGAATGCTGCCAAAAGGGTGCTACCACCTGCTCATTTGGGAGAAAAACATCCTCTGTTTATCTGCAGAACAGGTACAGCCTGTGTTTTCTTGCTACCACCCCATCAAAATATTTCAGCATCTTTTGCAAGGAGCAAGAGTCCTGTCCAGGTCCTGCACATCACTGAGCTCCTGGCTGCTCTCTCAAGTCTGCCAGTCACTGCAAGCTATTTCTCCTCTCAGCAAATCTCTGTTCTGCAAACAGGTCATCTTCATCTTTACTGCTAGTGCACACAGTACAAGAAACCACCTGCAGACCACCTCTTTTCACCACTGTAAACTCCCAGAGCAGCCGCTGGAGCCCAGCACTGCACAGTGAGCCTGGTGGGTGAGGTCTGCAGGCAGCTCCCACCCTGGACATGTTTTCTCACTGCAGAGCTGACATATTGAGACCAACCAAAGCCACGCCACTCCCTGTTGTTTACCCTGCACTGCCCTTTCAGATATGGGCTGCAGCCTCCCAATATTGGACTGTGTAAGCGAATGGCCTGGGACCAGCTTGTCAGGGGACTGAGCCATTCCCTCTTTTAGGAGCTGCTACGAGTTTGTGAACCCTTGCTCCTGCATAGTTAGCTTTGGTACAGTTCCCTGTACATGTGCATACATACCCCTACACAGAAAGGGCAAAACCTTTTTTGTTGTTGTTGTTGGTGTTTTATAAACATGTATTTTTTAATCTTGAAAAGACCAGTGTGCTCTTCTCAACATGTGATTTTAGTCAACTGTGCATAGGTTTCTCCTAATAAAGTTCTAACTCCATCTCTTCGTGTTGGTGTTGTGCCTTTCACATGGCTGGAGAATGAGCTGCTAGCATCTATCAGGCTGCCTGCCAGCCCCTGCTGCTCAGGGATCACCCGAATTCCCATTGCCCAGAATGGCAGAGATGAGGAGATGGCTTGGCCAGGGGGACAAATAATAAACACTGGGAAATGATTGATTGACTAGCTAGCAGAAAACCCTCCAGCTCCCCTGCACTACCAAGAAAGAACAGAAAGAGCTGTCTAGAGTGCAGCTGCTCTGTCTAGTTCCATCCTCTAGCAAGCACACTTTTACACACAGAGACCTCTTGCTACCTGAGGCCAAACCAGCAGGAAAAAGGTCCCCTGAGCACCTGATTGCATGTCCATGGCCTTGGAAGGCTTTTTAAGATGCAAGGTCCTACGAGACAGTGAGAATCCATGGCTAATCATCACTGTAGAGAGCTCCCATATGAGAGAGCTACTCAGCTCTCATAAGACTTGGTTTTCCAGCCCATCTCCCCTCTTCATGCCTCCCCTTCCTATACCCAGTCTGAACTTCATCCCTTGTTTCCACTTTCTGGCTTTCACAGGCTCCTTTCTTCTGACCTTGGATCTCTCTGTCCACCCAAAGGAAGTGCCCTTCCTTCCTTTCTCCACACAATCTCCCATCCCCAGGGATTCTTCATGCTGGGAAGCTGGAGACAAGTAAGGCACTGCACTCCGGCAAGGAGCCTGAAAGAAGGCACAGAGAATTAAACTGGAATTTGATGAGGACACTGGAGTAGGGACCTTTAGCTGTCAGAATCTGCAGGGATCAAATGAGGCTTGGTTTGGGAATTTTCAGCACAGACATGAGGATATCATGTGGGCACCCACTGCCCCACAGTGCAGCAAGGGGAAAGTATTAGTTCTAGTACAAATTTTTACTGACATATGGACAGCTTTGAGTGTGCCCATCCCTTAGGATGCCCCCTTGGTGGAAGAGATATGCAGTGAGCAAGTCAGGAGCTTGAAAGCATATTCATAGATCGCTTCCCTCAGATAACTTGGCTCTAAAGTGATACTGCTGACAAGTGGTGGTCTAAACTTAAAAGATTCTATGTCACAGGCACTTAGAGAGGTAGTGTCTGGAGACCAAGACATGGTCAAAGAAAGAAACAAGATAATAAGGATCTTCTTTACACTACTTCAGTCCCCACAATCTAAACAAATTCACAGGCTGGGTTTTGGTGATCTTTGAGACCACAGCAGGACAACCATCCCATCGCAGCTCTCTGTCTGCCATATAAACTCATGCATCAAAGCCAACAAGCTCCCTCTGCCACTCTTACCTTATTGCATTCATAGTTCTGTCTTCCAGATAGAACAAGCAGGGAATAGTTGATGGATGGATGTTTGTACTGGCTGACAGACTGTAGACTTATAACTCGTAGAATCCATTGTCAAGGAGAGACAAGCTATCATATCACAGCAGGAGGACATTTACTTCAGCCAGTAAGCAGAGAGGCTGGCCTGTCATTTCAGAGTTTGTATTCATTGCTTTATACCAGATGGACATATGGTCGGACTATCTTATAGCTGTGGCCTAAATCAACATTACGTATTAAATTCAACCCTTGGATAGGCACTCAGTATTTAAATGGCTGCACTACAAAGACAGTGCTTTGAGGGGAAAAAGAAAACATCTGAGAACTTTTTATTCTGCATTTGTCCCTTACTACTCAAGAGCCTTACTTGATGGGGCTAGCACAGTCTTTGAAACCTGTGTATTTTGCAGTGAGAGATGGAACTGCCATTTAACAGAAATACTGACTCTTGTCTTCACCTCGTCAAATTCACACCTCAAATTGCTCCAGCATTTCCTTCTCTTAATGGTGTCAGAAGTCAATTCTGTCTTACAGTTGTTTGCTAATCAGCTGCAGAAAATATGTGTTTCATCAAGCTCTTAAAAGAGAAGTGCTCAATCCTATAAAAGGAAAAACTATATTTAAAAATACAGAGAATGCCAAAACTAACAAAGTAACGAATCAGGGCAAGGTCATGCCTGTAGTCCCTCTCCTCTCTCCAAAAACCACAGTGGGACAGCTGAGCGGGCAAGAGACAGATGTGGGAGATAGTGAGGGCAATACCTAAAATTAATGGCTGATCTGGAGCACGAAGATGAAGCAAGTTGTTTCCTCTTTCAGAACGTGTGAGCTCATGGAAACTCAAAGCTGATCTTTAAGATTGCTAAAATGGAACTGATGAAAAGATGCTGGACTGCAATCTCCCCTTAAATATTTTTCATAGTTACTGAATATCCTGCATCAGAAGGGACTCACAAGGGTAGAATCATAGAACCACAGTATGGAATCATAGAATGTCTTGGGTTGGAAGGGGCCTTAAAGGCCCTCTAGTTCAAACATCCTGCAGTGGAAATGGTTGCCACCTGTTAGATGAGGCTGCCCAGGGCCCCTCCAACCTGGATGACTGAGTCTAACTCCTGGCTCCACACAAGAGTACCCACATTTCAAACCCTATGTCTGAGAGCATTGTCCAAATGCTCCTTGAACTCTGGCAGCTTGGGGCCACGACCACTGCCTGATCACCCTCTGGAGGAAAGAAAACATGACTTCAAAGTGCAAAATTAATAGCTTTGCTTTTGCCCTAAGTGTTTGTCGCTTGTATGGTCTAGATGATTAAGACTTTTTCTGAGGATCACAGGAATGGTAATACCACATACATACATATATATAAAATACTGTCATGAAAAGATGATGACAGAAAAAGAAAGAGGATCAAATGAGCTTATAACACCCACTGTAGACAAGTAATTCAGAAATGCTTCATTTTTCCTCCAGTGAGCATTGCTTTACAGTTTTTAAAATGAATTTTCTAAGACCACATTCACATACCACCACTGGCTTCCCACAGATAGTTCAGCAATTGAGTTTGACAGGCAATAGAGCTCTTAGAAGCTGAATGACAGTCACGGAAACCCTGTTTTACATTCATATGTACAAATATTCACCCCAGAGACAGTTGTGCATCCCCTGAGCCATCAGGAAGCACAAACAATACTGTGTAACCAGTCCTGTCAACCACTAGCCAAACAACATACCTTCACTGTACATGCCATTTACTCACACCAGAACATGTTTTAAGGACGGTTACGGAATAGGTCTATCAGAGTTAAACATCTGAGAGAACTGGGATCCATTAGTACTCTGTGGGTAGGAGAGGTGGTTACACATTTAGCTGCCTTTCACAAAGACCTGAGATGCTGCTGGGAGTCCCCTGCACCTACAAAAGGAGGTGTGTGGATAACGGGTGCAGATGATCTCACTTTCTTGGTAGCTCACAAAGTCCCCATGGGAAAATGATTTTCCAACAGCTGCTTAACACAAGCACTTGTCACTGTTCCGTGCTTCTGCACGCAGGCCTTCAAAATATCCCTGCAAGCTCCTGCACTTCAGAAGCACACAACGTAGCAGAAGTGTTGCAAAAGCACAGTCACTCATGCATAAACCACGCTCCCCAAGTCTAACCCAATTTGCCAAGTTAATGCAGGGCTTTGTAGCCTACCTATTCACACAAAGGCACTGGGCTCTGGATGGATAAAAGTAATCAATCATGCAGTGTTTCTTGGCAAAAAGGACTCCCCTAGAGCAAGCTGGGAAGCAAAGCTCTGAAAACCTGCACTATTTACTTATTCCTGTAAACTGATTTCTGGACTGAGGCCTGTAAGATGGCTACATTAAGTCATGTTCATTCCTCGAGGTGGCTACAGTGTACTAGTGGATTAGGAAATCCCTTCCTTTTTCCCATTTCCATATTGCTCCAGCCTCAACCCTTGCTCAGCTGTCGTGATGAGCTCCCAAAAGGCCACAGCTCCACTTCGACGCCTGCAGGAGCAGGGTAAGGGCAGCAGTGGACTTGGATGACAAGTTGACACTTCCTTGTCCTGGAGGTGATATCCTTCGTATCACTGCCTGTGTTGCCCCCTTCCTCTGATGTGTAGGTGCCCCATGAGCTCTTTGTAGACCACTGCTGGATTTTATGAGGACATCTCCATCTGGCAGGGCTGGACCATAGTGGGAAAGCACTCTGAGATTACTTTGAGTGGAGTTCTGTGACTCACTGTTCATACACAATAGCTCCTCTTCACCGCAAGATTAATTTAGATGCAAGGGTAAGGCAGATATGGCCATGCCAGACACTGGAATGAATTGTGAAGGACCCATGAGAGAGTTAAATTTTCTTGTTCGTGTTGGACATGAGCCTAACCTTAAAAAGGCATGTCAGCAATGGTCAGCTATACAATATTAAGAGAGCAAAAGTCACATCTAGCAATTTTTCCAGAAACTGGATATGGGCTGCTAGGACATGCCATTTTTAACAGACCCCCTTCCCCCACCAGTAAAATCCGACACTCTCATACTCAGCTACACACAGGCTTTCACAAAAAACTTAGATTAGCCACCAGCTCCTGCCCTTAAAAGGAATCAGATTAGCAGGGAGAGGGAAGCTTGGGGTCAGAAACTTGCTATTTGTTTGGGTGTGTTCTGAAGTAAATGTCATGCCAGCTGTGCAGCCTGGGAACAAAGTCTGAGGTTGAAAAGGGCTCTTAACAGAACTGGTTTGATGGGTGCCACGATGCAGTCAAGAAGTCTCGGAAGCAACTATTTCAACTTAACCATCACTAAATAATGCTCGTTTCCCACCTGGCTTTTCTTCCACTTCATCCCACATCCAAGAAAGCATTAGGTATGCGTGCAGAGCAGAAATTACCATCACCTTCACTACATAACATGAAATGATGACCCAAGGCACACACGGTTTGTAACTGATACTCCACTGAAAACTGGGCTTTTCTTCCTTTCCTCTTATAGATCACTAGAATGCTTTTCTCATCCTTTTTTTTTCCCTCTGAAATGAGACACCGGATTGTTTTCCCCCACCCCGGCTCTTATTTTGTTAGGATTCAGCCTGGTGTTCCTTTCCTTATTCCTAGTTTTTCCAGATTTCCTTTTGACTCTGGCAATTCCAGTGCATCAAATTCAAGGACTTTCTGAAAAGTTCATCGACATCCCCGCTTCTAAGTTACTGACAAAGATGTTCATTTTATTAGAGATCAGAATAAACCTCACTGGTCCTTGACAGCTCCCTCTGACCTCACAGGCACATTGCAGAGTGGTACTGGGTGCCATGTAAGAAGGACGTAAAGACATTAGAGAGCATCCAATGTAGGGCTCTGAAGATGGGGCAAGGTCAGGAGAGCAGGGTGTATGAGGAGCAGCTGAGGTCTCCTGGTTGGCTCAGCGCAGAGCAGAGCTGAGGGGAGGCCTGATGGCGGCTGCAGCTCTCCCAGGGAGCGGAGGGGCAGCGCTGAGCTCTGCTCTGTGTGACAGCGACAGGGCGCGAGGGAACGGCATGGAGCTGTGTCAGGGGAGGGGCGGCTGGGGGTGAGGGACAGTGCTGCACCACAGGGCGGTGGGCACGGAGCAGGCTGCCAGGGCAGAGGGCACGGCCTCAGTACTGGAGTTCAGGGAACATTTGGACACCACTCCCAGACATAGGGTTTGGATTTCAGGTGGTGCTGTGTGGAACTAGGAGTTGGGCTTGCTGACCCTTGCTGGTGCCTTTAAGCTCTGGATATTCTCTGATCCCTCCCGGTACCTCTGCAATGCAGGCAGTCCTATCAGAACAGTGAATGTAATTAACAACTAGAAAGAACAGTCTGGGGATGGGATAATTTCTAACTACTGCAATGTGATTTAAAAGGTATGCACTGGTACTGATAGAAGTTACTGATCCCACCAGAAATTACTGGTTATGGTCTTCTCCCCTGCACTAAGCAGGAGTTGGGTTAGCCACCCCAGCATTAAAGTCTACACATCTGTGAAAAATTTGCCGCAGTCGATGCGCTGCAGTTCATAATGATTATTTTCTGTCCACAGTGCTGCTGTTTGTTTCAATCCATTTAGCAGTACTCATTAGCTCCCTACTTCAAATTAGGGTAATTGAGAGTAAGAGATCATGTAATAAAGTCTTTTACTAAGGGAGACCTGCCACATTCCCTTCACTGACTCATTTGTCGACTCTATCAGCTTGCAGTCGTGCTTTACCAGGAATCTTTCTTCAGATTTGCCAGATGATTCTTGAGAAACATCACAACACCCCTTTGTTATCATCTCATTATCGCCAACAATTTAAAATGGTAAGCTTCTTTTCAAATTTATCCTACTGTCTTACACAGAAAAGACATTGAACTCCAACACCAAGATGGTTTTGCCTCTGACCCAATCTCACAGCCAAAACCACGGTTACCAAAGCCCTAGAAAAACTCGTGCCTGTCAACAATCTTTAAAATAAATACTAAAAAGCAGTCTTATGACAAAGCTGCTGTTAGCCATACCATTGTCTGGGATACTTTAAATTCTTCTTCTCAGGGAATCTCAGTCACTCGCATTAAATGACTCCCAATTGGGACATGAGAACTGGAAGCAGCACAAATACCCATGGAGCAGTGACCAGTACAGCTGACAGCCACACGGCACCAGAATGGCAACAAAAGATAACACTGCGCCCAGAGGAGAGGCTCCAATACCCATCTGAAGCTTCGGAGAGCACCCTCAGCTCCCTTCTGCAGGAGGCTGTGCGCATGACAACAACCAAGTCAATGAGCCTTTCTTCACCTGAAATCCATCTGAAAAATGACTACAGTGGCCCTGCCCTACTGCTGAGATCTTACAGGACCAAACATCCTGAAATGGGCAAGAGGCGGATATGGGAACCAGAACAAATAAAATTATATCCAAAGCAAAATCAGTCAGAAAAAAAATCAAGATAAAAAAGTTAAAACTCCATGTCTGAAGCTGCAGTAAAACACAGAGATGGCACTGTGCACGTACAAGTGTACCATGCACAAAAGCAATGCAGGACTATTTCTATTTTGTAAGAGCAATTTTTTTGCAGCCACGATGGGCCAGGGATGTAAGGCAGGACCTGGAGAAAGATCACATCCCTAGTTCAAACAGCTACTAATAGAGTTGGAAAAACAGATGAGGTTTTATACAAACCTTTCTGCATGTTCTTTCCTACCTCAGAGCTTTCCTGGTGAGGCAGGGAACAAACGTTTCTCCAATTTGTGAAAAGATTATCTATTTTTCAGTGGCCTACTGAACACTCCATGTGAAATTGCACCAACTTCTATTCAGCTCAACTTCCCAGTGCTCCCTCTCCAATTCTCCCAGTGTCATAAGCACCACTTTATGTTCATTACCTTCATGTTTTGCATTATCACCTACCAGCTGCACAACTTGCAGCTACCATTTCAACAGCTTTGAAAAACTGTGAAAACTCTTAGAAGAAAAGCAGTTAATTCCTTCTGGCACTGTTGCATAACAACGGGTAACTTTATTACTTCACTGAAATCATCCGTTGGTGATTTGTAATGGATGTCCCTTCCGACAATAAGCAGTATGTACCTCCTTTACTTATGAACATAAAAACAACAGTACACATCTTCTCTGCTAGTTCTTGATACCAGCAGCATTCACCCTATGGTTCTGCAACTGGTACAACACCAGATTTAGAGACTGTCCATCCTTTTCTGTAATTCATCTGGTTTTATTTTTCCTTAGAACGGTTATGCTGAGCTAACTGCTGCTGGCTCACTTCTGATTTACCAGTCTGATATGCAAAATAATACTTTTTCCATTCGACTTTACAAAATGTGTTTAAGAGACCTACCACACATTTGCCATTAGACACTGAAAAAAAGAGCGACAAAGGTCCATTTTAGGCTAATAAGAATGATTTTCTCAAACCTGTGGGAAAAATGCAGTTTGAAAGAAGGATTATTTTCCCAGGATATGATTGCTGCAGGACCAAGAATAGAAGGATGAGTTATAAGCCTTTCAAAGCAGAGATTTATCATGGAAAATTCTGACAACCGTCAATGCAAGCAATGCCGCCAGGCACCATTTAGAATCCACAACATCTTTCAAACCTGTCGGCGTTTTTTAGAAAGGGCTAAAAATAAATGCAGAAATGCAGCAATATATACACACACATATATATATTATTGTTCAAAAAATAACAGGTGGTCCTGCCAGCACTGTAAACACAGATGACTCTTGAAAACAGTTAGCAAACACTCAGCTAGACAGCCCTTCCTAGCCATGCAAGCAGCACATTCAGAGCTCTCCCTGAATTCTCCCAGTCCATAAGCCATAATCATCTGGGATCCTGACTCCCCGTCATGACGAGGCCTGAGGACTCCCAAGCGTTTTGATCTCCTTCACTTTGCACAATTCCACCCTTACTGACCTTCATCGGATTATTGCCCTTCTGAAAATAACACACACAGAACAGCTGGTGGGGCCAGAGACATCGTGAATTTAAATAGCACAGGTCCTTGAGATGAGCTTTACATCCTCTCTTGTAGCTCCTCACCACTTGATCTGGTCCCCATCCTCAAATAAAAAAAGGGTATATACTAAAAGAGAAAAGAGACTGGGGTACTATGGGCAATCCAAAGGGATTCAATCAGCCAGTCTGGATGACTGAGCATTGAAACTCAGCAGGGAGGGCAAAGCAAGTAAGAAGCTGCCCTTGAGTCTCAAAACTTAACCTAAGCCTGCAGCAAAACAAAAGGAACACATTTCACCCCATGCACCAGGTGTGCCTTTCCATTTCACAGCAGGAAGAAGACAGGTCACAGGTTTTATTGCACACACAAATCCTACAGTTTGGGCACTTCTGTATGAGTGTGAAAGCATAACGATACAGCTCAACATAATAGGAACCCACTTTAAGGTGCAAAATGATCTCTTTGTAGCCCCTATTTCCTGGTTGATCAGAAGACAGTAACTAGAATCACTTACACTTGCATTTATCTCCTTTCATTTCATATCATCTCGACCCATTTGATGTAATATATATGCCCAAAAAAGCAAATGAGATGGTAAAGATTAAAAGTGCCAAACATTTAAATGCTGCCACAGGGAAGCACATCTGCCACAGTATCAAAGCACCAAGCCTCGAGACACAGCAGCTGAGCAACCGTGGAAGCTCAGCAGCACTCCAACCACATCTAGGGCAGCTCTACAACTAAAACACAGAGAGCTCATCTTATCCTGGAGGTTCCTCCTTATCAGAGCCTTCATCTTCCAAGGAAAAAAAAACCACCTACAGCTGATGAGAAAACTGGCCTGCTGTTATTCCAGAGAGGTGCATAATTGAGCCTGTATGATCCTACAGACGACCAAATGCAGCAGATGGCTGTAGGCCATGCAGTTTAGGATGACAAAGTTTGAACAAAAGAAAAACAGAAGGCAAAGAGTGTGTCTTTCTCGCTAGGACAGGGGATGAACAGCTACACAACCAGCATGCCACCCAGCATTCAGCCCGCTTCTGCCACTCACAGAGACCAAATGCCCAATCCTGCAATTTAAAAGGGAAAAAAAATAAGAGGGGAAATAATGCAGTCCCCAGGAAAGGGCACTCAGAACAACCAACCACCTGATATGCTGTTTCTGAAATCCAGAGAAAAAAGTCTCAGAAAATGTCACAGAATCACAGAATGGTAGGGGTTGGAAGGGACCTCTAGAGATCAGCTAGTTCAAACCCCCTGCCCAAGTAGCTCCCTAGCCTAGGTTGCACAGGTAGGTGTCCAGGTGGGTCTTGAACGTCTCCAAAGAAGGAGATTCCACCACCTCTCTGTGCAGCTGTGCCAGTGCTCCATCACCTGCACTGCAGAGCTGCTGGTCTCATGATGCTGACTCTAAATGCCACAGCTCCAGCTTCCAGGGCTGTCTCTCACAGCCCACACAAACTCCAAAATTACATGTAAGTATCAACACACACAATTTCAACAAAGCAAGGAAAGTAAACTGACGGTGCAAAAGCATGCAGGGGAAGATGAGATGCATAGATCCACACGCTGTACTATGAATGGTGCTTGGTCTGGCAGCATTTAGGAGTTTATTTTTTGCCAGTTCCACCCCAAAGGATCACCAAAATGAGGAGTGGAAACATGGAAACATTCTTTCCATTTCCCTGGATGCCTTGCTCGCACAGCAGCTGGCTGAAGGTTTACACCAACAGACAGACTGGAGCACAGACAAGAGTGATACCGCTCCACAGGAAGCAATACAGCACACTCAAACAGTTTATAAATAGATTTCCACTCTTTTTGACTGCTGTGCAGCTTATAAGCCCAGACTGACTAGTTTTTTATAGTCACTGTGGTCATCGATTGCTGCAGGACAGAGATAGCACCATTAGCAATACAGCTGAGAGAGGTGAAGGCCCTTTTGGTGGCAGCGTAAAGAGGTCTGTGATTCTGCATGAGTACTGCTCACGCTGCAAGGCTCCTGACAGTTACAACACCTGAGATTTGGGTAGTCATCAACCAGAGTGAAAAGTAGCACTCTGTAATCAATTGGAAAGCCAGCCATAGGAACACTTTTTGTGGGGAGAAGACATATAGTAGAACACCCACAGTTAGGTTCCGGCCATTTCTACTGCACTCAGATGCTCTCTGTCCCCTGCAAGACCGGGGCAAGGAAACACTACACCGGGCACTAGCTGCTCGTGGCTGCCTTTGGACACAGACACCAGCCTGGATGTGTCACCCTCCTGCGGCAGCCAGCTGCACTGCCCAGCTCACAGTACAGCTGCAATCTGTGCCTGCCCACGGCTGCTCCGAGCCCTTCCAGCTCACTCCCCTCTCTGAGCAAAAGCAATTCAGAATGCAGGCAAAGAAAACAGAGGCAATACAAGTCTATTTTCTGGAACTCTACTACCCCAGAAAAGTGCATCTACCTAAGGGGCATCCAAATTCTGTTTGCATTCCTACCGGGTATCTCTGATTTACACCATGATCAGCTATAGCCATTTGCTCACGGAGAAGGCATCCAGGTAGTCCAAGAAACAATAAAACACTCAGACACGTCAGGATAACTTGTTTCACGGCTTTTTAAACACTAATTTCAATGGACACTGTGGAACAAAAGCCTGATCGCAACAGACTTTGAGTGTTGGACTCAAAGTAAACATCAGTGGGCATAACTTATCACTGTATCAGCCACATAACGACTGTGTGGTTGAAACTCACTATGAATCAGTTTTCTTTACAAGAAATTGAGAGTGTAAATGCAAGTTTACTGTACAGGAGTGCTCTGAGGCATGATATGTTTGTGAAATATTATGAAAAGGCAAAGGATAAGGATAGTAATACTTTGCAAAGGTAAGCAATCATTGTAAATTGGTTAAATTCCAGCCAGGAGGAAATCTGCACTCTGCTTTCAAGAGGAAGAGTTCCCCAAACTTGGTTATTCGTTAGAGCTCACTAACGATAATCAGTGAAACACCGTTCACTCACGGTGGTCACTGGAATAGCCTCCTGCTCCTCGTCTTGTTGCAAAGGGTGACAATAACACATCCTTGGAATATGCTTCTGTAAAGACAACGCATCTTAGAATAACTACACATTTGGACAAAGCAAAAATGGGCGACGCCACTTGCTCAGAAATTGACAGCCGCCTGCTATTTCAGAGAGCTCTCCTCTAATTGCACACACCTGCTGTGGCACAAAACACTCTAAAACACGTCTCTACAGCAATGCTGCTCAGGAGCAGCCAAATCCCCCCAGGAGGGACTGCAGGCTCAGTCTTCACAGCTTCACAGAAGCTGGGATTTTCTTGCAGGGTAACACTGGAATGGAAATGCAGATCAGTGCACTGCCAGCCTCCTCCCTCCCTCCACCTCTGCTCATTTATATCACGCCATCTCTCTTCCTCACTCTGCCTCTTTCCCCCCTCCCTATATCTTAACTGCATTTTCCTTTTCCCCCTCCATCCAGCATCTCTGCCTGCCTCGCTCCCCACACAACACCGAGGCTTGTTTTCTCTTGAGCTGTTATTTGATCAGCTTCTGCAATGGTCTTTTCCATCTCTCTGCTCTGTCTCTCTGCCTCACGTGTCCAAACTCAGAAAACTCAGGTAACCCTGCACGAACAGCGCTGCTTTAAGACACCAAAGGGACAGAGGTGCTGGTGGCTGCGCGATTCTCCTCCTCTCTCTGCCTACTGCTCCACCAGAAGCCCCTCAGCTTCCATCAGCGCTGGGTACTGCTCCTACAGGGATCTGAGGACGTCCTCAAGATGTGCAGCACCGGACCCACTCGCCCCACCCCGCGCCTGCGCGGTGCCCGCTGGAAGCTGTAGTTCACCGCCGAGCCCGCCTACCGGGCGCCGCCCGCAAGGGGACTCCGTTTCCCGTCGTCCTCCGCGGCCCACGCGGCGCGGTGCCGGCAGTGCCGCCGCCATGGGTTGGGGCTGGCGGCTGGGCTTGCTGGGCGGCCTGGCCGTGTGGGCGCAGCGGCGGCGGGCCGCGGCAGCGCAGAGCCCCGCGGGCACGGAGCGGCGGGAGCTGGAGCTGCGGCTGGTGCAGGTGGTGTTCCGGCATGGGGCACGCACCCCGCTGCGGGCCGTCCCGGGGGCTGCGCCGGTGAGGAGGAGCGGGGCGCCGGCTTCCGGGCTCTTTTCTTCCGGAGCTCGGGGAAACGGGACGGGGGGCGGCACGAGGGAACGTCCGGTGCCGGGTTAGGGCGTTCTCCTGAAGCAGTCCGTTTGGAAGCAGGTGGAGTGGCCCCCGAGCCTGCTGGAGGTGCCCGCTCACACCGAGCTGGACTACACGGTGACCGACCTCCGTGGCGGCCCGCAGCCTCCCTCGCCCTATGAGGAACGCTATAGGAAAACCGCTTTCAAGGTGAGGCTGGCTTCCTCTGCAGGCTGCTGTGTTGTTTGCGTGCCGCAGGGAGACCCTTCCTGTTCTTTGTGAGCAGGGCGGAGCGCTGGCAGGACAGCTGACCACCGTCGGGATGCAGCAGATGTTTGCCCTGGGGGAAAGGCTGAGGAAGAGCTACGTGGAGGAAGCCAGCTTTCTCTCACCTGCATTTAAGCCTGCTGAGGTCTTGTGAGTTTTTTAGTACCTTTCCGGTCTTTCCTTTGCTTCCTCCCTGTGCTAGGGAAACTTTCAGACCGGCATATGCTCCTCCCCAGAAAGCAGGCTGGGCAGCTCAGTCTGCTGGGCAGCTCAGTCTGCTGAACGTCGTTTGAGACCTCCCTCAGAACATGAAGCAGTCCTGGGAGGGACGCTAGGGACAGATGACACCCAAGCACAGGTTTCCAAAGCCACACTGAAAAGCCAAATCCTCAGTTCCAGCAAGTCCTCCCCAGTTGCAGCCCCAGTCACGTGTAGGAGAAAGTGCTACCTCACACACTGCTTTCTTTCTTTCAGTATCCGTTCCACTAATATTTTCCGGAACCTGGAATCCACGCGGTGCCTGCTAGCTGGGCTGTACCAACAGCAGAAAGAAGGTTAGGGAGACTTCTGTCCAGTACTATTCCCTTCTCAGTCTTCCTAGATGCACGCGTCTGTCACATCCTGACTCTCCCTGGCTCCTGGTTGTTGCTTCGTAAGCTCATTGCTCCTGGCCCTCTTCCCCACTCTGTCCTGTTTGGTACTTCCTTTATCAATTTGTCACTTGCCTCCCTCTCTTTGTGTAGCTTACTGCTGGTGCTTGGATCTGTTGCCATCAGTGCTGCAATTTCAGACCTACTGAGGAGGTTTGCATTAACTGCACTTCAGAATCAAGAGAGCAAAGAGTTCCAGGTCCAGTGTTCACAAGATGCACTTTCACATCTGAAAAAACTTTGAGTCTCAGAGTGTGTCAGCAGTAGGAGTCCAAGATCCTTTGCAAGTTCAGTATCTGGAGTATAATATTCAGCTGTATCTGATAGTTGACAACTACTTGTACATCCTAGAAGTATACTCTGGAGCTTTAAGATCTCATCTCTGTTCCCTCTGTACTGAGTTCCAGGAACAGATAAATAACAGAAGTGACTTGGCCAGAGATCAGTACACCTCATGACAAAGAAACTAATTTTTGTTTGGCACATGCAGACAATAAAAGCAAGTGGACACGCAACTAGGTCATATTACAAAGTACACAGCAGATAAATACACAGATGTCCTAATCATCACACAGTCTTCCTTCTTATTCCACAGGCGCTGTTGTCATTGTCACTGATGAAGCAAGCTCAGAAATCCTCTACCCCAATTACTCCAACTGCCAGCGCCTCAAGTGCTTGACCAGGTAATTGCCAGCCATACCTCCCTTCTATATCATTTTACTGCAGCTTCATTTCAGCAACAGTATTTCAAACAGCACCTTTTATTTCCTTTTCTTGCTGCCTGTTGGGAATGGGTAGCTAACTGTAAAACTTAAGGTGAGCACAGTCATATACCGAGCAGTAGCACCAGAACAAAAAAAAGAGACCTTTTCTTGAAAGATCAATTCAATTTAGTGTGCTAACAAACACTCGTTACTAACTAATGTGTAGCTATTCTGTGGCATTGCTGTGGGGCAGAATTTACATCCCTTAACACGCTTTTAATGTGTGAACACATTGGGCCTCCTTCTAAATTGATCTTCTCTTGCCACACTTAAGCTTGAAGAAACTGAAATATACTCCACCTTGACACATCTTAACAAAAAGTACTGAATTCAAATAAGAAACACCTGACATAAAAAGAACAGCTGTGTTTGCAGAATCTAGTACTCCATAAATGCTTATACCAGGTGGGGCATGGGGTGGAAACCAGACAACAAGGCAACTATATGCTAATACGTAATCCAACCAAATGGTAATATTTTGGTCCCAGGTTATCTAAGGGTTTTCAGAATTCACTTGCAAAAGCTTATTGTCAGGTAGTGGGCTGTTCATGACAGTGGTGAGCTGAAAATCCATAGAAGCAACTCAGGAAAGCCAAAGTATATTCAGACTCAGCTAGTCATACTGACAGTGCAAATAGAAAGTGAGGTGTGAGTCCTTCCCCTCCCTCCACTCATCTCCCTTACTGTACACATTTTGCCACTGTGCCAAGGTGGGTTTTTTAAGCTGCATTAAGAAGCAGTGGCCCAGCCCAAAGGTTACCCACACTAGAACATCCAGCACATTTGATTTCAAACAGAAAGTACAGCTGTTTCTGGGGGAAAAAATGAAAAAAAAAAAAGAAAAAAAGGGGAAAAAAAAAGGCAATCAATGACAGTAAAAAGCACCAAACTTTCTCATCACTTCCCCGGCAGACCTGTGTAAGAGAAAAAAAAAGAAGTCTGCAATATACTTAGCTTCAAGTACTGCTAGTCTCAGCTAAACTTCTTAACAGATAATTCAAAACAATGTTAGTGGGGCGTATGGATTGTACCAGAGTGAGAAGCAAATTGAAGCTACCAATGTTTATCTGGGTATTTCTGTTTTCCCACATCATGCATAAATTTGTTCAGAGTTCCTAACCTTTTTGCTTCCGTGAGGTAAAGGCTGTTCCCCAGAGATAAGAGGCTTGCAATCCCATCATCAGGAATTCCTCAGTCTCCTCTGGTACATCTACCCCTTACTAATATGAGACAGTTCCACTGGACTGGGAGTTACCAAAAAAAACCTGAGAGATAATAAGCCCGATGTGTGAACAGTTTTTGGCTTTTGTTTTTTTTTCCCAATTCCCTGACAGGCAGAAGTTGAAGGATGCTCAGCTACAGCCAGGTATTTCTGATGACTTAAAAACAATTAAGGAGAAGATGGGTGTCGGTGGTGATGAGTCTGTGGACTTTTTTCTCCTCTTTGATAACATTTATGCTGAGCAGGTAAGCTGGTGATCTGTTGCATAAAGAAACATCACTTTTTTTTTCCTGACCCCAGGCATATGGAGAAAACAACAGAGGTGCCAACTCTCACTGATACCATTGGGTATCCCCAGTGTAATCCAGGAAGTCAATAGAAGTAGCATGGCCTTTTTGAAAAGCAAGAAAACGGAGTCAGCTTTCTTCTAGATGTACTCCTGTGGTCAGGTTCTTACCCTGAAATACAGCATCTTCTTTCAAACATAATGCAGTAATGCTGAGAGGGTGGTTGCTCCTTGTTTACCCCATCACAGTGGGGTAAAAAAGGGAAAACACAGCGTTCTTTTTTTTGATAGTCAACACCTAACAAGATAATCTTAATTCTGGTTCCAGCTTACCACCCCTGAGCCAGATTGTCTCTGCTACTGGAATAGAGCTGAGTTTATCTGTGCCTCTCTTTAATACACCTTTTTGCTGGTGCAACTGGTAATTGGACTTGCTGCGAGTTGACTAACTCAAGGCCTGTTACACTGTCTTCATCTAGCCTCAAGAAAAGACATCCAATATTTTGGTCTGTAGAGCAAGTCTGTGTGTTTAAAAACCTGTTTACTAGAACTCCTCAAGTGAACACAGTAGTGTGTACAGTAGGACAAATGCTGTAATACAAACAGCCATTTTCTGAAGGCGGTCGTTTGTATGGCTTCAGGATTGGCTTAGAAAAGAGCAAACCTGTTCTTAATGTTGCCTTCTTTCCTTCCAGGTGCATGGTTTGCCAAGCTGCCCTGTGCTGAAAGACTTTCAACAGACCATTGAGCGTCGATGCATAGACTCACTGCTTTTCGTTCTGGAAGACAGTTCAAGGTGATAGCTTCTGTTTGTGCCTCCAGCCTCAGCCTTTGTTTTGTTTTAGGTTACCCAGGGTGGATGAGCTGCACCAGCTTACAGTGGCAGACAGGAGTTCTTTCCAGTCTATCGGAGGTCACTGTCCCCTCATCAGGCTTGTGCCTTAGCCATCCCAGCACCAAGTTCAGTGCCTCGAGTCAGGAATATGAGCTAGGACAAAGGAGCCCGTACTGAGGAGGCAAGATGTGTTCTTAGGTCCTGTTTTGGTGGCAGTCATGGAGTAAGTAATTTCCAAGGAACAGGAGCAAGACACTGTGGTAAGCAGTGAATGCTTCAGTTGCTAAAGTGGCATCAGGGAACCCATGTCACAAAAGCAGAAGAAAATAGGAATTCTTCAAGCCTGGGTGCTGAGGCTGCACAGGCAAAGTTGTCCTTGCAGACACACAGCTACAATTTGATTTCCAGCCGGGTACGTTTATTCCAGAGAGGGCACCTGTTCAGCTGGGCTGCAGAGTGTTGATGCTAGTGGGAAAGGTGATGCCAGGCCCTCCACACACGTAACAACTTGCAAAACAACTGTTGCTACATGCAGTTAATTTCTTGCTTCACAGTAATTTGTGTAGGCAGCAGTTGCTAACCTAGCAGCAGTTTTCTTTCCAGAATCTATTGGAGCTGCCAGTTGTCTGCTCTTCTCAGATAGTGGCACAGGGCTGCCTTTTCTGGTAGGACACTTGGCCTTAGCCTTTTCTTCAATTTGTATTAAGAGATTTTAAGCATTGATTTTTCTCTCAGTTCCGCAATACCCAATACAGTCACACTCCCATTTCCACTTAGGTATTCATTAATTAGTTTCTTCACAACAGAAGTTGTCTGAAGGGCTCCTCTTTGCTACAGAAGTAACAATATTAAAAAATAATAATAATAAAAGCAGTAGCTTTCTTCTTATTTCTACTCCCAAAGGCACCCAACACTTCAGGTTTTTTTTTTTTTTGTTTTTTTTAGGGTCAGCTACTGTCTTCTTCCCTAGTAAAATCCATGCTTCCAGAATCACAGCTAGGGAAAGAAAACAGGACAGAGAACATCAGGGAGCTTCTGGGTTTTCCTTTTAGCATACCACATCTTGTGAGACTGGCTTGTTAGCACTTCTCCCCTTCTAATCTGCAATCATGTTGGAATCTCTGCGGTGACTAAGCGACTGCTGAAAGAAAACGTAACCGTAGGGATCACATTCAATAGTTCTTAGCTCCGTTCAATACACGTTATCAATTTGTAAGAGAAAAGCAGTTTCCAAGTGTTCATTTGAAATTAAGTAGTTTGAAGGTTAGAAAGTTAGTAGATTTATTTCTGCTTCTTTTGTAGAGAAGTTCTTCAGATGAGCGTTGGTCTCCTTTTCTATACCTTACAGAAGAACATTAGAGAAGCAGCAGATCCCTCATCTCCAGCTGAAAAGGCCAGGTACAGGGCAGATCTCTCCCTCTAATCGTTATAAATTCTGACTTGCTGTCAGTGTGAAAAAACAGTTCAGAGGGATGTTCAGTGGGTGGGTAAAGAGGATGAGTGCTCATCTGCTAGAAAAAGCGTAAGCGATACTGGCTGTCTGTGGGAAAACACAGCTAACCATTTAGGACTGTTTTTTCCCCCCCCCTTTTTTTTTTGTTATCAGAAAGCTCATTCTGTACGCTTCTCATGATGTTACCCTTATTCCTCTCCTGCTGGCCCTGGGCACCTTTGATCACAAGTGGCCCCCTTATGCTGCAGATGTGACCCTCGAACTGTATCGGCACCGGCAGTCCAAGGAGTGGTTTGTTCGCGTGTCTTACCACGGAGAGGTAGGATCCCCTAGGAAGCCCGCCTTACAAATCCTGAGCTTTTGGTTTTGCTCTACATCTGTGCAAAACTGTGAAATAAGACTTGTTTTGAGCATGCCATCAAGCTGAGTAACAGAGTAAGACACATAGAGCACATCTATAGTAGCTGAGGTATCTTTTCTCTTGAGCTGGCTGTTGCTCTGATGTGACTTCACACAAGGACTTGCCTCAGCCATCTTATTTCCCTGCTGCAGAATGCATCTGGATTAACAACAAAGTTAGCAGTGCCTTGTGAGGTCTGTGATTCTGTCTCTTTGCCTTTGCAGGAGCAAGTGGTGAGAGGATGCAGAGCAGGCCTCTGCCCACTGGAAGAATTTCTAAAAGTTCTTTCACAGTACTCGGTCAGTCCAGAGGAATACAATAACCTGTGTTCTCAAATGGACAGGAATCAGCAAAGTGACTTGTAAAACAGCAGTCTTAAATTAAACACTTTAATATCATCAGAATCTTTGACTATTTTTCTTAGTATTCCTGCCAGCCACCCTTCCCTATTCTAAAGCTATTGTAGATGAGGGAACTTTTTCTGAGCAGACACAGGGTGGCACAGTCACATTTCACTGTTAGTAACGAGAGGAAGGAGGCTGAATAACAAAATGGCTCAAGTTCACTTCTGAGACAGCCATACAAAGGCAGAAAGAGTCTGAAAACAGCAAGGGAGAGAAGAGCCCTGTTGGAACTGCCCTGCTGCCTCAGGAATACATGAAAACATAACAGCTCGTCATATGCTGGGACTGTGAGATGAAGCCCAGCCTGCTTTGTGCTACCAGAACTAAGAGCTGCAGAAGCTCCTGTGCCTTTCCCTTTCTTTTGTCATGCTGCAGATAGACAAACCTCACAAATCACATAGCATTTAACTATCCCATCTATCTTCTCAAGTGTGCTTCTGTGCACACAAAACCTCTCTGAAGGGACAGTAAGCGTCCTAAGCTCTCCCCTGCACTCCAGTAATTATGGAAATTCTGCTGTGAACATGCAAAACAGCTACAGTGGGACAAGTACAAGAACAGGCACTCAGTGAACTCTGCTTAAACGTGAAGAAAGTCTGTGGAGCTGCTACTGACTTCAGCTTTGGGCAGTGTTGCAGCTATGTAGGTCACTCCAAAAGTAATGCCTCCTATTTATTTCCATGGAAACTACATCTACCAAGAGCACGATAACACTATTTGTTATAGCAAGTTCTCAGCTACAAAACTCTGTTTTTCAACAGTCACCACCACTAGCTGTGCATTTTCACCAGCAATGAACAAAAGCCTGCATGCCACGCCCATAGAAATTACGCCAGCAGAGGTGTCCCACTGTTACACAGCTGCTATGATGATGTGGCTATGTCATTGGCCCAAACAGCTGGATGTCAGGAGGCACCAAATCCAGATTATACAATGGGCGTGATAGGACAGTCCAGCCAAGATTAGCAGTGTACTTCATGGTCCCCAAATGGGTTTGGGGCCTGGCATTATTGTGTTGCAAGAGAAAAACTGTCCTCTTCCCTTGCCTGACTCAGGAAGTTTGAGCTTTCAGCTTAGTCAGCATCATAATATAGAGGTCAAAGTGGATGGTTACTCTGGCTTCCAGGAAATTCAGAAGAATCACCCCTTTTCCTGCCTCAACACAGTGCACATCACTGTAGCCACTGAGGGCTGCGTGTTTGTCTTTGATGAGGAATCCATGTCACCACTCCATGGACTGCTGTTTTGACTTTGGCTCATAATGGTGACACCATGTCTCATTACTGGTAATGACGCTGTCCATGAAACGGTCACCTTCAGCCTAATATTGGTCCAGTAGGTCCTGACAATCTTAGATGTGGGGTTCTTTCTGTTCCTGTGTGAGAAATCCTGGGACCTACCTGCTGCAAACATTGGCACCATCATTTCCAATGCACTGAAGCGGATATTCAGCTCTGTGCAGAGTTCCCTGGTCATAATCTGCTGATTCACACAGATGAGCTGATTGAGACACTCTTCATTCCATGGTGTGACAGCTGTGCTCAGCTGTCTAAAGCACAGCCTGTCTTTCATGTCACTGTCACACCGCTGCTAAAATGCACCACCCACCACCTCACTGTGCTCACATCCACCGTTTGGTCTCCACAAACGTTCAGCAAGTGTTGATGAATGTCCACGGGTGCCATTCTTTCTGCACGGAGGAATTCAATGACACACCTTTGTCTCATCCGCACTTCCACGTCAGATGCCATTTTATAAAACTGCCCCTTTGCTGCTGTATCACCAACATCCACTTTGATATCATAATAAAACAGAAGGCGTTATTTTTGGAGCAGCCCTCGCACTTTGCACTTGCTGAAACAGGAATATTGCCAGCATAGCCAAAAGAAGTATTTCTAGCTGCGATGCTAAGGATTTTTCCTAAAGGACAGTACTAAGGACCGCTATGTTGCCAAGATTTCTCTCTTAGTTAATACAACTTGGATCCTACTTTCTTGGGGATGCGTGAAGGCTAAAACATGGGGACCACTTACTGAAGTGGTGCTGCAGCACTGGTTGTCCAACACCCCTTCTCACTTGAGACTGCAGCGATGTCACAAGCAAACCCCTGACAGACAGGTGACTGCAGGCATCAGGCTACCTTCTCCCAAGAAGAGTGGGCTGGATTGAACTCTTTCCTTAGAATCATAGAATCATAGAAACATAGGGGTTGGAAGGGACCTCAAGAGATCATCGAGTCCAACCCCCCTGCCAAAGCAGGTTCCCTACACCAGGTCACACAGGTAGGCGTCCAGGCAGGTCTTGAATATCTCCAGAGAAGGAGACTCCACAACCCCCCTGTGCAGCCTGCGCCAGTGCTCCATCACCCTCACCATAAAGAAGTTCTTGCGCACATTCATGCAGAACCTCCTGTGCTGCAATTTCTGGCTGTAGATAAGCCTGCATCTCTCCACTGACCCTAAAGGAGTTGCTAACTGAAATGAGGATACCTACTCTTGAGCTGTATACATCCAACAGAAGGAACTGAATCACAGACTCACAGAATAGTAGAGGAGAGAAGGGACTTTTGGAGGTCATCCAGTCCTCCTCAAGCAGAGTAACCCAAAACAGAATTTCCAGGACCACAACCAGACAGCTTTCAAATGTCTCCAAGAGTCCCCACAAGCTCTTTCATCAATCTGTTCCAGTGTTTATCCAACCTCACAGAAAAAAAGTTTCTTGTGTTCCAGTTTGTGCCTATCCTCTTGTTCTGTCACAGAGCACAGCCAAAAAGAGTTTGACTCTTAGGCTTAAGAGTTAGGCTGCCCCCACCACAGTTACTTGCTGACACGGTGCACAATGAACAGAACAATCTGCATACTAAATACATCACTGGAGGTCTCACTGAACTGCTGTCAGAAGCTGTCAAAAAAGCAAACAAAATGTTACTTTCCACGTAAGGCCTAAAACCATAATAGAGTTACATAAAAATCAATGGCCTTGCTTAAGAACACGTTGATCTGCTCTAACCAAGCTCTCTCTTAGGCATGGTATGAAGTATATCGAGAGTAGAGATTGAAACATGAGGCATATGATCATTTAAGTCATCTGCAAGACATGGACTGCTTAAGAAAGGAGATATTAAAGAACACTGCTGGAGGCTTGAGCTGTGGCGGTAGGCAAAGCAGGAATTCACGCACACTCAGAAACAAGAGCCAAGATCATATCCCAGCAAAATCGAGTGGGAACTGCAATTGCAACACTCAGAAACTGCAACACACTCAAGAGAAGTCAGCAGCACAAAGCTGTTCTAGCGCACATATGATTGTTAGAAGGCATTGCATTCACACCATTAAAATAATCTGATCGCTCCAGGCAGGAAAACATACTGAAATACATTATTGCAACAGCAAAGGATTTCAGAAAAACAAGCCACCTCCTTGGCAGCAGCTAGGAAGAAACCTCTGAACAGGTTGTTCACGCTTGTCTCATAGATTACTGCACCCCATTCTGCCTTCCCCTTGGAGCAGAATTGCTTGGACGGCACATTGTCCAAAGCCCACCAAGCAGCTACAAAGCGGTCACAGCCAATAGTATGAAGGTGGTACATTTAAATACTGATTTTGGAAGTGGGATTGATGGGACAGTGGAAGAGTTCAAAGACCACAGGACACAGGTGGTAAGTGCAAAACTGCAGAAGAGCTGCACCATTTCTGAGAAAAATAAATAAATGAAAACAGTAAAATTATGTATCTCAAGATACATATGTACGTAGAGAGAGAGTGTGCTAAATTTCCTATAGAACCAATGCATCTATATGGAACAGCCTCCTTTCCACAAGATCCATGAAAGACACAAATCCAAAAAATTCCAAAACTTTCTTACCCCAGGGCTGTTAATAGGAGTTGCTGAAGTGAACTAAGGGAGTTCAGCCTCAGGTTCCCCTCATGAACTGCTGCTAACCCATGTTCACCTGCCTCCCTGGCCATCTTAATCCAGTGCAGTTAATTCACATTGATCAGCTTAAACCTAAGACTTCTCTTCATTTTGCATTACAAACCTGTCCTCGTAGAGGATGTTACACTTAAGGCAATGTTAGTACAGCAGGTAACTGTCAGGAAAGCTGACAAACTTAGGGTATTGTATTCATTTTATGTAAACAGATTCTCAAGGTTTCTAGCATCTCAGAACAGCATTGCTTTCTTTCCTGCCTCAAACAAAAACAACCAGGATGGCCAGACTGGATGATCGTAGCGGTCTTTCCAACATTAATGATTCTATGATTCTATATTTATCAAATCCAACATAATAAAGCTAGCAGTTTGATTTGGGAGTTTAATGCCTGAAAAAAAACCAAAAAACATTTCAGGAGATATGCTTTAATCTTAAACAGAACCGGCACAATAAAGCTCAGTGTTACACATCTATCACAACAAACAGCATTAACAGAAATAACTGAAAACTACGTGGACTGCCTGAGAATAGGAAAATCTTTCAGTTAGAAGTCGCTTCATCAGGAGGACAGCACAGACCACGTAAGCAACACAGAACTTACAGCTCAGGATAGCTTTAGGATTACTACCTAATCGACACAGTGAAGCACACTCCATTAAAGTACCGGCCCACATCAAATACGGATCATTTCTCCTCGTGAAGTATCAAAACAGGGACCAGGCTTCACCAACGGCCTGCCAAGGCTGTATGAAAGTGTTCACCGCCATGAGCAAAGAAGACCAGCATCAAATGTAGCTTTTCTTTCATCGAAATAGAAAACAGCAGAGTAGACAACCAATGTGCTGAGCACTGCAAATGTAATTCATGCCATATCTCCCAAAGCCCAAACACTTCGGTGCTACACATGCTAAGTTCCAACAGTCCAAAGAGTTCAGTTTCACATCTGCCCTCCTTAGGAGGGGTCATTCTCTCAGGATAGGCGCAGCCAGCGCTCAAATCCCAAGACTGAGGAAACTCAGATCTCCATGTATTGGTCTGTCTCCTGAAATATTACCCATCAGGTAGCACTAGGAAGTCGGTACCGAGCTAGCTGGTCTAGCACATCACTTGTTACGCCCTTTGGTGGATTAGCTAACCCACGGTACAGGCACAAAGCTCAAATTCATTTGGGCAGTGCTGAAAACCGCCGGCGAACTTCACAGGTGAGCTGTTCGCAACAGTCTACTACTTTAAAACAAACAGATTTCAAACATTTTAAACTTTTGATTTAGCAGGCACATTACTTCGCGTTTCAGAAGTTCACCATCTGCTGGGTTTACCTTTTAAGTCTCTGCGCTCCGGCTGCGCAGCCATCTGGGATGAGATAATTTGAACAGCAGACTGTTTCCTCCCATGCTACTAGAGAGGAAGAGCAGCCAAGCATGTATGAATAAAGTCTATTTCATTCTTTCAGACAAAAGTGGAGGAGGAGGATTTGAAAATTAAAAAAAAAAAAAAAAAAAGAAAGGATGGGGGAGAGGAACTAAAAATGGCAACCCCAATTTCCTTCTTCAAGTGCACCATGACTACCAGAGCTGAGTCACAGCTACTACTGATTAAAAATAAGCAGGAGAGAGCAGAGCCTGAACTTACAGATCCTAAGGTGAATTTGCAAGGCTGGCAGCTAGAAAGCTTCTACATTTGGGAAAAGGGGGAAAAGTGAGATCAGAACAAAATAAAGCAGCTCAGTCTGCATCTACCATGTAATTTTTCCAACTGGAGCAAGCTGAAGCCTTTTGAATCTCACAGCTGGGAATGCCACTGAGGTTAAGGGGACCTTTGTGACTCAGGAGGACCCAAGTCTTCTGCATTTTCTGCAGGAAAAATCTTGTTAAGATGCCAAATGCCAACATATGAAGTCAGATGGAGCTTTAATTACCCAACATCTTAAAAATGCATCTTCCCACTTGCCAAGAGCCCTTGATGCAGTCATTGTATATCCTTTCCTACCTCAGTATGTACAGAAAGAAGTGGGGAAGACTTACACAAAAAAATTCTGCTCATTACCATGACAATCAATTCTGCTCCGTTCAACACAGTAAAAACAGTCAGATGTGGCAGAAGCAGAAACGTTTATAAAAGTTGCACTGTGACAATTCCCATGCAAGATCCTGAAAAGGGAGCTGTGCAACCACTTAAAGAAAAAGTAACTACTGTACAGGAATAACACTTACTATGTCATTGTCAGCTGTCTGAAATCTTGACAAGCCCATGCTTCAGGCACGCTACTTGTCTTGTTAAGAGGGAAGCACCACAACATACATCCCACACGTTGTCAGAAGAGTAATTCTCACCCAAAATCATCTCAAATTTGCATGACAGCACAAAGGTGAATTTGGAACAGCCAACACAATGCTTTGAAGATTGCGTGCCTCCTGAGGTGAGTGGGTTCACTCATTCTGTAACACTAACAACTAAACTTTGGTAAAACAGCCACGGACATTAATTCTTTTTCCACCCTTTAAACATCAGCTGACTTTTCACAAACTCACGCACAAGCATATTAAAGATACTCATTCTCATGTGAAGTTTCGTACAAATCAACAACCTTCTAATTACAAACAAGGGCAAGCGAGAGGAAGAACAGAGACTACATGCCCCATATACAGTGCTGGCGCGAGCAGAGAGCAGCTACAGAGCCCACTCCCTCCCCTACAGATGTGATATATCCCAGTTTTCTCCAGCAGTGGGGCACAACTCACAGACCGTGGTTTAGCATCCAGTCTTTTACTTCTCATAGACAAAAGCAGAAATCCCGCTCGCTGAAACTCTCTGAGAAGGCAAGTTGGAAAAGACAGGATTAGGAAGCAATCGATGAGAACTGCAGCAAAGCAGTAATTTACCCAGCAGGGCTGTCTTGATAAAAATCTACTCACTGATAACTTCTTTCTCACCTTTGTTATTTAAGTTCATTCATTCCCTGCTATCTCAGCCTTTGAGTGACAGAAGTCAGAGATGCAACACAATCCAAAGCCCCGGGGGGGGGAAGGGGGGGAACACAGCCCATGCACCCTGCACAGCATTAAGACTCCAGTGCTCAGCAGGTGGACACTGCTGCTTTGGGAAAACTCAAACCACTTACCTTCCAGAGTTGCAAGCACTTGCCAAGAGAATGCAATAGAAACAACAGGTGTAATCTGTTCCTTGACTGTGAGTAGAAGAAAGATCGTAACCGTCATCCCTGGGGCATTGAGAAATCTCGCTCCAAGGAAAACCAAGCTTCATCCAGGAGGAAGCAAACAGAAGCACCCTGCACAGAGCACGTGGCTCCTACACACCTGATTTTTATGAGCCAACGGAGCTTGCCCCACCTAGCCACCAGACTGGCTGTGACCACTGGACAGAGCAAACATTCACCTTGTCAGCCTTTCGATGTACGTAGGAATCAACTGTACTGGATAAAAAAGACAGTTCATTTTGTAAGAAACAATATATTTTATTTTTCTGACACCACAGCCCTGGCGAGTGGTTTTGTACCAAATTTAATGGAGGTTACACAGAACGTTTTACGCTGGGGAGGAAAAAAAAAAATAACCACAAAAAAAATTCCGGATAACTTTTAGTGTCTGTTCCACTCCCACATTAATAAAATCACTTGGGGTTTCTAAGAAAAGGAGAATAGGAAACAGTGAGAGAGACTACTGTAGAATGTAACAGTGTCCAAGTCCAGCCCCTTCCTAGAAGTGGGAAGAGTCCCCACGTGAGGAGAGGCGCACCTAGATTTACCCCCCAAAATAACACAATGTATTGCAGCTGCCATAGGAGGAGATAGAAGGGGGACGGAGAGAGAGAGAGAAGCCTATTTAATAAAGAGTGGGAGGGAGAGACAGAAGGTGCTGGACAGCACGCCATAATTTGAAAAATATGTCCTTAACTTATTATTTATTTCTTTTAAAAGATTCCCCTCACTGAACTTAAGTTCCTTTTTGTGCTTTTCATTAATACTCTGCTCTGAGGTCGTAGTTTGGTTTTTCTATACATTGGAGTTGAAGGAAAATAGTCCGAAGTTCTGAAGATGGATTCTCCACCTAAAGTAAACAGCCTAGAATCCCATTCTCCTCTCACCCCAAAGACTAAAGTCTCTGCTAAAATCCCTTTTACAATATAGTACAGTACACAAAAAGAAAACAACAAAAAAAAAAAACCAACAAAAAACAAACCCAAAATAACCGAGAGTCCTGGGAGAAGCCAGTCCGAAGGACGTAAACATACAGAGAATGGTGCAACTTGTGACAAATGGCAATTCTCAAAATACAGCTACAGATTCTCAAAGCAGGTGCCGTCACGGGATACCCAAGTCCACAAAAATAATTTTTAAAAAATAAATCTTAAAAAAAAAACAACCTGTTAAAATGAATAATTTTTTTTTTCAGGTAATTCCATACATTCGAGATTTCCCAAAGTGTCCTCTGGTCTCTTTTCACCTATTGCATGGCCAAACTGTATTCCTGAAGCTCCCAAAAAAGCCCTCAGGACTTGGAATCTCATCTTGACAAGGATTGGAACATCCAGTCTTACGGTAGCAGCTTAAAACATCATGTTCCCTGGGTTTCCAGGGCCTTGGCTAAATCCTCCCATGCCAACATCAGCAGCCATACCTCGGGGCCTCATCTGGGGGGGAATCATGATGTTTTGTTGGGGTCCCATCATGCCCTGCATTGACATCATCATCCCAGGTGACCCCACGGGGCCCGGGTGGCTATAGAGCCCTGCGGGGGCTCGGTCCTTTCCTGGGATCATGCCCACGGCAGCCACGGGGTTGCTCATTAGCGCAGGCTGGCCAGGCATTGCTGTTTGTGCTGGTGACATCATGCGGTGGTGCGGCCCCATCATGCCTTGCTGCAGAAAGGCCGGCGGTCTCATTGGGTTGTGACCCGGCATGGACGGAGCCGTCCCGAGGGGGATATCCGGAGTTCCCACTGGCCCAGGGCCCCCCATGCCAGGCAACGTTAGTCCCATCCGTGGGGTCTGCTCTCCAATCATCCCCTGCATGTGGGAGAACCCGGGCCCGGGGCCCTGTGGTTGCTTGCGGCCTGGCACCTCCCCGCGTGGGAAATACTGTAGTGTCTGGCTGGGCTTCTCCGATGGGATAATCCGGGACAGGTCGAACTCAGGTATTCCCGTGGCTCCAGGACGGATCACCTCCTGCAGCTCTGGATCAGTGAAAACCGAAGGCATATTGTTTCCGAGAACAGTGAAGGAGTCCGGACCACCAGGGCCTCCAGTCTTGCAAAGTGCTGGATCTGTCGAACTTTGGGGCAGGTTGGTGGGGCGCCCCAGAGGTCCTTCTCCATGGAAACCCATTCCCGCTGGGAAGTTGCCTTGTCCACCGCTGGGCCCGTTGTGTGGGAATGGCACCTGCTGTGGAGGGGACTGTACGGGAGGGAACCCCTGCGGGAAGCCCAGGCGTCCTTGAGGTACCATTGGAGACTCTTGGGAACCATGCCCCATCATCGGGTTGTGTGACATCAGGCCTGGTCCCACGGGGACCCCGTGAGGAGGTATATTGGGTCCCATAGCATTTGGAGAGGGCATCTGGTTGTTATGGGAAAGAGGCTGGGTCATTCCCATGGGGCTAAGGGTTGGCATTGGACCCACTGGGTTTGGACCTGAAATTCGAGGATTCTGAGAATTAATGCCCATTCCTAGGGAAGAAATAAGGAATCGGATTTAGATAACAGCCAACAACCCACAAACAGTGAAGATACCAGAGAGCTTTCCGCATGGTAACCAAGTCCATACACATACACACGTGAGAATTAAAAATACCAAAAACTCAGTGCTAATAAAAAAAGCATCAGAAGTGGCTCCAGAGTGACATTTTAACCAGAAAATTGAGATAGACTGCTGTGCAGGTGACATAAGCCTGTCACTGCTCTATCAAAAAGGAACTGAAGTAAGTAGTCTCTCAATCCAACGTGTACCCTTACTATTTCCCTGGTACTCTAGCTGAGGCAGTCAGTGACAAACACGTCCATGACACCTGTCCACCAGGAGGTGACAACCTCCTTTCAAAACCTAAGAAGAGATGAATGAGATAATGCTCATAAGCCTGGGTAGCAGAGACCAGTGAGCTATCGTCAAACTTACTCAGGTAAGCCAGCTTTCCCAGGTACATTTAGCAACTCTCACTACTACTGCATGAAACAAATAGCACAGCTACAGGTAAACTCATCAAGAATTCATTGCTAATTGCCACTTTCTTCGAACATCCAGTCATCCACTCTTTCAGCTGCATTAATTCAATTGGGTGGCTACTTATGTATTTAATAAACATGTGCCCATCATCACTGAACTGTCAGCAGAAATTGGATTTATCCTATAAATGTGCTGATCCACAAGAAATCCCAGAAGATCGGCATTTTATGTTACCTTCCCTCCCACCCTCTCAAGTAGGGACCAGGACGATTTCCCTCAATCCTGGCATTACACATGCACCACATATAAGTAAATTTTGAGAAACTGCTTTAACACTCTATTCTGTAACAAAGGCAATACATGAAGCATAACGGAGGAGAAAAGACTAGATGATTCAGTGTCAACAATTAAACAACTCTGTGAAGCTTCTATGACACTGCCTGAAGAAGATGAAAGAAGAGTTCTCTCTGGACAGTATTTTTTTACTCTGGAGAGTAGTTTCAGGACTGACAATTACCTTCATGAGCAGCTTTGACTTACATAAGTAACTCCATTCAACCTGAGTGGAAATCTCTCCTATACACAAAACAGTTTTTACAAAGGGATTTACAAAGGGAAGATTTACAAAGGGAAGACACCTTCCAGTCAGAGAAACTGGCTGCAAAGAGAACGTCCATCTCCCCGCTGCAGAGAACTACAGCCGTCTTCCTTGAAAAATACCCATGGCCCTCCATCCTTCAAGGTTTTCCCTCTCACCATCTCCACCTGGTGAAACTTCCGCAAAAATCACCCACTGTATTATTTGATAGCTTGGGCTTATGTTTCTTAGTATTTCTTACCTGGTACACTGTTCATAGGTGGCAAGTTTGGGGAACGTGCAGGAGGGGAGTCATCATCTGAACTGGCCACAGTTTTGATGGCATCATGATAGAGCGGTGTTGAGCTGGGCATGGCAAATTTGGACATCCTGGACATCATAATGGAGAGAGGATTCTGGGAGAGGGTCGGCTCTGGAGGCATTGTGTAAGGACTGCTAGAGGGAAGATTTCCAGGGAGAGTCACAGGAGCAGGCTGGCTGACTGTGGAAGGAGGTGGACCACCTTAGGAAAAGAGGAGGGGAAAAAGAATTTTTGTTTAAATCTTTTCAAAGTTTCTTCTAGTAAAGCTCAAGAACTAGAAAACATTTTTATTACAGGAGACCATCTGACACCTGCAGTCAGAGCCCGTGCAAGGTAACCAGACAAATAAGCCTATCAGCCAAGATGGTTAACATTTGTTATCTCAGATTTTACTGCTGACTATCCTGAGCCTGTACAAATCCAAACAACTATCAGGTAAGTCTACAAATCCTACAATTTGACTTCCCTGCACTGAAGACAGATGTACGTACCAGACCTAGTCATAAAAATCCAAAATAAATACATGGTCAATTAATTGCTCCTCCACCCACCAAGCGTCAACTGTAACGCCTTCCCCTTTTTCTTTAGGAGGCATCTAACAAGCACAGAAGACACAGGCAAAGCAACGAAAAGATGTAGCAGATATTACGCTGAGACACGTGGGCAGATTTCTGACATGATATATTAGCAGCTACAAACAAAACTCCTTGTTTAAATTTCACTTTGGATTTTACACATGTATGTATGCTTACCGCTCACTCCAGTACCTATCAGCTTAATGTATCCCTTTGTTCTCCCAAAACTAGAAATATCTGCACTTCCAACCTCCTTTGTTCTTCAGCAATGAATTCCACACCCCTCAGAACACATTTGAAGGAAAGATGCTAAATCAAAGTCGTATCATCCCTCAACATTCACTGCACGCTTTCGGCCCACCTCAGAAGAAGGAAGGGAGAACAGAGAAGACAAAAATCCCGCAGTGCCAGAACGCTTCCACTTTGAAAGAATTATATATAAAACGCGTCCTTCAGGCGCAGACTGAAGCATCTGGTTCTGACTTGCAGGAGCTCGAGCTCACGCTGAGCAGACACCAACAGCCAGGCTCCCCTGCCGCACACCCTACAGCACGGAGACGCAGCCAGCAACCCTGCTCCGTGATGTAAGGGTCACCCTGCCCGCCACCGCCGCTGCTGGAGATTCCAGTCTCACCAGCCACGTCCCAGCCCGAGCCTCTGCAGCGCTGTTACCCGCGGCAGCACTAGGGGGCAACGTGGGCAAGCCTCTCCCAGCCTCGGGCCGGCTCTCAGCAAGGAGATCTCCCCAGGCTGGAAAGCTCCCGCGCCTGGAGCCTGGCCGGAGGGTGCAGCCTGCTCCTCTGCAAGGGTGGGGAGCATCTGGGAGAGGAGAAGGGGGGAGCAGCATACCAACAACCCAGAGACACTCAGGAGCACCCTTTCACTTCACTGTCCTCCCAACGACCGTCCCTCACCCTGACCAGACCTCTGGGTAACCTCGCTGAAGCCAAAGGGCCGACTCACCCGACTCCACGTTCCCCAGCATGGCCGGAGAAGACATGGTGAGAGACGCCTTGTGATTCGGGGGGATGCCAGGGCTCTGCAAAGGAGGCTTTGGAGACGAAGTCCATCCCGGAGAAGGTGCGGGGAGAGACGGTGATTTGAGGTGGACAGGAGAAGCAGCAGCAGAGCCCAAGACAGGGGGGGACTTGATGGAAGCAGCAGCTGCTGCGGCAGTGGGGCCTGCAAGCATTCCTGCCAGCTGGGAAGGTGTCTGAGGAGACTTGAGGTTCCCCGAGGGAGACCCCATCATGGGAGACTGGACCTGGCGCATGGTGGGAGACTTCAAAGGGTTGATTCCTGGAGAATGCACCTGACCGGCTGCGGAGATATCCAGGGGCTTGCGGCCCAGGCTGCGCTGCGCAGGGGGAGCAGTGTTGAGGCTATTAGGGTTACTGGTGGGATTGAGAGGTAGTGGCGGCATGTGGCTGAGCCGGTTGTTAGTCCTTTGGTCAGGCCCCATCTGTTCTCTGAGGTTTCGGAGACCGACTCCCGGGCCCTGAGACATGGGAAGGAAAGGCCTGGGACCCATGCCATACTCCTGCTGTGGGTGCTCCCCGAACGGCAGCGGCACCATCTTCTGCTGAGAGGAGAGCATCTCCGAGACACCCGGTCGCAGTTTCATCATCTCTTCGGGCCCGACTCCCGCCTCCCTCAACTTCTGTGGTACCAGGGGTGGGTTGGAGCCCATGCTGACATTCATGCCCATGTCCCCCTTCATGCCACCAGGGCCCATCCCAAACTCCAGCTCTCTGCCAGAGCCCATTTGGGGGGGCATTCCTTTTGGGAAGTCCCCCCTGGAGGGGCTCATCGGCCCTTCCACTGGCATGCGAGGGAAGATGGGGTTATTCCCAGGCTCCATGTGTCTCTGGGAAGCGATCATTCTGTTGATCTCCATGCCAGGCCTGATGCCTTCCATGTTGAGGCCAGGAGGGAGGCCCATCTGCTTCTCAGCCAGCTGTTGCTGATAGATTTCTTCCGGTAGGCCCTGCGGGTTGGGGAACCGCTCCCCTCGGCCAGGGCCACTGAAGACACCCTGACCAGGAGGGAAGTTTCGGCCATCTGGGATTTTTGGCACATCATCTGGCCAATTGACTCCTGAAAGCCCCGGCCGAGAAGGGGGATTTGGGACATTGGGGCCCTCCATGTCAGGGTTCATCATTCCCGCAAAACCAGGCAGGCGCATCTGGCTCCCAGGCATGTTGGGATGAGGGGCCATGCCCCTGGGGGGCAGAGAGTGGGACATGTTCATGCCTTCGGGGAAGGGCTCTGGACCCCCAGGTCCCCAGCCTTCCCCAGGGGTCATCTGATAGGGAGGGGGGGGGCCTCGGACAACCCCACGAGGCCCGTGCTGATGGACCATCATGTCCTGCAGGGAACACTGCTGCACAACAACCTGCTCTTGCTTTCTTCTCTTCTCCTCATAGAACTCCTGCTGCAGCTTGAGCCAGGCCACTTGCTCAGGAGTCATGTGGTCCAGGTGATCCGGGCCTATCGGTCCCGACTGGGAGTTCATTGGTGGCGGCCCCATTTCATCCGGAGAAAAGGGCATGTCCCTGTGTCCTTGAGGGCCAAACGGAGCCCCTCCATCTGTCCGAGACCCTGACCCTTTGCCTAAACTTTGGGATTGAGCCATCATGGCCTGTATTGGCCCTTCAGGTTTCTTCTGGGGACCATCCATCACCCCAGAATTTGGAGGTGGCCCTCCGCTTTGCCCTCCAGCAAACTCCTTCTCATCAGGGAAGAGCATGCGCTGTATGTCTCTCAAGGTCTGCAATGAGCGCTCTCGATGTTCCAGCTGCTCCTGCGACAGTCCATCTGGATTCTCGCCCAAACTGGATGGGTCCCCACCAGGCACCTGCTGGGGAGGACCTTTGGGGTCTGCAGCAGAGCTATTGCTACCTTGGGAAACAGGGCTAACTGCACGATTATTGGGGGTTGAACTCTGCCCAAATCCTTCTGTCTGCAACGGGGTCGAGTTGGCAGGGCTGCCCACGGACATCACTTTGCTTTCCACGCTGGGACTGTCCTGGTCTATGGGACACGGGGGACCAGTGGATTTGGATACTGGTGCTGACACAGGTGGAGTCGGCTGCATTTTGGCGTTCTGGGGAGGGTTCTGGTCCTGGGCAGCGGGGGGCTGCGGCTGCGGCAAGGGTTTGGGTTCAGTCCGAAGTGCATTGAT
Organism: Cyrtonyx montezumae; assembly: GCF_038088225.1. Classification (NCBI taxonomy): domain Eukaryota; kingdom Metazoa; phylum Chordata; class Aves; order Galliformes; family Odontophoridae; genus Cyrtonyx; species Cyrtonyx montezumae. The sequence goes on from NW_027072034.1 coordinate 71,867,418, forward strand.
CTGGGGGTTCTGAAAGAGAAAGCCACACGCCATCACCCCCTTCTTACAGCTGTGCAACATAAGCAGAGTTGCCAATATAATGTCCTGCCTTATCCCCACCGGCCCACACTCTGCAAGGAAGGGTGGCCTCGTTGTAAACAGCATTTACGGAGCAGCATCTCGGCCGTAAAATAAATGAAACAAAAAAACCCAAACATATTTAATCAAGCATTACAGCGGGTACCCCTTGCTTCTGCCTTAGCTCTGTATGATCAATGGTTGGAAATACACTACACAAATACTGCAAGACAAACTCTTCTTTGGATAATTCAAGACATTTATTTGTAGAAGGCTAGGAGCAACAACCAACTCTCTCTTTTCCATCCCAAATCTTATTCCAGAGCATAAACAATCACTCATCTCTCCCAATCAAGCATGCACAAGCACATTGAACAGTTCCCTTCCCACCCACTCGCAGGCAACTCCCTACCAAGGGTACAGTGTTTCGTTCCACCTTGCTGTTTGAGATGTTCTGGATATGAAAGGACACGATGGTTTCCACCTGTCCCTTCAGCACGGCTTCTGCAGCCCTGCAAAGACAGACAGATGCACATATCCACTTGAAGCTAAGAATCAAATTTTCCTAACCAGCATCCTTCAGCCATCGTTCAGCTGGCAGAAGGGAAAAAGACTTCACCACACATATTTGACACCAGATAAGCAGTAAAAGGAAAACACACCTATAAACTCGACAACACTTAGGGGTCACATCTCGGTTTAAGCCACCCCAGCTTCCACTTGCTGTGTGGACTGCAAACCAATATCTTACTGGCATCTACCAAAATTGTACTCCATAGGAATAAATCGTCACTTCCCAGAGAGCAAGAGGCCTCTTCCCCACTCCAAACCTTTCAGCATCCCAAAACACTTAACACCACCCTTTTGCTACAAAAACATACTTGACGGAGAAAGGGCACCTGAGTTTCATCAAAAGGGAATAAAAACACAAGCCCCTTTCCCTGAAGGCATTCAAGCATCTACCTACTTGTTGGCCATCTCAGTAGAAAAGACGTAAACCACTTTGGATGGAGTCTTCTGCCCACTTGCTGGCTCCAAAGCAGCAGTCAGGCCATGGGAAGGCGTGGAAGACCTTGGGGCTGAAGCATTTGAAGGTGTCATGGAGTGCGGCGTGTGCTGAGAATCCTGGGACTTCACATGATCAGCAGAATTGCAGTCTGGAAGGGGGAAAGAGGAAAAGAGGGGAAATCACATCTTCGCACCTCTCTGGGAACCGTTTCTGGTTCGCATCCGGAAACTGACAGAGTTTATCTTCCTCTGAAGTTTCCTGCTTATCCACCAAGCACTAATAAAGGCAATTCATTTATTACACGATGTCCCTTCCCTCTAATGCCATGCTGCCCTGGAGGTACAGCTGGGAGAAAGCTCATCTTGGCACATACCAAGACAAGCAGCAGTTCCCAGAGCTGGTCTCTTTACATTCTCTAATGGCCACAGAGAACAGCAGGAAGACTACACACAAAAATGTGCAAATATAAAAATGTCTGCATTCAAGGAGAACACTGCAACAAACTCTCGTCCTGTCACTTTAGACAGGACACCTAGCAAACAGACAAAATAAATGAAAGATGGACAACTGTCCATCTTGTCTGTTTTCACACCACCTCACAAGGCAGTGTTGAAGCCAGGAACACAACGCAGAAACCTCAACTCTCTAACTTGTGTTACCAGTCAGAGTGCCACAGGTTCTGTATCTGTGTTGACAAAACAGGCTTGCATATTGTTCAAAACCCCAGTTACAACAGAGCAGTTCCTGAAAGGCCAAAGGCCAGAAGGAAACCAACAGGTTGTATTTGTACTTTTGAATCCTCTGGGGGAGTTTCAGAGTCACAAAGGAACTTTCCCATCAGAGTCAGGTCTGCACTTCAACTTAACATGAACAAGATGACACGCTTACTGATGTCAGCTATAGCATCCCCTCTCTACTTGCTCAAGACCTTCAGACATCTTTGGCTGGAACCACAGATAAACAAACATTTCACTAACACTCGCATAGCAATTCTCTGTCTCACAGAGGATGTACACCAATTGTCTGCAGTTGTGCACATATCCTAGCAAGCATACCTTTGATTTCAGGGTCGTCATTAGGAGTCCCAGCTTCCCTCTGTTCAAAGGAGTCTGCTGAAATGCTTCTCTCTCTCTTTCCCTTCCCCTTGGCACCATTTCCAGCCCCGTTCTTCAGCCCCATGCTCCCACCTGGGCCAGGGAGCACTTTTGGGGGATGACCTCCACTTTTGGGGTCACAGGGAGAGGGCTGGGATTGGCTGGTCGAGCCCCCTTGCTTGCCCTGGTTGGAAAACTTGGAATCCAGCTGGGGGTTGCCAGACGGGGACATCACTGTAGGGGGACGGACCATCACCTCCTGCTTTGATTTGGGGCTACTGGGGGCAGAAGGAAAAAAGGAAAAAATAATAATAATAATAAAAAGAAAGTGACAAATCACTCCATGGATTCATTCAACCCTGTGGGAACAGAAAGTAGAAACAACCACTGCCACCTTTGCAAGCTTAAGACAACTGCTGACAAATAAGAAATGCCTGCAAGCTTAGAGTCATCCAGGTGGTTTTTTCAACATGCCCTGAAAGGGTTATTATCCAAGATGGGATCTCATTGCTCAAGAAGACACTAAAGCAAGCTACAGACCTGCAAGATCCCAGGAACTGCTGTCACATGAGGACCTACCTCTGGGGCTTCTGTCAATAAAGACAACGGTTTCTATGTGCACAGAGAAGCGCCTCACACCAAGACCGGCTCAGAGTAAACAAACACAGTACAATAAAGTTCACCTCACTGCTCTTGCGGACCCAAATTACACAGCGTAGCCCTGATTCGAGCAGATCCCCCCCCCCCCGCCACACACCTCCCCATCCAGTTCTACAGGGAGCACAAGGAAAACCCAGCATTACTGCAGCATTCATCATACTTCAGGGCGAGCTGCCAGGAAAACACAAATCTCTGACCGTGAAAACAATTAAACCAGCTACAACCTGCTTCTGAATAACGAAAGAGAAGGATACTATCTCCCTGCACACTTCTTCGAAATAGGGTAAATGAAGCTTCTTTCATGTGCCAGAACAAATTCAGAGTCTTCTCCTCCCCTCATCCAGTCAGTCAATTGCACCCTAAAAATATTTTGATCCTCTGGGTTTTACGAACGCTATCAACCATCTTTTTCTCCTCAGCCTCCAGTTACTCCATTGCTACTGCTTTTCTTCCCCAGCATCAGTGACACTTACAACAGGCAGCGCTCACTAGCATCCTCACTGAGGGACTCACACATGCTATTTCCTCCTTCGGATGGACATCTGAATCAGAGGCACTCCCTCTGAGTTACTGTTAAGGTCCACATGACCCCTAGGAGTAAATAATCAAACTTGAGAATGCTGTCAGTCAGATCACTGTGAGTCCCTGGATGCTGCTTCGCTTCCATATTTTTCCCCTTACGAATTAGCAGAGGAGAGATGCTGACCTGCTGCACCAGCAGGTGAACGATACACAGGATCTCAGTGCACAGCTGATCAGTTCTCCAGGCTGTTCAGTTCAGGCACATAATAAGAAGGAAGCATTTTGTGTGAAAATACAGAAAGACCTTCTGCTGCCCAACCACCCCTAGGGGAAACAGATAATTAGAAAGGGGTGGAGGGAAGAACACATAAGAAACAGCACGTTCGCTCTCCTACAACCTATTTAGATGCCTGATGGAAGGGAAGAGGCCATGAGGAACACCGAATCCAAACTTCAAGGGCTTAGAGCTCTTTCAACTCACCCCGAGCCTGGCAAATGTGGAGGCACAGAGGCACAGCACAGCTGCCCGACAAGAGCGCAGACTGGTAAGTCACATGCATCAGCCTGGCTAACACTGCAGCAGAGCAGGGGCAGCATCACGCACCAACCCAGAAGGCTGTTTTGCTTACCTCTGTGTGTTGCCTGACGGGGAGTTCCTCACTTTGGGGTTACTGGAATGCATTGACAGAAATCCTGAGCTCAGTCTCACACACACGCAGATGGGCTCTTGTCAAGTTCCTCTGGGGACCGCGCCGCCAGAGGCAGCTCCGAAGCACTCGCTGCCACCCGCTCCTCTCAGTGCTGTCTGTCTGCTTGCCTTTTTTCTCTTTGCTCCTCTCTGGTTTTGCACGGGGTGCTCCCCTCCTGCAGCTCCAGCATTCTCTAGACGCGTGCCTCCTGCTGCCCAGGGGAAGTCTCGCATCTCCAGGGCACTCTGTTAAAACCATCCCACAAGAAGAGAACAGAAATCTGGTGAGGAGCTTCCCAAGCAGATGCCTCTGATGCGAAGCAGTAAATGGCAGTCCTTCACTGTTACTGAGAAGACGCAGGAGGAGAGCTTTCAGATGGCTCAGCACAGCTGTCTGTGTATTTCAAACAGAGGCAGCCCTGGCTGGCCGTTCAGTTTACAGGCAGAGGCCAGCTCTCTCTCATCCAAAGCAAATTGCACTGGAGACAATAAAGCAGGGAAGCTTCTCATACCTGCATGCTTTGATTCCATCTCTACGCTCAGCATGAAGACACCTCAGAGCGAGCCAGCAGGAAGCCAAAATTACAAATCCCCAACATGACTTAGCTATCTAGACTTCCCCCGTGAATGGCCATAATCTGATATTTCTTAAGAACATAAATTCTGCTGAAATCTTTTCTGTCTCCTTGGTCCAATACAACTAGACATACGTTCAGCGATGTGTGCTGAGAGTTGCACAGAGGGAGGAAAATAAAATGCCTTCCTGTCCACCTGTAAGCAACCAGCTATGCTGTGATTACTCTGTAAATACCAGAGAAGTTAGTCAGTCATTATTTCCTATTAGAAAGGCCAAAAGATCACTAGAGAGCAGTCCCTCTAAAATTTGCTCAGCAACAAGGTACAAACTATCGAGACACTAATAAACAAACAAACAACAGCAAAAACCACACAACAAAATAAGCATCTTTTTCAGCTTATTACCGATAAACAAGCATGCATGATGCAAGCAACGTGGCACACAAAACTGTTTCTGGAGGAGGAAACTATCGAACATTACTGTTTACGTCCTTTGGGCTAAATTATTTTGGAACAAATTTCCGTCTTGTTTATGTTTCAACAGAATCTCTTCTCTTCATCTCATCTACTCAGATGCAAATCCACTTAATTTAGAATCTAACCAAGATTTATTGTTAATGTATTAAGCATTGCTAGTTAAATATTATTCAAATGTAAATATTCCCAGTATTCCTTCCCAGCACCCAAGAAGCAATTTCTTTCTGTATGTATCAAATGAAACAAAATAAACCTCATCACAAAGGGAGTATGTTGGATACGTATTATGGAGAAACTACCACTTGAATTGTATTTAAAAAGCAAAAACTTGGTTTGTTTCTATGTTGACATGAGAGGACTACATGTCACCTTTGGCCAAGGAGTGTTATCAGTAACATATTATTGAGCGTATGGTTCTCCAGTTCCCAAAATGATTTTGTTGTGAGGTTGTGCCATTACAATTCTTTGTGACTTTGCACGGCTGTGCTTGAACAGGGCAGCTCTCCACACTGCAATCCTTCCATGAAGAACAACACCTCCAAGGATTCTCCCCTCTGCAATGTACCTCCTTCACGAGGAAGAGGAATCAGCTCCACAGTCTCACCTCCACTGTGCTGCACAACCCATTAACAAGGGACATGTTTCTGCAGTAACGGCCTCACTTGTCCTACCTCTTACTGGGCACAATCAGATGAACTCCAGCCTGAACTGCACACTCCACAAGATCCACGTGCCTCTCTGGGACTTTAAACTGGTTAGCCCATTGATTCCAAGAACAACGTTGAGTTACTCCATTACTATTGTTACCATTATCGTGCTGTAATTGGAGCTGCTGCTATACCAGCACACTGAAGACAAAAGAGAACATCTTCCCAAGCATCTAAACCGTAGCAGCTTTCCATACAAATTCTACTACAAGTTGCTACTACAACTGTTTTGGAAACAAACCTGTAGCTTATCAACATCACCAAATTCCGCTTTTCAAAACAGATTTACTCATCGTTAGAAGTCAGTAAGTCTAGACAAGGTGAAAGTGTGACTGAAAATACAGTGAATTTCATGTTAATTAAAAAAAAAAGTGAATAGGAGCAACAGTTTTAAAATGAGCTGAGCTCAATCTAAAAGGAGCATACAGGTGCCTGAGTGTTAGACTTCAGGTATTCTAGTTGCTTCCCTCTGCTTTTCTTCCACTTCTGATATTTCTGCATTCTGATGTTTCCTTCTATTGTAAGATGAGAATTTCCTCAGATTCCCAGTCTTGCACAGTGCAATGGGAAAACACGAAGAATAGAATCACGACCACACTACTGCCTGTGCAAGACTTCTGACGTCACCAAACTTTCAAGTACTTCACAGGGCAAATTAAAAACCTCCCTTTCTTCCAACCCTGCATTTTATACTACGTATACATATCTTCCATTTAGCAGAACTGACATGCTCTGAAAGGGACCTGTATATTCCAACCTCAGTTTAAATTTCTTCTTACCAGAGAAAGCTACAAAGGACACATCAATATCGTCACTGGTGCAACAGTGGCAACTCGCCTTTCTCTGCTTCTCATCTCTGCACACTGGGAACGTGTCATCTTTTATAATGTGAAACTGAACACCTCATGATTTTTCTAAATGCACTTCTAACATACATCTGTCTGGAGAGCTAGGGCCCAGTAATGGAAAATCTCTACAGAAATGCATTTTTGCAGTTGGATTCTGCTAGGCATCGCAAAGCCCTTATCACTGCCTTAGAATTAGAGGTAGGGTCACTGATGGTGAATGATGAAGCAACTTTTTAAAGCATTTTGGCAAGCTGCATCCAAGGCTGTATTTTCAACATTGCTTTAAGGCATGCCAGGGTGGTTCGACTATCTGCTCATTCTCACCACTTCTCTCCTGACCAGATCAAGGGAATATCTGAATGGGAATCAACCCAAGGCAAACAGCAGAAATCTCCTTTCAGCTGGATCAGTCTCCCTGTTCTGGCTGATGATGCAAACATCAGTGCCAAGCTCAAAGGAGGTGAGAACAGGTGAAAAGTAGCCTCACCCAACTTGGAAGCACTTCGGATGGCTAAAAACGACTTTAAACATCAATTTCGGAGACAAAAGAGACGGCCGCGTTTGCAGAGCTATTAAAGGCCCTCCCCTTTCCATCAAGTAGCTTACCAAGACCCCTGGCGTCACGACACAGCAGTACTCATTGTGGAGGCCATGAGGTGCAAACCACTCCTCTCACAAGCAATGATCACCTGAAAACAAGGAGAGAGGAAGAGTTTCAGCAGTAAGAACACACAGCCCAGCCAGCTGCCACCCCTCCCTTCCCTGCACCTGGTCCCACAAGCAGAAAAGTCAAAACTTGCTCTGAGTCACTGATAGGGAGAGCCTTTGCCTAGGCTGGCAACATTTTGTCAGCAGCAAAAATGCCATCGTCAGACTGGAGCCATCTGAAGAAGTTTGCAGCACAAGGATGCGCAGAGGGGAGGTAGCTCAGACCTGCTACAACACTCCCACATTTGAGCTTGCTGGATTATCACGAGCACATCAGTGCTCCAAGAGGCTGGCACAGGTCTCATATGAGCAACCTCCTCCTTCTCTGCACCCATTCCTCTTGAAAGGCTCACTTTCCCTTTCACTGTGAGTTCAGCCAAACCCCTATGCTCCATACAAAACCTCCTCCACATCCACACAAGCCATAGACAAAAACACAAAGCTTCAGGTAAAGTCAGCTAACACTTCCATTACATCTAGGGGGAAATCAGGCAGGTTTTGGAAGGAAGACACACTACCTGCTGTTCTACCAGCCCTTATTTCACATCACTGTGCTGTGCCACGGGAAGGAGGGAGCCCAAGTGAAAACCTTTCAGTGTAAGACAGTCCAAAACTCTGCTCATGAGGAGCGCAGACAGGACCCTTTGCACCATGGTTGTTTCTTATAAGGCCAAAGGAGCTCACAGCCTAAGAATAGATCAGCCACACTCTCAGTACAACCCTGCAACAATAACACTCAGCCACATCTTAAAGAAAACACAAGTGCCTGAAAACGTACTCACACAGAGAAACACAGACTGTGAGGCAGAGCTCAATGGCAAAACTTGAGGTCAGTAAAGAAAGAGTGGCTAGCTACCTGCCAGCCTCTTTGCCTCACCCACTCTGAAAACTGGCGAGGCTGAAGGGGCAGAATGAATCCGGACAGCATCCAAACCGACAGGGCCAGCACAGTCCCACTGAGCACCCCAGTTACACCAGCGGACAGGACAGCCTTGCAGTTAGTGTGACTGCATGCCAAAAGAGCTACCAGGGCTTTTTCCGTGCTACCTCTGTCTGTTCTGCAGACCAAATCCCTCCCACAGGAGCAGCTGTGAGGCTCTATTAGTCCTCCTCCCTCCAATGTTCTCCAACTGTTATCTACTGCAGCTTCACCTTAATAATGACGCAATATTTTGTCGTGTAATACACTTCAACGAAACCAAACTACAAAGCTGGTCCCAAACAATGGAGCTACATTCTCCACTCAATCCAGCCAAATCAAACAATGAAATCATCAACGTGATAGACCATCCTTATCTAGCTAAGTCACACCTGCAGACAGAAGCTGAAACAAATAACTATCGCAACAAGCTGCTTCATCCTGCAAGATGTACCACAGCAGCACAACCATCCCTGCTTCCAATTACCTGCCTGTTTCACCTCTTCCCTATCCCCACCCAAGAGAACAATAGTGGCTGTGCCGTGTTGGTGCCTATAGTGACGCACCAATGTCAGAGCAGTGACAAATTCACCCCTTCCCTTGAAAGAGAAAGCGCAAACACCAGCGTACATCACGATGGAGAGAATCTACCAGAAGAAAGCAGTTGAAGCTCCATTGCTTGAAACTTCCAAGTTCAACTTGGCACAGCACCAGAGAAAGCCTGATAAAATTAAGGTGAGCACCATGAGAGGAACAAACACGAGCCAGCTTTAAGGTGACCCAGGCTAGGTAATGCCACCCTTTAATTTCCTTCCCTTTGCTGCTCACCAACGCAGTCTTAGCTCACCGCCAGTGTAAGACAGCTTGGCTTCTCAGCAAAAGGGTGAGAGCACACACACAAGCAGCCACCTTGTGTACCTTGAGTACCTACCAAGACACAGATGCTCATCTTAGCTTAGCTTTCGGTAACTCACTCGTGAGCCATCTTCTGTGAACTAACCATCCTATGACTGTGATGCAAACAGAAGTTAAAAGAAGATAAAACAAACAACACAAAGTAGCTTTTTCCCCCTTTGTGTCCTTAGACTGCAGAAGCAGTGCTCGTATTGCTTGACAGCAACAAGTGGCCAGGTACTTGCAGGTGTACAGCACTGTGGCTGCTTCAGCAGGAACAGCTGTACGTAGCGCTGATTCACTTCAGTCTTTTCTCCCTCTTTGAGGAGGAGAATGTGGAGATGAAATAAAGGCACACCAAGTAGATAAAAGTATCAAACTTATGGCCTCACTGTGACATGAAGCATTAAAGGCAAGAAACCTCTCAGCGTACAAGAAAGAGTGCAGCTCTTTTTTTTTTTTTTTTCCCCACAGCCTTTCTGAGGCTGTCAATCTGTGCTGGACCAAGGGTGGCAAGAGCCCAAAATCAGCATGGAAAAAGAAAAAGGCTAGAGACCTGCTGCTACTGAAAACAAGTGATGACTTTGAATGCAAGCTGAGCCCACACCCTGAATTGTAGCTGGGGTAGTGAAGTGGGAAAGAGATGAAACAGCAACTGGAGTAGAGACTGCACTGCAAAGAGCTGGGGCCTCAGGAGGGACTGAGAGCAATGGCATCAGCAGCAGGAGCTGTGTGAGCCACTGCCACCAGAAAGCGAACGTATGCAGCCACCAATGGGTTCCCCATGTGACTGAAGAGGTGAGGAAAGGCAAGGAATGAATCCACACACTCCTTCTGCAAAATTTGGTTGGGAAGGGCACATCCTATTTCCCCCATTCTCTATCACTTAAGAGGGAGAACACCTGCACTGGAAAAAGGTGACTCCAGAGTTACTGCTGGTTTTCAAACACATGCAAATCTTAACAGTTGGTTAACATCTGCCTTTCCTGCACGCTTGCGGCTGAACTGCATGTGTTACCATTTTTAATAAGCTGCTGTTTAACAAAGTATCTGATTACACACCTCATTGATAAGGGTGCAACTAGGAAACGAGGACGCAGGAAGTGTTATTCAATGCTTTTATTCAGCTGTCACACTCCTTTAAGATCGTACATAAGCAAACAGACAAGTTGACATGAGTATGCCAACACCACACACATCTCCCCATGACAACTGAGGAGGTGGTGACACAGAACACTTAATATCTTGAATCAGTCCATACTTATAGATATAGCCCCCACCAGGGACTTCTAACTACATCTTTAAATGGGCCCCACCTCTCTTAGGAAAAGCTTTCCCAGAACAAAGCACACACCTGTAATACAACCTTTGCTGGACCCATTTGCATTCAGATGGGTTTGTCAAAACACTGCCTTACCTTCTGTGGGCCAAGCACGTGCTGCAGCCAAGCAAATAACTTCTATCAGCCGAAGACTATCCAAGTCCATACCTGCCAGCCACCATTTGCACTTGTGATCCAGCTAATAACTAACTCTAACAAAGGCAGGTAACCCTTTTTAGCAGGTAACCCTCCTACTTCAGCCATCCAGGTGGCTGCATGCTCACCGGTGTTGGCACAAAGCAAAAAGCAGAGTCTGATGGTACAAGCATGGATAGGCTTCAGATGGTTGTTCAAAGGCACCTACACTTCTCCCTTGCCTATTTCTTCTGCACTTTTTCTTAAGTGAGAGCAGAAAATACACTGGGTACCTACAAAACCACCAGGGCTAGAGACACATGACCAACACACATCATGTGGAAGTATTACAGTTCTGCTTGTACAAGTAAGTAATCAGTAGATAGTTAACTATTACCAAGCCCTCTCTATAGCAGTGCTTGTAAACACCATCCTTTAAACAACCAGCATCATAACTCAGTAGACATTCAGGTGAACACTCATGTGTTCCTTCGGCCAGAATGGCAAAGGCTATTTGCTCCAGGAGCACCTCACATGGCCCATGGATCTCATTCTGCCCCAAACCAGACGCTGATCTGGGAAAGCTAGCAAGTGTCAATCAAAAGAAGAATCCAAATCCTGTCACCTAAATTCATTTCATGACATGAATATGGAATAAGGTTCACTACAACTTCCAAAAGAGGTTCATGAAATAACTTTCCTTGTACACCTACTGTAAATCCACTGCTCCACTAACCTCTAAAACATGGGCAGGTTATTGCTCAGAACGAACTCCACGTCTTGAAGCACAGAGAAAAGGACTGAGCAAAGATAGGCACACACAAAATCAATACTTGATGATCTACAAGGACATTTACACGAGAAAGAAAGAAGACGACTATGCCATTACAAGAAAATAAGTTCTTTTGAGTAGCTCAGCTTAATGTAAGATTTCATGACTATGGTAGAAACCTCCCTGAAATGATAAAAAAAAAACAACCACCAACACACTGCAGAAATATGATGATGTGATGTGTGGTCATGTAAGTGCAACTCCACTGGGCCTAGCTGTGTGTTCACATTCACACACCTTGGTTAAGACAGCATAGATACTCTTCCTTCCACACACTCTGCCCACTTCTACCACCATATGGATATTTCCCAAAGAACTGGTCTCCCCTGCAGTCCACTCTCAAAATAAGCAGGGACAGCCACAGAAAGCACTACCTTTCATTCTGCAGTCTTAGAAATGCACAGCCAAAACCATCACTGACAAAACACAATCCCACCTAAAGGCTCAGAGAATAAAGTTTCATGACATTCCTAATGCAACCGCCCCCTCCTCTCATCCACTGTTCTCCTTCTGACAAGCACAAGGATAACTGACAGCAACTCTGATGTAAAGGCTGCTTAAGTAGTTATTCATTCTAGGTATTTACAGAAACCATTCCAAAACAATCTTTTGCAATAGGCAAGTGGTCCACTAAACCATAATAAAAGCTGCCCGTAACACGTCCATTAAACTTTATTTTTGGTGCCATAACAACACCTCATTGTGCTATCATTACAAGGAGGATCATCACCTTTCATAGACTGTTTCTGATTTCATGCAACTCTTTCCACAACTCCTTCATTGTATTACATTACATTGTATGTAATGGTGGAGACAGATATTAATGGTCACTGATGAGCAGACTCAAGGTGTCCGCAGCCATCTGGAGTCCCCTGCAATTTCTGACAGTTCCAGTTTTGTTTGTTTTGGTGGGTGATTTTTTTTTTTTGGGGGGGGGGGGGAGGAGGAAGAGCAACAAAAAAACAACACACCAACGCTATTAACTACCTGCTTCTGTACTATTATGATATAAGTAATTCCATGGCTTCACCAACTTTGCAGCTACAGGTTAGTCAGGGTGCCGGCAGGGTGCTTGGCACACTGTGGCCATGATGTGCTGCGGCGTCCCACTAGCACCAGCCTCAGCATCCTCCAGCACGGCTGCCAGAGTGATCCCAGCTTGACTTACTTCAGCAAAGCTGTTTCTGTACTTGTACGTTAGTTACAGCTGGAGTTTTAAGCAGTTTACGTGGAGTGTCACTTACCTGAGCAGCAGCCTGTCTGCTCTAGAGTTCCTGCTATTGTTAACACTGACAAAGATCAAAAGCTTTTAGCAATCAGGGATTTCTCAAGAAATGCTTTAACTTTTATTTTCCCTAATATACGACAGGCTTCTGCAGCTTTCTACATCATGTTAGCAGTTAACAGACATAGCATCACTCAACATTACATGGTGCAGTCCAGTGCATAATGCCAGAGATGTCCACAGGCTGCCTTCACAGCTTTGCCTCCTGTCAAAATCACATCTGTTTGGGGCAAAAAGGTAACATAAGTGCAGCCAGAGGCAATGCCCCCTACTCCTCTGGGTTTACTTTCTCTAAAACATAAATAGTGACATCGGCATGAACAACAACCACAGGTAAATTAGACCTGTATAAAGCTTTCCAGAAGCCCATTCTTTGCAAATTAACCTGTGGAAACGGCGTGGGGAAAAAAAAAAGAAAAAGTGACAACAATGGATAAGAATACAGGACTGAAGAGACATTGAGTTTGTTGTTCAATATGTATTAACACTGCACTGTTTAAGCAGAAGCCTTGGGAGAAATAAGTTACCTATCAGCTCAGAATGGAGGAAGAAAAAAAAAGGCAAGGCAAGCACTTCTTCATTTCATTTTGGCATCCCCTCACTAGGCTTCTAGAATGAAAGGTATGAAACAGTCCTCAGGCATAACACCTCAGGCTGCAATCTTGTCAGTTTTCATAAGCTAAACGGGGCTGGGCTGTGTCAGCACAGGACAAACCTCCTCTAAGGAGGATCCGGTGCTAACGCAAGCAGTAGTTAGCAGCTACACTGGGTGGGGACACCACACACCAGGTCTGGCAGGAGCGCTGGGGGCAACCCACACACCTTCCTTTATCTAACCTCAGCTGATCCGTGACCTGGCCTCCCCCTCATCCCAGACAATGCAGCTTCTCAAGGTCCCCCTGAACCTGAATGTCCTCCAGCACCAGTTTTCTTCCAAGCACGCCGCCACCAGCTGCCCCCGGCTCTGCTCACCCACACAAGTCCTCCTGAAGCCTTCTGACACCAGGCTCTCCCACCACCTCAGGAGGTTGGCGGGTGAAGCACATGTGCCCACGGTGGCAGAGCAGAAGGACTGCCACAGCCCTCGCATGCAGCTCACCAAGGCTGTGCCGAACCTTCCCTTTCTCTGTTTTTAGAGGCACGTTGGGAACATGACACGCATCACCATCTCTAGTGAGCCAGCACGGTGCTTCTGCATGCTGGTTTCCTAGCTGTTAAACGTCAGCTCGTCAGCACAGCAATGATTTTTCTGAGAAGGAAGGCACTTCAAAGGACCCTACAAGCAAAGACTGCGTGCACACCATGCTCCAGGAGGCTACATGATCGTATCAAAGCTGCCAGGATGAAAAACCGACATTTGTTAAATAACGCGAGGTCACCTAGAAGATCTCAAAACACATAAAAACGCGTTAGAATTTTATTCAGACAAGAAATTAAGCAGCTCTACAATCAGGCCTATTATCTAACCTACTGCCTTGACGAGATCTTATAACAGCACAAAGTGCACACAATTCCAACCGCTGTTGAATCCTCCCTCATTCGACCAACATGTACACATTTAATATTTTCCTAGTTAGCCACGCATCTACAGCAAAGCCTGAAGAACTTCAAAGTATTTACAGTGCTGTATAAACAGAGTGCTATTCTCAAAGCCTTGTAACTGTCAAATCAAAGCTACCTTTCACAAGAACACTCAGAAGCGTTTCTCCTGGATGGTGGCTATTTGCCTGACAGTTTCAACTTTCTATCCCCAACCACAAGAAGGTTAAGGGCTTTTTTTTTTTTTTTTTTTGAGGCAGGAGAGCATTTTCTTGCTAACAAGCTGTCAAGCCGTTTCAGCTCTTTACTCCCTTCTCATTCATACACATAAAACACTGCAGAAAATTCCAATTCCGCTCGCGCAGGTTCTGAGAGGAGCTCCTCCACACCGAGGATGGCCTCAACCCTACTGCAACAGCTCCAATTGCAGAAGCTGTGGCTGCTCTGCTTTGACAGGCTACAGCTTATATTACACTGTGAATACACCTCTCATCAATCCTCAAACAAAACCAGATCGCTACGTAGATAAACCACTGCCATTTCGTAGGCAAAGAAACAGCGGTGTCAAGATGCCTCAAGTCACTTCAGCAAAATGCAGAGTAGAGCTCTGAGTAAGCTACAGAAGGGTCCACTGTTTGACCTTGGGGCACCTGCACCCTCTGTTCCAGTAGTACATAGGGCACTTGGGGGCCACGCAGTGACAAGATGGACAAATGCTGCTGAGCTCTTCCCACTCTGCTGACACGCAGGCAGGCCCTGGCCAAGGTAAGCAGAAGCAATACAGCAGCACTCCTTTCTTAAAAGGCCCAACATCAGAAAAACTGGACAGCTAGCTCAGAGGAACTGCTCACATGCTATCTGTGCCTGAATCACAACTACTCCGACCCAAATACAGAAGGAAGCAAACACTCCCTCCATTCTGTATGCAGTCAAATTATCACATATATCACGCACTCTTTCGGCTATAGATTGCATCTCTAAGGAGCACTTAAAATCACCATTGTTTTCAAGACTGCAGCACCCGGTTCTCAGTGAACTCTCAGAGGACATTGCTCCAGCACCTCTCAGCCTTGCTTTGTTGAGATAAATTGTGTCACATGTAAAGCATACTTGCCATTCTTTCTCCTTCAAAAGCATTTCATTGATTCCGGCTAGGCTTCAGAAACAAGCAGACAGACAAACCAGCCACCTTACTTCTCATCTCCATTCCCTATTCCACAAGCTCCTTCTCAGAGGCCAAGCTGGGAACAGCACACCTCTGCTTTTAAGTCTCTGAAAACTAAGGGATCTTGGAACATGTTCAGCTACCCAAAAGAGATAAGACTCATTCTTAAGATATAGTAAACTGCAATTTCCTAGCAGCCTTTCAAATAAATTCAGTGAGTGTCAACGAAGTAGATCAAAAACAGAGCGCCAAGCTCTGACTCTTGGTAACAACTCACAGAAGCAGGAGTGAAGCAAACATACCAACTCGGGGAGCAGCAGGTCACTTTCCACCACAGGCATGGTTTAGGACCTCAGACCAGATTTCAGGAGGTCACCAAGATAAAACCAGAAACCTACGCAGTTTAAAGGCACATCTCAAATTCTGGTACCAATCACATTTCCAGAGAAGCATGTGAGACCAAAACAGTAAAGGCGGGCAAAACAACCCCTGCCCTGTCCTGCCCTCCCCCTCTTTTCCCAATATAGAAGCACATCCGTTAGAGCAGAATAAAATCAAGGTTTAGATCACAGGCTTAATACTTCTTCCAAAAATTTTTACTGTCACTGATTATGATAATTGAATATTCTTCGTATTCCTACAGACATCTGATCCTTTTAACTCCAGTTGAATTCTTGCTCCTGATGATTCTCACAGCGTGAGTTTCACTGCTTAATTGCAACCACGCTAAATATTCTACCATCAATTTACACTGCATGTTCTGTATCATCAGACGGCCATGAAGCAGCACAAACTTCTTACAGCTCAGCAGCTACGCTCCTCTTTTGCCCCCACTTGCACCTAACCATGGCTTCTCTTTTCACACACAGCAGACATGTTTTGGGAGAAACACTTTTGGCAGAAAGGATAAGGTAAGCTGAAGGAATCACTCCCAGGCAAGAGAAGCTGTAACAAATAGGTGTAAATAACATTTAGCAAGTTTAGCAGACTCTTAGGGGTACAGTTAGGTGTGCGTTCCTATTGGCAGCAATGCCAGCTGAAATGACTGCTGCTACCAAGATTTACTTCCACCCCTGCACCACACTGTCTGATGTTCCAGTACCACCGCGTGCCTGGCCAAACAGCAAACTACTTTGGCAAACCGATGCAGGCTAAATATAACCTTTTTTATTCCTTTTTCATTTTTTTGTGCCCCGCTACTTATAGCCCAGATCGGTCCCTTGATCCATTTCAGCATCCAGAAGCTCAGGCAGCACTGGCACAAGGAAGGGTTGGCACGAGGTCCAGAAGCCAGGCTCCTCAAAAGATGTCTTGCTATTGTTACAGAGTTAACCAGTGCCTGTAAGATGCCGTGGGCTTAAAGAAACTTCCAAAATCTCGTAACAGATGGGGTCAGGGTTTTTTTCCTCAAATTTGTCAAGATCATCTGCAGTCCCTAACTCTGTGTAAGGTCCCTGTTCCGTGCTTGCACAGCCCTACCGCGACAGATCTCCTGCCCCAAAATAATTAAAACAGGAGAAGAAAAACATAATGAAACAAGTAAAAATATGAGGAAAGGCATTTTAAACACGACAGGCACACAGTACTCAGACCAAAGGAGAAAAAAAAAAATCAGCAAAGAAATCTCCTCCCATTCACAAAATGCATTCAAAACCTGAGTTAACACCTTCATTTTGCCAGCAGGAAGACTAGAGGGACTCCAGCTGAGCTTGTAAGCAGGAAATCCTAGCCCACAGCAAATCTTGCTGGGTTAAAGGACTTGATATCTATGTAAACAGACCACAGACCTTACTGAGGCACCGAGATTTCTGTGAAGT
This sequence comes from Cyrtonyx montezumae, assembly GCF_038088225.1. Taxonomy (NCBI): domain Eukaryota; kingdom Metazoa; phylum Chordata; class Aves; order Galliformes; family Odontophoridae; genus Cyrtonyx; species Cyrtonyx montezumae. The sequence goes on from NW_027072034.1 coordinate 71,884,671, forward strand.
CCAAGGCCGTGCAAACTAGATAGCAGGATTTTATGAAGGCTGCCCGCCTCGCTCTGAAGAAATCCCAGTAAACTTCTAGAAAGTGGGAGAGATCAAATCCTGCTGGGTAACACAGCTGACATTTAGGATGTGAATGAGTTTGAGTACTCACTTGAGCCTTGGTTGCTCTCCAAGATAAGGATAAGGAATTTGCTTTTTTCCCACTGAATTTATAAAAGACCAACCAACTCTAAAGCCACACACACAGTTTGCAAGGCAACAGAACTGCCACAGTGTGCTAGGAACTCAAGAAGAAACAAAAATCTAGAAAGAAGTCTGGTAGAAATAGCGATGGAAATTCAACATGTTACAGAGCAGCAAGTCTTCGAACAGGAAAGATGGATCAAAGGTTACTCCATTCTTATCCACCTCGCACGTACAAATCATTCACAAGAATTGTTCCGTATCAATATTTTAGACTTGTGGCTTACAGGTGCCTTAGTTTTGATATTCGGATGTTCAGTGACAAATGCAGCTGTGGACTAACTGAAAATAATCCAAGTACGCGAACTGTGAAGATTAAATGCAAGATGAGCAGGGAGGGAAGCGTGGGGAAGAAAGAGTCTGTGCTCTTTGTATTCATAATATACAGAAGAGATCTACAAAGTTTCTGGTTGTATGAACAGAAACCTATTTATTTTCTTGCACATAAAAATTCAGGTCCTGCCTAGAAGACCATGTTGACCGACAAACTAGTGAACTGATCTCAAGAGCCAAAAGAAAAGCATCTTCCCCAAACCTCTCAAAAGCCCCAAAATACACTGCATGCACCCTTCCCCCCAAAAGAAAATGGTTACAACTGCATTGTCACATTCTTGCTATTTCCCTCACACCACAGCAGAGCACAGCTTCTCTCAGAACTTTTTGATTGCATCTACCAAATAATTTGCCCTGGAAAAAAAAAATATATATATATACATATATAAATATGTATATATATACATATATAAATATGTATATATATATATATATGTATATATATATATATATATATATACTGGGAAGTCAGAAACATAACTTCTACCAAACACTGTCCAAGTACAAACCAAGTACATGTATGCACACAAAGTACATCCCCAGAAGAATTGCTAACACCAACCTGACCAAAGACTGAGCAACTGAATGGGAGGGGGGGGGGACTTAGACAAAAACTTGTTTAGGGTTTTTTTTTAGTTGGTTTTGTTCACACTTATTTAACGTCAATGATTGATTAACATTTTGGATAAAGGAGGTCTTTGTTAATGGTTCAGCATCTCCACCCCTTCAATTAAGGTGTTAAGAGTTCACAACAGTGCAGTGAGACCCAAGAACCCAAGGCCCCTTTGCCACAAAAAAAAAAAAAAAAAAACCCCACCATCAAAAGCTCTACCTTCAGTGGGAAAATTCCCAAATCCCAAAACTGCTACCGTTGCTAACTCCAACTTAAAATAAGAATGCTGTCTTTCTTTTGTTGTTTGAGGAGGAGCCAGCAAGGGGAGAAAATATGAGCCCTTGAGCCATTTTTATGCTCTGAGTAAGAAAAAAGGTCACATTCATTACAAATCACCTTTTCTGGAGATCACTGTTAAAGAAAACAAAAAAACAACCAGAGCCATCACACAAAACGATCCAAAACGGCTATAATATCTCACAGGAGCAACTCCTAAGATTTCCAGGATAAAGTTGACCGGGCTGCTATGGGATACAGACACATACATGCACTTGTGCTGGAGGAAGGCACTCCAGCCACCTGCCAGCCCTTACTCGGCACCACCAGCCCCACACCTGTAGCACCCCACCACCACAAGCATTACAGCCCCAATATAAAGCTGGAGAGAGGAGAACAAAAAGAAGAGAGGACTAATGCTCTTTAGGTATGTCAATTCTTTCATTTCATACCCTGTGGGTTTTTTTATTTGATTTCACATAGCACATTGCTTAGCTTCTCAATACTTGTTTTTGTAACGTGTTGAGCAATCACTGACTGCATGTTAACTTCCAACAAAACAGAAGAAAATAAGCTTCACTTCCTTTCCTGGTTTTAAAGGTTGATGCATTTAAGGATGCTTCCCAACTCCTATCATGTCTGTGTAGGCTTCTCATGGAGAAATCCAGGACAAAATACTTACAAAGGAAGATAAAAACATTACTGGAACCCCTCAAAACTGGAAGAGCTGTTTCCTCTGCCTCCTCCAACTCTATTTTGACAGCAGAGCAGCCAGTCACCCACAAGACTTGGCGAGACAAGCCTGACTTGTCACAGCCTCCTCTCCTCAGCCCCAAGTCGGTGAGGTTAACAACTGCCCCAACCAAGGAGAAGCTGCTGCTTTCCAAGGTGAGCACTATGAGACCTGCTGCTCACCTCCCAGGTCTTGTTCTGTCTCCAAGCAAGGTTTGGCATCTAAAGAATAAAAGCATCTTCCCTTTCATACTGTCAGGCTTAGAACTGTTCCATAATAAGCTCTAAACTTTCACTTATTTGTTCACTTTTTTCTACTTGCATCATGCCAATTTACTGACCGATTTATCGTTTTGTTTACTACTAAGCCACTAACTGTGTCACCATCCCACCTTCATGTTTTATGCCCAAATGATAACCCACTGTTGACTGTCGCTTCTGATTCTTCCCATCTGTGTCCTGTGTCATGCTTTGTCTACTCTCCCAGAACATCCATCTCCATCGATGCAATACAGCACGATGGCCTCATGAACAGAACGCAGGACCACACAGAAGTGCAGGACACTCTTTCATCCCAAAAGTGAAACCTCACTGCTTGCACGTACCTACGTGTCCCATCACTTCCCTTACCATTTGGACTCTACAGCATCGTTCTCGAACAGGCTGCCCAGAGAAGCAGTGGATACCCTATCCCTAGAGGCGCTCAAGGTTGGATTGGAGAGGGCTCAGGGCAGCTTGAAGTGGTGGGAGGCAACTCTGTTGACAGCAGGCAGTTGCAATTGAGTGGGCTTTAAGGCCCCTTCCAGCCCAACGCATTCTCTAATTCTTCCCATCATCCAACTCTAGAACTTGCAGACTCTCTGCAGAAGCCTCCCTCACTCTGCTGACAGCCCCTGCTCACCTCTTTGCAGTAGGTCAGGTCACAGGCTCCCCATCACGTACACACGTGCGGTGCCTAGCAAAAACTCATACGACCATTTCCTCTGCCTTCAGATACTTCTGCTCACAATCCTTACACGTAAGACCTTTTCCCACACTTCTAGCATCCCAGACTCCCCTTGTGCAACTACATCACACACAGCCCCACACTGAACGCTCAGCTTCCCTCTGCTTTCACCCCTGAACAGCACGCGCTGCTCCCCAGCTCCAGAGCCCCACAGTTCCCTGGCAGACACACATACACCACCTTCTTGCCAAAAGCCCTTCATAGCCCGTTCCCTGGCTCCTAGTGCTTCCCCGCAACTTGGCCTCCTCCTCCCAGCTACTCCAGCCCCGGTTCCTCGCACCCTCCCCTCGCTACGTTCCCTCCTCCCGTACTAACTCCAGCATACCTCGTGCTGCGTGCAGCTCTCCACATCCCTTCACGCAGACACCGATATCTCAATTCCCCCCTGCAACAAAGCCCCCACCCCTTCCTCACAGCCTATCCCAAACGATCACGTCCTCACTGCACCCCTCGCCTCCCGCCCCGGCATCCCGGCCCCGCACACCTTTGTGTCCCGACCCAGAGGTCAGACCCAGATCCCTCCCCACCGGTGCCAGCTCCCTGTCCCCGAACACCCCGCACCGCAGTCCCCAAAAGGTCCCCCATCCCCTCCTGGGACTCAGCCCCGAAGCCCCATGTGCCGCACGCAGCACACACCTCAGTGCCTGTCGCTCACAGCCCCCTCCCCGCAGCCCCCGGGGCAGCCCGAAGCCCCCGCACAGCGCAGCATCGCGCGTACCTCTCCGCAGCCCCGCACGCACCGATCTCCCCCCGCCCGCCGCGCATCCCCGTGCCGCCGCCCCACCGCACGGCCCCGGCCCGCGGGCGGCGCTCTCCCCCAGGCCCCCAACTCTCAAACTTTGGGCGGGCGGCGGCCGTCGCCGGGGGGCGGTTTGAAGCGGGGGGAGGGGGAAGGAGGGGGGAGATGGTTGGCGCGGGGGGGGGGGGCAGTGCCCGAGAGCCGCCTCCCCTCACTCACCGCCGGCCGCTGGGGGAGGGGCGGGGGCCGCGGCCGGGCTCAGCCCCGGGCGGGAGGGGGCGGCGCGGCGTCTCCCCCCGGCGGCGGCGGGTCCTTCCCCCTCCCGCAAACACACACAGGCTCCATTGTCCGCCGGCGCCTCCCCCCCCTCCTCGCCGCACGCGTGGTACCGCCCATCGCAGCCCCTCTCTCGCGCTCCCCACCCCCCGCCCCCTCCCGCTCCCCTCTTTTTCACCACGCACCGCTTCTCCCCCCTCTCCCCCCACCTCACGGCCCGCGCCCCGCTCCCGCCCGCCTCCCCCCTCCCGCCGCGTCCCGCAACCCGCGGAGAGCGATGGTACCGCCCGTCGCGCGCGCCCCGCCCCGGGAATGGTACCGTCCCCGACTCACTCCGGCGGCAGGACCGCCTCCTACTCCCCGTTCCGGGCAGTGGTCTCGCCCGGCCTCCCGACCCGCCCCTGCCCAGCGAGGGGGCGGGGATTGCTCCCCTTCCCCCCCCCACCCCTTCCCGCCCTCCCCTCCCCTATCCCCCCGCACGCGCTCCCCTCCCGCCTTCGCCTGCACGGTGGTAGCAGCCGGGCTCTTAAAGGGACAGGCGCGGCGCCCCCCGCGCCTGCAAGCAGCGCTGCCCCGACCTCCCGCTGGCCGCGCCCCTAACCTTAGCATAGCCCCACCCCCATCCGCGGTGGCCCCGCCCCTCCGTCCCTTTTAAAGAGACGGCGCGCCCACCGCGGGCTGCCCGCCCCCTAACGGCCCCCTAAAGCGGGCACGGCCGTCGGGGAGCTGCGCTCCTTCGGGCCGCTGAAGCCGGGCGTGAAAATTGCCTTCCTCGCGCTTCCGAACGGAGCCGAGGGCTTCTTCTGGTGAAGGCAGCACCAGGCCGGGCAGCAGCCCGCAGGTGAGCGGAGAAACGGGGCAGCGGTGGCAAACAGACACAACCTATCGGCACGTAGGTGTGCCCTGGGGTCTCGTCCTGAGTACATGGCCCATGTTTGGGGACTGAGCACGGTGAGGTCTTCTGAAGCTTTGTGGTGGCCTCCCATCCTTCTCAGCCCGTGATTTATTCAGTGAAAAGAGTGCTTTCAGCATCAGCCAATCCTCACCTCCAAAATACGTCCTTAAAATGGGCGATCCCGTGGGCTACAAGCGAGATCCTTCCACCTCGCAGCTGCCAGAGGTGGCACAGAACCACTGCAGCGTCCTTGGGGAAAGCAGGCTGCTGGTTTTTGCATATCCACAATGCTTGAATAACCAGTTTTGCCAATACACCAGAAGCGAACAGAAATGCAGTGGGCTCTCCCTCTATCCTCAGATGACCTGCCCTGCCAGGTCCCTCTTCCACCTCTAGCACCATCCCACATGGCAACCCTGGCAGCACACGGTGCCATTCTTGCAGATGAAACCACCTCCTCTGCCCTCGTTCCCCAGGTGGCTTTTCCTCTTCTCCAGTCCCGGTCCGAACGCTCTTCTGCACAATACTAAAGGCAAGACCTGGCTACAACTTCCTCAACAGGGCAACAGTAGCTAACTCGAACCTGGGAAGCTATTAGACGTTCTTCCTCGAGATGGATACTTCTTAGCAGCAGCCCTCAATCCTTTCAATTTGCAGACCCACCGGACAGACAGACTTTCAACCCCTTGACTTTTTTCAGACAAGTCCCATTCCCCTGATCCCTGACCCCAAGGTGGCACTCCCAGTCCCAGGCTAGTCTTTCCAACCCATCCACCACTGCTAGTCCTAGGGGAACCTTCCAGCTGACATCAGTAACCTTGTGGAAAATGATAGTGAAAACACCTAACTGTGCTCAGCTCTGCTTGGAACTACCATCTCTGCTGCCATGGGCTCTGCCCACTCCGTTACTGATGTACAAGCCTTACCCACTTTTACATCGATACAGGCCTACATTTTGGTAACACTAATCCACACTTTCTCCTCTCCCTTGCACTTCCCCCTCCAGAGATTGGCTGACAAAGCCCAGGAGAGGCTGCAGCACTGGTGGCTGCACAGAATGCACAGGTCGAAGCAGCAAATCACTGCATATGGGTCAGATACACCCGTGGTGCTGTGGGCCTAAGAGCCACTCCTGCTCTCACTGATAGCACGCACCCACGGTGGTTTGTTGAAGAGGAAGCTTGCTTACCCTGGGCAGTAGAGGCTGGGATTTTTCACTCTAAGGAGAGTGAAAAAGCCAGATACCCGGCCTCACTTCTCTGAAGGCATGTTTCGATAATCCTACCCTGTGCTTCAGCCCTGACAAATACAACAGCAGTGATAAGCAAGAGGTGTTAGTGGGCTGCTGCTCTTGTTCTCGTTCCTCCTCTGGCCAAGTACTTTGCTGTCTTTTCCCTGGAGGAGTTACAGGGGGAAAGGGAGCATAAAATGCTCCGAGCTCACATATGCTGTGGTTCCTCTGGCTCCTCTCCCATCCCCCTAACCCCATCCCCCCACATTTCAAACAGTTATAAATGACTGTGCAACTCTGCAGGCAGCGGTCTCAAATAACCACACCGAGCCTCTCCCCTCCAACGGCTTTATGTCTCTTCCTTCCTCTCTTTGGGGCTCTGGATTGCCACAATCAAGGTGTTCTCCTTCACCCTCAGGAGTTAAGTTGATGCTGCACCCGCTGCCTTTGGGAATTTGCCACAGCAAACCACCACAAGCAGTGAATTCCCAAGGCAGAGATTCTCAGCCGCGAAATCTCTGGTGCTGTCCTTGAAGGGTTCCACCATGGGAACTGACAACAAGAGGCTCCCAAGCGACATTCACTGTGACAACAGGCTGTAACACAGCTAAGTCAAGCCCCAGACCACAGAGCCATCCTGGCCAATCTGGAGAGCGTCACCTTATGTCAAGGCTTGCCTCCCTTTGGCCACGCTTCTAATGGCAGCACTGGAGAAGGCAGCTGTGCCCGGCTCTGCAGAGTGCTCCAGCAAATCCAAGAACATCACAGAAACAGTGCAGCACACCACCCTGGGTACGCTCCCCTCACAGCTCCCTGGCAGCAGCAGTGTCAGAAGACCAGCTTTTCAACTCAGAAGCAGGTTCCTCTTCCATCAGTGCGAAGCAAGCCTAAGGAAAGTTGCTACAGGAGCTCCAGCTCTGCAGAACAGATTAGACGAGATAGGACAGCCAGCAAAATACATTTGCATTACACTTGCTATAGATGCTGGCACACCCCAATCCCAGCTTTTATGCTCTTTAGGGGCCTGGCCCTGCAAATACTGAGTTTTACATGTGTAAGTAGAGTCCCACTGAAATACAATGGAGTTACTCATGCAAATAATATTAAGAGTGTGTAGGGCTGTGGCTCCTCCATCTGCAGCAGACTTTGAGGATCCTGCCACACTCTCTCTCACATACAGTCACTGCCACACATTGATGCCAGTCAAACTGTTTATGTAGCCACACTCACAGGTGAACCACTTAAGCAATCCAACTTTTCCTTAAAAGCTTTACTAACAAGAAAACTCCTTAACACCACACCAGCTCCAATGCAGATTTCATCCCTGCAAGTGACTGAACTGGCACAACTGGAGGAGGTGAAAACATCTGAAGAGAAGGAACTTTTGAAAATGGGATTGAGGGCAGGCGAGATGGCGACACAGAGCCTTACCATGTGGAGGCTGGAGGCACGACTCTTGTCTGAAGTTACACCCTGCTGACCATCCACTCTCTGAAGCTAAACCAGCTCTAACCACACAGCCGCTCCATGTGAAAGAAACATCACCTCATGTGAAACAGCAGAATGTGCCTTTCCAGCCACTTAAAAATGTTTCCTCAAGAAAATTTGCTGCCACTCAGAAGAATCTGCAGACAGTTATTATTTCCAGGATCAGGGGCATACACTCCTCCCTACGGGTATGGGATGCAGTCGCCACGTGCATCTGTGGTTGGTACACCACTGCTCCTGCAGTCAAAGGATCCCTCATCATTAGCTTTGACGTGGCACACGTTGGCCACGCAAAGTGTTCCCCCCAGTTTTTTCAGTTTATGGGCTATTTTATCTCCAGCAACTCTGCGCTGAAATTGCATCACATATTTCCTGTCTGCTGAGGCAAGATTTCCCACTTTCAGTGTGATCATAACCTTCCAGCTCCACTACGTCCTTAGGAGTTCTGTTCTCTGTACTGCTTCCTGACTTCTTTATTCATGTACACCTGTGGAAAGTCAGTGTAAAATGCCAACACGGTTGGAAATGAAGAACATACATCACTGGGAGGATATTTTGCTTTGTTTGCTTTGGGTCTGGGGCTTTTTGCCCTCTTTCAGCTCTGGTGCAAATACTCAGAAGAGCTGCAGGACCAAAGATGGACTGCACCCTGTGAAATCTTCTTCTTACTAGCTCTGGGTTTTACATGTCTTTGTGTTCTAATGAGCCTTCTCAAAAGAAAACAATCCATTCTGTGAGGAACCCGGGTGATGATGGTTCTCATAGCACCGTGATCTTTCTACTCAGGCGTAGGAGAGACGTCTTCATGGATTGTGCTGTGAAATGAAGTCTAAATCTGGGTGGTGTAAAAGAGACAGCAAAGGACCACAGCAAAGGGTAGTTTAACATCCCCCATTAACTTGGAAAAAAACCTCCTCTTCCAAAAAAAATTTATCTGTACTAAATCATTCCAGAAAGATGAGGAAATCAGGAATAGGGGGAGGGGGGCAGATCTCTGTGGCTTTGTCTGCAGTTCAGTTTCTTTTAGCATTAGATGCTACTCTGAGCCCAGTCAGTGTTGCCCATCCATAAACCCGCAAACACCAAAGTACATTCCTAACTGGTTTCAGGTGAATGGTCCCTCTGCACCTTGATGTGTGTGGAACCATCCAAACTCACAGAGAAGGGAAATGCTAACATACCCCTAACAATATCTATATCTTTATGTGCAGACACATATACACCTTCTTGCAAAAACACACATACACATCCCTACTTCTGTCCCCGCTCCTGGCATAAAGCCACCTGTAGCTCACCTACATGGATTCACAATGCTTTGTTGGCTGCAGAGGGTGCAGATGTCTGCTGTGAAGGCCGGCAGTGCAGGCTGCACAACATCACCCTGTGGCAACAGCATACAGATGATGGCAAACTCAGCTAGGGCAAATAATGCCTCACTCTCACTTTCCCTATCAGCAAGGAGAAGCATTTAATCTGGTGTTTTCCTCCTGTTCACTCATCAATCTCAGAACAACCTGAGCCCTAAAAGGGTTTGGGTTGGAGTACTGAACCAGACCTGTGGTTAAAATATGTGACAGAAATGCACCTCCAGGCAGCCTTCTAGTAGATGTGCCCTTCTTCAAGGGCTGACTAACCTCTGCTCCCCAGGAGAAACACTTCTTAAACTCAATATAAGTAAACTTCTATTTACACACACAACTTTCAAATTATCCCACAACAAAACTGAAATGTGATGAACAAATCCCACACATTATAACATTCCAGTCACAGGAAGCTCTTGCCTTATTTAAAGAGTCGTCTCCAAAGTCAATAAGGAGGTACGAGGCAAATGCTATGCAGCAATACAGATAAATGCTCGGTTTTATCTTCTGTGATTAAAGAAGAAAAAAGAAGGAGGAGAGAAGAGATACTGAATCAGAAGGGAAATCAGGTAAACAGAATCTGGGGAAACATATGCTCATGCAACGCATGAAAAATACGAACTGATACAAAACAGAGGTGGAAAAATTTGGCACACGGGAGATTCCAAAACCAATGTTTGCCCAGGAACACTGTTCCCATTACACTGCTCCTGTGTTTTACAGAGAAGCGCCAACATACACCAAGCGCTGTGGCCCAGCCAGGAGAATTTGGCTGCGGAACTGCCTGGCCCTTGAGCATTTTAAGATTCTCAGCCACCACTTTACACTCCCTTTGTATGTGTATGATTGTCTTTGACTGCAATGAGAAAAGGCATGGCAGCAGTCCAGAAAATTGCCAAGCACACCTCCTGCTTCCATTCAGCCACCTGACGAGCCTATTCCAAGACAGCAAGCACCCTAGCACAGCCACGCAGCCCTATGATGCCAGCCCCACCACACAGAGGGGCACACACACGTGCGATTTCATGGCATCAAACCAACCAAACAAAATGTTAACCCCAAAGGAACATTTCCAAGAAAGTCACGAAGTGCTGAAGAAAGCACCTTTCATTAGGAGCATCCTTTGCACAGGGTAAGTGGAGGAAGGCTAAGCCTGCCCTTAGACAGACAGAAATCATCTGTGGCCAGCATGTACAACAGCCCTTTTAGCATAGTAGGCTCCTTGTCCCTCGCTGCACTGCTCCTCCAGCATCCAGCTGCTTGGGGTGCCCGCCGTACAATGGGCAGCAGCACCACAGACCACAGCTACCCCTACAGTCAGAGCACAGATGTTTGAGGGTAAAATGTGGCTCACATCTCTCCCACGAGGCTACAATAAAATAAAAATAACTTCAGCATGACTTCCCCTCTAGATCGCACATGAAGAAGAACCCAAGCCCCCACGGTACTGCAGACTGGCCCATTAAAGTGAATGGTTAAATCCTCGCTATGAAAAAGTAGGCGTTGTTGTCTGTTTTGTGAGGCAGAAATCAATATTCCCGCCTCCTCTCCTTCTGTTATTTCACCTTGAGATACTCATACTCAGATAGATGAGATCTGAATCTTCCTCCCCGCTACTGCAACTTTTCTCTCCCCAGCACTTCACAGGGTCATCGATGTTCTCGCAGCCCTAACCCGCCTGTAATTTACCACTCGGCTCCCTAAACCGAGCGCCACTGGGGACTGACGCAGTGACTCATTTTCCTTCCAAATCACACCATTGTGCCTATTTCTAACTATTTATCTACGCCCTCTATCTCAGTCATTTGGCTCCCCGTGTGCTCCAATAACAACCCTCTCTCTGCCGCAGCCTCTTTCCTCCCCTTGCCCCTATAATTCGCTCCCTGGTGCTAGCCTTCTTCCATACCACGGCCATCTCATACAAATGATGTTTTGCTGCAAAACGCTCCTTCTGCTCCCTCTTAAGCTAACTGCGGGGGGCAGCTCGGTTAAGCCTGTGAACGGGGTGGAGGGAGCGAGGTGAGAAGGACCCGAGTGACTGACATTCAGCCCAAGCACGCCCGAAGCGATGCTGGCTGGGGAGAGACAAGCAGGGCAAGATAAGCTAGCAGCACACAGCAACAGCTGCTCCCGCAACGAGGTTTCCCTTTGGCAGCTGAGACTCAGGGGCTGGGACCGATTCCCGCAGATCAGGTAGAGGTAATGCCAGGCTGCCTGGGCTGATCTGATGAGTCCTCTTGGATGCGGCTCTGCCTACTATCATGCCTTCCTCTGTCACCTAGGATTAGACAACTGCAATATGCTCTGCTTGGCACCATGCTTTAAATCCATTCATAAACTGAAGGCAGTGCAGAATTCAGCACTCTGTGAGATAAGCCACGTCTCTCACCCACGATCATTCTCACATTTGCGCTCCATTTTTATGCCATCTGACCGCTGCTTTCCAGACAGATTTTAACATGTTCCTACTGACCATGAGTGCCTTGCACACTAGAAACCTTCCCACCTGAGAAATCACCTCTTCTCACACTTCGGAAGCAGCATAAAAGGCAATGGTTGTTGTGACTCGATGCTGAGGAATCCCTTCCCCAGCTGGATGGAAACAGACAGCAGTCGGCCGCATTTGGCATCACATCCTAGCACCCCAAGGATGTGCAAATTTGCACAGGTACTAAGGAGAGCGGTGCTGAGGGCTGTTCAGTCTCTAATCTGCCATTGTTTGCCGGTGACAGCCTGATGAAATTGCTTGAGTTATAATGAAGACAGTTTTCATTATCTGTCATTTAAAAATGTCAGGGGAGCTCAGGCTGAATGAATAGGCGCTACTTGTTGTTTCAAACAGCTTTTGATGAAGGCAATACATTTGAGAAGTGCTAGTCACTGATTTATAGGTGCTGCACAAAGATTACATAAAACAGTGAAAACTCTCCAAAGAAAACAATCAGATTTCCCCCTTGCTCTTCAGACACCGGTTCACTATCAGCTCGTGCTGCTGACTTTCTCCTGCAATAATCATCGGCGGCTTTTCAGATCTGCAAGATGACAGAGGACCATACAGACAAAAACAGGCATCTTCTCTATCTCTATTAGAGGGCACTTGAGAGTTCTGGCACAGCTACATAAACGCCTCACTCCAGTTCTGCATTTTCACTTATGTGCTTGGACTACTTCAGCAACAGATGTAATGACTGGACATACTTCTGTCCAAACGTTTTGCTAGTCCCTCTCTGTTGAAGGTGTTGGCCTCTCACAGCTGAACTGCAAGAACAGACTGTGTGAAAGTTCCTAGCCCATCTGAGCACAAAATCTGCTAGCTTCTTTTAAACTATGCCTGTTTATTCCTTTGTATGGATGCATCTGCTCACAATACCTGCCTTGCAGATCCTGAGAGACACCTAGGACAGCATGTTTCTTTTCTGAGTACATCTTTATATCTCAGAGCATCAATGTAACAAGTGAGATGTGTAGGGGACCAGCTGCAGTAATGTTACCTTCATGAGATACAGCCATTGTGCCTCAGATTGCTTGCAACGTGGGCAGCTCCTGCAGACAGCCTGTACCTCATGCCTGTCCTTTCTCAGATCACAACAAAATGAATACCAGAAGCCCAGCCAGCAGACAAGGACTGCAGGTAACATTCTGGCTGTGCTGTTTTTAAGAACCACTTGCATTTTTGGCAATTGCTTTTATATGAGTACCCGGCATCAAAGGGTGCAGCATGAATCTCTAGTAAGCACTTACATCTTGAAGCACAGGTACCTTCAGCTTAAGAATGAGACAATGGCAAAGATCGCTGCTTTATACAACTGCTGCCTGCCCTGGTCCCATGCAAGTCACTTAGCTTCCTCCCCCAGTTCACTATCTCCCCACGCACAGAAGCTGCAGTGTCCCTCACGGCATCCCACTTCTCAGTGTTGTGCACGTTGTCCAAAACTAAGAATTGATGGCACCGAAGGAGGGAAGGATGGAGCCTTCAGAAGGTGGACTCTGTAAGTCACAGATGTGGGGGAGAAATAACAGTTGTTCTGAGACCCGATCACTTCCGCATCTTGTTTCCATTAGGACAATGTTTCCCAGGCACTCAAATGAGCCATCCTTACAAAGCGTCTCCCAAAGAAAAGAGTTTATGTTCCTGGCAACATGCTCCAAAAAAACATGTCCCCAGTTGCCTGCTGCCATAAGCAAGCGCAACTCCAATGATTTCAATAAAGCTGTACTTTCTGTGGCCCTAAGGCTATAGCACTACAGTAAACAAAGCCAAATACCATCAGCCAGATGCTTGAAGCTCTGAACCAGCCCTCCAATGTCTCACAAGCACGATTCACCAGAAGATGGCTGAATCCCCCATCTCAGCTAGCCATCACAGAGCTCCCTCCCTGCCAGCAGAACACGGGTCTGGGGCTCCAATGCAAGGCAAAGCAAGGGCTGGTGCACATCAGCTCAAACAAATACCTCTCACTTCAAGCTCTGGGCTACTGCCAGAACCGTCTGGGGACCCATCGGCACAAGTTGAAAGCAAGCCCACAGCTCTGTTAGATGCCGGAATACAACCTGGAGCAGGAAGGATGCAATGCTAGATGACAGCTCAGGACTGAGGGGACGCAGCAGAGTCCTTCTGGCTTCAAAAGCAGACCCTCAAAGCTGGCAGCAAGGAACCCCAGCTTAATAGCATAGTCTGGGGAAAGCACAGCATGCAGATCCAGTGGATAACGCTGCAAATCCACAGGCAAAGGAAGTATTTTAAAAGAGAGAAGGAAACTCTACTTGAAATTAATTCCGAGAGGGTCTCTAACATTAAACGCTCTGCAAAAAAAAAAAAAAAAGGGGAAAAAAAGGATGCATTTGCCACATATAAATCTTTAATGATATCCTGTAGTTCTAACAAAGCCCCTTTTTAGAAAACAAACAAACAAACAAAAATAAGAGTGCACCTGACAGAGCAACAATCCTCACACAGTCAAATATGATTTTCACACCTGGTAGATGAAATGAGTCTGCCACATCCCAATGCCAGGGTTAGGGTCTAAGGTGATCTGCTAATGGAAGGTTAGAGACCACAGAACACATAATGGCTCTTCAGGGAGCACCTTTCAGATGCTCTTTTCATGTACAGTAGTGCGCAGTGATCAGAAGGTCCTGGCAGCACACACTGAAGTCACCGTCACTGACAGGGCTCCTCACTGTGCAGAAGCCAGCTGATAGCTTGGGTTAAGACAGGCAGCTCACATGCCCATGCTCGGGCTCAGGATAAGGTCTGCTTTCTTTTAAGGGCAGTCCCGTTCTCTTTCATCTCTCTCTAGACATGCCTCCTGCAGCACACCAGGGTTAACCAGCCGCTCTCCTCACAGGCGAGCAGCAAAGCCATTGAACTGAGACAACAAACTTCTCCGCCACGTACAGATGGAACCTCTGAGCCTTTAAAAGTGAGGCATGCCGCGAAAATCAAGGGAAATACTGATCACAGGCCATGCTGGCAGGTACCCAATGGCATTCAGAGTCTGCCCTGCACCAGCACGCGAGACTGCCAGATCAGGCTGCACAACTTGCTGGTTGCTCGGGGACAAGAGAGCTCCAGCCTGCAGCAAGCCAGCAGCCCCTGGGGTACTGATACTCAGAACAAAACATCTGAGTGGAACCCGCTAGGGGAGGAGGCGAGGAGAAGTGTACTACACGCCCTAGCACCACACAAAACATGTGGCTGAACGATGCACTCAAAAAAATCTGGCTCCATAAATTAGGCTGCGATTCCCAGTTCTTTAACTCTCGGCTCCTGCTGACTTCTGTGGATAAAGGGGATGTTTGGCGCTCCCAAGATCAGAAGCCAGATCGAATGCTTTTCAAGAAGTACACGGATGAGCATGTTCCCAGGGAAGAACGAGCTACAGCTAAGCCTTCAAATGATCACAAGGAGAACCTCCTGCCCACAGACAGGAAAGTGGTAACCTCCTTCACTTCCTTTGTGGCTTTAACCTAAACCACAACTCCTCCCTTTGGGTTAGAAGTCTCTTCCACTCATTCAGATGTTTGTCAGCTTGCCTCTGTCTATTACCCGGCATCTGTCACTACCGCATAGCAAAAACAAGTTGTCATCTTTTCTCCTCTATCCCACACCCCTTCTGCAGCCTCTTCTCTAAACAAGGATGGCTTCAATGTGAGGCAAAGCAAGACTCACTCAAGTCTCCAGGCACAAGCAAAAGCTTGGCAATTCCAACAGCAGGGATGTGGGGGAAAGGAGCAGACACTGCATGCAGGCTGCAGGAGGAAAGAAGACATTGGCATTTGAGAATGCCAGCAGCAAGGGAACTTTGCAGCCAGCAGAGAGGACAATGCTGAACGAGCTCACAAGTGCTCCTTTGAGGCCCTGGGTGGAATGTCGCTCTTGTGCCCCAAAGAACTTCAGAGCACGGATGAGATGCTGAGAGTGGGGCAGAGCTCAGTGAAGATCTGTGCTGCACAGAGGAGCCCTCTGCCCATGCACACAGAGATGGGAAGGATGGGTCCTGTCACCACAGTGGGGAGAGGCAGCAGCTCCCCTCCCTGGGATCAGCTCACCTGCTGAACAGAGCCAAGGGAAGGCTTTCTCTTCCTTTCAGAGATTTCAAACCATTGTTCCATACCTAATTAAGGGGAAAAAAATGCTTTCACAACCCATACCCAGAAAACTGTGATCAAATGAATCAAAGGCAAGATTTCATTTTATCTTCTTGAAGCACTTTACTTCAAACTTAGACATATTTTGTAGCAATTTACTCAAAAAGAACTGATCGCTCTGAAGGACAGAATTATAATACTGAGATCTTTCAAGCCCCGGGGCATTTTAAGTTTCAAAACTTTTCTCTACCTTTTCTTTTTTTTTTTTTTCCCAAGATGGGATCCAACACTGGAACCAACATTTCCCAAAAATAGCAACAGCTTTGGCAAATCAGCAGTTCTCTGAGAAAAGCGTACCAACGGAGAAAAATCTTCTAGTTCTGTTATTTCCTCCCAGCGCTGCACAAGGATATGCCTCCGTGGTGTAATTCAGCCTTAAGTTTCATAGCAACTCTGATTCAGACATATTGCACGCACAGATATTAGACCATGCCTCTGATATCATGAGAGCAATGCAAAATAGTGTATATACAATATGGCCAAGCAATGCTGCTATGGAAACCCCTTGCTTTTGAATTCCTGTAGATGGCTCGTTTCAGTTCTTATCCCTAACACTGCTTTAACAGAATGCGGTGCATTTGATTTCCCTGCTCAAGTCATCTCTCTCCTTTTGGACTCTCCCCTTTTGAAAAGGTTTTTGTGAGTGCAGCAGGAGGTGACAAGACCTGCTGCGCTCTCCTGGTTCTGTACACATCATGAACTCCAGCAAGATTTGTGCCTCGGATGCTGCAACTCTAACATGGAAACAGCTGGCAAAGAACTGTTTGCATGTCTGCCTTTGGCTACGACTCTAATACGCCTGTGGCAGCCAGAAGATGCACACATCTTGATTCTTATTTGCTACCTTCTGTAGGCGAGGAGTCGCTGTCCTCTGCAGACCTATGCTGCTGATCTCTCCATATCGAAGAGCCGAATCAGGAAGTACGGTCGCCCACTCACGTAGCGAAGAGATAAGTAATAAAGCGGTGCACTTGCCAAGTTCTAAGGAGGCGGTTTCTTAAAAAGACATAGGAAGCTTTCATGCTTTGAAGCTGACTAATTTCAGAAAGCTCCCTTCTTCTTGAACTTCTTCAAACTGTAGGATTACCCGCTCCCCCAAAGGGCTTGCTGCTAGAGACCAGCTATATGAGAGGCACTAATGCTGAAGGAAGGGAACTTTCTGCCAGCCAGCAAACTGCTCCCAAGGACCACCCGCCCCCTCCCAGCACCTTTGTCTCCCTGTGGCATTGAGGGCCAGCCCAACTGCTGCAGGTCCCAGGGTAAAGTGTTCCCTGCCAGCCACCCGCAGCACCTGAGCAGAGAGGTCCCACTTGCAGGGACAGTGCAGCGGACAAATAAACTCAGCCATGCAACCCAAAGATTGCAAACGCAGATTAAGTTACTTGCAATTGTCTGATTGTGTAATTGCCAGACTGCACATTCAAACGAGTATTTGTTTAACTGTGTGATATACAGATAGAGCTTATGTACTCGAGGCCGAATTCACCCCAGTTGCAATTTCCCCAACTCCAGCAGCAATTACGCTAAGGATTAATTTGGCCCACAGTGTTTTCTAGTGGATGTGATTCATCATCTTTCCTATAACAAAGAATAATGCAGTGTTTCAATCAGCGGTGATGTCCTGGCCTCCTCGAGGCTGCTGGACTCCCTGTTTAATCAGACATAAAACAAATCACTTGTAGAGGCAGAGGCGTATAAGCATGCTTTAATTACAATATTGTAACACCAATTAGAGATCTATCTAATCGAGGACTCAGTACTTCCTACTCGGGTATTACTCCCATGTTGGGATAATTACTACTAATTAAGCTGGGAACTAATTAGGCCAAATGATCTCATTTATACCAACATAGATGACTTCTAGGAGTTCACACACACACAAAAAAAGTGATTGTATCACTCCCGGACTCAGCAGCACTTGGCTTTTGAGACAGACCATCCCTCCCCAGCAGAGAAGTCGTGCTGGAACCCAAGTCCCAGACCTCAGGGCTCTTCCCAAGGTGCAGCAATGCTCTTCGGAGGCACTCCCATTGGCTGGCTCAACTCACTGCCTGCTCTAAAGGACACTGTGCATTAACAGAGCTGTATCCCATCACGGTCCCGTTCAGGAAAACGTACGAATCACCCTTACCCAGTCCTGGTCAACTTCTCAGCACACTTCTACCACCAATGCATTTCTTAAGCACACTGCGCATACTTGTTGCATGATTTGCATCAATGCTGTGTATAGTTAGGAATTAAATCCCAAGCGTTAGGTAAAAGTGGCTCAACACACCTCTCAGTGTGGCTGAGGGAAGCAGCTAACTGGCAAACGGAGCTCCCAAGCTCACCGTGCTTACAGCCTGGCTGGTTTTAACAAAGCCAACTTCTCACTGCAGTCAGAAAAATAAAGGACAGCCTGTCAGGCCGTGTTTATGTTGCAGCTTCTCCTCCTCTCCCCTAGCTTCAGAATCTCTGCACCAGCTCAGCACTGAGACTCTCAGGTGGAGAGACACCAAGTCAAAGCAGCTGTTAGCAAAACTACCACTTAAACCAGCCTCTGGTTGTTGGAAAGAGCAGCAGGCAGACAGCGTGGTGTTCCTTGCCTAATGCCAACAGGCTTGAACTGGTGCTAAGGCAAAGCTTAAAAACAAAACCTTTGAGTGCAGGATTTTCATCTGGTTAGTTTAGGGATTGAGTCAAACAGGAATTCAACTGCTGTTTTTCACCCAAAAGATGCTTTTGCATCAGCAGCGTGATTTTCTCCTACATCATTTGCTGATTTCTGCTTCATAGTGACTGAAAGAAGAAAGCCACTTATTTTGAAGCAACTGGACATCCTGCAAAGGCACGGGGGGACTCAGATCTCCAGCACCACCTGGGCCCCACCTGTCTGTTCCACCAACATCACAAACATACATGGCCTCCCATCCTCACGCTGCCAGAGCAGCTCAACACCGCTGCTCAGCTTGTCACAGCTGCTGAGGCTGCAAACTGATGAGTCTGTGCTATAGGCCAGAACAGTTCCATCACACTCACTGCCCAGATGACTTCTTTCCTTGCATCCTTTCTTCCAGCTTCTTGGAGATTTCCAAGATCTGCTTCAAGGTGCAGAACAACTCTGCATGCAGTAAAACCTGCTTTCTCTTTCCTGCTGGCTTTCGCTCACCAGCTCCCTTTATTGCTCCTAAACACTTCAATTCTTTTATGCTCTCTCCTTCTTCAAGCCGGAACCCCAAAGCCGAAGCCGCTGACACCAGGAATGTGCCATTGTCTTCAGGTCTTCTTCCAGCCTGCCCTTTTGTCCTCACATGATCATTGTTCCCTGGTGAGTCACAGCTCCCCCCCTTCCCTTCCACATGCCTCTCCAACAGGCTCCTCTTTCTCAAAGCCTGTCAGAGGGGAGCCCAGCACGATTCCCTGCACCAGCCTGACAGCACCTCCTGGAGCAGACCCTCCGGCTGCCCGAGGCATTTCTGCACAAGCGCAACTTCTTTGTGTGGCACCGTAAGCGTAAGATTCATACACCACACACGGGAACAACGCAGTCCTCAGCAAACAATATCCTACTTCTGCCATTTTCTTCAGTGAGCGACATGGCTCCTAAATCTTATCTCCCCCTCCACTTGTTACCCACTCCCATCTCAGCTCCCAGGCTCTCCCTCCCCTGGCAGTCCTGTCATTCCTTTCTTCCCAGCTGCCAAGGCCTTCCGTGCTACCTCCTCTGGCCCAGATACACCAGCAGACTACAAACGCAATCATCCATACACATATCAAATTGCATACTGGAAATGCACATGCTTCCACACGCTGCAACAGAGCAGCCTGTGGCCCGCTGAATCACATTTATTTGGGTATCTTGAGGAAAGGGGTGGGTTGGAGATCTTCTAACAGAAACACAGCCGTTGGACTTAAAGACTCAGCAAGGCGGTGGAGGATACGTCATAGGGGCAGCATTCAGCAGAAGCACACTCTGGGCCCAGGGAGTCTGTCTGAATGGTTAAAGGGGAGAAACTCAGGAGCTTGTGATCAGAAGTGCATCCCAACTGAGCAGAAGACACCAACAAATAAGATGCTTTAGAGTGACTGAGTGCCAGGAACCTCCCAACACCGCCCCCAAGCTCTGCATACAGGACTCCCTTCAGCTGCCAGTGTTTTGGATGGCAGAAACCAAGCAAACGAGCTCCCTGAGTAACAGAGGAAGGAAGGGAAGCAACACCCAGGTGGAGGAACATCAAGTCACAGCCACTACAGAAAGCACCAAGAATGGTCTAATTCTGGACTACAAGAAGTTCTTCAGGATACAGGCTGTCTCTTGCCAGGGCCTAGCCACAGGACCCCAGCACACAAATACCTTCTGTCACCGCCTGCCACAGCACCTCCCAGGGGACAGCTGCAGAAGATGATGGTCTCAGACAGTCCCAGCTCCAGAAAAACACCCAAGGTCCCAGTGTCAGAATGGCAGGTGAGGTAGTACACCAGCCCTGGCCCCTTTCATCCCAAACGCCTGGGTTGGAACCAGCTGCATTTTCAAAAGGAAAGCAAAGGGGCTGCTGCTTACTGCAGGCAATTGGTGGTTTTGAATTCCCATCCCTCGCAAGAGCCCTGGCTCAGGCTGCTGCAGCATCCGGCAGGAACACATCCCTAAGTCTGAGCTTAGAAACAAGACGTATTTATTTGTTATTATTTTCAGTTATCCGAGCGCGGTAAAGGTCAGAGCACTTATCTTCTGGGGTTGGTTCCTGTTCCCACTCATGTGATTCAAAACCAATTGAATGATTTTTTCCATCCTTCTCAGACAGAAAAAAAAAATATCTAGTGGGCCTGAAACTTGATACAGGGCGTTTTCTAAAGAGGATCTGTGAGAAGCAAGGATCCACCAAGCCAGGGAGGCTTGTAGACACTCCTGGGTACTCCTCCCCAGTCCCATGAGAAGCAGTGAAACATGCATCGAGAGATGGGTAGGGAGGCCATGGCTTTTTCTCCAAGTTTTACATAAGCTGACAAGGACAGGAGTGGGTAGATCACCTACATAGCACTTCAAGGGGCCACATTTTGGATGAGTGGACTCAAGAATAGGGCCCCATGTACTGTGCCCTGTGCATGGGCTGCTCCATCATCTACAGGATTTATTTATTGAAACCATGGGAAGATGTGCTACTTCTCTCTGCACTGAAGGACTTCGTTAACCTTTCAGGAGCTTGCTGATAGTGAACTAGGAGCAATGGAAAAATCATTGCCCTGGGGGAAAGGGACTTTTGCTGTGTCACTAATAGTACACACCTGAGAGAGATGAAAGCCGCCAGCAAGCAATGGATGCTGACCCAGTAACGCTCTGCCTTCCACCTCTGCATTCTGATCTTCAGTCTCAGTGTCCCTTCTCCCCTTGCTCTGGTTGACAGCATGACCAGGAAGACAAGGAAGCTAGATGGGGAGGCAAACAAGGCTGAAGAACACGATGGTAAGGATTTGGGGAAAGACCTAGCCCAAAGTCAGAGCATTGGGGAATGAGCAGGTAGAACTGGCGAAGCAGGTACAGAAAGGAGGACAAACAGCTGTAGGAAAAACAGAAAAGGGTGTATGGCACCTTGCACGAAGCACGAGGGATGGATGCAAGGTCAGTCTGCTGCAGAGACAGAAGAGGGAAATCAGGAACTGTTTGGGTAGCAGAGCCAAAGCCTGTGACTTCTATTAGCCTAGGACTGAGTCATGCCTGGCAAGGACAAATGTGGTGTTACTCAGAAGCGGTGGAGAAAGTCACTGTGCCCTGTCCTGATAGATGCTGGCTGAACTTGAACACATGGCCGTAAGTGTGACATCCTGATGCTTCGCTGCCAGGAGCCAATGAGCCCTGACCTGGCCAGCCCATCAACCTGCTGCATTACTGCAACCCACCCTGGCAAAGAGCTCCTTCGTGCCACACATCCCTGCAGGGGTTGTCACTCTCCTTGTGAGAACCACAGGTATCTCCAGACGATAGCCAGAGGAGCTAGCTATACCATAGCCAGGTAGGTGACAAAAAGCCAGGGGATGGCTGGCAGCATGGGAGTAGAACCTGCCAGGACCAGAGCAAGCTGTGAGGTGCTGTCCAAGGAAGTACAGGGACACTGGGAGGCAAAATGTGAGATGACAGACTCCAGGATGTCAGGCTGATCCCACGTGCTGTCCTCTCCCCTCAGCCCTTGCTAGCCTGGCCTGCAGGCACAGTCAGCAACTCCCATGCAGACAAGCTACTGAGGACAGACAGCAGAGGAAAGCAAAAAGAGGTCCAAGGCGAAGAGACTCACAAGAGAGGGATCCAGGGGAATCAACCAGAGAAAAGAGAGATGAAGAGTGTGCGGCACATGAATAATGGGGGAGGGTAGGAGATACAGGGTGAGAGAATAAAATGACATGAACAGAAGGAAGGGAGCTGCAAATAGAAGGGGATGTGGAAACAGCAGAGAGAAACAGATTGCCAGAGCGGTGGAAGTAGAGGAGACCTAGAGGGACAGAATATAATAAGAACTCTTAAAATCAGAGAAAAATAGGAGAGAGAAGGGAGGGTGAGGAAGAGTGAGAGAAGGATTTATGGTTTCCCTGAGAAGGAAGAAAGCCTTGAGCTTTTTTCTCCCTCTCTCTCAAAGGTTTTGTGAAAGTGGAGAGAAGACGTCATCCTCATTTTAAGAATGGAGGAGCTAAGGTGCGGAGACTGAGGGATGCAGTGGATGAATGAGATGGCAAAAAAAAGCTTAGCTTCCTACTTAAACACTCCTGTCAGAGACACCGGTGAACAACAACCCTGACTTTCTCCTCTTGAGTACAGCAGAGAGGGATCACTACCCAGAGACAGGAGGAAGATGGCCTGGGAGAAGAATGAGATAAACCAAAGTAATGTAGCTGAAAGAGATGCACCTGCTCTTTTTTTACCAGCACCTGATCTCTAGAGATCCAAACATCTCTATGTATTTGGAGTGAATTAACCTAGAAAGCACCAAAACAAGTGACAGCTGCCTGCTGATGTGGAGAATCATCTGCAGGGGCAGGGACAGGACACTACAGCACGGGTCCAGCTGCTCACCTACCCCAGCAGCTCACAGGGAAGAGCAACAGGGGCTCCGCTCCTACAGCGCTCACCAACACCATTCACATGCAGTGATTTCTTTTTCTTCCTTCTAGAGTGTCTAATATTTATCCAGCTTTATTTTTTACCATCTTTATGTTTCAGCCGCCACTGCCGAGAACTGTCTTTCCGTGCACACAAATAAACATCAAACCCCTGAAGTCACATACGCCTGAGTCAAACACAGTATGCAAGATCCCTGACCCAACCAGATACCTGGTGCCTGTTTGCTCCCCTGTGTGCACACAGAGCTTCCCAGTTACCCACTGCACTCAGCAGCCCACAGGATCAGGTGCTGTCCTAACCCCAGGCAGGGCTCCTGGGTGACTTGTACATTCAGGAGACATCTAGGATTCCCCCCTCGGTGAGTGATGAAGGTCCCTCAGCTATGAACTGATGTTAATGGCGGGTTGTGTACCTTGTTTGTTTACTGCCGAGGAGGAATGCTTGTCGTGGCTGTCAAGACTATAAAAATATTTCCATGACTTCAGACAGCTTGGCATTTTTACATGCAGCTGAGAGAGTGGGTGAATGTACAGATGAAAAATTGAAGAAACGTTATTAAGGGAGTACAGAGACATCTCCTAGCACCACCAAGATGGCTCAGAAAAGCCAGAGAGGTCAGAGACATTTCTGAATAAAATGCATTTTTCCCCCCCTCTACAGTCTCTGAAGAGCTGGCAATAATTAAGCCTTACAACACCATTCTGGAGTAGATAAGTCAGCTGAGGCCAGACAAGGTTAAGAGACTCGCCCATGATCACACTTAGCAAACCAGAGAGGAGAATAAAACCCAACAGATATAGCTCCTGTTAAAGAAGGCCTGGAACACCCGCTGACACCCAGGCCCAGGGACAGTGCTACATGGGGAGACTGCCACAAGCATGTCCTCAAAGCCAGAGCAACAATGGGACAAAGAGCCCAACGGCAGCACCCGCTGCGACTTGAAGATGGTAATTGTGAAAGCAAGTGACAGAAGGCTGGGAAGCAGTGCCTAGTTACGAACTGTGGTGCCAAGTGTATTAAATATACATCGATAGATTCAATTACAATGAGCATCATGCAAAATGGAAACGTCTGCAGTCAAGGACCCAGGATGGCAAGACGGGCATAACCCCAAAACATCATCATGTTTTTTTCAGGAAGAAACTCTGGCTTCCTGATTTCATAGCGAGGGTGCAGCCCTCTCTCCCTGGGCACTGCCCGAAGCTGCTGGCCCAGCCAGGGTCTGGATGGTGACACCCAAGCTCCAGGGCTAACAAGAAGGGCAGATGACTCAGGTTTAGTGGGCTCCACTCAGCTGTGAGAGATCCATATCATCTACCACCGAGCAGCCCTTTTGTTATCGGCGTCACCAGAGAAGCTGCAGAGTGAAGTGGCAGAGAAAGTGAGCTACTCATCAGCGAGCCACCGCCACCTCGCCAGCATCTGCTGAACCTGGACTAGGATGTGCCACGCTCAGGGGTGTGCTGCCCTATGCCAGCCCCATATTCAGCCCTACATCCATTTGTGCCCAGATCCTGGCATCATTAGCTGACTCAATGGTTAATATGCTGAATCCACTCTGGGAAGGGAAGGTCACCGCTTTGCTCTTCTCCCGTTTTTATGCATTTCCTCAGGATTCCAGAGTTATGAAATTATCACTGTCACTCCCCAGAGCTCCATCCTGTGCTTTCCATGACACCTGGACTACCCAGACCACCAGCAATGATTTAATTTCCTCCTCCTCGGAGCAAAAACAGCAAGGATAATCATTCAGCACTCCATACACACAGCTGCCACCTGAAAAGTGCAGGTGAGCGCAGTTAAATGGAGAGGCAAGTACAATCTTAGGCCATTTTTTCTACCTGGAGAACTAGACCAGCCGTATTTTGCATGCAAGATTACAGGTCTGCGCGTAGCTGCATTTTCACATGCCATTACTGCAATTGCACACGGCCAGTTACGTGCTTTAGCAGCAGCTTACAAAAGCAAATGCCGCTAAACATACGAAATGCAGCTCACAGATGCAGACTAAAAACATGTTCCTTGTTTTTCTGCCATAGAAAAAAACACGCATTTGCTGTCTGCCTGCCCCTTGTGCAAACAGCAGCCCAGCATACTGCTTCGTGCTTACACTTGCATGTTGATCCACATTCAGCCAAGCCTTCTAATAACCTGAAGAGTATACAGCATTTTGCAATTAGATGAGTCTCAAAAATGCAAAAAAGGACCGGCTTTTGCATAAAAAAATCTCCCAGCAAGCAGCTGTAACCACCTCTCTGCCTCCAATGTACTATCTGTTCCAGGCTCCCCAGAAACACAACACTCACAGTGTAAGACAGTAAGAGAAGAATACTTTTTTTCATTTTAAACTATAGGGGACTTTTACCTAGATAGACTGCAATTTCCTGAGCTGGAACCTGGCAAAGTGCCCAGGGCTACGACCACCCCCACCCCCACCTTTCGCTTGCAAAAATGACTGTGGAGTCTCTAGTAGCCAGAAGTAGTTTTCACAGTTTTGTTTTTACATTTGTTCCGAAAGATGCTGAGGCAAGCTCAGTTGCAAGCAAACCCGGGTACTGCAGAACCTCTTCCAAGAACTAAACTGATACGCACTGTCCTAAGCACACTATCCCCAAATACCCTACTGAGGAATGGTTCAGCACTGAGTCACAGGGAAGCAGGCTGAATCACAAATAGCGATTCCTGCGAGCTGCTTCCCCCCCCCCCCCCAAGTCCTCAATCCAAGCAGTGACCAGGTTGTGGTTAGCTTGGGAAATCTGATGAGATCACAGTCTGGGGAGATACAGCTTCAAACACTGGATTTTTTTGTTAACCAGCTCCTTGTTTTGCGTGGACATGGACGGCAGTTGCTCTACCAGGTTTCCCATATGTTTATAATACTGTTGTTATGGGAATACATGTACAGTCCATGTCACTGGCAAGTTGCGCTGCTTTGTGCTGGAAAGACAAAACAGAACTCATTGTCCAACAGAGCACCGAGTCTAGGCATAGCTCAAGCAAAATTTATCACAGCGTGAGTCACGCTCAGTGCAAAATGTGTGCTTTGTTCACTCAATGCTGTGGGACCCTGCCACGCTGCCCACAGACAGGCACACGGCATCTCACCAGCACAGGCCCTCAGCTGGACACGCTGCTTCTCAGGACATTAGCAAGTGCTGCTTCCATCTCACAGTTCTGGGGTCCAGGAGGATCCACCTGAGCGCCAGAGCAACTTGCCTCAAGCTATCCACCAGATCAGCATCAGGACCCACCTTCTGCAAACCTCCGTGTTTGAGACGACTCTTTCTCCAATGGGACAAGTGAAGGATAAAGCAGGACAGAGCAAAAGCATCTGCTTCCCAAGGGGCCCCAAAACGGGCAGTGAGTTTGCTTACAGGAACAATGTGCATGTTTATGTCTCCAAGGCTCTTATCAAAACCACTGTGCCTGAGAAGCCTTCATACACCCTTAGGTGCTAGCAGGGAGTATCCATGGGGCTCACATCTCTGGGGGCAGCAGCAGCAACTGAGGCTCTGCCACCTCAGAGTGGCACTGAAGAACTGACGAGGAGAAACCTTCATGCCTGACAGCCCCAAACAGCGCAAAATGCAGGCAGAAGGAATTAAATCTGTTTTGTTTACTGCCAACTCCACTGACTCCAGAGCTACTGCTGAAGATCTCAGCTGCAGAACGGAGCTGACTGGATCAAAACGCAACCAGCTCAAAGGAAAACCAATTAGCCCATTTAGGCTCCTTTTAGCCATCCACAGGCAGCGAAAGACATGGCAAGCTGCCCTCCCTGCCCCCCCCAGCCCTGAGAGATTGCCATTTTTCTGTCCCCATCTCAGGCAGCCAGGCACATCCCATGCTGCAGTTGAGGTTTAATTGTGTACACACTCTGTGGGGAAGGGCAGCATGGGATAGAGCCGCCTGTCCACAAAGGAGAGAAGCAGGAGGCCAAGGCTTGTTCCCAGCCCCCAGCCACCCTCACCAACCAGCATATCTAAGATTTTAAAGTGCATCGCTGATCAGATCAGCAGGTTGTCCTAGAAGGAGAAAAGTGACATAAAATATGCACAAGCCTTCCTTCTGTCCTGACAGCAGGTTGAGTTTTCAGATGATGTGGAAACAGCAGCCTACTCTCCTCCCCCAACATGGTCTCCTCACTCCTTCACTTCAGCACTGCAGCCTCGCTGCCCACTCCAGGGCCCTGCTCCCTCCCCAGAATTCCCACCGAGGCTTCTTGTCACTGCCTTCGTGCCTGCTTAGCCCTTGGCCTCTCCTCTCAGCACACCAAGCAAGGGACCGTTAGCAGTTTCCGTTGTTCAGTGCAAAGCAAAAACAGAGGGCATCAAATTGCCATGTGGGGGGCAGAACTTGTCCGTGCTGCCAACCTGGCTGCATTCCCAACAGGTGATCCCAGAGAGGATGGGAAGAGCATACACACGTGCAACGCGTTCATGTGCACAGCATGCCCGCCTGTCTGCTAGGCTCCAGCACTACCTTCCTTTTCTCATTTTCAGGAAGAGACACTCAAAGAACATCTGACCCGAGATCAGCTCTCTGCATGTATATGTGCATGAAATTTTTATGGCATTGTTTGTGTGTGTGATGTCTGCTGTGCGTGTCTGCTCCATCACAAGACTGCTGTTGTGAACAGAAATGCCAAAGAGTGGCACATCTTGGTTTTCTGTCTTAACTGCCCTGCACCTCCCATCAGCTTTCGTGAAAAGCCAGATGTAAAATCCTACCAGTGCCTCACTGATGGAATGAGCTCCGATCTACACCGAGGAGAACAAGAGAACGGGGCCATGCCTACCAAGAGCCATGTTTATAACGTGTACCCCTTGCCTCTCTGGAGGGACAGCAAGCCGCACGTGCAGGTTCATCAGCAAAAACTTGCTGCTTCCAAGAACAGGGGTAGGATGCATGTGAGAAGCCTGACTTCACCCCTAGGCCTATTTCACAAAGGCTTGGGGAGCATCAGATAGGTCCTCGCCATAGCCAGATTCCAACATAATCAACAGAGATTCACAGAGTCACGCTAACAGAAGGTCCCCTAGCACACCGCTCACAGACAAGGCAAGCTGTCCGCCAGCAGCCCTCGGGCTGCTTACCAAGAGCTCTCCCTTCCCCTGCTCAGCGGTCAAACAGCGACTCTCCCCTGCCGTGCCCGAAACCCCGGAGCGCGTCTCCGCGCACGCCTCCATCACCGGGCTTCCTCCTGCAGAGCGCGGGATGGAGGAGGCAAAACGGAGAGAGCGCTACAGCCAGCCGCGGCTTTCCGCTTTGATTCTTTCGCCGCTTATTTATTTATTTCGCGGAGGGAGGCGGCGATGCCGAGAGAAACCGGCAGAGATTTGTGCCGCGCACGTTTTTTGCGGCAGCAGCGAGAGCCTCCATCTTCCTCGCCGGATCGAGCGGGGTCTCGGGACGGCGCGTTTCCCACCCCGGCTCCGCTCCCCGCGTCCCCCAGCGGCGACGATCGGCTCGTGGGGGCCGCGGGTGCCTGTCCTCTGCCCACCCCGCTCCCCCCTCGGCTCCCGCTCGCACAGGCAACGCCGGGACGACGAATTGGCGCAGCCGGTCGCTTAATTTCACCAAAACGACCGCAAGCAGTGAAACCCGACGCCGAACTCACAGAGCTCCCGAGAGGCGCGGAGGAGCTCCCCGAGGGCAGAACCCCTCCACCCGCCGGGCCCCGCCGACGAAAGCCCCCGCGGGGCCGGCTCGGGCCCGGCCGCCAACAGGTGCCGCGCCGGGGGAAAGCGAGGCACGGCGCCGCCCGCCGCAAAACTTTCCGCCCCCCGCCGCGCAGCGCCGGGCCGGACTGCGGCACGCACCGCCCGCAGCCGCCGCGGCGGAGGCGTCCCGGGGCCGGGCCGGGCCGGGCCGGGCAGCGGCCGGCGCTTACCTGCCTCAGGCGGAGGGCGCGCGGCGCGGCATGGCGGCGAGGCGGGCGGCGGGAGGCGGCCGGCGGCCCGGCCTGCGCTCGCGGGGCGCTAGGGCAGCATCAAGGCAACTTAGGGGGAAGGCTGGCGGGGCCTATTGTCTGCGCGGGGCGGCGGGGCGGCGGGGCGGCCTCCCCCCGCGGGCGCCGCGGCGCTTGGTACGGCCCAGGCATTCATGCCAAGCGGCTCTGGCGCACGGCGCTCGCCTCCCGCGGCTGCTGACGAGCCGCGAACGAGGCGCCCCCTCTCGCCTCCTCCCCCCGCCCCGGCGGCGGGCGGGACGCGGCGCGGCCTCCCCCGCCTCGCGCGCTCCGGGGGCTGCTCCGCCCGGGTCTCCCTCCTTCGCGGGGAGCCGGGGCCGAGCGCCGCGGTGCCCGTCGAGCTCGGCGACCGAGACGTGCCCGAGGTGGCGGGAGCCATCTCGACGCCGGCCCCTCTCGAGGGGTGCCGGCTTCCAGCTCTTTGGGACTTCCGACGACCACGGAAGCCCGGGGATGAAGTCAGAGCGGCTCCCAGGCTGCGAAACGCCGCCGGGCTGAGGCCGGGGCCGAGCCATTTGGTGACACCCTGGCCGTCCAGGCCTGCGAGCCCTCCGTCCAGCGAAGGCTACGCTGAAACGTGGCCGGTGTGAATCACGGAGCGGTGTGCCTGGCGCACGGGTTCACGAGGGTTCAGTCGGCGCAGCGAGCAGCCACATGACCCACTGTCATAGGTTTCATAACAAAACCACAGAACTCCATCTCAAAAAACACATCCCTGTCCAGGGACAACAAAAGGTTTTTCTGTGAGGCTCAGCAGAACAGGACTGCGGGGCCCAGAAGTGTTGCACAAGCATCAGCTGGTTGCGTTTAATAAAAATAATTCTTACAATCATGTTAATCACCACTCAGATGGCTTTTTCGTCCAGTGATCTCAAAGACATTTCACTAACTCGAGCATTTTTATCTAAATTCAACGAGGGGTAAAAAAGTCAGACAGACAAAGTGACCTGCCAAGGTCATCTTGTGAACCTGCAGCAGAAAGGAGAATGCGTACTTGTGAATTCAAGAGCCCAATGGAGAAGCCACCTCCCAAAAACAGAGCTCCTACAACCTCCCAAAACTCCAAAGTTCTACCAAATCACAGAATAACAGACGTTCTGCATTTGTCCATGTTGGTCTGTGAAGAATTTTAATCAGGTCCAATTTGCAGTTTGGGTACTAGGACAGATGCAAATGATGTGTTTCCTAGGAAAGAGAAATGAAGGTCAAGCGAGGAAGAAAGACTGTGATCAAGAGTATCTGGAGACAGAGAGAAGGATGGGCTGGGGGAAGAACAGCTAGGCTGGAAAACCAGCATGCGTGCAGGCAACGTAGCTCCGTACACCAAAGCCACTTCACAGTGCCAGTGCTCTGCCCTGAGAGCAGCTGAAGCCAGAGTTTGTCTCTCAGTGAGAGACCTGGGTCTTGTCAGGGTGCCATGAAGGATGCCCACTCAAGCCCTCCTAAAAAGCTCAAGATTTGCACATATTCTCCTAGTCCTTGTAGGGAGAACAAACCTCCCCAGGCTGACACAGGTTGAAGCCTGATCGTTTTCAGATCCACATTCTGCTAATGGGAAAAAACAACCCAGGGCTAAACTCACCTTGTCTGGGAAGGCTGCACCCAGCAGTAACAGCCTTTCTTGGCCGCTCCCAGTCTCACGTTTTAGGCTGCTTTTGTACCTCAGTGAAGATGACTTCGTCCTCTCTGCCAGCCCCTGGACCTGCGAGAGTCTAACCAGCCCTGGGTGAGACCATGTCTCCCCTCACAGCTCATGAGAGCTGCTTCTCCTGGCAGGGAGGATTTTCCCCTCTTCCTTCATTTCCATAACGTTTCTCTTCTGTTTACTTTCCCATTGCTCTCCTCATGGCCCCAATTCAGGACAGCATGTAAGCACACGTTTAATCTCATTGATCTCATGGCACTCCATGTACGAAGGAAAACATGGGTCCCTTTGCCAAGTGCTCATCTCTGAATTTTACACTAAAGAGACATGTGAGATAAAATTTAGAAGTGGTCACCTGAGGGTGGACCAGAACGTGGGCATCCCCTTCTCCTCAGCTGAAATGCAGAGCAAGCAGGGTGCCGATCCCTGCAGATGCTTCCACTCCAGTGTGTGACCAAGGAAGCCACAACGCCCTTGGCAGAAGAGGTAAGCATGCCCTCTCTCCTCAAACAGGCGTGGCTCAGAAGCTGGAGCACTTCCACGGGAGACACAGACAGGAAACGCCAGGGGCACAGCAGGCAGCACAGGCTGAGGCTTCTGAATCTTCCAGGAGTGCTTTAACCCGTCTGGATGCTGCACCATACCAGGAAGCAGCAGCCTTGGAGTTTTGTACAGTACCCATCCTGGAGGCAAGCTCCTGGAACCACAGAAGCATTTTGTTTCTGGATTCTCCTGCTGCTGCACTAAGCTTTGGCTTTCCCAGACAGGTACAGAGCAGAGCTGCTGAAGCCAGGGGTCTCGCAGTCAAAGCAGATGGGCCTGAGGGCTCTGGGCATCGCTAGAACTAGGCATCAGCTGAGCAAGGGTTTGCGGGATCATACTTTGCTCTCAGGTGGCTGAAATTCATCTGAATCCTGCTTCAGGAGATTGAGAGCTTTACTTGACTCACATCTGGTATTAATTTCCATATCTGTCAAGTAGGAATTACAATACTCTTTATTGGCACTTCTGCTAATCCAGACTGTAAGATGTTTGGTGGGTTTGTCTGCTTTGAGGGGAGAGAAATAAAACATTTCCTCTATGCGCACGTACACTGTCTTACATGATAGGACCCCAACTCTAGTTCAAGTGGTGAGATGCCTCCTGTAAAGAGGCAGACATTGGGATAGTCTAGCTTACATACATACCTGCTTCCTTTTCCTCAGCACTGAAGCATTCAGCTCCCGCCTCCTCTACAAATGTGCCATTCACACCTCTTCTGCTCTTCCCTGTATGCCTCACCTCGTGCTCATTCTTCTTATCTGAGTGCCCAGGTTGTTGAGTAAGATAGAGTTTTGGAGTAAACGCTCCTCTGAACTGGTGTGGCTCTGCTTGTCCACACGTACACTTCTCTCCTCAGAATGCATCAGCGGGTTATGCATGTTGGCTGTCCCTCTGTCCCTTGTAGCAGATGCTTTGAAATGCTGCACTTGGTCACATTTTACAGCACTTTGGGGAGTCTTTAGCTCAGCCCCATTAGTTTTCCCCATTGTCAATACAGCCTAATTCCATTGCCATAGATGCTTCATTTCCCGGTCAGACCTCAGATAAAACATTCTTAAGAAAACCTCAGAAATCCCATTATTGCCAATTTTCAAGCCATCTGTTCCTTTTCTTAAAGTCCCTGATGTTGGATTCATGGGCTTATGCAAGAATCTCAGCTTTCACTAAAAAAGGAAAAGTCACTTTCCTAGTTCCCGAAAACCTCCAACACTGGAATACCAGAGAAGGACTCTGAAGTGATCGTGTACTTATTTCAAGCCAGATTTCTGCAATAATGCCCTGATTTGAAGGTCTTGGCTCTCAGTCATGCTCTCTGGTGTTGAGAGTGAACCATTCATCCGCATTTAGAGACCTTCCTGCTGGAAGCAGAGGGGATGCACCGTGAAGTATGGGAAGAGGAGGGAAAGGACAGCTCTGGAGTGGTGCATTATAAAGGTATTCTTAAGTCTTCACAGCCAGAGGCGGGGAGGGGGGGATTGTTCCTGTTGCAGTTGCATTGTTTTATGGTGGTGTCATGCAATGAGATGGTGCCGGTTGTGGTTGTAACCAGCAGGCGGAGCTGAGCTGAATAAACAAGAGCGAGCTATTCATAGCCATAAGAAGGGCAGAGCACTCCTCTCCTAGCAACACAACCAGAAGAGAAGTAAGAGCTCTGCCCAACTGGGGAAGAAATGTTCATGAAACGTGGATGTTTCTCCCCTTCCAGGCAGTTCCTCTTCCATTGTCGTGAGATGCTTGGACACCTCTCACCTGCCCTGTTTGCTGTGCCCAGTAACCCTGTTTGAACTCAGCAATGTACTTAGGCAGGGTTTAGTAAAGTCTGCTCCCTGAGATTTTGACTATCAAACATCCTTTTCTGCTTTAAAATGAGAAATACAGGAGAGGCAGAAGGCAGAACACAAACCTGTGCTGCAGACTGTGGCACCTGGGAACTTGGTGGGGAGAGGGCTCTGCTCTGCTGTCTCAGGGCTGACGCTGTACCATCCTTGTTTCACAAGCATCCATCTTGCCATTTCTTCACTCATTTCTCCTCATTCAGTGATATCAACATCTGCACATGGTGCCTGATGTTTTCTGGAGGGGGGATCCAAGGGCAGAGCTCTGGAAATTTGGGGTGCGTTTGATAAAGCCCATGGCAGTTAAATACAGAAGAACATTTTGCAAAGGAAGCTAGCACACCTCGCCATTTGAAAGGTTAGACATGTAGTAGCAAGGTACTGACAAGTGTTCCAAACACCTGTAACACCGCCAGTGAATCAAGGAAAGGCCTTTGTCAGCTCATCATCAGAAGAGTAATGAGGTAAGTACAATAGAATTTAGGCCAGGCAAAGAGGCCAGCATCCATCTGCAGGAGATACCACCTCAGACAATGAAAAGTCAATATTTAAGAGGAAACTGACAGACTTCCACAAGAGGGAATCCAATCCATAATGAAAAGTGTCCCTGGTTCTGCCCTCTGCACAGCATAGACATACATTCACACCTCTGGAAACCTGCAAATCTGCCCTCATCGTGCTACCATCATGTAATTACTGTAAGCAGACTTCTCAGCTTGTGAGTCCACCAGTCCATAAGCTTCACAGATGACTCAAAATCAGAGCACGGGTATTGTGTTCTCTGGCACACCACAAAAAGCAGATTTTTGAACGACATTTGAGTTTTCCAACAAGTTTTCAATGTGTGAATTTATAATAAATTGTCAGGAACAGAAAAAAGGAGAGGGGTAATCATAGGCACAATTACACTGTCTATCTGGAAGGTTGCATACAAGGCTTCTAGATCTCTTGCAAAACATGCCACCACTTGAACTCCACGAGTAATTTTCTTTTATGGAGTTTGGCGAGAAGAGAGGGCTTCCACTCACCGTTTGCCATTCAGTTACAAACTTTCTGTTAAAGGAGAATGACAGAATACAGAATCTCAAGTTTCACCTCTAACTTTAGGACCTAGAGATTAATATAATAGATGGGGCAAACAAGTCACAGAGATTTGGCACGTTCAGCTGAAAGGCAACGCAGCTGATGGGATAAGAGAACTGCATTTTGATCTCAACTAATGGGATATGCCATAGCTTTTTTTCTTTGTTTATTTTTGCATTGCAGGAAGGTTAGACAGGCAGGGGGTAACAGTCTGAAGCCTTGCTCAGCAAAGGTTAGGAAGTGCCCTGAAATATAAACGAAACACCAGCATAAGACAAACAGCAGTGTAAGGTGTGCTCCCTCAGAGCAGCTTCCCTTCCCTTAGTCTGTAGGATATCTAGCCTGGGATTCTTGCTCGGTGTACCTGACTCACCTGAAAAAGCAGAAGCCTGATACAGTTAAGTGTACTTGATAGAAACGATAAGACGAGAGCAACGAGAAAAGAACAATTGATTTAATGCCTTCTTCATTTGTATTTAAATAAATAAAGGTGCCAGTATAAGGCTCTAGGCACCTTAACACACAATTAAGAGTACTAAAGAGAAACCAAGTTACGCACCACTCCCAAGCAGCATGAAATGATTATCCAGAACGTGCTCTGCCACCTCCCAGAGGAAGAAAGAAAAAAGACTAATTCCAGCCCTTCCAGCTTCTCTCTCCAAGGGCGTCATTCCCAGCACTCTCATCTCATGGACTTCTGCTAGCAAAGGGAACAGCACACTTCTGAGTGCCACTGCTGCCCTGCCAGGGACACCCATGCACTCTCTGCCTATCCATGGCCCAGGGTGGCCAGCAGTGCTCCAGGTGACCACCACTGCTGCCCTACTGCATGGACAGGGAACACACACACTGTTTTTCTTCCTCTGGTATTGCTTAGCAGAAAAAGCATTAGCTTACCCCAGACCCTGTCGACGCTGTTGGCCTCAGTATAACAAGCTGGAGAATTTCTGAGTCCACTTGGGGGGAGGTGGAGGGGAGGTGTTTAGAACAAAAAAAAAAAAAACCCAAAACAGAGGACTAAAATCTTTAAGGATTTAACTGGCAGTTATTTCACTAGCCAAGACTGTTACAAACTCCCAGCTTGTAACATTGTTAACATTTCCCCCACCACCTTCATACTGAATTGTTTCTGTTTTCCATTAACATCCCTTGCCCAGCTTGCAGCTGCACTCCGCTTCTCCTCCCCAGGGCAGAGGTTGGAGCTGACAGGCCTCAGTGGGGACAGCAGTTGCCTTCCCCCAAAAAGGACCTGCACAGACATCACCACCTGCACTGCACTCCACCAAAGCAGCTCCAGTAATCCCCAGCCCAACTTGCACAGGAGCCCCTAAGATACTAACAGACAAGATCAGAGGCATGCCAGCTGGGGAAACAATCAGGGACCGTTTTGCAAAACAGACCATGGGTGAGGCAGAGGAAACTGTGGAATTAGTGGATGTGGAATTGGTTGGATGGTTGCAGCCAGAGGACTGAGGTTAATGACTGGGTTGAGGTGGAAGTGATGACTGGCATTCTCCAGGGGTCAGTCTTGGGACCAGTGCTCTTCAGCATCTTCATGAACGACACAGACAGTGCGATCAAGCGTACCCTCACCAAGTTTGCAGACACCACCAGGTACTGAACGGGGCAGTTGACACAACATAATGAAGGGATGTCATCGAGAGAGCTCGACAAGCTTGAGAAGTGAGCCCATGTGAACGGAACAAAGTTCAACAAGGCCAAGTACAAGGCGCTGCACTTGGGTTGGGCAATCCCAGGGATGTACAGACCGGGAGAAAAACTCATTGAGAGCAGCTCTGCTGAGAAGGACCTGGGGGTCCTTGTGGATGAAAAGCTTGACAAAAGCTAACAGTGCGTGCTTGCAACCTGGAAAGCCAACTGTGTCCTGGGCTGCATCAAAAGAGGGGTAGCCTGCAGGAACAGGGAGGGGATTGTTCCTCTCTACTCTGCCCTCAAGAGGACCCACTCTGAAGTACAGCATCCACTTCTGGGTTCTCCAGCACAGGGAAGATGAGGAGCAGTTGGAGCGGGTTGAGAGGAGGCCACGAAGAAGATCAGAGGGCCACAGCAGCTCCCCTATGGAGAAAGGTTAAAGGAGCTGAGCTTGTTTGTTCTGGAGAAGAAAAGGCTCTAGGAAGACATCACTGCAGCCTTTCAGAATTCGAAGGGAACTTATAAACAGGCGAGAAGCTGACTTTTTTTTACAGGATCTGATAGTGATAAAACAATGGGGAAAGATTTTCAATTCATGAAAGCTACACCTCAACCATTTGGGAAGTCAGCCAACACCCTGAAGAGCTGATCTGTACTGTCCTGCAGGGCTTGTCATTGCCTACCTATGCAGTAGAGAACTTGTAAGATGTGAGCCATCTTGGATCCAGCACTAGTCTTGCTTCCTCTGTTCAGCAGTGATTCTTATGTACTAACTCTTAGTCTAACCCTTATTTCTTCATGCACAGCATCCAAAAGTAAGCAAGAGTTCCACGGGATCAAGACCTGAACTATGGAATCTGCCATGCTTCATAATGCCTACAAAGGCATAGGGTTTTGGGTCTTCATTGGCACAGCTATCCTTGTACCACCTTTTGTGTCATGGTATCATCAAAATGCTTGCAGTGGGAGCAGGAGGAATGAGCAACATCAGGAATTTTGTTTCTGATAAGGGAATCCAGAGAACTCACCTTTGAACGACCTCAGATGCATCACATCACAGAACAGAATCATAGAATCACCAAGGTTGGAAAAGACCTATGAGATCATCCCGTCCAACCACCCACCTATCACCAATAGTTCTCTCTAAATCACGTCCCTCAATATGACGTCTAAACATCACCTGCCCCAGTGCAGGGCATGCCTCAGCACACACACTGACACACTGCCAGCCTGGCAGTCATCACCGTGAGTCCCTTCCATGAGTGCTCACTGACTCTAAGCCTTCTCCTTGAGTTTCCGTCAACTGCCAGAAAAGCTCCCACTCCACTGTCCCTGGTGGCCAGAACTCACATTCAGCAATCACAGCCCTGCAGGAATGCAAGCTTCAATAAAGGACCTGAATATATCTCCTCCTCATCCAGCAATTATTCTGTTTGCTCTTCTCCTAGGTCTCCAGCCTGACTGACTCTGCCTCCACATGCTGGATATGGTCCCAGCAATGCTCAGCTCTGCATTTCAGCTGGAACCATGTGCAGTTGTGACATTAGGCACAATCCCTGATCCCAAACAGTACCAGCTGTCACCACGCTGACCCCCTGGGACACAACAAAACTGGGCTTTTCTAGTTCTTATGTTCTGGCCACCCCTTCCCCAGGGGAGTGCTTATAGCCAGCCCCAAGTCTCAGAAATGCATCCAGGTCACACACTGCTTGGCAAGACCCAGTCCTAATTGACAACCCAGCAAGGACAAGCTGCAGATACTGAGCAGCCCACTCGGCAGCATACACTGGGCAGAAGGAAGCAGCAACTTTTCCATGCGCTGGGAAGCTCCTGGCAGCCTCTCCACAGGTCCCCAAGGAGCAAGCTCACTTCTTCCATGCTCTGCTAGCTGTTGTGGCACCAGTGCCCAGCAGGGCTCCCAGGAAGTCCCATCTGCAAGCATAGGAGGGGAAGAATAAGCCTGCACTAGCCGGAGTGAGTGGAATGAACATATCGAGCCTCTGTGGGCACACACGCTGCAGGAAACTTCTCCTACCAAACATCTAGCCTTGAAATAGGATTGGTGACCTTGTTGGGCTCTCAATATACTCTAAATGATATCAAAACAGTGCTTCTTGCCTCTGAAGAGCATGGTCCACTTCCAGGGTATTTTGGTGGGAATCTTTTCACTGGTTTCAAGGAGGACTGAGATGGGGGGAAAAAAAGGTGCTACAGAGGAATCAACTTTCCCTGTGTCAAATCCAGTCCAGTGGAGGAGGAGACAAGGGAACAAAAATCCAGAAAGGGACAAACCAACATCTATAACTATCTGGATCCATAATTCTTTGTTCCTCTGGTATTTGTTTGAGAAACAGTGTCCAATTATATTATATTATATTGTGTTACTCTAAATGCACTACATGATGTTATGATGTGGAATACCAGTACCAAAAATCATAAAACCATGACAAACAGCAATGATTGGTGCCCCCACCAATGTCAAGGCCTCCCCATACAAGACACAGAATAGCATAACAGAAACAGTTCCTGCCCTGAGCAACTCAAGTGAAGAAGAGAGTGAGGAGATGGGGAGTAGAGATATAACTTGCTCATGTTCACAGGGTCCAAAGGAAGAGCTGGGATCCCAGAACAGCTCTCCCCCACTTCCCTTCTCCTCTCCCCTGGCCCAGGGTTGTCAAACATAAAACCACTCCAACACTTCTTCACCACTCTGTATGGCTGCAAAATGAATTAGTTAGGTTTCAGAATTAGTTAATTTTCAGGAGTAGTTCCTTCATGACAAATACCACACAGCAGGCATTTTACATTTACAGCTCTAAGAGCAGCCTAAGCTTACAAGCCTTTGTCAAGAATAAAAATAGAAAACAGTCACAGTAAATGTGAAGAGACTCGGGAACAAAGCAAGGGCAGAGAAAGATGGGAGCACTAGAAGTTCTACATGAGAATGGATGCTTCAAAAAATACCTAATTATCTCCAGAGCCTGCATGTACTGCACACTTGCTTTGGCGTGGCAAGATGATAAGGCAGCGGCTCAGGGCTACACAAAGACAGTTCTAGCAGTTATTTGGATCGAACACCAGACTCATTCCTAAGTGAGAAGGAGCCCAATCCGCCAAGTCACATCCTTCTATGTTGACTTGAGCTGAAGGAGGCCCTTATCACTTCCATCTCCCAGGGTCCAGAAGCTCACAGAGTGTCTCCTACCTCCAAGTGGAGGAGCGGGGGAGGGAGAGGAAAGCAGCGCTGAACAGGAGTGGTGGCAACACTTGCAACCCTGTAAGGAACAAAAGGGCTAATATGTCACTA
Organism: Cyrtonyx montezumae; assembly: GCF_038088225.1. Classification (NCBI taxonomy): domain Eukaryota; kingdom Metazoa; phylum Chordata; class Aves; order Galliformes; family Odontophoridae; genus Cyrtonyx; species Cyrtonyx montezumae. Next base: position 71,923,639 of record NW_027072034.1, read on the forward strand.
GGGAAGCATTGGAAGTGAACACGCTTACGGATGAAGTACTGAGGAGTATGGCTGCAGAATGAGAGAGCAGGTGCAGTATGACAAGTCCCTGTTCCTGTACTCTTGAAAAGATGTTAAAACCTGTTCCCCATCACAGTTTCCTTTATAATGCTGTCTTGGTTGGAAAACAGCTTGGAAAGAATCTGTGGACATCACGCTGAACAGCAATGAGAGCTTTTAGCAAACATCAGGGGACAGCAATCACTTCCCTTGTCACAGAGACACCACCAGGAAGACCAGCCTACTGCTGTGCTGGAGGAGGGCTTGGCCAGAGTGGCTTGCGTGCTCTGCCACATGCAAGTGGGTTCTTCACTAAGGGGATCAAATGCATCACTACAGCCCTGATTAACAAAGCCAATCTTTCGGTTTCATTGGTCAGACAGGGAAATCTCCCAAGTGCTAGTACTGCTAAAATAAGATCTTGTTCGCTGGAGATTAAGCAGAGCCTTCTCTTTCTAGGCATGTTTCGTTAGCAAGGGATTAACTAGGAACATTGACATTTAAGTTGTTGTCACTGAGCATTTGAGACTAAGCACACATTAATTACAGGGCAGCACAGTTCTTGGTCGCAAAGCTGCTTTTCATGAAGAGGACACAGGGTTGCACACCCCTCCATGTGTGAGGAGTGATGGACATGTAGGGCATTCCAGTAGGGATTTCAGGGGACACGAGCAGTCCACTGCTGCAGAGGCATCCTCAGTTAACACCAGGTTTAAGTGAACAGGGCAGTTTACACTGATCACAGCTACTGCCATTCCAGCTACTCTGCAGACCTAGTCAGGCATCGGCTTTTCATAAGTAAGCAACGATTAGAGGTTCTTTGATTGCAGAGCCATATCCATCTCCATCTCCAAGAGAAATTAGAAGAGGGAAAAAAGAAAGAAAAACGACGATGCCACTTCAGTGAGGGGGCATGTTGTCCTGGTGCTCAGTGACAGGCAGCATACAGCTGGGTGCTCTCCTGAAAGGTCCTCCCGTTAGCATCACGCCTGGGCATCTCAGATGACTGTGAATTAAATCAGCTCAGAACATCAGCGCAACCATCCATCAAGTCTCATTCACACTCGACTTCAAATCTCATTACAAGCCAAAAAGGCACAGGCAGAAATTCACAGTTTTGTTATTGTCCTAGTGCTTCCAGCACAAAGGCATTCAAAATACCGCAAGAAAAATGGTGCCTCGGCACACCGGCATATAGCTGCAACAGAAAACGCTTCTCTGTTGCAATTGTTCGGCTCCATTTCATGGAGAGAAATGCACAGAGGGAGGGCTGCGTGGCAGGAAGAGAAACAGAGAAACAAGCCAGGCTACACAGAGCTGACAAGGAGAGCGGGAGGAGCGGAGAGGCGGGCGGGCAGACAAGGAGAGAAGGAGACGGGGCAGCTCGAAGAGAGAAGATGTCGCAACGGCACCTCGACCTCTCTCCCAAATAAACACGAGGGGGGCTTCAAGAAGCGTTTGTGTGGGCAGGGGGAGCCGGAAAAGGTGAGGGGAGAGCAGCAGCCCCACATCGCGGCCACCCCAGGCTCCCCCGGCCCGGGCCGCGCCTGCCCCCTGGCGGCCCACTCGGGACGCGACGCCGCCCGCCCCGCCCGCTGCCAGGCGTCGCCGCGCTAATGGCGGCCTGCCCCGAGGGAGCGGGCGTGAGGGCCCCCACCGCGGTGCTGCCTCACCGGCCGCTCCTGGCTCCTTCAGAGCGAGGGCGGGATCCCTTCCCGCCCAGCCTCTGCCGCTAGAGCTTCCTCGGGAGGCAGCAGCTGAAAAGAGCTGCCCAAGTGCACGAAGTATCAGAGGCACTGAACGCGTCCGGGGATGGGGCATCCACAACTCCCGTAGGCAGCCGATGCCGGCGCCTCGCACCCCTCCAAATGCAGAGGAAATTCTTCGCTCAATCTAGAACTCCCTCCTTTAGTTTAAAACCATTTCCCCTTGTCTTATCACCATCAGATGGATGCCAGCTTGCAGCCCACAGCGGCGGCAGACGTGAATTTGCCCAAAAGCTCTGCTCTCAGCATGGGCAGAGCAAGGCAATGCATAGGTTTGTCCTGTGGATAAGGGACGCAGTCACTGCCATGACAAAAGCCAACACATCTGAACGGCTCTGACTCCTGCAGCAGCAGAGAGGAATATCTTCACCTGCAGGGATAGCAAGGCATGGCTAAACCAATAAACCAACCAGTGGAAGCTTTGTGCTGTGTTTTTATGAACCCTGAAGGTAGAGGAAACTGGGTGGAGTGAAAGAAAAGCAAGAACGTGTTATATTCTGCTATCATCCCCAGTTTAGAGTTTTTATTGTACGCTAACGTATTACACATTATCGCTATGATTAGACTGAGTAAAGGCAGTCCCCCAAAGGATCACCTCCATGAGAGACTTCCTCCTCTTCCTCCAGACAATATTAGTAATAGGAGAGACCAGCAGATCCGCACAGGGCTAGGTACTGAAACACTTGTGCCAAACACCAGCCACGAAGCTGACCACGTCCCAGGGTGGGTGCAGCACAAAGCAACCACAATGTGCTTACAGAGGAAGGGTGCAAACTGGCCTCCAGGGAGAGCTGCTCTGCTAATGTCCTGCAGCTCTAGGGTGGGGGAAAGACCTCCCAACCAAGGAAACTGCCAGGCAGGCGCACATCTGCCATCTCCCTAGGGGGAGAGGATTCAGAGCTGAACTGTCTGAGCCTATTAACTGCTGCTGGGTCCCTGTGGATACATACTGGCACAGGGGTTTACTGCAAATAGCCTGCTTCCATCTCTAAAACTGCCCTCAGACCTTTGAGCCCAGCCCTGTTAAACACCCTTCCCACTACACTCCACAGTGGCTCTCACTGACAATTTTATTTTCATACTAGGAGACCTGCAGGGTGGTTTGCAGTACACGGAAAGAACTGCGTACATTTGCATGGTTGCATAATCATGTTATACATGGATCTTTCGAACGCAGGAGAGCAGAGCGAGAGGGGGGAAATTGGAACGTCACAAGCAGGAGCTAAAAGCCAGATTTCTCCATGAGATCAAGGAGTAGATGTAAAAAGTCAGTCACAGATGGAGAAATGCCTGAATAGCTCTTCCAAACGGCAAGAGTTGCAGGCTTAGCTTGAAACATAAACAAAGCAAGATGCTTCTGGGGGCTGGGCAGGTTTTGTATAAACTCTATTTCCTCTTCCATCATTGAAACCGGATGAGAAGAACAGCTTGTAGCTTGCATCTTTTGCCTCTCTGAGGGTTTACACCAGGCTCATTTTCCAGTACTGTCAGACCAAGACCTTTCACAGACACCATATTCACTGCACACAAAGAAAAATCACTCACAGCCATGCTGCTGAATGGGAAACTGAAGCTGAGAAGCAGCATATGCATTCTGGAATTATATATATTCTCCTCTTACTAAATCCTGATTTACCAGCATTGGAAGGTTTCCCTTTTCGATCTGTGGCCTTTGGCTAGCACAGCCTCCAGCCCAGGTCACCTGAAACACAGCCCTCAAGACAAAGCATCACCTGAAATGTAAATGCTGTTAAAAGGAAGTGGCAAATTTTCACAGAAATGCTGAAAACAGCGAATGGAGTATGTCTCCCTTAATGGTGAAAAATTTACTTCAGAAACATCACCCATCTCTCTCTCAGTTGCTGTAAAATTGCCACCTCACCTCCCTTTACTGACATCAGAATGCATAGCAGGGTAACAGAAGGGTGAGAATGTTTCCACAAACATTTTGTGGTCCACTTTGTTACTTAAGTGCTGCTGCAAATTTCTTAAAATCTAGGACACTTACACATCCAAACTGTTTGAAATGTTTAAACATCTAAAGAATTTCTCAGCTGCTTTTTCAAGTGTGAAGTCAAACACAGCCTATCCTGCAGAAAAATTGAGAGTGGGAGGACATGTTTTTTTTACATGTTGTACCTCTCCTTGCCTCCTTTGCACAGTCTGATTTCTCGCTCAGAGTAGGTAATAAGTATTGTATTTAAAGGGGATCTTCCCTCAGTCGAAGATGAGGGAACAACAGGTGCCCAATTGAAACTAACCATCTTAGCCCTAGGTACAAAGCTGTCATCACAAACCCTGAACCCATTACACAGAATAACAGGCGAGGCACGGTAGCACCTTCCCCAACGACCTGCAGCATATGGCAGCAAGACCCTGCAGGATTTCCAATGGTACAAAGTGAGACTGCAAGGGGCTGGCTTCCCTCTTACACTTTGGGCCTTTTTGCAGCATTCTGGAAGTGCAAAGAGGCAACAGGCAAAGTGCAAACTCGGCCCACTATGCTCGCATTAAATTCCTTGACATGGGGTGTTCTGCACGAGTGGGATAGCTGTCAGACATCAGCTCTGAGGACACATCCCTCAATGAGCTTAAGCTACTCGGAGAACCTTGCATGCCTCTTCCAACCCAGGCTGCTCCCAGTTACCTATCTCTTACTGCGGCATCAGATCCTGCCTGCTGCAACTGCACCATGAAGCAAAGGCATTTTATCTCTGCCTCCATGCTCAGTGTAGATACAGCTTAGCTAAATGCATCTTTTTACAACCTTACATTCCCAAGAGAAATACTGAAACGTCTTAGACTGCCAATAGCCCCAAGAGCAGGACTGAGAAGCAAGTAGAGAGGGATATGTCCACACTGCACATTGTTATAAAGAGGAAAGATACCTGAGCTAGCTGTAAATTTCTTCAGGTTCTGGAAGCAGGTCAGAAGGCACATACAGATGCAGTAAGACAGCTGCAAGCCACTTTACATGAAACTTGATGCACTTGACACAAAAAAAAAGGATAGGTCTAAGATTCTGCAGGATTACACTGCAAAACCATCACTTGAGATGTGATGGGCCAAGTTGCATGCAACACGAAGATGAACAGGACCCTTGCATTGAATTTCCTACTAATTTTCTGGTAGAGATATTCAGGGGAAGAACAAGACAGCATTTTTCCAGCATGAAAAAATCTTCCTTTATAGCCTAGACTGCACTTCATATACTGAAAGAAGGATCAGGTACTAAGCAGAGTCAGGGTGTGACTTGGTGAGAGACCCTTCTGAGGACAAGCTGCTACAAAGCTAACATCCCAGCAAGCTCGCACCATGCCTCAGGCAAAGGCTTCACCTGAAGGCACAAGAGGGAAGAAGCGAGGAAGGAAGGTGAATTGGTTTGCGCTGAATTGCACAGAGGTTTCTCTTCCACATGTGAGTGAGCACACTTGAATCACAGACATAAAGCAGGTATGGAAGCCCATAAGAAACAGGCTCAGTCCACTTTAATTGTGCTCTACATGAGGAGTTGCTTTTGCTTCAATAGGTCTCCAGCAGGAGAGCTTCAATAATGGCAGGACATCCCAGAAGCACTGAGCTGTTTGGAACAGCTGATGCCTAAGGCTTACATTAGGAGAACGTGTACCAAGGAATCCACCACGCCAAACAGCCATAGAAATCCTCCCCACTGCAAACTAGTCATCCTGTTATTCATGGTACATAAGTAGTGTAAACACCAACAAGGAGCTACAAAATCAGTGTAAGCCTTGACAGGCACCAAGAAAGAACCCGTGCCAGAATGATACAGTGAAACAGCTGCATGATGCACCCAGAACAGGAAATGGTTTTCCTCTTTCAAAAAAGTTAACTAGTATAGCTGGAACAGAAGCAGACAAACAGCAAACATCTGTGAGACAAACTGCCAAGGGAATAGTACTTTGGGTACTGGATCAGCTCTAAAATAAGCACTTTCAGTCATATTTGCAGTGATGGCAATGAGGAAAAAAACCAAAACAGTAACACTGGAAGGACAGGTGGTATGAAAAGCTTAGGGAATTGAATACAGTTGTCAAGATTTGATTCCTAATTTATACAATGACTATATATATATTTTTTGTTGTTGTTTTATCTATTGACAAAAATAAATGTGAAAACATCATTTGTAGACACTGGGAGCACCCTGTAGAAAAAAACTTTCTGAAAGTTTCCAAACTATGGGCCAGAGCTCCTTTAAAGTGACATTTAATCAAAAGAAAGAAATGGAGCTAGCCAGATTTAGTTTAGTAAAAAAGGGTTCCTATTGTTCTAATGTTATTTTGTTTCACTGATGTTTTGAGAAATTGGCTCCCTTTGGTTTGGATTCTTAAAGACTGGCATGGGGCAGATAACCACAAACGAAGAAAGCCCATAGGACTATAAATGGAATAGAACTGTAGTTTCCATGTTCAGTTGTGTGGATCTTACATACCAGAGAAAAAAAAGGGGGGGGGGGAGGGGTGAAACTGTTGACATAGAGCTGAGAGTATGTTAGTAAATCTAGGGAAAGATGCATCCAAGAACGCTGTAAACCCTCAGAGTTTGGCATTAACATAAATAACTGGAATACAGCAGCCCTGGAAATACACAGCTAAGGACACCTAGAAGAATGTCATTTTTTCTATGGTGTCACTTGTGGCCAAGCTTGTGATTACAATTAATATCTGAATCCAAGGGTTCTACTACTGTCTCTTGCCAGCAACCATAATAGTTCCCCAAGGTAGTGGGAGTCCACCTCTTTCACTTATTTCCTATGGAGCCTCTCCCCTTACACTTAACCTTGAACCCAAATTGCAAGATTTCCATTCTTAGCACATGGATTAATTACTCCCAACTTTTCTATCATGTTTACACTTCCACCTTTACCAATATCCTTTTTATTTTTTCCAAGTTCCTTCAACATTACTGAAAATGTACATTTCATAAGAGATCTCCACCATGTTAAAGATATCACGTTCACAAACCTGTCTCCATAAATACTCACACGGGTATTTATTTTACTTAACTTTAAGCCAAAGAAGCTCAGCTTTGTTGTGCAGACAGTCCTTATATTTTCTTGTTTTTGTGAATTTGTATACAGATAAACAGCATTCACGATCTGACATTTCACTTTGATTGCAAGTTGCTGTAATTAAGAACCACAGCTTTATGAATTTTAATCATCAGCTGTAAGTGGTACATTATCTCTAGTTCACAATGAAAGCAATCAAGTGGACAAGATATTTTTAGAGACATTACTGTGGTAATATTACATTAAGTAGCGGTTAGCACACTATTTTCACACCCAGTGATTTCACACATTAATGCAGCTATAGATCAGCGTTAATGACAACAGAAAGTTATTTTTCAAGTAGTATGAGAAGGGTGGTTGAAAGAGCTACTGGGATTTACACTTCAGCAGCAGGAGGGGCACCTCAGCAGGGCTGCAGATGAAGACACTCCAGCAGCAGGGGCTGCTTCCACTTCTCCTAGAGACAGAGGTGAAAGCCCCAATTGTCCTGAGTGGATGTGGGTTAACAACAGGGGCAACATTTTCTTCCTGCCTCTTGAGAAGAAAAGGAAGACAGGAGAGGAAAGGAAGGCAAAGTACCCTGATGCTGGCACTTAACCCCAAAGCTGGTGAGAAATCACATACTGCATCTTCCCCAAGGCTGCCACTTAAGCAACACAATACTTCTCATTTCTAGGAGGGCGCAGTGCAGAACAAATCAGAAACACCCTAAGGCTTGAAGAAAAAAGGCAGGCAGTCTGGCACATTTTAAAGTTTCTGTGTATGCTACTCCACATGGATGTGATGACACTGTCTAGATAAAGCCATAAATGCACCCTTCTTTCCTTCAAGGCAGGAGGAGGACAAGGCACACTGCCTCAAAAGGTGCGCATTTCAGATAGCATTATCTCACCGAAGGACAGTAGTTCATCTGAAGACTGTTTGCTCAAAACTAGGGCTAATGAGAAACTGTTCCAGAAAGGAGAAATTCTTCCTTCTTCCTGGAGTCTCAGATCTGGGATAATAGAAGATCCAGAAGCCTCACCCTGACCTGCAGGCCATTTTTTTTTTCCTACCACAGAGGTCCTATGAGGATGACAGAACTGAGTTTCACAGAGCTTAGGAGCTAGCTCTGCCAAAGAGTATACCACATTGTCTGCGTGGCATCCTGGCAAACTTGTCACACCATCTTGGATTCTGCTGAAAAAGCCCTCATGAGAAGTCAGATAAGCTCCACAGTGGCACTTGAGAGACAGACTCCTCCCCAGCCAGAACTCGTTGATGCTAATATTGTGGCAGAACAATGCAGCTCCAGTTCAAGTCATTTGGGTACACATACCAGCTGTTGACCACAAGTCATTCAAAGACATTATAAGGGATCCAGATGCAGTAATACAGTGTCATCTTTTGCCACTTTCCCCTCACACTGCATCTTTACATCCAAACAGGCCAGTCCCCACATTTAGTCAAGAATTACTGGGCACTGGTCAAGAAAGATTGGACCACCACAGCTTTGTGACAGAGTAGCAGCATGAAAATACTACTTAGACTTTATAAGTACATCAAAACACTACTTACAATGTTTGTCTTATTTTTGTTTGCTTTGTATACAGCGCTTTTTATACTGTAACCCAAGCAGCTCTGTCCCAAAATGATCTGAAGCATGAGCATAGGCAGAGCTCCAAGTCATGCACTAGAAAAGCAGTAGCTGATGTTCTCTAATCTACTCATACACTAAAGGTTTGTTTCTCAAAATCTTACAGGTACCTTCAGAAAGCAGCCTTTAACTACATAACAGGGGCCTGCAGGACACAGTAAACTCACAGAAGCAGCTCTGCTGTACGTACAAAGACCAAACAACTTAAGGAAAATAAAAAAGATACTGAAATAGAACACGAAAAGGTCTGCCTGAGAAGCTGAGAAAAATACATGCTGTTAATGTAACTATACACAAAGATCCAGTAAGATGCTCACTCACTGCATAGCTTTTGAGACACTAGATTATTTCTACATAGAGAAGAAATTAATACAAGTGTTTCTTGATATACAGATGTATTTTAAATCCTTTTTCCATAAGCACTGCAGTAAGGCACAAGCAATTCCCCCAATACAGACATCAAAGGTGGCCTTAGGAGCAAGCACTCTTTTCCCCCCTTGAGGCCACATTCCCAGCCTTCCCCACTGCCCTTCCTGGCAGCAGCTCAGCAGCTCCTGTTCACTGTTTTTCCAAACATTTATGGCTTACCTTGTGCTCAGGCCTGCAGCTTGAGGTACCTGCTTCATCTGCATCCTCTGCCAGTACAGGAAAAAAAGAAAGCAACTGCTTCTTCATTAGGTCAGAGTAGGGATGATTTACATATCCATCTATGCCTATAATTAAAAAGAGATGATGGTGATAATAGGAAAACATTAACAATAACAGTACAGACAGGATAAAGTCCGTATCTGAGTGAGAGCATTCTTAATTATGTATCCAAGCCTGTACTTAAAGAAAGACCTGAGCTTGCAGTACATGGGGCTTTCTTTCCCATATCCTTTGGCCCTTCCAGAGTCAGTTGTGTGTATAAAACGCTAATTTGCCATCAGTTAGCATACCAAGGTGTTTCTGCTAAGTGAGACAGGCAGAGGGAACAGGTACCTTTCTGTAATTCCCTTGCACCAAAAGGGATTCTTCCTTCGTGCTTCCGTACAAATAGGAAATGAAGTCAGTACCCTGTTTCTAATAGGGCCGCACATGGATGGTTCTGAGGAGCGTGTAACACTGTGCCCAAGAACCCCTAAATCACGGGAGGTGGAAGAGAACCTCTGAAAACTGTGCAGTCCAACTCTGGCCAGAGCCTACAAGAGCAGGCAGCTCAAAGCTGTATCCAGCCAGATTTTTTTTAATCTTTGTAGATGTAGACTCCATCCCTCTCCCAATGTTCAACACTGTCCTTTCATGGCACACCACAAGTGTATGGCTTTGTCTTCTTTCCCTCTCCCTCATTAAGTATATATACACATTTATAAGACCTGTATGATTGCTGGCTCGCATATTTATCTTGGAGTCCACCAAGACCTCCAGACCCTTGTCTGCAAAGCTGCCTTCCAGCCTCCTGGTGCCCTGCCTATACTGGTAGCTTGGGGTTACTTGTGTTCAAGGACAGAGCTTGGCACTTTGTTGAACTTCACAAGCCTCCTGCTGGCCCATTTCTGCAGACTGCTGAGGTCCCTTTCAATGGCAGCATAACCAGTTCATATCTGTGTTCTGCAGAGAGCTCTTCCTGATATCAGAAAGTTAGAGATTGTCTTAAATCTTCAATGTACAATGGCATCATTGCTTGAAAATTTCAAGTACTTATTTTGGTCATTTGAAGGTCATAGCTACCATCAGTGTGAGATCACAGTATGACTTGAGATGATAAAGCAGTAAATCATGAGAGGTTTTTTTTTTTTAATTCATACAAACAAAACCTCCAAGGAACAGCCAAGCTTTCTATAGCATCTATATCTGTTCCAAAAGACTTAAATTGTCAGGGATTTTTCAACAATCTACTGAGACTATTTTTGTAACACACCGGCTTTGAGGCCAGAAGGATCTTGGCCTGGTAGCTGTCTGGCAGGGCACCATAAAGAGTTTTCTTGAGCAGACTGTATCCCTCTAAATGGCTATGAATTTTACAGCTGGAACATGGATATTCTACAATCTGAGTAGATTTTGCTCTTAGGAATATCCCATAAGAAAGCTGGATCTTTTTCATTTCTAAAAGCAAAGCGTCCTTGACTAAGTCAGAGAGGGAAAAAATTCAGACCCAACATAGTTACTACAAGCTCTCCATCAAGCTAGAGAGATGCATCAAGCTAGATTTTTGTAGAGAACTCTCTGAACTTGTATTATTCAATATTTCATTAAGGAAAATAATGAAGGATTAGAGGCTGAGCTTATTAAATTTTTAGATGGCACCTTGCTGGGAGGGGCTGCAAATATCCTGGAAAACAGAATTAGTATTCAAAACAGCTTTGATTATCTGTGAAGGTCTGGGAAGAAAAAAAATGGTATTCAAAAAAAGACATGCAAAATACTACAGTTACTTATGAAAAATCAGCTATTCAAATGTAGTTGGGGTAGGACTGTCTACACAGGAGCTACAATTACAGCACTGGAATAAAGGATTTGAGTTTACCATGGGAGCAAGCCCAAAAATGAGGCAGATTGCCTGAGCAGCCTCTAATGTACTGGACAAAAAGAGAAGCCATGCCTCATCATTGCTGTATCCCTTTAGAGGCAGCTCTAGCTCTGTGAAGACAGGAAATAAGACAACCAATGACTATTGCTTCTGGAAGGCTCTTCCAGAATCTCTGATCAGTAAAAGACTCAAATTTTCCACATCATCAAGACCCATTTTTAACTTTTCTGTTTTATGCCCTTTCCTTTGATCAGTACTTTTCCCCAAACTTCCAACTTCTCCTGCCTCAGTATTCCAGTAACCAACAGTGCTATCAAGCTCAGGATTCATCACACAAGTAGATCGAACAAGCCAACTGCTTCTTCATCTCACGGCTACTCTACACAACACAGCTGCTTGCAGGACATGGTTCAAGGGCCTGGATCCCCTGCCAAGGAAATTCTATCTAGACCTGTTACAAGTAGTTACAATTCCTCTGTATTGGTGCAGAGGAATACAAGCCATCTGTTGAACTCTATGCTGTTTCAGTATCTTCTGGATGCACACATCTTTTGCTCCTCAGATCATCCATAGCTGCTAATTATTTACCTTTTATAAACTGCAAGTTCCTTCTGACAGATCAAGTACTCCTATTTTTTACAGCACAGACAGTATAGTGGATACTCCAAGGGCCTGTATCACCAGCTACAGATTGGTGATTAATCTACATCAAAACAAAAACAGTGAATGTAGCTTACAGTCTGCAATGGTTTTGAAAGCTTCTCCTTGATTCTAATACAAGTTTTGGATGAAACAGAAAGAATATTATAGATGTTAAACTAAAAAGAGTAACTGTGAAGGGAAAATCCTACTTCCACAATTAAATGAATCAGTAGTACTTTGGACACCTTCCTGTCCTCTTAGATACAAAATAAGAGGTTGTGTATCTACTGCCATTGAAGACTTACCTCTTGCAAAGCATGAGGAAACCAAACTAACTACTACTAGAAAACAAGAGTCAGTGACAATTAAGTAGCACAGGGATCTATTAGAAAAACTTTGGAAATCAATGTTTACACTATGTAGTTACAAATTAACAGCAATGGGCATTGTTAAGAAGCCATTTTTATAACACCAACGCACGCACATTAGAAGAGTTCTGCCATGATTAGAAATCACAGCACAACTCATTTTATCCCATCCCTAAATTAGAAGCTTAATGCTTCAGTTTATTAGCAGAAGGAAATCATATTACACTCGATGTTAAGATACAGAAAAACACTTTTTTTTTGTTTTTTTTTTTTTGCAGAGCTGCAATATAAAGCCGTTGGAACAGAGCTACTCAGTTACAGTTCAATGCTTCAGTGATGTAACAACCTGAATGAATTAACTCGTATGGAGTTAAACATACAGGAATTCTCCAGTGATGGTGATTTTCAGAAAACAAAGCAACCAAAGCAATGGTGCTGGTAGTGACACAAGTGCTGAGACCTCTGGAAGAGCCCTCTGAACACTTTGAGCAGGAACCTGCCATTTGCTGGCAGCTGAACTAGCATGCAAGAAGTTCCGTATCCCATGCTGTTAAGGAGTCACTCCAAGCCAAGAACCCTCAAGACCTTTCTATGAATTGTGATCCAATTTCTAGCTGTTCAGCACAAACCTCTGCACCACAGCACCTCCTGGGAGAGCTTCCAAAAGGTTCCCCAAACTTCCCTGGGGAGCCACATCCAGCTGCACTGAGCTAATGGGCAGGATCAAGTACATGCAAGCAGTGTAATCCCTAATCAGCAGCTTTGTCCCAGGTGTCCTATGCCATTATCTGTGTCCTCTGGACAACTTACAGCATGGTTAGTTAGCAGAAAGCTCGCTACGGGCAGCCACTCTGATACAGCTACCACCTAAAACTATCACCATATATTTGGAGTTTACACCAATTTACACCCTCCCATTGCCCTCTGGAATTTGGAAAACGTGACAGTGCCTGCAACAACTACCTAGAGTGATCCTGAAGCCTCCTCAGTGCACATCTTTTCTGCTGTTACACAAATGGTGTAACACGTGCATAGTAACAGCAAGAAACATTACTGGTCCCTGGCTGCAAAACCACATTAAGTTTTTGTTCAACCTTGTTTACTTATCTCACCAATCCCACGCAGATTTTTTCAGTCTCTGCTAACACAGGTGTGACAATCCACTGCAACTGAGCAGTGGCAGGCATGCAGTAGGTGGACACTGCCCCCTTTCTGGTGGTATTCGGACATTACTTCCCACTAGCAAGGCAGGCATAGGCGCTGGGGACCAGCGGCAATAAACTCAAGCTTGTATTAAACTGTTTTTACCTACTGAACTGTTATTCGTCAAGACATATACATGCATACTTAAAACCCACAGTAAGAAAATGCTAGAGTATTGCTCCTTATCATGCTACAGTGCTTTCCAATAAAGGCTACCCAGTGAGACAACAATGGCTGCAGAGGACTCTCACATCAAGCTGATGCAACCCTAAGAAGTTCCTTCTGGAGGGTGCGTGCTTCCCACTAGCATACATTCCTCCCTTTACCATCACCTGCATTTCTGACTGTGGAGGGAGTTTGAGATGGCTCATGTCACCCTTCAGGCTCTAAATAGCTTTCTGTATCTTTAAATTATTCTCCTGCAATGGGATCGGTTTTCTTCATGCCTCAAAGAAGTGGTATCTAAATCGTTTTAAACTGAAACAGACTGAATAGGCTGTGCAAATCATTTTCTACTGGAACCTTAATTACATCCTGCAGTGTCTCATCCTCAGCAAACTGCTAGCAAATAAAAGTCTGTATTTCATTTGAGAACTAACAGGGCTGGGATTTTCTTTGTTTTGTTTTCCTCGATTGACATATACATAATCTAGCTTGGGACTTTGTTCCACAGCATTTTTGTCAAAGGCTCTAGAGAGTGTGCCTGCAAATACTAAATCTCTCTCAGGTTTGCATTCAATTTGCAAGTTATACAACTTCAGCTAAAGAAAGAGGCATTCTGTTTGCAGCAAGGTGTTTTCCAGATCCCCACTGGCAATGGCAAAAAGTGATTTATGATCAGCTTTAGTTAACGTGGCCTCTCAAACACGTCTTAAAAAGCCTTTACAGACATGGCCGAATGCCAAAGCCTTTTCCACAGGAACACAGTCAATTTTAGTTCATATCAGTGCCATACGATGCAGAGGCAAGTGGTACAATATTGAATGCAACCTGTCAATGAAGCTAGGGACACAGCACCTGCTGAATCTACCAGATCCACCACCACAGGTCTGTACCTTTTGGTCTCTTCCTTTTGGTTGCTCATGCAGGGGTGACTTAATCCCTTTGGCTAGCTGAGGGCTGAGTTAATGACTCCCTTTCTCTGGCAGATTCAGGGTTTCATGAGGACTGAACTCGGGGTTCTCCTGCACTTGTTTTGCTCAATCCAATCCAGTATCTCCACATGTCCTGCAGAACTGCAAGAGGATTTTCCAATCTTAGGTTAAAGTCTGCAGCCTTTACCGAGTCTCATTCTGGTATGACATTTCTCATGCAGTGCTCCAATTGCTGTAAATTAGCCTCCTTTGCTTAAAGCATTAGAATATTCAGTAGCAAACATTCCCAAGCCAGGTATCACAGATGCAACCAGATTTTTTGAACCCTAATAGTCAGAGTCCAACACCTCCACAAGGTGCAGTGTTAGAGAACACAGCTTACAGATGGAACAAAAATGATAAGCTTCATATGCAGCTCTCTAGAAGCCATGTTTCTTACTAAGGGAAAGCCTGGGCCCAGTCCCACAAGCCTCGGTGATATCAACCACAAGTGTTGAACCTCAGCCACCTGTAGAGCTTCTTTCCTCCCTCCGCTGAGCTGAACACTCTTGCACCTGACTAGTCCCACTGGTGACCAAAATTAAAATCTATAGGTACAGTCATACTAGCTACCTCACTCCTACTGAAAATTTCATTTATAATGCCGGGATATTTCTCCTTTTACTAGCACCACTTTCTTTTTTTTTCTTTTTTTTAATCTGCATGTAAACCTTCTCTAGTTCTTCATACCTCCAGAGAACCTGAGTGTAGGTAGAATGGCCAGCCTTCGCACACAGTACTGTTCTAGTCTTTATCCTGTATAGAGTCCTTGCACTAAGGAAAAAAAAAAAATCACTCCATTTAACAGCTGCATGCTAACTGCTAGCAAGGCAGCATAAACAGGTACATAGGACAGCCAGTTCCAGTCAGCCATGGAATGAATCTTGTAAAGGTACCTGGCCCGGACGCTGAGGCTCAGTGATCCTCCTACAGCACACTATCTTGATAACATGGGAGGATAGGAAGGTAGATTAAAAAAAAAACTCACACTCAAAGTCGTAAGAGGTGGAACTTCCAGTGATGGAACTTGGCTCAGCTAATGAACTTTGGAAGCTGGCAACACTGTGCCACCTCAAAAGCACAGTGACAGCAAGTGGAATAGGACCAATAAGAAAAATTCACCATCATTCAAGTTCAGAAAACCTAGTACTTCCATTTAGTGCAAAAGGATGAACTAAGAGAGAAAATCCCCCACTAGCACCCTTGCAGAAGCAAACAGTAGCAAGAAGAAGAGCCAGAGAGAAATTTGAGAGAAACCTAAGATCTAGAAAACATGTTTTCTTCAGATCTGCCTTATAACCAGCTTAGAGAACTACTCCTTTCCCAAGCACCCTTCTTCTAACCTATGTTGAATATGTAAAGCAAGGACACCAGACTTACAGCCAAGTGGTTTTCCACTCCAGGCACATGGAACACGATTAAAGTAAATCTGTGGGTGTTTGCACTTGATTTGGCAGAGAAAAACTGAGGGAGGGAATATGATTGATGGAAGGTATCAAAGATCAGAGCCAGATGCTCCTTCACAGAGCTCTGGACTTGTAGGAAATTAAGAAGGTAGAGAAGGTGAGGCAAAGGGTGTGTTTGAAGTGAGAGTCAAGGGGCTCTAAAGCCTACAACCATCCAAGGTGCTCAGGGAAAACTACAGCACTTGCCAAAACCACACCACACTGGCCTGAGGTGCTTTCATTACACAAAGCCTGGGAGAGCAGAGACTGTAAATGTAGCTTCAAAAGGAGCTTCATCTTGAAGTCTTAGCTCTCAGGGCCTATTAAACATTTATGTTGACTACCACTCCTACTCTTTGCCTCAGAGAAAGCACCCGAAATAACCTTTGCTACAGAGCAAACTACAACAGTTCTACCAGCTGTGTAACACACTAGCAGGGAGCTGTGAGAAACAGCCAGAAACAGTGTTGGAACAACACGCTAATGACTCTATTCAGCAAGCTGGGGAAGAAGGAAGAAAATCTGGTCTGGAACATGAGGGAGATAGAAAGCAATGCTAAAAAAGAAAAAAAAAAAGGCAAGTTAGCTTTTATGGAAATGACTAAAACTGAATGAGACCACTGGAGGTATATGTGTAAGCATAAGCAGTTTTTCTTTAAGCTACCTTTGTTCACACTTTGTAAGGAATCTTCAGGCTAGCCTCCAACATGGATGTATGACAACCACAGCTGTAGAAGGGTCACTGGAAGAAAAAGAAAACAGATCCTACACAAAAAGGAAAATAAAGGGACTCTAGCGGAAGCTGGAAAGAAGCAATTACTTCCCTAATTCACTCAAAAACTCTTTAGCTGTGCAACATGAGCTTGGGATGAGGTAGAGTGGCTTTTCATACTAGGAAGCTGCTACTACCAGTAGCAGATAATACATCGTTCACTTAATCTCTTGCAGTTCAGTTGGAGGACAACTCCAGCTATGTATTCAGAAGGTTATGCAGACACTAGCAGCTTCAGTAGGCGTTCAGAAAGTCCCTCAAAGTCACTTACTTCACAGGACGCACATACAAACATCTAGTCTTTGCCTGCACATAGGAACCCCTGCCCTCCAGTCACCAAGCCCACTGTTGATACTAGCATTTAATTCTGGCCTTGCAGATTCAGCCTACACATAGTGCTCAAGTTTATCAGCGCTTTAAGATTCAGAAGAATTGCTAGTCTCCAGAATTTATCAGTCCTTAGGAAACCTTGACATTCCCCCTCAGCATATGCTTTTCATCATTTGCCAGCTGTCTGGTATTTCTTCAGTCTCACCTACAGATCATATAACCATTTTAGTGTGATGCAGATGAGGCCTTTATAATAAGTTTAGGTGTCAGCTTGTGTAGCTAATCACCCATTTAATTTAAATGCAGCGACAGAATTGTTTGAGTTGGAACGGACCTTAAAGGCCGTCCAGTCCAACAATGACCAGGGACACCTGATCTCCGTCAGGAGATCAGAGCAGTCAGGCTTTTTTCCACTCTCTACCTTGAGAAGCAGCAGGACGGCGTCTGCTTACACCCAGCCCCGAGAGGCGAGGCGGCGGGAACTACATCTCCCATCAAGCCGCGGCGCGGCACGGCGCCCTCAGCTCCCGCGGCCATGTTTGCGGGGCCGCCGCCATCTTTGCCTCCCGACTCACCGCCCCCCGGCGGCGGGGCGCGCGGGCGGCGGCATGGGGCAGGCGGTGCTGGCGCTGTGGGTGCTGGCGGCCGCCGCCGCCGTGTGTGCTCCGGGAGCGGCGGCGGGCGGGCCGGCAGGTGAGCGGGGAAAACGGGTTGCCGTCTGCGCGTGCCCAGCTCAGCGAGAGACACTGCGGGAAGCGCCATGCGCCCTGAGGGCGGGGAAGGGGCCGCTGCTCCCTGCTTGATTTTTATAGGGCGCAGCTGGCGGGCGTGCTAAAGGAAGCACTGTCACCGCTCGGCACGCTGTGTCGGTGGAGCAGGCTGAAGGGTCAGGATTCCCGTCTGCAGGTGCACGGACCCTGTCAGGCACTGGTTCAGCTGCGTGGGCTGAAGTGTGCCCCGGGACGCACACTTGTCCGGGGCAGCAGTTGAAGCACAAGTGCTGTTCAGCTTCTGCTGGTTACTCTGGTTGTTTAATGAATTAATTCCTTTGACTTTTCCTTTCTGTGTGTTGTAGATGCCAAATGGAAAGCAATAACTGATCACATTAACAGAGCTCTAGAGGTCTATAAGCCATGCGTAAAGGAGAATTGCAGCTGCCATCAAAGGTAGGAGATTGGTTTCCTTTTTACTGGGCAGGACTGTGGCCTTATTGCAGCACTGACGGATAGGAGTTAGCTGTAGAATATTCAGACCCTAAAACAGAACATCTGCAGCCATCACAGGTCACAGAGCTTGCAAGAAGGAATTTATTAATGGCATCATGTGAAACAGATTGCCTTCCACAGTTCTGATACTAGTTGCATCCACCTGTAGATTGACCACCGTCCTTGTCCTCTATGACTGAACCACATAAACTGAGTCAGCGTCTCACACACGATCACACAATAATCCCATACGCAGCTAGTGATATTTCTGTGTTACGAATCCACTTCTCCATTCTCTTTCTGTACAGTGTTTGTTGACGACAAGTTTTTCTGATGGACTTTTAAAATTGGAGGGAATAAGTACATGCGAAATATTTTAAAGTAGATTAAGAAGGATCATTCCAGAACACGTATTCATTTGACATGATGCTGTGCAGTACTTGCTAGGGAACGCTTGTATTCTACAGTGACAGGCATTACTAAAGAATCTGGAAAGATACTACAGTACCTACACTGTATGACACTAAGAAACTCAGTTCATTTTGGCAGCTGATCTGGAGATATGCAAATGTGGAGCAGAACAGTGAAAGCTAATCCTTTTCCTTAGATAACTGATTCTACTTGTGTCAGATTTTCTGTTTGGGTGGCCATGTTCTAGAAGTCTAGCTTGTTAGTGACAATAGAATGGTAGCGAACAACAATGTGGATGTGCTATAAAACTCTTCCACTTTCTTCCTGTTCTCCAGTTTGTTGTATTTGCATCCCTGCTTATATACTTTGTCAGCCTTTATGTAATGTAACAGTTCTTTATGTAGTTTACATTTTTCTGTCTCACACAGAGTAACAGAGTCGTTGAGGTAGGAGGGGACCTTTTGAGATCAGGAAGTCCAACCTCCCTGTTTAAGCAGGGCCATCTAGAGCAAACAGACAACACAAGCCTCTCTGCACAGCTTTTGCTGGTGTTTGATCACTCTTAACATTTGTTTCAACCCCTTCAGATGGATCTGTGCAGTGTTGTATTGAACCAAGCCATTGATGCAGTGTCTACTAAAAAGTAGAGGGGAACATTCCTTGGCTGTTACAGTCTGAGAGCAATTGTTAACTGCTCCAAGCAGTTGGATCTAGGGGCCTTCAGACTGTATTTATATAAACTGCATTCTCTGTCCATATTTTGACACGTGGGTTAGGTTTATGTTTTCATAGTGCATTCTTGGAGCTCACATGCAGATATCACAGAATATGCTCTACATAGGCTTGTCCTCCTGGACTAGCTTTCACTGTATGCAGCATTACCTGGTAATCCTTGTGACTAGACTGTTACTTTCTTTTTTTTTAATGTTAAAATAGCATGACATTCAGTGAGGAATTTCATCTTGGTGTGGCCCATCTCTGTTGGAAATCCAGAACACAAGTTACAGAACTCCAAATTTTAAGAGATCTAAAAGCCTTTATCCATAATCTGCCAGGGTGTATAAGGCCTGTTTGTTTTTCAGAAGAATGACTACAGTGAACCAGGCTGATTTATCTTGAGAGTCTGGTGCTGGGGTTTCTGTTCAGGCAAACAGTGCATAGATCATCACAGAACAAAGCTGGGATCTTGGAGTCTCAGAGTAGTGGCTGTTTCAAGTGACTTAAGTTGAATCCTCTGTTACGCCACATGTAGCAGAGCTGGAAGCCACATAAAGCGTGTTGTAGCTAGAAACCTCTCCTATATGCTGCAGTAGTTTAATGTGCAGCATCCCCCCTGTGTACGTAATGATGACTGTTTTGTTTCAGTGTCTGGAAGCAGGACCTGGCTCCTTTTCGAGGTGGCATTTCTAAGGAGACAATAGCAGATGTGGTGAGCCGGAAGCTCGGGACACATTACCAAATCATTAACAACAAGTTGTACCGTGAACATGATTGCATGTTCCCTGCAAGGTAAGAGCCACACAGAAGATCCTGTCTCCATACCTGGGACTTGGGAATACTTCCAGCTCTTCCAGCCCTGCCAATGCGGGAGGTCACTGAGCACAACAGTATGCCATTTCAAGGCCCGGATTCCTTATCAGGACAGGAGCCTAGAAAATTATACATGAGGATTAAATGTAGGCAAGGAGTAAGCGTCACTGTTGCACTTCTGTATAAAAGGGTTAGTTGACTGTGGGATCCCAGAGAAAGGTGCACATCAAGTCAGGTTTAATGAGATGTGTTGATTCACTGGTGTCTGTACTGCACTAGGGCTTATAGGCTGCTATAGGCAGTTGCAGCCTGCACTGTGGTATGGCTCAGACGCTCTTCTGCTCCTGTGCATAGAGAGATCTGCAAGACACTCTAGGATTCTTCCTTCTCCTTATGGCTCTTTGTGAGATGTGTCATTTCTCCACAGATGCAGTGGAGTTGAGCATTTCATTCATGGGATCATCAACCGCCTCCCTGACATGGAAATGGTGATTAACGTGAGAGACTACCCCCAGGTCCCCAAGTGGATGAAACCCATTATCCCAGTCTTCTCCTTCAGTAAGGTGTGCACACCTTTACAAGCTGAGCATTTCTGAAACATGCGTGTCCTTCTTTCTTTTGGTAACATATTTTTGAGGATGGTTCCCCACAGATTTCCTACATGTCAGAATTGTTCTTTTTTGCTCTTTGTGCTTCTAGTTTTCTAGCAGACAGACTTGCAGATTTATTTAATAGAACAGCTTTTCCCCTCATTAGCTCCTCTTCCAGGTCAAAAAAAGTACCTCTACCACAGTGGAATGATGCACAGCTGGATGGGATATGTGCCAGCATCTCTGTGATTTGCTACAATGCCATACAATTGTAGCCATAGCTTGTCAGCATTGTTAAGGATTTTTCATCAGCAGCCAGCTCACTCAATTTGAATATTTCAGTGCTCTTTTTAGTACCACAGATAAGTTTTTTTTTTTTTCCTGAATTAACGCTGTCTCCTGTGAACAGTTTTCCTGTGGATTCCTCCTTCCATTTCCAGACATGCACACACACACAGACATTTGCTTTATGGTTCCCTGTTCTTATACTGGAAAGCCCTCCTGTACATTTTCTTGCTTTTCCATTGTTAAATCTGATTGTAGGATAGTGTGTCATCATTGCTAACAAAATATCCTTATACCTCTAGCTTCAAGAAATCTTGCTGTGCTTTAGTGTATGCCCAGTGTGCCCAAATTCTACAGTCCAGATAATGATGCTGTACTTGGCTGAAACCCAGCAGACCATAAGATGCAAAAAGAAGCAATAAATCATTTGTTCTTGCTTCCTCAGGCCTTGTTCTGTTCCTGCTAAATTACCCTAAACCCAGGTCTTCAGTTTACACAGTCTGATCTCTGATATGATCCACAGCTTTCACCTAAGCCCCAGGCATCCTAAAACTCTCTCTAGAAGTTCAGTGCAGCATTGCAAGCACCAACACTCAAGAACTTGGTTTGTTGTGTCCAGTTCTGAGCATTTTCAAGAGGAAGACGTCA
Source organism: Cyrtonyx montezumae (assembly GCF_038088225.1). NCBI lineage: Eukaryota > Metazoa > Chordata > Aves > Galliformes > Odontophoridae > Cyrtonyx > Cyrtonyx montezumae. Next base: position 71,945,180 of record NW_027072034.1, read on the forward strand.
GCGGTCCCTCTGGGCACTTTCTCTAGTGACCTCACATCACCGGGGAGATAATACCTTTTAGGTTATGATCAGTAGAACTTACCTGTAGCCATGCATAGGCAGAAGACTTCAGAAAGATGAACAGAGCTCAGGTCTTATGTTATTTACTAATTGGCTATATTGTGGATCCTTACTGTTCTCTAACGTGAAAGTTCCATGTTGGCATGCAGAAAAACATAACCTTTTCAAAGGAATTTTGTTGGAGACAGTCTTCGGCTTGTCCAGTGGCCCACTCAGAGCAAGTACTCATGTTGAAATACAGTGGCTATTTTCTGTTGAGCTGTGTTCATATGAACCCTAGCTATGCTATGGTGACCATGAAGTTCTCATAGGTGCTTATAGAACACGAAAAGCATACAGAATTCCCAGAAGGGACATTATTACTGGTGTGCTCAGTCAATAAAGTGAAGTAAATATTATTCTTACTCTTACCTTGCCTTTCTTTTTCTTCAGACAGCTGAATACAATGATATAATGTATCCTGCCTGGACATTCTGGGAAGGAGGACCAGCTGTTTGGCCAATTTACCCAACTGGCTTAGGGCGCTGGGACCTCATGAGAGAGGACCTCAGAAGGTACGTTTTGGAAATGAGTGTACTGGGGAGAGGCTTAATGGAAAACAAAAAACACAGTAAAAGCCACGTGGCTCTGAGCAGGATTAGGGCTACACCGATGTCTAGAACCAAAGGTGTGTTGGCTCATGATCTGGCCCACTGCTTGTCGTGAACTGGATGCATACAGCCTAACTGCTGTATAAGAATTCTCCACGGAAACCCTGGATGAAATTACTAGAAGTTAATTATAACTTCTGTTTCCAGCACTTTCTCTTCATGCTATCGAGGCCTGTTTGCTATCATTTCCAGTGGATCAAAGTTTGTCAAAGCAGGAGTTACCTTGCCTGCAGAAATCTTACCTGACACATGGAAATTTTATTTTTTTCCACCTACTGTTTTTTGTTTGTTTTTTTTACTGCAGGGATGATCTAGATTGTATAAACTCCTGGGAGGGTAAAGTCTTCTTTAGGTCTGCTTTCACGTAGCTTTATGCAGTAGAGAAACCTGGAATCATTCCCAAAAAACAAGAGTAACTATTTGGACAAGAGTAAGACAGTAGGACAGAAGATATTTCTGACTGGGAGTCTTTTTTTTCTGGCAAGATCTTTGACTATTAGCAGAATAAGGGGCTACTTCCTCTGGAGGGTGACAAATGAAGTATGTAACAGTGGATGAGCATAGAAACATAACTAGAAAAAAAAACACAACTTAATGTCAGTCAGTTAGCATGGGAATGTGAGGCTGAATGTTTCCCTCCTCAAAATCTGAAAATTTTGAGAGGAAGGGACTAGTCATAGCTGAAGCCTAATACAATTTCATACAATCCAATGAAGTATTTACTTACTCTTGCTTTCTCAGTGAACCCCACTAACGTCACTGGATTGCAAGCAGATACAAAGCTTGACTCGTACAGGTCACAGCAGGGATCAAGATGCCTACCTGTCAACCTGGGTGCTACAAAAGCATTCATTAAAGGGCTCCCTAGAGAGAGGGGAGCTATCACATTGGCAAAAACAAAGCATGTGAACAGTTATGTCAGAGAACACACTATTTCCCAAAATGAGTTTCATTTTAAATGTCTAAGCCCCTGTGTTTTAAATCCAAAATATTAGCCTTTTCCTTTTTTAATGGAAAATGACAACAGCCAGAAAATATTCATTTTGCATTGTCTGTAGTCAATGAAATACAGAAAAATAAAGCAAGAATATAAAAAGCAGATTAAATTTTTAAGATAATTTTAATATCCTTAAAAGCATAGGTTTGATAAGAGTGTTTGTGTGCAATTTATTTTTTTCACTGGGAAGTGCTCTGACAGGTAGCCTATCTTGTGTCATCTTGACCACCATATTCACTGGAAAACGTTTCATTGGACCTGGCAGAGGTATTTCTGCTGTAATGAAAGAAGTGATTTCTTCTGAAGAAAGAAGAGTTTTTCTTCTTCCTGAAGAATAATAAAATAAGATCATGCTGTGAAATCTGATGAGAGCACTGTTTTGTGGATTTACCAAATCATTTATTGCCATGTATAAACATTATTTCAGATCTGCAGAAAAATGGCCATGGATGAAAAAAATCTCTAAAGGATATTTCCGAGGATCTAGGTGAGCTTATCATGCCTCCAGCGTGGTCGCATCAACAGCCTCACTGGGCAACTTGTTCCACTGTCTCACCATACACACAGTAAAGAATTTCTTCCAAGTATCTAGTCTAAAACCACCCTTTTCCAGTTTAAAACCATTTCCCCTTGTCCTGTTGCTACCTGCCCTTATAAAAAGTCCTTCGCCAGCTCTCAAGTTGTCATGGCTTTGCTGCTTTCTTAACGAGCAAAAAGAGGAAAAAGATAATAGTTGCAGCTATTTATATAAATGTATATAACAAGTGATGCATAAGCAATTGCTCGTCACCCACCAGCCGATGCCTAGCTAGGCCCCAGCAAGTGAAAGAGAGCAAGGTGAACTCCCACCTCCAAAAGTCTCCTTCTGCATGATGTCACATGGTGTGGAAAGTTTTGGCCAGTTTAGGTCAGCTGTCCTTGTTCTGTCATCCCAGCTCCCTGTCTATCTCGCCTTTCCCCAGCCCTTTGTGAGAAACCAGAATGGCCATGGCTGCATGTAACACTGCTTAGCAATGACTATAAACATCAGTGTGTTATCAGCATTATTTTTCTCCTAGAACTAAAACATGCATCGTACTGGACACTCTGAACAATTCCATCCCAACTGAAACGAAGATGTTTTGACCTTGTTTATCAGCAAGGTTTTAAACCAGTACAAGAGGGAGCAGGGTTGAACATATTCAGCTTCTCCTAGCTCTCTGATTTCAAAGGTAGTTAAAGTATTTGGCAGTCAACAGTATAAAGCCCAAAAGAAACAACATCTCTACAGATTTGTCCTGAGAACTGCTTAAATAATACTACTAAATATTAACTGTTTATCATAATTGGAAAAAAAATATAGGCCTCAGATCATCTTTTCTCTTACTAATAGACCCTTGGACAGATGTGTACTGTATGGTTGGCACTTAATGATGCTTTCTGGGGACATACCAAGGTCAACCTGCAAAAGAGGCTGGGTCTCAAGTCCTGCAGCTAGGTAGCTGTGTTGGGTGAGATGTTTTGGCAATAACTGGTGGCATTTCACGTGCAGAACAAGCTCTGAAAGAGATCCCCTCATTCTGCTGTCCCGAGAAAACCCAGAACTTGTTGATGCAGAGTACACCAAAAACCAGGCTTGGAAATCTGAGAAGGTGCGTGGGTATTGTCTGTCTTCTGTGGGTGAGGACCAAAAAGGGTAGGCAAAAATGGCATTGATGATTGAGATGCATCTTGCTGGGGGATTTCTGAATGATCCTCTAGCAGGGGGGAAGCTTGTAACTCTGCTGATAGCTACAGCTCTCTAGTGGATGAAAGGAAGAAGTCTCTAGATCCCACCAGGCCAACCATTCCCCCCCTTCTGGGCTTTCTGTGCAGGAAAGTTAGCACAGATAAGAAAATGACTCCATGCCAATCCTCTCATCTTCCATCTCTGAAAAATTAGCCAACTTCTCCTCCAAGCTGCCTGCATATTGCTGTCAGTCTTACTGTCATCTCCATCTCTTTGTCTTGCTGCTGATAACATTCTGATAACTGTTGCTGGTAACTTTTTAGTTCCATACTTCATGTACGGTCCAGCTCTCTTCAGACTGCCTTGGCTAATCCAGTTACACTTGGCTTCACATAGCCTATTGTCGCAAGCTGTTTTCCACTCTGTAGCTGCCAACTAAACATTTATCATCTAACATGCTCATGTTGGCATTTGTTTATAGGCAATTTACTGTATTTTTTTTCCTCATTTAAAAAGGTCTCAGTTCTTTGTAATGCTTCCAGAAGCCCCACAGGGAAAGTTTGCTCAGAAGTGGGGATGGAGGGTTTTGTGACTTCAGCTTTATTTATAACTGAGAAGGAAAATGAACTTGAAATTGCCATTAAAAGCTTACAGATTTTACATTCTCTTTAAGGACACCTTGGGGAAGCCTCCTGCAAAGGAAATTCCACTGGTTGATCACTGCAAATACAAGTAAGAGTTTTGAAGAGTAAAGCTGTTCAATGGCTATGGGTTATTTGTTTCCTCATTTGGATGGTGTATCATCTCTTTATTTTAAGTCCTAATTCCAGCAGCCAACCCCATGCAGGTAAGGAAGCTTGTGAACAGACATTTAACAGCTGAAAACTAGGGAGCATAGCACGGCCTTTGTCAGTGTCAGCTCTCCTGTCACAGCAGGAGAAATAAAGTGGTTTTTGGAAAGATCTTAGACTGTTAATAAGCACATAGAAATAAATGCATTTTCTAACTATGTTTTGGGGAGTGTTTTTTCTAGTGAGGGAGGGGCATAGGTTCATAAGGTTGGAAAGGACCTACAAGATCATTTAGTCCAACCATCCTCCTATCACTATCCCTACCCAACTACTAAATGGGGGCATGGGGGTATTATTTTTAGGGCTTTTTTTTTGTCAGAAGGGTTTACTGTATGCTTTATATTTCTTTACCAGCCTGTACATTTCATTATTTTGCAGTTGCCTTACAGTAACAGCATTACTATCTTCAAAGACAAGGAACTAAGGAATTTGTCTTTATATCTTTGAATGCATATCAGGGCAAACGTTGCCATTGAACGTATGCAGTAAAAGGGAGAACCTGAAATGTGATTGAGCAGATATAGCATTGATTCAGACTTCTTATGTTGTCTGGGAGAAAATTCATTGTAAATCAAAACCATATTAAGTTTTAACTACTTTAGAGAGGGGGTTTTTGGTGCAGTATTTACATGGCTTGCTGTGTAAAGATACAGACTAAGTTTGCATGAACTCATATGCCTGATGTTTTGATGTCTGTTCTGGTTTAAAAAAAAAGATTTAGTTGCAGCTCCACCAGTTAAAATCTGCTCTCTTAAGAACTAATTCATTTGGCTGAATGTGTGTTTTTGTGCAAATGTGACTGACCTGCCTCACTTGATATTTCACTAAACTGTTGCCCAGATTTCTCCTTTCTGTTACACATAGGCTTCCTCAAGCTCCAATGCCTTTTAAGTCCTTCATTCAGTATGGGCTACAACACTCTCTCAGTCTTATGAATATTCCATATGGGAATAATCCTCAATAGGGAATAATCCTCAATATTCCATATGGGAATAATCCTCAATAGGGAATAATCCTCAATATTCCATATGGGAATAATCCTCAATAGTCATTGTCAGCAACAGCTGACACTAGTAGGTGAACTTGCACCTATGTGGAAGGAAGCAGGTGAGATATAGAGCAGTCCTCAGTGAGTTAGCTGAGCTTGCTGTGATGGAAAGTACAGCATTAACAGCAGGGTGGCACAATCCTAGGCTGCAGCAAACGCAAACAAGCCCAAACACAACAGCTCCGTAGAAGCAGAAACAAAGGAGAGAAAAACCACTTACCTTTGGAAGACCCCCAGCAGGCAAGACTCCCCACCAAAGCATCCTTACCTCCACTGCCAACCTTTAAATGATGTCTGGGAAGGGATGGGTCCTCGCTCCTCCCCTTCCAGTCACTCAGGTACACTGCATGCACCTGAGCTCCCATGGGTTAGCCCTGCCTTTGCACCAGGTGCTCTATCACTGCTTCAAGCCATAACTTAGCATTTCTACTACAGTCACAGATGGTGGGAGCTATGGCTGAAACTGGATGGAGTTATTTTCTTACCTCTGGAACACTGTTCTTATAGGTTCATAGGTTCATAAGGTTGGAAAGGACCTACAAGATCATCTAGTCCAACCATCCTCCTATCACTATCCCTACCCAACTACTAAATCAAATCCCTTAGCACCTCATCTAAACGCTTCTTGAACAGTTGTTCAGTTCCTAGTAAAGTATGTTCCTCTCCCTACCTTGAGCTCCTAGATAATACGAAGAATGCACATTAATTTTAGGTTTACTTCTTTTCACTTATTGCTGAACCAAGTTTAGATATATCCCCATCTCACCCAAAACAGCTACATTAAAGGAAAAACTCGTTTCCCCAGCCCAAAGTGTTTGACTTCAAAGATCAGTTCCATGTACGGAGGGGTATTACCCACGTGGAAAACAGCTTCCCATATAGTTGGAGAAATGCGGGTCTGATAAAGCAAGGAAGCAAGCAAACAAACATGCCTCTGAGGTGCATTTTACTAAGAACTCACTCCCAGTCAAGCCCGTTTTACTAACTTGGCAGAAAATATTGAAAACAAGATGGTTGATTCTTTGTTATCTGCAAAGTCCATCTGTTTTGCTCTAGTCTGTTTAACCTCCTAGGGTTGCTTTCCCAACTTAATGTGAAACAATTAGCTTCAGATTAAAGCAGGATCTCAGAAGACTGAAAAAAAAAAAGGCTGACTAGGTATGGAAAAGCAGAACAGTGAACAGATAGACTCAAGTTCATTATCAGTACTCAGATTCTTTGGATATTTCCTCATGAAATGCCAGTTGTAACCTTTTTCCTTCTCCCTTCAAAGGTATCTGTTTAATTTCCGGGGAGTGGCTGCCAGTTTCCGGTTGAAACACCTCTTTCTGTGTGGTTCACTTGTCTTTCATGTTGGAGAAGAGTGGTTGGAGTTCTTCTATCAGCAGCTGAAGCCCTGGGTCCACTACATCCCAGTCAAATCAGACCTCTCTGATGTCAGGTGTGTGACCCTAGCTATGTTCAGTGGGATGCTGCATGGCGCAAGGAAACACTGCTCTGTTTGGGAAGGTGGCTTACACTAAGAAGAGCCTCTGCTCCAGTGCATCAGACAAAGGCTCTTGGAGGTCACATTCTTTTTTCTTTATTATCATTTCCAGCGAGCAGTTTGCTGTTATTTCTTAAAGAATGTGCTTTCACTGGGGTATATAGATCTCTCACCCTCACTGAAATCAGCAGCAATTAGGTACTTAAATATCTTTTGCAAGTGAGCACAGAAACACAGATAAGAGGAATATATTACTGGGCTGAAGACGTGTTAGCTCCTGAGTTTCAGCATGCTGTCCAGGACTGATGAGAACAAATATGAATGGCAGGATTCCTCTGTGCTCTGAAATCCTTGCTCAGTTCTAAATCTTCAGTCTCATCCTGCAGTATTTTAGCTGAATTGTAGTTCTCCACTGAGAACTACTGCTGTTGTTTCACAGCGTTTTTTTGTCTGCATTTTAGGGAGCTGTTGCAGTTTGCAAAGGAAAATGACAACATAGCACAAGAAATTGCAGAAAGGTAAGTTGTGTGTTCTTTGTCTGTCAGATGCCCTTCTTCCAAAACATTTTCTTACACAGCTTTTGGAGGGGTTACCTATCAAAGCCAGCTTACTATTAGTAGAGTGAAGCATATTTTCCTTCTGCAATAACAGCAGGAGTTTCAGAGACCTCATAACAAGCAGGGGGACCTGGAGATTATGTGTTTAGGTCTTTGGTTCAGATGTGACCTGTGTCAGGAACCCCACTGAAAGCTATCAGATGTGAGAAGCTTTCGTCTCAGTACGAAGCGAGTTGGCCCCTGGGAGCTGCGTCTGCATTAAAACCATTCTGTACCCAGGCTGGCAGTGGCTGCCTTCTGAAGCAGCATGTAGCACTGTTGCTCAGGCTGCATCTGATATGTATAATCTGATATTTGATATCCCAGATAACAAATACCATCTTGAGGATAACAAAAGCACTGCAAGTGTCAGAGCTGTAAGAGTGAATGCAGATTGTGAAATGGAAATAGACGGTACGGAGCAATGCATGTTGTTTCTCATTTGAAAAAAACAAACCAACCAACCAAAAAACAGAAGAGTGAAAGCTGATATGCATATAAAACAAAAGCAAAGACTTGTAGGAACTGGAAATGGGTTCTGACTGTGCCTTGTGTGTCTCTAGGGGACGCCAATTCATCACTGAACATTTGCAGATGGAGGACGTCTCTTGCTACTGGGAGCATCTGTTGTCAGAATATTCCCAAACCTTGACTTACAAAGTGAAAAGGAGGAAGAACTACAGTGAGATCACTTCTGAACGGTTGAAAACGGAACTGTAGACACCTCTGCTTTTCTTTTCAGCTCAAACCGATCCCTGTGGAAATCTGAAGCTCGGTGTATCTTCTTGTTCTCTCAGATTTATTATTCTTTACACTAGAACTGCAGAGAATGCCAACAGGGTAACTTGGAAATTATTGCCATGCAGCGGGACCTGGTTCTGCTGTTGCCACAAGAACATTAAGTTGAAGGTCGGAGTATGACCACACTCATGGCAAGGTATGGTTTGCTACGCTCAGCTGGGAGATAAATATCCACTTTTGGCAGTGGTCAGCGTTCTCTCATCTGTGTGATACCACTTGGGATATTAGGTATTCTCTGACAGAGCAGGTACTGGGATTTGGGGTAACCTTTTTAGACAGCTTAGAGCTTGGGTTTGTGGTGTTTAGGTCAGGTTTTTAAGGAGGTCGATGGCCAGACTTTGATGCGCCATTCAAAGGACAAATTAACCTTGCGGATGTAAACTGCCTACCTCACAAGTTTGATGATAGTGCTTGGCCTGAGTAGCAGACAGTCAAGCAGCTGAGATAAAGACTGCCTCCACTGTGGAGTGGTGAGCTAGGTCTATGCACGGCCATGCAAAACTGAGGCTGTTGTGAAGGTCTCAGTGGTCTGCAGGCCAGACCATCCTAGGACCCTTAAGAACCTAGGGAAAGTATACATAGAGTTAGATTGAGCTGTTCTTTTCTTCCTAGATGTTCACGGATTCTCTGCTCTGGTCCCCTTCTGTAGTCTTTCTAGGGCTTCTTATTTTTAGGCTGGTGACACAGTTCAGAATTCTCTTTTCGTTCACCTGGCTATTAACCTCACATTAAAACAGGTTTTTGAGTGGCACAGAGCTAGGCTGTGCTGCTTCCTAACCTGTCAGGTCCCCTGCAGCTGTGAGCCACTTGCTTTGGGATCACTGCTCCTTCTGTGCTGCAGATTGTCTGTACGAGCAGGGCCAGAGCAGCTGCTGCCCGAGACACAGCCTTTGGGTGTGAGCAGCCGTGTGTCAGCAGAGCACAGGTCTTGGCTCTCCCTGCATGTGGGTGCCTAACCCTGCTGGAGTGCAGCACTGTGGGATTCCAGCGTGGCTCCTGCATGTCCGCTGAGCTCCCTTGCTTACCAAGTGTCCTCACATGCATCTTAGGGAACAGTGCATTAATGGGAGGGAACGAAAACAACGGCTTGTAGTTTTTTCTGTAGTCATTTTGGATCAGGGAAAGAAAACGTCAAGAAGCTCTGAGTGCACGCACAGCACATATGCACTGAGACCTCAGCAGCACTGCCCATTCCAGGAGCAGGGAACAAACAGTCCGCACAAATGGTGAAGCTGCTGGAGCCACCGTGGGCACAGGAAACAAATTAGGGTGTTAAAATAGTTCAGTTTCAGGGGAAAAGGGTTGTGTACGAGTGGAAAGGGTTTTCTGGTTTTGTATTTTTAGCCAATGAAGCTCAGCAAGCTGAGAAACGGAAACAACTCTGTGCAGTATTTTTAAACTATTTTTAACGACGTGCTTTTGGATTAAAACAAACAAAAACAAAGTGTTGCTGGGTGCATTATTTCTCAGAACTGTAAGAAAAGCTCTGGATAGTCCCCAGCTGCTTCAGTGAGAAGGGGAAGTGCGCCTTTCTGGGTTTTCTTCCTCTCTGATATATTTTTAGGGCGTCTAAATGGGATCTGTGAAATATGCCCCTCCAAGCTGCCACCACGCTCCCAGCCGTGAGCAGGGCTGCCCCGCACCAGCTCAGCCTGCCAGGGCCTATCCAACCCGGCCTTGAGCTCCTCGGAGGACGGGGGCGGCCACAGACGCCGCTCTTTCTCCGTGTGTGCCAACTCGTGAACACAAGGGGCCCTTCCCCTCTCTCCGCGCACAGACGAGCTCGGCCACCGCGCGCTGCGCTCCGAGCGGCGGTCCCGGCGGGCACGCCGAGCCCCGGCACTGCCGCTCCGGGGCGCTGGGGGCGCTGCTCATTGCCGCCGCCGGGAGGGCCATGGCGGAGGGGCTGGGAGGCGGGTACGGCTTCGGCCGCCCCGCGCCGCCGCCGCAGACGGGCTGGGAGCGGCTCAGCGAGCTCTGGAGGCGCGAGTGAGGGCCGGGGCTGAGGGCGGTCCGGGTGGGGGGCGCGGCGCTGCCGGCCCGCGGAGCCCGGGAGCCGAGGCCCGGGCCGCGCTGAGCCACGGCGTTTCCTTGCAGCGAGCTGCAGCAGTACCCGGAGGAGACGGTGAACATCATCAAGTCGGCGTTCACCGGCGGCCTGGTGGGCTGGCTGTACGGCGGCCTGCCCGCATTCCGCCAGGCGCGGACGGCATTCATCGAGGGCAGCCAGGGAGAGCTGTTCCAGAACCGCGCCGATGCGGTGGTACGGGGCCGCGGGCGGAGCGGGGCTGCGAGCGTCCCCGGGCCTCTCGGTGCCCGGTGGGGGTGGTCCCGGTTGGGTCGCCTCACCAAGGCAGAGCTGCCAAACGGAGTTAATTCTTGGGGTGCCAGCGTGGGCTCCTTTGCCCTTACGGGGTGTCGTTCCCAGCGCCTCGAGCGGTGTCGGTGCCGCGGTGCTGAAGGGGAACGGGTCTCAGCTCTGTAACCTTTGTGTGTCCTCCCGCCCCCAGCAATCCGCGCACCGCGCTGGTCTCAGGAGCTTCATCCGCTACGGCTGGCGCTGGAGCTGGAGGGTGGCCACCTTCGTGACCCTGTTCAAGTAAGTGCCCTTCGTGGCAGCACTGAGTTGTGCTTGCACTCGGGCAGCCAGGAGCTGGCAGTGCACACGGGTTGCTGGTGGTTGCCTGGGGTTCAGAAAGCCTACGGGCTGTCTGACCGATAAGGTGGCAGCGTGAAGAGGATCTCACCTTCTTAAATTAGATCAGCATTAAACCTCCTCACGAGCTGATGTGAAAGTGAAAACCGGAAAAGCTCCACTCATGACACCTGATCCATCCTGTTACGGGCCTAAATTGTATACTTTCCATTGCTTATCAGCTTCTGCTCTCTTAATCTCATTTTCATGCATAGTGCATTTTTCTCATTGGGAGTGTTACAGTGCATTGGCTGTTCTGCAACAGCTTTCTGTCCCGCATTAATTTTTTTGTTACATATTATCACTCCCAGTTTGTGTACATTGCCATTACTCACAATTCTCTCTCCTCGTCTTTTGCGGCAACATCTTCTCTTGAGTTTAATTAGCATGCTGTTTGCTTTCTCTTTCAGAGCTTTTCATGCTTTGCCTTTTTCAGGACTAGTCATGCAACCTCGTTGCCATCCACCAGATGTCTCCCATGCAAGCAAATGCATCATCCTTTTTCATTGCCCCTTTGTGAAAAGCCTTGAATGGGGCACTTGCTGCTCAGTGTGGAATCATAAGATGTCCCATGCTGTCAGGGCACCACAAGGATCATGGAGGCCAACTCTGGGCTCCGCATGTGACCACCCCAAATCCAAACCCAACATCTGGGAGCGGTGTCCAAGCACTCCCTGAACTCTGGCACATGGCACCATGCTCACTGCCCCGGGCAGCCTGCTCCATGCCCACCGCCCTAAAATCTAAGTTGAAGGCTTTGTCTTGTAGTTGCATACATGTCAGGTTTTCTGGTTTAAAAACAGGTTGTTAGTTTTATATTTTGCAATGTTTGGCATTACATCGATAGAGAGATGGAGGAGGTGGTGCTCCTAGGCCAGCAGGGGGACCTCCTGCTTTAGGAGCAGGTGGCCCTGGTGACATACTGAGTATGATTCAGCTCCAGTGGTAGCTGTACGACTGACAAGGCCATTGCATTGCTCGGTCTCTTTTATTCTTGAAAGTGTGATGGTCTTAAAATTAAGTCTCTGATTTACAAAGAGGGAAAAAGACTGTCCAGAAGTACTGCCTGACCTCTGGCTGTCCAGCTGCAGAAAGTTGCAGAAATAAAGCACTTGTGGTTGGCATGTGAGTGCTCTGACCAGGCTGGTAGCAGGGCACAGAGGCACCCTGCAGGTGCGCGTAATGAAATCCTGCTCCTTTTCAAGCAGTGTCTTGCTACTTGTCTTTTTCATGTGTAACTGTTGTCTTTGTGCCTCGCCCTTGCAGTGGGGTGAGCACCGGACTGTCTGTGTACCGCGATAAAACCACCATCAGTAATTTTGCTTCAGCAGGAGGTAAGACTGGGTACTTTGTGTACATTTTAAGTTGTCAGTGTGCTTTTCCATTATAAGCAGAGGTCATACATAGAGCATCATAAACAGGAATCCATATCTTTTGAATATGAGCACGTCCATAGCGTCATTGTGCTCAGATTTTGTTGCCTGTTAATACTGGCTGCCTTTGGAACTTTGTTCCGTTGCATAGTTGATGTCAGCCTTTATTTGTAGCACATAATCAATGCATTATCTGAAGCCAATGGGGAATTTTGTGGTTATTAGTCTGTTCTCAAAATACTTGTTGGAGTTTTTGCATGAAAATTGCTTGTGTGGGATAAATGCAATGCTCAGTGCATGACCAGCCCTCATATCCACCTCTTCAGCAGGAGAACATGTCTTTATTTCTGCTCACAACAACAGTTCAATGTACTGTTTATAAACTACAGTTTTTGTGCCAAGTTTTGCATGTCCACTTTTGGCAATGGAGCTCCTGGTAAATATGGACATTTGGTTTTAGAGGCTTTGTTGCCCTTACAGCTGGGTACGTGCTTTACTGTTCCTCTCTGCCTTACATGGCAACAGCTATAATTAGCTGCTGTTGAATAGAAGGGAAAAAAAAAGAGGGGGAGAACGGGTGACAGAGCCCTGGAGCAGGCTGCCCAGAGACACTGTGGAGTCTCTGGAGAGACTGTCTGGACACTTTCCTGTGTGACCTGGTGCAGGGTACTACTTTAGCAGGGGGTTGGACTGGATGATCTCCACAGGTCCCTTCCAGCCCCTGCAGTTCTATGATCATGCTCCAGTCTGGAGAGAACTCGCTTTCATAGTTACTTCTGCATTTTAGCATTTCTTGGGGAGTCATTCTCAAAAAGAACACAGCTTTGTGCTGTGTTTTAGTGCAGAGAGCATGTGGACAAAAGCAGGGGAAAGTATTGCCACAGCAAGGGTCCTCCCTCAGGCCACCGTGGCTGAATGGTGGGACTGCTGCTGCTGGCCACAGCACTTGGTTTCTGCTCTGTTAAAAACAAATGTCAGCTGACAGAGGGAAGAAATGTGGCAGAGCAGCTCCCTCAGCAGGCCCACGATGGCTGGCGAGGGGCTGATTGTGGTTTCATCCGGTTTGTGTTTTTCAGCCTTCACTGGAGCTCTCTTCAGAATGCACTTGGGCCTGCCTGGGCTGGCAGGAGGCTTCCTGTTTGGAGCAGCCTTTGGGTAAGTAGTGGCTGGTGGCTGCAGGAGACTGAGTCACAGTTACTCTTTGATGGTCTGTGTTCGGTGGTGGCCCCCCACACCAAGCCCTGAATCACAGATGGGGCTGTGGATGTTTTCCTTTCTCTCTTGCCCTGAGGGATTTTCTTTATTTTTCTTGGGACCTCGTGATGATAATTATTCTTTCAGGCCTTTTAACTTTTTTCTTTTTTCTTTTCTTTATGTGTGCCTTCTAATGAATGACTTCCAGATAACATTGTCAAGGGGCTACAGTGAGTCACAGCTGAGAGCAGGCTGCGTTTGGTGACTGACATTAGCACAGGAGTACCTTCTGTCTGTGGTGTCGTTTGAGTACTGGGCAGTGTTGTGCTCCAGTGATCTGGTGGCTGGCCTCCACGTGTTCCTTTCACTGCTGCCAGTAAGTTTTTACTACTGAGTGTGCTCTGGGTGACTTGTGACTTCTCTTCTTTTAGGATCCCTGCAGGGGGCCTCTTAATGACTGTGCAGAAACTTGCTGGTGAGACCTTGCAGGAGAAGAGAAGTCGTGAGCGCAGGGAGCAGTACGAACAGAAGTTAGCAGAGTGGTAAGAGACTGTGCTGCCTGTTCAGATCTTTGGCTAGAAGTGTGTCCAGGTCTGTGCGGCTCAAACTCTTACAGAAACAATGCCACAGCACGTTCGTAGTGTGTTTCATGTATCAATTACAAACTGCTGATACAATCTGACGATAGAGGGCTGTGAGGCTGGCTGCATGGCATACTAAAACTCACAAGGAGTGCCTGTTCCGGAAGAAACTTTTAAGAGTTAGAATTCTGCAGCCATGCCTTTATAAGAAATATGCTGACATAGTTTCTTTGCACTCTCTTTTCCCTCTTTAGGCAGTCCAGGCTTAGTGTGACTGAAGACTTGGGTGAAATGGAAAGCAGTGCCCGGGGACAATCACAGACAGAAAATAGCAGGAGAATCTAAGAGCTGTTTCTTCCTCAAATCTCTGTCAAGCAGCTACGATGTATTTTGATTCTACTTATAAAAATCTTCATCCAAAAGGATAATGGCAGTCTTCTGTGAATGCAGTTGTATCCTTTGCACTTCTGAAAAAGCAGTTTGCTGAAAATGTTTTATGAAAATGTATTATGTGGATGCATATCACTGCTCGAGGGCATGGAAGGGCTGAAGCTGTTCCAGTTCAGAAGGTGGACGGGTAGGACCTCCAGGCTAGCAAGTGTCGTCTAGCTTTGGCTGAGGATGAGGGCAGCCCAAGATCCCTAGAACCCAATTGCTGCTGAAAATGTCCAAGCCATTGGTGACGTAGAAATACCAAAAGTGGAGGAGCCTGCTAATGCTAAAGGTACTCTGATTCTGACAGTTCATTTTGTTCTGGTGAAAGCTGCCCTTCTGACAGCACCCAAAGCCCCTGCTGTCAAAACACAATATAGGCAGCACTAGTGCAAGTGTTCCTCCTCTTGCCACCCTTCTCTCACACCTTGACTTTGCCTGGCTGGGGCCAGTTTGGTTTTGCTGATGGTGGATTATTTGTGCTTTTTTTGCAGAAAAACACATTTGTCTCTTATAGTGCTTAGGGTATTTCACAGTCAGTTTTGGGGAAGGGTGGAGGAGATGGGAGTGCCATGGAAATACCCTGACAAAGACATGGTTTGGGTTCCTCAGTAGAAGTGTGGCTGAGGGGTCCACGGAAAGGTTGACTTTTTCTGATGGTAATGGTGGAAGCAATGGCTCAGAGGACACACTTAACAGCAATAAAAAATACTCTAACTTCACATGAAATTTGGAAATTAGGGGATTACCTCAGGGGGAAGTGCAGTTCATGACACTCAATAAAGCCATCTGACAGTGCTGATTGTGTCCGTAGTCTCTATATGCTTAACTAGTATGGTGCTTGCACTGGAGAAGCATACTTGAGTAGTGTCCCACGAGAAGAGTTCAATCCAAGATCCCCTTGAGAAGCAGCAAAGCCTGGTGGCAGTGTCAGACTTCTCCCAGACAGCAACAGGAACCTCTGTGTATTATTTTGTGCCAGAGGTCAACCGTTAAGTTGTAGCTGCTACCTACGAGAAGGGCTGGGGATCATTTAATGATGGCCTGTAGCTAAGGGCAGGTGGTGGCCTGTTGGCATTTCTCTCAGAGCAGGTCAGACTTCTGGTCCCTTTCCCTTACTGTGGGTTTTGTCTTATTAAAAAGAATTGCATCCGGGCATGGGGGTTAAGGTCTCCTTCCCGTAGGAAAAGAGCAGGCAGTCTATTCTGCGTGAGTGCTTTCCTCTGCTATGGCTAATTAGTGTTGAATGAAATACGAGCAGCTCATCGCACAGAGCACATTCCACCCACCCAAAGGAAATTTTTGGCCCAGCTTGCTTCCAAGAAGGTACTGTGTTTTATAACTTCTGAAACAAACGTTTTACTTTTCAGACACCTCAGTGTAGTTCATCTGTCCTTGGAAGGAACACCTGTTTTTCAGGGTTTTCATCACCCAGCTTTGATTTCCCCCTATATGAAGTGAAGAGCTATGGGTAGGTCGCTCCCCCTTCCATCTTTAAACTCAGTGTACATTGGTGGTGTTGGAGTGATTATCCTCTGCCCCTTCAAAAGACAGAAGGCCTTACCACATCACAGTTTTGCCATCACAGCTATACAGGAATGTTTTATTTAT
Source organism: Cyrtonyx montezumae (assembly GCF_038088225.1). NCBI lineage: Eukaryota > Metazoa > Chordata > Aves > Galliformes > Odontophoridae > Cyrtonyx > Cyrtonyx montezumae. Next base: position 71,961,263 of record NW_027072034.1, read on the forward strand.
TTTGTGTGTGTGACACTTAGCTGTGTCATTGCTCAGCTCTTATCTCTGCCTCTTTCAGTGGGTACCTGAGATAATGTCAAAAGAATACTAATCTTTGTGACCACTGATGCAGGGACATTGCTCCTTGGGAGAGTAGGCAGAGCTAAGATACAGCAGGTCTGCATTCTTTTTCTTCTCCATGTAAGGAAGGAAGGAGTGCTCGATGCCCTTATGTGGCACCTTAGCAAGGGGAAGCACGGACTTCCATCTACATTCAACTCCAGATTAGCAACCATCTTTTTCACCGTGTTTCCTGCTGAAGGCAGTTCCTCATTCCTGTACTTCCCAGCACGTACAAGACACGTTTTATTTCAGAGTAAACTAAACAGAGTGTACAATTTAACTTTTAATATAATTAAAGGAGAAACCCCAGTACACGTTATATACAAAACACCCGCAATAAACAGCAGCTCACCTGGTAGAAAGACCCAGATATTAAGCTGAAAAGGTCTCATGGAAACCATTTGTGTGCAATTCACCGAATACAGCATAAAGCAATAGGGAACATGATTCATTATAGAAGTGCTTGAGGAAGAAAATAAACCAAACAACCTGCCTATTGAATGTTAAAACAAACTGATGCTAGGTGTATTTGTCAGCAGAGGGTTTGGTTTCCTTCTCAAGGAGTTACTTAAAGTGTTGTGGGAGTCTGGCGTGACACAGAAAGGTTTGGCACTGTGCAGAAGACAAACCCTTCTGCAGAGCGCTGTGCAATCAGTCGTTGGTTGGGAGCATAAGTAGAGCACGGGGTATTTGGAGGGAAGCCTCAGTTCAGTTCCAGCTGCCAGAGCTGCAATGTGGTTGGCAAGGAAACATCGAAAATGGTCAAAGTGGAGAAGGAGGTGTTCAGCCTGCAAGAAGCTTGTAGTTCTGGAATGAGCTCTTGTAGACTGAAGGAAAAGGAAACATGAAATCTACGAGACCGCATTTCACTGGCAGCCATTCCTGTGACAAGGTCAGGTTGCCTTTTAGTAGCACTGCTTCCTATGCCACCTCTGTTGCACTTGCAACTAGCATGCACCTGTGCAAATAACTGGCTCCTTGTCACCCGCTGTGGGCTTTGTGGCAAGCTTGTCTCCTTTCCTCTGTTTTTGACTCCTCAGTAGGAACATTCTGAAGTACCCCACTTTGTCTCATAAAAGGGAATGTAGTAAAAATGCTGATGGGGCAGCAGGATTCTGCAGGAGTAGAAAGAGAGCACTATCTTATTTTTCACTAGTGACTTGCCCTAATCTCTCATTGCTCAATGTTCTGTAAACTGCTTTTAGCGCTCCTGTTCCCTCCAGCATTTTCTCTCCCAATAGGTACTTACTAGAAAAACGTGAAATGAACATTTCTGTGTTGTGTCCTAGCAAGATAAACAGCTCAAGCAACAAAATATCCCACAAAGATGGTGGCATGATGCTTTCAGACTCTGGCCTACCCTGCTGTGTATGTGGATGAAGAAATAAGGTAACGGGCTCAGCTGGTGGTTCTGTGGACAGAACAAAAGGGAAAAACAAAACAAGCCCATTATATTTAGGACAGGGTTAAGTCAGCATGTGTAATTGCTTAGGAAGCTTGGTGGGGCTTGGGATTTTTTCCACTCTTTTCCCCTCAGAACGAGAAACTGTGTTGTCCTACACAGTAGGCAAGAATATCACCTGGGTCAGATGAGTCCTATCCGGTGTTAGCATCCTGGCTGAGAAGAGTGAATGCTGACAGAAGGCAGCAGCATTCAAAGCAAAGTGAATCCCTGTGTCACCATGAGAGACTCCCCCCAAAAACGGAGAACTTACTCTAACAAGTATTCCTAGGTGAATGTACAAACAAAAGCAGATTTGGGAAGCGAGGCCCTGACTTCAATTTCATTGCTGTTGGTACACATAATTTAACCACTCATTGTTACAGGCATTTAAAAGGGGCTGTATGACAAGTGTGAGTAGAAAGGAGTGCATATGAAGCTTGTGTGCGTGCATATGCATGCATACCATATGCTCACGTGTATCACCACTATCAGTGGAGTGTTCCTTGTGTGGTACGCCCCTATATCTGGAGCAGTGCGATGGAGGAGCTGTGTCACTGGGTTAGTGAGGCCTTCCTTTCAAGAGAGAAAGGTTACGAGAACTTCTCCCACTGCTGTACGTAAGCAGCATTAGCTGTTGGGTATGCCGTCAGTACGTATCATTCCCTACAAAGTCTCAGTGAAAACAAGCAGGAGGTGTGCATTATTTCCACCTTGAGGTGCTTTCTCCTGAAGAGTGTGCATTACCACCTCGTTAGGGGAGAAGAGAGATCACATCACCTGTCTGTAACCATCAAGTCTAAGTCCAAACTTGGCCCACACTGAACAGCACTAGCAGATACTGGTGCGAGTCTGAGCATAAAAGAAGTTCTGGCTGCTCCCAGTTACACCATGGAGGCACGGCCTGGCATGACATTGTGTGCTGGGGTCCAGGGCCAGCTGTGCGATGCTAGAGGGGTGGGTGGATGTGGGCTACCTGCCAGGGCTCTGCAGGGCCCCCATTTCCATAGAGGCAGCAGCTGATTATCCTGAGTTCTCGAGCTGGCATGCCGGGGGAGCACAACGCTGAAGACCTTCTAACCTGTTGCAGGAACACAGAGGTTCTTCCCGTAGCTCCTGTGCCATAGGTGGGTATTTGTATTCATTCACACAAGATTACGTTGTCAGTCTTCTTGAGAAGGTTTTTTTTTTTACTGCTCAGTCCGAAGTCATCCCCTTTCAGAGAGCCTAAGGGTCAACACAGTAAGCATTGCTGTAGAGAACGGTGGGGACTGCAGCGCAGAACACACAGGACAAGAAACCTGAGGGAGACAGAAAAAGAGATCTTACTGATTTTTTCCCCCTCCTCCTTTATTCTGAATCTAAATCAGAATGTGGCAGATCTGAGACAAACGTGGATAGTCTGCTACAGTCCACAAGAGGGCTCCTGTTACGGTAAAAATGGCAGTACAGAAGCAGCTCAAGGCCAGCGCTGCAGCAAGCTGCTGGCTCCGCACCTGCTTGGTGTGAAAACCTTCGGACCATACACAGGTGCCATCCCCCTGTGAAGAGAGGATGACTAATGAATTTACAGCCTTATTTAAGCAGCAAAAGGACGTGGTTCAGCGTGTCATAAAGTTACAAGATTACACAGGCTACCACTAAACAAGTAGTACATTGTCCTAACATACAGCTTCCAGCCCTATCCATAAAAAAGCAGCTGTTCCAGGCACTGGAGTTGGAAAATACCAGCTGCTTACCAAACAACAACAACAAATGCTTGGAAAACGTTAATAAAAAAGAGGAATGTGGCAGAATGGATTTATCCAGTAGGTGAACTCCCATCAGCGAATGGTACTCACAAAAGCCCCCAGAATTCATGCTAACCAAGGTTTTAGTATCTGTTCCAGATAGGGCCTTCCCCAGAGGAAAATATGAGTGGGTGGTCAAGTTTGGAAATGAGAAAAGTGGCTTGAATTATAGTTTCCCCTTCTTTCCACCTCAAAAATTCTAAGCCTTCAGATTACTGCAACACAGCTTGAAAAATTTCATGACTTTTGGGACTATCTAGCTGTTATTCTGTGCTATCACATGCTGGCAGTTCAGCACATCCTGGTGAGACCAGGAAAACACAGACACCTGGATAACGAGACAAGAAGTAACTGTTAGCTGTTTAACTTTCCTTAAGTTTCCTGACTTAGCAAACATCTTTGGAGGACACAGCTCTGAACGTTTTAGCTTGAAAGCTAAAATGTATATGATGCTTTGAAGTCATAAACCCTTGGCAAGTCAGACTCTTCTCTGGCCGTTCCTGTACCACCCTTCACAACACCTCACATCAAGAGTAACTCCTTTTAAAAGGCAAGTGTTTCCTGTGCAGGACTTAGAGAAGATGTTTTTCCTTCTCTTAATTCGTCCAGGTGCTGAAGGGAATGCAGACAGCTCAGAAGCAGGCTGGTATTAGTAATTTTGCTGGGAAAGCCAGAGTTGTTACCGTTTTGTTCCCTTCTCCCTCACCACTATTAGGGCAATCCTTCACTTATCTGATTGCTGATGCTCCCATGTTTATCCATTAGATGAGGCATGTGGCTTGCAGGCCATCAGTCAGAAGTAGCCTCTAGGGGATGAGGCCACATGTGAGACTAGCAGGTGGATGAGCTCTTGCAAATGAGTCCAGTAAGAAAGAAATTAAAAGAGTGCCCAGTCCTTAGCTGGAAGGCCTGTAAAACACAGGGCTCTCCCAGTGTCAAGGGATGTCACTGCAAATCCCAGTAGATGGATGACCTTACTGCAACCCACCCTTCAGATACTAGCCTGTGTCTTTATTCAGTTTCAGAGGAGACACTAACAGACAAATCTGTCAGATGTTCATTTCCTTTCTTCTCACTCAATTCACTCACACCTATACCCTAGAAATGACTTAAGTACAGAAGTAAATGCCATAAAAACTTGCGTACCATCCATGCGGAGTCCATTCAAGAGAGAAAAGGCCACAGAAGCCTGGGAAATTAGATCCTCTAACATTTTTCACTGGATTAATTTCTAGAAACGTGAAATAATCTTAAAAAAGCAATGCCTCACAAGCAATACAAGTCTCATCTCATACCAGGGAAATATCACAGGGCTGAGTTGGTGTAACGCTATAACATGATGGAAAGCATAGCAGTGATAGCAGAATAGCAAGGTCCTAGGCTACAGCAAGTGAGGCTATGCGTAGTGCAGTAGCCGTAGACACATAAACAGAGAAATAGGCTCTGGTTACCCTTGGAAGGCCACAGGTAGTTAGGGATCTCCAGCAAGATACACTCACCTCCCCTGCAAACTCTTAAATGAGGTCTGGGAAGGGGTGAATCCTGGCTCCACCCCTTCTAGTCACTCAGGTGCACTGCTTGCAGCTGAGCTCCCCAGGGTAGGCCCTGCCTTCAAACTGTTTCAAACTGTGACTCGGCATTTCCACTACAGTTGGCTACTGCTCCTCCACTAAGGGAGGGTGCGTGCTCCTGTTAAAAGCCATACATGGTTTTACAAGCTAGCATTGCACTAGAATCTGAGCCAGAGAGCCTATTGCGTCAAGATAGAAGCAGTGAAATAAAGTACCTGCAGAAGTGGTCTGGTCATAGAGATGACATTTCACATGTCACTTTAGAGCTCTTGGGTGGGTTCATAATTTCTTTCACATCTTCGTCTGCTGACTCTTGATTCTTAGAACAGCGGGAACAGGCTGAAAGACAAGATCCTGCATTAGTGCTTGGAGCTCCAGAATATCTGAAAGTGCTTGTTCTAAATGTCTTCTTCAACAAAGTAAAGCATAACTGAGAGCGGGAAGAGTAGAAAGAAGAAATTCTCAGACAGTAAAGAAAAAATCTTTTAGATCTAGTTCTATTTTTCCTTGGCGGGACTCATCCCTGCAGCATATCTGAACATGACTAGTCCGTAGCCATAGTCTGACCTGATAGAATGGTCTGTCTTTCATACATGTTATCTGTATAATCACACATGGATAAAACTGTACTCATTAGCAGGGAGTTAAAACTCCAGCCTGACACAAAGACAAGCTACCAACCACATGCTAAGATAAGGTCAGCTGGGAAATAAGGATAAAAGTTACATGTCACTAATTGCAGCTAAGTGAGAGAACAGTGGCATTAGCAGAAGGACCCAACAAACCAACCCTGTGAGGTCTTTGAGAAATGTTTGCATCTCAGCATCTAAGACTGGCTTTTGTTTTTATGATTCAAGCTGGATCCCTGTCCTACTACAGTAAATTGTAATTGCACAGACTTTAAGACACTGTTATTGGTTAAATTAATTGGAAAGATGAAAAAAAATGTAGAGAGCTTTCATTCTTAAATTACTACAAAGATGAGCTGGATAGGCTGTAAGCTCCTCAAATCAGGGGGTGTGAACCTCAACAGAGCACCTACATGTTTTGATCACCACAACAATCACACATCTGAGAACTCTTATTTCCGTTTTGCTCTATCTATTCCCTCCCACACTTCAGCTTCTTGAAGCATGGGTTTTCGAGCTCTGAAGTGACTGAGCTTCAAGGCAGCTCTTGGTCCAGCTTTCTCTATGTCAGAGCAACAGAAATACTCTCAGACATATTCTGAGCTCCTCCAGTATCTCTTGACTGGTGATCTGTAGCTATGCCAGCAGGAAGCACATGAAAGATAGACATTTCCTTTCACTGACAGGTGGGAACGCACAGCAGCACCAAAGCGTACAAACTGGGAAGCTGGCTTGAAATGCCAGCTTTGGTTCCTTACAGCTTACACTCAGTCTGCAAAGTGACTATACCAAGCAACACCACCCGACTCAGCAGATTCACTCCATGTGCACATTAGGACTAAATTAGGACTGATGGGACTAAAAGGGAAATTCCACTTCACTCAGCTAAGACCATTGCTAGTACAGGTGATCCCATTCCACACTGGTATGCTTCTTTACATCCTAAAAGCCATCCAAAAAACTCCAGAATCTTATTCCTGTAACGCTAGGGAACCTTTCAATTTCCAAACCTGTATTTATTTAGAGCCAGATCTTTGAATTTCACTTGTTATTTTCACATAAGAAGCTCATTACCCACACAGCTAACAGCACAGGCTGCTTGGTCATAACTTGGTCACAAGATTCACGTTTTCAAATAAGTTACTGCTCTCCCAGTGACACAGCTCTGGGGCACAACAGGTAAGAGCCAGAACTAGTGTCATAGAGGGATGTGAGTGGAAAATGAGGAGGTGCAAAGGTGTTGCTAAGAGAGAGTCTCTGCCTTCCCCAGGTGCTTCCTTTCGTGGTGATAAAGCACCAAAGGTGATCAGCCTAGCCTGGTGTAATAGTCACAGTTTTCTTTTGAAAGACTGTGGTTGGTTAGGAAGGGAAAGCAAACAAACAAACACAGTAACACTGCCTCCATACTCTGACTTGCAAGTGACCTTGCTCAGAATTGAAACAGATTTAACAGGAGATATGAGCATGATGAACTCACAAGTGTTCTTTAATGAGCCAAGTCCTTGCTGCCTAAGGAATGAACATGTTTCCAGTGTGACCATGATGAGTTCAGACTGGTGGCTTTTGGTTTAAGCGTGCTGAACACAGTTTGCCTTCAGCCTTCACTTCTCCAGTGACCTGACAGACCTTGACTGGGTGATACTTACATCATGTTGCAAGGCCTGCTGTCTTTCTGTAAGGCTCCTTTTCAAAGTTACCAACAGGGTGCAGAGAGAACATATATCACTGTTGACTTTCAATACTGGCTGGATGCCTACCAGCCTTCGTAAATCCATTATATTTAGCTGCCTGCATCTTCAGGGGCTTTCTGGTTGGCCAGCTTAGACATGACTAGGATCAGCAGCTATCTGATAAGATCTAGTGAGTTGCCACCTATCCCTGAGGTGCCTAAAGGTCCTCTTTGCAATCACAAAACTTGTGGACAAGTTACTGAAGACTTCATAGTGTGAGACAGGGTACCTCACCTCTGCTCTTTAGGGACCAAGAAAGAGGACAAATCCATGAATCCTGACTGAGGTTTTTCTAAAAGTGAGATGTTGCAGTGCTCAAGTCTTTACAGTGGCACTATACATTCTTGCAATTTTGTCTTTGTGACTTTTCTGAGAGATTGTCCAAGTAGGGTGTATAGATAGATCTTATTTTGGAACTGTTAGTACTCAGCTGCACTGATGAAGCTCACAAAGATTCTCGACATCTTCAAACATCTTAATGCATAAAAAATGGACCTTTCAACTTTTCTGAATGCAACTCTATATATCTCTATTCTTTGGAAATATTCTGGCCTTCTGTCAAAACTCCCAAGGCAATTGGAGTCTCAGCCTGGAACCCTAGTGCAGTGTGCACACAAAACACAGGAATGTCCTGAGCCACACTTAGATTTTGCAACAGTAGATGCAGCATGAAAAACAACAACAACAAAGAAACCAGCAAAAAAAAAGAAAATGAGAAAAAGACACAAGTACCTAGTGTGTCAGTATAGTTTCTATAAACATGTATTTTACATAGTTAATCCACTTAGCAGTAAGGAAAAAGGAGCAATACTTACCATGCCTTGGGAGGTATTTTGCTGCAAGAATGATAGCCAAAAGGAAGGTGATAATGATGATACTTGAAGCAGTAATGACGTTATAAGATGGAAGTGCAGTAGAGATGATGCAGTCATTCGCTTTTGCTGAGGCAGAAAAAATAAAGCATAAGCGTAGGGCCCAACAGCATTTTGTCATTAAGTAAGAGCAGGAAACGTGGTTCAGGCCAAATTCTAACTGGGGTACTCAGTCTGAAAATACACCTATTCAGTAAGCAAACAGACAACACCAGCACCTAAACTATAGAAGCCCTTCATTTTTCCTACATTTACCATATACTGTTTATCATGTCCACAGACTCCACAGTTCTGGATCTGTGTCCATAACAGGACCAACACAGGATTATAAATACTTCTTAAAGCAACTGGTTAGGCTTGGTGGAAAAGGCTGAGCTCTTATCCAGAAAGTTTCCTTTGTCAAACATATACCACAGTTTTCTTACAACTTTCACCAGATTTATGCTTATTTTTTTCCTCTCTGGATTCACAGGCAATGGAAAACGAGATGTCTTTTCATTCTTTTTGGTCAGCACTAGAACAGGTTTCCCAGAGAGGTAGTAGAGTCACCTGGATGTGTTCAAGAACTATTTAGATGTTCTACTAAAGGATGTGGTTCAGTGAGGAAATATTAGTAATAGGTTGATGGCTGAACTGGATGACCTGAAACCTTGACAATTTCATGATTCCATGTATTTAATAAACTTCAGAGACAGTTCAGTGTCAGTGGGTCTGTACCTTTGGCTTTAAACCACTGGAAGCAACTATTCTGATGTTTCAAAATTAGAGTAGATAACAGGCCTTTTTATATACAGTACAGGACAACCCTACTTCAACAGGAAGGACACAGTGGATACCTGTTCTTAAGTCTTCAGATTGTCATCATCTATATTTAGCACAATTATGCATCATCCAACTTCTAAAACTCTACCCTTACATGCTGTACAATCTGGCCCCATTTGTCCCCCCACTGCAGGGTTTGCCTCCTATGCTTACCAGAAGCTGCGTTCTGTCCAGAACTACACATGCATGAAAGACTTGTTTTGAGGACTATTTTCATTGTGCCAAAGTAGGAGTGGTTGCACTTTTTAAAAGTCTAAAGGCAAGGGCTTTGTGACTGTGTTCTCTTCACTGACTGCACCCTTCACTGAGTGTGTGACAGCGTATTACTATTATTACTTTTTTTGTCACTCTCCTTTTCTCTGTAGTATGATATTCATAACCTTCTCCTATGATGATCTCTAGGGAGATACACACTACATCCAGCAATAACCAATATTAATGAAGCCCTGGTTTCTGGCATTTGTCCTGAAGCTGACTGGCACCTCTCCTCATGAGCCCCTTTGATTTTAGAAAGGCTGATGAATAAGGTATAATTCCATGGAGAAAAACAAAACAAAAAACAAACAAAAAACACCACAACAGCATTTCTCTAGCTTCCCTTGAAGATGTCTGCATCTCTACAACAAAAACTTCAGACATATTTTAAAATACTTTTTCACTTGGCAATAACAAAGCCAAAAGGATTTTTTTTTATAAAATTGCTGCAAATCCCTTTCTGCTGCAAAACACGTAGACTGCAGAGCGCTGCCTTGCCTCATGCTGTTTCCACTTGCCCTTCAAGCTTTTCAAGGCACAGACTTCTCTATTACATTATGGCTTTTAAGCCAAGCACAGTGATAGAATTCTATCTGTTTGAGTTAACTTTATGTTAAAGATGTGTATGAAAGCGGTATTTTGTCTAGACCCCCAGCTGACTGTTTCTGTCACTGAAGCAGGAACAAACATGCTGAAATTACAGATTTCCTCATTTCACAAGCCTTTGAGATACAAGCATTTCTCAAGTCCATCCATTCGAAATACCAGGTCTGTTTCAGACTACTGGCAACAAGAGTTTGCTGGTACAGAGGGGCACTGAGTGGTGGCAGCCTCAGCCTGTGATAGCCACTGGGGCTGACACCACCCAACCACAGCAGGATCCAGCCACCCTGTGGGCCCAGCTGTGGCTCACAATAGAGCAGCGGGAAGCCTGAGCTCTCTGCTCATCAGTCAGTCAGTGTTGCAACTCTCCTCTCCCACCCCTGCTTTCTTAGAGCCATTGAACTACCTTGGCGTGCTGCTCACAGGATCATTGGGTCATCCTTGCACAAGCACACACAGAGGTCTACCAGCCTCTCAAAGAAAGATCTCAGCAGGTTCAACAAAGTACTTCTGTAATACAAACTTCAATGGCTGCTCCAAAAATAGTACCTCCTATGTTATGATGTTTGCCCACAACATCACAGCAGTAGAGGCTGAACCTTCCCACCAATATACTGTTACGTGTTGTTGCCATGCAACATGTGGCAGCAGAGGGGCACTGCTACAATAGCATCTGACGTGGAGATGCATTTGAAGCAAAGGTGTGTCACAGAATTCCTCCATGTGGAAAGAGTCACACCCATTGACATTATTGATGCTTGCTGAACAATTTTGGAGACCAAACTTGATATGAACACAGAGAAGCAGTGAGTGGTGCATTTCAGAAATTATTCTGATCACAGCAGCTGTGAAACAGGGTTACCTCCACTAGTGCAGACTTGTGATGAGCATGACATACAGGCTCTTGTTCATCACTGTCAAGAACGCACAGCTAACAGTGGCGACTACACTCAAAAGTAGTGTTCTATAGCTAAAACTTTGCTCTGCCAATTAGTGGTATTGTGCTCTTTGTTCTAGTTTCCACAGAAATAAATAGGTGGTATTATTTTTGGAGCAACCTACATAGTATGAAAACCTACCTAGAAGCAAACTGGTGGACATGACAAAGTCATCATATTCAACGAAGCAAGTGAAGTTGATATCTTTGGTCACGTTGAGCCACAGTGTACCAGTGACGTTGTATGGGCTGAGGCTGGACTCCGACTCCCAGGTGGTATTCAACACCACAGACACATTGTTCAGGACTCCATAGATTCTGGGCTTGGGGAAACCTCCATGAGAAGAACACCTTACCACCATTTCTGTTGATTCACATGAACTAGCAGTTATTTTTCTTTCTATGTTCGGCTCACTGAAGTCAGCTGAAGAGAGAAGGATTTAGAAACTATTTAGAAACCCGTGGTCAATGAGAAGAGTCTCCTACAAGACATTCTTCTACTATCATAATCTGGCCTTTCTTATGTCTTAGCTCTGGCAGCTTTTTCTGTAGACTATAATCAATCATCTATAGCCTATTACAGATAAAAGAGAAAGGGGGTTTCTGGAAGGCAAGAAATTGGAGTATTTATGGTGAGGAAAAGAGATTTGTTGTTGCACGTTTGTCACGTGGTTAACTTCTCAGCCGTCAGTCACAATCCCCTCCATGGGGAGAGAAGGTTCTGGCAATTCAGTTCCCTATTTTCTTCTTGGCACCCAAAAAGACCACTGAATTTGACTTCTTACACAAATATCCATCATTCATTCACACAGGTCAGCAAGCAGTGATCAGATCACAGGAGCCTGGAATTATTTTTTCACTGAGGAATTTCAATAAAGGGGTGGGGGCGGGAAATGCTCCTTTACCAACTTGCTCAGAGAATCTCTCTGCTGCTAAAGGTATTCAAATGTATATATAAATACATAAGTATGTTAGCAGCATCTCTGCTTTTGGTTGAAACCAACCACCACATAAAGCAGTGCAAATGGAAAATCATGTCAATGGAACTTTTTGTAGCCTCCAAGAAAAGATTCAGATTCATTCTGAGCAACTTGGATGAGGAACTTGAGTGGTTTCTTTGAGGTAAAAAGGCTCAAATCTCCACCTAAGCTCAGCCTTGGGTTGTGGAGCTGCTGCACAGTCCATGTGCAGGTCAGCCCCCAGGAACTACTGCTGTGGCACAGAGGAGCCTTACGGGGGGGCTTAATACACATTCTTGCTCTTTCTCTCAGACATTCTCCTGGAAGCCTATCTGCTACATTATGCTGAAAACATCAAGAAGTGTCCCTTCTCCCTAGCAGTTGACACTAGAAAGCCTCCCATGTGGGGAGGCAACGCACCTACCAGTAACAAAGAGGGTCACAGGCTCTCCGCACAGAAGGTGGGATCCAGGTTTGTCCGGTGAAGACTGGAGGCTCTGAACAATACATTGGTAAGGGCCTCTGTCCAGGATTTCCACACCATAGATCCACAGGGTGAGGTTCTTCAGGTCCAGCTTTGTCCGGTTGACATAGCGTGAGTGTTCATGGATCTTTTCCCCCCCTGAGTAGGCCAGCACCACATCTGTGACGTTCACCTGCCAGTACACCCTGTAGTTTTGCAGGCTCTCAGAGTTGGGAATTTTGTAACAACAAGGCAGGCCAACCTTTTCCCCTACTTTGCTTTTGGCCACTTTCTTCTCCTGTGCGCAGCCTGTTGAGGGGCAAACAAAAGGCAGTGAGACAGTGGTACAGCCTTAAGCCAAGGCCTGTTGCACAGAGCTCACCTATTTCAGCCCACTCTGCACCCATTAATGTACCTCAGCCTTCCATCTGCTGAGTAGTTTACTTCTTCAGCTCTGTGCTGAGGGGAGGACTGCCTTAGCAATGATTTTTTATGTGATGCTCCAATCCTTCTTAGGACTTAGGGCACATAATTACTTCAGTGTGTGTTACTGAAGGCAAAGGCAGGAGACTTGCCTGGACAGAACTTGTGGTAGTACCTTGAAAACCACACCCCAAAGTAAAAAACTGCCACAATAGCCATGGGAAGGGATAAAGACAGACATGGCCCATATGCTGCTTCCTCTGCTCAGTGTTTAGCAAGTCTGTGTCCTAGCCCTTGTGTTCCCTGCTTCCACACTGGGCCACAGTAGATAACATGCAAACAATCACAGACACCCCCAAACTGCCCACACCTGTGTCAGTGTGGTATCTCAGCACACAGGCACGTGCCCAGGACAACAACCTGGGACCCTTGCAAGAGGGAAGTTACAACAACTTTGGCCATCTTAGCAGTAATCCTCCATTTTGCATTATTGCTTTCCCTCTTTCCTTCCTCTTTTCAGTGGGTGAGTGCTCACCAGTACCAGGACCAGAAGTACAAGGTAGTGGCCCAGTCAGGAGCTTCTGTCATAGCTAGAAGAGCAACATAGAACAGATGTGCAGTCCTGTGCTGCAGCAAGTCCAGAGCAGATGTGTCTGCTTCTGCCTGGGTCTACGCAGCCTCTGGGATGATACTCATCCTCTTCACACCCTTATCCAGAAGACTGGATTGTTTTGTGACTGGGTTGTTTTGTGTTTGCTCTGCTTTCCTTGGCCTCATGCTGTCATCACTTACATCCAGGAATCAGAAATGACTCCCAGACCCCACAGTCAGTAGCAACATGGCACACCAACCTGAGCCTAGTGGAGCTCAGGATGTACTTTGAAAGCTTCCAGGTGCTGGATGGAAACAGGCAGCACTCAAGCACATCCTAATTCTGTATAGCATAACACTATAACATGATGGAAAGCACTGCAATAATAGCAGGGTGGCAAAGTCCTAGGCTACTGCAAATGAGGATGTGCTTAGTGCAGCAGCCATGGACACATAAAGCAAATGAAGAAAACCTGCTTACCCTTAGAAAGCCTCAGATAGGCAAAGATCTCCAGATGAGATAACCTCACCTCCACTGCCAACCTTTAAATGAGGTCTGGGAAGGGGTGGATCCTAGATCCACCCCGTTTGGTCACTCAGGTACACAGCATGCACCTGAGCTCCCCTAGGTTAGCCCTGCCTTCCCACCAGGTGCTTCAGGCCATGACTCAGCACTTCCACTATAGGTAGCACTGAGGGTTGCATGCTGATGTTTAGCAGTCCCAAGACCAGAACCTGAAATGAGCTTTCACCCTGTTCTGTCTGCATGCTTTACAACAGACCTGTAGGAAATGAAATGGTTTGTTGTAATACCCGTTACAAAAATTTGAACATGGAGCTAAATAAACAAATTCTCACTGAGCTGCTTTCCCCCTCCCCATTCAGCCACCTCATTGATCTTCCAAAGGGAAAGGTCTGACAGACGCAGACACAATTTTCCCCTCTACCTGTACTTCCTCTTATGATGAGTGCAGACCAGAGCCACCGGGCAGGGGCAGATCAGGAACCCACTCATCCCACTGACCTGTTTCAGCCCACTGATCCGCGTCAGCTCACTGGCCTGTGTCGGCCCGCACAGCCCACTGACCTGTAGCAGCCAGGCACCAGCAGAAAATGGTAGAAAAAGCCATTCTTGCTCAGGCCAAGGCCCGACACACCGAGCTAATCTTTAGCAGTCATAAACTGACAGACTTCTTTACATCAGTGGCTTAGTCACTACTGATGTAGTGACCAATCCCTGTCCCTCTGGGAACGCACACATATCTTTGGCTCCTGTAGCAACCCATGGCAGTGAGGTCACGGTTTGATTCCATACTATGTGAAAAAGCACTTCTTTCCATTTGCCTTCCAAGTGACCCACTCTGGGCTGTGATTCTTGAAATTCCTCCCACTGTGTATCTGCATGCATTGTGTGTGGGTCTGCTTGTGTTTTTCCTCAACAACACCTTTGCTTTTTGACACGGTTCAGCTGTTGTGCTGGCAAGTTCTCCAAGAGCAGACAGTGAAACTTTGGGATTGTGGATCCTGAACATGACAATGCAGTTGAGTATGTATTTATTTTCTATTTCCTTTTGCAGCAGCAGGGGAAGAGTAGGCGTACAGAAAATGTCAGTGTGACGGCACATCATGGGTTGCATGAGGTTCTCCGTGCCTTGCCCCTAAGAGACTCCTTTTGCCACCAAAAGGAGAACAAAAACCTCCACGGCTGTACATATACAAGAGCTGGAAACTCCTGCTGATGTCACATCTACCCTTACAAGGCACTGCAGCCTTGAAACTGCAACCTGAGTGCCGAGAGCCTGAAGGAATCAAAGTCCATCAAGAGTCATTCAGCCCCACAAAAGTCCCCCTTCACTTTAAAGGTGAACTACAAAGCAAAAATGAAAACTCAGTTCTGTCCCATTTCTGTGCTGTACGCTCACTGTAGCCAGGCTATGGGGGAGGCATCCACCATGGAAATTATTTTTAATGACTTTTCTAGAAAAAGAAATAAGCCAGCCTCCTGCCCTTGGTGAAGCCCAGCCGTTCCCTCACTGTGTATTTATGTTGCTCCTCACTGTCAGCCTGACCCTTACTCCTCAGGCAGAGAAGCATGCTCCATTCAAAATGCTGCTGAGCTGCATTAGATCCCCAAAAGCAGGTCTAATTGGAACAGAAAGGTGAGCTTAGAGGAAAAGCATTGTTTTTGTGAGAGTCGGAAAGCAAGAAGGCCGTTGGGTCTTCATTTTTCGTCTTTCACAAAATCTTCAACAAACCCACATAGAGGGAAAGACCCTGCCTGGTGGCTCCGGAGACCTTTTTCCCTCTGGAGGCAGCACATAAGGCAGCACATCTGCACACCTCTTCAGCTGGCACTTCTGCAAAAAGCTCTCAGGCAAACTGTCAGGCATTTATATTAGCTTGAACATTAAGAAATTTCAAAAGACTGAATCTTTAAAGGGCTAAACTCTCCCTGTTCATCTTTACCCCAGCTAGTTTTACTGGTGAGGGCTTTCAGAGATTTTCATGGCAGACGTCCTTTGCAACACTTGACTACTGAAAGAAATACCTGAAGCTAAACCAGTGAGCATACTGAAAAGAGCCCGTCAGATGCTCAGATAACTTCTATGTGGAGACACTGGGATGAAGTCACTGCCTTGCTGTGTGTTTCACTACAGAGACCCCACAAAATGAGAAATACCGCACAGCCTGCAGCATAATCTTCAGTCATGACTTGCTGCTTCTGTCCAGCCCTCTGCCACTCTGCACTGTTCCAGCAAAGCAAAGCAGCTGCCGTCTGAGTTTGGTTAGCTTCTGTCACAGTGACCTCCTGGCAGGTCATGTTCAGTTACTCATCCCAGATGTGGTGGGAGAGCAGAGAGCTCCTTTGAGTTCTGAAGAAAACCTGCCTCCCACTTCATTTGGCTGCAGCTCCATTCAGTCTCATTTCCTCCTACATGCTCATGCTTGTCAGTGTGCCACATCAATGAGGATAGGATTATTCCTAGTTTACAGTGATGTCATGGCAGGCCCCAGACGGGAAGAGGGTTGGAAGAGGTTTTCTAAACGTTCAGCTCTTCTTGCTTCTGCGGTGTAACAGCAGCGTGAGCTGTGCTCCCCACCTCTGTGTGCCTCCATCTCCACAGCCACACTCCTAACAGAGCTGTAACTGCCCTTAGAGAAAAAATCCAATGGTTCAGGCTGTGAAAACCAGAGACCTTCCTGAATCTACTGGCATTTCACGCCCTCCTTCCGTGCCGTGAAAGCAGCTGGAATGGCACAGGAGGTCACACTGAAACTGAGTCTCTGCTCTGACAAAAACCCGGCTTTAACGTGAAAGAAACTCTGCTGATCACAAAAACTTCCATGATCTGTGATTAGCAACTAAGAAGAAGAAGGGGAGTCTAAAATGCTTTGGTGAAGGGGCTCAGAGCAGCACCAGGGCTGCAACAGCCAGCCGGTCCTCCCTTTGCTCCTGCCCTCCCCAGCCCTGCCTGGGAACTTCTTGAGATAAAAATCTGCCATTCTCTGAGTCACGCTGGCCCTGTGCTGGGACAAGCCCACCGCCTGGGTATGTCCAGTCTGCTTTGCTTATAAAATGAGTAAGACTGCAACTCCTGTCATTGCAAGTTAGTTGGCAAATGTCTAACCTTGGCACTAGATGGGCCGTCTCTGAGTGAGGGGCTGGAGATAGGATACCAAAGAAAGTACTTGGGAGATGATGGCATTGACCAAATAGTTTCTTAATATTTCCCCCTTTGCTGCAGAGTCCCTCTATGTGGGTGAGCTATAGGAAGGAAGGGGTGGAGGGCATGCTCACGCGTTGCTGCACGCTGGGGATAGAAGGACATTTCTGACTTGGGGAAGGAACAGAGGGAAGTCTGTCTGAGCCTTCCCCTTCTCCATTCCCAGCACCGGGAGTGGGTGACCCAGCCAGAGGAAAAGGCAGGGGAAACACTGAATCTAAATGCCTGCAGAGGATTTGCATATTTTAGTTCCTTTTGAGATGAAATTCCTGCAACTGGCTGAAAGCTCTTACCATTCCCAAGTTCGAGCAGAAACTGGATGTGGCAGTTGTGTAAGACAAGCCTTTGGGGGGGGATTTGTAGCACACAAAGACAAAAATAAACTTGTTAATTTTCTTCCCTGGAGACCGTGTCCCTCATTGACTATATCACTTTGTATTTCTCTGTATTTATCCCCCAGCTGGAGACATCTTCAGATGATTCTATGGACTCTTCCCATGCCCTGCACTGTAAATACTGCTATTTTCACAGCAAAGCTTTGGAAGTCAAGGTCCCCCCACTGCTGAAGGCCCTGGTCCCTTCAGTGCTTGCTAAACCTCACACGCTCCCCACGTAGCCAGCTCCTCTTGAGACTAACAGGAATTGAAAGCGCCCAGCAACCAGGAAAAGCAAGCAGCATGCCTTTCACGTAAGCCTGCTCAGAATTTGAAATAAAACTTTTTTCTCTTTTTTTTTCCTCCTGAAATACTTGTCTACAGCACCATTTACCTGTGCAGGTGTGCCCTGTCTGTTGGGCACATACAGCTACATGGCAGGGTCCCTGCTGTAGAGAGAGCAGCAGTGTGCAGGTGCCCCTTATAACATATGGTAGCATCTGGGGCTTGCCAAGGCATGGGCACCTTTAGTGCACAGCTTAGCTGGAGGTGCCACCATTACCGAGCACTCAGCACTTTTATTTTCAGCCAGGCAATCCCTCAGGACTAATGATGTTTTAAAAGCATAACAGTGAAAAAGCAGAAGCAAAGCTCGTGGCATTTCCGTGTTGGGAAAGATTTACATACTCTCAGACAACCTACTGAGACTCCTGAGAACGGTGCCCCTCCAAGGGGACAGAATGGCTGCAATCAAAGTTCATGTCCACAAAAAGAAGACCGACTTCTTTTCACCAAGCAAACACACTTCAGTGAGTCTAAGGCATTTGCCTTGCCACATCAGCACGAAGAAAAACATATTTAAGGCATACAGGTAAGGAACACCTTAGAAAGGAAGGAGGGGTTCCCCAGGTGTGGGAGTTCTCCTCCAGCCTGGCCTCCAGCTGCAATTGGATGACAAACTTGGCTCAGTGTCACAGCCTTCTCACATAGAAAAAGGAGACCTGGCTCCCCCTTCTCTTCCAACCCCATGTGCTTGCTCTGCTTTCTCTTCAGGGCTCCCTAGAGGCTTGGTCAGTGTCCCTCACTGGCACAAAACAAGGAAAAGAAAAAGAGACTTTCTGGCAGGCTTGTAGCTGGATGAACCCATGGTCAGAGAAGGGCCAGAGCCAGCATGAATGAGGGGACAGGAGCAGGATTTGTGTCAGGTCACCTACACCATCCGACCACGCTTCAGCTCAGGCTTGAGGCAGCCGTGAGCTGGAGTGGTGTGAGGGCATGCAGGGTGGCCTCGGGGTGTAAAAATTTCAGCCCCAAACTTTGCATGTTTAAATTCTCCAGACAGGCTTTACAGCAGGTTTCGCTCTGGATAGACAGACACAGTTCTGCTGCTTTTGCTTTTCAAAGATATTTCTGCATATCTGGAATCGGAGTAGACATAAACTCATCCAGAAAAAGAAAGACAAAAAAAAGGCCAAAGACAGCAAGAGCAATAAGACAGAGACTCCACTTACATCCACTGGTGGAGTGAGCAAATCTCATACACAAAGAAAAAATTCTTCCATGGCTGCCATATAATTTGCCTTCAGAATAGCCCATGCTGGAGCTGGCACTACAATTAGGCACAAAGCACCTGGTGCTCATTACCAGCCCACCAATATTCAGGAGAGGCCATGAAACAGGTAATCTTCCTTACCCTCTGTACTCCTCTCTGAAACCCAGGTCCTCTCTGAGCTCCTTACTGGTGGTAAGATGTGAGGGGAATTTCCAGAGTTACTTGTGAGCAAACATTCCTTTGCCATGCTGAGGAAAGTGAATATTCCCCCCTCCCTTCCCCAGCTCTACGATAATTCTGAAAAGCTGTAGGGATTTCCCTCAAAACTTCCCAAAAAATTTCATAACTGGGAAGAACCAAAACCTGGACAGTCTCTGGTAGTTGAAAAGATCCCAAGAAAGCTGAAAAGGAATACTCTGTGGACCAGATCACGGGTGGTTGGTCCCCGCCATCAGTGCTGCTGCCATCGTGGTAGGGACTGGCCATTTTGGACCACTTTGAGTGATGTTTTCCCAGTATAACAACCACACACTGAGATGGAGGACATAACCATCCCTCAAGCAGTAGGTAGGTGTGAAGGTGCAATGGAAGCAGAAAAATAAGCCCATGGGGATACCAGCAATAGACCATAAATAAATAACTTTGCGCTATAATCAAGGCTGTAATTGAGGCTGTTCTGCTGCTTTTCCACTGCCCTGAGACAGCAGGGCATTCGTGCACATCAGCATCTCCAGCAGCAGATGACATTTCAGGAGCAGCTCTAAATTACAGTGATATTTCAGCACGTCACCTCAGGTGAAGCTCAGAGCAGGAAAATTCAATTTATTTATAGACAGGTAGGTAGGTATATGTATTTACTTAGGTAGCTTGGGCATGCATAGTTTCCATGCAATACAGTCTTCAAATCACCATTTTTAATTATTCTCTCCACTAATGCCCTCTACTGCTACAAATGTCACAATCTATCCTGATATTCCCTATATTACTGTTTTACTTACAGTATACAGAGGGTACCTGCACTCATCCTAGCACACTCTTTGTCCTTCAGAGCGCAAAGGTATGGAAGCACCAGGACACCTGGTCTAAGCCCAAGGATGACAGATGTACCCACAGGTGCTGGGTGCCCATGATATAGGAGATCAACAGTCTCAGGTGGGGTTGGTTCTGAAGTCATGGCAGGGTCATGGCAGCTCCTAGGGCTGTAGTGCTCTGCCACAAGAAGATCAGAAGCCAGTCTTTGTGTCTCTGTGGGAGGCCTAGGGAAGGCATCACCTGCAAGTCCTAGTAAAGCTCGCATGTGATACCTTACCATGGAGTTTTAAGGATCACCAGTGAAGGAATACCCCTTTGGGGGAAGAAATGTGGCAGGGTTCATATGTGTGCATACAGAGGGAGAAAGAAAGCATGTGGGCTGTGCTGTCCTTGTCAGCCTGCCTGAGGCACCAGGGCTTCCACAAACTCACTGTGGGACAACGCTTCCAGAACAGCTTTTTGTACCCTGACAAATCAAACCCTGCAATTCTGCAATCAATCAGGTTTAGAAAAGTAACTCAGCAACAGGACAACCAAAATCAATGCCTTGTGTCTCCCAGCCTGCTCCCCAAGCCTCACAGCTGATGGATTGTTTGCTGATTGCAGCATGGGCAAAATATGCCCATGTCTGATGCGCAATTTGCAAGCACAGAGGCCAGGGAAGGAGCGCGGGGAAGATGTGAGAACGAAGAGCTCACAGGGGGGGTCCTGAGGCTGCTTTTTCATCATCCAGCCCTGCAATTTCATCCCTGCTGAATTCTCTGAGTTTTGCTTTAACATTCTGAGACTGAAAGTCAAAATGAAACCCAGCGGAGAGTATCAAATATCTCGCAGTTCCACAACACCACCATGAAAAGCTTCCTTATTTTGCAGCACTTGATTTTTAAACAAAGCCCTAGTTCGGCCCCGGTTTGCTTCAGAGTTTTGTTATCTGCAATGAAACTCCAGGACTGCTGGCAAGCCCAGCCTGTGAGCACAAATCCCAGCTCTGGAGTGAGCATTGTGTGCTTACAAGGTTAGCATTTCACACATCTCACAAGAATCAACTCAAGCCCCTTGAGGTCTGAGTGATCTGCGGGCTTTGGCAAGTGTTGTGGCCCATACTGGGGTCAGCCATCACTGTCCTCTGACACAGAGCTGCCCAAGGGACCCCTTGTTGCCCTGTCTCCCCACCACAAACTCACTTTCAGCAATCCAAAAATCTCCAGAACCTGCTGCACTGCAGGAGCCCAGGAGGCAGCAGCTTGTTTGTCCCCTCAGACCCAGCACAGTTTCTTCCCCACCAGGCAGGATTCTGCCATAAACACCCTTCATCATCCCACTCCGACAGCACCATCCCAGCAGCCATGAGCTCCTGTGTCAGCCAGGGAGTGGCTGTAAGAATGCCTCAGCCATCTCAGCCATGACAGAGGAACTTGAGGAGCCCGAGCTGGCCCCAGCCAAGCCACCCTCATGGGGGAACACCACGATGCAGATGCTTTGCTTACCCAAAGTAATGCAGTGGAACACAACGAGTCCAAGCCCAAGCCACCTCTTCAGGGGCCAGCTGGCTGGCACTGGCAGGCACCCCATCTTCATGCAGTGCTGGGCTGGCAGCCGGAGCACCCGCAACCTCCTGTCACCTGCTTCCTCTTCAAGAACACACTGGCACAGGCCTCACTGAGTCTGTTTCACTCTCCGTCCCCTTGATCTTCAACCAAGCAAGCAATGCCACCACCTGTGTGGTGGGAAGGAGGCAGGGGCTCAGCACTTGGCCACAGGTCACCGCTGAACAATCCTGGCTTCCTCTGCTGGGCTGTGGGACGCTCGCTCCTCTACAGGCGCTGGGAGAAGGCTGGGCAGAGCGTGGGTGCCGGTGCTGATAAGCTGACTCACGCCCACCCGCAACTTCCTTCTGGGGCATGCACAAGGGCGGGCGCCCGCAGACATGGCCCCAAAGGGCTGCCCGGGGAGTGGGAGCCACCCAACCCCAAAACAGAGGGGCCAGAGCGTGTAGGTCTTGGGAGCGAAGGAAGGGCTCCTGCGGGTGCTGGGTGTAGCGGTGAGGCGGCATGAGGTTAGGCTGGAGATAGACATCTTACGCCACACAGGGAATAATCCTATAAAAATTGAAACTGGAATAAATAAGAATAACAAATGATTTGGAGTTGAGCTGGGTATAATCAGGTAAGGAGTCATCGAGCTTGCTTTCACTGAGAGCGTTATAGGAAAGCACCTCTGTTGCACGGCTGAGTGCCAGCAGGGAGCAGACGCAAGGCCGCAGCCTTGGCACTCTCCTGCTCACTTCATGCCCGCTGCAGGCTGACACATGGCTCCAGCTCCTCACCTGCAGCAATGGGCGTGGGGCAATGCCTGTGCTCCCCTTTGTGCCCATGGCAGGGAGGCCAGCACTGTGCTGTCCACATGGCTTCACAGTGCAGGGTCATCCCAAGCAGAGCAGAGCGGTCAGACAGCTCCTGGCAGCGCTGCTTCCCTCAGATGCACTGCACATTTTTGTTAAAGTTTTCCTCCTCCTGCCCAAATTATCTGTAGGGGGTGGGGGGGGGTGCAGAGGTGATTCGATGGCTATAATGAAGTTCTTGATGTATGTCATGGCTCAACTCCAGTTTCTGAACACTCCTAATCATAAAACCAAATCGCTTAGTAAATAAAAGGCCAGGTGAGTAGCTGTATGCTGAGTGATGCAGTACAGATGTGGCACACACTCCTATGGCAAAAAAAAATGAACTCAGATACAGTATAAGGGGTTATGTTTAGTGGCAGTAATTGTAGCAAAAAGGGTTACTCAGATGGAAACTTGAATTTCTTCAGGGAAAAAAAAGCAAATGCAAAATGAGATGAGAATCAGTTATTTAAATTAAGATTTCTGGCTTGCTAATTCCAATGACTTTGATTTAAAGCAAATGCATCCTTTTTATCAGAAATGATTCGCCATGGTGTTGCTCCAGATTTTCTCCATTACAGCTGCCTTGAATTGGGTGGATTAGGTGGAAGGATGTAGCAGTGAGTTGTATCATACATGAATCAGGGCTCTATTTTGATATAACTAAGCAAGTGTCCCATCTACAGAGAAATACAAGAGCAAGAACAGGTTACACCTTTTTTTTTGCAGAGAAATAAATATTCTATATGAAAGAGCATGCTGGTGAGTCAGAGTGGATCTCTGAGGCTATCCACTGCTGGTTACTTGTGTTTTGTGATCTGGGCTCCTAATTCAATCCTGTACATTTGTGCTCCACCCACACATCAGCACAATTTGAAAATGAAGATGACACCAGGACCATACAGATACTTACAGACAAGTGTTTTCACGATACTCAAGGAACAAAAAACAAACAACCATGAACATGCCATGTGCATATGCTGCTTCTTTAGTGACAACCCTAGCTCCCTTCCCCACATCTCCCATGCAGGGGGTTTTAGGCAAATAGAGACCAAACCTCTATCCTGCTTCATTTTACAGTTACTGGCAAGCCTGTTAGAGCTATGCAGTTTACCATCTCATTTTCAGTTTAAATTTAGGCTTTCAAAAAAAAATCATCATTATTATTATAATTATTGCTATTAGTATATCACAGCTAACTTGTTACATCCACATCTGCATTTCTCGCTCAAGGTTTAACCCTGTTCTTAGGCATGCAGGGAAAGCAGTGGAGCTCCCCAGCCCTGAGAAGCCCTGCTCCTGGCCTCCCTGCCTTTGTGTTGGCTTCCCATCACCACTCCTTGTCCGCAGAGTAACCCAGAGCAGCTCATTGCCTCATTATGGCTCTCCAGATTTGGTACAGAGAGTTGAACTCATGAATGTCATTCTCGGCCAGAGCTCCTTCTCTTAAGTACCATGGCTACCGGTATCTTGTAGTACATACAAAGAGCTCCCCGATTGCAAGAAGATTACAGTAACAGAAAGAGCACAGCAGTCAAGTGCTTTGTTCTGCTTTGATCAGAGGCAGAAGTCATAATCTGCCCATCACTTAAAGCTTCCCTGAGCACACGTCCTTGATTCTTGGAAACCAGCTCTTCAAGGGAAGAAGTATTATGAGTCCTTAGTCAGGAGTGCTAACGAAGTTGAAGGACTTGCATTGAAGTCCCTGCTCAAAAGAGGCTCCTTGATAAGAGCATGATAGCGGGTACTATAAACTTGATAATTCACAGGGAAATCCCCATAGGAATAAGCTTCCGTATGTACTTTAATAAGCCTTCAGCATTTTAACTATATGTGCTCTGGGATCAATTTTGTCCAGGTGGAAGAAGCATTGTAGCTTGAAGAGGGAAGCTCCTGTTTAATAAGAAAGGAGCTTAAAATTCTGCTAAAAATAATTACTATGGAAAAGAGGAAGATGTGTGAGAGCATCACATGTACCACGTTTTTCCTTTGCTTTCACACAAACAGGGAAAAAAAAAAGCAGAAAAGGCAAGTGAAATTTTGCAGTGTATGTGCTATGTAGAGGAAATTAATTTTGCTCATCAGCACTTGTGGTAGAAAGCCTCGGCAGCAGAAAGCTGCCCAGATGCATCACAGCTAGATTTCTCCTGCTGACCCACTGCCGTCACCCGCTTTTCCCAATGGGTAGAGCCACTGCTGCATGAATGTGCCCACAGCATGACCAAACTTTCGGTATTTTCAACACGTAGTAAAAACATTCAAGCCACCACCCACTCCTACTTCTGGATCGCTCACTGCAGAAATATGTTAGAAAGCCCAGAAGTGAGTAAATACTGGAAAACAACACACAGCACCCACTCTCCAATGGGAATTCATAACAACGTGCCCTCTTACAGCACTGGGATCTGTTTGGTTGGTGTTAATGCCAGCAGACATCCCCACCTGTATTCATCCAAATTAAAGGCACATCTGTGTGCTTTTCATACAGACATGTCCATGCTGAATGGAAAGGGAAGTATATCTCCAAAATATTATTGTGCAAGTGACCTCAAAACATCTTCTTCCGAGAAATAACTCCCTTTGCAAAGCAGATTAACGTTTTCAGGAAGGTTTCCCCCTTCCCTCCCCCAGTATTTGATGGCTCCAATATTTGCATATAGAAGAAGAGGTATATGGAGTGATGAACCAAATTCAGCTGGTAACATTTCTCTGTTCATTAGTGGAAGTAAATGACACCTCTTTATCCCACAAAGGAAAGGCAGGAGGTAGCCTTATTAAAGAAGTCCAAATGGCTCCAGAAATTAAGCTGTTCAGATAAATGTAGGCTGTCTCCTACACAATGGCAATAACAAAAGAAAACACTTTGTGAGGAAAGAGGAAAATCCAGCAGTTTCAGGTTACAGAAAATCACTTTCGTCTTACAAAGGAAAATAAAAGTAACAAAAACCCTACACACAGCTCAAGAGATTTCTTGTTCTGTTCTTCCCCCTAGCCGTCCCCAACCTTCAGACTACAAAGCTGGCAAGAGTTGAAAAAGTTAGATGCTTCAACTCAGCAAAGATTAGAGCCTAAGTAAGGTCTTGTTTACAGAAAATACAGTTGTATTTAAATTTAAATCAGAATATTATGACTCAGAAACAGGGAAATTAATGAAAATTAGGCAAATGCAAAATGCTACCCCACCATTCAGCAAAGTGTAACTTGAGTGTAAATGGGTGGATATATGATGCTTACTACTCAGAAAGCCCCAGGGCTTCTTGCCAAAAACAAAGGTGTTTTAATAAATCTGGGATTAACCTCCTTCAGTTACCCTTGCAGCAAACTCAGTCTCTGCGATCTCCTGTTATGATGCTCCACTATCCATGCAGTCACTGCACGAGAGAGCCCAGTATACACACTCATGCAAGACAATAGGTCTCAGCCCCACAGAATGCAATCTAACACCTACAGCGACCCTCACCACCCACTGTCTAGCTCCTGCCAGCTCCTCCCTTGTAAAGATATCAGTCTCCTGCGGTTTCCATGCTAGTGCACAAAGGCAGAGCAGCAAACACTCTGGTTCTCCACCGAGAAGGTTGCACTGCCTGCAGTGGCTGTGCCAGCACTCCCTGCCAGCAGCCGCTGCCCCGGCAGCAGCAGGCTGTGAGAATGACACGAGCTGCCTTTTTGTTTAATGTTTACAGGCACGAAGTAGGGACCTGCCCTACCTCAGGGGGCTGCTGAAGCCCTGCATTCCCTGCTATGGGCAAAAGCCATGCCAGAGTGCAGCTGAGGACAGACAGGTCCCTGTAGATCCTGTCTAATCAGGCATTCTGCTATTTGGCACAAGCGACTGTGTCATGGGGAAGGTCATTTTCCATCTGGTTCTTATCCCAGCAGGACACTAATGCTACCTGGGGAACTGAGACAGTCCTTACACTCACTCAGCAAAGAATTGTAAGGCTCTGAATCAGCCAGGACTGAGGACTTCATTTTGCAGAGTTCCACAGAAGTTCAAGCTGTCCTAATCATAAAACCACAGTGACAACAAGAAACTAGAACAGTGCAAACATAAGCAAGTTAGTCTTTAAGCACATGTGCCATCATGGTGATGCTCAAGTATGAAAATGCACGTGTAAAATGAATGAATTAAGGTACAAGACAGCATGTTTGAGAAGCGGCTCTTGGGGTCTGCCTTCCATCCGAGATCTGCTTCATTTTTGTCCTGACAACTTGGGGAATTGCTTGAGATTACTGAGGGCTGACAGCCTGCAAGTGGGTTTTGTTCTTCAGAATCTTGCTTTGATTTTAGTAATCCACAGTTAATTCACATTGTGTTTGGTTTCTATACTGCAGGCTTGCCAAAATCCTGAGGATTACTTCCATGTGGTCAATCAGAGAGGGGAACGAACTTCTTTCTGGTTTGAACTCCGGCACATTCACCCTTCAGTACTCCCTTTGCATGACTTACTAACACAGGGAAGAATGAAATAAACTAGACTTATTTTTCTTCGCCATCTTTGTGAAATGCATCAACTTACTGGAATATCAGATGAGCCCTAGAACCAGCATTGACAGCAGGATTTGGTGACTTGAGGCTAGAGACAAAGGATGGCTCACAGCTGGCAAAAGCAGGGCATTAAATCAGCTCTAACTGCCCTGTACTACAGTGCAAATACTGTTCTGACACGGATTTGTATATATCATGCAACACTGACTTCAATGGGAGTCAGGCCCAGAGAGCAGAATTGTGTGTGCTCCATAGAGGGATTAGTACTAAAAGTCTCCAAAACGTCCATCTGCAGCAAGGTCATGCTGGCCTCCTGCAGAATGGCCACTAGTCACGTTAGAGTAGTTTTCTTGCCAAATACAGCATTTTTGGCAGATTTATTTGATTGGAGGCAGCTATGTATCTATCCTTACTGATGCACCCACAAACATAGCGTAGGGCAAATAACCCAAAAGAAGAGTATTCACAGAAAATAATGAGGTGGATGGTATATTTTGCTTGGCTTACCTGGACGGTAAACAGAGAACTGGTAAATAAAGGCTTACCTTTTGCAGATAGTCAAGGCTCACCAATAACTCCACAGAGAAGGAATCTCCAACAAGAGATCCTTCCTCAGTGGTGGTCAGCCCTTAAACAGGGCCTGGGAGAAGTAGCATCAGACTCCACCCTTCCGGTCACACAGGTGCATTGCCTTCGCCTGTGCTCCTGCAGCTGACTCAGTGCTCACCTCAGGTGATCAATCAGTGGTTCAGGCCGTGATTCAACAGTTCCCATACACATAGATTGTGCTAATGTGCACACAAATCAGACATCAACATGGAAAGCGCAAACTCGAGGTTTTCAGGAAGCAAAGTTCAAAAGGACTCAATTCCAGAAACCTGCCAGGTTGACATTTGAAGGTGGGAGGGGGAGTTCAGGAGAAAACAAGTGAATCCAAAAGCCCCCACAACCTAAAACAAGAACCAAACCTGAAAACATGTGAACCTCAAACCTAAACGTGGTGTCCACTTTGGTTTGTTTCTTTTCCCTTCAAACCTAAAAAAGAGCAATTTTCTGTAAGTGCAAGCAACGAGACTTCCCCCTTTTACGGCTCCTCCACCAATATATCTTGTCTTCTATGTATGATACTGAGAGAGAGCTGAGGCTGAGGGGAGAACTGAGACCATGAAAATCCATGAGAGGAGAGAAGGCAATCTCATGGCACAGATGCTCGACCCATTCAGTAGGCACACTAATGGAGCTAGCTGGGAAGATCTCATCTCTGGTTGCACCATGGTTTAGTTTCCTCATTTTATGATCAATTACAGATCCCGTTCCCTTGCAATTTACAAATGGCAGGGAGAAGCTGGGAGCAAGTCATCCTTCAGCTGGTCTCTGCATGCACTAGCTGTGGCCTTTTGCTGCCAGCTTTCGTGCTATTGCCCTTATTCCAGCCCTTTGTGCCACCAGTTCTCCTTGTGCTGCAGCCTGAATGATCTTTGCAGTGATCAGCCCTACAGATCAGCACAAATCTGATTAAAGCCTGTTTTCCTTCTGGGTAAACAAGATCAACTCTCTGAGGAGCCTCATTAATAACCTCTTTCCACCCTGAGACACAGCCTCCTGACATCTTTTCCTTAGGTAAAGACAATGCTCATATTAACCCTCTGTATCTCCAGCTTAGTGGGTTTGCCTCTAGCTCTGTAAGGACTGCTTTTCTGAAGTCCTCTATCTACATAGTCAACAACTACTGCTAGAATAGCCTCACACTTGCTGTGGTAAACTCATTTTGCACTTCATCTCATTTTCCATTTACTCAGGTCAGGCTAGTTGGCTGTTTGGAGGTCCCAGCTCACATACTTCCCCAGTCTTGGTTGGTTAATGATAGGAATGACCTTTGCTATGCTCCTCCCAGTATTAGAAATTCTTACTACAGGACTAAGTATGTTTTCACATGCCAGCTCCTGAAGTCAGGGGTTATGTTGCCCCTCCTTTCTCCCTGCCATCACCTACACATACAACCACTCTCTTTCAAGCTGGTGTGCTATCATCTCTTTTGTTGGCTGCCTCCTGGCTAAGGCACCTACGGGTTCCTCATACCAGCCTCATTTATGGCTGAATGCATTTGTGTCAGCCCAAGAGCAGCCTCAAAGGTTTCGCTACTGCAGCCAAGATAACTTAAGGCATGCATGGCTAGGTAACATCAAAGCAGCTGGCATGTCAAGGATATTCGGTGGAAAAACTGAGAAGGCTCTGGAGACTGAGGATGGGATAAGCAACATTTCATTTCCAGCACACGGGCCCCAGTGCAGACAGATGACTGAACAGTGTACAAAAAGATCTCACACTCCTCTGTCTCTCACAGCCCCCCAGCTCCTCCAGCACCGTGGCTGCTTTGACAGAGCAGAGACAGTGTGTTTCCTACATTCAGCAAACGCCTGCTCTGACACAAAGCCTGATCCCTGAGCTCATGCTCTTGTCACATCCATGTCAAATGAGCTGTTGGCTGCTCTCACTGCTGAGGCCTTCAGTTGGCTTATGAGGAAAGGGACTTCCGTACAGAATATTTTCTTCTTTCCGTTCCGTGCTGAAGTAATTGTTCAGCAGAGCTACTGTAGTTTTGATGTATGAACCCCAGGAATACTGGGCCTACAAAAGGAGCACCATCCTTATTCCCACACCTACATGTATTAGTTGGAGTCGCAGTATTCTTCACTTCCAACTGACTTCTGACAATGTTTGGTCTGACATGCATCATCAATCAAATGTTTGTTTTTCTCCCCAAGCCAGATCCTCTTGCATTACCTTGCAGCTTTGCACACCCATCTACTTGGCATATTAGTGACAGGTCATCTCCTTCGTGATCCCACATTATCTCAGTTTTAACTTAGCAGCTTCCTCTGCCTAGTGATTGCTGTCAGGAGCTCACCCACCCTTTCTGCCAGACTGGGACCATGGTGGGGACAGCACAGCCATACTTTTGTGGCTTCCTCCAAAGGCTGTGTTCTCCTGTGAGTGCAGGTGCATGCACAAGGTGGGCATGAAGCCAAAGAATGAAGGCCAGCAGTCAGCACTGTCAGAGAGCTTACATCACCTCCCTGCTCTATCCAGCAGAAATTCTTCATGCACCAAGGTGGCATCACCACTGAATTGCATCACACAAAGTGCGTAAGTACAGAAAGGAAGCGGATATTTTTAAGTCTTGTCACACCAATGGGTAAAACAGAGCATTCAGTGGTCTTGTTCACATGTTCCTCTTATGTCACACATCAGCACTTCCCAATTCTCTGAAATCTAATTCATGAAGAATCAAATGCAGAAGTAAACTTTAAAATGTTGTGCTTTGTTGGCCATTTTACTATGCATTTTCCCATTAATTCTATGTACCTTGGTTCCTCTGGTATATGGTTAAAATAGGAGTAATTCCCAGGAACAGCAGTGTTTTGGAGGGAACTGGTGAAGAAACAGCCAGAAGAAAAAGACAAAAGAGGCTCAGGTCACAACTCGGCATAAGAGAAATCCCTGTGGTGGAAAACAACCATCCAATCAAAGCCACCACAGGGCTTTTCCTAACCTATTATATCCAGGATTTTTCTTAGTCTCTGTTTAAGTCATTAAAGCTGAGGAAAGTCATCCTTTAGAGCAGAGCAGGACAACCTCTCCCCCCGCTCAGTAGCAGTGCTGGGCCTTGTGCACACCAGGGTACGGTTGGCCCTCTGGGCTGCCAAGGCATGCTGCTGACTCAGATACAACTTGCTGTCAGCCAGAACCCCAGATCCCTCTGCAGGGCTGCTCTGCAACCCCTCATCACCTGGTCTGTACCAGCTCCATGTGGCTGGTGATTGCCCAGCCCTCTAGTTTGTCATCATCTCTCTGTAAGGCCTCTCTACCCTGGAGGGTATTAATGATTCCTCCCATTTTAGTGCAGGCGGGTGACCCTCACCTAGAACCTTTGAATTAACCAGTCAGTGACTGGGAGTTGAGTTGGTCATAAGGCAGGCTGATGCTTGCAGGCATGACACCTCTCCAAGTGTGCTATCTGGCCACCACAGAAAGGACACAGATACAGCTGCCAGCAGACTGGAAAGAAAGCAGACTGCAAATGCTGTCACACTGCAGGTAGGGAGCACAGTGCCAGCACTGGCACACAACTGAAAATGAAAATGTCACTTTATTTACATCAGGGAGCAACAAGCCTGCCAGCTAGTTGCTCCTCATATCCACTGCCTGAGCCAAAACCCGCATCCACAGCAGCTGACCACAATTGCTTCACTGACTTCTCCAGGCAGGACATACAGTCTGCTGGGGTGGTATCTGTCCCCATACACTTCAATTTACCAGTATGTCACCTACAAACTAGTGGAGGGGTAGTAAAAATGAATTTGCAGTTTCTTTTGCCAGATGTGGATGTGGCTGAGGTGACTGCTGCCCTCAGCTAATACAGAGAACATTACTGATTGTCCCAGGTGGGCACTGCAACACCTTACTCTGGTGAAGCCACTGAACTTCTTCCTGCTTATCTTCTACTCTGCAGAATTATGGTTGCTTGAAATAGACTTCTTTGTTTCATTATTATTTTAATTTCCTAAAAGCATGTTAAGGAGAGATTTTTGAAGCATGTTGAGGGGAATGGCGGGTGCCACAATGCAGAGATCACACTAGTCACTCGGTTCCCTTTTTGCCCTGGCCAAATGCTCATTTAGACAGTTTGTAGTAGTATATTGGAAAGAAGGACCTTGGAAAGAAGGAGACAGATACTTCTGGTTTGGCCTCCTGAGTAAGAGGCTGAAACCAAGGCTGGAGGCTGAAACCAAGGCTGAAACCTGAAACTAAGTTGATCATCCTTTGCTTTCCAGCTCAACCTACTGTAAGGAACCTGCTTCTAGCAGGAGAGTTGGACTTGATGATCTCCAGATGTCCCTTTCAAACTCTCTGATTTTATGATCCAAAGACACAACCTCTGCTGGTGTCTTCAAAAGCTGCTTCAGCCCAGTCCTTCAGAATCTTTCTTGCCACTTTACAAAAATGCCCATGCGTGCTCCCACTTCTGTGCAAAAGCACCTTTGTGCTGGCTTCCCCTCACACAAAGGCTGTTTGAAATTGAGGCACTCACCTTCCCTCTTAGCCATGCTCCCTCGAAAACAGCACAGAGGGAGGTGAGAGCCACTCACTGGCGTGAACACAGGCAGCAGCAAGCAAGGGTCATTGCCCCACCAGATGGAGAAATCAAGGCAGGAAGTGCATTGCCACGTCTTGGGTGAAGGAAGTTCAGGGTCAGAAACACCCGCTGACACTATCTGCCCAGTGAGCACACAGTGCACTTGGGGTGATTCACCGCTGCCTCGTCATTGATCCTGGTGGCTGCAGCAAGCTCTCCTGCTCCCCAGCAGTCCTCATGTGTAACCACCAGCTGCTGTTTTGACTGTCAGTCAATGTTTTTTACAATATGTTGTTATTTAATGGTCAGTGACAAAGACGCACACCTGGGGTCTGTGAATTAGGGTAAGCCCAGGAGTATTCCCCACTTAGGAAAACCACAGAGAAAAAAGGGCTGTTAGAAGAACGACGGACTGTTGCAGATTGGCCCCACTTCAAAACAAACATGTATGAGAGCCCAGAAGACACCTTGGACAGTTACCTATGCATTCTAAGGGGGAAAGAAAAGATCCTGAAAATTCCAGCAAATTGGAGCTGCCACCGTGTGCTTTTAATTTGCACCTTCTTCCAGCTCTTGGCCTGAAGGTCTTGTGCAGAAATGTCCCACAGGGCCTCAACTGGCATGCAGCCTGCAGCCTGCCCCTCATAGCCCTTGGCACTGGGCTCTAGATGAACCCTGGGTTCATCTGGAAAGGCACATCTTTTCTTAGTCAGAGAGAATTACCCTTTTTTCTTCCAGATGAACATGAAGGAAAATTCTGAGTCTAAACGAGTATTAACCACAGTGTCCAACACGTGGCACGGTGAACTGCTCCAAGGTGGTACTTTCCAGAAGGCATATCCTGGCCATTGGTTCACCACAGCCTAAATTTTTATTTAAAAACAAAAACAAAACAAAAATACCCAGCAACAGCAGCATAAAAAAAGAACAACAAAACACAAAAAACCCAACAACCCAATAAAATGCAGTATGGTGACTCTTAATTCCTTGCACAGCTCCAAACCAGATGGTTGGCCTTGCTAAATGGGTGCACTGGTGCCCATTTCCCCATACTGTTGGGTGAATTAGGGCAATGCTGCCCCATGCTGTCCCAGAGCTGTGTGTGCCTGATGGAAAGCTCTCCTCATGGTTTCTCATGGGACCTCTCTGGGATCAGTGCAAACATTCAAGCTTTGAATTGCTTGCACTGATTTTTCAGTGAATTGCTCCTCTCCCCACCCCATGCTCTCAGGCTCCTGATGATGTCTCTGGTTGGCGGCTGCTTGGCAAGTAGTCCTCACTGTGTTTTGGTGACTATCTCAAACGTCCTTAACTCTAAGGCATGTTTTGGTTTCAGTTTTTAGGAGGCTGAAGGAAATGAGGTACCAGGAAACAGTGGCAAAATCCAAATATTTTGACGTTACAGGCGTTCTGTGCTAATGCAGAGGAGTTCTCCCATTTCCCTGTCCTCTCAGGGAGCCTTGTAGCTTTCTTCTCCTCTGCTGTAACTGCTGCAGCAAAAGCCCTTCCTCACAGAGAGCCAGTCAAAAGCAGGAGGAGTTAGGCCTCATAGGCCCAAACCTTAGGAGACAAACCTCTGCTTTGAAGTGTCACAGCAACACAAATTCTGAGCTGCTCTGTACACAACAGGCTGAAGCAGATAAGGTCAGCAGGCACTGCTGGCTCTGCTGAGGCACTGGAAACTCCTTTTCCCACTTCCTTTTCTGCTACTATTTTCTGTACCAGAGGCGTCTAGATTTCCATGTTTGCAGTGGGATGCAGAAGAACAGCAGAGGTCTGAATGGACACCAAGTACAAAGCGGCTGAGGTTGCCAGACTGGATGCTCAGCATAGCTCAGCACTCTCAGCCACCTGAAATCCCCCAGGTTCAGCTCCAGCCAGCGCTTTTACTTGCCCCTAAATTCCCCAGGGACTCTGCTCTCACCCAACACTGCACTCTTAATTGCACTGAAATCCCCCAAGGCTGCAGCTCAAAAACTACCAATGCTTTCTCTCATAGGTATTGGGGATTTTTTTTTTCCACAAGAGCTGGTGCCTCCTTGCATGAATCAAGGCTCTGAAGTTGCGGTATGCAGCACATGCGTGGAATCAACTGCTGGTGAGAAGGTTCAGGCTCTGCACGTGGTGGCCTAAGCCGTGCTCATTCCCACTTCATGCTCCTGCTTCTCGATTCTTTTCCTTTCTTGCACTTTCAGTAGTGTGTGCACGTTTGGCCACATAGCTGGCACCAGCACAAAAAAATGAAGTGTACAACTTGCAGTAGGCAGTGGTATCATCAAATGCTTCCAGTTGCAAGGCAGCAGGACCGCTGCCACAAACCAAGACGAGGGATGAGCCCAGAGGACACCTGACTCAGCGAGGGGCCATGCTGCCTGCTGCAGCCTCAGGCAGGTGCTGCAGGCTCACAGGGCTCAAAGGTCCAAGTGTGCTCGCAGCCAGGAAGAGGCTGTGGGTTGGGATAAAAGGGGCGTGCACCACTTCGGTAGCCCTAGGTGTGAAGTGTGGTGGGGTCAGCGAGGGCCATTGCTCCCCTCGGCTGCCACCTTGCTGCTGGGGCAGCCTCTGCCTTCCTCCCTGCTCTGAGGTGATGGCCACTGTGATTTCTCCCGCACAAGGCAGCTGTGGGTTCGCGGCCCTACCGCATCTCCTACGGCTGGGAGCATTAACACCGTGCCGACAGCACAGACCTCCCGCCCTCCTCCCCCTTTTTGGGCTGGGCTGTCGCAGCACAGTGACGCACGAACTCGCTGCCGCCGCCGCCGCCGCTTCCCTCCTCGAGGCCTTGTCATCCGCTGGCAGACCTGCAGCGGCCTGAAGAAGGGGCCGGTGATATCAGCCAGAGGCCTGCCAGATGGTTGGGCGAGGCCGTGCAAGGTACCAGCATCCCGTGGTCGCCATCCTGGCCTTGTAAGTAGCAGTGATGGGCAGCAGCAAAGCCGGTCGGCAGGAAGCAGCCGGCTCTTCCCCGTCAAGTCACACGCGTAACTTCACAGTGGCAATTAATAATTCAGATGTTTGCTGCTCCTGTGGTTTTTCTTTCTGAATTTTTCCTGAGTCACGTGGCAAAGGGAGGCTAATGGGCGCTTTAGCTGTATTGAGGACATCAGTAAAAAGCAGCAGGCATAAAGTGTTTTGGCTGGAGGGGAAATGTTTACAATACTCATTCAGGTGCCTGACTGGCAGTATCAACACACTTTTCATAGCCAGCCTCTGGGTACGGGCCAAGTGTTGGTCAGAGCCACTCTCTTTCCATTTTACCAGGCCCTGCCCCATGTCACTGGAGGGCAGACAGACTCACTCTGCATGCATAAATGTGGGGCTCATTCTCAAGTTATCCTCACAGAATGAAAGTCACTGGGAGCCTGTCCTGATCTCCTGCGAACTACCTTTGGCAAAAAGGTTGAAAGGAGTGCATTTATTATTTGCATGCTCGTAGAATCATAGAATGCCTTTGGTTGGAGGGGACATTAAAACCCACCCAGCCCCAATCCCTGCCATGGGCAGGGCTGTCCCCCACTAGCTCAGGCTGCCCATGGCCCCATCCAACCCGGCCTTGAATACCTCCAGGGATGGGACATTCACAGCTCCTCTGGGCAGCTGTGCCAGGGCCTCTGAGTAAAGAATTTCTTCCTAACATCTAACCTAAATCTTTCTTTTAGTTTAAAGGCAGTTCTCCTTGTCCTGTCACTATCATACCATGTAAAAAGTCTGTCTCCTTCCTGCTTTTTAGTTCCTTTCAAGTACTGGAAGGCTGCAATAAAGTCTCTGTGGAGCCTTTTCTCCATGCTAAACGAGCCCAGCTCCCCCAGCCTTTCTTCATAGGAGAGGTGCTCAAGCCCTCTGAGCATCCTTGTTGCTTCCTCTGGACCCACTCCAACAGATTCACGTAATTCCTGTACTGGGAGCTCCCGGTGTGGACTCAGTACTCCAGATGGGGCACTGCAAGGGCCGAGCAGAGCAGGAAAACCCCCTCCCTGCTGGCCCCACATGGACTTGCCAACAAATGCCTGCAAATGCACGTGCCTGCCAAAATTCACAGTGAAGGGTGTGCTTTGTAGGCATATACTCCCTTAGGTGCTGGGTCAGGTGTCCAGGCAGCTGAATGTTAGCTGTTCAGTAATTGTACTAAATTTAGAAAGGGTTTTTTTTTAATATCTTCCTTTCTTTTTTTTTGTTTTCCTTTTCTTTATAGTGCCTTCTACTCTGAAGCAGTCCTGGGGCAAAAACTGTGTCCTAAGGCAATGGAAAACTATGTGGCGTCAATGGTGCTGAGCGCACTTGGGGACACTCTGGGCTATTATAATGCGAAATGGGAGTTCCTGAACAGTGGCCCAGCCATCCACAGTGAGCTGGCAGCCATGGGAGGTCTTGGCAACTTCAGCATCAAAGGCTGGAGAGTCAGTGACGACACAGTGATGCACCTGGCCACGGCTGAAGCCTTGGTAGCTGCTGGGAAGAATCCAGATTTAACGCATCTCTATTCCCTGATTGCAAAGAACTACAAGGAATGCATGAATGACATGGACGGCAGAGCTCCAGGTTACCTCTGCACTGTGTTACCTTGGCAGGACTGCCCTCTGCTCCCTCTCTCCTGGTGGCTAACATCTCTCATTTTCCTGCAGCTTGGAGCCAAGGCTTCTCACCTTAAGGCTCTGCTTTTGCCCATTGATTGTATTGGTTGTTTTTCACGCACACTCAAAAGTTTTCTACACTCAGTACCACATTCAAGATGAATTGAGGGAATAGAAAAAGGCAGGCTAAACTAGTTTAGGCTTCTCAGAACTACATGAGAAAAGATAACATTTTGCCCACGTTTACAAGACGTTCTTACAAGTATTTTAGACCCGGTCTTGAGCTCTGGGGAGGAATGCTGGGTTGTACATTGGAAATGTATGTTTTTCTACATTCTTGAAGGAAAAGCACAATTTCAGCCATGGAGAAAGAGCCATCTTAAGGCGACACATGTAAACAGAGAATGAATATAGAATTTCTGGTAACAAATGCTATAAATTGCACATAAAATATATTTAAAAGCACAGAAATCCTTGCTTGGATTAAGCCTAAAGTCCACTTTTGGCTAGCTTCACATGTCCACTTTCTACAGCTGGACAGTCAGGTCACAATTACCCTTTCTGAGTCCTGTAGCTCCAGGTTCTCTTTCTGTGCCTAAATACAATGTTCAAAGTTTGACCCACAAGCAGCAGGGATGTGCAGGGTGCGGCAGCGTGGGGAAGGATAAGTTGACAGGCTGCAGTGGCCAAGCTGAATGCAGTGTGTTCCTGTCATTCCTGGCTCACCCTGGCCTGCTGACCAATCCTTCCTTGTGGCCCTGTCTTTTTCGGTGCAGATGGCCCAGCCTAATCTGGATGCTTGAATTGAAAACAAGCAATCGAGACTGAGTTAGTTTTGGCTACTTCAGGCAGCACAACCCATCTAGGAAATGCTCAAATGCTTCAGTGTAATTCAGAATTTATTCAGTGAAAAGAAATAGGTTGCAGAAGTGCCTATTTGAAAAGGCCAAAATGTATCATGAATGTTCTGGCTTGACATTAAGGATGTTTTCCTGGGAAAATACCTTGCATTATTCTTCTAGGGTCACTGAGCATAATGTGACAGAGCTGTGCATTTCCATGGTAAGCCAGATAAGAAATTTAAGCACGAATTTACTCCGCATACCTTTCCACGGCCACCCCCCAACCCTCCCGTAAAGGATGCAAATGCCAGCATTCTGTAAGATGGATAATCTCTGTTGTCAGAGTAGCTTAACAAATAAAATATTTAAGAGGGGGTAATGATGCTTGCCAGGATAGCAGCCATCAGCAGGTTAAAATTTCAACAGAATCACTGCTGTTTTGGCAAAGGAACATCTTGTAGGTCCCCTAGCTGGTGGGGTCTGCCAAGATGGAGCAACCGCAGCTGGCAGCGAGACAACTGGAAGCTACTTCTGCCTCTGCTGCCTCTGCTTGGTGACTAGAATCTGAGCTGAAAAGAAGAAGAGTCTAAAACTGAAATGTTAGTAGTTAATAGCTAAGGTTGATAGAAGTCCTTAGGTGGGTAACTGCACTACAGCACGCTCACGACCTGATATGGAAATGAATTTCAAAATAAATTATCTGTGTTGACTAATTGGAGTGACAAGGAAAGGCCAGGTTAGCTGGCTAAACAAAGATGTGCAACTTAGTGGGAACTGTGTTTATAGACGCTGACATAAAAAATTTGGGAGTGGAAGGAAACGAATGTGGAAAAAATTGAGGTCTATTGAAAATGCTCTTGCAACAGCATTCAGGAGTGCTCCTGCTGCAACTGCAGGGAAGGAGTTGGGCAGGTCTTGGCCTCTGAAAGCTGAAATCTAACACCAACCTGTTAATGCTCACTAACATACTACTAAAGGGAATGCCTCGTTTTTATCCTGAAAAGCTGCCTGCAGGCCAAGGTCTCCATGATGGAACAGTAAGTCCTAATGATAGAACTTGCCTGTCTGTCAGTAACTTCTTATGGCAGTTCAGAATAAATTATAACTGAGAGCATAACCTGAGATGATGCTCTTCTGGACCAATACTCACTGGGGAATTGCAGCTTTTAAGGTTGAAAATGGAAACTTGCTGCTGCAATTTTCACCCAATAGAGAGGAGATTCCCCCAGAATGGTGTGGGAAAGTCACATTGCTCACCTACACAAGGGAATCCAGATCTGAAAACCAAAACCTACGATAATAAAGGGATTCCCACAGCTTTATTAGTCATCAGTCACAGCAGAGTCCCTCAAACAACCAGAACATTGGGTCTGGGAGACAAAGGTCATCTATCTCTAGTGTGGACATTATCTCTACTGTCTTAATTCAATGGCAAGTTAATCTCTACATCCTTTATGGCTTTTTGTGATGTGCCACAGCCCCAATCATATATATATTTTTTTCATGATATAATTACACGGCCTGCATAGCTCTCCAGTAAACTTTCTGCTTCAGAGCTGTTGCCTTTCATTCTGCCTCTAAGTCCTCTACCTATGTCTACGTGGTTGTTTTAAACCACCTTTGTTCTATGTACTAACAAATCCTTAACAACTGTTGCTCTCTGTGCTCATGTAAGAGTCTAAATAGATGGAGAAAGCCTGTGCCAGAAATACCATCTAGTTGTACATGGAAACATTCTCAGTCCAGCTTTCTTCACACACTGCTTTTTGCTTGCATTTCTTCTTTCCTTGGAACAGCCCCCTCCTTGGGTCACTTTTTGGTTCTCATTGTTAGTGAAAGGAATTCCTAACCAGAATTTGGTAGGTTTCCAAAGTTTCTAGTTTCAGAGACACCTCCAGCAGTTCCTCCAAAATCTGGTTTTTAAAAGGCCCAAGTGCATGATTTCAGCTTAGTTTCCCATCATCAGTTTTCCAATGTCCTAACATTTTAACTGTTTAAAAGCACAATACTTCATAGTGCTTCCTAAATCTCAGGAGCCCTAGCTGTTGTATACTGCTTTGTTCTACATGTTTCTTTTCATTTGCAGGCTATTAGCAGTAATGTCCTAAAGTAATATGTAGGTTGTGCAAGCAGATGTCTGTCTGTTATTGCAAAACAACTGGTCTTTAGAGCCAGAGCCTTGTCATCTTCCTCATTTTCCTTTCATTGCAGCCAATGAAGGAACAATCTCACTTCTTCTCAAGCACCGATCTGTTGCCTGCTCTCAGCCTGCCCAAACATGTCCGACAAAATGTTTCCCTTGCAGTTCCAACACAATTCTGTGATTCTTTGATTGCAGAGTGTGTTTTCCTTTTGTTGGGCAGATTTTGATTTTAAGCTGCCCTGGTTCCTTTGCCCTCTCTCCCTGCCAAGAGGTCTCTCTACCCAAGCGCACACAGGATGATTGGCACAGCTTTTTAAAAGCACATGGTTTTGTCTGGTAGGATCTTCTGGGGCCATAGGTGTATAAACTCAGTATAGTTAGATTTGAAAAATGCTTCAATTTTTAGTTAATCGAAACGAAGTTGGGAATTATACTGCTATCACTCTCAGCAATTTTGATGCATAGCAGCCAGCACTGAACTAATCCATTTCATAGAAAGCATATTTAGAGGCTTGAACGCATGCCTACTTCGAGACATCACAGGAGCAACCTTGGTGACTGTTCAGGAAGATCAGTCCTGCCAGAGCCCAGTCATTATCAAACACCATGCCCACTGCTTCCTGCTGGTTAAGAAGTGTGGCCCAGTGGTTTTCATTCTGTAAATCACCTGCAAGAAGAGTCACAGAGTCACAGAATGGTTTGGGTTGGAAGAGACCTTAAAGTTCATGCCTCTCCAACCCTCTGCCATGGGCAGGGTTATCATCCATTGGATCAGGTGCCCAGGGCCCCATCCAACCCATCCTTGAAGGA
This sequence comes from Cyrtonyx montezumae, assembly GCF_038088225.1. Lineage (NCBI taxonomy): Eukaryota > Metazoa > Chordata > Aves > Galliformes > Odontophoridae > Cyrtonyx > Cyrtonyx montezumae. The sequence continues at coordinate 72,001,509 of NW_027072034.1, forward strand.
TACATCAAGAACACCTGGGCAGAGCCTGGGCTTGGGTGGCCTAGCAAAAGCAGCAGCGCTCATCTACTGGGCAGAGTGTGTTGCATGCACCATGCAGGCCGGTGTGCAGTCACGCACTGGCTGAGGCTGGTGAAATTGCAGCACCAGTTTGTGCCTGGGTCACGCTGTGGGGAATTCATGACAATGAAAGTAACCTGACAGCGTAGGCTGTGCTGATCAGCAACCTGTTTTTTTTCTTATGCATAGGCTGTTCCCATTCTCAAAGTTAATTTCAGCTGACAGACTGGCTGGGTGAACAGTTTGAAAGCAGCAGGGTGGAGCTGCATTTTCAGTTTGAGACAACCATTCAGAGCAAACGAGCACAGAGAGCTGCATCCCACACTGATCTAATACACCTATAATGTAGCAACTCTGTCGGAAAAGAAGGATGCTACACTCAGATCAGGGCTGTAAAATAATCCATGTGACCTTATTCCCGACAGCAGCCAGCCATTATTGCTAGCACATGGCTGGTAGGCATTCCTAAAACTGTGCCTGGATTTGGACGTATTTTGGTTACAAGGGAGCTGTAAAAAAGACTTCCATATAAGCTTATGTGTGCAAGCAAAGAAGCAAACAGTTCTGCAGAGTATGTAGTGCAGTATCTTGCTGTGATTAGTGAGGCCCCAGGCCACGGAGGACAAACTGCACCAGAGACAGCAGAATTGCCTCGGCAACGTGGAGTTTCTTGAGCAAGCTTCTTCCTTGGTACTCTCTCCCACTTAGCTTGGCTTTCTGAGTTAGCACCAGGAACAAAATGGTGGGAGAACCCCCACCTTCCAAATCCAGCTTTGCTGTTGTGTCTAACATACTACAAGAGTTAAATGAAGCTACTTGAAATCTGCCCTTGACTTTCTTCTCTGCTGGAGGAGAAGTATTTCAGAATCATCCAGAGAGAAAACTAGGTTAAAAAAAGGCAAAGCAACAGAGAATCAAAAATAATGTGATGTTTGAAACCCATTTGCCCTTCTTGGGACATGAGCTGAATGCTTAGCACTCCCAACTTGTTTCATGGCCAAAGCCAAGGAAAGTGGCTGAAATTTGGATGTGTTTGCACGGGTGGCTTTACATATATATGTGTCAGGCTAACTAGCGCTACCAAAGCTGCAGCATGGGAAGGAGTTATTGCGAATAGCAGAAGTAGGAAAGGGATGTGGGGGTCAGAGAGGAGTCGGTGTGTGACTTCCCACCTGAGGGGAGGCAAAGCTGGGCTGGGGTTGGGCCAGGGCGTCTGCCTGGAGCAGGAGAGAGCTGAGGAGCAGGGACGAAGGCTTGAATAGCCTGGAAAATGGAGAGTCACCACTTCTGTAACTTAAAAATCAGAAGGGAATTCAAGAAAACTGTTAACTGGCAGCTGGGCCTTGATGATCTCCAGAGGTCTCTTCCAACCCCTACGATTCTGTGAAATACTTTGCATAACAAAACTGTGGCTCTGGATGTTAGAGAAGTCTGAAGGCATGCGGAGACTCAAGCAGTTCAGGGCGGTATGGTACATGTGGCCCTTTGCATCTGAGCTCTGACCCACGCAGACTCCTCTGCCTGCTGGGCAGTGCAGCTGGGGAAGCGCTGCACTCGCTGCATCTTTCGCAGCCTCCCCACAGTTAGCTGCCAGTGGCTCTGCTGAGAGAGCAGACTTTGGGTCTGACGTTGATCATCAGCTGATTTAGGAGAAATATGGCAGAGCCAGATACGCACAATCTCGTTGCGACGAGGCAAGTACTAAATTTATCTCCTTCTGACAAAACAAAACGGCGGTGAGGGAGCTCTGCGTTTGTTGCAGAGAATGTCTCCTAGCGGTGAGGCGGTGGGAAGGATTCCTGGGGAGCCTGGTGGCTCTCCACCATTAGCGGGTCCTGTGGAAGAGTTGAACATCTTGGAAAAAGGAGAGGTACTCATTCTTACAGTGGGTTGGGATTGCTGTGATCTGATGGTCCTCCAAATCTCCTTTCAGTTTACGCCTGTCTAGATGTCTAGATCCACGTGTGCCTAAGATACCTCGCACATACAGTGTGTGTGCTTTATAGGTGCTATCAAGAAACATTAAATGCAAATATGAACAGTATCAGTTACACACATAAATCAGCAGGGGATAGTTTCCCCTGAAACTATTATTTTCACAGACCAGAACGATTGACTCTCCCTGGGAATGAATTCCCAGGGTGCGTTGGAAATTTCAGGCAGCTGTTTCCTCAGGGAAGCTCGAATCCATTACACCAATAGTCCCTGGGAGACCCCCCCTGCACGCAGCACCGGGAACACCGTCCTCCAGCATGAAGGGACACGTTACCAGCAGCAGCTCTTTCTCCTTGCCTAGGTGAAACGTGTATGGACAACGCGCTGAAGCTGGACCCGGGGAGACCAGAGACCTGGAAGGCCCCCTTCAGCCCCAGGGGAGGTGGCTGCGGGGCCGCCATGCGCTCCATGTGCATCGGGCTGCGTTTCCACCGCGCTGCCGAGCTGGACACGCTGGTGAAAGTCAGCATTGAGAGCGGCCGGATGACCCACCACCACCCCACCGGCTACCTGGGCTCTCTGGCCTCTGCGCTCTTCACGGCGCTTGCGGTGAATGGCGTGCCGCCCCTGGGCTGGGGGAAGCGGCTGCTGGAGGTGCTGCCGAGCGCCAAGGCCTACGTGCACAGCGCTGGCTCCTTTGTGGAGGAGAACATGAAGCACTGGTGAGCTGTGGGCGAGTGCCTAAGCTTGAGGAGTCACGTTATGGTGGACTCTTAGAGCAGCACATACCTGCCGTGAGATCCAGTGGGCTTAGAGTGTCTCAAGGGAGAAATACATGCAACTACAAATGGCAGGTTTAGGGTCACACAGTGTTTTTTGGAGCTGGTATGAGGCAGCCAGGCTTTTCATCTCAGCTGTGAGCTGTTGAAAGATGAGAAGTAGGGCTGGGGCAAGGCATGGGGCTGAGCTCAGTCTGAAAGTGGTAACCAAATGGGGACGTGCACCCAGCGTGGCTCTGCACAGAGGGACTCTGACTCTTACGGGTGACTCAGCTCTCAGTCTGAGCCTTTGAATCCTTTGAGGTGACAGCGCAGGTGCTGGGCTGCCTTCTCCCATGTGGCAGGAGAGAGGGGAAATCTCAGTGCCTCTTACTGTAAATCCTGTCCCTTCCAACAATAGGGGATGCCTGTCACGATGCTGAGCTGCCGCTTCGGGCTCTGTTAGTGGCATGTTTTCAGGCAGCCAGGCTGGACTAATAGCCAGGCTGGACTAATAGGCAGGACTCCTATTACCCTAGGTTCAGGTTGGAAATTAGGAAACGTTTCTTCACAGAAGGAGCGATGAGGCAGTGGCACAGGCTGCCCAGGGAGGTGGTGGAGTCACCATCCCTGGAGGTGTTGAAGAACCGTGTGGATGAGGCACTGAGGGACATGGCTAGTGGGCACAGTAGGGAAGGGCTGGTGGTTGAACTGGGTGATCTTAGTGGTCTTTTCCAACGGTAATGATTCTGTGATTCTAGGTCTTACTTTGAAGAGCAATGGAAAGCATACCTGAAAGAGAGAGGCATCTTGGACGGCGTCTCACCACCCACCTTCCCCTCCAAGTATGGCGTTGAAGAGAGGGACTCTTTTTACACCTCTCTCAGCTACAGTGGCTGGGGCGGCAGCAGTGGGCACGATGCCCCCATGATTGCCTACGATGCGCTGCTGGGTGCGGGGGACTCCTGGACGGAGCTGGCTCACCGTGCTTTCTTCCATGAGGGAGACAGTGACTCCACTGCTGCCATCGCAGCTTGCTGGTGGGGAGCCATGCACGGCTTCCGCAGCATCGCCACCTCCCTCTACGCTGACCTGGAGTACAGGGAGCGTCTGGAGCAGGTGGCCAAGGAGCTGTACCACATTTCCCAGGCTTAATGTACTCGAGGGTAGGCCAGGGAGAGGCCTGCGTTTTCAGTCAGTGTGTTTGCTTCAGCAGGAAGGACATTTGCGGGCTCGGTGGTGCTTTGATGGAAGCATGCAGCAGCGTACCCAACCTGCAAGCAGCTGAGCTGAGACTTCCCTCCTCCTCTGCACAGTGGCTGAGACTCAGGTGGAGGAGAAGCACCCACTGTAGCACTGCCAGCAACGCTCCAGGAGCAGCGGGACAGGCAGCAAAACCCACACAAGCTGCCCCAAAACAGGATCCTGCCACCCTAAGCATGCCAGAGGGGGTCAGGGATTCTCATGCCTGACTACCGTGCTGGCAGAGATGCCTTGCAGTAAATCAGCAGTGGCTAATACAAGCTCAATTCTTGTACTGTACTGTCAATGAAAACTGTCACCAGCTCTAAAAGCTCTCCTCCTCTGTGCAGCAATTACAGCAGATATAGCCCTAGACAGCCTGCTAGGGGAGGGAGTAAACAGCCAGTTGCCTCAGGAACAAGAAAGCTTTCTTCTGTGATTACTATAGCAGATTGCATTCTTTTGTATTTTTTTGTTCCGTACGACAGTAGAAACAAAAAACGTGGCTGCTGCATCTCAAGCATTGTGCAGCTTCATGGCACTTTTGCTCTATGTGTCGGAACGTTATCACACTCCATGCTTCAGTTAACAAGGGATGTAAGCCCCTACTGACCACACCTGTATGGAAGATAAGGGTGGGTGTACAGAGATCATCAGGAGGTTGCACTTTACATCACCTTCAGTAGCTTCTATTCAGTACTCAATCACGCTTGTCTGCTTACAGCAATGAATATTTGTGTTAGTGGTTATCTCATTACCATTTACTGTGGATTACTCTATTAAAAATGTTTCTTCAAATCCAGACTGTTACACAGCAAAATAGTTATTATTTCAAGAGCAATTTCAAAAACAGCATGTCCCATTCAATACATCGCCCTGGAATGCCTCTGTTAAATGTTATTTTCCATCATGGGATGAACGAAGGGATGGGAAGGGGGACTATGCTGGGAGAGCCAGAGGGGGCACGGTGCCCACAGGCTCCACCTGGATGAGTGGAGGACTGCTGGGGAGGAAGGAGCTGGCACTCTGGGGAACAGGGTTGGAGGGACAGACTGCCAAGAGGGGGTGCTGGCTCTGGAATTCAGCACCTATTATGCAGAGACTGTGCATAAAAGCGCAATGAAAACCCAGATCAGACAAACACCAACAGCAGTATGAATCACAATTTCAACACGGTTTACTACAGTTCTCAGGTGTGTTGTATAAAACATGTTTTAGTGCAACATAGTACAAAGTTTGTTTTGTTCTTTAAAAAAAAAAATCCCAAACATTTTTCCAACATCATGCATGGATAGGCTATCTCTCTTTCATCTCGGGTTCATAACAGAAAGTTACAGCGGAGAGAGTGGTCTGAAAAGCTTCACGGTGAAACTCGTTAGAGTTTGCCTTATAAAAACAGAGACATTTGAGACTGGGCAACGCACTGCCAGAACAATGAAGAAACATCACTGGCAAGGTACCTTCTGGGACCACCGCAGACATCGCTTCCTGGCAAAGCCTGGGCTCTGTGCAAGAACTGCTGGGCTGGGGAGGGACCAGTTTTAGCCATGGGAAAGCCCTCCACCAGGGCCCTGGTCCAGGCAGTGCTGCTGGGACAGCAGGCTGGGAGGAGCTTGGTTCAGATGCAGCACATGCTCTCCGTGGAAGAAGAGCTCCTGCTGACTTTCTCCTTTAAAGCTGAAATGAATTGCAGTTCCTGCCCTGAAGCAGTATGTACAAGAGATACTACATTTATGAAACAGTACGCACTGGCTGCAGCTGCTGTTGTTCATGTCATGGTTCTTCAGTTCCATTCACTTTTCATCCCACTCCTCTCTTTGCAGACTTCTTATTCAGAAAGGGAAGACAAGTGCGTGGGTACGTGTATATATATATATATATATATATGGGTATATGTATATATATATATATATATATATACACACGCACATTTATATATAGGACTGTGATATTACGCATATTTATGCATATGGGGCTAGTAAGCAATTATGTCTCAAGGAGAGAGACTTTGCAGAGGGATGAGTGAAATTTGGGCTTCTCAGCAGAAGAACCAAATGCCATTCTGGTGGAGGAGTAGAGGTGGCTGACATCAAAGGTCTGGTGGGCTCTCCCATTGCTGGAATGGGATCGTCCACATACACATGGGAAGACACAAGTTCCTCTTCTATCTCGTCTTCTAGAGAATGTGCTGTGCAGATCTCCCACCCGAAGCTTCACCACCTCCAAAGTATCAAGGCATCAGAGATAAACCCATGAGTGCTACAGAGCATCTGCCGAGGTTCCCTTCTCTTCTCACAGAACTGTCCAACCCTCCTGAAGAGGATGGCAGTTGTAGGCATGGCACCTCTTCCAGACAAGGCAGGGGGTCTTGTGGCTGCACCCATCTGCCCCAGTTGGCTTCAGCTATGCTGCAAAAAAGAAATGGCTGGATTTGCCAGGAAGACATCAAGGAAGACAACAAAAGGCCATTTTTGGCAAACATTTTCTTCCGCCAGACAAAATGCTTAGGGGTGTATCGGGGAGGAGGCGGTTTCCTCCACAGGACACAGCAGGGGTACTCAGCACTACGGGGTACTTGAGCGTAGGTGCCCCATGTGGAGGGAGCCCTGGTTTGCTTTGTGAGAGCCATATCTTTCACAGAAAGAACAGCATTTCCTGTCAGAGCGGTTGTGCACAACAAAAGCAGATGACTTTGCCAGGAGAGAGGGCTCATGGTGAAACGGTTTCTCCTCCTAAAGCCCTGGAGATGGAATATGCAGACACACATATGGGAGATTTCTCTCAACCCTGAGGGATGTGGGAGCCCCCAGGGTGTAGATGTGCTGCAGGTTCCTTATCCAGTCCAAGCTTGCACTCGGAAATAGTGCAAGGTGCTGGAAACCCTGGTGAGATGAGCTAGCTGCATGTCCTTGATGTGTGGCTGCAACTGGGCTCCTTGACTGCGCTGCCCAGGGACTGGGAATCCAACCTCTAGTGCTTTCTCTTTCCTCCTTTCTTTAGTCATTACTTTGGTCAAGTTGAAGCCTTCAGAGACTGGATCCAGCCACCCATATCCAGGCAAGTGGGGCGCAGAGAGGGGCTGCCTTGTCAGAGGTGGCAGTGTGGAGACACGGAGCCTATCTCTGGTATGCTGGACTGTAAGAGGACCCTCCTGACAACCAACTAAGTCAGAGCTTTCAGGTATCTTCCTTCCATCCCTTCATTCAGTTCCTGGAGAAAAATGAAATTGCTTTTGTCCTGATTGCGAGTGCACTGAGCATTCAGGTTCTCCAAGACCAGGAAATGCTCTCAAAAAGTGAACTGCCTCCTCCAGAGAGAACAGTAATGTGGAGGCACGAAGATGCTGAGGCTACGGCCAGTTTTGAGATGGACTTCCCAATACTCCAACTTCCCCATAAGGATGTGGTCCTGGCTTTGTCTGCTGTTGAAGAGGGAGTAGCTGGCTCAGCACACCTTGGGAAAATACCTTCTTCACCATGGCACGGAGTATCAGGAAGAAAAACAAAGTAGACTGTTTTGGTAAACAGACATACGTATCTCCGAAGACATTCTCCCAGGACCAAAAGTGCCCTGGGAACTCCTTGCTCTGCAGAGAGAGGGGGAAGCCTACAGTTCTTTGGGAGACTGAACAGAAACGACGACAAAAAAGTAACGTCCCAAAGGACAACAACTGATGGGATCAAAAATTAACAAGAGGAATATCTGCTATGTACAGCAAATGCACAGACCTTCGTCTTGGTGGCTGGGTGCTGGAAGAAGCCTTGGACCTTCCCATCCACACCGGCTGTGCGCTCCATGGAGCTCAGCCGCCACATCGGAGCACAGACGCTGAAACTACTGAGACAGGAACAACAAGAACCATTCTGTTCCTCAGGGCTCCTGGCGTGCCTCTGTTTCTCTCTCTCTCTGCATGTCCCCTTGGGAGTCTCTGCCCCTTTAGTCTATGGTTCCTGGGTGGATGCTGAGCACCGGTGGCTCTAGGCAAGTGGGTGAGTAGTTGAGGTGTGGCTCTTTGATCCACAGCAGGGGAACCCCGTTCTTGCCCTCTGAATTCTTGCTGGAGTTCCGGCTCTTGAACCGCACCAGGAGGATGGTGATGATCAAGATGCCAAAGATTGGGAAGGGGTAGAAGAAGACGAAGTAGAAGAGGGCGTCATTGGAGCAGATCACGGACTGCAGGGTGGAACCTGAAAAGATGAAGGACATCACATTTTTACACCTTCGTTGCAACACAAGGGCCTACAAACTTTCAGAAACATAAAACCCAACACTGTATCAACTCGGGAGATTGTGCTATGAGAAAAACATCCACACTGGAAAACGGAGCAGCAGAAACAATGCATTACAGGCCGTGTTTCAGGTTTATCTCCTGCTGAGAGTTTCCTGAGCGCTACAGAACTCCCTAGAGAACGTGTGGGATGCTCAGAGACGTGGGCTCTTCTCACCTGTATCCTGCACGTGAACAGCAACTGTGCCTGACTCCTCCTCAGCCAGCCGGTACCACGCTCCATTGGGGTCTGCCAGCCACTCCTCCACACGGCACGAGTAGTTGCCCGTGTCAGCACCGCTGGCCTGCAGCACCGTCAGGCGGAAGAGCACTGACGAGAGCCGCTGGAAGCACAGGCGGTCCTGCCAGCGACCCGTCCCAGGGCTAAAGATGGCATCAAGGCCCACGCTCAGCACCACCTCCCTCTCCTCGTCTTCCTCCTTCTCTTCCTCCTCGGCTTGGCTGCCCGCCTCTTTGGCTCGCAGGTTGTACCACATCACTGCGAAGTGAGACTCGGGGCTGGAGCGGGACAGGATGCTGCAGTCCAGCTGGAAGGACTCCTTCTCCTGCACCGTGAGGTTGGCAGTGGCCGTGTCCACCTGCAAGGTGGGCTCTGAGATCATGAAAGAGGAGAGGTGAGTGCGGAGCAAAATGCTGCCTCCAAAGCAAACCTTTCCCGACGCAAACACATCGTCACAGTCAGAATCACAGAATCATTCAGGTCGGAAAAGACCACTAAGTTCACCCAGCCAAACCACCAGCTCATTCCTACCACACCCACTACCCATGTCCCTCAGCGCCATATTTACCCTTCTCTTGAAAACCTCCAGTCGCAGCACTGGGTGCAGCTCAAGCAAAACCCAAAGGCTTGACACAAGCTGCAAAGTCCCACAAGTGTCTGTGCAGCCAACCCCACAGAATCAGCGCCCTCACCTCGCTGTGCTCTGCCTGGCCCAGAGCCGAACTGGAGCTGGCTGACTGACGGCCCTGTATTGCTGCAGCTCACCCAGATGGACTAAAGGATGTGCTGGGAGGTACCAGCATCCACCGAGGAGTGATCACTACTGCTCAGCTGACAGAGAAAATCACATCACTGCATTCTTATCGTGCCCAAAACTGCTCAAAGGAGTTGAAAATCAGTATGCCTAATATATGTGGGGAAGGACAGATTTTTTTTTCCAGTGAGTTGGGAAGTTAATTAGTTAACAGGCTTGCCACAGAGATGACTGCACAACAGAAACAGCAAGGGCGCTTCCTAATGTTTCTCTGCTATTTTCTTGCTTCAAGGCTAAAGAGATGTTTTTAGCTAACTGAGATACAGTGGCCAGAACGTAAGATGAGTTGATAAGGCTGACTTCAGGAGCAATTAACATCTGATTTAGTCATCCTGCCAGGGAATGCATACACTGGGGATCACAATCAGCCCAGATCTAAGCTTTCATTTAAAGATTAAAAAGCCCTTTCTAATGCACGAGTTCAGCACGAAGGGCAAGGCAGCAGCTCGCTGAGGAGAGGCCCCCTTTCTCCTCCTGCAAGCCCTTCCTCTTGCAGGTGGTTGGGTGTCCCTGTGGGAGGGGCACCAGATCCTGCTGTGTGCCCCAGACCTTACCACGGGCTGTGGATGCCCTCCCCAAGCAGAAGGATAATGGGCTTTGCACTATGGCACCCGTCCTAAACGTTTTCCCTGTGGAAAATTTTTGTTAAGGCCAGAGCTGTTAGGGCTGTAGGCAACACGAGTGTTTTCAGCTCCCATCTACCTTAGGATATTCCTACAGGAGCGAGGTAAGTCTTGAGATTTCAGAGACTTCTTAGGTAAGAAGGAGGAAGGGAAGGAAATGGCCTGTCAAAACAAACACAGCCTCCCCCATCTCAGCAAAATAAAGAGAAAGAGGACTGCACTCTGAAGATGCTGAGAGGCTTTTTTTTTTCTCTTTGCTCACAACTATGGTACTGGAAAATGAGTATGGAGATCCCCACTAATGAGACGTGAGTCACAAGCTATCTATTTTTAAATTCAGTCATTTTTTAGGTACTGCCTGCCATGAAAGAAAAACAAACAACAACAGAACACTTTATACATAACTATCTATCTTGAATCAGCGCATCCCCAACTCATTCTCTTCTTCCCACTCTACATCTTTCCACAGTTCAGAAAGAGCCTAAAGGATTTCCCCTCATATTCAGTCCCTCATCCATCAAGTCTGGCAATGTTCAGTCCGAATGAGGAGCTGCACTCACACTGTGCAGGCACACAAGGTACAGGGACTGCCCGGGGGCTCCGGGGACCTCTGCTGAAGCCATCTCACACAGGGAAGCTTTGAGAGTAAGGACTTTGAGAACAAAAGCTGGACTGTCCCCTGCGACAACTCCTATTCTGCAGCATAACTCTTCTCTGCAATGAATTATAGCTAAAACCTTCCCAGAACTGCACCATTTTGCCAGCTCCGATGCAGAGCTACACGGCTGACACCTTGCTGAAACGTGCAGGCATAAAGCACCAGATGATACTTTGCAGGGAGCGGGGTATGTAGCAGGGCCCACCTGAACCACTACCATGGCTGACAGAGGCCACCAAGTATCCACTCTTCCATACTGGCTGGCTCTTCCCAGCAAGCTCCTGCCCCATGGAGAAGCCCAAACTCTGGTCCCAACCCACAAAGCCTCACAGTCACATGACCTACATGTGTTGGAACAGGGAGTAGCTAAACTGCCTGCACATTAGGGAATGCCTTGACTCCACAGCTGCCTGCTTCCTAAGCAAAGATCCCATCCCTTGGTCACGTGTCTAGGAAGCACAGAGTGCTTCTGCTGTCTCACCTTCAAACATGAATAAAGTCTCAAGTTTTATCAGTTATTCTACTGAATCTGACAAATGTGCTGTTAAAAATAGATATATATATTACAGGTACAGTGGTGACAAAATCCCAGATCTATCTAAGCTATATCTGCAGAGCTCGATGCATGCTCCTTTCAGAAAAGTAAGGGGGCAATGAAGACAGCAAGGAAAGGGTTATCATGACCCACAGCACAGTGGTCCTCCCCTCTGCTCTGCTCAGACCCACCACCAGTGACACACAGATGGCGCCCTGTCGCACTGGTTCAAGAGGCCAGATTGCTGCTCAAAGCCAGTGGCACAAGCCCCTCCTCACCTGGCTGCTTCACAATGAGGGTGGTGAGTCCAGAGAGGTCCTCTGCCCGCTTATACCAGCGGTCGCTGGGGTCAAGCAGCCACTCCTCCACACGGCAGTCATAGGACCCGCTATCCCGCACAGTGGCGTTCTGGATGGAGAGGATGTAGAGGCCTGGTGTCGGGCTCTCCAGGCGGAGGCGGCCCCGCAGGTTTCCCAGTGTTGCCAGGTCCCCGTAGCGCAGTGTGCTCTGACGGCTCAGCCAGGCCACGGCCTCCTTCTCCGTGCGGCCTGGACGCCACACGTACCATTCCACCTGGAGCTGTGAGGAGGGGCTGGTCCGGCTGCTGACCTGGCACTCCAAGGTCACCCACTGGTTCTCTAGCACTGTGATGTTCCTGTGGGTTTGGTTCACGTGCAGGCGGTTGTCTGCAGGGAAAGACAGGAAAACCAAGAATCATGAAGGTTATGATCAACCAGTCCAGCTGTCAGCTCATCACCACCACACCCACCAACCGTGGCCCTCAAATGCAAGGTGACCAAAGGCTGCAAGGGTCCTTTGTCTCCCCACATGACCCTCTCTCACAATCCTGTGGTATCATGAAGGAAAAGAGGAAGAAGAGGGGAAAAAAGTAAGAGAGAAGGAAAAGCAAATGGGACTGGCATTTTTCAGGGCCTTCTGATCATTTGGCATGGAAAAGTGGGAAACCCCACATCTCCTACTAGGACCTGAGGGGTCCTGAGTGCATGAAACCTCGTGAAGGGAGGTCACACCACAATTTTTTTTCACATTTTCCTGTTGTGGAAGGCACAAGCCTGGTCACACCCCAACCAGTAAGCTCTCCTGCTGTGGGAAAAGGGAAAAAAAAGCAGAGGAGGGACAGCTGGTTACAGGGAAACACCACTGCAAAACGAGAAGTGGCATAAGGGCAAAGTCACAAAGTGTTTCACTGCATTGGGAATGCCCCTGGTTTTTGCTCCATAACTTCATTGATACAGCAGGAGTGACTGCAATCAGCTCTTTTATGCGAAATGACGTGTGGTACACTCCTAATTCCTTCAAGACCTCAATGAAGGGGCACGGCTTGGACTTCCCTGGTACAGCTGCTGCAGTAAGCAATGGGCACTGCACAGTGAGAGGTGGGTGATGTAGAGGAGGGGGCAGACCACAGCTTCCCCCTCCCTGGCTGCCCCACAGTCATCTCAGGAACCCACAGATGAAAACAAGCAGCTGGGAGCAGCAAAGAACAATATGCCCTGCACTACCAGGAGAACCAACACTTTGGGCACTGGCTGTGGACCATACCCAATACCCTTCCTGCACCCTTTCAGACAGAGCCTACACTGAGCTAGCCAAATCCAGACAAAATTCACTTAGCGTCTTACTCTGGTCCTGCTATCCAGCTGTGCCCTGCCTGCCTGAAGGATTTTATTCTTCAGAAATAGGCATCTGGTGCAAGCAGGAGCATGGCAGGCTTCTTTGTGAAGTACTGATGCTCTGCCTCAGCACGCATGGGGTACAGACTGCTCTCAGAGATAGCCCTTGCGCCTCTGCCTCCCCTCTTTGCATGAAATCAGTGCTCTGTCCCCAGCTTATGCTGGCCTGTCTTTATCAGGGATGTCCTCTATCACAGAAACCACCACCAGAGCAGATTTCTCCCCTCCTGGCAGCCAGCTCCCCCACCTCATTAAGCTCATTATTCACATCTCATACATACAGTGCAGAGGGAAAAGAGATAAGACTCTCCATGCCTGCCAAGATACAGCCTGTGTGCAGCAAAACATGACAACGCTTTCCTAGGCAGCACACAGCAGTTCTCTCTCATTAGGTCGCTAGCTGACACTCTTGCTACACGATGCTCTTGAGGATAAGGAAACAAGGTTGGTTACAGCAGCTCTTCCAATAGAGGGGGGCTGACATCCTTCACGTGGAATGCACACCAACCCAACCTACTGCTGGGAGAACGTCCCTTTGTGCAGGGATACACAGGGATGAGGATGCAAAGAGTGGGTGACAAAGCTGAGAGGCAATAAAAACGGGGGATCCCCATTGCTTGGCATGAGATGTGCTCAAATGACCAGAAAGGACTCCAACAGCATGGTGTGCAGTACCTGGCTGCTTGACGGTGACCTCGGTCCGTCCTGACACCTCCTCTGCCAGCTTGTACCAGGCGTGGTTGGGGCTGAGCAGCCACTCCTCCACGTGGCAGTAGTAGCTGCCACTGTCACGGACCTCAGCCCGCTGGACTGTCAGACTGAAGAGCCCTCCCAGCGCTGAGCGCTCGAACTGCAGTCGGCCCCGCAGCCCCTCCTCCTCAGCGTAGGTGCCGTACTCGAAGGCTGAGCTGTGGGTGGTCTTCAGGATGAGCTTGCCATCAGCATCAGAGGGCTTGTGCACGTACCACAGCACGGCGAAGTGCGAGTCGGGGCTGGTCTGCGATTTCACTGAGCAGTTGAGTGGGATGGGGCGGTTCTCCACCAGCGTGATGCTCCGCTTCGACTTGCTCACCTGCAGTTTGGTCACTGCCAGGGAGAGATAGAGGAGGGTGAGAAGAGGTGGGGCACGAACATGGAAGAGAAACTAACCTGCATGGCGAGGATCCCAGAGTTCTCCCCTAGCTGCTCATGTGGCCACTTTTGCCTGGGTCCCACTTAAACTGGACTTTCAGAACAAAAGCTTTTAGATGTTCTCTCCCCAAAGCCCTTATTTTTTTTTTGTTTTACTTTCCTTCTACTACTGCATCAGCCCACGAGGTCCTTCAGCAAGAGACCTGCTTTTTTCATAGCTTCTAAAACCCTCCATTTTTACTCCCTATAATGGTTTGCAATAGCTGGGATTCAAAAGACTCATACCACTGTCCTGTTCCAGACAGCCCATCCTGAGCTCTCCCAGCTCCACCACCACCTTGCATGGGTGCACCCCTCAGACAGGGGGCTGCTGAGTGAAGAGCCTCCATGCATAGTTTGCAGATCTCTTAATGAAACCAAATGGGCACCAGGGGCACGGCAGAAGCGCAGCACTACAGGCACAGAAGACTGAAATATGCCAGGGGAGCTGTGCAGATCCGTGCCCTGGAAACCTGGCCCACGCATCCTGTGTTTGTGAGGAAGCCACGCTGCCTCTTCTCTCACTTTGAGCTCTGCCTTCCTTCCAGCTTCCCCTGGACCCCAGGGTCTCAGATGCCTGCTGGCATCAGCAATGAGTGACGGAGTCAAGGGAGACAGAGGGTACATACAAACAACATCAAACAGATGGGAAAAACTCCTGCTACAGTGACACTTTCAGCTGCAATACAGTATCAGAGATAGGGATCCTGGTACCTCCTTCCCCTGGAGCTCACCTTGCCCACGGCATTCATCAGAATGCTAATAAAGCCTGGATGGCTGTGTTACAGGCATGGCACGCAGACAGCACAGAGAGAAGGGGGGAAAGGAGCTCCTTGTTCTTCCTTTCTGAAGACTTCAACTTAATGGAGATTTAGCATCACACTGCTGTATTTCTGTGGCACTCCCTCCCCCAGACACACACCATCCATCCTCCCTCTTTGTTTCAGCCCAGGACGGCAGCCTCAGCCGCCCGCCCATCCCACCTTCTGGGCTCACTGCTGGTTAAGGAAGGTTATTTCAGGCATTAATCAATCTTCGAGTCCCCGAGAGAGGAGCGGGGAAGGTGATGCTTGGCAGCTTCCTTTCTCCCCCAGCCCCCTTTCCAAACAGTTTATTTTTAATTGGTGCTGGATTATTTTCTGCAACCGTTACTAAGGAAACCTCTGTTACTATAGCAACTGTGTATGTTAAGTCAGTAGCCCTATATCTATTAAAATGCAGCATATACACATGCTGTGTGCGGTGGGGTTGCTCAGCACCAAGGCACCTTGGGAACTGGTGCTACCCCAGGGTCCACGCCTGCAGTGATGGGATGATGACTTCTGCAGTGCTCCCACGGGGACAGAAAACCCCACGGGGAGCCACAGCTGTGCTATCCCAGTAGTTAAGACTGCTACAATGCTACAATGCAAAACAGATCTCTTCATGCCCTGTGCGACTTGCCAGGTCATGTTTAAGTTACCGTATGACACGGAAACTGCTGTAGATGCTGAGTGGGACTGAATGAAGACTGATACTCCAGGCACCCAGCCAGCCAAACCTTGCCCTCTGACACTGGGAAATTCCCTTTCCTGGCCTGGGGATGTGCCTGGGCAGAGGGCCAGGAAGGGGCTCAGCCTCTACCCGCTGAGCTGATGCAGGCTGCCCTAGAGCGCAGCACCCAGTGAGGCTGTGGGTACCCACTCTCAGGAGGCGGTCAAGGCCAGGCTGGATGGGGCTTCGAGCAATCTGGTCTAGAGGGAGGTATCCCTTCCTATAGCAGGAAGATTGGAACTAGATGACCTCTAAGGTCCCTTCCAACCCAAACCACTCAGTGATTCTACGCCCAGAGCACCCAGGTGGTGGGTGCAGCTGTATCAGCTGGCAGGGTTACGGGTGGCTGCTGCTGTGCTGTCAGGAGGTTGATGTTCTCTTAACAGCTTCCCAAACATCTGCTTGGGGAGGGAAACAGGTGCACATTTCTAGGTGAAACTACTCTGCATATCATCGACAAGCCATAATCCTGTTACCACAACATCCCCAGGCTCCCTAGAGGGTGCCAGTAAAGAGGATATCATACCCTGACAAGCTGTAATTGGCCCTGCATATGCTGTTGAGGCTCTCAATTTACACTGGCAACAAGTCACGGTTACAACCCTCATAATTTTCATAAACCAGCCACACAACCTGAGCGACTTCTTCAGTGGTGCTGCAGTCCTCAAGCCAGCACCAAGACTGCAGATGTCAGCTCTCCAATGGCACAGAAAAATGCTATCCTGCACCAGTGTAGGCATCCCATCACGTCTGCTGGGGGACAGCGGGAGGCTAAATGGGTGATGACTGGTGCTGGAGCCTGGCCAGGACATTGGGATGCTACATCCCTGCTCGGGTGGCAAGGCTGGCAAAGACACTAGATGTCTGTATGCTCCCTAGACACCTCTCCTCACATAGCATCCTCCAGCATTACAGGCCCTTTGCATTAATTCTCAGGCTGAGGATCAGGCCCTGGGAACAGGCTCCCCAGGGTCATGGTCCCATGCTACCAGACTTCAAGGAGCATTTAGACATCACTCTCATCACATAAGGCTTGAATTCTGAGTGTTCCAGCACTAAGACAGGAGTTAGATGATCCTTGCAGGTCCCTTCCAACTCGAGATATTCAGTGATTCTATGAGGTCCTGGAAGCTTGCACCTGTGGGCTGGGGTCCAGGCCTAGCCCACCTGACAGCCACAGCAGGTGTCAGTGTGGCTGGGTACTCTACAATCCAATACATATTGTGTGGGTTTTCTGAACACAAGGAAGGCAGTCTCCTCAGGCCAAGCATTTGGCAAGCACAGTTATGCAGATAATCAGGGGAAGGGAAACCAGTCACCAGAGAAGGAAGGCATGATGCTCAGGTCCATTGCTGCTCCTCACAGTGTTTAAGGCGCTTGGTTTTCTTGCCTCTATTTCCTAATCATTAGGCAGAGGTTACAACACTTACCTTCATTACAGAACTTCGTGATCTGTAACTAAAAATGCTCTGATGCAAAGATGCTCTGTCTCAGACTCTTCACATCACCTTCCCTTGTAAAGCTCAAGAAAATGCAACAACGCAACAGCAGCCCTCTACTAAGAGTTTACCTACTAAGTGGGGACCACTGCCACCAACTTATGGGAATGACAGTATTTAACTGTAGCTGAAGGTGCCCTCCCCCATCACAGAAAATACTATACAAAACCCAACATGTCCCCTGTTGCAAAGACGAAGGGGGTTGCCAGCTGGGGGGCAACTGAGCTCTGCATGCCCTTGGCAGTGGTCATCAGGTAGAAAGGGTGGGCCCCCAGGGAGCCTGTTGTGGGCACAGGGAGGCGGCAAGGGCTGCTGTGTCCCACTTTTGGAGACCGTGAACCCCTGGGGAGCACTCTCTAGAAGATGTGCTCTTCTGGAGAGAACTGGTGAAGTACTGCACAGTTTTCCTGGGGACTGCCCTACTTCTAAAAGCCTCCGCTGGGATCTCACTGCTTGGAGGTGAGGGCTATAGGGAGGGAAGAAATGGGGACAAGCCAGCCTGAGCTCATACAGCATTTGACACCAGGGATGGTGTCTAACAGGTCAGCCAGGAGAGACCTATTTCCAGAAGTCCTAAGATGATTTTCATGCACAGGACCTGAAGGACACCAGCCACATTTTGGCACAGCTGACAATGGCCGTACACCCAGAAT
The DNA here is from genome assembly GCF_038088225.1 of Cyrtonyx montezumae. Taxonomy (NCBI): domain Eukaryota; kingdom Metazoa; phylum Chordata; class Aves; order Galliformes; family Odontophoridae; genus Cyrtonyx; species Cyrtonyx montezumae. Next base: position 72,019,188 of record NW_027072034.1, read on the forward strand.
TGCCTAGTCATTTCCCCGAGAGCACCCTGTGCCCTAAATCCTACTTGCCTGGCTCCAAGAGACCTGTACACAGATCACTACTTTGCCACAGGCAGAGACATGCTTTACCAACTTGGCACCTCTGCCACCTCTTCTATAAAACTCGGATGAAGAGCTTCCTTCACCTACTCGTGTGTCGCAAGGGCACACACAATGATGATGTGGGGAACAGTGGTGATGGGAGCAAGCAGGCACACGTCAGCACACTGACTGCGTGAGAAGGGATGGGTGCCTTGTACTCACCAGGCTAGTGGAAAGCAAGTGAACACACAAAGGAGATGTAGGAGCTGCAAGAAGTGGCCCTTTCACAGAAGAGTGGGGCCAGAGGAAAGGTGTTCACAGAAAGGAGAAAGAGGAATGGGTCCTATGAGGAGCTTGCACAACAGGCTTAAGCGTCACACAGAAATCACCACAAAGACAAAGACTTCCAGTGCCAGTGCAGCCTCCCCTGAGGGGCCAGGAACATGGCAGCACAGCTCCCGACTGCTGTTATTCTCTTTTAATAGAACACAATCCCTACTGAAACTGGATTAGCGAGTTTGCAAATTGCATTAGCCAACATGGGCCTCTGCTGGTGCAACAGGAGTAGGAGAAGGGGAAATAGCATTAGACTTTGCCTGCCATTATTACTGCCGTTATTAACTTGTCACTTTACTGTAGTGTTCCTATAACAATGAATTATTGCCTGCAAACAGGCTGACATGATTGAATTATTGTGAGAGCAGCTCCACAGAAAGGAGAGGAAACGTTAACCCTTTCTGGAGGAGCTGCTGCCCCTTCTGAGGTGGGCCAGACCTTGGTGAAGTGTGTGCATTAGTGACCTAGAAAGTCTCTTTAAAACCTAAGAGCTGCATGTCTGTAGGCACAGCTGGAGAACGCTGTGTGTCTTGCTGCAGGGATGGAGGAAGCTGGGAAGCCAGTGTCTCTGGGGTCCAGGACCTGCAGCTAGGCCTTGCCACCAGCCTGGGGCAGGCCCCACAGCCTCCCTGAGAAACCACATGTCCCTGCAGAACAGCAAAGACTCGGGGACAATTTACCTTTAAAAGCAAACACAGATATAACCCAAATCAAAATGCCCCACAGGTCTAAATTTAGAAACCTTCCTGTCAAACCCTGAAATAAATGTGTAAGTTGTGCAGGAGAGGGGGGGCGGGGAGGGAATAAACGGCTCCCAGCATGAGTTGTGCCTGCTGTCAGAGAACAACGTAAGGCTCACTGATCACTTGTAAATTGAAGTATGGAGATAGGATCACCAGAAGATAAATTCAGTACCAAGCTACAGCCGCCAAGGATAAAGAAAGGAAAAAAAAAAAAACAAAAAAACACACAGATATTGAATCAGTCCTTCGTTAGAGAGATTTCAAACAAAAGAGTGCTACGTCAATTAGGAAAAAAAAAAAGGAATTAAACAGAGCCAAAGAGCAAGTTACAACACATAAAGCAGCACCACATGCAGACTCACATGTCATTCTAGAGACTGGCCATTAATGGCCACAATTCCTCACCAAGGGTCAGAAAGACACCTGAAAAGTTTGAGGTGCATCCTAGCATAGAGCTGCTCCCCCTAACTGTGACTGCAATTTGTCTTCTTCCTGCTCACTGTTTGACTTGTGCTGCTTCAGAGGCTCCCACTGAACAGCTGGCTGCTACATACAGTGAGATGAAATGTTAAGAGTGACATGAAATGCCATTTTCTTGCCATCCAGAGAGAAAGCTCCCCAGACAGACCTCACAAAGGATCGTGAGGCTTTCTGTACTACCTGCACCAGTTCCGCTTGCCCCAGCTGTCAGTGCACAGATAAAGTCCCTTGGGAAAGGCACAACCGAATCCACACAAGAGCTCACTCACTGCACTCACTGTTAATTATTACTTTTCACCAGGTTAATTTTCTGCAGCGGGATCAATGCTGGCATAAGGAATGGGACAGGACCACGCAGCCAGCTGTAAGAAGCAGGGCTGAGGATCATTCCCCTCTATGTAATCAAGTGCTAGATCAGCTCCACTTGCCTTGTGAAACCTAAACTCGTGATTCATGAGTTCATGATACTGCTGCCTCCATAAACTAATTGATGAATCCATCTACTGTGTGGTAGAACAACTGAAAGAAATGAGCCATCTGACATTTCTCAACACGCTGTCATCTTAAACTTCTTAAGGACAGGGGAAGTATTACAGCAGGATAGACTACAGATCCATCATTCTCTGGACTCCACGCTTCCCTATTACACAGGACAGGAAAAACTGTAGAAATTTTCTTTGACAGCATTCCAAATTCTTATTTAAGCAAGTACCATGGCCCTGGGAGACAACTGTTATGTATCTGTGTTAAGATAAAGGACTCTAAGCTATACATTTGGCATGTCCATAGTCTCCCATTTTGATGCAATTAAGCAGACTGCAGGTTCAATGAACCTATCATTTAAGTCTTCGACCATTGTCAGGACAGGCAGGAAACCAAAACTAATCAGTCCCGTAAGAACCAAAGTTCTGGAAAAACACTGCTATAGAAATAGCCCTTATATGTTCTGCTGACATAGGGCCATTAGCTTCACAGACAAAATTGTTGCTGGAAGAAATGGCTAGCTTTGTTTTACTGAAGTTGCTTCCTTCACATGGGCATTGCTCCAGCACCTGTCTATGCAGGTGACTGTTGTGCTGAAGGGCAAAGCCACCAGGAAGCATCAGCTGCAGGAGAAGACACCCCAGCCCATCAGTCAAACCAACACTCACAGAGGCCAAGAGCAATGGATTTACAGTAACTGGGACTGGACTACTAATCTCAGTGGAGCCCAGCAGAAGGCCTTCGGCTCCATGGACTGGGGAAAGGAGAAGAGAGAAGCCAGTGTTCTCTGCCCAAAGGGCTGGCAGTCCCATGACCAAAACTTCCCAGCAGTGTAACCATCATGCTAACAACAACAGTTCACAGGCAAACCTGCAGAGAAGCCAAGTACATTACCACGCCAGCAACGAGAAACTAAACATAAGGGCAGGTGAAACCCAGCTCTGAGCCCACAAGGCCAGTGTCAGCACCTGTGCCGTGGGACCAGGAACATGGCAGCATATCCAGCATGAGCTCCTTCCCTGCTGCTCACAAGTGGGCGCAAGAGGACACGGCAGCCTTTTTGTGGAAGCTTTTTTGTGTCCATGGGTAAAGCTCCACCTCAAATCTGGTTTTACGAAGCAATGTCCTGGAGACATTTAACATGAGGCTGGATGGGGTTTTGAGCACCTGACCTATCTGTTCATTGCAGCAGTTCTGTTAGATGACCTTTAAAGGTCCTTTCCAATTCAAACAATTCTGTGATATCAAGAGGGTACGCTACGCACTGCAACAACAGCGAGAAGATGGGGTCCTCACACCTATGTGACAATGCAATACAGAGAGGAGATGAGGGTGCTGGGAGCAGGTGTGGAGAAAAAACATGTCAGGGTTCCAGTCTGAGATAAATAACTGTGCTGAAGAGCCAGCAGTAAATCCAGCTGCCCCAAGACACCCAACCCAGGGCGAACGTGCAGAGATAGGAGGCTGCCATAAGTATGAGCCTGAGGGAAAAGAGGTGAAAGAAGCAAACCCATCTGTGCCAACTTGAGGAGAAAAAGGGCTCCAGCTGGGCTGTTAATGCAGGTCTGTGCAAAGGCATAGCTCTGAATCACACACCACTGAGCCCCCTCCTCCTGCTTGCTCAGCATGCTGGGAGCTGGCAGGGAGGAGTAGCAGAGCTGAGGCAGGACAGCAGGTCTTACCTATGGGCAGCAAGGAGGAAGGAGTGAAGCTCTAAGCATGTCAGGGACAGGAGGCTGCTCTGCACCACAGTCACGGCTGCTAACGAGCAGCCTCCTGTCCCTGCTGAGTGCCTCTTGAACTCCTCCATCACTCAAGGAAGAGCACAGTTATTTGCCAGATGGAGCAGAAGGCTTGAAAGCAGGGAAGCAGTGCTATTCTACAGAGCAAAACCACTCTCGAGATCAAGCAAGCAGCAAACTTGAGATAAGTTTCCAGACTCCACTTGTACAGGGAAGTTTCCACCTCATTAATTTTTGTTCTTTAACTTTATTGTTAGATTCTGCCAGCAGCCAAAAGCATTGGGTTTTAAAGCATGCATCTTGTGGTCCACACTCATATGAGCCTCCTCTGAAGAATCTGGGAGAGGACAGTACACCACTGGTCATCCACACAGAAAAGACCTCTTCCACATCCAAACACAGGAGGACTCCTTGCACACAGAGATTATTAAGAACTCAGAAGAAACGTAATATTACTTGACATTCATTTGTTAGAGAAAGTCTCACAGACCTCTGCAAATGTCTTGGCAACTGCTGAAAAATCAGTTCTCTCCCAGCATGCCATAGGGCAGCTTATTTTTCCAGTTCTTCTTGTCCTCCTGGTGTCCCCAGTCTGCATGGTCACGACCACCACCTGCACGGCTGCTGACCATGTCTTCAGAGGGAAGGATGAGTGAGATGCTGAGCCGCCCCCCTCTTCAACTGCCAGGAACAGCCTGGACCACAAAGTAAGGGTCCTTTCCTCTCTCCTCAGGTTTCTCCAGCCACCCAAACTCAGCCAGGCTGCTGCCAGTGATAACCTGCAAAGCAACAGTTTTGCACGCCTCCAAGCACAGGACTGCTGGGGCAGCAAAGCCCCATCTCATCCTGATCCCAAAGAAAGTAAAGGCACATCTGTCCCCAACACTCCAAAGCCACCTGAGAAGCCTTCTTTCTCCCCCTCCATGTTGAGTTTCAACCAGACTGCTTCTCATAAACCAAACTTTATGGAGCAGCCTCTGGTGAGACCCTGGAAACTAATTAACACTCTAATGTTGTCCTGATGGCTCCCAGGTCAATCAATCTGTCATAGCTGCTTGCAAAAAAGCACCAAGGAGCCCAGTACCTCAGCGTCTACTCAGTTCTCATCTCCCTTCACTTCTCCCCATCCCTCCTCCCACGTTCATTACTTTCAAAAAAACCAGTAGCAAGAGGACAGATTTATAGAGGTGATTGCAGCTTCTGCCTGTGTGCCAGCCTCAGGATTAGTCACAAAAGGGCCAGTGGCTGGATGACGCCAGGAGGGAGGAACAGAAGGGCAGAAGATGGGAAAAAGACATCAACTTGTGGGCACACGGTGGCCATGCATTTACCAGAGGCTGACTGTCCGCACGCAGCTCACAGTGCAGGGCCAAGAAGGGCTGTGCTGAGCTAACCATGGGGAAGGGGACAGCAACCCCTGCAGTGATGCCAGCCCACACCACTAGAGCCTGCTTCCGCAAAGGAGCCACGATCAGACCCCTAGAGCTCTCTCAAATCACTCCACACTCGCTGCAGGGGAAAGGTAAGTAAGGAAACGCATGCAAGGACAATAGCAATTTAATACACCAGCAGAAATTTACTTGAGCCTTCTTGCCAAAAGAGTCATATCTAGACGCCCTTGCCTGCTCAGATCACAGCACAGCCCCCATCACCTACTTTGCTGCCAGGACTGTCTGCTGCCCTTGTCTGGGTCCCACAGACTGCACAGATGCACGCTGCTTGCAAGCAGCCTGCCCAGTCTCTGCTGCTTCACTTCTGTAAACTTGGCAGGGAGGACCAAGAACCTCAAAGGTGCTGTGAACTAAGCAAGCCTGCCAATCCTCAGGTCTTCCCTGTTCCCCATACACCTGCATCCCACTTGGGGTCCATAAGGCATCAGAGGGCACGTGCTCTCCCCCCCGGCAATGTGGGAGGAGCTGATAAATGCACTTGCATCTGGATTCAAAAGGAACCACTTGCACCTCATCTTCCTCTAATATCATGGTGTCACGGTGTGCTCCCATGCCCGGCCCCTCCAAGGACAGGGAATCCTCAGAGGAAGCCCCAGCATCAGGGGCTAAAAGCCTCAGGGTCTGCAGAGCAGAAAAATGGAAGCACTCCAGAAGGATGCAGGTTGGAAGAGATTTTCATCCCTACACTTGGGGCTTGCTCTGAGCTCAGCCCACGCTCCTCTGCGTGATCCCCTGCCAACTTTGGCTTTGGGGAAGCAGTTGGCATGAACTGAGCCAACTTACATTGTTCCTCTCCCTTTGCTGCAATGTGAGCTCACCAAGAAAGAAACAACAGGCAGCTCACAAGCTGGAAGGAGAGCACTGCCTTGGGAGGCCATGAAACAGCCACAAGCAATCTAGCTGGTCCCCACTCTGGTCCAAAACCTTTCCCAGATCCCCAGAAGCAGCCCATAGAAGTTACAACCCCGCACTCACCCTACAGCAGCACAACTTGCTCTCCCATCAAAAGCACAAAGGAACTGCCTGGGGCAGCATGCCCCTTAGCCTGACACCGTGGAAGTGAGCCATAAAAGGGAGAAATACTGAAGCTTCAGGTACTACTGTCGCTGCTGGTGGGCATCCATGCACCACCAAGGGATGAACAACATGCCCTCACGATGCCTTGTTTTTCTACAAGCTCTGACACATACAGATCACAACCTCTACAGGGCTCTTCCTGTGGAGGTAACAGCTTCATGCCTCAAGGACTGAGAATACCACATTCTAAGGTCAACTCCAGCTCCAGATGTCACACAGGAAACTTCTGCCATTCCACCTGAAGACCTTCAGTTCAGAGCTGGGCTCCTGTTGTTACTACCTGCCTTACTCCCTTCCTTCTTCTGAGTTACACTTTTTATTTCTTCCAGGGAAGAAGAAAGTACTCATGTTTTTTAAGCTGCATTTCCTCTTTTGTTACCCACTGCCCACCTGATACAGCAGCAGGTGAAATTATGTTGCAGCCAGATTAACACACGCCAATTCAGAGCTGGAGCTGCCACTCCTGCAGATTACAAACACTTCCCACCGCAAGACTGCCGAGAAGAAATGGCCGAAGTGTTCAAACAGCAAACCAGCACACTAAGAGAAGCTCCAGCACCTAATCCCTTGAGGATGTGGGACTTCACAAAGCAGAGAGGTTAATGAAGCAATCAGGCAGCCACTGTTTTACCTTTCTCACCTTAACACGATTCAAAGGCAGGCATATATTGATTGCCACTTCTGCACCTGGAACCTGTCAAACAGAAAGGTCACCCTGACAAACAGGGAGCAGAGGTTTTAAGGGAAAACCAGAGTCCCAATATTAACTTGCAGTCTAGAAAGACATGCTAGCTCAATTTGCCGAAAGACCTCCAGAGATGCTTTCTTCTTTGCATATCCCCTAATGGATCTGCAGTGGAGATAGCTCACCTCAAACTCACCGGTATATGGGTCGAGGCAGGGGCTTGGGGCTGGTGGCAAAGGAAAGGAGACACTAGAGCAAAAGTTATGTCAGATTAAGGGGATTTCTAGGGGCACACACTTGGACTGTAGCAGCACTGTACGATACTCAGCTCTGTTCAGGATCCCAAACAAACTCTTCTGAAGAAGAGAGAGGGAGAGGTAAGAACCACGGAGATCTAGGTCGCTTGTTCTGTTAAGGCATCACTTGATGGTTACTACACCAGTAAAGAGAAACTGGCTGCCAGAGCACAGTTTAAATGCCCTCTTGACCACAATGAGCTGTAACACAGAGACTCTCTTCCTTGCTGTCTCACACAGGCAGGCACAGAGACATGCCATGAAGAAACATATTACTCCAGGGACCACCTCCAGTCACTGCTGTTTCATAGGGAAATAAGCTAAAATGATGAACATCAGAAATGTGACCTTGAGAGCAGCGAAACGCCTCACAAGGCAGGATAATCAAGACAAATAGAGAATATTAACCTGGAGATGAGTGCAAGGGAGGAGGGAGGGAGGAAGAAAGAAGGTAAAGAGCTCATGAGGGAGCTTGCAGCATCTCCTGACTTTTGCAAAGACGTGCTGAGGGTTGGGGAAGGTGGAAGAGTCCAAAAAAAAAGCCACTGAGGGAAGAAAAACAACCCCCAAGCCGGAAGGCAACCCTAGGGAGGCATTTCTTTGCACAGGAACACGAAGGGAAGGGCTGACACTGTTACAAAGACCTAATCCAATAGTCTCAAAGGTGCAAAAAGCCTCACTTCAAACAGCAACTCCAGCCTTAGGCCAGGACAGCAGTAAATCATTCAGCTCAGCACAGTCCCACAGTTAGCCTGACCTCATGCCTTGGCAACCCATCCAAATCTTTCCCAAGGGTGTGTGACATCAGTCGCAGCCACAAGAGGGGTCCATACTCTGGACAGACCTCCTCAGCACTGGCATGTACCCATCCCACAATGCATCCCGCAGCTGCTGTGTATTCTCAGCACTTACCTGGCCGCAGGACCCTGATCTCCAGCAGGTTGGAGGTCCTGTCTGCCAGCCGCGTCCAGCTGCTGTTGTAGTTCTTTCTCCAGAGCTCGGCCACGCACTGGTACTTGCCGGCCTCCGTGTCGCTTGCCCGGCTGATGCTCAGCCGCACATTGTTGCTAGACTCAGCCTTCTCGATGGCAGTACGGGTCCGGAAGCCCAGGTACCTGTCACCCCATTGGACCCCACCATCACGTGTGAAGGTGACCAGGTCATGAAACTCACTGCTCCCTGCCGGCTGGAAGCGCCACGTCACTGACACCGGCACCCAGGATGGGTAATGTGGTTTGATGATGCACTGGAGGTCAAAGGACTCGTTGTAGGTTACCCCAGGGGTACGGGAAATAGCTGTGACAGCAAAGCCAGCCTCTGCAAAAAGAGAGAGAAGAGGGCCTTGAAGTGCAAGGCTTGATACTGCATAAAGATCAAGCGTGAGCACTTACAGATGTTGTGATTCACAGCCATCTCTCACCAACAGACCCTCCCCGTTGTTCCCTACTCCAGGTCCACAGCTGGTCGCTGCAGGTGAGGGAAAGTGAGAAGAAACAGCTTTTCTTCACATTTTGGAGAAGTTATAACCTGGCAGAGGTTATGGAGTCCCAGGATGGCAGAAATTTGAATGAGAGAGAAGCTGGTTACTTCTTCCCATAGCACATTTTCCATTCTCTTCCAGATCACAGATTTATAGTTCCATGATTCATATAGTTATCCTCACACATGAACAACTCCACAAGCCAGACAACGCATTTCTACCTGTCTACTCCCAGTACTTTGTTGGTCAGGGAGAGTTTCAAACCAGCAGCCTATTAATAATTTGAAAATAACGAAGTTCACATATTCCAAGTTGGCTGGCTTATATTTTGGGTCAGGGAATTTCCATTGCTCATTTGTTCGAAGCTGGAGAGAGAAAATACCTTCTGTTCTGATACTTCAAAGCAGCCTGCAGATATAGAAGGGACCTTGTTCCCTGCCATCAGCTTCCCCCAGAAGTGTTCACTTCCTGGAGGGCTCCACTGAGTGTCCAGGCAGGCTTGCTATTCCCTCCCCACTTCCCTTTGTTTGCCCTCTCCTTCCCACCAGCTGGGGACTGAAATCCCTTGCTAGGCACTTGAATGCCTCTTAAGTCCAAGGATATGTGGTCTCACCTGAAAGCACATCTCTTCTGGCTGCTGCTTCAGAACCACAGAGTATATGGATTTATGGATTTGAACATCATCTGTGCTGGTTCACCTACAGAGTTTTTTAACCCAGCAGACTGAAAAGCGATTAGATCTCAACTCAAAATACGACTGTCAATAAACTTACTGCATTTTTTTACTAGCATTTTTGGTAGCTTCTTTCTTAGCACCTTCCATTTGAGTTTCTGAAGACACTGAAAAAGCATCAATCTGAACAAAAAATATCAGATTTGGCAGTAGTAAAACAGTAATTGGTATTTTCATTGCTAAATCCTACTGAGCTAATTCAGCTTTGTTAGCTATAGAATGAAGACCTAGGAACATCTCAGAACTGGGTGGGATGTACTCAACCATCAGAAATTTCTCTGGGACAAGGGATGGAGGTAGAGGGACAACTTCCTTCCAATCCCATCTTTTGGAACTGCTGGGCAATTACCTGCATCTTCAATTTTAGCACGACTAAAAGTGGTACGTTTTAAAATCTCAATTTCATCTACTCATTGCTTCACACCCATACACCTTCACAAGTTGCAGCATAAAGAGAATGGCCAACACACAGACGGACGGACAGCAGGCCAGATGCTGCTGACGCCAAGACAAAGATACTGATGAAGCCAGTTGAGAATCTGCCTTGAGTTCTTTACAAAGTAATATCCCTAACTGCTTTGGGATGCTTTACAACAATGCTTTCTAACTGTAGACAGAACAGCCTCTGAAAGAAGGTCAAAAGCAAAGGGGGGAGAAAGGAGAAAAAAAAGTAAGATTTCAATCAGAGTATGACAGGACTTTAAAGTCTGGTCTCTCACATATCGTGCCAAAACTTAAAGATTAATACTGCAGAGAATAAAAAAAATTAAAAATTATATCTTGACTTTTCAATAGCACACATCGATTGTTTATAGCTCTGGCATCCTGTAAATCAGCGACCTTGCAGGAACAGTCATCAGTTCTTCAGTCTCCAGCAGAACTCCTTGGGAACTGATCCAGGACTTGATATAGCAAGGTCTGAGTGGGACCCACATAATACAATCTATGCAAAATCACTAACGTCCTACCTACCCCTCCCTTACATTGATGTTGTTTGTGTTCAAAATAGGAGCTCTTTGGCAGAGCAGAGTAACAGACTCAACAACCATGGCTTCTAATCTGCTTGGCCTCAAGGAACGGTGCAGTCCTGGGCCAGCTGCTCAGGGCCTCCCAGCAGAGGCAATGAGGACCGGTCCCAGTATGTGGCTCCTGCAGGCTTCTGATGCTGTTGGAGATGCTCTTGATTTCTGGTGGATGTGCCAACAGACACCTGGTGTTCCCTTCTCCTGGTGTGGGGAGCTGAGCTAAGGTTCGCCCAGTGCTCGCAAATTGGTTTTGCCACCCATGGGTCACAGATGGAGCACCACCTCCTCACTTCCCACAGCCCAGCTCCAAGGCTGGTGGGATGTGGTGCCCCTTTTCATCATGCATCAGGGCACAGCCCGTCTGTTTCCCTGGAAGGACAACAGCCACTTTGCTTTCCTCAGCCACCCCGTTTTGCCCCTACCACAGCCACCGCTCATATTTTGCCTTCAAACACCACAGGACACGCAGAGGTTTAGCACCAACCTATCCAGGAGCTGCAGATGAGCAGCCAGCGCCTCCATTTTCACTGGCAATGGGGGTGGCCCAGGCTCCTGGGGGGGGCACAGCCCCGCCACCTCCACACCTCGAGTACTCACCAAGAGCAGTGATGGTCACTGGGGTGCCAGCGTGCCGCTCCCCAGCTATCTGCCACTCCCCATCCAGCGTCCGCATCCATTCGGCCACCCGGCACTCATAGTGGCCCTCGTCCGCCCTGACGCTGTTGAAGATCTCCAGGGTGAAGGAGCCAGGCCGGACCTGCTCCATCTGGATGCCGCCGTAGCTACTGCGCTCGGCATATAACGGGCCCGGCTGCAGGGTGCCATCTCGATCCAGGCGCACAATTTCACTCCTCCGGTTCTGCTTGTCCACCAGCTGCCAGGCGATGGAGAGGCGGCTTTGGGGCCCCACACTGGAGCGCACGTTGCAGCCAAAGCGCAGGCTTTCCCCCTCCAAGACATTGCTGGCGTTGTTGATAATCTCCAAGGAGATGCTGGTCTCTAAGGAGAAAAACGCATACACAGAGGAGATGATACACACTTGTCACTTTTCAGTCTGCAAGAAGGACACTGCCGGCCAGGGAGGTGTTCTACCAGGGGCAGGAAACTGCCCACACATTTGGGTCCAGGCACGTCTTAAGCTCTAGCGTGACCACATCCAAAAACAGCCTGTGGGCAGCGAGCTGCTCCTGGTGACTTGCGCACTCAAAGCAGGTGTCGGACAAAGCTGGGGAAAATCTCTGCCTATGGCTCAGGAGACATTGCCACGTTTTCTGGTCGCAGGTCCAGGCTGGGGTCTCAGCAAAGCTTGAGGGAATTTGTGCTGCTACAACATGCAGGGCATGCAACCGGCTCTGCAAAAAAAAAAAAGCTTCCAGCTCCCTGGGCTTCTCAGTTGGTGTCATTCTGATCAGCATCTTGCCATGTCCATTCCTGCAACACCTTTTGGGAGAAGCTGTCGCCAGCTCACACGGCTAGCAATGCTAGAGGTAGCTATCAATGCTTAGCCACATAAAAAACACTGGTATCTTGAGCTTCCCAGAGATGTGAGGCTTTATGGCTAGTTTTTCAGAGATACTGAGTGCTGGTTATTCCTGCTGTCTTCCATTGGAGTTATGGACACTTAGCACCCTTGAAAAATCACCACATTTGTTTCCAGAGCTGGTGTTTTAAGAAATCTCAGCAATTATACGTGCCTGAAAGGTGGCTTTGCCTGTAAATAATGTATATTAGACACCTGAGCAGTGTGAGATTTCTAACTAGAGTAATTTTCAGTGCCAAACGAACGAGACCAAATATTGGTAAGAGAGAAAATAAGGAGAATTTATTTTTGAGAAATGAGGAGGAAAAAAGCTAGAGGAAAGGGCTGCACCTCCCTGTAAGCCTAAGTGACAAGAGACAAACGCCGCAGTACATCTTCCCTCTGGCTCCTTCAGTCTGTTTGGTCAACCTGCTGGCCAGGGTAACTGGGGCAACACTTGCCTGGTTTGCCATATCAAGGCTACCTGAGTTGGAGAGGCCAAAGCAGGTTGATCTTACTCTGCTATGTACCTTATCTATCACCTCTGCCTGATAAAGACAAAAGGCACACAGGTGAGCTTCTGCCAGAGTTGTTTTTATCAAGGTTGGCAGACACACAGAGATCACAACAGGGCTCCATGCTGAAGAGCAAAGTAGGGCTTGAGGAAGAGGTGAATCCTGGTTTCTCCCATTACAGGGCAAAGTCCCAGTTCAACAGCCAAACAACAGCAATTGTTGGGAAGCTCAGCAGCAATATGGATAAAGCAGGAACCAGCCCACTGTTACACCTGCTGAATGCTTCAGAGCAGCCAGCTCCCTGCTGGGCAATGTGAGGGGAGAGGGGCAACGAGCAAGTCGCATGCACTTTCAGCTCAGGGTCAAAACTGACAGGTTGGGGTGATTACAGAGGTGGGGAGCACATTTCCTCACCTATGAATCTGAGCAGCACATATCCTCCTTGCATTACCATCCTCTTCCCCAGAAAAAAACCTTGCCAATTGTCTCCACAGCATGCAAACTCTTACACTCCCTCTTCCCTCACTAAAGTCTTGTTACAGTTGGACACACTATGGCTTCACCAGCTGGCTGCCCAGCAGAGCAGGGCCCTTGGCAGCATCCTGGGGGAGAGTGGGGAAGTCCCTACTTACTGAGTGGCAGGACGGTGATGGGGATGTTCTTTGGCCGTTTGCTCTCCTTGTCAATGAAGTCCCCTGTTACAGTCTTCTCCCGCTCAGTCACCCGGCAGTTGTACTTGCCACTGTCCTCAAGGCGAAGGCGGTAGATCTTCAGTACAAAAACATTGTCACTTTCTTTGGCTACCTTGAGCTGGCCCAGAGCCTCACGCTGGGCAAACTCGTTGTTGAGCACCGGCACAGCATTGGGCCCCAGACTGGCAATGAGGGAGCTGTTGAAGGCCCAGGAGATGGAAAAGTAGCGGTCAGGGATGTTCTGTGCCTCCAGGATGCAACGAAACTCCACCGGCTCGCCCACAATGTACATCCGCTTTTCTGTCTCCAGCCTGACGCTGAACTCCTTATCTGGGGAGAGACAGAGCAGCTCACGTCAGCTTTGCAAAACCAACCTGGGGAACCAGAACAACTCAGGTTACGTGGCTACAACTTAACTGCATCCCTACATGGTCACCAGCCCTTGGACACATGCACCCACAAGATGGAAGGCCAAGTGGCTTCCTTCAGCTGTGAGAGGGAACTTGCTGCTCAGCAGGCAAAAGCTGCAAGACCTTCCCAGTCAAAGTGCCTTTTTCTCAGTCTTTCCTCCTGGGAGCAGCTGTGCTGTTAGGCTGGGATCCAGTGGCATTGAGGGAAGTGCTCCAGAGCCTGATTCTACCTGTACCCTGCTCACCAGCTCAGCTGGGCCAAAATGCAGGGCCTTTGGGGGATATCAGAGAGGAAAAACAGCACATCCAAGTTTTTACATCCTCAGCAGGAACCTGTGCTGCTGGCTGTGGAAAGATTTTGACTTGCAAACGGACCTCAGGGAATACAGAAACATTTTATTTTCTGCTCTGTCACTTCTGTCTCCTCACTTCCCAAAATTCTCACTGCCTGTGCTAGCACCGAGAGCCCAAGGTATATGCTTCAGCTCCCCTTCCAATCCAGGTCGCTGGCTGTATTAGTCAATAGGGTCTGCTATCAAGTCTCGTTACTGTCTCAGTGTTCCCTGGTTGCCATTTGCTGGCAACCTCCCTGCCCTTCACCTTGTCAGCTCCTCTAAAGCAAGGCCATGTGGCAAAGGAGGGAGCCTTGGCTGAGGCAGCCACAAGCACCTCCAAGGGCCACACTGAGGACCTGCTAGGATGGCTCAGCATCCAGAGGTCCCTCTCCTCACCTGAAAAGATGGCTTTGTGTTGCCCTGCACCAGGAGTGGAAGGAAAAAAGGGGAGTCTGTGGTAGAAGAAACCACTGATCCAGGTCCCAGTGGTGCTGAAAGAAGTGGGCCTACCCTGGTCCTGCTTGAGTTACCAGCAGTGAGGGACCTCAGCAACATCTCCAGGAGCAGCTGTCATCCCAAGTAGCCTCTAGACTCAACTCAAGAGACCACAAATCCCACCATACACTCGACAGAGAACCACAGTTTGAGGCAGTGAAGTCCCACACCATGCACGGGTTAGCAGAGCTTGCTCCACTTCCGCTATTAAGTGTGATGCAGACCAAGGGGACCTCAGCAGCTGGCCCTGCATACTCCCTTTGTTTTGCCAGTAACAGAAAGCTGAAAGGGAACCTAACAACACACAGGGCTGTTTTCAACCTCCTCTGCTCTCTCCCACCACCCAGCCAAGCAAGAAAAGAGGGAGAAGACACTGACCGGTGGCTTGCACGTTGACGATGGTGCCCTGAGAACGCTTGCGGGTCATGGCATACCAAGACTCGTCTGGGTCCTGGATCCACTCAGCTGCTTCACAGTAAAACTCGCCTTGGTCTGAGGGGTGGAGGTTGTAGATTGTGAGCTTCGAAGTGGTCTCCCCCACCTTGTCCAAACGCACGTCCCCTGTGGCGTGCCGCTGGGCGTAGGTGCCCCCGGCCCGCAGGACGAAGTCGCGGCTGAGGGAGATGATCTCCACAGGTGCCTCGCCACCCCGCTGCCGGTACCAAGCGATGGAGACGTGGCTGTGCTGGGCAGTGCTCTTGGACACCTCACACTTCAGCTCCAGGGAGTCACGCTCCACTCTATGCAACGTCTGTGGGACCGCGGTCACTCGTAGCGAGTCGGGGATCACTGCAGCGAAGGAGCAGAGCGTTAGGGTTAGTGATGCTGAAATGCAGACACAGGGAAAGGACCACAACCTGGATGCATTAAAGGAGAAACTTCTTTTTATGGCTGTAATTAATCATGAGCAAAGCCCATCCTTCCCAACCCCCTCCTGCAGTCATCTTTCAGCCACTCCAATGCCCCCATTGGCTCTTCTCCCTGCAGTCACCGTTTGGCCAAACTAAACACATTTAGCTCCTTTAATCTTCCCTCATAAAGAAGTCAGGAGATGCAATTCCCCTCTCCTTTGTTTATATCCTTTCACATCTTAATGACTCCCTGAGGCCAAGCAAAAGGGTATCTGCACATGGAGGGAACCGAATCCTGAATTCAGAGGAAACTGGCTCCAGTGAGGGCAGCAAGCCAATTGCTGGGACAAACACAGCAAAGCACAGACTAACAAAACCACGGCCAGGCTTCACTTTGATTAACAGGAGAAAAAGGAGAAAATGCCAGGAGCCCAGCCTGAGAGGAGACTGGGCACACAGGGAACAACTGCTGCCATGAAATCAATGGGTCACACGACCTCCAGGAGTGCTTAAAGGGATGTGGTATGGGTAGTATGGGAACTCCGTTGCAGTTTCAGGGGTGGGCACATCAGTACAAGCTGAGGCTGGGAGGCATCTCATCCCAGCTGTGCCATCTCACTGTGTCTGCACATCTGCTTTCTGGATGTGGGTACTGATGTCTGGAGAGAAGAAGACACACTACCAGCAGACAGGCTTTCTTAGAAGGAAGCATTTCCAATCCTCACTGTCTCAAGAAACACCACACAGAAGGAGCAATGCAAGCTTGCTTTCCTCTCAGGTCTGCAGACAAGGCAGCACCAGTGAACCCATCAATGCCCACGGTTCCACCACGCACCAGGGGAATATCATTAACACATCTCAGCTCAGTTTCATTGACAACGCTGGAAGGTTTGACAAAACTGGTTACATTGCCAAAAGCTGCATCTGCTTCATTCAGGCACTGCTACAGAAAGCAATCAGTTGCCATGAAGACAACCACTGGCGTTATTTATGACAGCAAAATCAACGAGAGGGAAGAAAAAAGCCACAAGATGGAGTAAACAGGAGGGAAATCTTTACTTGTCCAGCCCAGCACATTTGCTTCGACCAAGTGTGTATTTCCTAAGGAATTTACTGCCCCAGCAGTGCAGGGCTGGCAGCTGGCAGCCAAACCATCTCACTGTGCCTGCACGGAAAACTTCTATTTCTCATTTCAAGCCTTTCTGAATAATTTCCAGAGCAGTGCAGCTCCTTTCTCTTTGCCCTCCAGCTATAGACTCTTATAACTTTTCTTAGATTGTTTAAATAAATTAAATCTGATCAGCATCATCTCTCTGGAGTTACCTTCCCACTGAGCTGCTTAATAGGCAGAGCTCCCTGCTACACCTGTCTCCCTACAATGATGGGTGAAAGGAGTGCCTTGCCCATCCTCCTTCCCTTGATTTGACAGCCCTGCAACTGCCAACGAGAGGAATCCTCTTCCCCAAGCACAGCCCATGGTAGTGCCTGCCCAGAGCTCCCATGGTGGGAAGGGAAAAGCAGAGGACCACAGCCATATTTTGCTTGCCATCCCACTCCCCAAGCTGTTTACAGGCTGACACAGGCACCATTGTGCCAGCTGGATTCCGTACTTCCAGGTCATAACTTGATGGGAGAACACCGTAACTATTGCAAAATGCATTCATGGAGAAAAACCCAGTGCATGGCTCCATCTTTCTGCTCCCCTCTCTCCTGCCCCATGCTTCCCCCCAGCACACAGCCTGGCCCTTAGCCCACCCCTCACTGCTATCGTGAGTCAGCTGAGCAAGAAATACAGCAGCTTCTATTAGCTCTGAGCCACCAGTTGCTGCAGAGGGGGTGTTCACAGCCCCCGAGTTTGAAGAGCTGCTGAAATACCAGATGTTAATATTGCCACTAGAGGGTGTCAGGGACCCAGCCAGGGACAGAGCCAGTGTCCTGCTGCCAGGAGGGAAGAGAAGGAAGGAGCCCAGCGGTGCCCCCCACTCCCTCTTCCCAGGGATGCCCATGAGCATCTCACTGCTCCATGCACAAGCTGCAGACAATTCCAACTCAAGCACATCCACATCAATAAGGCACAAGTGAGGAGCACTCATGAACTATGCAAAAGTATTGGCAGACTGGGAACAAGGGTGTCTGCTTTAAGATAAAGAACTAGCTTACAGTCTCAGGAGCACAGACTGGGGTTCCCTGGTCTGGACTCCCGACACACCTCAAGCTGTCCAACACACTGTCCTCCAAGCCCCCAGACCAGCCTTATTTCCTGATCTCTACCGCAAGAGGAGAAAGAAAATCCAGGTGTCTCCCCTTTCCCCAGGTTGGCTTTCATTTGTTCTTGGTTATCCAAACCTCAGTCACCCACCAGGAACTTGCTGGAAAGCTGTTCTGTGCCAGCTACAAATCCAAGAGCTACCAACCTCTCATGTGGTCCCAGGCAAGGCAGTGAACCTGGCTGGGATGCCATTTTCTTGTTCAGTGATGCACAAGGAGCAATAGGCTGGGAGCCAGAGGCTCAGGCTAGTAACAATCACTCATTCCCATGGCAGCCCTACACTGCAGGGTCCTCAGAAGTAAAGCAACTTAGAAAGGGCAGCCAGCACAGCAGGGCCATCTTGAAGGCTAAGCAAAGCCCCACCAGCCTCTTCTTCCCCTGGCTTTCACTCTTGCTTTTACCCTCCAATTCACATCAGAGAAACTGCATGGTGCTACTTTTGTGTCCCCAACTGCCCAGTTCCAACCTTCTGGATAGAGTTAAGCTTGCCAAGTGTCAACTATGAACTATTTAGGAAGAACAAATACGTGCATGCCCTACTCCTAGGGAGCTGCTTTTGGCTGAGAAATACTGCTCTGGATTTTAACGGGAATTAGTGCAAGAGTTATGTGTCCATCTGCCCTGTAACATCTTGCTGCCCCATAGGGATCCAAGCTCAGTGCCACAACCCCCTTCCCCATCCCTCCGGTTGTGTTTGCAAGACAAGCTGCTCAAGACAAAGCACGGTGTCAGCACTACTGGTTTAGGGCTGTTCAGCCCTGAGAAGAGAAGGCTCTGGGGAGACCTGAGAGCAGCCTTTCACTACCTAAAGGGTGCAGTAAGAAGGGGACAGACTCTTTAGCACGGTCTGTGGCGACAGGACAACGGGAAACGGTTTCTAACTGAAATGAGGGAGATTTAGACTGGATATAAGAAAGACATTTTTCACAATAAGGGTGGTGAGACACAGGAACAGGCTACCCAGAGAGGTGGTGGATGCCTGAGAGACACCCAAGGTCAGGCTGGACTGGGCTCTGAGCACCTGATGGAGCTGTAGGTGGCCCTGTTCACCGCAGGGGAGTTGGACTGGATGGCCTTTAAGGGTCCCTTCCACCTCAAATGACTGTGTGATTCCATGGTAACGCTTTTCAGAAAAGACAGGGGCCCACCACCCAAGCTGCCCTGAGGCACCTGAAGGTGCCCTGGTTTCCATTCCTTATGGGAACCGAATATGTGCGCATGTGTGCGGCAGCAGGAATAGGTGGCGATAAGGCTGAACAGATATCTAGATTAGTGGTGTAATCCTCTCCAGCCCTCATTCCTGGCAATTAGTTGCACATGCTGCCAATCAATACCTGCTGCAGCACACCAGGCACCTACTACATGGAATGCCTTCAGAGGAGGAAAATATGCTGCAATATGCTGCAAAAGCAATGAGGACCCCAAACGTCACCTCTGCAGGTGGACAAAACCAAGCAGATTGCACCACTGGTAATACCTTCCACTCACCTTACTCTCAAATCCCACCTAGAAACCCCTGGCACCTTCAGCAGAGAGCAGAGGGAGCATGAGAAACGGTCTCATGCAAAACCCGTCCTTTTCCTCACCTAGTAGCACGTAGTGATGGGTTCCTGGTGCCATGAGGAAAATCCACAAGGGTCAACAGCCTGCCCGGGGTGGAGATTACTTTTCTACAGCAAAGCCTAACTTGTAGTGTCTTGTCTGAGAAGCAGGGATTCGTTAAAGCAGCTTGGAAAAAAAAAAAAAGGCAGCTGGAAAAATACTGATTTTTAGGAACCTTTTTAAAAGAAGTCATGTAACTTCTTAAAATTAGTTGGTGAATTCTACTCAAGATCCTGACAGGGCAGGCACAGCAAAGTTTGTGCTGTGGTATAAAGAAAAGTGATCAGAACACATTAATAAATCCTAGTGTGAGCATTTAAGACTTGCTTTGAATGAGCAGTCCAACTGCAGTCACTTCTAGTTGCTCCACAACCAAGAAATCCACGGTGAAATGCAGCTGCCTGCAATTACACCACTGTGGCATTTGGTAAGGAAATCAGGAAAGAAACAAACCACCACAGCTCCCTAAAAGGGTAGCTTGCTACCAAACCGCCTGCAAGCAGAGGCGAATGGGGAACTGAAGAGTTAAACAAGTGAGATGGCATGGCAGTTGTTTCACTATTGTTACAATAGTAGCCTTGTTTGTACATTAATGACTGGCTGGAGTGATTACAGTGACAGAAATGTGTTTCTCAAAGCAACCAGACAAGTTCAGACAGACAGCGGGAAAGGGCACAGAAGACAAGAAAAGTAGAAGAAAGGGGAGAAAAGAATCAGATGGGGGACATGAACTGTGAATGAGATCAGCTTTCTGACTCAGGGCCTGAACTTCTCCCTTGGTGCTGTGGGGCCTATTAGTCACACCCGCCCTGCCCCATGCTACCCATCACTCATGCTCCTCCCAGTCCTGCTGCAGGATGTGCCTCCTTGCTGCAGCCATGCTCTGCCAGTAGCACGTTCCCTGCCAGCACACCCTATATGCCACACATCCTAAGAAAGCATTCACCTGCAGCACCCAGTGCCCCGAATGAATTGGCAGGGACTGGTGCTGTTTCCTTCCACTGCTTCTGATGCAGGGGTGGGTGCCCCTTTTTGCCATGCCCTGCAGCCCCTCTGGTCTCATCCAAAGTAGGAAGGGGCAGGCACCTTCCAACCAGCCACTTTGCCTCTCCCCACACACCCAGGCCCAAAGAACCCTGAGAAGCATCTGGTTATTAGGACAGCTAATTGAGGTGGAGAAGATCAAGCAACTTCATTAAAAGAAAACAACGGAGAAGTCAGAAAGGAGCAGTGTGTGGAAGGGGGAGGTGGCACCCAGCAGGGAAACTCATAATTTCTACGTTAAGCAAAAATGAGCTGGAGCAATGTTGGAGTCAACCTTGAGGACAGGGATGCTCAGGACACAGAAGTTTCCAAAGAGCCCCAGGCATGTGGCAGAGACAGAGATCACACGCTCTGCCCAGCTGCAACTGAAAGGGAAACCTCCAACTCCTCAAACATGCACACTTTTTTTGCAGTCTTGCTCCACAGCTGTGGCTGTGCCCCTAGCCCCCTGCAAGACCTAGTGCTGCAGGAGTCGAGGCAGTGACCTCCTGCAGCGAGACAAAGTGACTCAGCTCCCAAATCCTTCTTCCAGAGCTCACCTTACTGAGGGTTTACTGCTCCCTCTGATCCTGAGCCCAGCAGCCAGCTTAATGCAAGCCTAAGCCACTGCAAATACAAGGGCAGAGCACACACCTCTTTCACACAGGGTTAAGCTGATGTGTTTTACTTAACAGCACTTGAGAGCTAGGAGCAGAAATGGGGAAACCCACTGTGTAGAAACCCATGCCTGCCCATCAGAGGCTCAGCAGGCACATGTCAGAGGTGTAACTCTGGTGGGCAACCAGCACACGCCTCCAAAATGCTGTCCCTGGATCTCCTGCCCTGATTGTCCATTCCCTCCAAAGCTCTCCTTCCCACTGATCACACAAGAATAGAGCACTTCAGTCCCCATGAGCAAAGCACCAAAGGAAGGACAGAATTAGGTTTTAATTTACATTACAGCCCTAATTTCTATTCAGCCCTTGTCTACGTCTTAAGTTCCCAAGGGAAGATATAATAAGACTGCTGTCTTTCTGCCTCACAGAGAGGGAAAGAGAGACCAGAATCACATCATCTTCATGTTTGTTTCTAAGCAGATTGTTGACAGACACGGGGTAGCAGATAATGCCCCATTCCTGGAGATACCCAAGGTCAGGCTGCACAGAGCTCAGAGCACCTGATGAATCTGTACGCGTCCCAGTTCACTGCAGGGGAGTTGGGCTAGATAGCCTTTAAGGGTCCCTTCCAACTCAAAAGATTCTGTAAGCAGAACACAGAAAGCTTTGAAATCAAAGAACAAAAAGATCCCATAAAAACTAAAATTGGAAATTCTTTCTCTAACAGTCCCATTCAAAGCATGGAAACATAACACATAAATACACATCTTCACCAGACAGTAAGCTGTCTACCAAGCCACAAAGTCAGCATGAGTTGGAAGTATTTCTGGGAGGTAGAATGAAGGACATTGGCCCTTCTGGACATTTCCAAGCCACCTTCTTCCAACAAGGTCTTGGCAGCCTGGAGCTGTTATTCTGAAGCTAGCACCCCCGTGATGAATGAAAGGCATAGACCGTCTCTTGCAGGATGGAGGCCAAGTTCTCCAACCATGAGCAACACCTGCTCTCTTCCTGCACTGAAGACAGCAGAAAGCAAAATCAAAACAAGCAAAGTAAATTCAGCCAAATAGCTGACAGACTTCTGCAATCACAGAAAGGTTGCACAGATTAATCCAGCCCAGCACTGCAAATCCATTTTCCCAGCGACTTTCTTTCTACTGTACTTTTACCATCTTGCCTCTTAGGCAGGCAGCAACAGCCACCTCTTCTCTTTAAGCTCTTCATGCTCCACGTTTCTTCTAGCTCGGGTGGCAGTGATTTAGGACACGGGGGATAAGAACAGGAAGAGAGGAGCCAAAGCGTTGAGCTTAGTAGTGCTCTGGAGACTCTGTTAACAGCTGTTCTCCTGCTCCAGCATAGTAATCAACCACTCCACAAAAGCTACACTGGCACACACACACTTTCTGTATGTGTTTCCATTGAGCATCTTTACACTTAAATCTTTTAATAAATGTATTTACTTTCTTTAATAAATGTATTTACTTTCATAACCATTTGGTTTAGGCATCTCAAAACACCCAGCACCCCTCCCTTCTCTCAGACTCCAGATGAACTCTCTGGTTGTCACCCCAACAGATGGCCACCACCAAGTTCCTCTCCCTGCAGAGCACTGCCTACAGGATTTGAGCAGCACCCCTCAAAACCTACAGAGGGGACACCTCTTTCCCTACCAACTGTGCTATGTTTGAAGGAGGTGATGAAGGAGACAGGGCTTCTCAAGGCAGTGGGAAAGTTGCAAACGAGGAGCATTTGATGAAAATGATGTTGTCTCTCCGCTACAAAGTTCCGCACTGCTCCAGTAAGGCATGCAAAGAAATGCTTTTGCTCACTGCCTCTAGGACAGCAGCTCCTATGCCAGGTAGGCAGGCAGAAATGATTCACCCAGTAGTACCTGCTGCACAAATGACATATTCTAACTATTTTTATGGCTTATCAGTAACACATCTCTCAAAGATCAAAGGTCCTGAATTCTGCCCTGAGTGAATTCTGCCTCCCAACTTGAGGCAAAGGCTAGTAGGTCTGAGTCTTGCAATATACTTGTAGGTCTTACAGAGGTCAGGGCTGCAGGTTTTCCAGGCTATCCCACACAGTCTGTAGTGCTGAACAAGGAGGCACTTTTAAATTTTAAATATTCAGGAAATAAATTGTCCATTAAAGTAAAGATGTTTTTGGTGCTGCTATCATTAATCCAAAGGAGCACACCGTATCAAAGTAGTGCATTAAAGCAGACAAACAACAGCAACAACAAAAAGCAAAGAAAATAAGTCAAGAATAAACTAGTAAATAGGAAGTTTCTACGATGTCTCCAGTGCAGGATCAATATCACCGACTCCTGCAGAATCCAGGATTTTATTTATAGTACTTCCAGCCTTCTACTGGTGAAACCTCTGAGCAAAAGCCAAGCACAGCTGACACGCTGCTGTCCCCACGTCTCCAGACAGCTTGTTTTTACCCGTCAGTGCCTGTTTTGCTACTGCATCAGAGTGAGAAAGGCGCTGAAAGCTGTCAGCCTCCCAGCTGCCATTCACCAGCCTATAGGTAAATGGCAAAATGACCAGCACAAAGCTTTCCGCTTACTTTGCTGCTCGAGTGCATGCCCTCGGTGGAGACAGGCTGAGAAACCAGCACAGATGCTCTGCTGGCTGCTGTGTGCTCAGGGGCAGGGAAAGGCACAGCACAATTCAAACACCCAGTGTTTCCCATCCAGAAATGCCAACAGCTCTGCCTGCTCCTCACCTGAAGCTCAGCTTGCACAGTGGCTGTTTGCCCTCTCCAGCACCAACCAAGATAACAGCTTGTCTCACAAGCACCTTATGAAGTCTGAAAGCTCAGGAGTCCTCATGCAGATGAGCTATGGTTTGCAAATAAAGAACTTATTGAGAGAGCCTGATATGTGATCTTACATAACCCGTGTCCTGGGGAGACAACTTATCTTAACTACCTGATCCAAATGTGGCTGTTTTTTTTTCTGGGGGGGGCTCCCCCACTTAAGCAAGGAGAACTGGAAATGAATACAGACTGATTTAGAGAATTATGAACAATTTGCTGACGTGAGTGATCACCCCATATATGAAAGTACAGGACACCAATGTCAAATGGTCAGAGCAGATTACCTGACTCATGGCAGGTGCATGCACCCACATGATAGATTTTCTCCACACAGTGGGAGATACCCAACACACAGAACTATTTCTCAGGAAAAGAGTGCAGTGTTTGTTCAAACCTCAAACACCAAAGAAGTAACCCAGAAGACAATCGCGGGAATATCCCAATAAAGGAAAAGCAATGATTGCACTTTATTAGATACCCAGGAATTCAACTGTGAAGCAAAAACCACAGGAAATCAAACTTTACTAGTCCCTCTGATCACATTTTTCCCTCTTTTTTTTTTTTTTCATAAAAGAACTCTTACCAAAACTCAACCCTGGTATCAGCACCATCGGGGACCCATTTATCCACTCAAACAAAATAAAACCACCAAAGGTAGATTCAGGAGCACCGTTTGCAGCACAGCTACGACATGTCCTCTCACCTTGCCTATCGAAGTCTTGTTCCCTGAAACCTAGACTTATAAAGTGGGACAGTTCTAAAGGCTATTGCATTTCAAATCATACCTAAGTACCTGTAAACATTACCTTCAGAAAGGAAGAAGCAAAGAGCTTTTGGCTGTTCCTTTTTTCTGCTACATTAAAATGACAAGCAAGATTTATTTTCCTTAATTATTCTGTATATTTTCCAAAACCCTTGCTAGAACACATTAGGTATTCAGGTCTCCTGTGCCTGGCAGACTTGAGGGTGACTGAAGAGCTCATGGCAGCACAGAAGGAAGAGAGGGGAAATCAATGAGGGAAGGGAGATTCTGTCAGACTCTGACAGCTCTTAAGTCTTTGTTTATTTCTATTAACAAAACACCTGGGAGAAAACTTCTTTGAGGAAGATGTCATGTCTGTAGACCATTTGTTAAGATGGGGAAAATGGCTCACAGCTGAGTTTCCAGTGTTCCACCAGGCCGCTGCTTCCAGATGTCATCACTCTACAGTGAAATGAATTACACAGCATTGCTGCACGTTACTTCCCCTAAAATAAACAGGCAGGGAAGTGATCAAAAAAGGCAAAAACACCCCTAGTTTAATGTTCATTCTTCTAACCATCACTGAGAAGAAAAAAACTACATAAAAGAGACAGAAAGCCGTTTTCTCTTAAAATTCACTGCAAGTTTATTTGACTACTCGATCATCCCCAGACATCCTGGATCTATTAACGACTGTTTTATGCCAGAAAAATCCATGTGAAGTGATTTCAGTTAAACTAATGCAGCCTCTTACACTTGCATGTTAAAACGGTTTTACTGCATACTTCAATCCACACAGTTTACTTCAATAATCGAATGATGTCCACATGGAGGAGGGGATCTAAAAGAAACTGAAGAGGATATACAGGTCAAATCCAAAGCAAACTACCTCGTATGGGGTGAGAAAAAGGCCAACTTCCATGTTGCCAACTCCAATCCAACCTCCAAGAGCGACCCAAAACAGCATGAAAAGAATCTGAAGATAAAGGATTTAAGAGGCTGACAATCATAGAATCAAAGAACAGTTTGACTCAGAAGGGACCTCAAAGCCCACAAAGTCCCAACCTCCCACAATGGGCAGGGCTGCCCCCCACCAGCTCAGGCTGCCCAGAGCCCATCCAACCCAGCTTTGAATGCCTTCAGGAATGGGGCAAATAATTGCAAGGTTTGGGCTTGCTTTGTTTTCAGAAAGCCCCCAATACCTGTCACTTATTAAAGGTGATTATGGAGCTCCTCTGCTGACATGCTCAACAGCACACACCTGCACAAACCTCTCATTTCCCTTTTAAGTGTTTCTTGCCTTCCTGTCTTCCTCTTTTATTTATTTATTTATTGCCTCTTTGCAGGTTCCTCATTTACCTTCATACTCAACCATTTAATTTTTAATAAAAGGCTTCAATGTCTATCCCCTTTCTCTTCAAAGGCCCAGTTTTATTCTTCTGCCTCTTCTCAGTCCCCCCCAGCCTAATTGTTATTGTAATTTTCACCTTCAGTAGTTTCATTTGCTTTTTTCTCCATTCTAATCTCTCTGTTTCTGTTTTCCCCTTCTTTACTAAGTCCCTTTCATCCCTCATCTCCCTCTCGCCCCCAGCCAAGCATCCAAACACACAAGGAGCAAGCATAACCAAGCACAGATATGAAAGGGATCATCAAATGCTTGCCCCTACTTATTCAAATATTTGACTTGTAATGATTAAGTTCAAGAAGATCATAAATATTTTTTTATATACCTGTGCACGTCATTAATAAATCCCAGTTTCTGCCTCAATGGCAGGCAGGACTGCAGTTGCTGAGCTGTTTCCTATGCATTACAGGAGATTTGCTCCAAGGTAAAAGAGAGGGATGCCCAAGCTGGGAGCTTGAATTATAAGCAAGGAGATTTCATTCCCCACTGCTGCTTGATTGAAATTCAATGCCTCCTTCTCACCTGCTGCTTTGTGGTGCTAACCTCTCCCCGATGGCCCACAGTTCCCCTCCATGCAAGGCAGAGCAGCTGTGCTCTCACCCAACCTGGGGACCCTCACCACCGAGCTGCAGATGCACATAGGAGGCAGCTCAGCATAGCCTTTTTCAGGGTACATCCTTGCTCTGAGAGCAAAGGCTTCACTCCTTGCCAACCAAGGTGCTCAAAGCTGGCTGAAAAAGGAAACTGACAATGAAGCACTTTTTTTTTTTTTTGACAACCTCCCTGTTTCTGTAAGGGAAGCAGGGAAACCTCTCCATCCCCAGGCATACAGGACAGGCTCCTGCCAGGAGATGCAGCTCCTGTCCTCCTTCTGCAGGGGAGTGCATGCTGCTGTTTAGCATCCCACAGGAAAAGCAGGTCCCGCCAGCACAGCGAGCCCCACAGCAGCAGGCTGCAAGCACTGCACGGGACAAGTTCTGGAAAGCACCCCAAAGCCCCTAATCCTGCTCCCAGTGCTCCCCAGGTGCTTTCCCACAGGGCAGAGCCGCTTGCTGGGACCTCAGAACGGTCTCCTGCCAGGAGGAAATAAATAAATGAAATAAAACACACCCGCGTGCGGGCTCATGCAATTTTAATCAAACTAATGCCTGCAAAAAGGGGGATGGAGGGGCGGGGGCAGGGAGGGATTACGGTGTCACTTGTTCAAAGCTCTCCTGTTTATTCCACATCTGCGATCCCTCCTGAGCTCCCACCGGCAGCAAGGAGCACGAGACGCACAAAGCGAACACGCTGTGCACACCGAGCTGTCTCTTTGTTTTAGTCACTGTCTGCCACTAATGTCAGCCAGAGAGCACTCCTGGGAGTGATGCTTCGCTGCAGCTAATGACACACCAACAGAAGCACGCGGAGAGGGGAATGAGGAAGGCAGGAAACTCAGCACCCCAAAGGGCACATTAAGGAGCAGCAACAAGGAGCATGGAGCTTAGACCTGCTTCCATGGGGTTGGGAGGAGGGGTGCCAGGAGCGTACCCTACACCCTACAGGCTAGGGGACGTGAAGCATCTACAGCAATAAGAAGGGGAAGGCAGCAAAGCAACAACGCTGATGCTCACCTGTCCTACGGGGCCCATGAGGAACCATTTGGCGAAGCTGGCCCCAGCTCAGTGCACCAGCCCCCTCTGATGCTCAAGAGCTGACAACTTGGCACAGCCAGCAGGAGCAGGACCCTGCAGGGCTCAGGCCTGGGCCTCAGGCACTGGCCATCATTCCTCGATGGGGATTAAAGCCAGGGAGATGGGAATTTCAAACACGCAATGGGCAAAGCTCTGTGCATTCCCCACAGAGGCAAATAATCAGGTGCCAAGAAGATTAACCCAAAGAAAACACTGGCAAAATCTGCTGAAGAAGCTGCTGCTGCTCCTCCCAGAGGAGCACCAACCTGACAAGCAGGGACGAGGGCAGCGCTCACGTGAGCAGCAGTGACTATTGCCAAACACAGACTCCTGATTTTACACAGCTACACAAGCGGCATGAACAATTTTGTTGGCCCAACAGTGCAACAGGACCTCACTGAGAGCAAATTGAGAGGCTGCCCCGACTTGCAGGCAGGCACAGACAGTGCACATGCTGGGATGCACATTTTAGAAAGAGACTCTCTTTGCGAGCTGCCAGCGGGCTGGTGACTGGGAGACACATTTATACGCTGCCTCTTTGATGGCCACATGTGTCACAACAGGCTTCAAGTGACATGTCGCCAATGCCAGTGCTGCTGTTGCAGAGTACGGCTGCCTGCAGCAATATCACCTTGGGCTGTGATGCTGTCATGTCTCGTAAGCCTAACCAGGTTAGGTTCTTGGTAGCACAGAAGGGGGCTGTCCCACTACTCCAGGCACACATCCCAACAGCAGTCCTGCATCCTGCCTGTCACTAGAAGGACCAGCATTTCTGTCCCAATGATGTTACCCAGCAGATGATGAGGGATGGGATGGACCCAGGCTCCGGTCATGCAGGGCCCCACAGATGTGAGTCCAAGCCACGAAACTGCTACCTATCCCACCACACCAATAGCCGCCCGATTCTTCCTCTCCCCTTCTCTCCATTGACATCAGACCTTTGGCAGGAGCCTCTTGAAGCTGATGAGATCTGACAAGTCCAAAGTCTCTGAGGATAGGCAGGCAGCAGACACTGCTCCGGCCGCAGACATAAGGGAGTGGAAATGATCTGAGAGCAAAGAGTGCCAGCATCTCATTTCCTACCGCTCACCAGCCAGTTACTCATAAAGTCACTTCAAAAGGATCTCCTCAAAGCATACAATGCTGCCTCCTACTTCCCAGTCGCAAAGGGAGAGGAAGAAAGGGTGGGAGGCAGCGCAGCAGTGATTACTGCATCCCAATGGCCCTGGCTGAAGGCAGCACTGAAACCCCACTCTCTTGGAATACCAGGCTCAGAAGCCTGAAATAGTACCCAGGATACTGAGGAAGGACCCCGGAAAGGATGGCAAAGAGCCCCTGTGAGGCCCACAGCAGGAGAACAGCTGGCAGTGGTGGTGCCCTGTTTCCAGTGGGCCTCCTCCCACTGCAGGAGAGAGTGAGCACGTTCCTGCTACCCCACCTAGCCACAGTCCCTAGGTCGTCCATCCCTACACACAGCCCTCCGTGCTCTAGCACCTCCTGGATGCCACTCTCATACACATCCCGCTATTCTTAACCACCTGCATAAGATCTTCCCACCTGCTACTTCCACACTCCCTCCTCCTCCTCTTGCCTTCCCATCCCTCTTTCTCCCTGCCTTTCACTAGATTCCAACTCCCAGCACAGCACTCTGATGATCACCAGCTTCCCCATCCCAGCATGGACAGAAGTTCCTCCATTCACCTGACCAAGAACTCTGTCTTGGCTCACTGTGCATCACAGGAAGAGGAGGCAGAAGCCCTTCATACACAAGGACACTGGTCCCACAGGGCCACTTGTGCCAGTGCCACATCCTCTGGATGCATTCACATACTTGTGTGCCAAATAAGGCTTTCTGGATGACTGGCAACTTCAGCTCCTCTCCAGCTTTTTCCCTGCGTCCAAGCACAGAACTGCCAGGCGGGTCATCCCAGCACACAGCCATCACCTGCTGTTTTGCAGAGAGGTTTACAAGTAGACAGGTGGCATCTGTACACCAAAGGGAGCTTAGAGGTGACAATGCACTGCCAGAGGGCCACTGGTCATCTGAGGTACGCTGACATACTGGATAACAAGGCTCCAGTGCCTCATGTTAACCCTCTAATTTAACAACAGCCTCACATGAAACCTCTTAATGAAACCTCTAAAGCATGGTTACCTGCTGCTTTGGGACATGCTTTCGGTTTCCACCCCACAGTGCAAAGCAGCAGGTGGACTTTGCACCTTCTCACCCTCAGCAAGAAGAAACATGGTATTACAAGTTACAATCACAACACCCATTTTGTAAAGGATGGTTCCATAAACACTATGCTTTGAAGGAGAGGCTGGGAAATCTGAACAAGGACTGAGAAGGTCTGACGTCCCCAGGGCAGTCATCCCTAAAGCACCACCTCTTTGCAGAGCCCTGCAAAGCAGTGCGAATAAAGCCCGACAAGGTGCGATGTGCTGAAGAGTCAGGGAGCCAGAGTGCGAACATTGAAATGCTGCCATCCCATCAGGGATGGAGATGCTGGTCGTGGTGCTCTTCCCATCTGAAGGCAGCACAGAAATCCAGAACTGGGGGAAGGCATTAGCGTAACCACACTGTGGGGTCAGCTAGCAGGCTCAGGGGCCGGGTGGGATGGGGGAGGTAACAGCCCTTCCCCAAGGGACAAAGCAGCACTCTCAGGGTTCTTGTTGCTCTGCTCCCCACTACATCCACTTGCAAACAGCTGTCTGGAAGCATTGCCAATCAGCGCTGCCTGGAATAACATTACATTTCCCCCCATCTCTGATGTGCTATCTTCTTTCTTCCCCACCTCCAGCTGCTGCTTTCCTTCCACCGCCCCCAGGCTGGAAAGCAGTAATGCATTCCTTCATTTTATCCAGGATCTACTTTTCTAATAACGTAAACAATTTACTTGTAACCCATGCAAAAGAAAAAAAAATTAAATACAGTTAAACCCACTTAAAATAAATACTTGCTGAAGGAATATCAGCTGGAGACTGCTCTCTGACTTATAATAATCCCACTGCGCCCAGGGAAATCCTCTTAAACCTATATCAGATAAAGATTGTAAAACTGTTATAGGGCTAAACTGACAGGGCAGCTACACAGTCAAGATGGAAAAATGTCTCTCCCACCAGCTTTCTATGCCCCAACTCAGCTTCAGTCCTCTTCCCAGGACATCAGGAGAAGTCATCCTGCATTGGGTCTGCACCACAGGGCAGTTGGCAGTGAGGAAACTGCCAGAGTTTGGGGCAGAGCTGCACGCTGCTCAGCAGCAGGCAATGCCCTTCCCCTCCGGTGCATGGGGGCTTTGTCATTCACCACCAGCCCTGATTTCCCTACAACACCCAAGGAAAGCATTGGCATCCTGGGAAGATCATGGAGCAGATCTTTCTGGAAGAGATGTTAATGCATGTGAGAGATGTGACACTGAGATGTGACACTGAGGGTGATCTGACACAGCTTTACCATGGGCAGATCACACCTGACCAATGTGTTGGCCTTCCTGGATGGAGTGATGTTATGGGCAGACAAAGGAAGGGCAACTGATGTCATCTCCTTGGACTTGTGCAATGCGTTTAACACAGTCCAGCACCACATCCTTATCTCTAAATTGGAGAGATAAGGATTTGAAGGGTGGACTGTTTAGTGGGTAAAGAGTTCATCTGATGGTCATAGCCAAAGGGTTCTGGTCAATGGCAGGAGGGTTGGACACAGATGATCGTTAAGGTCCTTACCAACCCAAGTCTTTCTATGATCAGCTGCAGGAGCAGCTGCCCTCACCTCTCTGGGCAGCAGATTGACAGGAATGCAGAGCAATCCAACCAAGTCTGGCACCAGAGAACTGAGCAATTCTCAAGGGAAAATGAAGACAAAAGGAGAAGGGAAAAGGAGCAAGCAGATGAAGATGTCCCCAGAGAAGGAGCAAAAAAATTGGGCAGCGTAGAGTGCAAAATTTTGCCGTTATCAGAAAAAGGGCCAGCTCCACTGTGGGATTTCTCGGCGTCGCAGCTGGCTGAAGCTTCAGGGACTGTCCTCTGCTTTCAGAGTTCACCGAGCAATTGCTAAGAGCAGGGACGGCTGCCATATGCTGCCAGCTGCACTCCACATTAGTGCTGAGAGGCTGTCAGGAGGTGGGGGAGCAGAGCACTCTGGACCCCATCAGTATGGCAGAGCTGCCAGAGATGCCAGTGGGGTAAGTCAGCAGGCACGGTGCAGACCCTAGGGCAGAGCTACCAGGCTGCCTGCTACCTGTCACACGCAGGGATGCACGACAAAGAGACTGTGCCCCACGGCCACCATCATCCAGGCAGCCAGTACAGCTATGGAAGGAAAGGTGAGAGCCTCTGCAGCCTCCTTCATTTGAGGAAAAGAGGCTGGGACAGGCCAGATGGCCAGGCTAAAGATTTTTCAATCTCACCTTAAAAACCTTTGCATCCTTTACCTCTTATTTACAATGAACATCCAGACATGATGGCAATCTACGTAAGCAGCCTATAACCTCCCATTGCTCTTCTCAAAGCAACAGACTGAAAGGCATCCTATTTATAAATAGGACATTTAGGACTACCAAAATATCTCATTTTACAGGGAACTGGCAAAGCACACAGGGGAAAAACTGGCAGGACAAGCAATACGGGCACACAGGCTGTTGAGCATGGTGCTAGCAGCAGAGGATGGCAAGCCTTGCATGGGCACCCAGATGAGCTCCCCATTCCCATTGGGTGACACTGAGCAGAGCTAAGTGTGCCCCAAACCACCGTGAGATCAGGCTGGAGGTTGCAGCCCTGAGCCTCCTAGAACCAGGCTGCTGTAAGCTCTTCTTTCCAAGACTGTTTCAGCTGGCCAGTTCCACTTTACTATTCAAGTTCAACACTGCACAGAAACCTACCCAAGCCAATTGCTGCAATTCTTCACTGGCTGAAGGCACATTTGCATTTCAGCTGCTGTACTTCCCTTTATGACAGGTAAAAGACATCATAAGTCTAGGAAGGAGAGAGTGCAATTTGAAGGCCTAAAGGCTACAGCCAAGAGCAGAGCGCTGTGCAATCACCTGAGTCTGTATTCATTTCCATTTTTAGAAATGCATTTTAAAATACATTTTTTTTTCCTACAGTGCCTATGCACAAGCATACAGACACACAGAAAAAAGGACATGCACTCCCACCATGAACCTGTTCCACATGTCAGCTCAATTTTAAGAAGTACCCCTTCCTGAAAAGGGTCAGCGTAGGCAAAACATATGGAATGCAGTGATGTGACCCCAATGTGTATCATGTCAGGTTTCCCAGGAAGGGTTGGTGGGTGGGTAACAACAAAGGATTTGTTCCATGATTGAAAGGCCAAAGGTGCCATGCAACCAGGCTGCTTGTGGCCACAAGGAACAGGGCAGGATGATGAGGAAGGGCAAAAAATGCCACAACACTAAGAAGGGAGACAGTAGACACAATGGGTTATCAATTTGTTCAGGTATGGTCTAGCTAAAATTTGTTCTATTCTGCCAGCACATACAGAAGCATAGAGATACGTAATACGATAAAAAAAAAAATCGGGAAAGCAATTCCAATGTGAAAGGAGCCTGCACAACGCAACAAAACAGGAGTAATTGGAAGCATTTAGCAGGAAAAAATAGCAACAGAGGATGAGATAAAGATGCACACAATAATGAGTGAACCTTCTCCACCAATGCGAGGACTCTTGGAGAGATTTCTGTTACAAGCTTTCAGTTACAACCTGAATGGGACCCACAAAAAGGTATTGTAAAAAGCACATGGAAGAACTAGCCCATGCAATTCATTGCCAGATTGTCTACAGCTAAAGCCAAGATTAAAAATAAAAAAAAGAGAGGGAGGGAGGGAGACTGGCTGTGTGAGTGGGTCTTAGTGCCTTCCTCTCGCAGCAGGGTCACAGCTGGCAGGGCCCGCTGCCCCAGCCCGGCAGCTCCTGCTATCTGCACTGCTTCCCCAGGGCAAAGCCAGTGCAGAACTGGAGCAGCACTACTTCCAGGATGCGGGGCTGGAAACGAATCCTGTTCAGGATCATTACCAGGCAGAGCAGAAATATAAGCCTTTGTTCCTAACTCCCCTTATCTGAGGAGCTCAAAGCACTTTACAATTATTTAGCTTAGACTTTGTGAAAGGCTTGTACGCTATTATCCCTAATTTCACCAGCTGGAAAGCAGGGAGGGAGATGGGGAGAGACAGCAAGCTGGCAGCATGGTGCAGGGGAGGACTCAATGCCCAGAGCCTCCCAGCCCCACATTGCTCCAGAAATTGGGTGCTGTGCTCCGCTGCTGCCATTGCCCAGGCTGTGTCCATAGGAAAGGCTGGAGGTAAATGTGTTTACCTATTCCCGTCCCTCCCTTGTTATCAAACACTCCCTCTCCATACACAGGAATAGAAAGAAAAAGCAGCAGTGTAGCTCAAATGTTTTTTCTTTTTTCTTTTTTTTTTTTTTTTCCCTTCTTCCATGTGAAGAAGGACAGTAAGAACAAAATACCCTGTGTCTGGCTGCAGAGGACCACCTAGGAGAAGGTATTTGATTTTTTTTTAATTTTATTTTTTATGCCAGCTAAAGGGGAATTTGAAAGCGAAGGACATTTTACTCCTCTGGGGAACTAATTAGTGCAACAAGCACAGCCCGAACAAGTAAAGAAGAATATAACTCACAGAGCAGGAATTTCAACAATAACCAACCCTAGAACTTACGTTAGTTAATTGACTGCTTGGCCAAACAAAACATACTCATGCTTCACAGAGGTAGCAAAGCCACTGCAATGGCCTCAGACTTCCCAGTCTCTCTAAGATTAGAATCTCCAGATTTCACTTTCATACATGAAGTGGAGCAACAGAGATAAACTCCTGCAAACTCCCAAAAGAAATGAGAAACATGAAATACAAGAAATAGGCCAGAAAAAAAAAAAAAGAGTTCAGAAGTAGGTCCTTTTTTCTCGGAAATCACCCATGTTATGACATTTTTTAGAAATGACATTCCCATTTTACACCTTTCCTTAAACACCCTTCCATACCACCTGGTGCCTAATACTGCTTTCTACTGCCCCACTGCCAAGTGATGTATTACAGCATAACACAGGGTGGAAGGGACCTCCTGCCCAAGCAGCATCAGCTATAAGTTCAGACCCAGATTCTCACTTGATCCTTGTTAGGTGCTGAAAACTCCTAGAGAAGTGGAGGTGTGTTACATTTCAGAGCAGTCTGAATATCTTGCTGCGGATTTCTGTCTCGTGACTCATTCTTCCACCATGCACAGCTGCTAGGGGTCTGGTCTCTGTCTCCCCCAGGACATAACCTGCTGGCATATGTGACACTTCCCCCCTGTCCCTCAGGGGGAGAAATAAGAAAAGGCAGCACAGAAGGAAGCACCTACCCAAACCAGTAGAACCCTGTCTGCGCGATTGCTGTCTTTTCCTTTGACACCTCCCTCAGGGAAGCCACCTTCAGCTCACTTAACAGCTGGAATCACCCACAGCCACTGAGGTGACCCCAGGCCCCCAGGGCAGCTGTTGCTCTCCCCAGCACAGTGAAACTGGGCGAAGGCATTCTCCCTCTGCTCTGCGCACAGACAGATCACGTATGGCACTTGACAAAGAGGAGAAGCTGCTGGCAACAAGCAGCAGCAGCTGTTACAGGCAATAAAAGTTCACTTCATTCTTTTTGCCCATTACGTCCCCTTCAGCTCTCCACAGACAAGTTCTTGAGATTTTTGGTTGCCAGTTTAACCAGAGAACAACCCTCTTTTCTCAAAAGCCTGAGATGCACTTAGCTCCTTCCCTTCCAATGCTGAGTGTTTGGCCTGTATAAATCTTTACCTCCAGCTTCTGATACTGAATGCCAGAACAAGAGGCAGCAGGTCCAAACTTGGACACAGGAGGTGCCAACTGTTTATCAGAAAGCAGTACACTGTGCAGGTGACAGAGCTCTGGCACAAGTTGCCTACGTAGATTGTGGATGAGGGAGCCACTGAGCTTATGTTAATCCTCTCTGCCCTCCTCTCATCCAACCTTGGGAGGACAGGAAGGCCAGTGACCATCCCTGCAGGCACCAGCCCGCTCCTGCCTGCTGCTGAAGCCAAGTGCTGTTTGGCTTCCAAGTCTGCACCAACCACTCCTCCTCACTCCACAATACCTTGGAGGTTGCTATGCAATCTCCCTGTCCTGAATCCTTTCATATTTTTTTTGCTTTAACTTGATGCTGCTTCCCCAAAAATACAGAGTTCAAGAGCTGCCACCTCCTCAAGAGCTTTGAAAGGCTTTCTCCCCGCTCTGTTGCTACCTGTTAAAGGAAAACCTCAAAGCTTGATTTCTTCCCTCAAATCAGTTACTTTCTGAAGAAGAGCTCAATGTTTTTTGGAGCACTGATGAATAAAAAACCACTGAGATAAAAGTCTGAATCATCTGAAGAGGTTAGACCTGGGCCTCTTGGCTGTTATCTAAGTAAGCGTACAAGCACACAAACAACCCACTGCAGATACAGAGCGGAGTAGAAACTTGCAGTGACTCACGCACTCTGAAGTAACCACCGTGTGCTCACTTCCACCCCTCAGCAACACACAAGTTTATTTACCCATCAACATAAGACGAGAAGCATGGGCCATAATCTCAGACTGCGCGGTACTCCTGCTGCTTCACCCAAATTACTGCACAGAAACACCTAATCAGCCACTATGGAAATAACCTGACACTAAATGCAAAAGTAAGGCTCTCTTCAGTCAGCCTAGAGAAAGATACCTTAACCTAAACGAAGATGGGTTGCTCTCCAGGTTTGTCCCTCTGTCCTCTGACTGGAGATACTGCCTCAGCAGCTAGCTTAGGCAACAGGCATGACATTAGATGAGACAACACTTCCGTAGAAAAAACCTTCCCCACCCCCACAACAAGCTTCAGCAACTTCATACTGGCCTTGGGGAACTGAACTCTATCAGCTCCACTCAGAAGGCAAACAATGGCACTGCAGACTTTGTATGTGGGCTTAATCCTTTCTCATAAATCAATCACAAGGCCACAGCTCCACAACATCCTGCAGAATTGCACCTGTGTTTTTTTGTTGTTGTTGTTTGTTTGTTTTGTTTTTTGCTGCCTCGCTCAGCACCTGCAATTCATCTAAGATGTGTTAGGTGGAAGAATACAGGACGTCTCACAGCCTGAGCATAACCTTTTCTTCCCAATGATGCTGTCCAGGAGGAGAAGAGAGGTAACAGATGAAGAGAGAGACTTGTTTTTGAAGCAATTAAAGTGAGGACTCATGAAAAACATTGAACTTCGGTATACATTCCCCTATAGCAGAAGGTCCTTGAACCACATTACTGGCCTCATTCCTACCTTAGGTGAGATCAGTGCTCGTGACACATGCCTAAATTCAGATCAGTGGAGATTACAGTCCCTAAAAGTGCCTAGGAAGAACTGTTTACTCCAGGCTATCATGGAATCAGCAACGCTGGAAAAGGCCACTAAGATCCTCTAGTCCAGTCATCAAACCATCACCACCGTGGCCACTATATCATGTCCCTCAGTGCCACAACTACTCTCTTCTGATGTCACATCAGAAGAGCAGTACTAGATTCTAGCCAAGATCCCTAGCGAATAAAGGAACCTCATGATCAAACATCAAAAATGGGAAAGGGACAACCAGCCACCCATAAGGTGCACTGGGGTGTATTTTGAAGCCCAACTAGCTACCAGCTTTTTTTTTTTTTTAGTAATCACAGAAGTCCTTGATGCTGCTCAGACAATAAGAGCAAAGACACATCCCAGCCACTGCTGCAAACCAAGATGAGCTAGTGCTAAGAACAGCCCATGTGTGAGCCTGTACTGCTGTCTCATCCAGCCCCAGCAAGCACCCCATCACAGGGCTGTATGCCTGGGTGAAAAGAGGGAAGACTCTTCCCTCAAGCCATGGGGCAAAGCAACTCAAAGACCCCAGAGCAGTGAGCCTAAAACTATCCACACATAAACAGAGAGATGCTAACAAACCTGTCTCCCTCCAGTCTTTTCTGCTGCCAAAAAAGAGCCATTCAGTCTAATGAGTCAATTAAAAATTCATAACTGGATGAAAGAAAAAAGTTTGGTTCTGTTTCTGAGAAAATGAGAATGATAACTCTCATACGTAGCACTCGCGTAGCTCTTCTTGACTAGGGTCTGTAGCAATGAAGCCAGCTTGAAAACTCACCACCTGTAACAGCTGACCCTTGCGTGCAGGCCCTCACACACAGATTCACTGCCAGAACACAGGGCTTTGGAGGCACTTCACAATGGCTCCCAGCATTGCTTTCAGGCATGCTGCACCAGCAAATAAACTGTTTCTTTTTAAGTGACAGGGTGGCACTCACAGTCCTGGAGCACAGTGCAGACACAGCTGTACCTATAGTTGAGCTAAGCTGCAAAAGGTGCCAGTGGGAGAAGGGCTGTGGGAAGCAGCACAGGCTGGAGGTGTTCCTATTACCCTTCTCTCTGTGAGGGCTTGTCCTTCACAACGCATCATGGGAGAGCACAAAAGAACTCAGTTTCTGCCAGAGTTTCATTAAATCCTAGCAAACACCTGCATAGCTATACACTCAAAATGCAGGTGACCTGAAATTACTTCTGAAGTGGATTTTTGGAGATGAATTAAGCTAAAGCAAATTAGGGCCACACACTCTGAGTGTTAGCATCCACGAAGGGGCATAATGCGATTTAACTAATCCACTAGAAGTTACTTTAGATCAATTTCCTTGACTATCCCTGACACACGTAAGCCCTGAAGCTGATGCCCTCAAAGCTCAATCCCTGGATGCCTTCAGTGCCGAGACTCAAGTTGCACATGCTCTGTACCAGTAGCAAGGGTGGGACAGAGCACAAGTATCCCATCCAGAAAGCCAAGGGCTGCCCACCAAGGAAGCTGCTGAGCAACGAGTAAAACTCAGAAGGCGCCAGTTCCTGAGCCCCAAGGACACAAAGACAGCATGAGACACACTGGCTATACCTACCCACATCCTTTCAGCACTGTACTCCACATCCTTGGCTAATACCAGTCCTCTCCTTTCTTCTGTGCTCTCCTCTGCTGCTCAGATGCTGACTTCTTGTGATGAAGCTTCCTGGGAGATTAACCCAGTACAAACCTCATGGACACTACCCCACTCTGTTCCCAGGCACTTTTTGTTTCACTCCCCCAGGTGCTGTGCTGTGCCAGCCCTCATTCAGATTTGTTTGACTGAGGAGCCACAGATCTACATATCTGAAGCAAGTCACCTAATTAACGGAGTATTGAGGTGTAGACCTCCCCGCTCAAGAAGCCACTCACTGACAGTACATGGGAAGGCAGCCACCAAAATAACTATCTGAACTGCAGCCCTTGGGGCTTCTTTATATTGAGACAGTGAGTGGGAGAGTGGTTTTGCTACGGGCACAATAAAGATTAAAGGAGAACAGGGTGAACACTAAGTGGAAGGGCCATGCAAACTTAGTGGGCTTACAGTTGTATAGTTTCTTCTGCTTCTCCACCCTGCTGCCTCCCTATCATCAGTACCCTGTGGGTCCAAGTCCCATCCCCTTTCCAGAGAAGACACCATCAGGCAGTGCTCAGAGCCTAAGAACTCCTTCTATCCTAGGTGCTAGGATGTGAAACAGTAGCTGTTGGGCTATGGGACACAGACTACGTATCACAGACCTGGAGATGAGCACATCTTCCCATGTGCAATGGGAAGCCCGCCTGCATCTGTACAGGCTTGAGACCTACACGTGCCCTTGTGCCACTGTGTACAGAACAGCACGTACTCCCTGGTAGCTTTACCATCACCTTGATGCTACCAGTAGAAAAGATCAGCCAGCCCCCCCAGAGCAAGCTGTCCTTCGGGACCCACCTGTCAGGTTCGTCTTGGCACTGTAGCTCCCAAAGTACCTCTCATCAGTGTTGGGCGTGTGGCACTCGTATTCCCCGGCGTCCCGGTCCTGCAGCTCCGTGATGTGCAGCAGCACCGCGTCCCCCTGCACCCGCTCCACGTAGATCTCCTGGGCACGCACCCGTTGGGTGTAGATGGCGTAGGGGAAAGAGGGGTCGGCGGTGCTGACGATCTGCACCTCCCTCTCAGGGGCTGAGGGCAGGTAGATGGACCACTGGAAGGTCTGCTCCGCTGGGCCCTGGTAGCCGCTCACTTTGCACCACAGCGTCACATGTGAGCCCTCCGTGCGGTAGAGAGGCCCCTCCTGCACTGCCACGTGCCGTTGAGCAAAGGCCATGCCTGTGGGAAGAGAGCAGAACAGCATTACTTCCCGGCAGGCTGCCTGCGTGTCTCCCTCCAAACACATCACAGCCACAGCTGGTGGAAGCCCCACCTGCAGCCTTCCACACCACACACAGGGCCACTGTGTGGCTGGTGAGGCACTCTCTTGGCACCAGTGAGGTGACACTGGCTAATTGGTGGGACAGAGCAGAGATGTGCATAAAGGAGAAGCTCTCCTCCTCAGCTCACAGGAGAAGCACAGCAAGAAGATGGCAGCTCCATCACACGCCTGTAGCATGAGGCTTTGTGGGGGGGCTCTGCTCTGATCAAGGCTGCACACTTTCAGCACTGCTCTGTCCCCTCCACCACACAGCCATCGTTTTGTTTCACCATGCTCCCACCCTCCTTGGGTTTCAGGTTGTAAGCCTCCTCCTCCCTCAGGAAGCCTCCAGCTGGTACAAAATCCCACTGTTTTTTGCTCAAATCCAGCACGCCTTCCTTCTCCAGCCTCTCAGTCACACACATGAAGGCGTACCAGGATACCACATTCCTAGCACTGCCTTTCCAAGCCTATTCAAAAGGAGCGTATCTGGTACGTAACAAAAACAAAGTTAATGGAGGGAGTGGGCACATTACACTCTAAGGCTCACCGCCCCTGGCTGTTGGAAATCGAGACCCGGTATTGCACGCTGTATACATGCAAAGTCATACAGCTCCCAACAAAGACAGGGCAGCAATTTGCTGTATTTTTACACAGATTATGGATGGCTGGCCCTTGGGCTCATGGCACATTACCAGCACAGCCCTCCAGGGGCCAGATAAATTACAGCAATCTATCTTGTTTGTTGCTGCATCAAAGGCTAGAGGTCTGGAGACCACGGTGGGTGTTCATTGGTTATTGAGTTACCAGCAGTATGTGTGCATGGTGAGGCCAATCACCCTGGCTTCTCTGACTGCTTGCTTTCCATCATAAAACAGCAATAAGCCGATTTAAGCAAGTCCTGCATAATCACGTTTGCAAATTTCATCCTCCCCACGTTTGTGTGCACACATGGTGATATTTTTGTTTTCCTTCTAATTTTTGACAACAACATTCAAGACCAGAGAAGAACTTCATCCTTCAAAAGCTTGTAACTTGCAAGCAAAGGCATCCAAGGATTACTGGCTCCATCTCACCCTCTGGCCATCAGTGTCCAGACAAAGTTTTTCTTGACTGACACCCTGGATGGGAGCCAGGAGTAATGGTTCTTACCAGCTTAAAGCAAATGGTGAAAAATGGGTTCAGCATGTCCATCAGGCCATGCAGCTGAACAGATGGAGTGCAATTCAAACTATTAACTTGGGCTCAGCTAACTGCTGCTCCAAATTACGTTTCTTTTTACTCTTTATGAAATAATGTGATTTTGAGAGATGGATGGGGAAATCTAGCACATTTGAACAGTGAGAGGAATTGCAGAGGCAAGTGGACTCTTCCCTTTGCTCTCCATCCAGTCTTTTCATTCCAAGGACAGATGCCTCCAGAGACAACAGACATCTACAAAGCAGTCAGCCTCTTCTCTCTCCTTACAAAGACCAACAGACAAAGCAAACACTACTGCCTTTCAAGTGAAGAACTGTTTTTAAAACAGGAAGGGCAAGATCTTTATTGCATACAAAGGTAGCTTGGAATACACATTTGGTAGGCACATCTTAGCCTTACTGCAGCATTCAGACACCCTGCTTGCAAGAACAATTAAAATTGCACCACCATGCAAATATGCAGCAGCAGAAATTAACAGTTGCAAAACAAACAATCATTTGGTTATTTCTTAGTTTCTAAGTAGATGACTGTTGTACAGTTGTTTTTTCTCTAGGAATGCTTTAAGGAGTTCTCCAGCCAACCCATTGGAAAACAATGCTCTAT
This sequence comes from Cyrtonyx montezumae, assembly GCF_038088225.1. Lineage (NCBI taxonomy): Eukaryota > Metazoa > Chordata > Aves > Galliformes > Odontophoridae > Cyrtonyx > Cyrtonyx montezumae. The sequence goes on from NW_027072034.1 coordinate 72,060,858, forward strand.
CAGGGACTGACCCTTCCTAAGCTCACAGGCAGAACAACCACCCCAGGGATACACAGTGTGGATCTCCATGACCCCTCGTGTGCAGATAGGATCCCATCAGCTGCACACCCAGCACTAAGGTGAGCCTCCTCCTTCCCTTGCCAGAGGCTTTTGGGAACTGTCAGAAAACAGTTCTCAAATGAATAATGTAACTGACAAAGGGAAGAAGAAAAACAATCAGCTTGAGACAGGCATCCAACACTAGAAGAGCTCTCCCCAAATGGTTAACTTCTTGTGTGGTGAAGTATGCTTGGCAGTTTTCAAGCTCTGGGAATTGCTGTATTCAGGCACACACAGTATCAAATTGCATTTCTTAGTGAGCAAGCGTTTTGATTAGTGAAAATAATATGCCAAAGATCCCATTTTAAACTCTTATCTTGTCCTCTTGAAGTGAGAGAAGAGCTCACTGAAAGAAGAGTTCTGCGCTCCACACCTCTCCTTGGAAGCCTAGGAGACGATTAAGGTTGGCATTTGGCTGGTACTTCAGTGGCACAGCTGGCTTTTAATTGCAAATCCAATATAATTTACTGACAATGCAAGGGCTGACACAGAGGAGGTAGAAAGCCAAGAGCAACTTTAAAATTAATAAGAAGTGATATGTTCATGCATCTGCTTCCCCACCCCTCCCCCCCCCCCCCAAAAAAAAAAAAAAAAAAAGCCCCGCAAATATTGCATGCTCTAGAGGAAGCACTCCCTGATCCTTATCCCTTCCAGATAAGGGCTGATGTCAGGGGCCTTTTGAGCTAAGAGCAAGCAAAACAACAGCTGGGCAGCCCCTCACACTTCTGCTGGTGTTCCTCTCTCCCAGGCCCCACTTTGGGGGAAGGTGCATGGGGAGAGGAGGTCTCATATGACATGACGATAAGGCTCTGGGTCACATTGCAAGGGGATGGGCAGATGCTAACTACCAGCACCTCTCATGAGCTCAGCAGGGTCCACAGGCTGCGGTTTCATGCTGAGCAGCTTGGAAAGGCAAGCAAAGAGGGGATAGCTTCAGCAACACAGTAGGGTAGAAATGCAACTCCTGAGCCACCCAACTGTTCGCAAGCCGACTCACAGCCAGAGATTTCAGTGCCTCTCTGTTCAATCAGCAGGCCAGAAAGGAGTGTTGAGTATCCCTGTCAGCTAGACACTTCACCCAGAATAGCTGTAATTCAGTCTTTTCAGAGCCAACACCCTCCCAGTAATGTCAACTGGCTACAAGCAGAGCTAACCTTTCCACGGGGAGACATGCAGAGCTCAGGTGCTCAGGCACAATTGGTCCCATCATATGCATGATCTGAAACACTTCGATGATGGCACCTTTCAGAAGGGGCCAAACACTTATTGTTTGGGAAGGAGGTGGACCTCCAGTTTCGTTTTAGATGAACAGGCACGCAAACCTGCATCTGAGAACACTAACACAGGGCTTATCACAAGGCACTAACTGCTATGACGTAAAGACAACTATGCAAACACTCTAACACAGCATCAAAACACCAATAACAATTAGGGAAGAATCACAGATTCACAAAGGTTGGAAGACCACTAAGGTCATCTAGTCAATCCAGCACCACCACGCCCACTAAGCCATATCCCTTAGTGCCAAATCTGCAATGAATAATTAGAAGCTTCTTGCAAAACACTCCTCGCGTCACTTGAAAGCGTGGATCATGCCTGCACTGCACCTGAAGGCCCCATAGCAAGCTGCATCAAGGTATCTTAGAAAACAACAGTCATTGCCAGCATAACATTAATTGAAAAGAGAAACTTATTAGTATTATCCTGGGCCTGTAGGCACTAGAGAGCAATTTAAAAAATCTTCATATTTTCCATATCGTCCAGAAATGTAAGGCGGACAGCTCTGAACACCAAATGGATTACACAGCTTGAGGGGCTTTTTCTACTCCTGCAGCTTTACAGCAGTACTCCATCTCTTGGAGGCTCTAAACCAGTATTTGTCAATAACTGAACTACATGCTAATAAGCCTAAATTCTCCTTAAAAAATTACTTTGTGCTGTTGACTACAGTTAGCAGACAGTAAACATTTCCAAACAGATCCCTCTTTGTCCTCTCATTGTTGCCTACACAAATACATGGAGCACATTTGTAGCTTCTTTTGTTGTTCCTATTGTTTGTTCAATTTATGGGTTTTACAGAAAAAGTTTGAGAAGAGATAACAAGGACAATAAATGGTAGAGAACAGTCTTTAGCAGGCAGGCAAGGTCTGGAAAAATGATTGTCAGATAATAAATGATCTGATAGAGGTCTGTTCAATTGCACATACCATGGAGAGGATGGTCAAGAAGTAACCATTTACCAGCTCTTCCTGTTCAAAAATCAAGGACTGTCAACCAAGATCGATCAGGTCCCATTTCACAACAAAGGAGGCAATTCTTGCAATTGCACACAGCTGAACTAGGGATCTCCTTGGATCTCCAAGGAACACTGTGAATATGGAAAAGTTACACAGGTTCATACTGGGATGGGAATTATCTTGAAGAGGACTACTAGGTAGGTCAGATCCTACCTAGGTAGGTAGGTACAGATCCCATCAGGTTTGGGAAGTTCCCAAGATGAGCTAAGACTCCATATTAGAGCTGTCCTCGTGCCCCTTTATCACCCATGTAATTGCAGGCCATACCCTTCAGCCATACAGCCACATCTGACCTGCAGGCTGAGCTACAACAGGAGATAAAAAAAAAAAAAGGGCACCATTTCAGCTTTTTCTCTATCAGCATATCCACCTTAGTTCCAAACATGGCAAACAGAACTGGCTGTCCCCAGACATACTCCATACTAAAGCAGGAAGCATCACCTGTGTGCAGAGCATGGAAGGGGAGCACACATAAACCTTGTTTGGGTATGACAAGGGAACATCTACACGAGACCACAGGAGCAGGCAGGACTTTTCCAGTAAAGAAGACAATTCTTACCCATGTGCTAAAGAGCAGTTAATGCTAAAAACAACTACTTCCTAGCTCTAGTGAGGCTCCAGGCATGCAGCATCCACAAGCAGGTGCCAAGCACACCATGGTGCTAAATTCTACTGTAATCCCCATGGGTGATCCCACTACAACAGCCAACACCAAAACAGGGCCAGTCTTCTAGAGAAGCACACCTGCTATTCTGTGAAGTCTCCTGTTAATGTGCACAAATAAAAATTAGGTTTGAGCTTAATTTTTGCATTAATGAGTCACAGCAGGGAGAATCTCTGTATGCTGCAACCTGCTGCCAGATGGAAAGAACAATGCTATCAGAAGAAAACATGCAGCAAATCCCTCTGTTTTCTCCCCACCAGCATACCATTATTAGCCCAATTCTGAGAAAATACAGTATTTTGGTTGATGTATTTCTTATTGTGCCAGGACAGTTCACTGTACCAACAGACTGGATGGAGCCACCTACAGCACAACCCTCTTGTCCCTACCCTCTACCCTCTTGTTTTTGATGTTTAAATCATGGTACCAAGGGGGCCTGATCCCATCTCCTCTTTCTCGTCTCTTGCCACCATCCCATCACTCGGGCTGTCCCTCCTGAACCGACCCCAGGAGCTAATCATTCCTCGCTCAAATTCCTCCCACTGCTGAGCCAACTAAGGATGGCTAAGTGGAGAGGTCAGCCAGGAACAATTTATACAATAATTGGTATGGAAATATCACGATCAGTAGGGAAATATCAAAGCGCAGGGAAACGAGACAGGAGCAGCCAACGAACCCCTTTGTTCTTCCAACACAACTGCTTTCACTCATCTCTGCTTGCTGCTCCCTTTCACATTCACTCATTTCCACAGCAGATGTTTACTGTCTTTAAAGAAAAATGTTTTCAATAAATATGAAAGAGGTGACATTTCTTTTAATCACCACAGATTGTTCTGGCCTGTGACTAGCTTTCCAAGTTCTGACTGCAAAAGAGGTCTTGTACCTCTGTTATAATTATGCAGCCAGTCAAACATCCAAGCCCCTCACCAAGATCAGAGCCATTTTTCATCCTTTGGTTCCTCTCAGATCTGGTCCTTATACTGACAGACAACTCCCTTCCTTTCCACAGTACAGAATTGGTATTCTGCAGCTGCACAGTGTTAAATGTAATCTGCCCTTGGGATTTTTTAAGCAAACCTCATATTATATGACTGTCACACTCCTCTAACTGCTCCTTCTCTGTGCCTACTACAATTAGAGATGTTAAGATGCATCAGCTTTAAACGCTGTCTTGAATGGCATATTCTTGAGCCACATATCATCTCTATTGCTACAACTTTTAAATTCCTATAAATGCAGGAAGGAAGAAGGAAGTCATTCACAGTCTTGGACGTGAAGAAGATAAAAAGCAACAGACTTTGATGTGAACAAGAGAGATTCAGGTTGGACACCAGGGCTAGGAATATTTCTGACTTCCCAGCAGCCAGGAAAGCGCGGCATCAGAGATTCCTTTTTGAGATTACGAAGTCTCTCACTTTAGCTTCTTCTAAGAGGCATTAAACTTCTTTGGGAATACCTCAGGTAGAGATCAGCCTGCCCTGGGGGATGTACAAGACAAGAACTCCCACTCTTACAGTTCTGACATTCTTGATCAGCCCATCAGAAAATATATCAAAACTTACTTGACTGCACTAATTCTGAAACTGTTCTTTAATCTAGTATAGCTTCCATTGAGAAGTCAAGGAACCAAGTATACTGAAGCCAGACAACCACACGTGGTCAGAGAAAAGGGTGATACTCCATTTCAGCAAAAAAGAAAGCATGGCAAGGCATCCTCTCTGCACATAGATCCCCGAGCTCAATGGGCCCATGGTGCTCAGCCTCCTAACTTTTCACGGGCTTTGAGGAAGTTGGTGAATCAAGCTGTACCAGATATAATAGGTGGACAACATTACATAATGAGGTATGGAGGGGAAGACTGAGCTGACTGTCTTATTGGTAAGGAATCATAATAATAAACTGCTGGTGTCTCAAGTTTCTCTGTGCAACATACCCACTGCTTATTTCAGTTTAACTGTCTTCCTGCAAACTCGCTGAGAAGATTTCCTTGTGTTCCCTAAAGAACAAATGAGTTTTGACAAATCCCAGAAGATAGCTGAGCATTCAAAGCAGCACTACAGGCACATTTTGCGGGATGGGTTCTACAGTTAAGCGCTGGACCTACTTAATCAAGCTTTTCTCTTCCTCCAAGGTCACAACAGGACTTCCCCAGCTCCTGGATCAGCACGTTCCATCGTTACCCTTATCATGATGGGAAAAATACACAAGCTCTCTAGCAGGTTATATTTATATTAAGAATACACAGGCAGGAAGTGTTGATTTGCCCACGCATTACTTAAGACACAAGGAGCTGTGCAAGTTCTATCCTTAGGAGCGTTCTTTCATCCAGCACACTGAATACATGCCCTGGTGGCTTTTACTGCTACTACTTGCTCAAGGTGTGGGTAAGCACTACTGTACTGACACAGAAGCATTTGCAGAGGCCTGGCCAGAATAGCCACGGTATTGCCTACTTTCATATTTTGCAAAGAAAGGCAGCTGCAGTTTTCATTACTGTCTTCCCAGCCTGAGCTTTGAAGCCATAACCACAGGTACTCAGTGTAAGATTAAGAGTAGACCCACACACACAAAAAAAAGAGAAGTCTCCCAAGATTGATAGGTGCATTTTTTCTACTGTTCTTTCAGGCTCTTAAAACATGTGTAAAGGCACACCATTTATTCCAGTGCCTCTTGTAGTGCTCCCAGACCTCTAATAGATTCAGTATTGTCGTGTCAGTACCAAAGCCGCACAGTATCAACACATAGCTCAGGCTGCTGAACTCTTAGATGGTCTGTGCTCCCAACCTATCCGGAGGGGGGCAAAAAATGAAATTGTTAGAGCAACAAAGCTAGCAACAAAGCTAGGCAGGAAATTTCTGACATAGTTCATTATGCCCTGCAGCCTCTGAATTTCTTTTTATTATCCTTCTTTAGTCTTCAAGTCCTGCATGTTCAACAGCCAGGGTCAGTTCTGGGATTGCCAAAAACTACTCCCTGCGCCATCACTCACTCTCAGAAATAAGAAACTTCATTTAGTTTCACAGTCAATAACGTTTTAGTGTCACTTCTTTTTGCATTTCCCTGCATGTTCTGCAATCCTTCCCAATATTAAACAACAGAATGCATTTATTATTGCTGTAATTCACTTCATAACATCCCATGTGCTTTCAGTATTCTCCTAGGAGAGAGAACAGTCGAGTCCCAAGACTCACCTTCACAATATCCTTGCCAGAAGGAAATGCTATTTACTATCTAGCCTTTCTTTAAAGGAATCCCCTCTCTTTCATGAGGAAGACTTCCAAAATGCTTCTGATCCACGAAGAGCTTGGTTCCTTATCTTTTTTTGAACTTCCTTTTTCCCCCCCAAAGGAAAACTTCTTGCTCTCTTCATTTGAAGCAAGCATGTGTTCCACTCCCACAAATCCTCCCTTTACCTTCAAAGAGAAACTCCATTGTTTTGGTCCCTCTTTCCACGCTCAGGGAATTTGCTTATTTGGCTCTTATCCTCTCCTATTTCTGACCCTAGGCTTTCACTAATTTTGCTAAGGATGACGTTTAGGAGTTCAGTACTCTAGGACCTTTGCTTGCATGTCTTTCCTGGGACAGGGCAGGAGCATCTCCTTTTCACACTGTGAACCAGTACCTTCAGCTGTCCATCCTCAAATCATTTGCTTTCTAAGAGAGACTTAACAATAATCTCTCAGATGCAAAAACTTGGAAGCCCTGATGACAAGTTCCACCAGTGCACACCCCTTCATCTGTCCCACAGTCCCCAAAAGCACACTGCTCATCCAGCACTTTGGCTGCATCCTTTGGCATGGGCTCTGTGTTCGGTCCCCCCTCCCATTTTAGCACATAGCTCTATAGAAGTAGCACAGCAAGAAGTTACGAAGTGTGATATCTAGAAACAAAAGCAGCCAAGAGCAATCTCTCCCGTTCCTCTCGGTGTTCAGAAGAAACATTTGTGCCCCTCAGCCACAGCCATTAGCATGAGAGAACATCCAATTTGCAAGGCAATGCTGACACCTTCGTACCTCTCCTTCAGCAGAAACAGCTTTCAGGTAAGCAGTAAATTAAGTTATCCCCAAAGTCAAGTGTACTGCCTAAAAGCATTCAATTCTTTAAACAGATTTTCCCATCCCACCATAAAGGATCACAAGAATGCAAAATGTGGCTCACAACAGCAGACAGTTCCCATTTTTTCCCCTAAATTCTCCTGGGTTCCTCTTTGTGCTCTATTTGTCAGCAGGGTGCTAGGATGCTGCCTCTTGAAATTTCTGTGATTTGGTTAGAGACTCTCCCTGAAAGACAGATACAGATCAGGGGAGATTCTTCAGCTACTCGCTGCCTCCTACTGCTAATTAAGATGTCAGAACTCTTCAGTTCCTTACACTGTAATTTGTTTGACATGCTACAGAGACTTCCAGCACTTGTCACCAAATTACCAAGGTTCCCATTGCAAAAGGGAGGACAGGTGCTTTCTGTTATTTAGGAATTAAAAACAAAAAAACAAAAAAAACAAACAAAGGGGATGCAGAAGTCTTTACATTACTATTGCTTTCAATCTGAGAGAAAGGCACACCCCTTCCCCCTACACTCATTCATAACATGATGCTATCATCAAGGAATAGGAAGGAGAATCAGATGCAATTCCCCTCACCGGGGAGGAACCACTTCAGGGGTCACGACACACTGGGGCCACACAACTGGAAAGCAGCTTTGCAGAAAAGGCCCTGGGGGACTTGCAGATACCAAGCTGAATGTGACTCAGCAGCATGCCCTTGTTGCAAAGGTATCCCAGTATTCTGGGCTGCATTAGACAGCAGGTGGAGGGAGGTAGTACCTCCCCTCTGATCAGCACTGGTGAGGCCCTGTCTTCAGGGCTGGATCTATTTCTGAGTCCCACACTACACAAAGACATAATGGAGAGCATCCAGAGAAGGCTCACAAAGATCACAAAGGGTCTGCAGCACCTCTCCTACAAAGGAGGCTGAGGGTGGCTCAGCCTGGAGAAGAGGTGACTCAAGAGAGATCTTACCAATGTCTATAAATACCTAGAGGGAGGGTGCAAAGAGGACAAAGCCAGGCTCATTTCATTGGTACCAGTATCCAGAAAAGAAACACTGGGCTCAAATCAGAGCACAGGAGGTTCACTGAACATCAGGAAACACTTCTGTGCTGTGCAACTGATGGAACACAAGCCCAGAGTAGTTGCAGGGTCTCCTCCTTGGGGATCCTCCAGGGCTGCCAGGACACAGTGCCGCTCAGCCTGTTCTGGGTATCCCCCTGCTGGAGCAGGAGTTGGACCAGATGGACACAGAGGTCCATTTCAGTCTCAGCTACCCTGTGATGGACACTCAGATGGGATTGCATTCACCGGTGGTTGCATTTCATCAGCAGCTGCAGATCCTCAGCAGCCCTGCCATGGAAAGCACCTTCAGGCAGGCTAGGAGGCTGGGGCAGGCTGTGTCAGCAGCCCACGTAGGGCCTGTGGCACGGCACCAGTTGAAGCAGCACTGGAGCTGCTTGCTGCAGGCAACTCCCAGGCACACTGGAAAAGATAAAAGGGCTCTGAGCCACCGCTTTCAGCAAACAGCACTAAGAGCAAGGGACTTAATGAAGCCTAGCTTTCTCAGCCAACAGGAGGTAGGCTGTCTCCAAGACTAACGATGCAACAGGAAGCTTCAGTTGAGGCTTTTGCTGCACTGGCACAGTAATATGGAGGCACAGCTAGAGCCTGTGAAGAAAAGGATCTCCTTCAGTCCCACCATCCCCTTGCACTCATCTACCTCCTCTTCACAAAACCTGTAGGGACTCGTTTATTTCCAAGCTCCCTACCTCTGTCATATTTGCCTGAAATTGGCCAAAGGGCTCCCAGGTTACCCAGTAAAAGGAGGCAGCATGATCAGATAAGCCGTGATTCTCTGAGAAACCACCCTGAGGAAACCAAACTGGGAATCACACAGCAGGGAGAGCCAAGGCTTTGGAACTGCTAAAGGCAAGGCAGAATGAGAAAAAGGGCTTTGAAAGACAAGCATCCTCCAATTGGCAGGGCAAAGGGGGAGGAACTAATTTAAGAGTTCACAAGAATGAGCAAGAAGTACAGAGAGGTGAACAAATTTCAGAGGCAGAAACAGATAGGAAATGCTGCAGTACGAGTAGAAAGACAGATGGGAACATGCACGTACATAAGTGCTAGAGACAGAGGTCAAGATTCTGCCTCAAAGGGAAGTGTGAACTTGTAAAGCCAGCAGAGGCTGGTCCAACTTTATTAGTGGATAACATTACCCTGAGACAGAGACTCCAGGAAGAGGTGGGCAGGGTCACAGAGAAAGCCCCTCAAAGCCTAAAAAAAAGCCACAAAAACACAGTTCTGAAGCTGAGTAAAGAATACTCACAAGGATGTGAGAAAGGGTCTCCTGGAGACAGCAAATAAAACAGGACATGGAGAAAATTGCTCTGGAGAGAACAGATGTGGTTACTGTATGGGCTGTTGCTGAGCTAAGGAAGGTAGTGTTGGAGCATCACTGATATACAGCAGCACGGGCCATCAAGAAAAACCCCTTGCAGAGTAAATCATGGAGACTGAGTAAACTGGCAGAGGTCTGCGCTGGGAGGCAGAGCTCCAGACAGAGAACCCCATGGGGCCTGCAGAAACATAACAGCTGCTGAAGGAGGAGGGGATAAAGCAGCTTTGCACTGAGAGAGGCTCTGAGTAGTGAAGCAATGGCAGACACAGGAAAACGAACTGTGAGCCTTAAGGAAAACAAAAGGGTTAGAAAAATCTACATTTGTGAAAGGCATGGAGGAAGGGAGTGGATGATGAATAACAAGGTCGAGGCAGGCTCTGATCTGCACGCCAGTCCTCTTGGTACCAGTTGGTACTATTTCAGGAGCAAAGCTGAAGGTAGAAAAGGGGCTACCCGGAGCAAGCATTGTTAGCATCACCCAGGAAAACAGGAAAAGTAGAAGCATTTATGAAGAACACTGCAGAGGGCAGGAGCCAAGTGCTCTCTGTTATGCTGAGGTCAGTGTGCCCAGAAGACTTATGCCAGCACCATGTCACAGTGTGACAGCAGGAGCAGAGGCAGCAGATGGTGAGGACAGGAGAGAGGGTGGGAAGTGTTCTGGGGGTGGGAGCAGGTGCCACTGCCTCAGTGGTGCAAACAGCTAAGGGACACATACTGATGAAAGAAAAAATGCTTTTAGACCAGTGTGCAAAAATGATGGTGGTGATAGGCAAGGGGAAAGCAGAAAGACCCCCAAATGGTGGAGCAGTGTTGGCTGAAATCCATGAGCATAAGCCCAGCTGAGCACTGACAAGCCAGGTACCTGGCTGCTGCAGGCGGGAGCTGGGTGCAGGGAGGAAGGACCCCAAAATAATCAACAGCCTCTAGCACCACCCTAAGAGTTGGCATGGGAAATGAGATAAGAAAGGGGCATGCCCTCCATAACCACAGGCATCACGGGCTCTTGATGGATAGAGGGAGTCCAGAGAAAGCTGCAGGCTGGAGTTTTTCCAGAGCAACAACCACAGAATCACAGAATTGTAGGGGTTGGAAGGGACTTCGAGACGATTTAGTCCAACCCCCCTGCCAAAGAAGGTATCCCACAATCAGTTGCACAGATTGGTGTACAGATCTATCTTGAATATCTACATAGAAGAAGACTAGCTGTAACTTTAATAGAAAATGAGTGTTCTATTTCCCCAATCAATCTCATTTTGATAAGCTGAACAGCTTGTAAGAACAGACGTCATTCACCATTAAAACGGTCAAGTATTTTACAACATCCACTCAGCCACACTGCAGCTTGGGGGGCACAAGTTCAGAGGTCCTCCTGCCGCAGCACTTCTCAGCATCCACGTGCCATGAGAACAGCATGGCTGAGATACTCTCCAAACACAGTACCTGCCATTACAATGCGAACTGGCTTGCTCCTTCCTACAACTGCAGGCTTACCTGAAGGCCTGGAAGAAAGCACAGCCCCAACTTCTGGGCACGGAACTCACATCTCAGGGGGACTGAGCAGTGTGTGTCACTTTAAGCACAAAATCTTTTCCAATCAGCTGCAGTAAGGATGGCAAACAGACGAATCCTCCCTCTGCAGACACACAGCACTGATCGTCCTGCTGGCTTAGCTCCCTGACAAGCAGATGCACGCACAAGTTTTGATCTTCAGCTATGTATTTAGCAGAGTCTGGTGGCTTCTGATCAGGGAGTTAAGGAAAAGTTTACATAGCTACCAGGGAAAAAGGCTTTTCATTTATCTGATTTCAGTGTGCTCAAGTTATCAAGAGTCTAGTAGAATTAAATTAATGAGACTAAAACTCTTGTCTGAAGCAAGCCAGAACGGTTGGTTCCCCCTGCATGACCATAAATAGCTACACCCTGGAGATCCTACCCTGATTAGGGGCCTTAACAGCAACTGAGTGACACCAGCCAAACAGGCACAGGGACCAAAATGCTACACACCCAAGAGCAGTCAAGGACTGATGAAGCTAGTGGAGAGCAGTACAAAGCTGAGGAGAAGACAAAAAGGGAGAGGGTACCACAGAGACCTTGGAGATAGGGGCTGAGCTTATGGTGTTCGGGAGTTTTTGTTCACTAACTTTTATCATACCACTAAAATGCTCATTCCTTCTCACCTAGAGAAAGACCAGAAGCCACCAGAGCAGGCAGGAGGAAAGCTGGACACAGCCACGTGTTGAAACAAGGACAATGCTGTTTGTTATGCAGTGCTGCCAAGCACATCTGAGCATGACGGGGAGCATGGAAAACACAAGCAGGTCTGCATGCAGTTAGAAGAAAGAGCAGCTGTGCAAAGCCAAAACTGAATGCATGGTGATTTCCAGCCGCTCTATCTCTGCTGATCCACTCTGCAGGGGAAAGACCTGCTCTCATGCTCTCACCAGGTAAAGGAGTATAAACAGGACCCAAACAACCTCCAGCCACAAAGACAAGGCAGGGCTGACAGACTCCACGAGGAGAACCCTAGCACACTGGCACAATGGGTCATGCCTGAGCACAGGTCAACCACCAGCACCACCATGGAAGAGGGAGAAAGAACCAACACTGACAGCGACACAGGCATATAATATTTTTACCCAGATAAACCTCTTCCCCTAAGGTGGGTCGTTTTTAGAAGAAACATAAAAAGGAACTAATTACAAATCACCAAACCAATCGAAACTAAAGTCACAGTGCAAAGTTCTTCTCAGGTGAAGATTTTTCTTAAAATCCTGCCATGGAGACAATCGTGGTTCCAGGCACCAGCAGCACTTGTCCTAGGAGATTTACCCAATGTTTATTCAATGCACATTTCACTAAAACATGCATTATTACATCCAGCCAGGAGACCAAACAAACATCCATAATTTCATTTGACACCTCCTAGCTACGCTGCTCTGACAAAAGCAACCAGAGGCATCCAGTGCTCCTATGTGCCAAAGAGAAAAGAAATTTCAACTATCTCACTAAGCCTCTTCTACATAGCAAGAGAATCACAGGCTGAGCTAGCCAGAATCCATCAGTTGGTTAGTGCAGCACCAATAATACCTCCCTCCCGGCTGCGTACTAGGGAAACACACGTAGGTGTTCCTGCAGCCTTCTTATGCAGAAACCTCAGGAACTCTTCCTCCTCTTCCCTAAGGGAAATTCAAGACATTTGAGGTTTTACAGCTGCAACAAACAGTCTCCTCTTACAAGAGAAAACATTCAGGAACAAGATAACAAGAGACATGGTTACAGAAACAGGATGAAAACACTGAAAAAGCCTCTGGGGTCTAAGCACTGCCCTAATGACTGCCGACTGCTTCTCAGAAAATCAAAATTCAAGTACACAGCTCTCATCACTGCTCACAGATCAAATAGGAATGGCAAGATGCAAACACTGCTGCTTGCAAGAGGTAATCTAAGCCACCATTTGTGAGGAACCTGCTAGCAGTGCCACAGCCCCTGCAAACACAGAAATAAAAATCTGCAAATGCCCTTGATCTTGCATTCATTCCCCAGTAGATTACTGTGCTTAACCCAAACGTTCCTGCTCCTCAGTTTGTGGGAGTTGAGAGCACTGTCTTTATTACACTTAATATGGCACAGGAATATATCCGTAACAAAATTTGAATAGAGAATATATAAGAGGTTAAAAAAAATAGGTTAGAAGGGAAATAGTGCCAGCTATGCTCCTTTAAAACAGCTTTAAGAAAATTATTTCACTTAACTCACAGCCAAGACGTACAGCAATTGTATAAAGCCAACTCAAAATTAGCAAATACATTTTGCCTCTACACAAGAATGCAGATGCTAAATACATTATATAGACAGTGAAGTGTCATCAAAGCACAGAAAGTAAAAATAGCAAAGTTATCTGTAAGATGACTACTAAGCAAATGGATTTTCAAAAATGCGCTTTCAAATACAACACCCTTTTCTGGGAGCTGCAGACATCCTTTTAGCTTTGTTAATTTCTCAATTCTTTCTTTTGATAATTTGTTTTTGGCCTCAGACAGTTGAACATGCTATCATACTTTCCAAGAAGCCTCTCTGTACTCTAGCCATACCCAGCACACTCAGGCACATATCGAGAAATTGGTGCTCATCAGCACAGAGCATCTCTAACATGGCACTTCCAGCATTGCATACACACATTCCTTCTACACAAGACTATCCATTGGAAAACTGGTGTCTCCCAGCTTAACTTCTACAGCTCTTCCTCATCAACCATACAGATCTCACTGGCTTTTGTGGCTGTGGGTGGCTTCCAGGACTTACAATCTCTTCCCTTAGAGAAGTCTCGCTTCCAGCACTCCTAACGTCAACTGAGGAACAGCCTTAACTAAAGGACTCAAGAGCAGCAGAGCCAGGACTGCTCCTCCTGCATCTCCCAGGATACCTGCTGGTATGCTGAAGAGCAGAAGATAGCCCAGCTCAGCTCTCCTCCTCCAAGAGCCACGTGTCAAATCTTGGGCTGCCCTTGCTAGCGAGTAGATATCCAAGGCTCCAAGCCATTACATCCAGATCATTAGGATGCTTTTAGCAGTGTACTCCGGTGGGTCTGCTACAGCAGCCATTAGGTGCTGGATACACAGTAAATCTCCTCCTGCTCACCCCCTCTTCTCTACATCCTCCTCCAAAACAAGCCAGCAAAAAGATGAGGACAGCCTGGCATTTGAAACAGCCAGATTTCCATCCAGATGGGAGCAAGGAGAGCCTCCCCAGCTCCACCAGCTCAGGCTGGCCTCAGGTGGCACGGCCACACATCAACTTTGCCCAAGGGGAAATCAACCTCCCTCCCAACACCTCCTCTTTCAGGCAAGAAATCTGAGTAATTTCTTCAGTAAGTACTGTTCTTCCCACTGTGAGTACAGCAGCTCTCATAGTGGCAGCATGCAGTGGCTCAGCTCACCCAGGTCTGCCTTCCTTACAGAACAGAGAAGCAAGGGCTTGGTGACTTACAGTGTTTGACAGCTACATGATCTGGACTAGATTTAACTGCTGACTAGCTCGTGGCATGGGACTGATTAGACAGAGCAGCTCTCCATGCGCTGGTGACCCACAGATCAACCACGCATGGGTAAGGCATGCTGCAGAACTCAAAGCAAAAATTCATCTTCCTCTGCTCCCAACACCAATGGTGAATCAATCAGGGCATAATCTTTTCCATGCTACACTCCCAAGGTGCATAAGGAGAAGGTGGTCTGCTTGATTAATACCAGCAGGCAAACCCTTGCCCCCCCCCCTCCCCACACACACCTGAATTTGCACACTGCAGTCCCAATAGGAAGGAGGGTGACACCCTGCAGCAGGAGCTGCCAGGACACTATGCAGGCCAGGGGAAGCCAGCAGAAAGTCAGGTGGTAGCACAAAGCCAGTCAGTGCCTCGTGGTATCCATGCCCACCATCGCAAAGTACCTTAGCACCTAGCTGAGTGGCTCAGCAGCAACCTGACCCTTCTCTGCAGCAAGATTAGGCAGCAGAAGGCCAACTGGCAGGAGCCAAGGCAAAGCACACAGGGGAGATGGAGCAGCCAAGGAGCAAGGGCTCTGTAAGGAGGAGGGAGGGAGCAGCACGTGCTGAGCCGGAGAGATGAAGAGATAGGGAAAAAGGAGGCAGAGCACTCTGAAAGCTCACCGGAGATAAACGCATTCAGATAATTGCTTAGAAGGGAATAAATATTAGTAAGTACTGTAATTACCATGAACGCTTTACAAAGCCGTATGAAGAAACATGACTAGAAGAAGGGCTGGCACACATGCTTGTTGGGAGCTCCTATTTCAAGCTTGCAAGAAAGAACCGATGAAGCTTTGACACCTGGGCTGGTAATTTCAGGCTGGCAGCCAGCCACAGCCCGTCGGCTAGATCCAAGTACTGGTAACCAGAGTTAATAAGTGCCAGACTCCAGCAGCATGGCTTTCAGGAGTACAGAGCTCCTGGACTACTTCCGACAACAGCCTCCAGCCTTCTCCCTTGGCTCTCACCCCAGCCCGGCTCCACCTGCAGAGATGCAGAGAGACTTGGGCAGGTTCCTGATGACAAGGTGGAATGGAGGAGTAGTTGTCCAAGGAGTACACCTCAATTTACCCAAACAGTCAAGTCTTCATACCCATGACCTCTTGAGGGATCAAAGCCCTTCCTTCCTTATGAGGCAAACAGAAAAGTTTTTGTTTTACATAAACTCAGTGCCTCACCCTTTGGCCCCCATTGCTCTGAAGGCCTCAGAAAGCTCCCATTTAGCTCAGTAATCTGGCTCAGTGCTGAGTTCCCCTCACATTTACCTATGCAGAGTCCACAGAGCAACGTGTCTACCTCGCCCTGCTCCCAGCTGCCTCTAACAACCTTATCAGCCTCCATACAAAGGCCAAATGCCATAAAAGTGACAGTGTGCTGCAGGCAGGGACATCAGGGACACAGCTGGGGGTGAACCAATTGCCAAGGAAACAAACAAACAAAATGTCCAGAAAAACCAGACATACCTCCCATTTCCACTCTTCCCTTGTAATCACGATGGCTCCAGAAAGGCATTTATTTGCTGGAAAGCAAAGCAATCTGCATACGGTCCATTTTCAACTAGAAGTAAAACCAAACCACAAAATACACCACTTGGCGGCATCACAACAGCCATGCATCAAAACCACCTCCAGTCACAAGCTTCCTACAAGGGCCACAAGCACAAAACCCAAAAGGCCAAGCTGACCAAGCATTACAGTAGTGCTAGCACTGCTCACAGCTGCATCTCACTTCTCCCCTTACAGCTTTCTTCAGCCCATCTCTGCCCACTTCTGTGGCTTGCCTCTTCCTTCCCTCTGGGTCTTCAGGATATATGCCTGGGAAGACCAAGGAGGCACTGAGGACACAGTGACATCAAAAAGGAGCATCCATAGGAGCAGTGCTGCTTTTAAGCACTCGTGCAAGCAAGGCACAGAAATCCAGAGGGGCAAAGCTGTTCTCTTTTTGAGAAAACCTTCTCATCCTTTTACTGAGATGGTTTGGTTTTGCAATCGCATTCAGTTACTCTCATGTTACTGAAACACAACTTTAGCAGTGGCTAGAAAGGCAAGATTTTCTCTTGTCTCCTTGCCATTTCCTGCTTAGCTCTTTGCCATTGAGTGGTTTACTAACACACCTCTCTGGAACACACTCTCAGCACACCGATGGAGGAGGGCGAGCAACAGGTTCAAGCTGGTAATGACACACAGGCACACAGCCGCCCAGGAATCACAGCACACAGCTGCAGACTCTCTGCTTTGTGATTTGCTCAAAGCCCCATGTTATCTAGAGATGGAATCAGCTTGAGCCTCTGCAGAGCTGATAGGAAACAGATGCTGAATGTCACCAGACATTTAGCCAGAGAACTACTACTTAAGAGTATTCTATACAAAAAGAGATGGCAATATAAAAACGGTGTCGGAACAAATTTAGCAGGTTATCATTATAGGGATATTCAGTAACTCAAAAGCCAGAGGCAAGCCATAATACTGTAGTTATCCAGACACTGGCTGGAGGGCCTGAACGTCCTTGGTAAGAGCAGGCAAGTTGCACCGCGAGCTGAAGAGCCCTAGCAACAAGACCACCACCCGGTCTTACTTGAAAAGCCTTCCTCTTTCTTTCAGGCAGTTTTCCCACTGCAGAAAGTTTCTGGGCAGGGTCTGTGGATAGTTATTTGTCACAAAGTGAGGAGCATGCTTCCAGGCTACAGCACTCTCCAGTTCATCCAAGTTCAACCAGCCAAGTCACCTCTGGCTTCATACCAGCCTAAATAACCTTCAGGATAAGGGCCGGACCACGATTGATTTTGCTGGGGTACAAAAGAAGGCCAAGATGGGGGGAAGGAAGGAAGGAAACAACAAAACCACAAGAAAAAACACATACCTGTTCCTATAAATTCCTCAAGTCTCCCGACACTGAAGAACTCTCCTTCCCAAACTCCCCATGACCCTCTCCCCCTCAATGACTGCATGCCTTTTTATTCTGCCTTTCACTTTACTTAATGGGTCTGGTACAATCGTTCCAAGTATGTATTCGATTTACAATAAAAACTGCTTTAATAAAGAAATCTAACTTGACGGAAGGTCAACTAGAAGACAACAATTTGCTTTAAAACAAAACCTCCTGTGTAAATAAAACAGGATTTGCTGGAGCCTCAGGAGGTCATGTAGCCTGGCTAAGGCAAAAGGGATGGAGCCTCTTCACGAGGAGCCCCATCTGGGGATTGCAGGAATGACACAAGAGTGGAGCCTGCCAGCCCAGTACTGGTGGCTGAGATGGGCACACAGCCTCTACTAGGCACACAGCTTTGGCCAGACAGGGTTTGGAGGCTCTGGGTGCTGTGCAAAGGCAGCACAGACATCCCACCCTGAGTCCTGCAGTACCTAAGGGCAAGCGAACTTGACGCAAGGGCAGTAGAGGCTGCTTGCAAAGGGAAGCTCTGAGCAGAGCACTTCGAGCAGGCACAGATGGAGTGAGCATGATCTTGGCCACCAAAGCTAACAGTGCATCTGGGAGCAGATGAGGTGCCAGTGATGCTCCAGAGCTGCCAGCTTTGGTACGCACAAACAACCCCAAAGCTTGAGTGAGCAAATACCCACTCCGCTGCCTTCTCTGCAAGCGGTAGCACTGTGCTCCAGCAGCACTCTGCTGCTCCCCAGGCAGCACACTCCGGTAGCAGACAGCCCTTCAGCTCATCCCTTGTCTCTTCAGGAGTCACCCCTGCATCATTATTCCCTCCAACATGCCATTTACAAGTGATCTGCAGTTTCAAGACCTTCCGCAGGCTGTACTCCCCTCCAGGAATCACAAATAAATCACCAATTACTATGCATGAATAGAGAGAGGAAGAGGGTAATGAGTCTATGTACATATATACATATGCAATGTTTGAACACAAAGAGCCGTAAATTGCATTCACAGGTGGCATTCTGGATACTGCCGGAGCCTCACAGACAGAACTATTCATAAACCAGTCACCAACATGAATGGATTCAGCGTTCCCCAGAAGCCTATTGTGTTTCCTATATATTACACCATAAATATGAGTAGCATCAGACTTTACATCCCTGCAACAAAAAAAGAAGGTAAATCTTGCGACTACATGCAGGATTAGCGCTGGCTGGCACAAGTATTAATGGTCTCCTCGCTGCACGAGGGTTATTTACAGCACTTGCTCTACGTTCCCATTTTGTGCTCGCTGTGATGAAGTGCCACTTGTTTAGAGAACCCTGTAACAAACACAGCAGCCTGGGGGGGGGAGGAAGCACGGCAACCTACCCACACTACGCCCACGTGCCAGATGTGGGTTGCCAAGCCCCATGTTGGCAGCTACACGGGTCCCGTTAGCTCGTTAACGCTCGATGAATTCCATTAAACCGTCCGCTGACTCCTTCCATAACCGCTACTCCTCCCTCAGCGATTTTGATGAGTTTGCAAAAAGGGGGGGCAGAAAAATCGAGTTGTGCTTCTCGTACGCTCATCCCACGGTACTTTATCCACACAGCCTAGCAGTAACGTTACTTGATTGGAAAGCTGCAGCCCCTTTACATCCATCTGGAGCTCTATATTATGAAACAAGGCTTTTCCCTCTTCCCTAGCCAGATCCAGTTGTACACAGAGCACCCAAAGCAATGCGTGCAGCATGAGGCTCTGAGTAGCGCGGCCCCACTCTCGTTGAGGCTGTCAGCTCGGTGAATGAACACTGGCTGCCTATGGAAACCCAGGTGAAAGCGCCTAAATGCAACTCGACATGGCCACGGTGCCCCTCGCTCCCACCCTGAGGAAGCCTCAGGCCGAGCAATGCCCTCTGCTGCTACATCACAGCATCAGCTGGGTGCGCTGGGACACCGATCCGCTCGCTCCATATTAGGAGCGCTTAATCCAGGACGCTGTTATTGTTCTTCAGCCAGAGAGAGCTCTGGCGTGCTGAGGCAAGGCAGCAAGCATCTGCTGCCCATCTACACCCGTTCTCTGGGCTGGGTGGGCACCCGGATAAACTTAGCTATGGTGTCTGGGGGAGCTGCTGTTAGGGAAGTTTGAACCCTCTCCAAAACCATCTCAAAGAGCCTTTTCTCTTTCTCACTTTCCTGAGGAAAGGCAGCAGCACGAGAAACCACATGCAGGCGTGCACAAGCACAAATCACAGATGTGGAAACACGGCTGCAATTCAAGAGAAACCGTCGTTTTCAAATTGGAAGGGCAGGTACGTGACAGCTCCCCGGACAGGAGAGGTTGCCAACCCCGCTCCTGCTCCAGCAGCATCGATGCGAGCAGGAAATCCCCCCTCCCCCGACAAAAAGGCAAATCAGAACAGCTCCGAGGTGACTCCACGCACGCGGGCTGACCCAGCGCGAGGGTGCTTTCCGCAAACGTTCCCACTGACTCACGGGCACCGAGCCAGGCTGACAGCCTGCCTCAAGGAGAGGCATTCTGATCGCCTCCGCCGATCCCAAACCCGCAGGGAGGGACCTCCGACATCGGAACCGAAAGGGGCGCGCTGACACGCGGGTGCCATGCGACGGGACGAGGCACAAACGGCGGCGGGCCGGGGAGAGGGAACTGCCGGAGGAGTTCGCGGGGACAGCACAAAGCACTCCAGCCGCGTTCCGCCACGGCGCGGGCTGCCTTCCCTCCGCGATCACCCCGCTCTCCGCCAGAACGCGGCGGAGGGCCCTCGTCCACCCGCCCCTCCCGGAGCATCACTTCTCGAGCGCCCGCCCGCTCCCACGCGGGACCCCCATCCCGCGGCGGCGACGCCAGCGGCAGAGGCGCAGCCCCGGTTCGACCCGCAAGCACGCGGAGGAGCTCCCCTCCTCCCGCCGCTTTCAGAATCGCGGCACCCCGCGGGCCAGCTGCTCCCGGGGGTCCCGTCCCTCCCGCCGGTACTCACCAAGGAGGAGGAGGACGAGGAGGAGGAGAAGCAGCAGCGAGGCCAGCAGCGGCCGCGGGGTCCGCATGGCTGCGGGGCGCGAGGGCGGCCGCCCTTACCTCCCGCCGCGGGGCGCCGCGGGCCGCCGGCAGCCGGGGCGGGCGTCGCGCCGGGCCCGGCGGCACAAAGGGAAGGCGGCGGGGCCGGCACGGGGAGGCGCCAAGGCGGGCGGGGGCATCGCCCCCGCAGCGGGGCGGCCGCCGCGCCTCCCCTCCTTCCCTCCCTGCCCGCCGCCCCGCTCGGCTCTCGGGGAAAGGGGCAGGAGGAAAGCGAAAACCGCCCGGGTAGCTCGGGGTGGGAGAGAAGGTGGAACAACGGCCGGGAGCCCCCACGCCGAAAAGTTGAGGGAATCCGCGGAGAGCGAGAGCCTGACCGGCCCACCGCCCTCACCTGCCCGCCCGGCTCTGCCGCGGGTTGCCCGGCGCTTCCTCAGCGCCGCCGAACTCCGCCCCCGGCCCGCCCCGCCCCGCCTCGGCCCGCCCCGCCCGGGCTGCGGCGCGGGGTCCCGGCGGCCGGGCGGGGGGAGCCGAGGTTGGGAATGAGCGGCGGCGTAACGCGGGTCTCTTTGTGTTACGGGCAGAAAGCAGTCTTCGGGGGCTCGTCGGAAGCCGGCTGGCTGGGGAACGTCCTAAACCGCTCCCTTTGTTCTGATGCAAAACCGAGCCCGTCCCGCTTTCCCGGTGCCTGAGGCGTGCTGCCCAGTGCTACGCCTGGGCTGCGTTGGAAGCGCATCCAGGAAGCTCCGAGTACGGCTGTGCTGGGCGCTGGGTTTTGTGCTGTTTGTAAATGAAAGATGAACGAGAAAGCTCTTCTCAAGGGTGCAGATGTCCTGCAAACGCACCCCCTGGTTGCTCGTTGGCTCGTGAAAGTTAGAAGGGAGACGAGGAGAGGCAGAGAGAGGGGATCAAGGTGCCTTCCAATACTGGGGTCCCACACACACCCTCCTGCCTACACACACAGCACTGGATGAAGGCCTGGTGCTGCGCACGCGGGGCCCAGCCCGTCTGTGCCACACGAAGACAGGGCACAGCCCCTACCTCCCACTGCCATGAGCTGCTGTGCAATAGGAGGCAGGAGCTGCCTAGGCTGCCATATGGGCTCTTTGCGTTCTCCAGCGCTGCCGTGGTGGCAGATCCAGCGGCAGTCAGCACCCAGTGACCCAGCAGATTGTGTCCCTGCGGGCTAATGGCGTTAAGCTGTGACATTTTCCGAGTGGGAGGTTTAATTTGCAGCTCTGTCATGTGCTCGGAGCAGAGGAGCAGAACGATGGGAGAGATGTGGAAGAGAAGGGGTTATTAGTGTCTTTGCACTAGAAATGAAGCTCACGCTTTGGCCCTCGAGCTTTAATTACATCTACAGTGCCTTCGAGTGAGAGTTGGAAAAGGAACAGGGGTGTTGATAAGAGCGGGTGGAAAGCGCCGCTCTGTTTGCCTTCCCTCTTAGGTGATTGTAGGGCTGAAACGTCACACAGGGGATCCAACACATTCCTGTGTGGACAGATAATTTCCATCTCGGGATGGAAACAGAAGTACGATTCAGGCGAGCTGCCTGAGCAGGCAGAGCCAAGCCAGGAGCACAGTGCTGCTTTCCTAGCGCTGAATGCACGTCCTTCACCAGCAGAGCCTGTTACAAGGGAATTCAAGAGGAATTTAGGTGCATTCTTGCTATTTACATCACATGCGTGAGCCTAATGGGAGCACAAAATTGCCCCACAAAAATGTTATTGCAATTGCACTGAACATCCACATCCCCTTCTCAGAGCTCTGGCAGGGTATTGCATTAATACATGGGAACAATAAAAATACGAGAAAGAGCATGGAAATGACATTATAGCATTATAAGATTAATCCAATTCCAGTCGAATTAGATTACAATAAGAACTGTATTTGCTAAAATCTATTAATGGGAACCTGTGTTTCAAAATCTTCATCACCTTTGCGCTTGTTCTCCAACCTGACCCAGTAACAAAAAAAAGGTGTTAGTGTACACCTGAGCACTTCAGAGGGCTCTGTAATCTCTCTCTGACCTTTGGAGGATAATCCCATCCCCTGCCCTGTATCTGTGGGGGAGCTGAGCCACCACTGGGGCTGCTTAGATGGCTGTTTCTAGCTGCTGGTGGGGCTCTCATGTCCTCTGGATGCCCAACCACTCTGGGCTCTGTTCCCATGCTTGGAGGAGGAGAAACAGGACAGCCGCCTCTCAGACGGGTGTCTGCAGCACATGGTGACCATGAGGAAGCTTCCCAGGACAATTGTGCCATTGAGAAGTGCCTTCCTCATGGCAGCCAGACTGTTTAGGTCAGGCCATGCGCATGCTCTTTGGCAGCAGGATGCTGCAATTCTATCTGTGGTGGGGAGCTGCATCTTTTGCCCTGGGGAAGTAAAGTGATATCAATGCCCCAACTCCACATGCTCTGTTCACCCAGGTAATGGCAGCAGAGCACGGCAAAATGCAGTCTTGGCCCATGCCAGGCCTGTGACTACGTGATTTGTCCCAAGACTATAAAAAAAGATCCACAGAAGTTGGGGTCTTCAGGCTTGAGGACATGCATGAGAGAGGTCATGATCCAGTCCAACCACCCCTGCCACATTGCTGAAGGGGAGACAGGAGACACACCCAGAGCTCAGGGCTGTCGGGGGGAGAGATGGCCACAGCCAGGGAAGTGGTGAAATCACTACTTTGGAGGTGTTCAAGAGCCATGTGGATGTGGGACTGAGGGACATGGTTAGTGGGCATGGTGGGGGTGGGGTGGTTGTTGGGCTGGGTGATCTTAGCAATCTTTCCAGCTGTAGTGATTCTGTGATTTAGCTGGTCCGAAATGTTGCTGAAAACATTTTCACCAGACCTTATTTACGCTGCAAAGTTTTGAACATTGGTTTCACCCAGAGGAAAAAGAAGATATTTATATTTAATGGCCAGCATTTAAGCTGCTTTAAAACGATCTGAGAGGCTGCAGTTGGATCAGAGATAAAATGCTAACTGCCCTGGCACGTGGCACAGTGCTGCCATTGCAGGAAGGCTGGTATTGATATTTGGGTACAGCACAGCCCAGACTGCACCCCAGCACGAGCACGTGGTGTGTGCGTGGCACCAAGGTAGCTCCCAGGCTGCTGGTGAAGGGAGTTCCCATTTGTACTCTGGACAGAGGGATGAAGAGAGACAGAAGAAGGAAAAAGCAAAAAAACTTATGTATAGACAGATCGACATGCTTCCAGATTTCCAGGACATCTGTCAGCAAGCACCAGAGTGTGTGGCAGCTAATCCCTTTGCAGATTTTCTTTAACTGTTGCTTGACAGAGGAGTATGCCAATTATTTCATAAACGTCCCCACGTCTGGAGTGGCACTCTGCCTGGGGTTATGATCTCTCTGAGGGGCGAGTGTGACGCTACCGGCTTGGGAATGCTGCTAGGGAAACATCTCGCTGAGAGATGTGCAGCAGCTCCCAGCATGTGCTGAGCATAGAGTGTTTGCTGGAGGTGAAGAAGTCCAGAGGTGAGGTGGCTGCGCAGGTGCTTTCTAATCCTACCTGCCAAAAGCAAGCTTAGGTCCCAGGTTTGTGACATCCTGCTGATTGATACAGCTTCCCTGTGATTTGTGTGTTCCAGAGTGAGACAGGTGAGTAGAGGACTGGATTCCAGCCTTGTGGTTACTGGTAGAGCAGTTTGTCTGTGTTTTCTTATTATCACTGGGAAGAAAAGCAACAGAGAGAAACGGGCAAATAAACATTTCCATCTTCAACATTTCTCAGGGGCAACCAGAAAAATAATGGATGCTTCATTAACAAAAAGAAAAAAAAAAAAAAAAGAAAACAACTCCTTTGCCAAAGTGACTTTTAGCCTCCCATTCCACTAGACTTTGAGCTCCTGGTCACACTTCACATTTGTCCACAGAATCGTTTTGAAGAAAGAAAATTGATTTCTTGGCTAGATCTAACACCGTGGGACTCTCTGGGTGTGGCTGAATTCTTTCTGAACAGTCCTGGGCAACTGTACAAAAAAAAAAAAAAAAAAAAAAAGCAGTTTCTCTGCTGCTGTCATCTATCGTGAAACATTTCTTTCATCCAGTTAGCTATGATAAGCGCTTTGATTGTTACTCTGGAAGAAGTATGTAATCATTAGGCTTCAGAGTCCACGCCTTCATTTCTGTGATTGAGGCCAATTCATAATTCATACTTCTCTCAATGTTGGCCTGACAGCAGATTTTGGAAGATAGCAGCAGCCCTGCTTGCATTTTGTTGTGGGCGTTGGTCACTTTTATGCAATAACCGAGTGATCTGGGAATCACCTAGGAAGGAAAAGTCCAAGATGGCCTTCCCATACTTTCAGGATTGTTTTGCATTTTACATTTAAGAATCACTACATACAACTTGAAATATTTATGAAAGCAGGAATGAAAGCCCAGGAGCCTCACCTTCTGCCTGGACCCCTGAATGTTAGATTTGGAGACTTGATCCTCTTGTTCTTCCTCTCCACCAAATCATTCTTTTTAAAAAGCAAAAGTCCTGGAGGTCCTGGCAGACACGAAGATGAACAAGAACCAGCAATGCACTCCTGCTGCTAAGAAAGCTAAAACCCTGGGCTGCATTAGGGGGAGTGCTGCCAGCAGGTGAAGGGAGGAGATTATCTTTCCTCTGTTCAGTGCTGATGAAGTTGCACCTGACTGCTGGGTACAGTCTTGGCCCCTCAGTACAAGGGAGACATGGATGTACTGAAGAGAGTCTGGTGAAGGACCATGAAGGTAACAAAGGAACTGGAGCATCTCTTCCATGAGGAGAGGCTGAGAGCTGGGGTGGATCAGCAGCTCAGCCTGAAGAAGACTCAAGAGGGATTTTAGTCGTGTTTATGAGTACCTGCAGAGAAAGTGCAAAGTGGACAGAGCCAGGCTCTTTCTAGCATTGCCCAGTGCCAGGGTAAGAGGCAGGGGGCACAAACTGGAGCACAGGAGGTTCACTCTGAACATCAAGAAGCACTTATGTACTGTGCAGATAACAGTGCACTGGCACAGGTTGCCCAGAGAGGTTGTGGGATCTCCTCCTTGGAGATCGTGGTTCTGGGCAGCCTACTCTGGTTGTAGTGGTTATGGAGAGCAAATGGGAAGAATGTAGGTTTACAACTCACTGATTGGTTTAGGACTTGGGTAGTTGGGAGCCCTGCTTTACCTTTGGTCTCAGCTCATGTCAGGAACACAAAGCTTTGTGGTTCAATCCTTCCTCTTCAGCATTCCATCCTTCATCTGAGGAGCCCCACAAGGCAACCCTCCCCAAACATGAAAGGCTTTGTTCACTCAATTCCAACCCCAACTTCAAGCTCAGAACACAGGCAGCCGGGCACCTACCTGCAGCACACAGCTTCTGCACTGCTCTGCCTGTGACTCATCGCCTCCAACTCCTCAGCTCCTGGATTCTCTCAAGGGAGGCAACAAGTTCTGTGCATTAGCACTGCAGCCAGCTATTTAAAATTAGTGCAGTGGCAGAGCAAACGCTGTCCTGCTCCTTGCAGTGAGATGTCAGCAACAGCTTGCCCAACCCAGACCCACTCTGCCCTTACAATAACCAAGTGGGTAGGCCTGCAGGTGAAAAAGCAAACCTATATCTCCAGAACCAAATGGAGCCAGGGACACCTCTCTCACATCTCTTTACTGTCATCTCTCACCCTTGAGAAGACAGGAGAGAAGGCAACAGGTCTGTGGGATGCTCACTGCTTGGCAGATTTGCTGTCCTCAGCAAATGTCGTTTCTGCAGCAAAAGTATCCTTGTTTTAGGATAATAGGGTCACTAATGCATCCTTCTCTGCCTTGGTTTCCACCCCAAGAGGAAAAAGTAGCACTCACTGCAGCATCTCCTGTGCTTTCTGGCAAGTGCCCCTGCAGCAGAAGAAGAGCTGCCTGCCAGTCAGCATGCTAGCAGTTGGACTGATCTGTGTGGGTGCAGAGACAGAGGTCAGGTCTGATCCCAATCTACTTCTAAGGCAGAAAAGCAGTCAAGAAAACATACTCAAAGCACTCTGGTAGAAATACACCAAAATGAGTTGTTTGCAAATATGTCACGGGTTGGACTGGATGATCTTAGAGGTCTTTTCCAACCTTGGTGATACTATGTGTACGCTGAGCAGAGCAGCAACAGAGCCCAAGAAGGAACAAGGCAGAAGTGTTGCAATGTGATAAGCAGCTCAGCTCCACTTCCACCTCAGCAGTCAAATACAGCAGCGTTATAGTGCAAACACAGCATCATCATGCTATTTCACAACTTGCACGGATGAGATGGTCCTTCACACTCATCACAGGATCTTCCCCATACCAGCAGGACATGAGTCACCCTGTCTCTGGCCAATGGAGTGATCTCAGAAACTGTCATAGTCCTTTGGAGCAACAGGCATGGAGTGGGGCCCATGTTCAGCTGGAGAGAGAAGGGAAAAGAAAATGCCCTGATTCACAGTTGCCGATCAGTAATCAAAGCCACAGCAGATGCATGTAGATAGAGGAGCTTAAAGAAGCCATGAGGCAACATTAATCACTGTGATTAAGCCACTGGTGTGTCTGTGTCTGCAGTTACTTTGCTTGTTAATGGACACATGTGACAAGAACTCAGGAGAGATGTGAGAAAGGTTGAGAACAGAGTGCTATGGGTGTCCAAAAATATCTCCTCACTTGTCATGCAGGTACAACCCAGAGTTGTTTGTCATGCAGTGGCCCATGTGCTGTGAGGCAGGGATGACATGCAAGGTACCGTTGGGTAGGACTGGGAGCAAGAATGGGCTGGGTTTAACATCGCTGAGCTTGAGCTTTTGACAGCCTCCCTAAGGAAACAACAAACAGAATTATATTTTAGTTTGGACTGTAAAGGTTGGGTGCGAAGACTGATTTGTGGTCAGCACAAAGACAGTGGTTGGGCTTTTGTTGGTAGGTGAGGCTGGGGAGTGGAGACAGGTCCTGTTCTGCCCTCTCAGAGCCAGGAAGCTGGCAACCTAAAGCAAGGTGGGTTTAATCTGCACGGAAACATTTCCACTTCAGGTGCTCAGCATCTCCTGAAATGAAAGTGCCTGTGTTGAGAGAGAGAGAAGGAAAAATAAGAAAAGTGGGATCCTCCTCTCTGTTTTCTGCATCTTCCCTTCCCTTGCAGGTGAGCCAGCAGCAGCCCTGCAGGAGGCATGGCCTTAAGGGAACAGCAGCGATGCTGCACCTTCAGCACACAGGGTTCCTACAGCCGCTCAGGGAAACCATCAGCCCCTTCCGAGGGAAGCACGAGGCTTGGAACAGGACGCGGTGGGATCAGTGTTAAGAAGGACTCACCACGCTGAGCTATCCCATTTGCAGTACAGCCCAGCAGTCCTGCCAAACAGCAAGCAGCATAACTAGGTAGAGCTTCCCAGAAGGGAAATTACAGTCCAAGTGCATTTTCTCTATGGGAAATCCAAAAGAAGGGAAAAAAAGAAGCCCTTATCTATATTTATAAGATGAAGCTTTTCCTACACGAATAAACCTCTTAACACATTTTTCTGGGCGCTGAGGTTATATATTTAATAGGTTTTTCTGGTATCACTTGAAAGTAGATCACCACCATGCAATGACGCTTGCTGCACTCTTTTTCTGGCATCCTCACTAGCTCCCTTCACCCGTGCCCCCAGTAACTGGAGCACTGAGTGTTATTCTCACCAGACTGAGAGAGAGGTTTTTCCTCTACTTAGGAACTTCTCCTGCAGAGCTGCTTGATCACTTCCTTTTTTGACCCTTCTTCCAACAAAGAAAGGAGATGACACTTCTTGTCAGGGAAGGTGCAGCTTGAACCCCAGTGTAACCCTAATGTAACTTGGCATTTGCACTTCTGTCTGACCTCTTTCCCCTTTCTGCTATGCTGTGGGCAGAAGTTTCATTTTGTTACGTTATTGTCTCTCCCCTCCTTATTAAATGCAATAAGTTAAAACTGCTGCTATTACAGCTGTCTCTCAGGAGGGCAGAGCTGAGTTACTCTGGTGTCACTCCTGAGCTCCAGACCTAAGAGAAAAACAATGGTGGGACTGTACTCCTTTGCCTCTCCAAGGAATAAATATCTTGCACTGATTCTTGAGCTGTATCTCACTGTAGACTTCTTCTCTGTTTTCTCCATCCACTTCCCACTCAAGGACAAAATAAATGCCTCTTCATCTCAAGAGATTTATCTATTCACTTTCGTGCATGGACAGAAAAAAGATTTCTTCCCCCGCAACAATGCAGCTAACTCTGGGGTAGAGCATGACAGCTATTTCACAGCACAGAAGGGGTGGCAGGGAAAATGCAGTTGTTTTTATCTGCAGAGATGGAACAGCAGATCAGAATGGCAAAAACTGCAGTTTAACTGGAACCTTGAGAAATCCTTCACAGTTTTCATAATTTAGTCCAAACGAGAAAAAAACGCCTCCTGTAAAGGCTGGGTCGCCAAAGCACAGGCTGACTCAAAGGGAAGGGCTCTGTTTGGTGAAGCACAGCGCTATCTACTATAGCACCCACGTACTTCTTAGGAGTCTTTCCATTTCCCAAGTGAGTAAGCCCATTTCTGCTTACTTGTGAAACCGGGAGAGCTCAAAGGCAGGAGTGTGTGGCTTGCAGGTGAGTGAGAAAAGGTGTGGGTCGCTGTTCCTTCTCCTGCCCTAAATGCAGCTCATAAGACAGCATCTCATCTTACCCGATTAGAGGGCCTGTTATCCTTATGAGAGCTGGTCACAAGCTCTATTTCTCCTAGTGCATTTCTGACAGATAGGTATTAGCCAACTCTACTGCTTCTCCCTACTCTCACCCCAGTTTCCCAGCCCAGATCTGCTTCAGAAAACAAAGGCTTTGGCAGAACTGCATCCCCGCTGAGACTGGATCAGAGTCTGCACCTGACAGAGCCACAGGAAGGTGAAAGTGCCCAGGTATCATGGTAATTATCTCAATGTAATTATCTGCTCGAGACATTGCGGATAATTTGGGTGTTTGATAATTGGAGCTTCTGAGCAGGCAAAAGCAAACCCTGTCAGCGCAAGTAAGAATGGAAGGTCCTGCGTGGCTGTTACAAGCAGGATCTGAGCATTCACAAAGGCAGACACCTCTCCCACTGCCTGAAATCAGCTCTACAGAAGATTCAGGACTTGACCTCCAGTCACTCCCAAGCCACGTGTGCCCTCTCTCCAGCCCTGGCCATTTTTTTAATTCATTTGCCTGGGAGTATTTTGCAGCAGTGATCTCTGAGAAAAAGAGGCTGGATCAGAAGCGAAAGAGTGACTGATGCATTATGCAGCATCCAGTGACAACAAGGGAATTAGATTTTGATATGCTTGCTGAAGTCTGCTATTTCTACTCCGGTACTTGGTGGTCAATTCCTTGCCAACATCTGTATAACATCAAACATTTGCATCCATATGGAGAATGTATAATTAAGGTTTGCTGCATACAACTGTGAAAACTTTCTCATATCCTC
The DNA here is from genome assembly GCF_038088225.1 of Cyrtonyx montezumae. NCBI lineage: Eukaryota > Metazoa > Chordata > Aves > Galliformes > Odontophoridae > Cyrtonyx > Cyrtonyx montezumae. The sequence continues at coordinate 72,090,743 of NW_027072034.1, forward strand.
CCTAAATTGCATTGCAACCCCCAGATGAGGGCTAGGAGCCAAAATGGAAAATGTCTGACATAAATATTTAACTAACTTGAGATACATATTCCTTAACTATTAGCTAATTATTTTGTGTCATCCATAAGTGGCATCTGGCTCTTTAGCACAGGGTAGGTACATGAGGATGATGCAGCTTGGACACGTAACTGGGAAATGAAACGTGACTTTATGCTAATTAATATTAATGAATGGATCAAGAACCAGCATCTCTTTGAAAATATGAGCTCAACAGGAGCCTGAGTGTGATTCATTATGATTAGTGCTGGGGTGACAACCACTACCAATCTCAGAAGAGCCTGTTTCATGTAGCATCTCTTCGGGAAAGACTTAATTGGCTTCTGGAAGAAGTGAGGATGAACAAGGGAGGTGGTTTCAGACCATCCTGCATGTTTGTGTCTGATTATACTCTGGAGTAGGAGGAATAACAATTCCCTTTATGAGGATGTGCCGAGAGTTCCCTGCTTTGGTTTGGTTTGCCCCAGCAAAAGCATCAGTGTGGTCAAATCCCTGCCATACTCAGTCCCTTCTTTCAGCCCTGAGTCTCTCTTCCTTCAGACTCGGTCTCCTACTCACTGTACACCACCTGCTCTGCTGCTGCTGTTGCAGACCACCTTGGCAGCCAGTAACTCAGCCCTGAGACCTTGTACATGAACTGAACGTGTTTCACCAGGGAAGAAGAAAGTTTCCCTGCTCTTTTACACAGCACCTCTCTGGGACATGCTCACCACAGTGCTGGAGAAATATTTTGACTGTTACCAGGACAGTTTTCTTCCTTATCTGTTTCACAGCTATGTGATGAGAACTGTTTCTCCTCTCTTCTTTCAAGTCACTACTCTTCATTCCCGAAACATGCTAAGCAGTAATAGAAATGCTCATCCTCATCTGAAGAACTTGAACAATCATTATTTGGTGGATAGTTGCTTTGCCTTGCTATGGTGTCTGCACACCACTTGTTTTCTGCAACGAGCTCCTGTGCAAACAGATCTGTAACTTTAGCGGGGCTCAGAAAGAAATCCTAGACCTTAATACTAGTTTTAATTTGGTTAAGCCTGTTCGGTTAAGGAAAAGGCCTCCAATTTGGCTCTTGCCCTCAAAATAGCTCCTGAACTTGCATTATTATACACAGTTAGAAAGTATATTAGTATTCTGGACTGCATCAATCTTTTCGCTATGACTACCTAGAAATTACCATTCATCTCATCGTTCACCAACTGTTTCTCAGCTGTGTTCTCCATTTCTCAGTCAATTTTCTCCTAAGAGCCAGTCTACCAGATAATTTCCCTCAGGCCTTGAACAAACATCAGCAAAAATCATCTGAAAACCTGATGCAGTTTTACACTATCATTTTCCTGAATCAAGCAAGTCCTGAAGATCAACTAGGACCAATCATATATCCCCAGAAAGTGAAGACGTCCACTGGCTCTGAACTGTCATTACAGCTCCCGTTAGTTTTAGCATTGCCAGTCCCACATTACCTTCACCACTCTCTCAAGTCTTTCTAAAATCAGTCCTGTCACTGAAGGCTAACAGAGAGAGAGAGAGCGACCAATGCACAACTTGTGTTTCTGGCTTTTAATGGGAATTGGGAACTGGATCTAGGATTCCTTCCCCAAGGTAGTAGTCCATCACGCCTTGTGACTTCATCTAAAACTCTTATCTTTCCTCCCATCTTGCTCAAGATTGGATGGAAAACTGAGTTAACAAAAATGTAAAGAATTTTTCAATGCCACAGAGACTGCTTCAGATTTCAGCTTCCCAAGGGAAATAAATGATGAACAAAAACAAACAACAGCACAGCTCAAATGATTCCTCCCCTTACCACAGTCCTGAGATTTCATAATTGCTCCCTTCATGGCCATTTTGGTCTGTAATATGCAGAGTAAAGATTTCCATTATAGCTGTGTTTACTTAATCACTATAATTTTTTTTTAAGTGAAGTTCAGGCTGTTCAAAGCACCAGGCTGCCAGCCCCAAGGAAATTAGCCATCAGCTAGTTGCACTGGAAGCTGCTCTACTATGATCTGCAGCAAAGGGTTTCCTGCCCAGCCATCTCTTGGTGCTCAGATGAATCATCCATCTCTAGGAGTGAGAAGGCTATTTACCATGCTCTGTTACTCTCTTGGCTTTGTTGGTCAAGATGAAGAAAATTTTCTCTGTTTGTATACATTAAGAAAAACACCAACAATCACTCTCTGGAATGGGATGATAACATGGGATGATCTGAGACTATTGTGAAGTTCACCGTGGGGAAGCTGGAGAACTGACAAGTGCAGAAATTATTTCAGAAAGCAGCAGCACATTGACTAACCTGCAACGTAGACCTCAGCGAGGTTATATTGCGTATTCTCATCATGCATGGCAGAATATACTGGCATGAATATTTAATCATGCAGGGTAAATATAAGTAGATTGAAATTCTAAGTGATGACAACTTTCAGATGACCTGGGGCCAGACTAGAATTTGTGATTTAGAATGGGAAGGCATCCCATTCCCGTCCTCCAGCACCGTTTATCCCCTGCAATGTGAATTGGGAAACACCTCAGCCTTTAAAAGCAGCAACAGCTAATACACAGGAGGCTTGAGAGAAAAGGAGAAAACACATGGAAAGAGTGAAAACCTGCAGCTGATGGAATGAAGATACTTGGATAGAGTGGATAAGGTTTTTTGTCACTCCAGGTAATTGGCAACATTAGCATCTTGTTGCCACCATCATTGTTTCCAGCACTGTATGGTGTGGTCAAAAACAAAACAGACTTCCACTGCCATTTTCAAGCCAGACTGACCTCAGCTCCTGGGCAAAACTCCCCCATTCTGCTTGTAAACAAAATCCAGGAGTGCAGAAGATGAACTTTGTTGTCCCTACTGTACCTAGGACCCCAGAAGAGATCTCACAGAGCATACTAGTGGTCCTCCATCACATAGTCCTTTCTGGAGGTGCTCCACACTCATCCACCACACATTCCAAAATCTTTATGGGTAAGAGAGACAAGAGGAAAAGAAAGCACAGGTGCATTGGTTTGGGGAGATGCAATAGACCAGCTCTATCACAGTGTCAGGTGCTGGAGTCCCATAGAAACAACAGAAAGCAGGCACCTCAATTTTTCTGGCCTGAGGCTACCATAGCACTAGGGTTTGGTGCACGATTAGACAAAAAAGATGCAAATTGTTAAGAAGACGGGGCATTAACAATCTCATTTCTTTCCACAGGATGATGTGCAAAATCCTCCCTTTTATTTAAAAACAAACAAACAAACAAAAAAACTGTAACTCATTTCATACTCTCTGCTGATAAGAATGTAATTAAGACATTTCAGCAAGATTGTCAGGCACCATGAAAGGTCCCTGTATTGACAGCACCAAGTATTATCCTCATTTCCTAGTAGGAGAGATTCAGAATGCAGAAAGTTCAAAATCATGCCTGTGTGCAGAAACAAATCTGTGGAAAGTGAATCTATCATAGCAAATTTTAGTGAACCCGTTCACACTGCAGAGAGGTGGAGGGGGGATGCATGAGGAATCTCACTGCACAGGAAAGAGCTGGAGATTAGAAGAGCACCAAGTGGCCAGGTGGTGAAGGAACCTACTTCTGAGTTACAATCGCAATGATTGCAATGAATAGGGAAGAGTCTATGATTAAAGACATGCCTGAAAATAACAGTAATGATTTCCACTTGTATGCCTTTGATCAGACAATCTCACGGTATTGTATAAATGAGAACTCCCAGCATCTCTGTGAGGTTGGAAAGCCTTCTACTGACATGAACATGTCAGAAATAAATAGCAGTTGAATGGTGCTAGACAGGTGACGGCTTAGATAATTCATCCTCTCTTGGAAGAATAGCATCTGGATATGGAATTTGCCCCAATTACAGAGGAGGACTAGATCCTCAATATGTGCTATATTGGACTACATGCATAAATTACTGCGCAAAGTGATCCTCCAGCCCATTCAGTTCTTATTTCCACAGGTGAAAGTGCCAGTAAGGAAAATAATCACCTGTATGTAAGGATGATTTTAAAAGATGGAGACATTGCCCGTCAAGAACACCACTGGGACTCATCTACACTTTTCAAACAGACTGCTATTGGTAACCACCAGGAGGTAAAGACTGTGGTTTTAGTCACTAGCTCCATAGGATTAATTTAAATTAGCAGCTGGAGAGGAAAAATGTATACCTATTACCCTCGTGCTCTGCATTGCCCAGAACAAAACTGTACAGGATTATCATGTTTAGCCGTGATCCAGACCTGAAGTGTGCAGCACTTCACTTTCCTCTGTAGGAATCAGGAGCTGTATGGGCAACTTTTGAACTCGGCTCGCTGTGCCTTACAGCTAAATCCCTCCAAAGGTCAGGAAACATCAGTGAATATTTCTCCTGCAAAAGGAGGGGTGGACCTGAAACTGAACAGCACGTATTGCTTACTTTGGCAAGACTATTTCTTTTTCTTTTTTTTAATTTTTTTTTAAACCAGTTATGTTTGGTCTTGATGAAGTGCTGAGAGGGTTAAGTATGGACTGGCACCTGTTTCTCTTGTGATTATGTTCGTCCTCCTCTCACCAAGAAAGGACCCAAAATGCATTCTGATATTCAGATCTAGCTATTTTGGTTTGTGCTTTTCTCTACTAGTCAGTGAATATGAAACGACTCTTTACCGATTTAGAAGCTATTTGTATAGTATTTTGCAAAGATAAGTTGTAGGGGTCAGACACCCCAACTTCACTGTTATGACCGATTACTGTAATTCCTGGTCCTTCTCGAGAGCCAGTAATAAGCTGCCTACTTTAATCCTATTTAGACGTTTGATTTGGTTGTATTTTTCAGCAGAAAGATTATATAAATACAAGTGTTGATGGAAAGCCTTCATACAGAAATGTAACCAAATGTAGTTTTACTCCTAGTTAAGGCAAGAAATCATTACCTGGCCGGTCAAACACCAGAGGTTCTCTCCAGTTGTCCAGAGGGACTTATCTATTTTATTTTATTTTTTTTAATCTAGGGCCATATCAAAACAATATCCTTAATGACTTAGAATTTGAATGTGTTTTGGAAAGAAAGACTTGACCTACCTGCACTCCCTGAAAGCCTTCAGAAAGGAGAGGGGGGGTCCAAATCAATGCATTGTTTTTCTCTTACTACAGGAGCAAGGTGTGCATACAGGGGTCCTACCTCACACTTCTGGGGGCCATGAGAGCTGGCCAGGCTCAGGATTCCTCTGCAGGCAGAAAGGAATGGAGCCAGAGGCGAGATGCTCTGTGCTCCCCTGGAGCACACCAAAGGCTTTCCACCAACAGTACAGAAGGCATTAGCTTTTCGAGCCCTCGAGCTACCAGCCCAGAAACATGGCTGCAGAAGCTCACTCAAGATCTCTGATGTATTTATTTGAGAAGCAGCAACACCAGCCTCAGCACACATCAACCCCCTTTGCTCCTCTCTCAGCCTTCCTCTCTGCTCAGCTTGAGTCTAGTTGGGACTCACTAGAGGGAGGAGAGCCGCACTGTCCTTCCTCTCTGTGCTCTCTTCATCTTCCACCACTTTCTGCTCTTCTAACAGGTACTCAGCTAAGTGGGTCCTGCTGTGTTTAATGGTCTTCCCCACCCCCATGTAACCTACTTACATATTTTCTGTGATCACACTGGCCTGGTGTGTGTATTCCGGTCATATGGCAGATGCTCCAGGAAGGGTCATGTGGCTCCTGTAATTAAAACAGGGTGAAAAGGGGATTCTTCTTCTTATCAAGAGGAAAAAAAAAAAAAAAAGCATGGAAGGGAAAGCAACTGCTTGCTGTGAACATGAGAGTTGAGACAAGGCTGGAAGATCTTGAATTTAGCTGTTAGTGCTGAGTAGCCCCTGAAGTGATCAGACCCTGTGCTATCAACAGATCACTCAAGTGGCACTAATGATTCTACTCATATAAGGAAAGAATATGGTCACATTTGATTTTTTCTGGCTTCATTCCCTATCCTTCACTTCCCTGAAATAACTCATCAAGACTGAGCACACCAAGCAGAGATATCTCCTTCAGTTCCATCCCTCTCTGGCACCTCTAGTTCTGCAAAGAACGGAAGCAGCATGCCCTAGAAGGGTTGCTGAGCACAAATCTCATTTGATTTGGTGCTGCTGGTTCATTACCTAGGGTTTATATACAGCTCTGTACACGCTGCATTTGTCATGGCATACATCTTGGTGTATTTCAAGTGGAAAATCCTTGAGGCAAGGAGGGAGCCTCCTAGGTAGCACACACACACCATGTCCCTGTGCTGTGAGACAGGGAGCAATTTCCCAATTGCAAGGAGTTCAGCTGCTGAAAGATCCAGGTCAGTGCTGTGTCAACATGGTCTCCTTCCTCTGAATCAACACACGTTGTACTCTAATTGAAGGTGAATGTTTCATGATCCTATTTGGCGCCATGGTGGCATTGCACATTGTTAGGGGCCACCTTTATATATGATAGATAGATAGATAGATATACACAGCAGGCAACGTAGGGTACCTGAGAGCTGTGGGATGTGGGCTACAAATAGTGAAAAATGGGATGGGATCTGAGAGGGGAAGGAAAGGTGAGACAATGCAAGAGAGAGCTTCTGTCAAGGCAGCCATGGAGTGGGGGGCATGAGTTTAAAGCTCACTCCAGGATGATGCTGGTCCATGAAATGAAGGTGTTCTATTTCTTATTACAACACAAAAGATGGAAATGGTCCTGTGCCACAGACTGAGTCAGCAGGAGGTATTATTAGTATGTCTTGTTCAGCCTCTGTGGGAGCACCATAGGGTAACTCATGTTAGAGATGTCAGAATATAGTGCATAAATTATAGAGGGAGGGGGCTGTAATGAGAAAGAAGTATGGGATCTTTATGCATGAAATCAGGTAAGAGAGCACATTTTAAGTCATTTGGAAGAGAAAGAGGGGATCCAACAGAGAAATGGCTATAGAATGCTGAAGAACTCACACACTGAGTAATGTGGAATATGCTGTGATGGAAGCTTTGAGTGCCATTCACATGACTGATTCTGAAGAGGGGTGGAAGCAAAGGTTGCACCGCTCCTCTTCCCATCTGAGCTGTCTGTTTTCAAGTAAGCTTGAAAGTACTCCACGAGTAGTCTTGCAAATGCTGTGTGGCTGAAAGCAAATCCACTCTATAAAGAGAGCCCTAAATTAGCATAAAATAAACGAGTACTTGTAAAATCCCCAGCGATATCCTTCACTCTACAACTCTCCTGAAAAGTTAGGAACATAAATAATGAACTGGAAGGAAAGGAGGAGCAGCTACTTGAAACTTCACTCCATCAAGGACAGCATTTGCTAGACTAAACCCTCAGTTTGAGGGTTGATTAGAAGAAAGCTGGATCTAGCAGGCAGGATAGAGTTAAGCTTGCAAGCAGATGCTGAAGCTTTCTGCTGCCTTCTCTTTCTTTAACCTTGTTTCCAAATATTGCAGTCAGATGCTTAACTTTTTGGGGAAAGGTGTTACAGTAAAGTAACCTTGCTATTCATTCTGCATGGTAATAAAATGTAAAGCTGATTTGCAAGTCACTTATTTTGTTACAAGGAGCAGAGATCTTCCTTCAGGTAAAACAAGGTATTTTCCAAGTCCCTCCCAGCCAGAGCTAACTGTAGTGATCCTGTTATCTGGGACACAAATTTTGTATCTCCCTGCAAGGGCTGATGCCCAGGAGAAGGGAATTATCTTTCGGGTTCAGCAGGAGAGGTGAGAGGACAGCTTGTGATGCTGAGAACAACTTGCTCATAAAAAGTCACTGCAAGAGTTCTTCCATGTGGGGGGAACTGAAGGTACTGTCTGTGCCACACAGACGGTTTCCTGCACATTAGCCCAATGGGCCATGAGGCTCAGAAGGAAATTTGGCCATTATTTCTTCTGACAGGGATGGAAGTAGCATAGGGCCCTAGACACCGAGTTACCCATCCTGCCACAATAATTCTTTCAAAAATGCCATCACTCCTAAGGCCATTTAGCATTTAGTCAGTTGTTCTGATATACTCTGTGCGAACTGCTGCTCAATAAACTATAATAAACCTATTAGATAGCTTTGCTGAAGTGGACTGCCAGGTTGGGCCGGGAAATCTCAGAGTCATTTTTCATGGCATTCGGTTACATCCAAAGTAACAGACTAACATGAATTAATGTTGATGTGATGGAGCAGTGTGGTCTGAAGATGACCTTTTTCTTTTATCCTCATGCTATCTGTTTTCTGAGAGCTCTCCCTCCTCTTGCTGTGGGACAGGGCTGGTTTCTCTGTACAACTACAGAGGGGTCTTGTCCCCACATTTCACATAGGGATGCCTTCATTTGGGTCTGGGGAACCATGCTCTGGCAGCTCCTAAATTATAAGAGATTTTTTCTCCTCACTGAGGGCTTTTAGTATCTACAGTACACTTTTCTTTATTAATTAATGCTATATTTAAAATATAAGTAGCTTCTTATTTCTGTTCACTACTTATTATAATGCCTTGTCAGCACTTCAGGCCTTGTCTTTCTCATCAGCCCTCAAGTTCACTTCTACTCATGATGTGCTGGCCCTGGCCAAAATTATGGCTGTCCTGAGACCACCTGCAGTAAGAGGAAAGGACAGGGGCACATATTCACAATGTGAACACCTGCATGTTCCCTTCTGTATGTCTGTCCTCCTGCTCCATGCAGGACAGACCCCTGGCTGGTGAGCTGGAGCTGCAGGCCGGCAGTTGTGTGGGTGCTCAGCCCTATCCTCAAAATATGCTATATTTTGAGGCAAACAGCAAACAAAGCAACAATGGTGAGCTGCTGCCCATCAATTATCCAGCAGCATGTGACACTGAGGGGCAAGCAGGCATGGTGCTGTTGGTAGACAGAGAGAGGCGAGGACAGAGGGGAGTCCATTTTCCCAGTACTTATATGGCTCTCCCCACATCACCCCCATCTCGCCTGCACTCCACCTCCCTGATAAGCCCAGGCAGTGTGAATTGCAGTTTAGCAGATGGTTGCCATGGGTTACCTCCCTGTGCAGCAGATATTCCCTTCAGAAATAGTAACGTTAATTGAAAACAGGAGCTCAACCCTTTCACTCAGCCCTGCTGCAGTGGGCCAGCCGCCCACAGGCGCAGCTGGGGCTCCTTCACCCTTACACTGCTCCTGGGCATCCTAAACAAGGGGAGAAGGCAGAGGGACAAGGACCCTGGGCAGGCAATGGCCTTGCTCCATAAACTGTGCAAGGCATGCAGTTGGGCAGCAGAAAGTACACCTTGTACGTGAAAGCTGTGGCCCAGGTTACTTTGGTCATAAGCAGCCAAAACAGGGACAGATCCCAGATCTCCCCCTGTGGTGAAAGTCTCTTTTTAAGAAGAATTTAGCGGGACTTTCCATAAAAGCCTAGTAGGATGGCCAGAACATGTGGAGAAGAGTGATTATAGAATGAGGGTACTGGCAGAGGTACCTGGTGGGATGCTACAGGGTTCAGCAGTAGATCTCATTCTACTTTAACCTATTCCTTTTTCAGGATGATTAATATGTAATCAGTAGGCTTTGCAAAATTTAGGTAACGTAACCTGCTGCCACCAGTTAGTGAGGCTATTTCTGTTCTGCAGAGGATTCTCAGCTGGAAGTGTGGGCTGGCACCGCAGGCACGATGTCTGCAAGCAAGGAGGAAACCTGTCTTGGCTTTGAGGGTAACATTCTTCCACCCTCCCTGCCCATACCCAGTCACTTTCTGTCTCCTCAGCACATCACACATGGGTTGCTGTGCCCACAGTGCACAGGACCTCATCTCTACCCACTCTGGGGTACTCTGGAGACATACACAGGCAGGAGGTGCTCAGCATGGTGCGACTGAATGCAGCTTAGTGCTGTTATTGCACTCTCAGCACTAACAACTCAATCTCTGCATTAAGTTACTACACTTCTGATCTATTCAAGTCTTACACTAGGAACATTTTACCTGAGGCAGCACCACTTCACATGCAGATAAGACTTCTGCCTCTAAGGTAGAAGACATCATGTTCAGCTATTACTCTTCTTGTGTAATCCTTACTGAAAATTCATCTCTACCTTTCTTGATGCCAGAGCAAACCCTCTTATCTCCCACTGTTTCAGTCCTAAGCACCATAGGATTTGGTCCTCAGTGCAGCAGGCATCTCCAGGATTTGCTCCAATGGCTTCTCAGGGCTTCTTGGTCTTTTATGTGAGCTCAGAGGGACATCTGCAAAATTCAGCCTTTGGGCTCTGATTGCAGCAGCAGTCCTAGCATCCGAAATTTCTCTTGTCACATAGCTAAAAATAGAAAGTACAGGAGAGGTAACGTCAACCTTTTCATTTTGTCAGTCATTTTCAAGGGGTAAGTTATCAGGAATTTTTGTCCTCTCACTTCATTGTCCAGACTATATGCTTACTATGCAGATTACTCTTAAGATATGCAAGAAATCCTGCTTTAAAAAGAGCTACTCCAGTTATTCCTATATGGTGATAACCTGCCCCCTCAGCTCCCACAGGGCTTGCTCTGTCCTCTACTTGCTCAGGAGAGCCCTGGAGGTCGATGCTGTTCATATCAGGGAAAGCCCATGACAGTCTGAAAGTTGGAGCATGAGCACATCTGAGGTTAACAGACTCATTCTGCATACAGCAACGACATCAGAAGGCTGACATCATTTGTGACATCTGCATTGGTGTCTGCAACACAGAGCAAATTAACTTTGTAGAACAAGTGGGAAAATTGTGCTGCTTGAAAACACATTAGCACAATGGGCAATGATGTGTTGGACTGCAGGGACATGATACGATGCACTGAAGAAAGAGCAGTCTTTCTGCATCCACAGAGGCTGTTAAGTCCCATTCTATGCACTATGTTGTCAGAAAAGCATTATCCTGCTAGGAAAGCTCTGAGGAGATTTGACTTAGCAAAAACTGAAAGAGTTTAAGATGTCTTTCTCAGCCAAGTGTCAGCTAAGAGTGCATAAGATCCTATTCTACAAGTATTCCAGGAGGTATAATGGCCACAGTGGGAAAGTAATTGCATCCAGAAACCAAAAGCAGATTGATAAATGGAGCGAGATGAAATTGAGTTAAAGAAATTGGACAAAGATTTTCCTAACAGCAAAATCTGTTGAGCCATTAAGGAGCAGACTAGAGGGCGCAGCCCATATTGCTCTCTGAAGCAGAGCAGAGTACATGCCAAGGAACAGGTCTTTTCTTCAGTCACAAGTCTGTATCATTGGGAAGGCAGCCCTGTGTTTCCCTTTTCACAGCCAGCAGAGAACAAAAGTGGGATTTCCATGCCTACCTAGCTCAAGCCTGGCAGGACATTATCAAATGTTAGGGAAAGCAGCCAAATGGTACAGCACAGCATTGCCAATTGCTCCCCAGAGCAGTCGTCTCCTGCTCTCAAACACAACTGTGCAACGTGGGCTGCGAGCAGTGAGGCCACGGCCACTTTGCTGGCTGGCTGAGCGAGCACGTCTCATTAGCAGGGATTCATCAGCACCGTTGTTAATAATGCAGGAGCTGCTTGTCTCTGGGGGAGTTCCTCAGCAAAAACAGCACTGCTTCTGTAATTCAAACACAGCCTCTGCTGGCGTGATGGGCTTCCATGCTGACAAAGCATTTTGGTTATTTGTTATTCTCAAAAGGTATCTCAGCATCAAGAAGTGACTGAGCTAGGAGAGGTTCATCCTGAACAGAAGAGAGCAAAGCCAGTCCTGCTCCAGCCCTGGAGCGACCTATGTCTTGGCATCAGCAGGGAGCAGCGTGTTGGCTGATGAGAGCACTCTGGTCATGAGGAATTCAGCCCGTCCTGGTTTTGCTCTTTGCTCCAGTCTCTCCACTTGACGGTTTAACCCAGCAGGTGGCTGAGCACCACACAGTTGTTCGCTGGGGGCATTTCCCAGTGCAATGGGAGAGAGAATCAGGGTAAAAAGGTAGAGCTCATGGACTGAGAAAACTATTTTCTGAAATAGAGAAAGGATAATAGTTCTTACTATATCTATCTATATAGATGAATGTATTTAACAAGTGATGCACAAGGAATTGCTTGCTGCCCCACCAACCAATGCCCAGCTAGACCTCCAAGCAGCAGAGGAAAGCGAGATGAACTACCACTCCCATTCAAGACTCCTTCTACATGATGACACATTTAGCCAGCTTAAGTTAGCTGTCCTAATCCCTCCCAGCTCCTTGGGCCCTTCACTGCAAATGGCCTTGGCTCTGTACAACACTGCTTAGCAGCAGCTGTAAACATCAGTGTGTTATCAACATTGTTTTTCTCCTAGAACCAAAACATAGCATCATACCGGACAGTCTGAAGAAAACAATTCTGTCCCAGCTGAAACTAAGATCACTGGAAAGAGAGCAGTGGTCCTGCTGTCTCTGACATAATCCTTCTCAGGATATCCTCCCTAGAACCATCACTGTGGCTTTGATGGCTCCACCAGCACATGAGAAACAGCAGCTGGGGCCAGCAATTCTCATGGAATTGCTCAGATCTCCCTGTATTGTAGCCTGTGTGAAGGACAGAACAGATGTTGCAATTCCCTGACAGAATCATTTGAAAGCCTTATTTTGTCATTACCCACTTGCACACCGGATAAGGAACAACTCCCCATATTACAGCAGGGATGCTGTACCACATACCCTCTAACACCAATCCGACCAATGCTCACCTGCAAGCCTTGCTGATGGTGCAGCCAGGCCCCAGAGAGGAAACGTGAAAGGAAGGAGAGATTTTAGAGCTAGCAATGTAGCAAAGTAACCTATTTAAATAAACAAACAAATAAAATGCACCAAATTACCAAATTTGGCTGCTCGGACTCAGAGAGATGAGATGTTTCCTGCAGTCTTGTGGTGTGCAAGAAACAGGCTGCCTTGCTGGCACATGTTGTGACACCCCTCACACTGGGAATTAAAGCAGCACCATCTGGGTGAACATCTCTTTCATTTGACACTATTGCTTGCATGGCACACAGGAGCAATCAGACCAGCAGAAGAAGGGAGGAGCACCGTTGACAGCACTCTCTGTGACCACTAGGGAAACTAAATATGTGTTTGTAAAGCCACACAAAAATTCCAAATATTGTGATGACTTTAGCTGGGTGTAGGTGTAGGTCTGGTTAACGCCTGTTCTGCTGCTGAGAGGGGACAGGGTTGTGATGCTCATGGAAATTTTGGAGGATGATATAGAACAGCTGTGAGGCCACAGTAATCCAGCTGCCTGGAAAGAGTTCATAAACTGGTTTCTGCAAGGAGCTGAGAGCAGTACAGTCTCAGGCCATGCACTCAGCTTGCTGGGGGAGCTGGAAAGTTGATCTTCTAGCCTAGGGCTAGAGTTGCTCCAGCAAGTGCGATTGGTCCAGAGCCCCAGAATCTTAGTGCCTTGGAGGAAGCTAATCTTGGATCCATGGTTCCCTAGGTGGGATGCATCTGCACTAAGAGACACAGTCAAGCAGATGGCTGAGGACATCTCCCATTCCCATGCTTTCCAGAACTCTGCCACTGCCTGAAAACTCTCTGCCCTCCTCTCAGCTCCGCCAGTGCTCCCAATTAAACCATATATAAACATAGAAAACTGGCTAGCAGAGGTTGGGAAAGCACCCAAGAACTCTATCCCCTCCTAACATCAACGGAAATCTCATGATCTGTCCAGCCCCATACACCAGGCATTTCAGATGCCATGCTTTGAAAAATTACCATGATGTCTGTTTTTGGCTCAGTTTTAACACAGCACTAGCCATTCACCATAGGAAGATGAAATACAAGGAAACCACTAAAAAGAGTGACATGAAAAACTGAGAGAATCGCCCTGAAAAGGTCCAAATATAGTCATAATTCCAGGAAGAAGGTCTTATTTTCTGAATTCTCTTCACCAATCTAGTAGTTCAGACTCTTTGAACTTCATATCCGTGCCTGGCAGCCCACAAAAGTAAAGCTTTGATCCCACAGGGACTTTCCAGCTCAGTGCTTGGAAAAGCATCCACCAAGACCCTCAATTTCTGTAGAGCCTTTGAATTGACATACTTGCAGACGTTGCCCAGGGGAAGGCCTGTGGGTCAGTCGTGGCTGCAGACCTCGGCTGCTCTATGCAGGCTCCCAGAGTCCAGCTTTCACAGCTGGAATGGCACAGTGAGACAACGAGTTTTTGTTCCTTCCCCTCAGGGGCTCAGCCACAGCACTGCAAAAGCCAGGAATGAATAATGCAACAGCGCAGTAAGAGATCTTACTGAACGCCAGTTGGACCACTTGAGGCGCCCACTGTTGGTCAAAGCTGGGACAAAACCCTACTGGCTCCTTGGGGCAGACAGGAAGAGCAAGGTTCATCCCCAAGTAGGTTCAACGGAAAGGAAGGATGCAGAGCAGAAGCTCTCACCGCCAGCCATGCGTGCCTGCTTTCAGAGGCCAGATGCCACCAAACACGGATCTCCTTACATTTGTTTTAAAGCTTGAAGAATCTCTTGAGATAAACATCCTAAATTAAAGATAAAAGCGTTGCGGGCTTGCCAGCAGCCTCCACCCCCCTTCCTGGGCAGAAAAGCTTGAGTCACATTCCCCCTTGGCCAGGCTTTCACCCAGGGGTGACCTTCCTGGGGTACCCAGAACACCCAACCCGTGCTGCTGCAGCTCCTCGAGATGACAGGGTACTTGCACAGCACTCGCCCCACTTTCTGCTTTCAGGATCTCTCAGGAGAATGCTAAACCCCGGTTGGCCCTGGCTGTATTTAAAGTGATTGTAATTCACATGGATTGGGCTGCAGTTATAAGCTGAATTACATTCTGATTTAGCAGCAGGGATTAAGGCTCTGTGTTTTAACTTATTAACCCAAGCTGCATTTGAAGACTCCTCTGACTGCCCCTCTAAGCTCCCACACAAGGAGACATGGGCTGGGTGTTGTGGGGTAGTGGTGGGACAGGAGGGAACCAGGGGTGCACTGCTGATGGAGGGAGCTGCTCCTGTCCTCACCTTGCTGACCCACAGCTCCTGCTCTGGGTAACATCATGCTGGAGCTGCAGGCAGTCCAGGATGAGATGATCCTCATGACTGACGCTCCTGAGCAGGCAGCCCTGCACGTCCAGGCCTGAGTTCACCCATTTGACTTCTCCTTGTTGCCATCAGGCAGACAATCAAAAGCAGCCCAGGCACACTCTGGAAAAACTTCACTCCATTTAATATTTAATGAAAACCCACTGTAACTGTCATGTCCTTTTCTGTTTTCTCTCACTAACGCTGCTGGCTGCACAGGTATATGTGTGTAAACAGAGCCAGTTTCCTTTCCACTCGGTTGCATCCTCAGCTTGGGGCACAGCTTGTGATATCCTTACTCACCTTCAGAGGAGGACCTGGGGCAGGCTTGCCAAAAGCTGTGGGGCTTCCTGCATGGTGTCAAGACTGTCACCACCATGGGTATCTGAGAACATCCTAGCCCAGCAGCACAGCAGCTCTAGAGATCGCGGCCACCTCCTGGTGCTTAGTTTCAGGATCATGGCTGCCACGTGGCATCCTCCTTGCTTCTGTACCAAGAGCCTAACACTGTACATACCACACTGGTTCCATCACTGGAACCCGGCCACTATTGGCACGGTGGGAGACAAGACATTGCACTTTCATGCCATTTCTGGTACTGAACCATTGGTCTGTAATGCATCCCACTTGATCCTGCTGAACAGTATGCAGCCAGACCTGACTGCAGAGCAAGGGTAGGAAAGAGGGAGTATGTTACCATAAAACAGTTTCTCCCTTATAAAACTAAGGAGCAAATCCCTCTCATTTTTGCCTCCTAGAGCAAAGTGCAACATGGGGGGAGGTAGCACCTGGCACTTGGGAGAAAACCTCAAGGACACACTGCCTGCACCTCGTCCCCTGCCCCAGAAGAACTGACTGTGCACAAATCCTACCAGGGGATGTTCCTGCCCTCCTCCCACTTTTTAGTATGGACAGGAGCTGTGGAAGGAGTCTCTGTCATACAGGGTGTAACCCTTTCAAAAGGAGCAGATCCGAGAAGCATGCTTACTGGGAAGAGTAGAAGCAAAAGCAGCACCTGAGAAGTGCTTTAAGGACAGGGCTGCACCCTATGGCCTCCATCCTCTTGAACTCCATGACAGGGATGTTCGGATGACAAGCTTAGTTTCAGCTGAGCTGTGGCATCCTGTTAGGGGAAGGGAAAGTTGGCACAGAAATTCTTCCTTTTTCCAAGTAACTGGAAATCAGAAACTCAGCTTCTCCTACTCTCAGAAAAACTAGCAACTCCTTTCTCTCAGAGTGATTTCATGAAGGGCACTAAATACCTTGACCTAGGGGAGGCAGAGGTCACAGGGTTGGGAAAAGTCTAGCAAGCAGGCCGTTCATCTCTTGGCCACCCCTCCTAACCCTGCCTGTACCACTGGTAAACTCATCCCAGAACAGTGGTCCCAGCCATGCTCAAACCTAACTCTTAAGGCTAGGGGATGAAAATGGAGAGGACAAGGACCCTTCCCTATGGAGGGATCTGGTACTGACTGGAAGCCGAGGCCATCCCTGGGATCTGCTAGCTGGCAAACTGCCCCTGCTGCGGTCAGGCAGAGAAATGCTGTCTCCCAGGCAAGTCTGGCATGCCACAGCAACAGTAAATTTACTTAAAGGAGGAGAAAATAGCTTAACTAATCTTTGGTCACTAAGCTTAACTTCTGTCGCTGACACAGCAGGAGGTACTCACAAGCCCAGTGGTTTTATTTATTTAAGTGTATTGATTTTAGCCTAGATTGGAAGAAAACAGGCGGATAAAGGGCAGGAAATTCCTCAGCTGTGAGAAACACACAGAGTACTAGTAGTCAGATTTAAACTAAGAGATGAAAATACATTTGCCAGAGCAAGGTAGTGAATCATCCTGCAGGAGCACAGAGATCTGGCCAAAAGCCAAACCCTGCCCACTTACAAGCAGCAATCTGGGATATTAAGTGGTCAGTGCATTCCTATCGCTGACCATCATTTAATATAACAGTAATGCTCAATTGCTCCCAACCAGAACTCAAAGCCTGCTGCAAAAAAACAGCGCAAGCCTGCCCCCAAGATCTTACTTATCATCAATGGCCTCAGAGTCAATCAAATTCAATAAGGAAAGGCTAAACAAGAGCAGAGAAGGACAAACTGCACCAGAAGTGTATTCTGCCACAGAGGCTGCTGTACACAGGCTGCCCTGCACTGAAATGTGCAGGGAAACAACAAGGGAAGGATTTTTGTAGGGTAATATTTTGTTCATGTGTCAGCTCTGATTATCTGATTAACTTCTGTGATAGCCCAGTGTTTGGGACTCTGTGGGAGGGATCACCAGCTCTGCTGCCTGTTGCCACAGATCTTGCCGTGTCTGCTGGTGCAGTGTGACTTTATCCTATGGAGATGGGCAGGGAAAGCAATGCACCTGAATGAAATGTAACAATTAAGTCTTGGGATCTAGTGAAAAATGAACACTCAGGAGTCAGAGTCATCTGAAAAACACCATCACTTCTTTCTCCGCTGGCAGGAGACCTCGAGTAGCTCAGAACAAGAAACCCAGCTTCAGGTACTATCTCCTCTCCATCCAGAGAGCCTCTGAGAACACCGAGGTTCTTTGAAGGAGACATACTGTGAGCACAAACACATCATTCAATGCAGAAAACAGAAGATGCAAAGAGGTAGCAAAAGGAATGGACTGGCAGCTCTGCTTCAAGAGATGAATAGGAGGCACACATTGGATTCATCTCCTACCAACAACTGCTGTACTTTCTCATGCTAATCATCTATGGCTTTGCCTGTTCCTCCTACAGAAAAAGTCCTAGGCATAGATATAGGGTCAGAAGCTAAGCTCTCCATAGCCCCTTGGACACAAAGATGAGAGCCTGTGCCCAGAGTCTCAAGTTCCCTGCTTTCAGGGATGAGAAGAAGGTCCTTGTTGGAGAATGGTCAGCAGGGCAGAGTGATCTAGTGGCTAGTAACCCTGCCCATGGCAGGACAATTTGAACTGGGTGGGCACATCTGTAAGCAGGTGGCTTGGCTAGCAGCACAGTTACAGCAGCATAGAGTCCAGCATCTTTGCAACTATATGGGGAAATTTACCTGGTAGTTTTGCATAGTTGATGATCTGTAGACCGCCAAACTTACTCCCCTAAGACCATGTGAACAGCTAGCAAACCTGTCAGAGCTGTGCCTCCCTACCTTGGAACAGGAAGCAGGGAAGAGTCTGCCCTCTGCACCACCTCCCCATGCCCTCTGCTGCAGAAGGCCTTGAAGGCAGGTGACTTGCAGCCACGGAGATGAAGACTCACTTCCATCATGCAAGGGCAGAAGGGATTCTCTCCAGCAAGGTCAGGCAGGTTGCTATCAGAGCTAACCAATATTGCCATAAACATTCATTATTTGCTGCCCTGCAGGCACTGCAAAGGGCAAAGTTTGTCTCTGTTATTGAAAACAAAGATAGGAGCATCCGATCTGATTTTTGCAATCCAAAGCACTGGTGACCCATCTAAGCCTGAGGCAAACACAGAGAAGGAAAAAGCTTTTGGAAACCAGGTTGTGTTTGTAGAGCCAGAATTGAAGCTGAGATATGGGAAATCCTGATACCTACTACCCAACAGTGGACCTAACATCTTTTACTTAAACATTTGATAAGCGATGTGCTAAATGGTAATGATATTTTCTTGAACAAGTTGTTGAGTTACCTCACCTCCCATCCCACCAGGGAAAAGAAAAACACAGCTTTATGGGAGCATACTCCAAACAAGGAACTGCAGGACTGAGCATTTTCACAAAAAGAGCACCTTCCCATCACATCTGAACATCCCTGGGGAGGAAAGTTCAGTTCTTAGAGCCAGGGGGAGCTGCCTTATCACTTGGGTAAGGCTCACACAAGCCTATTCACAGTCCATACAGGTTTTCAGCCTCTCAAGCTTCATTTTGAATCCTGTATTCATAACAAGTCCAGAACTTCAGAGCAAACACAAACTAAAAGGGCAGATCGATCCTAGTTTTTCATTAGAGTTACACCCAATGAGTTCTTTCTTACAAGGAAAGACACTGACACTGTTCATCTAGCATACAGGGATCATGGTAGAAGTGCCAACTTGCAGACAGTGCCAAGGCTAAACTGTATTTTATTCTGCCATTTTTCAGATGACATTAAATGCAATAAAAATCCCCCAAACTGTGCAACTAACCCATCAAAACCACAGCTTGCTCACAAAGGAGTCAGTGAGAATTGTACTCATTCAGCACTTCTGGAAAAAGAAAAGCAGAAAGCACAAGGCAGGCAGTCGGTCAGCTCACAAGCTGACAAGCTATTTTCTCTGCACATGGGAACTACTGCTTCCCCAGGAGCCCCAGAAAGACTTTGCAGTGCAGGGAGTTTCAGCCTTGCTCCCTAATAAAGCCTCAGAGCAGACCACAGGTAAATCCAACCTGGTATTAAAACTTAACACTGTCAGAGTTTTGCTTCCTCATAAGAGCTGTTTTCACCTTTCAAATCCCTTTGTCCAACTGGAATGAATTGAGAAAGGACATAATTTAATGCCACACACAACTATCTTCAGGAAGAACGCTACGCAATGGCAATGCGTGAAGAAAAGTACTTAAATTATTGAAATAAACCTACTCACACAGTGCTTTCACTTAAGAAAAAGTAAAAAATGCAGGTCCAGGCTGTGGTTTGAACAAAGGTTCTGTGAAAAGGGGCTGTTTTGAGAGTGGGGTGAAGATCCCCAGTGAAGATCCAATGCAACAACATTGGATTACTAGTTTACTGACAAGGTCCGCGCAGCTCCCCAAGAGCAGTGCTTCACATACACTGCCAGGCTTCAGATGTAGAAGTCTCTTTCTAGATGGGCCTGATGGCTTGGCAGGCACCAGGACTGCTGTAGGGTTTTGGACAGTTGAAAGCTCCACGCTGTTCAGGCTCTGCATTGCCTAGAGCCCTCCTGAGCTTCCCACTGAAACCCAAGGTGTTCCCCCTGCTGAGACAGGATTTTGCCACTTCAGCTGGCCACAAAGGACTTTCCTGTGCTTGCTCTCTACAGACAGCTCCCAGGAGCAGAAACACAGACCAGTGGCCATACACCACACAGCTGCCCCAGCCTGCCCTGCCAAAACTCACCTTGGCTACAGCTCTGACCATCTGGCTGGCTGCAGCTGAGGACTAACACCACCCATAAAATGGTGAGATTTGAGCCCAGCTATTTTGGCTCTAAGCTTGCCTGGTGACATTGCCCCTAAAGGAGGTTGCAGGGACCTGCTTCCCTGGATGAGCCACTGCAGGAATGCATGGCCAAAAGCTGTGGGATAGAGCATCCTTGAACAGGCACCACTAAGGGGCCATGAGGAGATGGCAGTCAATTGCTACTGTGTGAGGAGCACATATGCCTGACGTCCTCCTGTGCTGCAGCCTGTCTGCAGTGAAGTTCAGGCAGCTCCCTCCCCTCCTGAGCATGGCCCCCCAAGCTCAGCATCCGCACCTTATCCAAACAGAGAATACAGTGGGAGGGTAGGGAATGATTATACCAGCTCACAGATAAAGCCAAAACTCAGAGAGGGTGGTCTGAACCTGCCTCTGCATGAAGCATCCTCAAAGTTCACAAAGAGGAAGGATGGGTCTGTGCTAATTGCTGAGATGTCTGGCAGCAGAGAATTTATCCTCTAAGCTTGTTATCCTGTCAAAAGAAGTAAATGAGGTTAGTTGAGGCTCATTTGTTTGTGCCGAACTCCTGTCTCTCACTATTTATCACTGGGTGTGATTATCAACTGACTTACACCAAGTGAATTGTTGTGGCAAGGCTGATTGTGCTGCAGAGAGGAAGAGACATCCCTCAGAACATTGTCTGCCATCTTCTGTACACACAGAGTGAGGCTGCAACAGGGCCAACAAGAAAGAAATGAAGTTCCCAAGAGTTTAATGGTGAGTCTTAAATGGTGGCACATCATAGGACAGATGTATATTTAACAACTGGCTCTGTGAGTTTTGACAGCTCTCTGTGGTGGGATGAGACATCTCCATGGCAGGTGTCACACCTACCTCCTGACTCTACGACTGACTATAAGCCAGCTTCAGGGAGGACTGTTATAAGGTGCTTGACATCAGACCATACAACATTCTGATTAAAAAATTAGCACAACAATGTCAATAAACCGCACGTTAACCAGATTAAGCACTGGCTGACAGTTCTCCACAAGTAATTGCCAGTGGTGAATCATCTTCAAATGGCAGTATTTCTAGCAGGGTTCTTCAGGGAGCTGCTTGAGGCCTGCCACTTCCCAACATTTTCATCACAGAGAAGCAAATGCAAATTTCAGAGCTGGTGCAGTGCATAAATGACAAAAGGATTCAAAGTGATGAATAATGAGGAGCACAGGGCAACCACGCAAAGCACTCTACTGCTTAGTGAGCAAAGCCTGTTTAAACAAATGTCATTTTGCCACAGAAAGTTATTCCTGGAATAAGGAATGCCAGGCAGACCTCCCAGGGTGCCATGTCTGGAAAGCAGAGCCTCTGAGAGGGTTTTGGAGATAGTTCATATTGAATAGCCAGTTTGTCACTAACAGCAGAAAGCTGCGGCAAGGGAGCAATAATGCAATTCTGGGACATACGCTCTGGGAATAATGAGTAAGAGTGTCATATACACCTTTGATGCAAGTGAGCAAGACAAATCCCTCCCAGCTCACTGCTTCCACAGCTGTGGCAACACCCTGCAAAGCCTGCTGGAAAATCAGGGCATAGAGGGGAGCCAGATGATCTCAGTGCTCAAGGGGGAAAAGGCCCCACACCTCTCTGGCAGACTGCAAAGCACTCAGTCCTTTTGTTTATCAGCAACTCGGAGATGACTTCTCTCCTCTGAGGAAGAAAGGGTGATAGAACAAGGACTTGTAAGGGAACTCAGCTCCCAGGTGGGACTTAAAGGCTGCTGTGCTCAGCTGGGTGAAGAGACCCAAAGGCAGGCTGCACACCAACACCCAGAGAGCTGTGTGTCAGAAGGACTCAGGGACTGACAGCAGTGCATCCTCAGGAACCAGGCAAGGAGAAGAGGAGGTGTTGCACTAGATGGCTAGAGAATAGTCTGCAATAGGCACACAGGTAGCATGGAAGTGCTAAAAGACTGCATACCTCACGTTAAGGGAAAGCCTACAAAGAAGAGAAAGATAAGTAAAATTCATACATGCGTTCTACTTTCCAGCAGGGAAGTCATGCTGTGCACCCAATGCAACTGCCTGGTGAAGTGCTTTTTTAGACAGAGGCAAGACAGTACATCTCATCAATCTGGACTTCACAGAAAGCATTTTCTAGTGGAAAATTAAGTGGCCAACAAATCTGAGGATTAGCGCACATGGGGGATGCCAGATAGAAAGGAGATGGTAAACAGCCCTAGCGCAGACATACAGGGGTGTGCTAATGGATTTTTTTGGAGACAGAGAGAAGAGCATTGCCTATACAGTAAAATACCAAAACACACAGGAGGGAATAGGTCACTTTTAGGAGCCTGGCAACCAAAAACAAACAAAAGACAACAGCCCAGAAGTGAGGGTCTGACAGCCAGGAACAAATAGCTAGAATTCCTAGTACTAAGTAGAGGAGTACTGGTACTGGGGAGGAATAAAAGACTCAGGTTTGCTAGCAGACCCTTTCCCTGCTGGTTTCCTACACAATATAGTGCCTGGGCTGGATGTGTCCACATATAACATCATTCTAACCCTTACTATCCAGAAACCAAGGTTGTATCTCTCATCTTTTGCACTCTGGCCAGCAGTCTCCCTGAAGAAAGTGTCAATAAGCTCTTCAGGAATTTTTCTCTCAAGTTCATGCTTACAGTGTGTAGGTTCACATCAGACACTAATGATCTGATTTTCACTGCATCCCTGTAAAATAAAGCAGAGGGGAAACACAGCTGAAACTGAAACAGATAATGAGGTTTGTTATTTAGCACTTGATGTACTCAACTCCATCCTCCTCCTAAAGAGACTGCAGCATCCCACAGCATCCAAACACAAGAAGAGTAGCAGAGATGGCTGGCTGGGCATCACTCAATCATTCTATGTTGGGGGTAGATGTAGGGCAGGCAGCAGGTCCCCAGTGGGGTTGGAAATGCCTGTGGTTCTCAAACAAAGCAGTAGTTTTTATTAACATGTTTTCCCTTAGTCTTGCTCCAAAGAACAAATGAACCATTTTAGCTGAAGCTTCTGTTTAAAGGAACCAAAAAAAAAAAAGAAACAAAAAAAACCCAACAACAAAACACTCCTAGCCTTGGGCAGACATTTGGCATGGAAATTCTCAGCTGCAGCACTCTGAATCTGGCATTAGTACAAGCAACCCGAGGAAGGCTTAGCAGGGTCTGGCTCCCACCTTAACAGGGGCACCTCAAGGCCTGCCCAGAAGAGGGGCTTGGTGCCACCAGGGCCAGACAGCCACCAGAAGCTTATGCACGTCTTCATGACCCTTGGCTGAAACCAGAGCTGTCATCTCTTTGCTGCTGTCTTTGTAATGACATTTCCAGGAGCTTGGCTGGGTCTAGTGCAGCAAGCAACAGAGGTCCAGCATTCACTGTAAGAGCCACTTGTTGAGTCATCACTGTTCTCTCTTTAACAGACTTGTCTGATAGAGAACAGCCTTATGGCAGGAAGCTCTGTGCTCCAGACACAGGCACTGGGAGTTGTTCTAGCTGGGCTTACCTTTGAACTCTAGTTTCACAGCAGTGAAGAGCAGCAGGTGAGAGCACCCTGCCCTAGCACACCATGGCAAGGATGCTGGATGAGGCTTCAGGGAACAGTGCTCATATATAGCATCTCCTGCACCTGGAACATAGGATGGGCAGTGGTGGGAGAGAGCCAGGAGGGCACAGTGCATGCCTGTGGGCAGCTATTTGCTCAGCATCCTGCGTTGCTGGTGGGGAAGAATGGCAGACTTTTTTTTGGTAAGAGTTATTTTCAAGGCAGAATGCTGTTGGTTTTTTTTGTTTGTTTGTTTTTTCTTTTTGTACCCTTGTGGTTATGATTCACTATTACGTATGGTCTCTCTTCTGGGAGAATACGTGCCCAGGCACCCAGCAGGATTGCTGTCACCCAAACCAAAGCCTCCACAAGAGGTATCTCTACCCAGAGCTGCCCACAGCTAGGTGAGCACACAGACAGGGAAACCTGGTCCACATATCTGTATAAACAGGCCAAGATTTTTACCCTCATCACCAGCAGTGCTTCCAGCACCTCTCACTATCCTGCCCACACCCCAAAAAGCTACCTGCCTGGAGCCAGGTCAGTCCTGTTGTACTCTGCAGCGAAGGCAGCTTCATCTGGCTTAATCACACTGAAGGGCCATTTTGCTGGCTCCTGTTTCAACTCACCCCCAAAAATCCACCCACCAACATTCAACATTCCCTCCCACCTCTCTTGGCTTTGGTAGAAACCAAAATTATTTACAGTTGAAGTTATGCTTTTCTGTGCAAACCAGCAGAGATTTTCTAGGGTCTGCTCAGGACTTCAACTGCTGGTGGTTCGTAGATTTGCTTCCCTGCAGGAAAGAAACGCTCGCAGGCTTCAGCTACAGAGCTTCTTACTCTGTTAAGAAGTGGTGTTCACCTCAGGACTCCAGATTCTGAAAAGCTTACAGCAAAACCTCAAAAATCCTAAAACAGCAAGACTGTCCAGAAAAAGTAAGTAGAAAGAGGTTGGAGCCTCTATGGGGAAAGAGAGGGAAAGCTTCCCAGCTCCTGCTACTGGGCACAGGCAAGCAGAGGAAAATCACAAGCAGCAGGAAGGATGCCACTCAGGACTTCACCCCTGCTGCACATCCCACCCTCTTCCTTCACTCTCTGCTAACACAGACAAGGACACCAGCAAAGCAAGGCTGCCATGTCATAGGTTCGTAAGGTTGGAAAGGACCTACAAGATCATCTAGTCCAACCATCCTCCTATCACTATCCTTACCCAACTACTAAATCCAATCCCTTAGCACCTCATCTAAACGCTTCTTGAACAGCGCTAGGGATGGTGCCTCAACCACCTCCCTAGGCAGGCCATTCCAGTGCCGGACCACTCTTGCAGAGAAAAAATGTTTCCTCAGGTCTAATCTAAATCTTCCCCGGCACAACTTGTGGCCATTCCCTCTCGTCCTGTCATTATTTATCAGGGAGAAGAGGCCCACTCCCTCTCCACCACAACCTCCCTTCAGGAAGTGGTAGAGTGCAATAAGGTCTCCTCTGAGCCTCCTCACCCTCCAAGGGATATGGGAGTGCACACAAGACAAGAACAGGTAGAAGCCATTGACTGACGGCTGCTGCCTTGCACGATGAAGCAGGTCTGAGGCTGGAGATCCTGGACTCCAGCAGCAGCTTTCCTGTGCCCTTGTGCCAGCCACTTGCACCACGCCTCCTTTCCTCCACACAGAGGTAAGATTTATATCCCTCTGTGAGATATCCAGGCCCTCTAGAAGAAGTAGCACTGCTCAGGATTGAAATGTTAAAAATAATCATTGTTAAGAAGAACAGAAAACTAGCCTGGAGAAACGCTAGCGTTCCCAGGTGCTCATGCAGACAAAGGAGTGCTGCCTGCCAACTTGCACAGACCTCCTGGCAGGTGAGGTGAGGGACATGTCAGCCACTCAGCTGGCTGCACAGACAGCAGCCTAGGTTTTGCAGCCTGCAGATGCCCCAGCTGTAGGCCTCAAGGTGTAGCAAGGATGTTTCTTGCTCTCTGCTGGGCCACCCAAGTGCCATCCAAGTCAGAGACCAGCAGGTTCCCACTGCACATGGCTCTGAGCACCAGTGCTAGGACCCTCCTTGCTCTTCCCCAACAAAGGCAATGCAGCTCTTGGCAGGCCCTTGTTATTTCAGCTAAGGCTCATCAACCATCCTTCTGTCACTAAATGCCTTATTATGTGCAATTAATGGACTGACTGAGAGCAGCTACAAAGTCGTTCTCCCTGTGAACTGATGGAGGCAGCTGAGCTACTTCTGGTGACTTTCTGATGCTGCCAGCCTCATTACTAAGTGCAGCTGTGTAAGGGCAAAGAGGGAGGCAGGCAGGGAGCACAAAGTGGATGAACAAGCTGGGATCCAGCAGCCCTGCCTTTCATGAGATTGCAGGAAGTGTGGCAGAGCTCCCTGCTGTCCCCAGAACTGGCCATGCCCCCGTGAGGGACACTTGGGCACCATCATTGGTGACTTGCAGGCTGATGTTGGCTCCAGCCTTGCCCCACGCAAATCTGTCTTTACTGACATCTTCAGCTTTTTATTATTATTATTAATAATACAACAAGAGGAAAGAGAGATGAGAGCAAACTGACAGTGCAGGCTGAAACAGCTAATTTGACTGTAGCCAAACTGCACTCAGATGTGCAAAGCAAGAGAATAATTTCCTCTCTCTGATCTCTCAAAGATCATCCTCTTAGGTGTCACAATTACATCTGAATACAGTCTGTGCTTGAAGGCTCTGTCCCTTGACAATTAACCTACATGTGCACACCTTTTGTGACTTCTTGCTGCATTTTGAACGATTGCTGTGCTCGCAATATATGCGAAACACAAAACTTAGGTGGAAGAGGACCCCTCAGCCAGTCCCTGGCAAAAGGACACCGGTCTCATTGGAGCGTGGCTCTGAATTAATCTGCTTTTAGTAATGCCTTGTTACCAAAAAAATGAGAGTTACAACTGGCATTAATGCAATCAATTCTTCCACTGTGCAAGGCAGTTCCTGAGGGCTGAGATAGCAATTTTTCTGTGCCTTATTCAAAAAAGCAAAATGAAGTATTTTGTGTATGTATAGTCAGCTAGCCTTTGCTGCCTGTATGCAGAAAGCCATGTGCCCTTCTACCACAGGACATCAGACACTGAGAATGAGCAGTCTAAAAAGGAAAAAAAAAATAAGAACACCAAAAAAAAGAAAAAAAGAAAGCCCCACAGACCCCACAGAAATTCAGGGGTAAAATTCATCCTGAGTGAAATGAACCTTAGCCCTTTGAAGGAGCAGGCAAGGCAAGTGCTTAGACTAATCCTAACGGCCCACGCCAGAACTCATGGACAAAGCCCTTGCAGGGTTTCAAGCTCTTGAGCAAACTTAGCCTGAGCAGCTGTTACATTTTGGAAAGCAAAACAAAATCCTGAAGATTTGCCTTAAAGCAATTTGTGTCCATCCTAATAGCAAGATGCTCTGCTTTGCATTTTAACCAACAGCTAGCCAGCCTGTCATGATTAGAGAACTTGGAGATGTCAGTAGTTCCTCCCCAGCCCTGCTGGGCAGGATCACTTTCTTTGCACCTTTGGGAAAGACACCATAGCATCCCCTCTGTGAAGAGGGGCCCCCTTCAGTAGGGCTTGCCAGGTCTGATAAACCAGAGCCATAAACTGCTCCAGGCAGCCCAACAGCTGCCATCAGCACCCTTGTCTGACTTTGTATTTTCCATACACCAAATTCCTCAATCCTACTGGTGAAAGGATGACCCCTTTTTAATCTGGCAAGGTTTCAGATTGTTTTAGACAGCCCAAACTGGGGTTTTCTGGATAAAAACAGCTTTGCAGACCAGCTTGGCAGCTGCCTTCAGACTTCTTTCTGGCTCTCCCTAAAAAAGGGGTTTAGCTTAGCCCTTCTTCCACACCGGATTTGTGGAATGCAACCACCATACCCTGCCAACACTTGGCCAACAGGTCAGCAGACAGTGCTTGAGGATGGCAGAGCAGTTCCCCATCTGCCACAGGATGCACAGGGCCAGAGGAAGGTAGAATGAGATTTACTTCCAAACACGTGATCAAGCGCTCTGGGATTACAAACAGTGCAAGGGCACAGGCATTACCAAGGCTCAGGGAAGGCAGAAATTAATATTAAAGACAATAACTATGAAATTAGATTCGTTCCTGCGCAGAGTCAGATTAAAGACTGAGAAGAGGGGAAATCCCGCTCTAAAAACTCTTACTGGGTTGCTTGTTGAAGTCCAGCAGGAGTTAGGAGAGCAAACATGAATTTTTAGAGGAAAAGCAGAGAGGAGCTAATAATCCTGTCCCTCTTCTCCCTCCTCCTTCTTGTCTCCCACCTACTGCTCACCTCTCCTCAGCATAAGAAGACTTCTTATAGACCCACATAAAAGAGCAGCAAAGTGGTTTTCTTCACATGTAACCCAAAGGAAAACATGAGACGCTGTTTTCCACTTCAGCCAAGATGTCTTTTTAATACTATGCAAGCTGGGAGCATCTTCAAGGCTTTGTTGTTTCTTAAGCAGTGAGGAAAGGAGTAAAGGTTGAATGAGAATGCTAAAAACATTTCTTTGAACTGGTGATATTTACTGGTATGCACATGGCTCCCAGTACACAGGCATATTTGGAAGGAAAAAAATAAAACATATCTATTCCCCTTGGTTTCCGTCACTATTTGATTCCACTGTACTGCAGTTTTACCAGGGAAATTACTGGGGGAAAAGGGAGTTAGACAGCATTTCCCTGACAGCAGCTTGTCAGCCTGTTCTTTTAGCATCAGGGGAAAGAACTGCAGCTCACATCCTTAAAGCACCATCCTGCCACACCAGAGATGGGAACACATACACATCTGGCTTTCTAAGGGTCACGTGCAACATACCCCTTCTTCCCCATCAGGGCAATCACCACTGGACACCATGCAACAACCCATGGCCTGCATTCAATGACCTGCCCAGCTTTGTGTGCTCTGACCCTCACCACCAGTCATGTTCAGAAGCTGGAGAAACAAGCAGGCCTTTTTTAGTACTCTCAATAGAATGGCCTGGGTTAGAAGATCAGAGATCACCTAGATACATCCCCCCAACTGTGGGCAGGTGTATTGACCACTAGATCAAACACCAGATCAGGCCACCCAGGGCCCCATCTAGCCTGGCCTTGAACATCTCCAGGGCTGGGACATCCACAGCTTCTCTGGGCAGCCTGTGTCAGCACCTTACTATCTTCTCAGTGAAAAACTCCTCTGACATCTAATCTAGCACTCCCCTCCTTTAGTTTAAAACCATTTCCCTCATGTTCTATCACTATCAACCCACAATGATTTGAGTTGACTTTCCTCCTGTTTGTAATTTCCCTTTAAATGTTGGAAGGTCACAGTGAGTCTCTTGCTGGATCCTCTTCCTCTCTAGACCGAAGAAGTCCAGCTCCCTCAGCCTGTCTCCATAGGAAAGTTACTCCAGATCTCTTATCACCTTCGCAGTCTCTTCTAGACATGCTCCAACAGCTCTGCATCCTTATTTGTATGGAGTACCCCAGGCCTGAACATAGTTCTCCACATAAAGCCTCACAAGGGCAGAGCAGAGGGAGATTCTTCCCCCCCCCCCCCCCTTCCTGCTGGCCACCCTTCTTTTGGCACTGCCCAGGGTACATTTGAACTACCAGGTCTCTAGAACACACTGCTGGATCATGTCAGCCCATCAGGAGCCCCAAGTCCTTCTCAGCAGGGGTGCTCTCAATGAGTTCTTACAATCTGTACAAAAACCCAGGATCGCCCCAGCCCAAGTGCAACACCTTGTACTTGACTCTATTGAGCCTCATTAGGTTTAAATGTGCCCAGTTTCCAAGCCTGTCCAGGTCTCTCTGGATAGCATCCTTTCCTTCTGCCATATCAACTATAATACTCAACTTGAAACACAGGACCTCAGAAAACCTAATACCCAAACCCTTCTGTGTAGTAAAGTATTTACTGGGCCAGAAAATGCTAAAAAACAAAAAGGAAGAGGTTGAAAATCCACGCAGCACTGAGATCAGTTTAAGGCCAAAGCTGAACTAAAGCAGCTGACAGAGAAGCTGGCACCACAGGAGGAGGCAGACAAAATATGAACACCCCCTGCACAGTCCTGCAGACCAGGCAGCTTAGGGCTCCAGGAGCTCTTCACCTTCCCCACTGTTGCGGGGGAGAGAGCAGAGCAGGGAACTGGCCATCTAACCTGGGGCTGAGAGCACAAGGAAGATGTGAGCTCAGGTCTCATGATCATGCTGTGCTACACCAGCATCGTTAACTCTGCTCTTCATCCTTGATAAGGAGATAGTGTATTGGCCTCTGCTGAACAGAACCAGATAGATCTCCTGCTACTTGCTTGTGATCCCTGTGGGGTTCCAGACATCATCCTCTTTCCTCCTCCCCTGTGCTCCACTGGCAGTGCCCACCCCAGGAAAATGCTCATCCATCACTGCTGAGGGATAGCCAATCAACGGGCTGCACACAACAGAAAAAAGCTGGGAAGGTCCAAGATAACAGCGGATGTGCTCTTCTGCCTCAAAGAGAAGCACCTCCCAGATAGTCTTACTTCAGGAGGAAATAGCTTCTGGACTGCAGGTAACTTTATTGTCCAAGCCCCTCCTTTCTTAAGATGAGATACTTAAAACCAAGTATTGGCATTTCTGGAGATGCCAGCTAAACTCCAGAAGAGAAGGGGACATGGATGGCAGCTATGCTCAGGTTATCTCCTGCAAGGTTCCCTAGCAACCAAGAAGTTCAAGGTCTGGATGACAGTTGTGAGGTGTAATAGTTTCTGAAAGCAAAAATACACACGTTTTGTCTGTTGGTGTTGTGCTTCCCTTGAGATAGGCCAAAGAAACAAAAAGAAATTCCACTGAGAGCTGATTAGCTTCTATGTAAATAGAACAAGTAACATGCCACCATTTCCCAGCACATGAGGAATAGAACTATGCTTCTATATTGCTTGTGCACTTAGTTACCATTCACCTAGGACCTCAAGATAACGTTTAAAAAAATGTAATCAAGGAAACCAAAATAGACTCAGGACTATCCTGCAAATTCAGAGTAGAAAAGATATAAGGCATTACAGGGCAGACAGAAGGGAAGGGAGAAGACTTGCCTGCAACGACAGAGCAGAAACTCCTCAGTCAGGATTGTAGCTTCCTTCATCTCCAGCCATCCCACAGCCAACAAACACCATCAGGAAACTTTACACCCCAAGCACTCCTATGCAACTAACACTATCCCCATACCAAAAACTAGCATGGCTGCCCCATATATATCCTCCTCACTGCCTTTCTCTGCTTCCTCTATTAACTAGCTACAGCTGCCTGAGGAGGGATACAAAGCCAATCAAGTAGCAGTCACACTCCTTTCCAGTTCCTGGTTCAAGGGATACACTAAGGAATACACAAGAAACAGCCTATTATATTCCTTCTCCCCTATGCTTCCTACCTAGAAAATCTATAAGGAGGCAGCTCCAAGTGATTTTTAGCTCCTTTGTACCAGCACCAGAGCAACTTCAAGCTGGACTCTCAGCATCTAGGCTAGATCAACTCTTATATTTATTTATTTATTTATTTTGACAGGGTCATTTCTCTCTAATTTTTATGCTCCATTTTCCACTGGAGCTGCTGTTCTTTGAAAATTATTTTGCAATATTAAGTTTTCCATCTATTTCTGAATAGCAGCAGGTGTGTGAAAAATCACCCTCCAGGTGATGCTGCCCACAGGTTAATAACAGGGTTAGGCATTTCTTCTCATATGAGTTTCTGAGGTGTGAGTTGTAGCTTTCAAGACAAGAAGGGTTTGTGAAAACAAACTTCTGGTAGTGGTTACATCAAGGGCAGGACACACAAAACTCTCCTGCGTGGGCAGAAGTCGGCTGCTACAGCCTAAACATCTGAACATGTGTTTTTCTCCCTCCTCCCCTCCCTCTTTTTTGGCTTCCTTGTGTTCCAGAGGACCTGTGAGCTCCCAAGTATGTAACAACCAGATCAGGTGCTATTCTGTTCCACAAACATTTGCTTCTGGGAGGATAAACAAGCATACTTTGGGCTCCCTTTGATCCACACCTCCAAGCTGCTCTGCAATGGCTGCAATGTGCAAAGGATGCATGGTGCTCAGGATGTGCCACCAAAAATGAAGCGTTCACCTGGCTCCGTGGCTTTGAGAGACCCCCTGAACAGCCAAATGTAGACTGTCCTTGTGCCCAGCGATGCATTCGGGTCAAATTGCAGAATTATGGGAATAATGCCAGGGCAGCATTGATTTCATTGTTTGTGGTAGGGAAAAGAAAAACAGATGGTGCTGGCTTCCTCCCTGTAAATGGGGCTCAGGTGCCAGCCAGGGGACCTGGGCAGGACGAGAAGCACTTCCACACAGTGCTCTGTTTAGGTGCACATCAGCTGCCGTGTGGTTCCTTTAAGGCAGTTTTGTGGCTGTGGAAATATTTATAGGATGCTCATCACCATGGTATCTGAGCACTACCAACTAATGGGGCGTATGAGATGCGCCTGGTGTATTTGTTATTAATTTCTTTCATGGTGGATGTTTTGACATTTTGTTTTCATTGCTGGCTTCAATTTGGACATGTGGCTTGTGTGCACAGCACCTCTGTGGTGGTGCTCCTTGAAGGTAACATGGAAAAGATGAGCATTCAGAGGGAGGATAATTAAAGGAATCCTGTCAGCTAGATCCATACCTAAGGTTTAGAAGTGGTTTAAAAAAGGAAAGAGGAAGGGTGGAAAAGGTGTTATTAAAGATACGGGGAGTTAAAATGTCTTTTCCTTTAAAAAAAAAAAACAAAAACAAACACTCAATGAGATGGCTAAGTCACCATTCCTCTTCACACCTGGAACAAAAGCAGGAAAGCAACACTGAGAAGACAGCGACTGCATGGACCAAAAAGAATGAAGGGAGGGGAGTGAACAGCAGTGCCAGCCAGGACAAGTGATGCTTTTCAAGTGTATGACTTGAGCATGATAGGATTTTATTTTCTTTTTAGCTAGAGAAATCATATTGGCAATGATCCTAGAATAATAATCCCTGATGAAATACTGAAGTCAGAACTATGACTTTTCTTTGAATAGACAATTCTACTGTATAGAGCTGAACACTTCCGTTAGCCCCTTGGCCAGATCTGGCCAGCTGGCAGCTGCCTTGTGCCAAGGATTCCTTTTGTGAAGACAAAAAAAGCACATTGCAAAAGAGAAGTGGTGTAGAGCAAATCCTTGCAGCAAGATCACAGTTGCAGGGCAGTATTTTGTGGTTTTAGCCTTTCCACAAAGGGATTGCTGGCAAAGACTCTCAGTGCGCATCCAATGCTCTGTGCTGTTTTATGTGACGGCCCCTGAGGCTGTTCCACTGAGTACCTGGATCAAAGTATCCCAGATTTGTCCACAGTTTTGTTTTGTCCAGTTCTTTCCAAGTGCACCCACATTTACCATGCCCCGTCTTACCTACATTGCCCACATTTCTGGAGCAGTACCACTGTCACATGAGAAAAAAAAATCACCTGTAGCTAAGGGAGAGAACAAAAAATAAGGCTAGACCCAGGCCTCTGGGTTACTTATTGGCTCCTGGTTTTGATGTATTCTGTCTGCAGCATTACTTAGGAGCCCACACAGGGGCAAATGCCAGATATCTTCTATTAGTGTGAAAGCTCCAGAAATTGGAGCACCTCTCTGATGAAATAGGGCTGAGGGAGCTGGGCCTGTTCTAGTCTCAAGAAGAGAAGGCTCCAGGGAAACTTCATTGCAGCCTTCCAGTACTTGAAGGGAGCTTATAAACAAGATGGAGACTGACTTTTTACATGGTCTGATCATGATAGGACGAGGGAGAATGGCTTCAAACTGAAAAAGAGAAGATTTAGGTTAGATGTCAGGAGGAAATTCTTTACTCAGAGGGTAGTGAATCACTGGCACAGGCTGCCCAGAAAAGCTGTGGATGTCCCATCCCTGGAGGCATTCACGGCTGGGTTGGATGGGTCCTGGGCTGTCTGACCTGGTAGGGGGCAGCCCTGCCCATGGCGGAGGGGGTTGGACAAATCTGTCATATCTTGAGAAAATAGAAAGAGATTGAACCTTCCTACATCTGTGAGAGACAGCCAGACTACCAGGTTAGACCTGCAGGTTTGCCTCTGCTTGGAGCTGTTTGCTGAGTTTTTTCCAGTGGAGACTTTTCTTTAAAGCTGTGTCTGAAAGGTGCAGGAAGGTCACTGAGAAAAGCCTGGGTTCTGACAGGTGGATGTCCATGTAACACCTCAGCTTTTCAACAGCATAAATCAGGTCCTGAAATAGACTGGATAAATGCAGTCAGTCATTTTGCAGCCCTATTAAAGCCACAGGGCTCCTTGCACAAATCCTTACAATAAGATCAAACTGTCTACAGACTCAAAAACTGCCTTGCAGAAGGTGAGAGCAGAGTCCAGCTCAAGGAAAAATGAGTTGAGAAGGATGCAGCAGCACGTCTACAACACTGGTGTTTTTGGAAGAAGCCAGCATGACCATCAAGGTTGCTTTGCCCTCAAACAAAAATGTTTAGGGCTTCACTGGCTTAAAGCATCTTGCAATGCAGGCAAAATCGAGTTGTACTGCCCTGGAGATGGAAACAGAACTAGGGCGTCCCTGAGAAGGACAAGAGAGGAGATGGAGTGGGAGAATGCTCTACAAACATGGGTTGTGCTGAGTGCCCTCAGCTCTTCACTGTCCATTTGTAAGCCCTACTATACAACATGACCTCTGGATATCCCCAAACTTGGGTTACTCTGATATTTTCCACCTATTAAGGGTGTCTGGCAGGCAGTGAAGCAGGTAGCAGGAGGCAGCTCTGACTGGGAGCAATGGGGGAACTCATGTGCCTAAGTAAGGCTACTGGGCCACAGCTGCCTTGCAGAGCCCGCAGCAAGCAGGGCAAAGGGGCTGCCTGGACAGGAGTGGCCCACATGTGCCCACCTGGGATTCCCCTAAGGAAGGCAGTATTCACAGTGATAAAATGGGCAGCAGACAGGCTGCAGGGATGGGATGTGGGGAGAGGAAATGGGTGGAAACATGGGATTTCTTCCAGCAGCAGCAACTCCTTTCCTTCTCCCCTCCTGGGTTTCTGACTGACTGCAGCAGCAGCTACAATCCATCTGTAGAGCATTATCCCACTCCATCTCCTCTCTTGTCCTTCTTAGGGATGCCCCAGTGCTGTCTCCATCTCTAGGGCAGCACAATTCAGTTTTGCCTACCTTGCAAGATGCTTTCATCCAGCTCTGACATCTCAGTCCCTAATCAAACCCATGCTTTGCTTTCGGCAGCACAATCCCTTAAGCAGCTCATAGCAAGACCAGGATACATGTCATAGGTTGTGGGAGAGGAAAAAAAAATACTTTTGCAGCAGTTCTTCCAGTTCAGCAAGCTCCTGGTAAAACATCTTCTGATTTGTTTAGCTGTTTCCCAAACATCATGTTGTTTCACGATGAAGATCTGTTCGGAGGGAGAGAACAAGACATCCAAAGAATGCAAACAAATTGTTCTTCTAAGTCTCAGATCAAGTCCACTTTTCTTCAGTCCAAATTTTTTATTTGTCCACTAAACCAAAGATAAAACAGTTTTTCACACAGATAAGGCATTAATGGGAGCAACACAGTTCTGTGCAACTCATGCACTCACCTGCATGCAATTTGTCCTACAAGCACCCAGGGCTGATTACACATAATACAGCAGCTCAGACCGGGAATGAAGTTAGAAACTGATTGATGTGCTCTGGTTATAGGGCAAAGGCAACTATAATGCTCACAGATTCTGTTTGCTAACTTTGTTATCTGCTGTCCTGAAAACACACTAGCAGTCTAATAGTGGGGAATTTTCATAATCTTGTATTCCTTAAAATAATAAGCTTATTATTATTTAACATTTATTACACATAATTTCACAGTCCTCTTGGTTCTGTCACACAGAGAGGGTACACAATGGATGCTCCTTTGTACTGAGGATGACATTTTGTTTGGCTTTGCTTCCCATTCTCTTATCTTGTTTGAGGAGAGAAGTCTGTCTGGAAGTTTGTGTCTCAAATCACTTTCATTGCACACAGGTATGAGCTTCTTTCCTGTTTCTCTCAAGATCCAAGATCTGGAGTAACATCCAAGCTGTTACTCTTGCCATCCACGAGTTACCACAATTACTATGTACCCATCAGACAATGTTTTGTATTGCTGAACATAATAAATGTTTCCCATATTCCTTGGTAACTTATCCCTAGAACACCTGGCATACTGCATATATTTTGCCAGCACAAGCATACCCACATGGATAGGAGATACTTAGTTACACTAGGACAATTGCTGTGTGGATGTGATTTGAATTCTTTTGCTATCATTCATCACAGGCAAAACAATGGGAATAGCATTTTGTGTATTGACATCAGGGACTTCAGAGCATAATGCATAATTCAGTCAGGTAGGTGTGTGATATTTCTCTCCTGACACCACTAATTCTTGTGAGCAAGTCTCACCCTCTCACCCTGCGATTTGCTTTTAGCTGCTGCTTCCATCAAACAATCCATGAGGATGCAAAGAACACAGTAACGGGCTTGCAGCTGAATCAGATCCCACAGAAGCAGGCGTGCCGTGCAATTTCCTCCCACCTCAAATGTGTATTTCATAACAGGGAATGGTATTTTTAACCATTTCTACATTTCTATCTCCCCATTAGGTTCCTTTGAAGTTGCACAGCTTTTTTTTCTGTTGGCTTTTTCTAGTTGTTTCAAATCCAAGCACACCGGCAACATTATGTGCTCGGCCAATTCAGTGCTCCCTCACCAGCTTTCCAAGAGCATTTGCTTGCTTAATGCAGGAGCATGTTTGTTCAGATGCCCTGGGAGCCCACTCTTGTGTGAACTCACCTGGAAGAAGAGTTTATCTCCTCTGCTGTGTTTGCATAGCTCCTAAGATAAGCGATCAAAAGCGGTTTCTCTGTTGGGGTGGAGGGAGAGGAGGAGGAGGGGGATCCATATAGATACTGTTTGTCAAAACATTAGGCCAGGTGATGTGCTGTGAAGCACTTGGAAACACAGGTAGGCTATTTTGGAGAATGTGAGGATTTCAAATCAAAGCAGACACAACTGTGAAATGTGACAAACAAAGAATTTCCACACCAAAAACTATTTTTAAATCACCTGTTACTACACAACTGCACAATCCTCCTTGGCCTCCTCAGGGCACCCAAAGCAGCCAGGAGACTAAAGAGCCCTTTACCTGACAAGCACGGGCCAGGCTTTGCCCAAACCCCCAGCCTGGAAAGATGACAGCTTCTGGTGTGTCACCTTCACCCCAGGGGACTTGATCAGGCTCCTGCAGCACGTGAGGGAGAAGGAGTCCCATCCTCCTCCCGGGTGTATGGTGAGCCTGGGTCCTGCCTCCAGCCTTAGGAGCTTGGGGCTCCTCTGATTAAGGGGGAATCCACATGTTCCACCAGCTTCTCTTGCCACTGTGGCTGACACAGGCAATAAGGGACCGACCTGAATGCTGTGGTATTACAAATGATTTATTGGTCTAATAAAGAGCCTCAAATTACCCACTGCCTCCTTTCTCTCCCCTTTGCCCCAAGGACCGATACAGCTACTGTACAAACATTTCCTACCTCACATTATGTAATGTAACTCAAAAGAAAAACAAGTATACAGCCCCTTGTGGCCCCCTGACCAGCAATGTTCAGCCACAATGCTGGCACCAGGGTAGAAACACACTGCTTCACATCTGGGCATAGAAACATAGAAACCCACATCACCTCTTTTTTCCTCTGCCTAGGAGGAAATATGAATTGCCAGCCTTCTGCCCTCAGCTTCTGCCGTGCTTTGCCACAGGGAGGGAGCCCCAAGTCCATGGGGGCTGCTTCGCCATCCAGCTCACTCCAGCCAGTCACTGCTGCTTGCCATACGCAGAGCAGGAGGAATAAATTAACCTACTTTGGGTGGCTTCCAGGCCTTAACAAGCAGCTGCTGCCAAAGGGCTTGTGGAGTTTCAGACAGTC
The DNA here is from genome assembly GCF_038088225.1 of Cyrtonyx montezumae. NCBI lineage: Eukaryota > Metazoa > Chordata > Aves > Galliformes > Odontophoridae > Cyrtonyx > Cyrtonyx montezumae. The sequence continues at coordinate 72,128,435 of NW_027072034.1, forward strand.
GTGCTGCAAAACAGCAGAATATTATCGTCCTCCTCATCATCTGGTGCCATCCTGAAGACGAGGAGGTCAGATGGGGTGAACTGAAGACAACACAACAGTCTTAAATATTCAGCATCAAATTACTTGAAGTGTGGTGAAGGAAAATCAAGAAAAACACTAAGAAAAGATAAAGATAAGCTACAGCTAAGTTGTCCTTCCAGGCATTTCAACTTCAGCAAATGACAGGAGCCCTTCGTCTCCTCTGCCCTCCCTGCAAAGCAGCTGCCATAGAGCTGTGTCTGAACCCACGAGGTCTCCTCCAGTCTCACTGGGCCAGACAGTTCTGCTTGGACGGAACTAGAGACACTTCATTGAAGCACGAGTTGCTTGGCCATGGCAAATGAGAGAACAGAATCCCTAGGAGTGATGTTACAAAGGGTGTATTTCGAGTAGTTACATTGCTTGTAAGGCTGACTATTTATAAGTGGAGGGACTTGAGCCCCTGGGAAAAATGGGATAGTTAGGGATTGAAGCAGCCCAAGGTCTCTGCTGCATGCACACAGGCAGCCCAAAACGACCACACTTGCCTGTCCAAATGGCTGATACTCATCTCTTACCTTTACCAAAAGGCGCCCAGCCATGCCTTGATCTGTGCTGGATGAAACTGCCCTCAGGGTGGAAACACAAAGAGAAGACTTAAAAGCATTTGCTCTGTTGCCTCTAATACACCCAGCCCTGCCCACCTCCACCACCACACTTGATACCTCGTAAACGCAGAGGGGACTTTGTTTCCATACGTCTTGGTAACAGCAGAGCTATATATATAGCTCATTTTTAATTTGTCTCTTTTCTCCATTTGCACAGTTAGTGATGATACTCAGAGGCAGGTCCCAGAGCTGAACCCCTGGTCTGCAAGCAAGAGAGGGCCACTAAAGAGGTACCATGGCCAAACAGCTCCACATGAGCTATAGAAGCCACCTTGATGGCACCAGGTGATGGATGTCAGACAGGGCTCAGTGAGGTCATTGCAGCTCCCATACATCTCCTGCTTTCCTGGCCACCCAGGCTTAACCTGCCCCAGCTCTACCATCATGTTCATGCCCATGTGTGCAATGCCTCCTCTGCCACATATATTTAAATGAGTTTCACATGCCATTCTGATTTCAGATCAAGATTTATGGAATCCTGTTTGATTTTGCACAATGAAGTACAGCAGGAGCTTGCTTCTCCTTGCTGTGAGACCTCAGTGTGGTTTTTTGTCTGTTGGTAGATGTCTGGAAGGATATGCATCTTGATTTTCTATTACTCTCCTACTCACTCCCCAAAACACTCAATTATTTTTCAGAGTGGAATGATGCATACATGTAATCTGCAAAAATCTCTCCCTCCAGGAATCTGAGATAAGAGGGAGTCCACATCTCCTCTGCTCCCAGTCCTCATCTCTTCCACCAGAGAGTTGCCAAATCCTGCCTCTGCTGGCTCTTGAGTTTTGTTTTCAGACACGTTTATTGGTGTCTTCTGCCTTCTTGTCCCTCACACCGGAGAAGGTTTCTGAAAACACCTGAAAACCCACCTCCTTCTCTAAATCCCTACTACAGCACACCCGAAGACCACAAAATACTCCATAAACCATAGGCTTGTGCTATGCTGAGGCTGCCAACCCACCATACTGACCAGAGAATGCATCAGACTGCTTTTGCCCTCTTCACGTACCCTTTCTCTGAGCACTGACTACTAGACACTGGCAGTACAGTGCAACTAGCACACGATACTGGGTTAGTGGGTCCCAGCATGCTCATTTGCATGTTCTTTTAAGTGGGGCTGTAATAAACGGCAAGCAACACTGAGAAGCCTGGTTATTAATAACTGCCTACACCCATCTGCTCTCTTCTGTGGTGCTCGGCTGAATAGGCAGAAGAGGACTGAGCTCGCCTCAAGCTCCAACAGCAGGCTGCAGCCGTGGGTCACTGCACCCAGAGCTCCTGTGCCAGGCTGCCTGCTGGCGCCAGCATGCACCGCAGCACCACAGGGCTCTCCCAGCATGGAAACTGCAACGACTGGCTAGGGATCACTGGCGAGCTGGTGGTGCTTTATTATTACTGTTATTTATTCTTATTTGCATTGCCATTGGGCTGTATAGTCTCTGTTTGGATTAGGATGCTGTGGTCTCCGGCCCAGGGATGTTCAGCTGGAGAAGTGAGGCTGCGTACAAGGTGTGTGCTTAGCCACCCTGGGAAGGGTGCTGCTGTGCGTACAAAGGAGGCTCCAGCCAATGGGTCTCAGTCTCTCGTGCTGCCTTTGCATTCCACCTTCTGAATGTAGCACCTCCTTGGATTCAAGAGCCTTCAGAAGGAATTTGTGGCAGAGCAGGAATGCTTTTGTTTCTGATCAGTGGTGGATCCTGGCAATCCTTCAGAACCCCTAGGATCAAAAAACAGTCCAGAAACCAAGGAGACACCATGTGAAATCTGCCAGGACCTGCAGCTCCAAGGAAGAGGTGCACTTACCTGCTGCAGCAGAGGGGCAGCAGGCACAGTGGTGGGGTGCAGCTCTTCTGCAGTTTAGCTGTCACCTGCTCGCCTGGTTCTCATCATGGCCACTGGGAAGCAGACTAGCCTGCAGAAAGCATGATTTGCCTCAGCTGATGCTGGGCAGTTCAGACAAAACACAATACAGGAGGTCAGCAATTGTTCTAATTTCCACAAAGCAAACACGCCAAAACCCAGGAGTTCCTAAGGCGTAATGGGCCAGATATCTAATGGCACATAGTAGTGCCAGGCAACAGCTTAAGAAATGCAGTAATGATTGCCTTGTTACATCAGGACTATTTGCTATTTACTCAGCCCCACTGGTGTGTCAGAGCAAATGGAAACCGGTCATTGTCCCAGGGAATTCAGTCTCTCTCAATCAGGCATGGCCATAAAAAATCAAGGTGTGGGATGTGAAGATGAGTTGAAATTGCAGTTGAGGGGGTGAGGGGATCTGGTGTAGTGCTATTGTCATTGCATATACTAAATTTGACCGGGACATTGGTTTAGATACCACTGTGCTTTGAACATCAACAAGAATGTCTCTGCTGGCCAGTTCTCATTCAAGCTGTCATTACTTGTTCTTTACACTGCTACAGCCTTTGTTTTGTCAGCAGCACCACCACTCCTCATGGTGGACCAGATCTCAGCTGGGTGTACAGCAGAGGAAAGAAGCCTGTAGCCTCTGTGGGTCAACCATGGAGCACAGAGGGCAATGTCTGCCTCCGCCCAAATGCTGGGCCTGACCAACCCTCATGAGCTACTAAAAATATACAGTAATCATAGCTAAGGGAGATAAAGGGCAGAACCAAATGAAGACTCTCCAGACGGGCTCCAGGTGACAATCAGGCCAACATCCAGCAGGTGATCCCACACAGAGCAAAGTGATCAGGGTCCAGCTGGTGGGGTCAAGCACCTCATTACAAGCCAGTCCCATAATGTCCATTCACTGGCCCTGACAGCAGATGACTTCTTCCATGGACAGTGTTCTCAGACTCCTTCCTTTCTTCTTCCACCTGTAGCTCTGCTCTCCACCTATACACTACACCCCAACACATGGCATCCAGCATGACTCTGTATCTTTGGAAAAAGTACCTTTATAATGTTCGGTGCTGATATCTCATCAAGAAAACGCTCTCATTCACAGGCTCACTCTGCAGTAAATTTATTAGCAATAGGACCTCCCTGGTAACTTGGGTGGAAGAGGGAAGCTTGCTGGCATGTGGGGAGAGACAGGTTTCCACTGCTCAATGGGCTGGCAAATCTCAGCGGGGCCCATGCCTCCAGCTTTCAGCAAGCCTGGCTCAGCAAGGAATAAGTGAATCTTGCTGTATTTAAAGAGATGGTCTCATGGGTTCCCCTTTAATCTCATCTCTGTTTGCAATTCCCCCTTCTGAGCCTATGAGCAACATTTCTTTCCCCTTCAAGTGCTACTCTGCTCTGTTCAATTTTCTCTTCATCCCTCCCTGCCCTCTCCTTCCCTCCGCTGTCCCCATCCCCATGTTTCTTTAATGGAGCTTGAAATTATAATACAGTGATTCAGCTCCCTTTCATGTCTGCCAAGAGTCAGTGGCGCAGCCCTGCAAATAGGGCTCGCAGGTTCTCTCAGCTGGCTCTGCAGCACTGTCTCAGCTCAGTGCTGTGGTGAGGCTGGGGGCCTTCCTCCTGGCACAGAACACAGTGAAGGCAGCTCTCCAGTGCTGCTGGAGTCAGGTTGAATGCCCTTGCCTTGGCCACAGGGCACAGTGCATCGAGTTGGGATGGTGTTGCTCTGTGATGAGTGCACGCATGTGGATTTGCTGTGGGGTATTGGAGCTGAAGAGCTTGAGATGTACCACAGGATGTGCCTGTTGGGGTTCCATGCTTCCTCCCCTTTGAAGCTTAATCACTGGCAGTGCTGGGGCTCTGCCAAAGCCAGTGCCTAGACCTGCCTCCTGGGAAGCCCCTTGGGCCCCATCAAGGGCAGGCTTAGTGCTCAGAGGTGTGCCTCCTGCACACATACCCACTGGAGGTTACATGAAGGTTACAGCTCAGCTTTCTTTCTTCATGGCACAGAAGCAGAGCTGACAAATCACAAGGAAATGTCCTCCTGACATGGAAGTCAGTGGCTGAGCAGGAAATGCCACCCAGTTGCTGTGGGACCACAGCAGGAGCGATGAGCATGGGTACTGTTACTCATGGGTGAGAGCCCACCAGATGCAAACGTGCATGTATGGGAGCAGCTGGGACATGTCTCCTGGCCTTTTGGGTTAATTGATTTAGGAAGTAGTTAAAGTTTTCCTCCATTAGTGAGGCAAGCGGTCCTCCTGAGAGCTCACCCAGGGACACTTTCCAGTAACTGTTCAGATCACTCCTGCATCATTTATTGTTAAAGATACTGTGTCAGTAAGGAGAGGTTGTGTAATAAATAGGGATTACGTGAAGGGAAGGCAAAATAAAATCCCAAATTCAATTCATAAAAGTGAAACGCTGTCTGTAAAAGACAGAAAGGTGGACCTGTATGTAAAGCTGTCCATTTTTAAGAAGCATCAGCAATCCATCCCATCTATCATTCCTTAAAAGGTCCTGTATAATGGTAGCTTGTCCAAAGCAAGGGTTTGCTGTCAGCAACATACAGAAACATGAATGGTATCACCTTGGATGGACTTTGAGCCCTGTAGCATCCCTTGACATCTCCTGTGTGCCAGAAGGCGCTGGAGCTGTGCCACATAGGTGCACCTATCAGCAAAGGCAAGGAGAGCAAGTTGTGCCCCAGTATGGGGAGAAGCCATTACCACCTAAGGATGATCATGTAGAATACACTTACAGCACCTATGAATCTGTCATTCTATATGCAGCTCCAGGCTCCTGTTCCTTCCCTCAGATTCATTCAGAACTCCTCTTTAGAGGAGGGACACAGAAGAAAGCAGGAGTAGAGAAACACACGTGTCTTGTGTTTACTGGTCCCTCTGGAGCTGTAATCCTAAGGCCCAGCAGTTCAAAGTCTCGCTTTGGATGATTTTAATTGCAGGTAGAGTTGTTTAATGGAGAGTGTCAAATGGCTGCTGGGCACAGAGGTCACGTTTGCGTGTGGTAGGTGTTTTGCTCTGGCTTACTTTCCTCATTGCAATGCGCAAATTGCTGCACAAGAAGTGTCAGGTTCATCAATTCTGGTGTACTCTGGAGGTGAGTCACTGTGGGGAAAAGGGAGCCCTTTCCCCTCCTAAAGCACAAATGGCCAGGGGCTGGAGAGCTTCTTTTGCTTCTTTCTCATGCAGCTCACCTCGCCTGCAGAACAGAAGGAAACTTCCTTGCCACTTATTTCTTACCCTGATTCCTTGCAGCTGCTAAGAAGACAGTCCTGCTTTTGTAGGCCATGAGGACATCTGCCAGAGAAGTGTCAGGAAGGAATTAATTATAGTGACGGTAATTGTCAGCACCATATGGTGGTCAGACTTGCCCTGGAAGAGAGAACACCTCTGCTTTCTCACCTGTCTTTTGCCCCAGAAGGAGTTTCACTTCTGCATAGTTCCCGACAGGGTGACAATCCATGGAGCCTGTCTTATACTCAACTTCATGCTGCTGCTTTTGGGCCTGCTGGGAGCCAGGATTTCTCAATGCCCTGTTCAGGAGGAAAGCAAGATCCCTGGAGGCTGGTGCCTTGTTCACCCTTACCATCCTCACCCAGGAGGAGTTTGCCTTACCTTGGTGCTGCTTGATTTCCTTTTTGTGAATGTCTGACAGGCAAGCTGCAGCTGATCTCCCTTATTCCAGTAGGGCAGGAGCTAGGGAAGAGATGCTCCCTGCTTGCCCTCTCTCTATGCTTCTGATTGCACAGCCTTCTATCAAAAGCCATTCATTGAATTCCCAGCTGAGGAACACGGCGCTCCTCAGGCAGGCTGCATTGATTTCTGCCAGTGGGGTCCTGGCCCTCTGTCCTTCCCAAATGCACAGGATGACCTCTGAAGGCTCAGTGAGCTCTGTAAAAACACTCAGTATAGTGAAGGTCAGTGTGTGTCGCAGGCATTTTCTATTCCTGCAGCACATACTCTGCTACAGTGTTCAGCTCACAAAAATGCTTTTCAGAAAAAAAAAATGGCAAGACAAAGCAGGCACGAACCCATGGAGTAACAGTGTGTAGCAAAGAAATTTGTTTTGTGGCATTTGAGGGATGCTTTGAACAAGATGATCAGGGCAGCTCAGGCTTAATACAGCTTTACATCATTAAGAGTTAACAGCAGAGTAGGGTGTGCTTACTGCTATTCACAGCCTGTGATGGCCAAGGAGAAAATAATCAAGTGGAGATTAAAGGGAGGTGATAACGTCCAAGTCTCCTTTTCCTAAAAATTGTAGATTTACTTGGCAGTGCTCATAGCCTGGTTTTTTTTCATTCATTCTCAAAAGAGAAGGGATGATATTTTTCTGCCACCAACCTGTTTACAGCACACCATCCTGCATCCCTCACCTCCTCTCAGGAGCCTGTGGGCACATGGAGCATCAGGCACACAACAGGAGGGGGCTCTCAGGTTCCCCTGAAGCAATGCTGCCAACACAACCCTGCACCCAGGTGATGTGGTAGGGCCCAGGGGCACCACGGTATGAATGCAAGCTGCTGCATTTTAGCGATGGTGCAGCTTGCCTTTGTTCTCCACGGTAAAATCTCAAGGCCACATTCTACCTTCATCATTCCCTTTACCTGCAGCAGAGAAAATCAAGCCTCCAGGGCTACCAGCTTGTGTGAAATAAAGCACGGGTCACTTGTCCTGCTCCTGGCTGCTCTGCGATGCAGATACCTGTACAGCTGGAGGGCAGGTACCCCTGGGCATCAGGCTGGAGTTAATTTACAGTGCTGGCAACAGATTGAGGGTCCCTAACCTGAAACCTGACACGTCTTTTGATTAAAGCAGCCTCTGAGCACGACAAGTTTGTGTGCTGGTGATGACAGCCATACATTCCAACAACAGCCAGCCCCCTCCTTGCAGCAGCAGTTAATGAGAATATGAAAAGGAAGCACAAAGAGCTCAAAGCCTGCTGGTGAGTAGTGCTATGCTCCTGCCTGGCCACAGTGGGACCTGAGAAGTAGCTAAGTCCCTGTGGTGGGTGTTTGGGGTGGTTCAGTGCTGTCCTTCAGCTCCCCTGTAAGCCCAGTGCCCAGACTCCCTTGGCATGGGCTCACTCAAGCAGAGATTTAAGCATGGGAACAGCAGCCCTTGCTCAGTCCTGGCAGTGGAGACAGCTGGTTCACATTTCTTGGCCCTTGAGCCCAAATTCAAGTGCAGTCTCACAAGCCCCGTGGAATTCAGTAGAAAGGAGTAAGCAGAACCAGGACTTCTGCAGGTACACTGAAATAAGTTTAAATTCAAAAGCATGGTGCTGATCCAAAGTATCTTGCAGGTGAGATATCCAGCAGCAAGACACTGATCCGCACGATGGCTGTTTGCTCTCCAGGTCTCCCTGAAATGTGATGAAGCAACATGCCATTGGACTACAGCATGCTGTTATGCCATTCAATTGCAACACACCTCCTGATGTGTAGCTGCCTGGCGCTGTGGCCATGCTGCATCACACCGCGCTCTGTGATGGAGCAGTAGATCTTGTGCTGAGCAAATGTCCCAGTGATGCCAGTGGCCACCTTCCCTCAGCGCAGCCCATCCAGTGCTGATGTCAGGGTGTGAGCTGCCATTCGCTCTGATCCCTTCCTGCTGAGACTCGGGCGTAGCAGCGCGGCAGCAGCGACGCAAAGGCAGGAAGACAGAGAAAGGCATTTGGAGAGCTGGAGCAGCACCAAGGGAGCGAGGAATAGCGAGCGAGGAGAGTTCTTCAAAGAGGAACATCAAAGCGTCAGAGATGGGGAGAGAGAGCTGGGAATGACAGATCTGGTTTAAAAAGCTATCTGTCTCCTAGCTCCTGCTATGTAAATTACTACTGCTCACTGGCTGCCGCTGAGGTGAAGCTAATTGCTGATATTTTTTGGAAGCTTCTCCTCCAGGCCAAAGTGCCAGGCCCTCTGCACACTTCCTGTAGTGGCAGAGACGTCCCACTGTGTGAGAGCTGTGCTGGATGCAATATGCAGGGTAGTGTGTTCCACCTTGGCATGGGGCAGCCACACTGGTAAGGGTGCAGAAGGAGACCAGCTCTGGCACAACCCAGCCTCTTTGGTTGACCCGTGCTCCATCTGTCCTCCCCAGGCTCTCCACCATGCTGTTATTCTCAATCCTTCCATCCCTCCTGCCCATCTTATTTCATCCTCTCCTTCCCAGTCTCTGCCATGCCACTCCTTTCCCTCTCTTCATCTTCTTCTCTGGGCTCCCTTTTCCACCTGCTGCCCAGGGCCCCATGCAGCCTGACCTTGAATGCCTCCAAGGATGAGCCCAGGACCAAGGAGATGGCCCTGTCCTCCTGAATCGTATCTGCTTTCTTTCAGAGGCATTTTGCTAATGCCACTGCTCTCCCTGTGCCAAACCAGCATTGCTCACTGCAGATCTCCCTCCTCTCACTCCATCCACCCATTTCTCTCCTATTAGCTCTATTTCCTTTACAGAAAACTTCTGTAATACCTTCTTTTGTCCTCACAATCTGAATCATTGCAATGGTCCCCTCCCACCCTTCCACATCTCAAGTGCCCCCAAGCTCAGCATGAGCCCTTCTCCTGATCCCTCCTCCCCAGTTCCCCTTCACTATTTCCCATACAGGGAGAGATAAACAGATATAAGTTAGAGCAATAAAGCACATGTATTACTGGGGAGAGCTGGAGGAGGTGGGGACACAAGGTTACTTGTCTATGGGAGACTCCACCAAGGCATATAGCTCACCCTAGTCTCCATGGAAGGCAGGAGTGTGTGTGCACCCCATCCTCCAAGGGTTATGATACAACACATTTTCTTTCCTAGCCTCATCTAGCTCAGTGGAGGAAATGAGGTCCTGAAATTCACCTTATGGGCTGAAAACGAGCATGAGAAATTGCAGCCCAAAGGGTCAATTTTCCAGAAATATCTAAGTACCTAGGAATGGGGGCTCAAAATGAAAGTGTCTCTTGAGCCATCTCTTTCCTTCACTGCTCTGGTGTGATAATAAGGTGCTTTTTATGTAAGTGACCTATTTTCCAGGGAAGCCAGTTCTCTGAGTGGGGAATTGGAAAATGACTGGTGCAGTGGTTTCTGACTTTAATATGTTTTCATTCTCTGTGAGCAACAAGCAGCCACTATACCCAGAGGACTGAGGAACTGTCTGTTCACATCAGGGATGCTCCCTGGTGCCCAGCCCCACCAGGACATTGGAGGAGAGCCTACGCTGTGTGCTGGGCACCAATGTCTGGAAAGACAGTGCTCACTGGTTCATGGGTTGGTGTGTTTTGGGTGTAGTACTGCCCCTGAGCATGGCTTTAAGGGGCTGTGTTCTCAGCACCATCCAGCCCCAGGTCCAGCAAGCCAGTGGAGAAGCAGCAGGAGCCCAAGTCTCCACTCCATCTAGCAGCAAAACAGTCACAAGATGGCACTGCGTGGTGGCATTCCCCCACACATGGGAGAGAAGTGGGTGCCTGTCCCAGAGGAGTTCCCTCAGCATTCAGCAGCACAGTGCTTACACTCTACATGCATGTGAAGGGATCTCCCCGTGCTAAAAACTCACATTTTTAAAAATTAAAAGCTGTGATTGTGTCAAGAGAGATGCATTCACCAGGGACCAGTTTCAGCTCACCAAGCTGCTGTGAATCAAGTAGACCCCTGTGCCCCAAGGCATCAAGAGAGATTAAAAACCATTAGTACACTGGAAAGACAACAGCAGTTTAATCAAAACATCTTGGGAGCAGCTTATGAATACTGTTAGCAGGCAATATTTTCTAGTGTACTTGTCTCTCGTTAAGAAGAGCCTCTCTTAAGCAGCTTCCTCTCAAGTTTTTGCCTTCTCAGCTCTACATCTGGCCTGGCTCACCCCTCAGCTCCTCCCGACCCGGCTCAGCTCTGCGTTCCTGACTGCTAGCCAGGAGTTGATTGCAGCCTCTTTGGTTTACTTCTTTCTCTTCCCTGGTATTTGCAGTTCTAAACAAGTGGAATATTTATTACCAGCTCCTCATTTTACACCATTCCTCCCCTTTGTCAGGGTCCCAAAGATAGCCCTGCTCCCCTTCACTCCCTCACTCTCTAGAGGAAATGAAACAGCACTCAGGGTGAAGTTGCTGAAAATGGAGCAGCATGCTTCCTCTGTCATCATTTTTCTGACAAAATTGCCACTATTTTCACACCACTAGGCTAATATACACCATCTAGCATTCGTCAAATCTTTTTTTTTTTTTTAAATAACCCAATCGTGGAGAAGCTTCCATCCGTTCCCCAAGATGCTGTTTTACAGCCTAGATCTCACCGTGAGGAAATTCTCCTGTTCTTCAGCCTGCATTTTATTGCACTTTATTTCATTGCTCTGTTAGCCCATTCGCCTGACCTGCCACACGCTGTCCAACGCTTACAGTGCCTTGACATGCCACCGTCTGACTCCAGTGAAATATAGGGCTGAAATTTAATCTACACACCTATAGCCTACAGCTATTAAAGCTAGGTTGTCGATTTATAACAACACGCTTCTTCTCCTTGTTGCTGGCCCAAGGACTCTTGGCTGCAGTGCTGTGCTGTGACCCGCACTGCCTGCTGCCAATGGTGACTGTGATGGGACAGCCTGGTATCCTTCCTTTGGTGGACAGCAGGCACACAAGAACTTTGGGTGAGGCTTCCCTCAGTGAGGACAGTGCAGTGATCAATGGCTGCACATCCATGTGGAGACTGGTGACCAGTGGTGTCCCCCTTGGGACAGGTGCTCTTCACCTTCTTTATCAATGACATAGACAGTGAGATTGAGTGCACTCTCAGCAAGTTTGCCGATGACACTAAGCTGAGCAGTGCAGTTGACACAACAGAAGGAAGGGATATCATCCAGAGAGACCTTGACAGGCTTGAAAATTGGGCCCACACAAACTTAATGAGGTTCAACAAAGCCAAGAGAAAGGTGTTATACCTGGGCTGGGGCAATCTCAGATAACGTACAGACTGTGAGAAGAGCCCATTGAGAGCAGCTCTGCTGAGAAAGACTTGAGGGTCCTGATGGACATTCTGGCTCCTTCATTGGTTCCCATTCCAACAGCAGGTGGAACAAACTCTTCACTCAAGGATGTCTCTTTGCACCAGGTTCCGTGTTGCTCTATACCAAGGACTCGTGTAACAGGCAGGCATTCAGGCACCCCAAATTCCAGTATCCTGCAGGTGGAGTGCCCTGTAGGTTCCAAACCCATTGTGCACACAACACTGGCTTTGCAGAGAAGCCCCAACTGCTTGCAAACCATCAGCGCCTTCAGAGGCCTGAGATAGTCACCCCTGCCCCGTAGCACAAAGAACCCTGCTTATGAGACATTCAAAGTCAAGCTGAACAGGGCTCTGAGCACCTGACAGAGCTGTAGGTGCCTCTGTTCATTGCAGGGGAGTTGGACTGGATGGCCTTTAAGGGTCCCTTTCAACCCAAATGACTCTATGATTCTATGATGATGAGTACTATGAGCAGGGTGGGGAATTTCCACCCGTGCAGAGGAGCCCAGCTCCTTGGAGGGACCACTTGCAGCACCGGTGCCAGTGGGGCTGGCAACACCCTGCAGCCCTCTTCCTCTAATGAGCAAAGCCCTCTGCTCATTTCATGGCTGCACCACATGTAAACAAGTAGGTCATTCCAGTAATCTCTTCTGGAGGGTATTAAAAAGCTTGTCCAAATTTAAGCTAGGGGTGTGTCAGCCTTCTTGTTCTCAAAGCCTTCTGCTGTGCTTTGCAGAACCCAGCAATGGGGCTGTGGGAGCAGATGGGAGCACTTCCATAGCTGCGTGCTTCTTTGGCCAGAACATGCCTTTTCTCCAAGCCTGGAGCATCCTGGTTCCGCAGTGGGGACTGCCAGGCTGCTAACAGACAGATAGAATTTTCCTGACATTTAGCAGTGAAGATTTTTTTGAGGAATACAGATGTGCGTGAGCGTGCAGCGAGCAATGGTGTGCAAGAGCAAAGCAGTCAGCAACCGTCCGCGGGAGAGCAGTGCCGGGAGGGAGCTGGCTGCAGGCTCAGCAGTGCACAGCAAATGCAGGGTGCTTGTTGCACACAGCGCAATAATTGTATCTTGCTCTAAATGAACTCCAAGATTACTCTGGGATATAGTTCTTATTACAGCTAACAGGAAGCGAACACAAGCTGCTGCTCTGAAATGTGCTCTTCCCTTGTTTGCTGATCAGAAGCCATAACTCTCTTGCTCCTAACAGTGACTGCTTTCCACAGTCTTCATCCATTTTCCCTGCAAGAAATACAGCTGCCTTGGTGTTTGACTCCTTCCTCATGGTGCTGTTATCGCTCACATTTCCCTCCTTCAGTTCCATAGGCAATCAGAGCCTCCTAAGCACAAAGACCAGGCCTGAAACAAGAGCAGTGAGTTTTCAGCAGGGAAACACAGATCAGGGTGCTGCTCCTCAAAGGGAGGGCACACCACCATGGCTGACACATAAACCAGTAACTGCTTGAAGCCAAAAAACAACTAAAAGGGGGGACATTCAGGCTAGATGTTCTTCACTCAGAGGGCAGTGAGGCCTTGGCACAGCTGTCCAGAGAAGCGGTGGGTGCCCCATCCCTAGAGGGGCTCAAGGCTGGGTTGGATGGGCCCTGGGCAGCCTGAGCTGGTGGGGGGCAGCCCTGACCACAGCTGGGGTTTGGGGCTGGGTGGGCTGCAAGGTCCCCTCCAAAGCAAGACATTCTGTGATTCTATGGACAAGTCCGGTGCAATCTTCCCACCATGACGTCCTTTCTCTGGCACTTAAAACAGCACTGCTGTAAGGCTGCCTGCTTCACCCAGTGTTTACAGCACCCAGCTCAGTGCTACTATCGCACCTTACCAAAGGGGAGAGCACAGCCTGGCAACTTCCACAGTTCCCTAGGGGCCACAGGGCAAAGCAGCGCTGGAACCCCACCCCTTATCTTCCCCAGATGCAAAGCCTCACGTCCTGTTTTTGCATGCTCACTGTAAAACCCAACCTCTCTCTCTCTCAGAGAAAAGACAACGGTTCCATAAATCAACGCAAAGCGCATTTCGTGCTTCGGCTGAGATTCTCCTCCAAGACACGTACTGACCCCGGCTTCACCTTCAATAGTATATACATCTCCACAGACGCTGTTACCCATCCTAGGGCGCAGAGAGCAGCACGGGGCCGCACTGACCGAGCCCGAGGGCAGATGGGCGCCCGGCCGGGCGGGAGGAAGCGGGGCAGCCCGGTAGGACCCAGAGCGCCCGGCCACGCCGGTGCCTCACCGCCCTCTCCCGGCGGCCGCGCTCCGTGCGCTGCGGCTCCGGGCCCGGGGAGCATCGGGAGAAGAGGGAGCCCCGAGGGCAGCAGTTTTTATGATTCGCCCAACGTTTTTTTTTGTTTTGTTTTGTTTTTTGTTTTCTTCCCTAAACCTCATTTCAAAATGAAAACGGGGAAGGGTTTTGTTTAGAAAGGAGGGGGAATGAAACATGTAAACTGGAGAAGAAGAAAAAAAGCCACCCTCCGTTATTTGTGCTAAAGCCATTTGTCAAACCTGACGTGTGTTCGCAAGCGGGTGCAGATGTCCTGAAAACTCGAGGTGTGAGTTGGTTTGTTTGTTTTCTTCTCCCCCCCCCCCCCCCCCCCCAGATGATCAGGAGGTATCCACCTCTCTGTATCCATTGTTTCTGCTGTTTATCCTACTTTTGCTCTTCCAATTAAGCTCCTTATTAAAGCAATTAATTCTCCAAATACAAAGCCGTGGCGAGTGAAAACGATCACCAACGAAAGGCTGTTTGGTGGGGTGTGGTAATGGGTCCCAGAGCACTGCATCTCAATCCCAGCCCCTACAGACAAGCATCGCTATAGGACAGCCTTCCCCTGCCCCAGCAAGGCTCAGCGCAGCACAGGGACAAAGCACAGGGGTTGTCACCATTCCCTGGGAGCACGCTGTGGGGCTGCCCCATTGCATAGGGCAATGGTGGGGCTGAGGGAAGAAGATGGTGTCCCCCCAGGTGCCACCTCCCACCACGAGAAAGGTGGGGGCTGGCAGGAGCCCTTCACTCAGCTCCTGAGCACGCTCCTGGCTGTAACAGAAACTGGGGAATCACCATCTCAGGGGGAAAGGCAACAGCAAGGCACTCATCCTTTATCAGCCTCTGGTCTCCTACAGCTGTAATTGACCTCAGTAGACAACACAGATGAGCGGCACCTGCAGGAAAAAGAAAAACCACGCCTCAATGTTAGCCTGGGTACTCCCAAGAGAGTTAATAGCCAGAGAAACAGGGTTGCTCGCATCCATCCACAGGAGATTGGTGTTTGCAAAGATTTATCTATTAGATTGCTGGCTGATAGCAAACACATTCTCTTTTATCTGTATTTTTGGGTCAATGCACACCAACACGCTCCAGGACCCCTTTTATCCTGCAGTGAGGCCAAGAACCATTGCTGATGGGAGAACGCATTGAAAAGCGACTCCAGAAAGCAGACCTCCTTCCTCACCCTGCCTTCCAGACACACAGGCCCAGATACCCCAGGAGGTTTCCTGCTGCCCCATGAGCAGGGGGGCACGGGGCTGGGAACGCTCACGCCCCATGCATTGGGTCAGAACTCATGGATCTGCTTGTGAAGATGCTGAAGCAGTGCCTCTTAGCTCCCACTCCTCTCCCAGTTTCTCTTCCCCTTTCCCACAATTCTTCTTCCCTATTATGGAGGGAGCTTTGTGAGCCTTCCAGCTCTGAGCAATGCTAGCTGCACATTGAGGCTGGTTTTCTTTATATAGAGGCTGTTTTTCTCTCTCAATTAGCAGCCTCTGGAAGCTCTCAGGCTAGTTGTGCAAGAGCGTATTTCATAGCTGCATATGACAGCATACAGAGGAAACACTTGAATACTCTCCCAGCACAGAAAGAGAAGTACCAGATGCCTTGAGGCAGTAGCCCAGCAGAGAGCAGCTGTGCACACGCAAAGAAAGCAAGCCACAAGCCATGGTATGCCAGGCTAGTAAGGGGCAGGCCTGCTAAACATGTCCAGAAGTGCATAGCATAGAAACATAAACATTGGAAAAACCCTCTGAGATCACCCAGTCCAACCACCAGCTCATTCCCACCATGCTCACACATCCACACAGTTCTGAAACACTGCAGGGACAATGTCTGCAGCACCTCCCTGGGCAGCCTGTGCCGCTGCCTGACCACTCTTTCTGAGGGGTCTGTTTCTGAGGGGTGTTTCCTAATATCCAACCTGAACCTCCCCTTATAGAATATGAGGCCATTCCCTCTTGTCCTATCACTAGTTACATGGGAAAAGAGGCTGACCTTCACCTCACCACAACTTCCTTTCAGGCAGTTGTAGAGAAGGATAAGGTCTCCCCTGAGCTGCTTCTTCTCCAGACCACACAATTCAAATTCCATCAGCTGCTCCTCATAAGACCTGTGCTCCAGACTGCCTACAGCTTTGTTGCCCTTCTCTGAACATGGTCCAGGGCCTCGATGGGTCACTGCATCAATGGACAAGAGAAGAGTCACTGATGTCAGCTATCTTGGCTTCAGTGAGGCCTTTGCCTCACAACATTCTTCTCTCCAAATTGGAAAGGCATGGATTTGAAAGGTGAGCTGTTCAACAGGCAAAGAACTGGCTGCAGGATTGAGTCCAGAGAGTAGTGGTCAATGGCTCAGCATATGGATGGAGATCAGTGATGAGTGGTACCCCCCAGGGGTTGGCAATGCTGGGGCTAATACTCATGTAATAATAACTCTATAATCCTCATCAGCAACACTGACGGTGGGGTCGAGTGCAACCTCAGCAAATTTACCGACAACATCAAGCTGTAGGGTGTGGTTGACACACCAAAGGGTTGGGATGCCATCCAGGGGGACTTAGACAGGCTTAAGCAGTTGGCCCAAATGAACCTCACAAGTTTCAACAAATTCAAGTGCAAGGTCTTGCACCTGGGTCAAGATATTACCAATGCCTCCCATTACCAATAGAAGCTGGGACAACAAAAGGATTGAGCACAGCCCTGCTTAAAAAGACCTGGGGGTACTGGTGGATAGAAAGCTGGACATGAGCCAGCAATGGGCTCTCTCAGACCAGAAAGCCAACCATATCCTAGGTAGCTGGCAGGTCGAGGGAGGTGATCCTGCCCCTCTCCTCGGCGATGGTGAAGCCTCACTTGGAGTACTGTGTCCAGATGTGAAGTCCTCAGTACAGGAGAGACATGGACCTATTGGAATGTCTCCAGGGGAAGGTCACAAAGATGATCCAAGGAATGGAACACTTCTCCTGTGAGGACAGGCTGAGAGAGCTGGGGTTATTAGTCTGGAGAAGTCAAGTCTGCAAGGTGACCTGTTAGCAGCCTTTCAGTATCTAAAGAGAACTACAGGAAAAAAGGAGACAGACTCTTTAGCAGGGTCTGTGAAGATAGAACAAGGGGAAATGTTTTCACGATCAAAGAGGGGAGATTTAGGTTAGAGATAAAAGGAAAAATCTTTTTACAGTGAGGGTGGTGGGGCACTGGAACAGGTTACCCAGTGATGTGGTTGATGGGGTTTTTGTGACCAAAGCACAGCACCCTGCACGTGCTCTTGTTAAAGCTCATATAATTGTCCTCAGCCCATCAATCCAGTCTGTCCAGTCCCTCTGCAGGGCCTTCCTACCCTCAGGCAGATCGACAAAACTTGGTATCATCTGCAGACTTACTGAAGGTGCACTCAACCCCCTTGTCCAGATCATCATGTTGGCTAGACCTGATCCTCGCTTTGTCCAATGCGTACTGTGTGATTACACTCAAGATGATCTCCATGACCTTCCCTGAAGGAGAAGTAGAGCTTACCCACATAGGAAGAGCAGGTTTGTAGTAGAACAGGGAATCAAAGGAACAACAGGGAAACACAGACCTGCTGGGGGAGCCTGGTTGGGCTCCATCCCTCACCTCTGGGGGTGGGCACCTCTAAGGCAAGGGCAGAGGTGAAATCAGTGGCACGTGCATTTCCAGACAGCTATCCATGGGTTACATGCATGGAGGCAGGACAAATTCCTCCTTTGTTTCCAGGAACTGAAAGGGTGAAATCACTTCTCTATGTCTGGAGCACTGAGAGGAACACGCTGTATTTCAGTCACCACTTACGTCTTGTTTACAGTTCCAGCCTTGGGAAGCAAGCGGCCTCCTCCTCAAGAAGCTCTCTTCCTTCACATCCCCACTCATTAAGCAAGCTGTCGACAGAAGCCTGTAATGCAGAGACCAAACACAGCAGTGGGCTTGGGAGACTGCTTTATTTTTAGCAAGAAAAACCTCAAAACTACCCTATATTTCTCCAGAGAACAAACTCCAGAACCGTTAATAGCAAAAGCTGCCTTGAAATAAAACTATTTTTAATGATGGCGTTTAGTGGCACTTTCAAGAGCCCACAGCAGCAGCAGTTCTAGCGGTAGAGGAGCGGAGTGCTGTTGGAGGCAGGAGTCCATGGCCCACAGAGGACGGAGGGGTGTGCAGCACAGCTGGAGCACAACACAGATGCCTTCACCTGCGGGACACAGCATTTCCCCTCCAGCTTTGCGTCATGCACTGAGCTCTCAGATTCCTAAGTGGGTTGCAGCGTGCAGTCCTTTTTGCTCAGAAACTCACTCATTATAGGCCAATTTCCACTTATAAATTCATTTATAAGCCACTCCATTTGTGCAGACTGCCTTGCTGGAGGCAGAGCTCTGCTGTTCTCCATTTCTCTCCCTCCCTCCTCTGCTGGAGCCCCCAGCAAGGCCGGGATACTCTCCATTGCTTGCTCAAAATCTTTGGGCAGGGGTGACCACAGTTCTCCAGGAAGGAATATTGGGGAAGCAGGGCTGCTCCCCCCGCCTTATCCCCAGAGCCCCAGCAGATGGTGCCAGAAGGCTGGGAGCCCTCCGGGAGCCACAGCCAGCACAGCCACCCTTTTCATAGTCATAGGATAATTTAAGGATGGAAAAAACCTCTAAAGATCACCCAGTCCAACCACCAACCCATCCCCATCATGTCCACTAATCACACCCATCAGTGTCACATCCACACAGTTCTTGAACACCTCCAGGGACATTGACTGCAGCACTTCCCTGTGCAGCCTGTGCGCTGGACCACTCTTTCTGAGAAGAGTTCCCAAATATCCAACCTGAACCTCCCCAGAACAATTTGAGGCTCTTCTCTCTCTTCCTTTCCCATCCAGCATCACACCAGTCCCAGCACCAAACATTACAGCATGATGCTTGTTACCACAGTGAGCAGAGAGATGGAGATCCCCCTCTTCTTTCCCTCCTGACTGACTGTTCTAAGTGATTTATCTCACTCCTCACTCTGAATCCTTTGCACCATTTCATCCTATTATTCCAGAATAAATCAGTATCATTTCCATGTCGAATTCCAGCAGAAGAGCACCGCAGGAGGGAAAGTTTCAAAGCTTATGGCAGCTCATTCAGCAAGACCTCCTCTGCACCAATGGGCAGGGTCGGTGCTCACTTTGCACCACCAACTATAGGGCAGCAGCCTCTCTCACCCCTGGGCAGTGAGGGCAGGTTGCCCAGGACCAGCTGCATGTAGATATGCTTCCTCTGACATGTCCTTTTCTCAAGCACATGTAGGAGTTGCAGTGAGCATTGCACAGCTGCTGCACTGCAGGGCTAGGCAAATAACTCCATGTTTGAGCAAACCTTGTTTGTATTCCGTGTCAGCCTTCTCCTCTCCAAGAGCTGAAGGCTTCTCACATCTCTCAGACATCAAAGGACACCGTTTGGGCTGTGGGAGCCTAGCCCATATCCCTCAAAGAGCCAGCGTAATCACATCTAACTGCGCACTGCCTCAGCATTCAGGTTGTTGTCCCACACTGAAGCCAAGGGCATGTACGAGGAGAGCGGTAAGACACATTCAGGAACTGAACCCAAAGGCCAGAATGCAAACTGGTGTAGAACTGGGATGGACCCATCAGCTGGGGGACACAAGCCGTAGGTTGTCCTATGAGAAGCGTGTGGCTGTAGGGAGATGGAAGGATGAACAAGGCTCTAAGAGAAAAAAGCCATTCTGAAAGTGGCTGCAGGAGGGAAGCGTCACATGAGCAGCCTGTGTTGGTATAGTGCAGTTTCTGTTGCTTGCAGCTTGTGTAGATATCACACCACAGGACTGTCACTGTGTGTAGCCTGACATTTCTAGAGCAAGTGAAGGCAGTGCTGGGCACCAGTGCATACATAACAAGTGCTAGAGCTATTATCTGGACCTCCAGATGAGTTCAGCTTCGGTTATGAAGCTCCAAGGTGGCTAGACTTCTACAATAGTGGCAAGCAAGAAAAAATATTCAATAGCTCATCGTTTTTTCCACATACCTCAGGGCCCCTGAAGGGACAAAGTTTGCTTCAAAAGCTCTTCAAAAGCTCCTGGGTTGAGACACAAGCACACAGTGTGACCATGACATCCTCCTGGCCAGGCGCAATGGGTCCCTCTACCAACCACCTTCTATAGGGTGGACAGCCAGCCACGCCTCAGGTGGGCAGAGGAAGTAAAGGAGACTTCTCTGGTGCACAAAGTGCTCACAATGGCATCTACTCTTGCTCTACGTAATGTGCATCAACAAGAAGCCCGCAGTCAGGCAGAACTGGGGAACTTGAAGCAACCTGAACTTGAGAAACTCAGGGCCAGCAGAAAGCCTGGTCCAGAACAGAAATTAAATACAGATCACCCTGCCCATGTACAGAACAAGCCATAAGTCAAGCAACCCCGCTGAAGCCTGGGAGTCCTGACAAACACCTCAAGGGAGGGAGGACTGTGCGTTTATGTGAAGATGCAGTGCCAAAAGAGACAATGATGTTGCAGAGGAGGTGGTGCGAATCGGGTGGAAAAAGCATTTTTCAGAACCTTGACGATGACAGAAAGCACTCCCACCACAAGAGGAATTTCTTTGAAAAGCACTCTCGCTGGGGATTTATGGGAGAACATGACTGTATATTTTACAGTACCTTCTTATGGCCTCATCGGTCAATAATCTGCATTTAACTCAGTCCCTTCAGAGTGTGATGGGCCATAACGCTTGTGAAGCAGCTGCTACATACTGAAATAATAATCAAGGAAGCAGAGAGCAGAGCTGATAATTGACTCTGCTAATGTGCAAGTCGGGATGCTGAGTTATTGATCAGATGTCCTTTGGTGGCTCAGGAAGAGCCTGGTCCCCCTGGAAGGTATTGGCTGAATGGCTGTCACCAAGGGGTTCCCTCTACTCCTCATGGGTGCTCATCCTCCATGCCACCACCACCCAGCAGCTCACCCCAGCTCCCAGCAGGCACGAGGCAGAGTAACAAGCCGCTTCCTGCACTACCAGCTGGATTTTACAGCCTTCTCCTGAACATGCCTTTGCAAAAAGCCTTCCGAAAGCTAAATAAATGGTGTCAGACAGGTCTTCTCTTTCAGCTAATTCACTGGTTTGTTCAAAGACCTGCAAGAGTTCAGCAAATGTGGTTTCCTTTTGCAGAATCTCTGCAGGTTGCACCTTGGAGCAGCCTTAGCAGTGGTAAGTGTCACGGCTGATTCTCCTAATTTGCCAGGTATGGCGTTCATTTGCATGTGTGTCAAACAGGCCTATAATTCTCAGATCATCCCAAGAGCCTTCAAAGATGCGAGCACAACACTCCCCATCCTTATCAAATACTACTTTTTATTCTCTTTTTTTTTTTTTTTTTTTGAAGGAGAGAAGGACTATTTCTTTAGGAGAAGCAGCACTTGCATCCCTGTGAGTACTTACATGATCTGCTTCTCCCATCTCCTCAATCACTGATGCTACCTCATCTTTGTCAAGACAAGAGGAAGATCTGAGCAGGCACCTCCAGAGCCACTCTGTAGTGAAAATGAATGTGAAGGAAATATCCAAGAACACCTTTAGTTTCCTTAATCGCTCCTTGTTAAGTACAGGTGATTCAAACCACTCTCAAATATTTAAGCAGACTTCTCAGCATGGGTTACTTGAGAAATTAATATTTTTATATCTCTAGGCTTTTGCCTACTTAAGCCAATTTTCATCTTCAAGGACTGTAAAAAAATAACATACAGAGAACAGCATGGAGAGCTGAGCCTACATTGTCCCAGCACACCTCATAGAATATCTCAAGCTGGAAGAGACCCACAAGGATTATCAGTTCCAACTACCTGGCTCTTCAAGGGACCACCCAAAAGTCAGACCACGTGTCTGAGGGTGTTGCCCAGACACTTCTTAAATTCCAGTATCTTGGGACCATCAGAGACGGTTCAAGCAAGAACCTTCAGAAGACACATCAACAAATCAGTGGAGAAAGGTAGAAGAGTCAGTGGCTGAAAATTAGAGCCAGATGAGGTCTGCTGGGAAATAAGGTACTGTTAGCTGTGGAGGGTTAGCTGCTTTAGCACACAGCAAGTGAAGTGTGTGCTCCTCCTTGGTGTCCTCTTCATGGCACCATTATTCAAACAAAACATAAGACATTGGGGTAAAAATCCCTGTCCTGACTGAGGTCAGCCAAGGTCTGTTGGGAAACAAGCCATTCTCTGGCAGCCTTCTTGTCCCTGAGACCCACTCCCAGTGTAGGAAGTTCTCAAGGTCCCTCATTGCTGTGGTGCATGTGGCACAATGAACCGCAGGCCACCAGCACCCCAAAATGCTTCCATGACATGACTAAGAGTGCAGCAGAGTGCTGCTGCAGCACCTGGCAACAGAACGGGGAAACAACAACAGCACTGAGCGGTGTCAGGAAGTCACGTAACCAGCAAGAGCGGCTGGGTGGCTGCGGCTGCCCCACATGGAAGTGGTTAGCTGTGTCGTGCTTCGCCTTGCAGCATATGAGGCTGCCAAGGCTCAGCCCCAGGAGCAGCAGCCCCCAGCAGCACGCATCTGTGGGTGGGAGGTGTTGGAGGTTATATGGGAAAGCATAGAAGCCAGCATTTCTGCAAGTGCCCTTACTGCTGAGGGGGTCACAACCAGTGCCAGGGCCACAGGGGCTCAAAGCTTTTGCCAAGAGAAGCAAAAAGCTGGTGAGATGCTTGGAGCTCTGCTGTGGCCAAAGGAGTGCTGAGCTACAGAAAGTACGGAAAGGCTCTTGTTCAGCTCCCTGCTGTGGATGTATGGAGAGCTAAGAAATAGGCAGGCAAGGGAGTGGTAGCTCCATAGGAAGACTCAGGGTGCTGAGGTTCAGCTCTGCAGATCAAACAGGTGGAGAATGGGGATTTTGAAAAGTGGCTTTCTACAGAAACAGGTATAACCAGTATCCACACAAGCATCAGGAAAACACTCCCAATGCCCAGCTGGACAGAGCCTCCCCTATAGCATGTGTGTGAGCAGCTCTCACAGCTGATGTCAAACTCTCAGGGCAGGAGGCTCTGTGCAGGTAACCTCTCCTGGCCCTAGCACTTCCCATGAGAAAGGAGAAGCTGGTGCTTGAAAGGGGTGAGGGAAGCCGTGTATCTTGAGGTTCCTCTTGCATCAAACACTTCCTGACTTCACAACAGCTTTGTCTACCCTCAGCATGCAAACAGCCTTCTGCTTCTGGATTCCCAGGATAGACGCCTCTGCACCCCTTGACTACACACCAGTTTTGCAGACACAATATCCATTCACCCCAGGGCTCACCCAGCTTTGTGTGCTTCGGGACACTCAAGGACACCTGACCCAACTCCAGACCCCAGCCTCCCTGCAGGTCTTTGCAGTTCATCCCTGCTTGGTCTTTGCTGCATTTCGCCTGCAATAATAGGAGACACAGCAGATATCCCTCCCAGGGTCCCTTCTGGGATAGTCCCTAATTCACCCAGGTGTGCTGGCTCCAGCCATCCCTCGTAGAGTCCCCTTCCTCTTACCAGGAGGATTGTTACAGTACCATCCCATGCTGGGTTGGACCAGATGATCTTAGTGGTCTTTTCCAACTGTAGTGATTCTGTGATGCCCAAACAGCCCTTGGTCTTGGTGGCAGAAGTGCTGTTTCTGCTGGCTGGCTCCTTACTGCTTCCTTTCTTCTGCAAGAGGATTCATTCCCTTGTTTGTTCCCCATCTCCTCCTGAAAAAAAAAAAGTAAAATCAGAATAAAAATAGAGACACGTCTGCCACAGTGCTGCCCTTAATCATAAGGGTGCAGGGAGTGGGAGAGGCTGTGTTCAGAAGCACGGATCATCCCACCTGCATCTCCCGACAACTAGCAGGCCTGCAGCCCGCTGGTGGATCCTCCGTGTTATTTATCATAGTCTGTCCTCTCATGCTGCACAGCAATCACCTTTCATCATGAGATCACACAGCTCCTACACTCACAACAGCACACAAATCAGCAGCGACAGTCCTGTCTCAAATAAATCGTGGCTAATCTACTTATTGTAGAGAAATAGGCAAAACAAAACAAAACACACCTGCCAGGCAAACAGAGCCTGGGAACTGCTTTAGGAAGAGTGCTACAGAATACTTCCAATAGGGGAATATAGACTGAAGCCTTTGAGAGCTAGTGGTAGTTAGCCAAAGCTTTAGGTACATATGTACGCATCTCTGCTGCCCTACATGCATTAAGGAAAATCACTGCCCTCCTGCACAGCAAAGACCGTATCTGCACTAACCTCCATCGCAGCAACAAGGATAAGATCCAGGACACTGTTGTAGCTCTCTCCATTCTTCATCCTGCTCCACATCTGCCAGTTGGATGGAAGTGGAAACATCTGACTGAAATTGGAACCAACTGCCTGGAAGGACTGGAATAACCATCTTTTGGTCTTCATCTGTTACTAAATGCTGGGATGTTCAGAGCAGTCTGTAAGCTTGCTTACCGAGCAAGTACAGTTTGGAGAAAGATGAGCCCCCATTGGGCAACTAACATGAATTTGATTTCTTAGAGAAACAACACTTTTGGTACTGTGCACCTTGTGATGGCTTGGTTCCAGTGTGCTGTTCTCTTTCCCTAATAGGATTTTCCCAGCATTACTTACCTCATCACCATTTCATTGCTGCTAAGCCCGGCAATCTCTCCCAGTGCCTCAAAACAACTTTCTGTCTGTCACTAGCAGGTCTGCGTTACCCATATGTCCTGCAGCCTCCACTGCTAACAACGGCCTTAATCTCCTTCTCTAATACCAGCTATCAAAGTAACAGTCAGGAATAGATGCTAAATTCCAAATTGTTAGTAAAAACAGAACCAATTATGGGAGAGAAAATAAAAAAGCTAAGAATGAGAGATGTCATACTTGGTTAAAAATAAATTTCTGTTAATTTCCATGACTTTGGTTTGGCACAGCAACAGCAGGCTTTGCAGGCTCAGAAGGGAAATGTGCCCAGCTGAGAAGCCAGCAGTGGTGGGCCATGTGCACAAGGTTTGATGGAGCCATATGTGAGGATAAGGATGTGCCTAATACCACAGGTGGATTCATGGACATGGGGCACCTCTGGGGGGACCTGGGCAAGCCCAGCAGAGGCCAAGCAGAGTTAACTTCTACACTGGTTAGCCATCGTCAGTGGCACATGGAAGCACAGATACTCTCTCTGCTTCAGCCCCCAGAGAGTCAGTCTGACCCCAGTGGGGCCTGGGGGAGAAGGACTAGCCCATTTGGGCTCTAACCAGTGAGGATCAGGTCCTTGCTGAACATTGTATTCAGCCAGCAGGCCTCCAGGCAGCGTTTCCTTGGTCATTTGTCAGTGCAACATGGAAATGGAGATCCTTGGGATCTGAGGAAGCAGCAAAAGGGTAACAACTGTTGCTCTTTTTTTTTTTAATCTGTCCATCACTTTTTACTCTACATAGGTCGGAGGCCTCCTCAGGGACCTGAAATCACCCAAGAGGAAAGAGTGTTCATTAGGCAACTGCATTTCAGCTGGCCGGACTTGTGGAGGGATGTGATTTCCTTTGACAGCATCTATTTCACAAGCCCTGAAAAGCTTGGAGTTGAGAACCACTACAAAATGAGCTATAACTACTGCCATCTCTGGTGTGCACTTCAGATGATGACAGAATAGCAGGCATGGGCAAACAAAAAAAAAATGGGCCGGGAGGAGGGAAGGAAGACTGCAAAGTGAGTGTAGATTTCAGGAAGTACCAAGAAACAGCTGAACCTCTGGGAGGTGACACGCATCTTCCATCTCCACATCAGAGAGAGTTCTGAAAAAGAATACTTTCCAACAGTAAGTGAAAATTCAAGCACAACAAGGCCAAGGGACAATTTTAGCTGGAGATCCCCCTGCTGAAGACCTGGACTTCCTTCAGCAGAAGCCTTGACATCGTGACCACCTCCAGCTCAGTACACATAAAGCCCTACGCAGGGACAGCTTTGATGGGCTGAAGGGTCAGAGGGGGAAAACCATTCATGCTGACTCAACAGCAGGTCAACAATTTCTGTGCTGAACATATGTTAAGACGGACTGTTGAAATGTCTTGAAAGCTTGCATTGGCTGGGTCTGGCAGAGATGATCAGAAGAAGGGACACAAACTAGGCAAATTTCCATGAGGATTACTTGTTTTTCTGAAGACAGACCCAAAGCCCGATCATCGGTGACCTTAAATTCATTTTGCAGGGCTCTACAGTGCTGCTGGAAAATGCTTAGGGAGTAAAAATAAGTCAGAATTCAGTGAGAAGCAAAAAGCAGTAAAAGGTGGACAGTTTCTGTGATGAAGAGCAGCTACAGTTTGGCTGTGCAAAAACTTCACCTATACCAAGTGTAATAAACAGGAACAAAGTTCTGAGTCAGATCTTATTTGTCCTATTTGGCTGAACATAAACAGAGGGGAAAAAAGATGCACAAAGCAGTCTCAAATAGCTTAAACTAAAACAATTGTTTGCTAGCACACATTCACAATAAAAGCAAATTAGCATGCAAGATACAAAGAACCTATCCCATCTTAAAAATGTCCATAGCCCATAAATAGAGGTGCACGGAAGATAGATTAGGAATAAATCTCAACCCCTCATGCCATTGACTCTCAAGTTAATTATCAGATAATCGCCACATTGTTCATTTACAGAATAAATATCCCATATAAATTTAAATCTGCGTGTAAATGCAACAAGAGTTAATTAACAGAACAGTAAAGTACCCAGCAACGTAAACACTCTGTTGACTCCACTTCCTGTTAATGGGAAGAATCTACTGGAACCTTGTGCTGAACTCCAGAAAATGAGGCACTGTGGTCTATATGCTGGTGTCTGTAGTTTTAGCAGCCAAGCAACATGTGTTGGCATTAAAAAATAAGTTGTGAGTTGGTCAGTCACAAGGAAGCACAAGAAAGCCTGGATCTCAATTTAATAATGCTTGTTCATATTCCCACCTCCACCAAATAAGGCACATAAGCCCCCATGGAAATCACATGCTTGCATCCTGAACTGAATAGGGATAAGCAAAGAACATGCTTAAATATTTTGCAGGACTAGATCCACAATCTTCATTTCATACTGCAGTAATTCATTTTCAGAAAAAAGCTGTTTCTATGGAGACTCATTTAGAGTCCAGCAGAGATTTTTCACTTTAAATCTCAGTGCTGGATTCAGCCTTTCTTCCTGTCTTCTTCTCCAGAGGAGATTTCTGATTTATTTTTTTTTCTCCTCACTGTTTCATAGCAAACTGCTTGCATCTAAGTTCCCTCATTTGTCAAGCAGAGAAAATTCTCAACTATGCATTGTAATGGCGTGAAGTCCTTAAACGCAAAATGCCATAGAAAAATAAAGCATAATCTAAAAACTTCATCTTGCCTAGCATTCTTCATATTAACATGATTTACTCTACCAAAGGCGAACTCATTTGAAAGCATTTTTAGACACAAAAGCCTTGTGGGGTAGTGGGAAAGGAAGAGACAGTGTTAAGGAAGCACATACTTAGTTTTGCATCTTCTGCTGTTATTATATGCAAAACTACAATTTAAACGTAGAATAAGAACATAAAAACGCCTGAATGATGAGACTATCTACCTCCTTACCTCATCTGAAAAATGACCAGAAGCACAAGCCCGAAGTGGAAGGCAAAACCAAAGCAGTCATATGTGATACTTCTACAAACCTCCAACACAGTGCAAGGGAAGTCAGGCCAGAGATGGCTTCTTCAGCTCTGCTCAGCAAATTTCCCTTCTTGTTCATTTTCTCCTGGAAAACACAAAATTATAGCACAGTATCCCATAAAAAAAGACATTTTCAGCTTAACTTGACGTCCTGTGGCAATTCTGACCGTTTTCATTCCTTTTATTTTGAGGTTGGTGCCTCTTCTATATCCCATTGCTCTTGTGCAGGGAAGTACCCAAGGTAAGCGACAAACTCTGGCTTGACAGCAGGACCTGAGCACCTTGCCTTAACAAAGAGTGTAATAAATATCTAACTAGTGATAGGATGAGAGGGAATGGCTTCATGTTGCACCAGGGGAGGTTCAGGTTGGATATCAGGAAAAATTTCTTCTCAGAAAGAGTAGTCAGGTGCTGGAATGGGCTGCATAGGGGGTGGTGGAGTCACTGGCCCTGGAGGCTCTGAAGAGCCGTGTGGATGTGCCACTGAGGGACACGGGCAGTGGGCATGGTGGGATGGGCTGCTGATTGGACTGGGTAATCTCAGCAGTCTTTTCTAACCTT
This sequence comes from Cyrtonyx montezumae, assembly GCF_038088225.1. Lineage (NCBI taxonomy): Eukaryota > Metazoa > Chordata > Aves > Galliformes > Odontophoridae > Cyrtonyx > Cyrtonyx montezumae. The sequence continues at coordinate 72,156,494 of NW_027072034.1, forward strand.
AATAATTTTGTGATTCCAGCCCTTTCAACATTAATTCTTCAAAACAGATAGATCTTCGCAGGAGACTCAGGATGGGACTGTCCAGTGTGAGCAACCATGCTTCCAAGATCACTGCTGGCATGGTAAATTTGTTCCCCAGGGCCTCTGGATCTGCCTCACAGCAGCCTTATCAGCAGAGTCTCAACACATATTGTCTTGCTAAAGCCCAATTAATTGCCCAAATGATAGCACAAAATGAGCTGGTTACTCTTTCATACATTTGCCTTACCTGGTGAGCACCACCTCGATGTCCACACTCTGAGACCAAAGAGCACCATAATCTGAGTGGCCTGTTCAAGGTGCCTGCCTCAGAACACAGGAAACATAACAGCAGGGCAGCACGCTGACATCTTTTCTGTCGGCCCAGAGGACGAGGGGCTCAGCCACAGCTTGCCAAGAACACTAAGCAGGAGGCTTTGTGCCCCTGGTGGTGATTTCCCCCATGACGTTCCCAGCCTTCCTCCCATCTTCTCAGACCCTCAGTAATTCCTCTCCCAGTCGCCTGCCTCTCGGAACATTATCAGGCCGAGGCGTACGTCCCACTTCATTAAGCCTGTAAGCCAGTGGCTGGATGATATCTGACTTGCATCCGTTTGCAATTTAAAACGGGCATTTGCTTCAGATCAAAGCAGCAGCGGCAGCAGGAGCAGAAATTAGCATCTCACGGGCTCTCTCTCTGGTTCCATTGCCACAGTGTGTCTCCCTCATTACCAGGGAAATGAAACATCTTTACAGTTCAGGCTGCCCCTGCCTTTTATCCCAGGGCCACTGCGCGAAGCATTATTGCCACATTTCACAGTGATTGGTCATGGCCCTATTCTCTTTCAAATCGGGCAGCGATCCTCTCCTCGGCATCACCGCCCCATGAGGGGGCTGTGAGGAGGCACTGCCTCTCTCGCATTTCCATATTGCTCCCAGCACTCACCAATTCATTCCCTCGCGCTTAAAATAACACTAATAGCAGCCTTTTTTCCAGCCCCTGACCTGTGAATTTTCACACTTGGTTGGAAGTCCAAGCAATGAATGCTCTCTCAGCCCTACAATGAGGAGGGTCAGCAGGCGTGAGGCTGGACACCAGCTCACCTCCTGCTTCACAGCCACCCTGCAAGCACTTTGCCATCATGGTGTTCCCAAGGAGGGGTCTGGGGCAGCATCCCACATGAGGACAGGCTCCAGGGATGGTGAGGAGAATATCTTCCTCTCCCTTTACCAACAATCCAGGTTCAACATCATTTATAAGCACATAGCTACATTTAGAAACCTACAGGAGAAGATGTAATGAACAAATGAAAGCAAGAAACCTCCAAAGAAAATGCTAAAATTGCTGCTTGTGGTAATCTATTTCCGATCTAGGTTGTAAAAGTAATCTGGACTCTGCTTTCCTGTTTGCATTTCTCAGTACAACCTGCCGGGGAAATAGGCTTATGTTTGTTTCGAACTGTGTACACAGTCTTAAAAAGCAGGTGGGAGCCATCAATATTGCTACCCCTCAGTACCACAAGCAGCCCTTTGGCTACCTGAAGGGATGCAAGGCCGGTCCCTCCTGCCTGCTGCATCGCCTCTCCCACATCCTCCCACAGCCCCACTCCTTGCACTGCTTCTGCCCTGGAAAGCATTGCTGAAGAGCAACGATTGCCTTTTCCTGCCCTGTGCAGCAACAAGACTGTCATCCTATTATGAGCTGGAAGAAGAGAGAGAGGAGGCGGGGAAGCGGAGGCGAAGGGCCGAATGCTGGCAGCAGGCAGACGCAGGGCAGCAGCTTCTCAGCAGTTAAGGAAGGTTTAGAGCCCCAGGAGCGATTCTACTCTGCATTAGACGCCAAAGGCCAGGGCTGAAGGACACACTGAAAAAAGCAGTTTGAATGCAGAATGGCATAAAGTGACTAAAGTATCTTTTATTTCCAGTTTTAAAATATTTTATCACGGGAAGAAAACTGAACATCAAATTTCTAAACTAACTTACAGTTAACAGGAAGGAACGAAGGCACACTGTTTCAGAGGCAGTGCCAGAGAAGTGTTCCAGGAAGGCAATACAGTGACTGTGTTTCACCTGAACCCCTCACACCATCCATCTTCTGCAGAGTAAGGTCTGCCAAGCGGCAGGGCTGCACAAGAGCTTCCATACCTTCCCGACCCTTTGGGTAACAGCACTGGGATTGATTTCTGATGGCACAGGGAGAGCAACCTGTCACCCCAAAGCTTCCAGCGCAGCACAGCTCTGTGTTTCTATAACCTCTCACAAGCGTTTCACAGCTAATTCATTCCTCTTGCACCTAACTTTTTGTTACCTTGTCACCCCATCAAGATACCTATAAGACCTGAAGGACCAAAGACTTTGCTACCACCGGCTAACATCACACCCAAGCCTACCCCATGCTCTTTTCTCTCCCCTTCCTCCATTTGCCTCAGCCGAGTGAAATGTTCTCTCTGAAAACAGGACTGTTCTGCAGCTTTAACTGGGTTAAATTACAACTCTAAGGCCACTTGTGGAAAAAATTTCATCTTAAAAAATATAGCCAAAAGGTTTGGCAGCAACCAGCAAAACCAGAAAAAAAAAAAAAGGAAAATCCACCACTGCAAACACACACACCCATTATTCCCACAGACCCTTTCACCAGGACTCCAGGAACATTTATCAGAACTAAATTAAAACCTCTCAACCTGCGTGAATGGAAAGCTGCTACTTTGGCCTCTGGCTAACTGAGAAAAAATAAAGGGGCAGAAAAAGAGTGTCCTGTGGCTGGAGAAACCTCCCCCTCCCTGCCCACCTTCTTCCCTCACTCCACCAGATGCACAATCTCACATTACAGCTGAGTCTGCAGCTCCTTACATGGTGGTTAGATGCCAGCAGTTGCTTCCAAAGAACAATGTGGTGGCCAATCCAGGGCCAGCATAGACTCAGTGAACACCAAGACTAGCACGGCCACCCCAGGACTCACACAGTTTACAGAGAGCAACCCACACTCAGCTGCAGCAGCAAGGTGGGGGCTCCTCTATAACATCACTCCAGCAATAATGAGCCTAACAGGACAGATTTTTCAGCAGAAGGCTCATCTTGGTCAGGTTCACCCTAAGACGCATAAAGAACTGTCAAGCCGCATGGTTGTGGCTTGCTGCAGTAACGCCTGAGGTAGCGTGAGACGCTGTGCAACAAGAAAACACAGCAGAAACTGAAACCCACATTTTCCTAACTGCAGACCTCAGAGGCATGCGAGGGCAAAGAAAGCACTCAGGGGCGCCTAGAAGAATGCAAAAAACAGAAATGTTTTTGTTTAAACAAGGACAGATCATTTGTTTGGTTCTGGGCCCTTCACTACAAGGACTGAGTGTGCAGAGAAAGGCAATGAAGCTGTGAAGGGTCTGGAGCACAAGACTAATGGGGAGCAGCTGAGGGAGCTGGGATTGTTCAGTCTGGAGAAGAGGAGGCTCAGGGGAGACTTTATGGCTCTCTATAGGGGTAAACAGCAGGCAGCATACGTTCCTGACTTTAGCAAGGCCTCTGAAATATGCTCCCAAGATACTCCTATGAGCAAGCTATGGAAACCATGTGAAGGAAAATTCTGAGGGAGAGCATGATACTGGTGAAACATTATCAAGATATGACTCAGACAGACAGCAGAGTAGTTGTCAGAGGTCCAGAAAAAATATCACCTGCAGGAAAAGTGACTGGACAGGGAAGCAAGAGCTTCCTAAGTTGTCTAAGGACTTTCAGCCCTGGCCCCTCAGCTCTAGATGGAGCTCTGAGCAACCTGATCTAGCTGTAGGTGTCCCTGTTTATTGAGAGAGCTGGACTAGATTGCCTTTAAGTGTCCCTTCCAGCTCAAATGATTCTGTGATTCTATGGCCAGCTTTGCTCAGTTCTCAACCACCTGCAATGGGTTTTGTGGTGAAAAACTATTTCCTTTTGGAGATGCTGCTCTCTTGGCACAGGGTCTCTCAGAACCAGAGGACAGAGCATCTGAATTCTTCTCCAGCAAGGGATGAGAAAGGCAAGTGTAATGCCTTAAATGAGACACCAGCACTTCATATTCAGTGCTGCCAGGGATTCTTAGCTGTGTGCTGCACAGATTTTGTCAAATTGCCTAAAAATTAGCAGCACTTTGATACTTTTGTGGTCCAATGCAAAAACAGCCCATTCCTCCTCTTACACCTGAAGAAAATAACAGCACTTCCTTCCACACCGGACTGATAGACACACATACCGCAAGCACCTCGAACAAGCAGCTACAACAGCAAACACATGGGTGGTTTCCAAATCTAAGGGATAGGAACATCCATTTTCTAAACCTTATTTGCTCAGTAATTTAAAGCTGCTTTGCTCCACTAAAAGTAAACACACAATTTCAAGAATTCACTGCAAAGGCTACAGCAAAACAAGAAGCCCCTCTTCAAGTACTCAGTCCTTTCAGACATCGAGTTCTGCCCCTTCAAGTTACATCTCCCATTACGAGCCAGCTAAGTTTGCTTGATCCCCCCCATTCCCTTGCAGTTCCATCAGCCGGTCTCCTCTAATTTTGCCTTTTTTCCTTTTCCTGGAGATGATGTACCAGCAGAAGCCAGCAAGGGCCAGGAGAAGGATAACAACCAGAGGTAAGCACAGGATGAAGTTCAACAACGATGGAGATGAACAGATCCTAGACAAAACTGTTGTCTCTGGAGGGAAAAAAGAAGAAGAAAAAACAAGTGAGATCCCAAGACAGTTAGAGTTATTCTCTCTTACTGTTTCCATTGGTTATTCTCTTACTGCTCTTCCCTCAATCTACCAATTTCTAAGAATTCAGTCCACATTTTCTTGGTTAGCTGAGGGAAAGGGGAAGAGAAACAAAGTAATTTGCCTGAATTTCTTGTTTTGGGAGGTCAGATAGAGCCCTATCGCACTCTCAGCTGAAGCATCCCACCAAAACCAGCAATGCCTTCAGCTAACCTCTTCCACACTGGGCTCAGCAAGGAAAAGCCACGTAGTCATCACCCCTTGGTCCCTGTCTGACACCTTTGACAGGTAGAGGTCTGTCTCAGGCTGTTCCAGAGCAAGGAAGTACAAGAGGAAAGCAAAGGAAATGAGGTTTCCAGAAGGTTCCAAGGTGGATGCCACCACACTACAGTAGAACCTCTGGCTCCTTCAAAAGTCTGGGTTTGATCAGAGCCGTGCTAGCCTGTTCCTTTGGTTCAGAGCTCCTCAGTAGCCATGACAATTAAAATCTCCTTTCTTGGCACTGAGGGACGTGGTTTAGTGGGCATGGCAGTCACGGGCTGATAACTGGACTTAATGATCTTGGAGGTCTTTTCCAATCTTTGTGACACTATGACACACAGCTTCAACTCCACAGACTGATCTCAGATGCACGTGGCCTACCATGACGGATCACACCAGCTTGCTTGGATCTGTTCCACCCATCTCAGTTCTCCTCTCTTTGATCAATACCCATGCACAGATGCTTTATGCTTGCTCTGCAGAACCATGCTGAATGTGGTAGCACTTTCAATCCCAAGTTGTACCTGGGAAGCCCACAAGGACTGGTGGGCTCAGTGTGACCCTACGGATGAAGTAATCTGGCGGCTGCTCCCAGCCATAAACTGGCTTTTACCTCTCTGCCTTTCAAATTCTGCATCCTACCCATACAGGGTGAAGCAGCATTGACCCTCCCACAGGAAAAACAGGGGGGAGCTTCTACAGTACTAGAGAGGTATCCTAAAGGGAATCAGGGCTTAGAGCTGGAGTAACCCCCTGGCTGCAGGCGCACTTGTGCATGACTGTGGCATTACCCTCATACAACTTCCTCTCTGAAACACTGAGATCTATGAGCCAGAGGGGCATTTTCAAGATACCTGCATCACTGGAGAAACAAAACAAAATGAAAAAGAGAGAGAGAAGAAAAAATGCCCAGCTAATAACTCATATTCTGTGAAAGCCATGAAAACCACATGGCAAAAACACTTGGATCAAATCTAATCTTTCTAGCAGCTACTGAGCAACGGCTCAGTAACATAGTACTCAGTAATTTCAGCAACGGCTGCTTTGCCATTAACAGGAGACAGAGAGGGGTGGGGAAGGAGAAACGTGAGTGCCAGAGGGAGCCATGATGAACAGTGGCAGGAATGGATCTGCAGAGGGTTGAAGTGCTGTCAGTCCCTCATGGTACAGTTAAACCCAAGCGAGTAGCCTCTGAGTGTGCCTGTGGCAGGAGCAGGCACAGGGTGCAGGGGGATGGGACCACGGCTCCCCTTGTGCCCTTCTGTCTCAATTAGTGCTGGTAAATACATGAGCAATGACTGCTGCAGATACTGGACCAGCTTGGATTGGGGCAGCTCCAGACCTGTGTGCACCTCAGCCCAGCTGCACACAACATGGCTGATTTCACTAGTCATATTTCTTCCATGTGGGTCATTCTGAGTCTCCTTTTTCCTCAATGAGGCATTAAGAGAGTACCTTTTTCCTTCCAGTTGCCCCCCTAAAAACATTTTGTATGCCTGACTGAAACTTTTCCTTTTATTTATTTGGACTCCTATATGCAGAATCCTGTCTTATTTCATACACCCTAAGAGAGCAGCGATTGCTTTTTAAGGCTTCACCAGAGGCTGAGATGACAAAAAAACTGCAGTAAGTATTTTTCCCTGAAAAATGGATATAATTCTAGCCCAATTGTTTGGGCTGAAAGCAGGGCTGGGGGCACGTGGTCCTGCAGAGATCTTGCCACCCAGCAGAGACTGTTTACGGTAACCTGATCAGGACCACATCTCACTCATGGCTGGAGTTCTTGGCATCCCATCAGACCTTCACCTGCAGCACTTACAGAATGAGGAACCCGGATTTCAGCCCTGGCCGATCAATGGGGCTGGGATCTCTCTCCGAGCACGTGTCTCTTGCTTTGCTCTCGTCCTCCTCACTGCCCCTGCCTCTCAAGACAGCTCAGACTTCCCAGCACAACCCTACTGAGGTCCCTTAGCAAGTCCTCCCAGCACTGCTGTCACCTCTTGTTGTACTGCAGCAAGCTAAGGAGGGATGCACAATACACTTAAGAAAGCAAAGGTAGGGGAAGGCAGTGTGAGGCAAGCAGTCATGTGCAGCATCATTACCTGGTGGGGTGGTGGTAAGCTGGGTGTACCCTGAGAGTGCCCAGGCCTGCAGCTTCCACTCCTCCTTGTTGCCTTGCCGCCATTCCTGCACCTGGCAGTGATATGTCCCAGCATCTCCCTCTTGCACGCTGCCCAGCGTCAGGCTGAGGTCACCAGCTGCAGGCCGCCGGAGCTGCAGCCTCCCCACCAGCCCCTCCTGTGGAGACTCGATGGCACCATCATGGTGCAGGGTGAGCAGGGGCCTTGCAGGGCCACCCACCTTCTTATAAAACCAGGTGGCCGAGAGGCGGGCGGCAGGCGGCAGGGTGCCCTGCAGCAGGCAGCCCAGTGTCACCTCCTGGCCCTGCCTGGCCAAGATGCTGTGGTTGGCCTTCTCCAGGTGCAGATCACTCTCTGGGGGAAGGAAAGCAGAAAGAGCTGTCATGGCACTGTGCATTGCTACAGAGGTGTTCCTATCTGTGCCTGTCAGGTGACAGAAGTCTTCTGGGAATTTGGATGGTGCTATGGATGTGCCTCTGCAGGACACCATGGGTTCCCTTGACTCTGTGACTCGTTCTGTCTGGGGTGTATTGTCCCCTCCACCCTCTCTGTACCCCACCCTTTGTGCTCTTCCCAATAAGCAAGAAGGCATCCTTCACACCGAAGACCATACAGGAAGCCAGACTCCTGATCTAGATCATCTGAGGCTGAAAACAAGACACCAAGTGGGGAGTAATGAGGGAAGACCCCCACACCCTGCACACCCCAGAGGTGCAGTGCCCAGGGAGAGAGCCCAGCTGAGCCCTCAGCCTTGCTCTCTGTGGCTGCATGCCCCAGGTCAGGAGAAGCTTTGCATCTTGCATCAGGACACCCAGGAGCACTGGGAAAGGGCTGCTGCTCTGTCTCCAGCACTACACCACTGACCAAGCACACCCTGCGTCACACAGGAAAGCAAGGGCTGCGGCTCTGTTTGTTGTGAAGCGTCAGACATCTGGCGCTGGAGGCACAAATACCAGCTCAATTGGTTTGGGAGGATGTAGCAAATCCTCCTAATTCCCCATTTCCCTTTGAGAGGCACAGTCCAAGCAAAGAATCCTAACATCTCCGCTCTTTGTAGGAACCAGTGTTTCTCTCATGCCCTGCTAGAAGCCCCCCCAGGTAGAACACTCCCCCCCCTCAGCAGCCCACCGGGCAGCCGGAGCTGCAGCCTGGTTCTCCCCGACCACCGCTCTCCAAGGCCGTGCCAGCTGCCCTCCAGCCAGCGCCATTCCTCCACTGTGCAGCGGTACTGGCCCTGGTCCCCAGGGCTGGCAGAGAGAATCCTCAGCTGGAACATGTGGCTGGACACCCTCTGGCTCAGGAACCGGGACTTCTGTGCAGGGGAGCTGAACTCGGCCCCATACTCCAGCAGGCCGCTGTGGCTGGCCCGCACGATCCTCAGGGGAGTGGCATCCACTGGAGTAAGTGGTAGGAAGTACCAGCTGACAGCCAGCTGAGAGCTGTTCTGGGGGATCTCCATTCTGCACTCAATGCTTGCGTCAGCTCCGCCAGCCACCTCCACGGAGCTCTCCCTCGCAGCCACCCGCAGCTTGCTTTCTGAAATGGAGGAATGAAATAACACTGATGATTTCGCCAACAGCCACCATCTTGAATGCTTGCAGTTCAGCACCCTGCACTGCTCCGGTGGAACAGGAGAAGGCAAGAAGTCAGGAGTGGGAAAGATCTATCCTCCTTTCCCACTCCCACTGTGACCTTCTGCACAGGTCCTTCCTGCCTGGAGCCACAAGGCCAGGCCCACAGCAACACAGAATGCTAACTAAAATGCTGAAACGCAAATCATGGCGACTCTAACACCTCCCTGGGCAGTCTGTGCCACTGCCCCATTGCTCTTCTGAGATGTTTCCTGATATTTAACCTAAACCTTCCCTGGCAAAACTTCAGGATGAAAGGGAACAGACTATCTCATCACATCTCCACAGTATCCAGCACTGTCTGCATTAAGTTTGGAGCCAAATGTCATCATGTCTTTCTGTCTGCTCTGTGCCGACTATGATCACATCTGCTTATCTTAATGCCATTTACATCACTGCTGCATGCCCACACCCACATTTTTCAATCCCCTCAGTTGCATCACTGCCCTCTGACCTCCCCAGAGTGTAAAACAGAGCTCCCAGCATCTGACCCCACAGAGTAAGAACCAAGGGTGTAGGGGGAAGAGTGCTAAGGAAACCAAAGAGGGAAGGAAATGCTTTAGCTTAGGCTATAGCAAACCCATGAGTTAGAAAACATGGAAAAGCATGATCTCAGCTGACTGGGTTGTGACCCCTTCATTCCAAAGACCCCTCAAATCCAAAGGAAGAAACAGAATGAGCAACACCACCTCGTGCAGCCCCAGAGATGGCTTTGCTGGAGACACCCAGCCATCAGCTGCCCCAGTTGCAACCAAGGAGGTTTGAAGGGACTGCCTGCAGAAGAAGCACCCGCAGCACCACTCACCTGGTGGGACAACCTTTATCCCCACAGCGTTGGAGGTGAAGGAGACAGCAGGCTGCCCCCGCAGCATCCTCCAGACTCCCACTTTGCACTGGTATGTCCCTGCATGGTCAGTCATTGCACTGTGGATGCGCAGCCAGGAGAACGCACGTTCCTTCTCCAGCTGGGCTCTGCCCTGGAAGAGGGGTTGTGCTGGTCCCCAGGACACAGTGCCATCAGGAAGTACATGAACCAGCTCTTGGTAGCCATTGGTGGGTGGGTTGGGCTTGAAGAGCCACCCCACAGAAAGCAGCAACTCCTTGACTGGATGGCTGGTGCTCACATGGCAGAGAAGCTCGAAGCTCTGTGCATAACTGACGGTGGCTGTTCGGCTTATTAGTGTGGCATGCAGCCCAAGACCTGCTTGAGAGGGAGAGAGCCCATGGTGACAGGACAGATGTCCTGCCTGCTGCCAACTTGCACGACCCTGTACTTTCCCCACCACCCACCTCACACCAGTTCCCAGATTCATTTTGCATTCTGCAAACCTTGTCAGCATGACAAAACTTCCATCCCACCCCTCCTCTCCTGAACTGCATTCTGTAATTCCAGCCCTAGCCACAGCTCCTGTCCTGCCCTGTCCCCTGCTCTACCACCCCCAGGGTCCCCAAGCACCCAGCTTCCCACAGCTCCACCCTCTTGTCCTAAACTGATTGCAAAGAACCAGGTTAAAAACGTACACTTCGTTCTGGCAGCTGCTGCCCCCTCAACGTGACGTTGAGGTTCACCAGAGCAAACACTTTTCCCACTATCATCTACTGAAAAATGTGGCACAATGGTGCTCTTGCAGCAACAGAAGCTGAGATGTGCCTGTCAAGGCAAAGCCAGACTCAGTAGGTTTCACCCAGAAGAAACATTAGGATTTACTCACCTAAGGGCTTCACATCAATTCTGAGAGTTGATGACAGGTTGGTTTGGATGCTCTGGAAGTTCCCAGGACCATTCACCTCCAAAACAGAGCAGTGGTAGCCCCCACTGTCCTCCAGTCCCACCTCATGGATGGCAAGGATGTAAATTGTGTTGCTTTGCTTGAATGCATGAAGCTGCCCCAGCCTTGCTCTCTCCTCATATTCCTTCTTCCAGACCAGCAAACCACGGGGGTCAATCCTGGCCACCTCTGTGCCGTTGAGGAGCCAAGCCACCTGAAAGTGCCTGCTGCCACTCCTCCGGGCTTCCAGCGTGCAATTGAGCTGCAGGGTATCCCCTTCAGAAAGGGTGCTCTTGGTGGCAGCAATGCCCACGCAGAGATCTCGGTCTGCGGGCAAACAAAAACCAAGAGTGGGCACTGGTGGCTGCGCAGGGGGAAACAAGAAAGGCTCACTACTGAAATGTCTTCTTTCATAGGAAAGCCCTGAGAATGGAAAACATTCACCATGGAGAGGTGGACTCCAGCCCCCAGAAGTTGGAAAGAGGACAAAGGGGCTCCATAGCTTTGCAGTTCCCTCACCCCATCAGAAGCTGTAGATTGGAGGTAAAGCAGAGTAGCTCCATGACTGCCACTGGAGGGGCCAGAGTAATTTACGAACAGTATATTACCCTCTGAATTCAAACACCAGCTCATAAACAGTGTATGAGCAGGAATCCCAGCCGCTGCAGATATGTTTGGCATTCCCAAATATTTGCTGGAGAGTTTATAGAAGCTGTTGGTGTGCTCGGCTGCAGCAGGACCGGCATTCTCACAGAGGGGATGGAGGGGCTTGTGCACTGCTCACCAATGCCCCAACTGCCCTGGTGTGACCATCACAGTGCCCTTTTAGTACTGCCACCTTCCTTAGCAGCCACTACAGAGCAAATCATGGAATTGCAGAAAGGCTTGGGTTGGAAGAGATCTTAAAGCCCACCAAGCCCCAACCCCTTGGCATTGGCAGGGCTGCCCTCCCACCAGCTCAGACTGCCCAGGGCCCATCCAACCCAGCCTTGAGCACCTCCAGGGTCCCTCCTGATGCCAAGCTGGCACACCCAAAGCCACTAGGATGTCCCCAGCTGTGGTGAAGGCCAGATGGGAGGAGACAAGGCATCAGAGGTACTTGCACAGGCAGAGAGATTTTCATGGCACACCACTGCAAAGGCCACCACCTTTGCTGCAGAAAGCAGTTGAAGCCAAGGGCCTTACCCTGCTGCGTGACCACCAGTGATGTCCTCTCTGACTGACTGCGGGAGATGTCCTTCCACATCCCATCGGGATCCTCGATCCACTCGGCTGCCTCACAGTACACCTGCCCCTGGTCGGAGGGCTCCACTGCTGCAATGGAGAGTCTGTACAAGGTGCTCCCAACCTTGTCCAATCGCACGTTCCCCGCCAGAAACCTCTGTGCATAAGCAGGTCCTGGCATCAAGACAAAGTCCTTGGAGAGGGTGAGGATCTCAGCCCGGTGTTCTCCCCTGAGGCCGTACCAGCCAACAGAGAGGTGCGTGTGCTGGGTAGTGGACCTGGATACCTCACAGGTGAGCTCCATGGCATCTCCCTCAGCACAGGTGAGGTTCTGGGGCCTCATGGAAACTGAGAGTGTGTCCGCAATCACTGAGCACAAGGGTATAAGCACAGAGAGCAGCTAGTTAGGAGAAAAAGCATTTCTTGGCCTCACTGGGCAACGTGCTGGTCAGCACAAAAACCACAGCCAGGCTCTGAAGGATCTGACAGTGTAGGGGAAGTAGGTGCTGTAGCTGATAGGAGAAGCACCAGCCCACGCCAGTGTGTGAAGTGCTTAAAACCTCAGTAGAAAAGAAAGCTTGATGCATCTCTCAGCAGCACACTCCTCAGTGAAACTGTGGGCAACACTGGGGAATCCCAGGGAGGCTAATAACCAGCCTTTCACGAGCTCAAGTGGCCTCAGTACCAGCTTAAAGGAGGACATGGGGGTGAACACCAAGTGGAAGGATCATGACTTGTTGCTTACAGTTGGATACTTTCTTTTGCTTCTCCACCCTGCTGCCTCCCTATCATCATCAGTACCCTGTGGGTCCAAGCACCATCCCCTGTCCTGAGAAGACACCAACAGGTAGTGCTCAGAGCCTGAGAACTACTTCTATCCTAGGTGCTCCTACACATGCCCTTGTGCCACCGTGTACAGAACAGCACATCCTTCCCGGTAGCTTTACCATCACCTCGATGCTATGAGTAGGAAACAGGAAGATCAGCCAGCCCCCCAGAGCGAGCTGTCCTTCGGGACCCACCTGTCAGGTTCGTCTTGGCACTGTAGCTCCCAAAGTACCTCTCATCAGTGTTGGGCGTGTGGCACTCGTACTCCCCGGCGTCCCGGTCCTGCAGCTCCGTGATGTGCAGCAGCACCGCGTCCCCCTGCACCCGCTCCACGTAGATCTCCTGGGCACGCACCCGTTGGGTGTAGATGGCGTAGGGGAAAGAGGGGTCGGCGGTGCTGACGATCTGCACCTCCCTCTCAGGGGCTGAGGGCAGGTAGATGGACCACTGGAAGGTCTGCTCCGCCGGGCCCTGGTAGCCGCTCACTTTGCACCACAGCGTCACATGGGATCCAAGTACTCGGTAAAGTGGTCCCTTTTGGACAGTCACCACTCGTTGGCCAGCGCCCACACCTGCCAGCAGACAGTCATTGTGCATTAAGTTTGCAGGAGAACACTGCAATTGAAAATTAGTGTCTTTCAAAATGGCAATGGGGATGGGCATGCAAGGGACTGCAGCTTAGTACTGCACAGAGTTAGGGTGTGGACTCATTCTATGAAGCACAATGCCACTGGGACTTAGAAGCATGAAATCATTAAGGATGGAAAGGACTTCTAAGATCACTTAGTCTGACCATCCACCTACCACCAGTATTGCCTACTAACCACATCCCTCAGTGCCACATCCACATTTCTTGAAAACCTTCAGGGATGGTATCTCCACCACCTCCCTGGTCAGCCCATGCCACTGCCTCACCACAATTTTGAAGTTTTTCCTGATATCCAACCTGAACCCCCCTGGTGCGACAAGTGCAAGGAACTTCAGCATCCCTTGCAATTGTTAAGAACAAGCCCACTGGCAACAAACTTGAAAACTTCCAGCATGCAGGGTCAGAAAAGAGACCAGAGCATCACACCCATGGGACCATCAAAGAAGCTTCTGCTTGGAAAGCATCTCCCAGCTGGCACTCAGAGAGCAGCAACCAGGCTGAGACCACTGGAGGAAGGGCTGTGGTGTGCTAAAGAGGACAAAACTCTTGGGTCTAGTGCTGGCTGGAGGGAAAGAAGCAGAAAACAGAACTAACTGCTGTAGGAAAAAAGGGATATGACCCAGAAGCCACCTCAGAAGTGCCCCACAGAATAACTGTGAAGGTATAGAAGAAGGAGCCAGCAGAGCTCCTCCAGAGGCTGGAAACACCTACAGAGGCAGCAAGGGCCTGCAGAGAGCTTACAGAAGAGAGCTGGAGAGGATATTCAGCTGCACACCCTCCTCTTCCTTGCAGCTCTTATGACCCCAGAGCCCAACAGCACGAGGGCTGTTCTCACTCTGCAGCCTGAGTGAGGTGCTCTCACCTGCCCAGGAGTGTCTCGACCCCCTGATTTAGGAAGGCAAAGCAGCCCAGGGAAGGCAGTCTGCACATGGAACCTACACAGGGCTCCTAACAGCTTTACTTCCCACTCACCCACCCCAAATGCTCCTGTTGCAGTGCAGGGCACTCACCTGAGAGGAGGAAGAGGAGGAAGGCAGCCGCCTGACACTGCACCAGCCCCATGCGAACAAGATCTGCTGGGATCCTTCCCTAGGAAGGCAGTGGAAGACCCCCGGGGTGGTGGTAACAGCTGCCCTGCAATTTTGAAAGCAGCTGGGAGGAAGCTGCCAGCGGTTTCCTCCACTTAAAGAGAAAAAGGCGGGGAGAAGTGGGGGGTGAAGCACGTCACCAAGGTCCTGCATCTTACCAAGGAGGCAGCCAGCCACAGCCTTCTCCGTGCCCACTAACCATGTCCCTCAGTGCCACATCCATGCAGTTCTTGAACACCTCCAGGGACGGTGACTGCAGCACCTCCCTGGGCAGCCTGTGCCACTGCCTCACTGCTCCTTCTGAGAAGCAATTTCTCCTAACATCCAACCTGAACCTCCTCTGGCACAACTTGATGCCATATCCATCCTGCAGAAGCTCACACGCAGTGCACTGTGTGGCCCAGCAAGTCATTTTCCCCCTCCCTTGATCGACGCTCCACCTCCTGCTCTGTTACGCTAAGCAGCTCACTCCCTCAGCACTGGAGGTAGACACCGTTGGTGCATCCCACCACCAGTATTGCATGGCCCTCTGCACAGTGTATGTGCTGGGACAGGGGGAGGCTGGTGGGGACACGAGTGAGGCAGGGAGCAGCCAGAGGTGAGGAACTAAAGCTGGAGGCTTCTCTCTTGAGAATATCTGTCTGTTTTTTACAGGAAGGAAAGTGATGTGAAGTTGGCTCCTGAGCTGTGCTGCTCTTGCAGCCTGCTGAGGTTTCAGATGAACTGCTAGATTGGCTCAGGGATTCAACAAGCAAAAAGTAGCTGTAAAACAAACAAGCCCCTCTTCTTGATCCCACTGGGCTCCCAGAGGGAATGAGACTCATGTAATGAACCAAAACAAGCACAAGGTTCCTCCTTGTCCCATTTCAGAAACTGATTCACATGACAGCTTGTGGGGCCAGGAGACAGAAGCAGACTGCTGCCTGCTCATCAGCACCACACAGCTTAGCAGAGAGCCAAGCTCAGCCCATGGGAATGGGCTGTTGGAGAGGTCCCATCGGATCCCACCTGTCCCCTGCTACCAACCACTGCAATGCAGCAGAGCAGAGAAGCAGCCTCAGAGACAGGGATCAGGTAGGCTTTGAGAGCAGCCCACTGAGAGGTGTCCAGGGGTGGCCCTGCTGACAGCAAGTCAGCCCATGTGTTCTCTCAGTGGAGAGAAAAGCTTCTCTGTCACAGGGGCAGAGGAAAACCAGATTTGGAGCCCAACCTCGGCAAGCTTCCTGAAGTCAGTGTGCAGATAAATGCACACATGGGGACAGTTAGACTCCAAGCTTGCAACTCTAATGACGCATGAACTGCTGTTTACATTTGCATTAGAGAAACCAGGGAGAATAGGATTGCCTTGCCCAACCCCGTCACCAGCAACGACAATGCTCTGTGGACAAAAATGACAGCTCCCTCTTTCCAGAATTGCAGTCTGAAACTTCCTCCCTCCCTCCCTGGGAAATCAGCACAACCAAGAGTGCAGCAGCACCAATAGGCACGTTGGGCTGGCTAAAGGAAGAGCAGCAGAGCATTCTTTAGAGAGATGCCCTGCCAATAGAAACCTCACCAGCACAGCCAGACCTGATGGCAGGGCCACTTTCAGTGCATGCAGGCAGGACATGGTCACATCCTGCTTCATTCAGGTGGGGCCAGCGTGCCCACAGCGCTGGCTTTAACATGGTGATGAGTCTTGAATTACACACCCTTACGTGCATGGTGGTGATGGGCTGACAGCTGGACTAGATGACCTTAGAGGTCTTTTCCAACCTTACTGATTCTCTATGACTTCCCCCCCCACCTGCTCCCTGGTTCCTTTTGCACATATTCTTTTAGATGCATTCCATGCTGCGCAGCCAGGCCAAAGGCAGTCTCTATCCAGAAGGGCCCAGCAGCAGTTTAGAAGCATCCTTGGGATCACCACTGTTGGACCCAACAAGTACCTGCCCTCGATACCCTGCAGGCAAGCTTTCCAAAAACATCCTTGCCAAGAAATGCCATTTTCACATCCCCAGAGTGCTGCAGGAGGGACAGCCTTGAACACGAGGGGTCAGAGCCAGGCAGAGCTGGGGGATGCGGCACAGAATTAGCTGGGATAATCCAGCAGTCCTGGGGGACGTGGCAGAAGTCTTCAGATAATGGAGGAGCTGGCACTACAGACTTTGAAGTCTGCTGTCAGGTTTTCTCAGCCTGGCTCAGACATCAAAGGCAGCCGGTTACATCCCTCAGTACGGAGCAGGAGGCAGACAGCTTCCTCACAACTGTCAGCTCAGCCCCAGTCCCCTGGGCACGGCCTCATGGGCAGAAGCCTCCTAACGAAGTACAAATGTCCAAACATGCTGGCTCTGCCTGAAGCCAGGCTCACTAGGAGCTACATGGGAAGGCACCCACAGCTTACAGAGCTGAGCACAATGCCGGTGGATGAGGATCTCCACTCTGACACTTTGATGAGCTATATGGCCAGCCCTAAGCAGCTGGAGCCTGGCTAAGGCATAGAAGGTCACAACCACTTCTCTAGGATACCAGCTTCTCTAAGTTGAAAGCAACAGGGGCTACCTTGGGAAGAGGACACCCACAATTCTGTTTTTATGAGCTGAGGTTTGCTCTCCTTCATGCAGTTTCTACTGTAGACAAGGTAACAGAGGGCTGTTGCAACACTTCACCCAGCCTTTCATTTCAGTGCCCACCGCCTCCATATCCAGCCTTTCCCCTCAGTCAGGGCTGGAAGCTGCTCTGCATGGAGGTGCTACAGCATTGCTGCCATGGCAGCAGCAACTCTACAGCTCCCCAGCTGCTTGGACAGCCCCTCAGCAGGCAGCACAAAGCTACACTCTGACCCAAACCTCTCTGTGCATCATCATCTTCTAAGCAAGCAGCAACGTGGAAGACCACTTGAAGCACAGTGTGAGAGGCTTACACTTGGTCCTTAGAAAAAAATTATTCTCAGAAAGGGTGGCGAGGCATTGGCAAACACTGCCCAAGGAGGTGGTGGCATCACTGTCCCTGCAGGTGCTCAAGAACCGTGTGGATGTGGCACTGAGGGACATGGTTAGCGGGCATGGGTTGCTCGTTGGACTCGATGGCCTTAGTGGTCATTGCTGACCTTAATGGTTCTAAGAGAAGAGAACAGGGGGAGCAGTCAGATTGTTATTTGGTGGGAACTTCTCCTGGGGAATATAAAGCAGCGCAACATGGGAAGAGAAGCTAGGTTTTAATACTAAGCTGCTTATTTAGGTCTCCAAGTTATGGAGATGCTGTGCTTCAAAACTAATTAGATTGACAGAGCTTAGATTTGATTACAGGATTTCCAGAAGCAAGAGGGTTTAAAAAAAAATTAAATGGCTGCCCTGGAAACATTAGCAAGGGAATTAAACAGCCATTGCTGCAGCCAACTGTTAAATGCACATAAGCTGGGAAAAATGATAAATTCCAACTGCCAAAACTCACTGCATCAGTGGCTGCATCAGGGAGCTGCTCTCTTAGCAGGCCTGACTAGAGGATGCACAAAGCATGCATTTCACCAGTGCAGCCATCCCTACACTAAGAACAATGTGGAAGTGGCACACGGATATGCTCCTGAAATAATGCAGCAAGGCAGCAATGGTGGAACATCTTCAGCTCATCCAGCATCAAAGCCTTTGCTTCATCCACACAACTCATCCACCGGAAACAACTTTCACACTCCTCCAAGGTCACAGGAAAAGCAGCAATTTCATACAGTTCAATAGAAGAGACAGCTGCTCTTTTTGAAAGCCCAGAATTTCAGTTCCTCCCAAAGTTTCTAAAGGAATCTTCATCCATCAATACAATGCTTCTCTCTAAGTTCACACACTCAGGTGTACAAAGGAATTCAGTTTGGAGCCTGACGAGTTGCCAGGGTGGGACTCGGACTTAGAAGGTAGCCTTAACATGCTAACAGTTTGTATACACTTAGCTAAGCTGCTCCTGGCAAAGCTATAGAAGGTCTGCTCATAACTGCCACCTTCTCACCTTCACGGAATCACAGCACCATCAAAACTGGAAAAGACCTCCAAGATCATCCAGTCCAACCATCCACCTGTCACCAATATTTCCTCACTAAACCATGTCCCTCAGTACAACATCTAAATGCTTCTTGAACACCTCCAGGGATGGTGTCTCACCACACTTTCTGAGAAGACATATCTCCTAATATCCAATGTGAACCTCCCCTGGCACAACTTGAGACCACTTGCTCTTATCCTGTTGCTGTTACCTGGGAGAAGAGGCCAATCCTCACCTCACCACAATCTCCTTTCAGGCAGCTGTAAAGTGTGATAAGATCTCCCCTGAGCCTCCACTTCTCCAGACAGAACAATCACAATTCTCTCAGCTGCTCCCCATAAGACTTGTGTTCCAGATCCTTCACAGCATTACTGCCCTTCTCTGGGTACACTCCAGGGCCTCAATGTCTTTCCTGTAGTGTGGGGCATAAGTTTGGATAGAGTGTTCTGGACTGTGAACACACTGTTCACTCAATGTTGCCCTCACTGCTGAACAAAGATTCCAAGGGAAGAGCAGAATGTGGTGTTGGTACCAGACACCCTCCACCTGAGGATTTACAGCAGCTCTCACACTATTCCCACAGCTTTGGAGAATGTCTCTTAATATGTGCCTCATCAAGTGGGAAGTGGTGGCATTCAGTTGGCACAGGGAAGGGCAAGGCAGGGCAGGTTTAATGACAGCAATGCCCTGGGCATGAGTCCTGAGAGGCATCTTGTTAACACTGTATGCAATCAGGTCAAGCAAGGAGAAATTAATGAATAGTGATCAACAAAAGATATTTCTGGATGAATGCAGAGAACTGTGAAGACAGGAGAAAGAGATAATGGTACCAGGTAAGGACACCTCAGCATGCACCTAGAAGGCTGCAGACAAAGACATTAGCTTCAAAGGGACCTTAAACACTGCATTTCTTAAAAAAAAACCATACATTTCTGCTGGGCTGGGAGCTCAGAGCTCAGCTTCTGAAGGAGCTCTCCCTGAAACATCAGAGACACATTTCAGAGTGAAGATAAGGGTCTGTGGGGGCTGGGGAGAGAAGAAAATAGTGTGGTCAGTAATAGAAAGCAGAACTGAGGAGGGCTGCTTCTAGGGAAAAAGGAAAAGCAATCAGAGTAGAAAGACATCCTTTTCATTGCTGAAAGACTCACCTTATGTCAGTGATTTTGCTCCAAGTAAATACTTTGTGAAGACTTGTCACCCACTATTAGTACAGCTGCTAGAAGACACAGCTTCTGAGGGACGTGGCACACCAGGGAGCTCAGTATGGGACCGAGGAGCTGCATGGCTGGGAAACTGCATGGCTGAAGACTAGGAGCCTGGATAAGGATATAAATCACAATTTGAGCAAATCGGATCCATCTGTGATCTAATAATTATTCTTACGCAAATACAGAGGTGCTGTACACTCAAGAACAATAACAAAATAAAACAAAAAAAGTCTAAAATCCATCCTGGCATTATTTTTACAAAGAGAAGAATGTTACAAAGAGCTTGAGGACTTACAGTCCACGCCTGGTTGAAACGACGACAGCTATTTGCTGTGCCTTCCTCCCTCTTTTCCTGTCCCATCACTAGAGGGAGCTGCTATTACCTCATTCCTCTTACTTGCCCAGCAAATTATTGTACATTTATCTCACCTGATTCTCATACGTAAGGTGAGCTGCACTATCCTTTACAACTCATGGTGAGGAATGGGCACGTTCAGATTCTCATTCCTTTAAAATGTGTGTTACAAGTAAGTCACTAATTGCATTCTTGAAATACCTATTTTTCAAGTCCAGGGTGGCTGGGCAGAGTGTTAAAAGAAGAATCCCATCACAGTTACCTTTAGAAAAGACTTTGCTTCATGCTAGGTACGACATTCAGCACAAAGGTTGCTTACAAGAACTCACAGATGATTAGCAGCGTTTGTGTTATCACAGCAAGCAGCCACATGGGAGAAACCAGGCCAAACCCATCATATTTAGGATGCCTCGTCCCTTCTTCAAAAACGTTG
Source organism: Cyrtonyx montezumae (assembly GCF_038088225.1). NCBI lineage: Eukaryota > Metazoa > Chordata > Aves > Galliformes > Odontophoridae > Cyrtonyx > Cyrtonyx montezumae. The sequence continues at coordinate 72,176,838 of NW_027072034.1, forward strand.
ACTTATGACAGGGTAGAAACAGAATGGATTGAGAAAACAATTGTATGCAAGTATTTTAAACTTACTGTAAAATAGGGCTGATGCTTACTTAGCAGGGTGACCAGAGCTGGAAACGGGATTGTAAGGTTTACATTTGATACCATTTCAGTAACAATAGAATCTGTGTATGTGCAAGGTACAAGGACAGAACTGCCCACAGTATAAACATTCAGGCCAAGCCCACAGCACAGACTTAATCAAAAAGGCTCTTTATTTTAAACATAAAAAGAAACATCTTACACAGCATTGTTAGAACTATTGGGTACCTGCATTCCAGAACAGTGCCAAACACCTCATTTTGTAACTCTGAAATCAAAACAAAAGAAAACAAACATCTTGCCCTTCTGCTATATGCTCAAGCTTGTCCTGGATCGAATTCCAAGTGCCTGGAGGAATTTACCAGCTTACCCAGGAGATGTGGCAACATGAACAGAGGAAGATCAACACAAGCCCTTAGGATACTTAGACAATACCACAGGTTGCAGCTGAGAGGATATGGATGCTTGCAATGCATCTCAGGCAGTTTTCTCTCCTGATACTCTGCAGGTTTAATACATAATCAGGTGCACGCACACCATCACTCACACAGGAAACAATAATAAAAAACATGATAGTGACCAAAAGTTTTTTTTTTTTCTTTTTTTTTCACTGGAGACAAGATTCCCACTCTATTTTAAAAAAAGGGATAATACAAAATTGGCACAAGTAGAAGGAAACCTGTGGGGTAAGCCTAGCCCCTCAGCTTCTAGCCTTCCAACTACAGCAAATACAGGGTATAAGGGGATGCAGCATTGCCTTCCAAGGGGCTGGCAGCAGTATGAGCTAGCAGGGAACTTGCTTCACTTGGAATGACAAAGATGGTTTGTTACCGGCCATGAAGGAAGGTCAGCATTGGCTAAGGACATAAGGGACCTTCCACTAGAGAAGCAGGGAGCCCTGACCAAAATAACCCTGAGTTTTTTCCGGCAGGGATAAAGTGTGCTACGTTGTGTGCTTGGGAAGAACTGTCAGGTCCCTGCTCACTCATTCCCTAATTATTGCATTACAGTCATGACCCTCTTTCCCTAAAACTAAAGCAAGAGCACATAAATAAGGAGTCAGCCCGCTAGGACAGCAAGTGACTGATGCTGTGCTTTGAACTTCACCACCACTACCAGCCTCCACAGCCAGGACACCCTGATTCCAAAGGCCTTCTATGAAGAAAGCAGATGTTAATGCAGGAAAGAAGCTGCTTAGATCAGAGCGGGAAGGACAGCCAGCATCCCAGATGTCCGTATGGTGTTCCATAATGGCCAAGGAAAAGAAAGATCTCACTACAGTAGCCAGGAAGGAGAAGAAGAAAAATGTTGCTGTCAAAGTGATATGAGTGCATTATTTCTTCAACTCCCTTTCTTTGGAAAGCATCACTATACATTTCTGGGCTTTCACAGTGGAGAGTAGACTGCTTCTGCCCCATTCCTCAGCAGAGGCAGCTATGTCTGTCAGCAACACGAGCCCTGTCAGAGTTCTTCAAGAGTAAAACAAACAAAAAACCATTGGGGCAGAAAAAGAAACTGCCATGAATATTTTGGTCAAAGTCCTCTAGAGGTTCTCAGGTGTCTCAGCTTTGGAACTCTACGTGAAATATCAAGCAGCCAAATAACGAGTTGCAAGCGTCATCTCTGCAAATCAGATTCACGTTAAAGATGTCTCCCATTCAGCTCTCAAAAGACATTAGACACCTGTGTGTGTATGCATATAAAGCTGAAGTTAACCCACCAACAATGTGACTGCATGCATGTTCACACAGTGGAGGCACAACACAGCCTTCTAGAAAAAACCTTCACGCCAACCTCAGAAAAAGGTCATCACACAAGACAAGAAAAAAAAAAAACAACATCAATCTTACTGCAATAGTTCCAGAATAGCAGCAGTGTTGAGTGGTTGAATAAAATGTTTCACAAACTAATGTGAACTGAGGTCATTACAGCACAGATATTAGACCTGCAGCTCCCCAGGTATATATACTGGGATGAGCTATTAGTGACAATGATTGTCTAGTACCTAACTTGTGTCTAGACTGACAAACCACAACCACTGTTTTCTGCGGGTGCCATCCTCCAATATCTTTCATTGTATCTTAAAAAAATAAGGAAATGATTGAGCCCTGGCCTTATCTCTACATTTCCCGCCCTTCCTGATGCAAGCCAGATCCAGGTTGTGATGTTAGGTTGTGGTACAGTCCTACCTCCTTGTACACAGTATCTTTATTTTGACTTTTATTGCTTAAAATACCAGCTGAGCTGGAAAGACAGAACTGCCTGGAAATAAGTTGCTCCAACCAAGAGCCAGGTCAGTGAACGTGGAAGACCAAAGCAGGACTCATTGTACTACAGTACCTAGGAATAAGCCTCAACCTCTTGGTGAAATTCTCGCTGCAGGCCTACACAACAAGACCAGGATCATGGGAACCTGAAGGGTTTCTGCTGCCTTCTTGGGCTTGCTCACATTCCTACCCTGAGCTAATGCAGATCTCAGACTGCTCACAGGTTCAAGGGTTACAAATGAACAACTGGCAGAAGAAGTGCTGGAATCTGGTCTGTGCATTTGGTGTCAGTTTACAGGCCTCTTCTAAATGTGATCAGTTGGTCCACTGCACAAACAGATCCATCATGTTCTTTTCACGAGACACGCTGTACCAGTGGTGCATGATCTCCTATCTCCCTGTCAAGGCCAGCAGAAGCTGGGCCTTGCCTCTTGACATCATATTGCCCCCCCTGCTACAAGCACAGCAGCGTCTGAGGCACGTTGTGAGCAGCTGTAGTGGGGAGAAAAGAAGGTGGAAGGGTTGGGGAGAAGGTGGCCACAAGCAGTCATCCAACAAATGCTTGTCTGAGGATTGACTCTTCAGGGTTGCTAAATTAGCCCCTGTTCACCACAGATAAGAGCTATGAGCACTCAAAATTAGAAAAAAACAAAAACAAAAAATAAAGAAGAGCATCTCAAAGACCTCCAGGCAAATTTTGTTTTCAGATTATTTGTAAATTATTTGAAAGCTGGGGAAGAGAAGGTATGCTGGCAGCCAAAAATCAATTATTTTCTGGAACAGCCTCTTGAGACTCCAGTGGAATACCCTTCTCCAGCCTTCAAGCAACACAAAGAAGTTTGTGAGTTACCAAGGCATAGAGAAAAAGTGGACAGGATGCTGCAGTGGGAGTAGAAGGGAGAAGTAGATTGGTTCATACAATGAAAGTCTAACGATTTTACCAATCCCTTCCTACATACTACACTCCTCTACATGTTTTCTTAGTGGAAGATCTTTTCAAATCCAAGAGGGGCAAAAAACAAAAACAAAAAAAACCCCAAAACAAAACACATAGTGATTTTTTGTCACAAGGCTCTGCTGAAAGCAGGCTCAACAGTTCATACATTAGAAGGACATGATCTCTATGCAGAAAGTGCTGCTGGAGAAAGGAGAACTCTGAGTCACTAGGATATGGCCTGAAGGCTCTCAGGACACAAGATGTAACCAAGGAGAAGCTTGAGGTCCAGGCTGAAACCAGAGAGGAAAAACACTGTCTCATCTGGGCCTGTGAATGAGTGTCTCAAGCACAGTCCAAGAGCCCTGTGAGTCTTCCCCGAAATGCAAGTGTGCCTGGCTCACAAACTCAGTCCATCTCCATTGACATCAGCCGGCGACGCTCTCGTCTTGTTTCCTGCACTTCCTTCTTGCAGCACCAACGGGAGCTGCAGTAGCCAATGAGGCAGGATAAGAGTCCAATGACAGTGGCCAGACCAATGCCAATCAACAGGGGATACTTGAAAGCATTCAGAACTGAAAAAAAAGGAACGAAGACAAAGTCATTACATATTACTGAGAAATTTGAAGAGACGCGTTTTTTTTCTTGCCTAAAAAAGGGGAAAAAAATCACACATCTTTCTGTCATGGACAGATTAATTATTTCAGAAGGAAGTTAATTACTTTTCCTCCTTGATTTATGTTTTTTGAGATTTGAGATACTGGTGCCTTTCCAGGCTCCCTTACCACTTTGCCTCATTTCTTTCTTCACCATTTCAGAGCTTCAGGGAGACTGGAAACACAAGAGAAACCTTGGAACTACCTTCCCTTCACTTTCTTACTCCAAGAGGTTTCTCAATACCCATTCCTCCAAACAAACACCTTCCAAAGATTCCCTATGAGAGGCAGACTGTGCCTGCAATCTTTATATGACTGTTTCCAAACAGCAAGCAGTGGGCTCCTTTACATTTTGCTTGATTAAAACTACTGGTACAGTACACTCGCTGCCATTCAGCAGCCCTGCCTAATTAACCTCTCCAAGGCTAGCGCCTAAACAAGAAACTTGATTTGCAGGCACCTACTACACAGTTAAAAAGCAGGATCAAGAAATGGAAGGAGTTTTCTAAGTACAGTTGGAATGGCAGGATCTTCTGATTCAAGTTCACAGAACTTCTCAGTGTGACCTTTCTTGGAAATACTGAGAAGAAAGCAACCAGTTAAAAATCTCTCCTGCATTCATCTTCCTCCTCAGCTATGCACTGAATGCGATACCTAGCACACATCTAGCTTCTCACGAAATCTAGCAACACTTGCAACTCAGGTTGCAAAGCAGATAAGGCATTAAGGGCCGTGAGTAGCATGTCTTGTGGTTAAGAGTGGGAGAAAGGAGACAGAGCTCTGATGTTTCATGGCCAGCTTTGATATTAACCACAGTATGACTCTACTTCAGCACAGACAATTTGCAAGCCAAGGCTTCCTCCTGCAGGAAGGAAAAAGGGTTAACGCCTGGAGAAAACGCTAAGTCTTGATTAAAAGATGCCCTAGATATGCAAAACGTCACCAAGACATCAGGAAAAATAACACTTCAGAGTATAATCTGTTCAGACCTAACTAGTCTACAGAATCCGAAATTATAAGCTGCAATAACAGAAAAAGGACAGCAACATCTAATTAGATAATCAACGTGGTTATCAAGAGGTACATGTAACTGAGAATATTTGCCACAAAAAACATAACAAGGTGTTAAAAATCCTACAACGGAAACTGGAATACTGCTCTTACCATCCATTTTCACAGACAGAAAGATGGGTTTGGCTTTGATGTCAGGTTCCCGTTGCCACACACCAGTGGCAGAGCGGACCCAAGGGGTGACTACGCAGTAGTGGTTCCCAAAGTCGTGATCCTCACAGCCGTGAATGCGGAGACGGAATTCCAGTGGGCTGATTCTCTCCAGGCTCAGATCACTGCTCCCATTTCTCCTGCTCTGTGTCACGATCCCCCTCCGATCCACCGAGGTCAGCAAGACAGGCTCTCTGTCCAACGCAAAGGAGCGCACAGCAAACCAGGAGACATCAAAGGACATGTCATCTGCATTTAAGAACAAAAAAGAAATCGGATAATGTCATTACGCTCCATAGGGCATTCACAGCACAACTTCTCAGCAGAAAGATTGACCTGCAAGCATTATAACCAACACCATACTGTAACGAATGCTTGCTTTCCTGTGATCCATCCGAAAATTTGTGTTTTGCCTCTGATTTAAGTTATCAGCAGGCAGGCCTGGTGCCATGAGAAGTGTTGTAACTACACTGAACCTACACCGAAAAGGGAGTGGCAGTAGAAGGTATTTGCTAGCAGACAGTGATTTCTATCTCTAGCTTCATGCAGCACCTACACAACTACAAAGTGAAACTGCTCATTTCTAAAGCTCCTGCTTCACAATTAGTCTGCCTAAAAAAATACAAGGTTCTACAGAAAACAGAAAAAAATAATTACCTGCAAAAATACAAGGTATTCCAGAACAAAGTCTAACCACAATGCTTTTACACACTTTTTCCACAATTGTCAGTTACTGTCATGGATTGACCACACATCATGCCTTGTACAAGATATATTATCCAAGGAGACGGTCTAGAAAAAAAATTTGCAGCACCTTCCATATCAGTACATTTAGCTGCTTCTACCTTTGCACAAGATCTTACCGATCATATCAGGAGATCTCAGTCTTAGCCCTATTAGGCTGTTGTAGCTGAACGTATTTTTTTCATTTGAAAAATCACCACTTCGTTTTGCTAATGTGAATTCAGCAATACCTGTTAGAGCCTGAAACCTGAGATGACCTGGAGCACAGACAGTAAAGGGCTGACAGTACCCACTCACTTGGTTTATCAGCAGTTAGCCCTTCCTGGCACACAAACTGATAGGAGATTGCTGGAAACAGAGGTTACTATTTTTACCCTGAGTTTTGCGCAGACATCTCACACCTAAGACAGTCCCTTTGATTCTGAGCATATACCAAACCTCCACTTGTGGGCTTTGAGATGTCTGAAAAATATAGTATGAGCAATCTAAAATGTAAAATTGATCTTTCATCTAAGCCCCAAACCTGCAGCTGTACTTAAATTCTTTGTAGATATAAGTAAAGACCATTTTTAAGCCTTTATCAGGCAAGCTGACACTCAAAGAAGATAGAGAACCTTAGAATAATCTTTTAAAGCAAGACAGACACATCCTCAGCTCTGCTATTTGAGGTGCAGCATCAGCTGGCCAGGTGCTTTATTCTTCCTTACTGCAGACAAAAACCACCTGCTGTCTGGAGTATCATTAATGCCCCAGGAAGGTGCTCTATTTTTACACACGTCTTTGAAAACAAAACAAAAACATGAGAAAGCAGATGTAAGCACTCTTTTACTACCAGAGACGCTTGCAGACCAAACGCTTTTGGGACAACAGCGAGTTTTACTACCCTGCCCATCATGGCCAGCTGCTATGGGTGACAACGCAGAGCACCCTACGCTCACAGCCCTACAGCAGGGACAGGTTTTCTGGTCCTACGTGAGGTATGCATAGGTCATACAGACCAGCAGCCTGCACAACAATAACACTTCCCTATCATACTCCTTGTTACTTGGCATATCCTTCTGGTCTCCCCTCTTTAAAGGAGAGCTAGTACAAATCACCACACAAACACATCCAATTAAAAGCACCGCGCTTCGACTCCTGCTTTGTATACTCACCCAACTATCTACAGGAGGCAGGGCCTCTACTTGAGCGAGCTCCGTTTCTATAAACTACCCTCTGCCTCTGCTGCCTGCTTATGCCAAATAAGGCAGTAACACTGGCCCACATGCAGTCATGTTGGGAATGACCAATTCCTTCAGAAGTTTATCAAAACTGCCATTTGCTCTGTGTTTCAAGGTACAGAACACATGGACACTTTCCAGGCTCAGTCCAACTGCACTAAATACACCACTGCATTTGCTAAAAAAGGATTCAGCAATGTTAGATGGAAAAAAACCAAACAGCTTTCAGATGCCCAGGCAACTACTTCTTTCAGTCAGTAATTTGAGGTTCTCTTCCCTCAACATGAAAAGAGGAATGCAAGCATTTGCTGTCGTTTTGAAATAGCTGAATCTATCTTCTGTAATTACAACATGGGACAACTATTATGCCAACATATTTTATTAGTCAGTATACACAGCATGCAATTAGTGACTCACTGCAAACAGTCAGAGGGAGGATTTGGCTCAGAGAACTCTTTGTCACTATCCTCCTCAAACTAGCTTCACACAGCAAAGTCATCTGATTCCTTTCCTTATATCTCATATTTTTCAAATTGAGCAAAACAAGGACATGAATCAAGCGCTCTCTACAGCTCGGTGATGAACATTCCAAGCAGCTCCCAAGCGCTAGCAAATATGTGACTGCACTGACATAAAGCGGGCCACGTGCAAGGCTTCCCAAAAGCATCTGTAGAACCCCATATACCCCTCACATGGCAACAAGTCGATCTCGTTTTTTTGTCTTCAGGCTACAAAAATGAAAACACAACCACAAGAATCACACACGTGGTTAACACTACCAAGGTTTCTTCCACCAGTAAGGACACTAAGTGCACACGCATTAAAGAGATTAAAGATGACATCACACTGGGATGTCATCCTTCAGAAGGCAATTAAGGATCTCAGTCACAGCAGCAACTCTTGCAACTCAGCTCCTTCCATAAGGGAAGGCACTCTGGGAACTAGGTGCTTCAGAGGCCCTGCAAGCAGGGTAACAGTGGTGCTATGCTTCTTCCCTTCCTCAGCTAGTGAGGATCATCAACATGTAAAGCACATCTTTATGCATATTTCGATTTGACACACAGGACTAAGCTGTCTGGGTCTTAGCTGCTTCCCTGGCCAATCACTCCCTGAAACAGGGAAACCTATTTCTAGACCAGCTCTTAGGAACCATGTGCTTCCACTACTTAGAAAGGAGCTCTCTCAGCATCTTGTTACAGTGCTGAATCACAATTTTGAGACCCTTTTTGTTTACTACATTTAAATGAAGTTGAATAGAGCTTCCTAGAGAGCTGAGCGAACCACTTCAAACCATACAAGAGGTAAACAAGCTGGTTTTGTTAAATTCTCCAGAGTGCCCACTGGGTCTGTCTGGAGCAGATTGAAAAAAAAAAAAAACAACCCAACAAAACAAACCCATCTCTTTCAGGCAGAGTAACACTTTAAAATCCCTATGCACACAGCCCAAGAAGGGGTGATCTGGGAAGTCTAGAGAGATCGTTTGCGGAAATGTGTATTCAACAGAAACATCAGAAGCAGCTTTTACATCTTCGGGGCACAGAAGTACTACTACTATTCCCCCCTGACACACACATGCTCCCCTTGTATCAATTCAAAACGCCAGCTACAGCTGCCAAGCCAAAGAAGCACTTCTTTAGATGGAATGGTTGCTGCCACGTACTGAGCTCAGTAATGCACACTCCACTTCAGCATGGTCTCAGAGAAGCAGAGGAAATTAAACCACGTAGCAGTCAAGCCAAAACCTTTTCAACCCTTTTGAAAGTTTCCCACAGGGTGGGCATGCATACTCACAGGCACACAATGGTGAATTGCCTCTACTAGAGGAGGAACCAACCCATAAGTAACACTTATAGAAACAAATGAAGCTGAGAAGGGGACTGACAAACATCACTGTCCATTTAGCTTTTCCTCAGCTCCTTAAAAGTACTTTATTTTTCTGATTGTACACATGAAGGAGGGAAAGAGATGGCACCCAACACTTGGTATTCCTATACAAAGTATACATACTGATCTACTTACACACTTGTGAAGTTGAGTGCCTCATGTACAAGAGCAGAGCCAGCTGGCACACCAAGTGCATTCAAACTGTTCAGGAAGCGCATTTAACAAAAGATCTCATGAAAATCCCTGATCCTTCTCTGCTCAAAATACGCTGCTGTGGCAGACCTAACACCAGAAAAGCAGACCTCTTGAAAGCCACAACGACTCACAGAATATAGTTAGGATAGCAATGTGCACAGACCATTGCTCTGCTCTCTTTTTTTTTTTTTTTTTTAAGTTCCCAAACTGAAAGGCCATGGCCATCATCTGTTTTCTTCTAGGAGACGCTTACAACTCTTGCCTTCTTCATCTCGTTATCTGGTGTAGGCTTTTCCCAACACCACACCTTATTTCCCCGCTGGGATGAGGCAGCACCGTTATTTTCAGTCTGTCTAACATTTCGGCATTTATTTAAAAAGGAATCTCTCCATCTGAATGGTGAACTACATTGTGACACCCACTCAGTGTAGTTTCACATCAGAGATGAGATACGGGTAGAACAAAAGTTACTCAAGTGTTTACATCAGGTTGTTACCAGATGAGCCCTTAAGGCCCTTCTCTATCTAACCTGCTCAGTTATCCCACTGCTGTATCCCCCTCCAACCCTGAAGGCCAAGAACACAGAATGACAAGGAAAATCTGCATGCCCTACAGATGCTGCACAGATTCCAGATGTTTCCTGCAGCTCTGCTGCCAAGTCTCACCCAGAAGAGCAGCAAGGACTAGAGAGGCATCAGCTTTTTAGGACCACCTGAAACACCCAGATGGGACTTCTCCACATAGACATGCAGAGCATGGCTGACTAGACCTCAAATCTTGCTCAGATCAACATGCTCCCCAAATGCTTGCCACAATACCACGCTTCTTACTCCTTCTGTAGGTATCCATTGTGCATGCCTCATCTGCCCCATTACAGACAAATAAGTCAGAAAAACATGCACAAAAAAACCCCTAAATATTAACAACAACCAAAAAACAACCACAAGAGACCAAGAACAACAACCAAGAGAGTTGCCTTTTCCAGATAGTATTAACCAGCTATGAAATAGACTGCAGTGCTGACATTTACAACTCCGTACTGGCTGCTCATGATCTGTGAAAAGGGCAACATTTCCAAATACAGGTATCATCTATCGATTCAACAGACATTCATAATCCCTTATGGAACTTCCCAGTTTAAACCTAACTCTGCTGATCAGCAGCTCCTTGAAGAGACCATCATTTCATTTCAGTCTATCTTTCTCTTGTCAGTGCTTCTCCCTGCGTCACGCTACCAAACACACACAAAAGCATCACAAATACTAATAGGAGAGCCCCACTGTTAGTAAGCGGCCTCTTTTCAAGTTCTAAGTGGGTTGGAGATGCTGAGGTCTCTTTCACAAGGCAGCCCCCAGCTTTGTTTTAGCTGGAGAACACCAGCAGAAGCAGCAGCTGCTCCCTACTAGGGGTTATTGCTCTCTCTGCAAATGAAGCCATCTGCTTTGGGTACTACCTTGCTACAATACCTGTAAGAGCTTAGGAACACCTCAACTGAGATGAGGCATTCTGCTGAGCAGAAACTGAGGCATACATACAGACATACATTGCTGCAGATTGTCCAATATCCCACACTATTAATCTTTTGACAGCAATAAAGTTCACTCAGCATTTGCTCCCTACCAAGCATTTCAGTAATACAATCCACGGACTTCCATCATTTTCCCACAGGCAGCACAGAACCATAATCTAGCAAATTGCTTCCCTGTTATACTCAGATTTAACACTGAACAGACATTCTGCAATTTCAAAGTCATGGACCTTCAGTAAACTTGGCACTTCATCTCATCAGCTACTACACTAAGTAACATTTGCCTCACAGCACCTTTTTTTGTGCATACATTTCCAAGTTTCCCAAGAATCGTGGCATTTTTACATTTAGTTATATACATACATATTTTTATAAATTTATATTTTTATATGTTTCTTCTAAATATCTTTTTTATATTCATATATATAACATGACTTAAAAACAAAACAAAACAAAACAAAAAAAACAACCTAAACTCACTCCAAACTCAAATTTTGAGTCCAATAACCAGAGCTGCTCTCACAACATTTTGAAGAAAAGCAGCTCAGGCTACGCTGGACAAGCAGCTAAGTTCTGAGCAACTCTCTGAACTTTTCAGCCCTTCAAAAACATTTGCCTTTCAAGTGCCTGTTGTCCTTTTCACAGCAATTAAGTACTGTGTGTTTATTTTTCCATGCAAAAAAGGAAGCTTACCTCTGAAGGCAATGGGAATTAACAACTATTTCAGTATTGAGGGCTGCAGTAATCAGGTTTTATGATTTTTAGATTTACATTAAGCCTTAGATTCACTGTGAAGCGTTGAGTTGACTGAACAGGTGATTTTAAGACTGCTTACAGATGACTGTAAAGGTTTTGCAAATGTACCTCCTTTCTAATTAAAGGAGTCAGGAACAGCTCCCATGTGTGGTTGTGGGCTGACACTGCCAGCACGGGTGTCAGCTGTACAGACAGCACAGAGGCAGAGCTAGCAATAGGAACACTTTTTTCCTTCTAGCAAGAGTGTGAAACACAAACCTTGTTTTAAGCTTGGCTGTGCAAAGCAAACATTCTCTCTTGTTATTTATCTAGTACTTTCAATGCTAGTTCTCAGTTCTCCAGCTTATCCCAAATGACATAGTGTTGTAGCTGACATTATTTAATCTCAAAGCAATTGAGTTACAAGGGAAATATTTTTGTCAAAATACCTGGCTCTAGTGTCATTCCATCTGTTGTGATGATACAGAGCAAATCTGCCAGTTCACCTTGGTAAATCGTCAGGTTGTCAGAATGCACTGAGACATTAAACACAGGACCTGGAAAAGAGTAACCACAATTATTCATGATATGCTTTTCTTCAAAGTCCGTAACCTTTCTTGTACATTACAATTCACTCCTCTACTTGTTTGCTGAGACTGAGCTTTGAAGTAAGGATAAGCAATCATGCAAGTTTGGGCAAAACAGTCATCCATTTTTAGCCACTAATTGCTGCACTACCACCCAAACTGCCAGGTCTGTCACACAGCACAAAGACACCACCCAAGTCTGCCTTCCACCATCCTATGTAAAATGAACCCTTCTGCCACTGGTGACTTCTCAAAGAAGAATAAAGTTCAGATCCTCAAGCTAAGCCAGCACAGATCATTTCAGCTGACACTGTCAATAGGAATTCAACTTCGAGCAAACCATTAATTTAATGATACAGGCAGTTCTGTTGTGGAATTGAAATAGGCAAATAGAAGTGCATCTGATAACACTTTTCTGTGGGTTTTCCTTCAGGCTCTTCTACAGATAGCTTCTTTTGTACAAGATGTCTCAATGCCTAAGGGGATGGTAACTCCTTCAGCTGTAAAGTGATGACGGTAATGATGAAAATCACTTGGCTGTTATGAAATGCTCAGACACCATAACAGCATATGTGTTTGACTTCTAAGATGCAGCAGATCACAAAACTTCCCCTCATTTCAACAACTACATCTCCAATGCAAAATCCACAAACCCACAGTTCCTCAGATATGCCTATATTGCTAATACTCTAGCCCAGATACGTACTCACTGTACTCACTGCCCAGAGAGGTTGTGGATGCCCCATCCCTGGAGACATTCAAGGCAAGGCTGTATGTGGCTCTGGGCAGCCTGGTCTAGTGGTTGGCGACCCTGGCCTTGGCAGGGAGGTTGAAAGCAGATGATCTTTGAGGTCCTTTTCAACCCAAGCCATTCTGATACTCTCTGTTTCTCAGAGCAGAAAACAAAGAATGTATCAAAATGCCCTTAGAGATTTCTCTGTTGAACAAGGTGGAAGAGATGAGCATGAGCAAAGCTGATGGCAATGGTGGTCTCCGGGAAGGCTTTGAGGGTAGGGGTCAGGGAACTCATGAAGGAACTTAGGATTCAGATTCAGAAGTAACCCTTTTCACTCTCCCAATATTCTGTTAACTGTTGTCACTAACTGGCTCAGCTACTTCTGGGACAGCAGCAACAAGAATAGAATGGTAATTTGGGCAGGGAAAGTAAACTGTTCAAAGACCTGCCCTTCTCTCACATGTTACAGTTTAAGTACAGGAACTGTACATTTCAAATCCACTAAAGATCTGTGGCAATTATTCTCTATCAGAAGTAGTGCTTAAGAAACTCAGCTAAGCAACACACTTGTCCTCTGCTCTCCCAATAGGTTTATGTGGAAAGCTGCATTGAGAACTGACCACTCCGTATGTGCTCGTCACATCACTTCCAAACCAAGGTTCTGGAAAGAAACTTGGAGATGTCACAAAGCTTTTGTTTCTTGTGAAACTGTTCTAGGCTTCAGGGGCCTGACTTGTTCTCAGAGATTACAAACTACACTAAGAACTGAATTATAATTACACTGCAATAATCACACTGTGGCTTCCAGAATTCCTCTCCAACAATTTCCACTGCACACAATCTGCTGTGCTGTATTAAACCATTAAACCTCTTACAGCCTTCTCTGCCCCAGAAGCAGATGCAGTTTGTACATGAGGACAATACATGGATGAATATCCCAGAGGGTTTTATACCCATTCTCCAACCAGAAGTCTTTTCTATTAAAAGAAAAAAAAAAAAAAAGAGATTGTAAGTAACCTCATGAAACAAGAATAAAAGTGAAGTAGCATGACAGGATCCTTTCCTGGGAAAATGGAAAGGTATCAGACTGACTGCTTCCTTGGCCTCTGTCCAAACTCTATGGGAATTCCATGTATCCTGACATCCCCCTGTCTGGAACACACACACACACCACAGCCATATTCCCTTTGCAGCCTGCTTGATTATTCCTCTTCAGATAAAACAAGGTATTTCAAATCACATTTTTTTAGTTTGGTGGGGTTGGAGGTAGCTGTGTGGACAGGTTCAAGGCCCTAGGGACTAGTCAGATGCAGGATGGACCAGGGCTCTCTCTCCAGCCAACTGCAACCGGAGGAGTCTTCAACTGTGACTCTGTGACCGCAGCAGCAAAGTGCCTGTTGAGACTGTCAGGAACATCCCCACATTCCCAGCACATACCTCTGCTGCACTGCCTATACGCATTAGAGCACCGTAATAATCCTGGTCGCTGCCTATAGCTCAGGGTCTGCACTATGACCTGGAAATGGGTGAGGTGACACATCAGGGATGTGAGATGAGCCCTGCTCTGGCACATAGGCCCTGCTCTTCTGGATGATGGCAGAGATCAGGCAAGGGAGAAGAACTGTGTGATCCCAACCCAGTCAGACTAAGGCTGGACTGCCTTACCTCTGCCCTAGTAGGAGGGAAAAAAAAAAGACAAAAGTATATGCAGAGAGGATTTCTTAAGTGTTATTGCTAGATCAAAATGCCAGGTACCCATTCAACAGACAATTAATTCTAATTTCAGCATGCCAAAAATAATACTAACAGAGTGGAATTCGAGCACTCCTGACACCTAAAGACTGTTAGGGCAAGAGTTTATCTGGTCTCTCTGCCAGGAAAGGTGGTATCTTGGCAATGCAGCATCCCTGCATACTCCTCAGTTCTGGGACAGCAAATGTCTCTCTCATCTGCCTCTTACATGAAGAGTCAAAGCTTCCTGGGCAATAAGGCAGTTGCTAAGCAGCACCTACACAGTCATTTCATGATTGTAATTCCCCTTAGTAAGACACAGTTATTTCCCTTTAGTTATTTTCCTACCAGAGTAAATTTCCTGCAAATTACCATCTGTAACTCCAGGGAAGATATCACTGCCCTGTGTTACAAGGACTTGATGTTGACAGAGCCCAGAGGTATGTCAGGGGCTGAGCTCTTCCCTCTCTTTAGCTAGAGGGATTTATTTCTTTTTTTAATTAATGTCTTTTTTTTTTTTTTTAAACACAAGTAAACTTCATTACAGTGGACTCTTATTGGCTTAGCCTTAAAAAACAGAGTTGCAGCTTCTCAAGAGGAACACCCGCCTTCTTCAGCAAGACCTTCTGCCTACATGCCCCATGCTCTGGGCCTCAGGCCATCCTCAGGAACAAAAGGGCAGAATAAAGCCTTTTCATTCACAGCTTTTCCTCCCCCTCAGAACCTGAGAAGACAAGAGCCTGTTTGCAGGAGACACCGTTTAGCTCTGAGCCAGATCGAGATGACTGTGTAATCCCTTACCCTCCAACATAGGTATAATTGCCACAGCTGTAGTCACTACACAGCCTACAAAAGACTCACAAAAGCTGAGAAGATCCCTCTGTCCCTCATGAAAAGTCACTGATCTGCCAGCCTCCTCAACAGAAGGGTTCTAGGCTTTTGGTTTGTTTTTATTCTAAAGAAAAAAACTGACCAGTGCTTTAAACCTGATTATGACTTGCCTTATTTATGCTCCCACTTTGGACAATTTAATCTGGCTTCCACTGAACTTGTCTGGCAGCATGATAAGAGAAGCAGTTTCAACCAAAAGCAGCAGCCAACCACTCTGTCAGTAGGTTACAAGCAAATCCATTGCCTTATCTAACTGAACACCTTCTTTACTGTTAGTTCAAGAAAAGCACCCTCAGTAAAAAACGGCACTAGATTAGACAACACTTCCAAGCACACTTCTGATGGTCTTGAGGACCTCACAAGTCATACGCAGAACAAGATCTTTTGCAAGGTGTGGGCTAGGGAAGTAACAAACTCTCCTTTGTCAAGAACTAAGTTGAAGCTACATTAACACTGAGAAAAACAGAACTCTGCAGTCAAGTGATGTCGCTTTGCTCACCTTGCCACCTATAATTAATGGTCTGAAATACTGTTATTGCCAACTACTGGTCACTAAAGAGAATAAACGAGCTGGAATTCAGTTTCAAATGCAAGGTTGGCAGATCAAGCATGACTTGGAAAGCTCATCAAGAACAAAGCAAAGTTAAGTGTAGGGAAGCTATTCAGTAGGCTGAAAGCTGTAAAATAATTGGATTTGAATAACTTCAGGTTTGAAGACAAGTGTCATGCCCTCAGCTAATTCAGAAACTAAAAAGCAGACTTACAAAATAAACCAGCATTCCCAATTCTAAGAGATAAGCAGTCATTTTCACCCCTAGACTGCCATCCTTTGCTGAGACCTTTGATGTAAACTAAGCCAAACACACTGCTTTTCACTACAGAAAGACCATATGTAAGTTTAGAAACACCCCTTAAAAAGTTTTCTTCTTTAATAAATAAAAATTTTATATTAAAAGATACCAGCTGTGAAGACAGGAATAAAAAGTTTTCTTAACATTTAAGTATTTGAAAAACACCACCATTCTAAACAAAGTGAAGACATTAAGGTTAAAGTTTACTAGCACAGACCTAGAAGTTCTTACGAGAAAGCCAACTTCAAGGATCAAGACCTGGTTTAACTTCTACTGAATGTGCCCTTTTGCAGCAGATCTCATTGCTCAAACCATTAATTTCAGGTAACGTAGTAAGAAAATTCCAGGACTCAAAGTCTGGAGACATAGCTTTCAGCTAGAAGTGTATTTCAAATTCTTCTACATATAAATGTAAAAAAATAAGCACTGAATTTGTTTTACTATTTAGCGTTTAACAAAATACATTCTAAATATGCCATAGTGTTGAAAGGGGGAATCACAGAATTGTAGGGGTTGGAAGGGACCTCTAGAGATCATTGAGTCCAACCCCCTGCCAAAGCAGCTCCCTAGCCCAGGTTGCACAGGTAGGCGACCAGGTAGGTCTTGAACGTCTCCAGAGAAGGAGACTCCACCACCTCTCTGTGCAGCTGTGCCACTGCTCCGTCACTGCACTGTGAAGAAGTTCCCACGCACATTTATGAGGAACTTCCTGTGCTCCAGTTTGTGGCCATTTCCTCTCATCCTACCACTGTGCATTGCTTAGAAGAATCCAGCCTCGTCCCTTTGCCTCCCACACCTTAGATATTTATAGACGTGGATCAGATCCCTTCTAAGTCTCCTTTTCTCAAGGCTGAACAGACCCAGATCTCTCAGTCTTTCCTCATAAGAGAGGTGATCCATGCCCTTTATCATCTTTGTGATCCACCACTGGACTCTTTTGAGAAGATCCCTGTCTTTTTTGTAGTGGGGAGCCCAGAACTGCACACAGTACTCCAGGTGAGGCCTGACCAGGGCAGAGCAGAGGGAGAGGATCACCTCCCTCAGCATGCTAGCCTTGCTCTTTTTAATGCAATCCAAGATGCCATTGGCCTTCTTGGCCACCAGGGCACACTGCTAGTTCAAGGCCAACTGGTGTCCACCAGGACCCCCAGGTCCATTTCCTCAGAGCTCCTCTCCAGCAGCTCATCCACTAGCCTTCACTGGTTGATGTGGTTATTCCCCCCTGGGTGCAAGACACTACACTTGCAAGTGCAGACTTCAAGTTTATTCAATTAACTAACCCTGTTTAAGGATTTATATACTGGATAAAAATAAAAACCCTGAGACCTGTTTAACTGATGTCACCCTATTCTCCTTGCTTTCTTTTACTGCTCAGTAATCCAAACAGCTTAAATCTGCAAGAAAAAGAAGGGAGAAAGCAGGGAGAATAACCCAAAAGCCAGTCAACATCTGGATTTAAAATAGATGAGCTTTTAATTACCTAGGTCCTACATGACATCATGCCTTTTTCTACTTCATCTTAGCCAGTTCTCTGCAAGGTCTAATCTGTCTACAGAAACGAGTTACCTTTATTTTCCAGGCAAAGTAGAATGCAGAAAGGTCAAGCAACCTGACTAGCAACAGAGATCCAGACCCTGGAGGCTTCTCCACCTAATTACCCTACATCCAGTCCATTACCCAGCACGCAGAGAGCAATTGCTGCACGCAACTTCACTGCCCACAATTAGCCAGCAGCATGGACAACAAGGCGGAAAATACAGCTGCAATCCACAAGTTCTCCATCTTCCAAGATTACTCATATCTGCCCTGGCACCAGATCATCCACTCAAACTGAGGATTCCACAATCTGCCTCTCTCCAGATAATGAGCTTCTTTACCCACACCGTTTCCTCTCAGCCCTCTCCCAGCTTCTTTCGCAGAGCTGCTCCCCAACAAGTTTCACCCCAAAGCCTCAAAATAGGCATTACTGGAAGAAGCTCCCAGTAGTTTAAGTATGTGGTTTCTACTTCCAGAATTAATGCACACAGGCACAAAGACACACAATGACAAAAGCACGCTCTTGCCTATTAGCTGCGGCTGGAAAATACCAGTCTCTCTTGCCAAAGAGCTTCTGCTGTACTTTTGTTCATTCTTTTCCATGATTAAGGTGTTTTTTTTTTCCTTTAAGAACCTTTCTATTCTACCTGCTTGAGTCTGAGTATCTCTCTAGGTCATTGCAGGGCATCATTTTAATTGCAAGTTCAACATCAATACTTAGCTCATATTTCCGCAGCTTAGTTTCTCTCTGCTTCTTCCAAAGAGATTGATAATACATTGCTGAGCAATGAGCTCACATGAAGATGTAATCCGGAGCTGAAGATCTCAATGAGATGCTTCCCTTAGAGCTCTCTTTCATTTTTTGCCTCTCCAGAGCTATTTGCCTTCTGCCGAACAGCACAGGGGAAACCAGCTCAGAGCACAGCCAAGCTCCAAACGGTTCTCCATCATAACGTATTCCTGTATACAAGATTAAAAGCTTCCTTCTTCCTGCTTCCCCCAAGGCAAAGGAAAATAAGTCACTTCTGTGGAAATCCCTGTCAGCGCATAGTGGGCAAAGACAACCTAAACACTAACTTGGGTTGCTGGGTACAGTCTGAAAGGGATAAAAAATTAAAGAATGAATGCCAAAGAAGAACATATGACTCCAGGATAAGCTAGGTGGATTTTGCAGAGATCAGGTGCTTGAGCATTAGAAAACCAAACCAAAATAACAACAACAACAACAAAACCAGCTTCAGGGAAGCCGGAACCATTTTTATATCAGATACCTGTACACAGATTCTGCAATGAAATTAAGAGAAAATCTCACGACAAGCACTTCTTAGCCACTCTTGTCCTGCACACTGCTGGGCAATCCTTGAAAAAGGACAGTAGAACTTGTTTAAAACCGAGCTGAGCAAAAAAGCAGCGTGGAAGAATATTTCCTAGAGCCTTCATATGGGATGTCTTCCTCCTGCCTCTCCCCAAAATCTGCTTAGTTTGCTTACAGCTCCTAGACACACAGCAGACATTCATTTTATAAAGCTAGTCTACTGATCCACATTATTCACAGGGCTGAACCAGAGGATTCACAAGATCCTCTATGGTCTTAAAATATATCCAGCAGAGAACAATCTGCCATTGATTGAAAATATGAAAACTAACGACTTACTAGGCTCCCTCCTTCTCCTCCCCCCAAATCCCAGTTTATATAATTCAGAGGGCAAAACTGCCTTCTAATTTTTTAAGTTCAGGAAGTTTCAAGCAAATGTCTCTACTACATTAACATTTCAGATCATATACTAAAATGGAATAAATACGTCCCTTTGCAACAGCAAGTGGAGAAAGAAGAGAGGAGGTGTCTGCTTGCAGCCAGCAAGCTCTGCCTTGAACGGAAAGAATCTCAGCGAGACATTTTCCACAGATGTTCATGGAAAATCATTTCAGAGCACTGCCACATTTCAAGCCTATTGTGGCAGGAAACCCTGAAGTTTCATGTGTGCAGTCCCCAACTCATATATAAAAACCTTACAGGCCTCCTGCCTTTCAGACAGGTCACAGTGCACAATGTGTATGCAGCACACTAAAAACCCTTCACTGAAGTATCACAACTTGGAGATCTGGGAGGGAGTCAAACTAGAAGGAAGGATTTCCAACCCAAGCCTCCACACCCCCTGCCAAAGAGAGATCAATAAAAACATCAGAGAAAGAAATTCCTCCCACCACTAAAACATTCATGTAAAATCCTTTAAGGACTTCCTTCAGCTGAAAAAGTTACTTCCATATTGATCTGTTCTGCCCCTCATTCCCCCCCATGGTGCAAACCAAAAATGTTGGCTAAGTCCAAGACCTCAAAGTAGAGGGTAGACTGGAATACCTTCTAATTTTGACGTTAAACTGCATTATTATGTCTTCTCAACAGTCACACTTACAGTGCCATTCTGCTACACTTTGAGACCCTTAAAGTTAGAAAAACTGCTAACAAGACAATCACACTGTAAGAGAAAAACACTTTCATAAACCACACATCCCCACTGAACTCAGGATCTAACAGAGAGGTGCTTCTCACCTTTTACTTACACAAAGCTGCATGGCCCTCTCTGCTTTCTCTGACCCTTTTCCTATTAACATCCTTCCTCTAGTTCTGGAAAACTTCCCTTTCCCCCCCCCCCCGAAAATCCTAGCAAACTCAGCAGTTCTGCTTTATACCATTCCCTTTAGAAAAAATTCTGGCATCAGGTTCTTCTTTTGAAGAACAAATTTGACAGTTGCCTATACCATGAGATGCAAGACAAGGGTATCATATCCGAGCTGTACCTCTATCGCTGCTCCACAACTTTGCCATTTACCTCTGGCTCCCTGACCTAGTCATGGTTTGGTCACAGCTTACATCAAAAAGAGTACACCTAAGCAAACAGTGATGTAAGATAACACACAAAACAAATTCTCTCTTGCACACCTGGTTACAATTATTTATTGTTAATTTCTACTAGCCTGTTTGAGCCCAGAAAAAGGACACAACGGATGAGAAAGGCTAAGGAAAGGAAGCACAGCAGCCTTTACGTATGTAATGTCACTTTTGCAGACGAGCAGAAAATGTGAGGGAAGGAGGGTACATGATTAGGGAAACAAGTCTGCCAGCATCCATTCTAACTGTGTTCATCACGTGTCACCATCATGCCCACTGATGAACGTCCAGCATGGATATCTGAGTAACTACTCAAGGACACGAAGTTCATCCATCAATTGTAGAAAGAAAGGTATTTCAAGCCAAATTTTGCTGCATGCCAAGATTATTTTGGGAAATGGCTCTCCAGTAAATTGTGCCTGGGTTCTCATTTCTGTCTTCGTTCTCTTGTAAAGAAAAACGGCTGACCGGACTTCAGGACCATCCCTCCCCCTGCTCAGCCCTGCCACTGGAATTCACACATTCCCAGGGCAGCACTGCAGGCTGCCTTCCTTCCTTCGTTCATTCCACAAACTGGAAATCCTATCTGGGCAAAGAGGGAGGGAGTAGAAACTAACAGCAAAAAAAAGTTAAGACTGCAGCATGCTCACTTCCCTCCCTTGCATAGCTCACAGGTTTCCCTCTGAACCATAGATATTAATAGCATCTTGCCAAACTTTTTGGATGAGATTTCAAAGTGACATAATGCAAGTAACGCTGAGAGTCACTAACCACAACCTTTGTCCAGAAAAGCCTGCATGTAAGACCTTGGAAGGGAAAGGTTTGGAACAGATTTAATTCTTGCTGTTTTTTCTGCACCAACTCTTTGCAAATGTCACTCTCCCACTGTGTCTTACTCAAGTAACAAGAGTAATAAGGCTGAAGCTACGTTCCATTAAACCTTCTCAAAATGACAACAAATCCACAGCAATATTCAGCCATGACAATGTCACTCCAAGAGTCATTTGGAACACAGGCAAATGGGTTATTTCCAGAAGAGTAACCTACCATAATGTTAAACAAGAAGCCAACCAGGGATGATCTAGAACTGAAATAGGCTCTGAGCTGAGTCTCTGACTTCCCTCCAACCACCTCAGGTAAGGCCACAACTTGATTAGGGTTTCTATCAGGATGCTGCACTTCAAAACATTTTATAAAGTGAAGTCTTCAGTGCACAGCAGCCCCTATGCTCAGCCCTCACGCTCTTCCCTGTGCATCTGCTATGAAAAAGTGTTTTTATAAATCACCTGGTAGAGAACAAGCACCGTAGTTATGGAGACAACCAGAAGTCAAGCTGCTCTAGCCACATCCTCAGAAAACAAGCCCAATATTGTTTGCAGAATAACTCAAGCGAAGAATGAAGAAAGTAAGGAGACACTTCACCCCAGTTGTGCTTATGAATAGGAACGACAGAACACAGGTTAGAGACAAAAGAGATGAGCAGAGAGCTCCAGCAAAGGATGTATCCTTGGGCTATACTGAGAGCTCTTCAAAAGCACTCAAGATGTCACAAGTTTGGTTAAGCAAATCATGAAATAAGTCTCTCTCTCACAGAGTACTACACAATTATAAAAAACAGCTCTACAGCAGTTCCCAACTCCAAAATGTGATAGAAGTAAGCATTAACATGCATCTCTGCTGATGCAAACCAATTCTGCCCCACTCTCACTCACCCCAAAAATATACCAGAACAGGCACACTTCTCTAAGAAAATCTCACCAGACAGGGTATGTTACAGGTGAAAATGGGCAAGGATGTGGTGAACAGGATGCACATATAAGTAATGAAATTCATTCCAACTTGTGGAGCTTTGCAGGCCAGCCACAGGAGGGCTTTATGACCTTCCATACGGTCTTTGCTTGCTGATCTTGTTGGAACACTGCCATTGCCTTAACCTGACCATTTTCTACAATTACATCAACAAGCAGGTGTGTAATGCTGTGCTAATCAAGTTTGTTTTCGAACAGAAACAGTTTATATTAATGCTCTTCCAAAAAAGATTGTTACATAACAGCAATCTAGTAATGAAGTTGGAAAATATGGCAGTAATTATTCTACACTGGAGTTCGGAATGTGCATGATCATAAAACCTGCACTCGTAAAGGAAAATCCGTAGGTTATGACC
This sequence comes from Cyrtonyx montezumae, assembly GCF_038088225.1. NCBI lineage: Eukaryota > Metazoa > Chordata > Aves > Galliformes > Odontophoridae > Cyrtonyx > Cyrtonyx montezumae. The sequence goes on from NW_027072034.1 coordinate 72,199,685, forward strand.
GTAACTCATCTATCAAATGTCTTTCTGAAAACAGCCTGTAGCTCCAAAGACAAAAGTACTACCAAAGAAGACAGACAAAGCTCTCAGCCATCACACCATCTGGAGAGCCTTTTGATTTCCAGAACAGTTACTCCCCAGAAACAGGAAAACCACTGGAAGAGTGTCACAGAACTTCCCCCCTTTCCAGATTAGACCCACGCTCATCAAATTCAACACCAACCTGAGGTCTGGAAGTCTATCTGGATAGGGTTGGACAAGCCATTCACTGCTTCACGCCACATGCCACCACCACCTGGAGACCAGGCAGTCACCACACAGCGATACAGCCCAGCATCTGAAATCTGGGTCTGATACATCCTGTAGCGGAACTCGTTCTCCTGGACCTTCTCCAGAACCACGCCGTCCACGCGAGTCTGGTCCGTCCAGTCTTCCAGCCTCACCACTGAATCCTGGTTCAAAGAAATTATGCGAGTGGTTCCGTTGGGATTGGACTGATCTGTCAGTGGTTTCTCTGCTGTAATGAGGACAGAATAGCGTGGCGTCTTGATGTTTTTTGAAGACACTTTGCATGTCATCTCAAAGGTGTGGCCTGCCACAAAGAATGGCTTCAGTTTTACCGCCTCCACCGTCAGCATGTAATCTGAAGAGGGAAGGAAACAGGCAGCAAGAGAAGCGTTAATAGATAGTGCAAACATTTCTGTAGCACTTTTTAAAATGGAAGATTATTAATAAATTGCTTTATTATTATTATTATTATTTCGAGGGAGAGAGAAAAATTTATCTAAATATATCTAAATACACATGGACATCCTAGAATGCTACTCAACAGCAAACACACTAGTAACACAACAGTTTGGGTCAAGATGCAAGGATTCAAGCAAGCACCAAACACTGAACAAACAAAGCAATATGCAGGACAAAGCATGACAGAACCTCCAAGATATTTTAATTCAAGAGTAGAGATAGAGACAAACGAGATGAGAATGACAAGACCCAGTTTTGCACTGGATGTGGAAAAGTCCCATCAGCTACAATTTACAAGGACACTGATAAGTACTCATGACTAGTAACAAAAGCTGCCATTGATTGAATCTGCAGCACTTAGTAAAACTTTGTTATTTCTCTTGAAAATTTTACCTTAAGAGCAACCCAGCAACATTTGGCTGAACTTGCAAAATCGTGACAAAATAGCATAACAAAAAAGTTGGTGGAAACTGAGAAACCACCAACCCCAGCACGCTCATACACACGCCTCTGTGTTGGAAGAGGTCAGTATACATCTGCCTCCACATGTCCTTTTCACTTGATTCTCAGGAGTTCATCTGACAATAAGCCTGTAAGAAGCCTTGACATATCCTCAGCAGTTTGGCAACAAGAATGCCAGCAACACTTACTATTCCATTTCCTTCCCTTTTCTCAGCCTTCTCTAAGTCTGCGGGCTCCTCAATTCCAAGAATCCCTTAATTACAAGGTTTGGGAAGAGTCTACATCTAGGAGCATAGCCTCAAGATACACAGAAAAAAAAAAATAATAAGCTCATGGTGAGCAACTGAGAAAACAAGGAGAGCCGGAAATCACAGCTAGATAAAAGAAAAGGGAGTTGCTACTTCCATGGTATTGAGATGAAGAGTCATCCTGTACACTCACAGGCACCTCCTTAGGAAAGAAGGGCCAGGACAGAACACACAACTTACAGGTGTCCAATTGGAGCAGCACTGAAAGAACTCAGCTAGGCCAGCTTTCTGAACTTAGCTTGCTATAGCATACTCTCCCTTCTCTCCCTTACAAACACAAGGTTGCACGCATGTTAAACAAAAGACTACAGAGGTCACCTTTACGCAAGGTAAAACTTCTTAAGATAATGGAAATAAACAATGGTGAGATTATAACATTTTCCCCAGAGTGAACTAAATGAAGTGATATTTATGCTCTCCCTTACAACAGCGACAAGATACTTGTCAAGATTACATTTAGCTGTTTTGCCTTCAAGCAGCAGTTTTAGCAATGAGTAAACACAGCCCACAGGATGAAAAACCTGCTATGACAACTTTAAATCAGTACTGTATAAAGCAGATCATAGTGCAAAGCTATATAAAGAAGCAGCAGGAGCAGGGAAGGCTGAGCCTGACCATTACTTGATGCTCCCCCTTGCACTTCCACTTGCTAAGCAAATGGGGATTGTAAAGTTGCACATTTAAGGATCAAGGGTGCAACCACAGTTGAAGTTGCATGTACAGGCATTCTCTGTTTCCCTGTGTGATAACTCATCATGCATCTTATTCCAGACTTCAAATTCATTTTTCTCTTTTCTGTTTCCATGAGATTCTGATAGCACTCTCTTTATAAGGCTGCAGCACTGAGGAGCACAGCACAGACCAATGTGCCTCATATTTTAGGAATACAGTAGACAACCATATTTCTGTCCCTAAAGCAAAAGCCCAAACAGCTAACCGGGTTTCAGGGCCACATATGGCTGCTTTCTAGTCCTTGTAAGAAGGCTCTGGACGAAGATCCTCCTGATACAAATATTCATTGTGCTGGTGATCTTAACATCAGAGCTGAGCCCTGGATATTGCTCTTGGTCTCACATACATGTACTTAAGAAAAATGCCTCCACATGATGAGAGCAGTACAGATATGGCTGAGAAAAGGTAGCCACCTCATTTGGGCTCCAAATGTCTTATTTCAACTATTCATGGAGCCACATGTCAGGAAGCAGTGCATGAGGGGAATGTGCCTTGTCCCCATAGAGTGTGGACCAGACTTCGCCCCCAGGTGTTCTTTCTTGGCTTTCAATTTCAGAGCAACAGAAAACACTGCTTTTACTGATTATTTTGTTACAGTAGACAGCGGTGGTGGCAGCAGGAAAAAGCAGCAGAAATGCCATCTGTAGAGTCAGTGGAAGAGAACACTGAGGAGTGGCAATGCAGCTGGAGAACAGCGGCTGATTTCAAAGGGGTTAGAAATTAAGATGTGAACAAAGAACTGGCAGAGATCCTTCTGGAAGACCCTGCACAGGATTTTCCTACCTTTATAAAAACCTGTTCATCCTTTGGTTAGATGAATGCTACAAGAAGGTAGAGGCAGATTCTCCTATATAAAAATGTAAGAGCTGCAAACAACAATAGAGAAAAAAGAAAAAAACAAACAGCATCCACAGGTGCTGACTTGATTCTTTTCTGCAAAGAAGCAGAAGATAGGCCAGAGAAACCATTTTCTTCCAAGAACTACAGCCTAAGGTATCTCTTCAAACCTTCTGAGAATTGACAAGGAAGTCATTGTCCACGTCTTGACCACTACCATGCATACTTGCCCCCTAGCACACACACAGCATCCTGCGTCCTCTGCACAGTCTCCCCACCTTCTCAAAGAGCTCTGTGAGTGAAAGCACAACGAAGCTCGCCCCTGCCTGTCACACGCAGGAGGCTGCATTCTGCAGTTTGTGTCAGAAAGCGCCAGGGGAAGACATCTTAAAGTATACCATCTCCAGATTTTATAACCAGCCTGGGAGCTAATCTAAGACAGAGGGCTAGCAGCAAAAGAAATCCTAGCCAAACGGTTCAGATCAAATTTGAGCAATAAACTGCACTTTAAAACATGGCAGCACACACTTCACCTTCCATCACCAGCCGCTCCGTGCAGATAATCCACACTAATTCTCTTGTGCACTGCAACAAAGCGTGTGCTTGGCCTCGAGTGTGTGGGTAATGACAGAAAACAGTTCTAACCTAATTGAGGCAAGCCAAATTGCTAGTGAAACCTTGCAGCTAAAGGGCAAGGAGACCACAGGAAACAACAATCACCTTCCCTGTCCTCCGCTGACTCTAGTCTGAAAAGAAGCACAACACCACAACTGGCATTAATCTCAGAGACTAACATCTTGTCAGCAGCATCACGTAACACCATCTCAATATTCATACAGGCTTCATCCCCCAGTGCGCTAACTAGACAGAAAGTACAAGGAACGCAACAGACATTAAGGTAATGACAGTTTTGCCTTTGTAGGAAGAGAAGGCTGCACAACACCCTGAGGTACAATTGTAACTCCAGTAGCTCAGATACCAAGAGCTCTGAAAATACAGCCTGCACACTGCAGTCTCCACCACAGCCTGATAAATGTATACACCAGGCAACTGCTCTCCTCACTGCTGCACACACACAGGTGTGCCACTTCTTTATCTAAGAGCCAAGTAGATCAGTGAGTATAACTGCTTCATCCTCACGCAGCCAGGTGTCCAGCTGCTCCTGACCGGTGCCTGTACCCCTCACTTAGTTCATTTGTTTGTTCCTAAATCCAAACAGGCACCTAACATGGAAATGTTGTGCCACAAGTAGGTGAATTCCTTTGCTCAAAAGAAACTGCAGATCTGTTCTGTACAGTGTCCACAAGCGTATGCAAAAAAGTGGGTGGAAGGAATATCACCTGATCTCAATTCAAAGGAATTTCTGGAAGACGAAGATGTCCTTGCTCTGCACTAAACTTAAGGGAGAGTGCCAAGCAAACATTTAGGACAAGTAACACTGTGTTACATACAATCACTTTGTGAATTAGGACAGAAGTATTAACAAAACCTCTAATAATACTACCTTTGGGATACGAAGTTTCAATTGAAAGATAATGTTATTTGCAAAGGCTTTCATGCAGATCCACAGTTGACAACACTGCTTTAAGAAAATTCTGCATTCCATTGCAAACAGCAACTTTGTTTTACATGTAGGCAGTACTTGTACTCAAAATAATAATAATAAAAAATTGATTATCAAACCTCTGTGTTCAAAATAATCTACAGAACCAGATTAAAAAAAGAAGTGTCCCCACTCTTCCTTTACAAATAAAGATTCCAATAGTAAAAAGCTAAAAACAACACTATAACTCACATTTTTCATTTTTGAGGTGATAAGAAGATGGTTTCTTCTTACCTTTGGTGAGGGACAGAGAGGGTAAAAGAAAAAGGCAAAGTAACAGAAATGAGACAGAGCGTGTCAAAAACAGTGGTGATGTATGATAGTGGTTGGCTGCATTTGCAAAGCTGAATAAGCAGAAAGACACATGAGCATTACTGGTCCCAATGGAATGGAATAGAAAAAGAGGATAAAAAGCCTCAAGTGCAAACAGGCAGGCATACAATTTATTATAAAACATGAGGAAAAGGGGCTTTGACATCTTCACTTTACATTTACATCTCTAGAAAAGGCCTCCTTACCCTCAACACCCCTCATTACTGACTAACTCACAGCTGCAATAAAATTATTTTGTCTTTCCCAAAAACTCAGGACTGTCTTTTCCAAACTGGGAGCTCTCTAAAAACTCCTCCCCCCTCTACTTCCCCCTTCCCCCAGCACTGCTCTGAAGTTAATACAGACAATGAAAATAATGAAATAGTTGGAAGAAAAGCCTCTACGTAGGCACAAGCTATCCAAGGAAGAAGCAAATTTCGGTTCTCTCCTTAGGCAAACACATGGGAGCTTGTCTGCTTGCTTTTATAAGCACTGGGAGCAGTTAGGGACTCAAATCACCAGAGATATTTATCAAAACAACAGTGAGAGCAGAGGCAGCAGCAGATTAACTCCTTCATAGCTTCACAGTTACTGGCTACAGCACAAGGCTTACAGGATCTCACAGTATCAGGCTATATAGCAGGGCATACAGAGGAAGACATCTGCAGTAAGATTACTGAATAGTGTGGAAAAAGAAGCAGAGGAAATCAAACCAAAATATTTCTCCCTCTGTACATACATATAACATGTTTTTTTTCAGGAGGAGAAGGGTGTCTGTATAGGATTTTGCTTTCACATCATAAATCCCCCAACTCCAAGTTTTGCTAACAAATGTACTTTTCAGCTTGGGGACTATAACATTTGCATTTGTGATGCAAAATTAGCAGAGATTTTGGAACAAAACCCGGAACAAGGGAATGTTCACACCTGTCATGGTTTGTTTTCCCACAGGAATGTCAACACAGGCTGAGACTTTTCAATTCCAGCTGGTTTCTCTAGCTGCTCTCAAGGCAATTATCCATTACGCGTGCATGCACATGCACACATACACACACTCTGTGTTAAGGCATATCTGAACTAATTGTGACCAGTATTCAGCATCAATGAGAGATCTCATTTCTGCTAGAGAATTCGACTGGGAAAAATTTAGCTTAGCTAAGCACCGAGATTTTGCCATAGATGCTACATCCTAGGCTATCCTATTTCTTCCTTCCCCATCCAACAGACTCCTCTCATAACTTCATGCTTAAGCCAGAAGGCTAAATGCACTCACTTCAAAGTAGCATTAAGTGATTCAGGTATCTTCATTTAGCTCCTAATAGGAAATGCTCCCAAACACAGTTTAAATACTGATCAGAGATAGTACATTCCTGCCTAAAAGGGGCCAAGACCAAAACAACAGACTTAATTTTTTAAATTTTATTTTAGTTCATTTTATTTTTATGCTCTTGTACTACTGTGACCACGGAATTCTTCAAACATGCCATCTACACACGTGCTTGTATAAGTATAAGGTGGGAGAAATGGCAAAACAAAATCCCATAATCAAACTGGCAACCAAAGATGACAAGGTGAATGACATTCCTCTTTTCAACCCACATCACTCTGTTGCTAGCAATGAGATGCATCCTAGTGAGACTGAAATACTACAAATCATGAAAGTGAGCAGTGACCCCGGCATCACTGCCAGATACTACCTGCCACAATGACAGCCTAGTTCCTGCAAGTCTGCATAGTTTGACTGATATATCTGTTTGCACTTCCTCTTCAAACTGTTGCAGAAAACCAGTTCATGCTGTTAAGTGTTTACCTCCAAAAACAGAAGCCTTTACACAAGCCAAAAGGATTTTTTTTCTTCTCCACAACGAAGAGCTATATTCCTAAAGCCCATCAGTGGGCCTCCTGGTTGATGGACCTACTCAAGAGAAAAATATCTTAGCTGCACAAGTCTTCCAGTGAATAGGTGCAAGGTTCCTACCTTGTGTAGCCCATAAAATGGGAACAGATGCAGAAGTCACATCTTTGCTCTTTATCCAGCTGTTATTCCGGTGCCGACTCCATGCAGAGACAACACAGAAATAATCCCCTCTGTCATTTTCTGAGGTCCACTGGATCCGTAAACTGAAGGTGTCAGCAGCCTTTTTGGAGAAGATTATTTCCCCATTCTGAGTCCTCTCTCTGCTTCTGTCTCCAAGCAGCAGTGTCCAGTCCGCATCCATTGTGGCCAGGAGCTCCTCTGCCACCACATCGTCACTGCGCAAGTGCCGCCTGTAGTACCAGGATACTGTGAAGCGGATGTCTGCTTCAGTGTCCTGTACATTTGTGATCCTGCACTCCAGCTCTGTGGGGTCATCTGAAAACTTGGGTGTTTTGGAAGCATTCAGAAACACCTCATAATCTGGTTCTGCAGAAGAATAAAAAAACAGAAGTGAAAAAAGGAAAAAGCAGCAGAGCTTAACATTGAGTAAGATATAGCTAACACCCAGTCTGTGACAGCACCTGAGATCAAAATTAAGTGCCAAAACTTGTATTTTTCTTACATGGCCTGGGAATTGGGAATGTGGACTCCAGCTCTCAGACTTGTACTGGTCTGAAGTAAGTCTTTGTAGGCCTGCATTTCCAAACAGGAGCTTTTGCCCTGTCTGTTTAGCCAGGCCATTTCAGAAAAATCAGGACAAAGTGATCTTATTGAGTGAAATCGTTTCCCCCTTCTTCAGGCCCCAAAAAGCCACAGTCTGGATTCAGTTTCAGACATCCAGTCACCTCTGTCTAATGGCCTGAGCTGTACAGCTGCAAGGCTGGAAACTCTTAAGCTTGAAAAGGTGCACCTGAAATGAATGGGTTAAAAAAAAAAAAAAAAAAGGGGTTGTTGCATTTAAATCCAAAATGCTGGCTGTTCTAAGCCCTGAGGAGATAAGGCAGCCACATGACCATTTTCTCTTGGACAGTGCAGATAGTAAAGAAAAAAAGATTACAGAAAAGACCTCTTGCCACAAAAGAAATGCATGTTTATTTACTAGTATTAGAATATTTGTCTCTCTTGCTGTCTACTATCATTTAGAAAAAAGACCAGCCTTCCAACTGTTCAGCCAATACTGATCACACGGATTTTATAAGCGCATTCAGTGCTCTGTATTTATTTCTTGCTTTATGCTGTACTTGGCATTTTGCCCTCCCAGAAACAATTAACTGAAGCTATAATTGGGACAGAGAAAGCAATCCAAGGCTAAAACTTAGATTTAGCTCACCAGTGAGCCAAGATAATAAAACATCTTAATCGAGCTGCTGCACTAATGTGTGTGCACATGCACTTTTGGACTGCAGATGCAAACAACAGAAACAATTCTACTCAAGCAACACAGTGCTGCCATGTCCATCTGAAGAAAGGACCTTCACCCATTAAGTGCTATGCACTCAGGCACGCAGTGTCCTTGCATCTAGCAGGAACAAGGGCATTATACAGTCTGGACACTAGAGTACATAAATCACTGACTTTCTGCAGCATTGAGTAGCACAACAGCTTGAAAGTACCATTTACCTAAGTCCATAGTACTTACTACTGGTAGCAGTACAGCACAGCTGTATCAGCATATACTTGGCTATTTTGTGAAGCTCTTCTGACTATTCTGATCATTAGACTACTTAGTATTTATTAGGATACCTGCTGAAACTTATCATACACTAGTTCATTATTCACTACTTAGTGAACATTAGCACAGACTTGTGCAGATTCTCAGTATAAGTGATACAAAAGAAAAAATTAAAATTCTTCTGCCGCAACCAAGTCATAGATTATTAATGGTGGTCAAACTCCATTTTTGGAGTAAGCAAATCCCTACAGATCCTACAGCTATACTGCCCTTCCTGTCTCATTCACAAAAGACCGTACCTCTCCAAGGCCTCATGATACGCTGCTCACATTCTGCAGCTTTCTTACCCCCACTCCCACCCCTGCCTCCCCTTCCCCACCAAAAAAGAAGGCAGCCAAGATCAATTATCATTTTCACAACAACAAAGAAGAACAAAGCAGAAACTCTTCTCAAGATAGGAATACAAGAGGGAAAAAGCTGCAGAAAACTCAAATTCTTTGATAATCACTTCAGGTTGCTTTATACGTGGGGAGGGAAAGGACCGCTAAGCAGAGAGTTTGAGATTTGACACCACTCCAGATAGGCGTTTCACCCTGACAGACATTCAAGCAGAGGATTTAGAAAGAATAAAAGGCTGGCTGGATAAACCTCATTCCTCTGCTCTGTCAGCTGTCAAAGAGCAGCCTCACTGACAGTTCAACGACTTAATACCCCAGCAGCTCTTAACTTCCATAAGGAGGAGTTGGAGAATTCTGGATGCAGCTGAAAACCTCAAACACTGAAATTTTTTTCTACTTCCCTTACCCTAGCAACCAAGCACCTGCTGAATACTAGATTTTATTTTCTCTTGTCCCCGGATAACATCCAATCAGAACTGAGAGTAAGAACAGTTCAATATCAACAGGCACCAGCAATACAAGAAAGAAAGCAAATATGCAGCGTACCTGTGCATGCATGAGTATGTGTGTGTGTGAACACATGAGGGAAGGCAAGAACACTCAGAGCTTGTACGTGTAAATTTGAATGGCTGAATGAAGACAGGAAATGAAGACCTATATCACTCATACATTTCTAGTTCACACTGTGAGTAGGAAAGAAAGAGGCACAGCTACATTGCTCTGTACAATGCTAAAATGCAAAATTTGAAGTCATTGATACTGGGGTTCAATCTTGTTCTACTTCTAAAATCCAGACTTCAGAGCGGACCCTATTCTGTGTTTTTACGCTGGAGAAGCTCACCTAAGTAACTTGATGGTACCATCAGCCTCTGATTACAGGAGGCTCCAAACAGGTACATGGCGAGTTTTGACATAGATGACTGCATGCAATGAAAGCTGCTGGGAACACCAAGTACACCAGCTCTGCCAGTTTTCCTCCAGTTCGTATCCAGGTTCATAAGCACTTCCAACACAAGCAACGCTTCATGATTTTTAGCAGGAAGCAGGTGGAAATGCCTCACCTAAAACATCTTGCAACACCATCCTGAGTTGCAATGTTTCCAAACTGAAGTTATTCTCTCTTCATGATTAAACTAGGTGATAGACTGGGTAGGCTGACATATCTAGACCTATCTCTAAAAAGACAGGCTTTTTAGAAGTTTCCCTGGAGTTTCATTTTTGCTCCCAAGCAACTTTGCTTGTAAGGATTATTTCCTTATCTGGAGATACTCAAGATGCAGCTGGACACTTTCCTGTATAACCTACTGCAGGGAAACTGCATTAGCAGGGGGCTGGACTGAATGATCTCCAGAGGTCACTTCCAAATCCAACAATTCTGTGACATTTGCATAAAGAGCAACTTGGAGATCCCACAGGATCTCCAAAACACATTCTGCTCAGGACAGGGGTGTAGGGAAAGATGCTGTCAGCCTGCTCTTGTAGGCCAGGTAGATTAGACAAGCCTGTTGAATCCATAACCTCCAGTTCCTGTTCCTTGTTCAGTTTAAATTCAAGAAGTTTTAAATGAAGACTAAATGGTAATAGATAGATAGATAGATAGATAGATAGATAGATAGATAGATAGATAGATAGATAGATAGATAGATAAAAACCCCTCCTAGCCAGTGCTACGTATAGGTGATAAATGCAAAAGTGATAAAAACTTGCCCAGAAGTTTGAAACAAAATCACTCACCTAATGCTGTCACCACCACACTGACTGGTGCAGATGTCCTCTCCACCACTTTATACCAGCTCCCGTTGTGCAGTGGCACCCAGACAGCTGCTTGGCAAAAGTAGTACCCAGAGTCTTCCACATCCACATCACGCACCAACAGGCGATAGGAGTTCCTATCTACATGGCTCAGACTGATAAGAGTTGAATCACTGACAACAGAATCATGGTCCATGCTCAACAAAACCTGAGCATCTGACAAGGTGTCATCGGGTGACTCAGAGAAATACCAGGTCACCTCAGCTTGGAAAATACCACTCCTGTCTGTTGTGATGTTGCAGGTAAGATCCAGGGAGTCTCTTTCAGTCACAGACAGATTACTTGTTGAGATGAGCACATCTAGAGCTTGGAAAAGAAGAAAAAAAAATTCAAACAAAAAAAATAACCAAAATCCAACACTATTTTTATTACTATGAGTCTACTGTTAAGTTATCCAGTCCACTATTACAGAAATGTCTCAAATAACTCAGTAATCCTACCTTCAAGCACCCACTGGTTGAGTTGCATCAGTTATTATACATGAAATACACATTAATCAAACAACTACATTTGACAAGAGCGAGAAGACAAAGGAAGACAGAAGAGGATTTATATATACCAACAGCAACAGGTTGATGAAGGGTTTGTTGCAGTCACAGAATATATACACCACCTTCATAGAGCACAAAAACATGAAGGATTTATCATTCTCACAGGGGTGAAGGTGTTTCAGGACTATCTCTCAGAAGAGAAAAGGTTCACTGAAATCACAAGGAACTACATTAGAACTCAGCTTATTTCTGCTGAAATGATTTTGAGCTCTCTGAAGAGAACTGGTTGAGATGTGCAGGCAGCTACGGTCACAAGCTGAAGTCCTGACTGACCACTGGCGTGTTGCAGAAGCAAGAAAGGGATGCAAACAGATGGCAGCAATAAAGATTTATATTGATAACTCACAGCTAAATGCTGTAATCAACACACTCTGGAGACTTTAAAACAATGCCAACAGCTTCTTAACACATTTAACAAACTCTTCTCATGACTAGTGATTATTTTTAATATATACAGAACATGTGGTCAGTCTCAAATGGGGCACTCTGCATTCTGTAGGTTACTACACGGGCCATGGCTTTGTTAAAAAAACAGTCACAGGATGAAAGTGTCAAGACAAGGAGTAGAAAATCTAGTGATAAGGGGTAAGCCAGGGGGTGCTGTGTGTGCTCTTTGTAAACCTCCATGCAAATCATTCACAAGTTACCTGACCACCACCTTTTAACTTGCTATTTAACTTGCACTGTCCAAAGATTAGATTTGGATCTCAGAGCAGTACCACCTCCACAGTACATACCGTGCCTGTTCTTCAAACAACAAAACCAAAGCCAGCAGACCAGGCTGCTACTCTAGTAGCTATCCTCACTAGTTTCATGATTCCCACCTTAAACATGACAGCTACCAGCAGATCAGGGATTTATATGTAAAATCATGTTGTAAGCGCATAATACATACCGATCTGCAAAGCTTTCTAGGATGATCATTAGGAATGAAAGACAGCACACAAATGCCAGAGCCATACTGAGTCTTCTGAGTGGCCACAACTACTGCCATCAAAACCAAGCAGTGCTCATCTCACCGCTTACCACCTAACAGTGCAGAAAGCCAAGTCTCCTGTCTGATGAATGTCTCATTGAGATTTCCCTCACTAGGACTAGAAACAGCAGGAAAGCCTAATTAATTTAATAGACTAATGCCAGAATATAAATTAAGAGCAGCATTTCAGCAAGGAGCACTCCTGTCTTCATGTACTAGTCATAGGCATTCAGAACCTGGTAGTATAACCATGGAGAAAGAATCTGAGTGTTTACCCAAATTCACATTCTCAAGGCTCTTTTTTTGGTTCCAGAAGTGCCTGAAGGGCTCACTTAGGGTTACATCCCTGTTGAGCAAGGTACTATTACAAAAAGACATAGAGAAAGTCAGGCCCAAAGGTCATGATTTAAGGAGATTAGCGTAGTGGGAAGGTAGAGTAACAGCAGTAGCAGCAAAAAACACAGTTACACAAGCTGTGCTACTTATACAAGTAATTACACAATAGCCTGTCCACTACCATTGCTTTTTGATATTGTTGTTGTTTTTCAAACACTGATCAATCTTTTTTTTTTATTATTATTTCTACAATTTCAAACCTAGAATTTACAGCAATTAAGAGGGGAATAGGAAAGCCAGAAAGCTTTCATGCCCCTGACAAAGTTCCAGTGCTGCCAATTACTGAGCTGAAAATGAAGGCCAAAGAAATCCAAGCCAAACAGGAAAAAAAAAAAAAAAGAAAAAAAAAAGAAAACCATACACACTAAAATACTGCCCCCCATTAGACACTGCTAGCTGTAGCTTAAATAGGTAGGGTTTAATCAATGCCTGAAAACAGGATGAGGATGGCCAGAACATTCACCACAAGTGCAACTACACAGATGCCTACAGCTCTTAATTAGCAACCCCTGTCCAAGCAGAAACTACTTACAAGCTTTTACTGTGTAACAGACACCTTGGTAAAGAAGGGGCAGATCAGTCCTGTCAAATTTCACAAGCTAAGCACTGCCAGGATACTAAAACTACACTCAAATGAGCTTGCCGAAATCTACCAGTTCTGAGTTTTCCCTACACTGTTTGAAAGGCTACAAAAATGAAAATATTTATTGTACGAACACTTGAAAATACTGCCATAACCTCATATGATCACATTTCTGAGGGACTACTGTTGCCTGTTTTTCCACCTACTGAGTGACAAGATGCATCACCTCTCATTTTCCCCCTCCGTCTAGCAGCAGCAGTGCTAATGCAATTAAGTGCTTAGTACATCTCCTTCTAAAACCTATATAGACAGATATCTGGATATCCTCAGCACAGCTCACGTATTTTTGTCTCCTAAGTCAAGCATGCAACAATGTGATTAACAAGGCCACAACAACACAGTGGAGCAATCAGCCCAGTGATCCAGTGTTAACGTGATGAAATCACTGGATAATTTGTCCTTTGAAATTATCATTGCCTTTCTCCTTCCTCCCAGACTTTCTGTTTTGTTTTAATACATAACACATCTGTCACTGAGTCACAATCCACTTTTGCAGTGGAAGCACAGCTGTTCAGTACTATCAGACAATCCGACATTAACAAGAGCACAGAGGATAGGTTTGGGGTGTTGAGGGGTTAAATACAAACTACTTATGAAATATAGAGACCAGAGAAAGTCTAAAGTGAACTAAGAACAAGATAAAAATCTCAGTCTAGGCATGTAAGAGATCCCAGTCAATTATTCCACGTTATCATCCCCACTGCTTTCCAGAAGAAATGCTATCAAAATCATGCCAAGCACTTGATATCAATTCAGATGTAAACAGGCCAGCTATCCAAACAGCACCAAACTCTCCAGGCAGGATGAGTTCACTCATTTCAGCTTATCCGATTTTGACTCTCACGGTATCACATTCTGGACACAGCACTGTTTCAGTTGCAAACTATGGTCTCAACCCATCAGCAGTACTCACTGGTCCGTTGGATTTCCACACTTGCTATCTCCACACTCTTCTCCTGAATCTTCTGCCATAAGCTGTCCACCCCTCTCACCCACTCGCTCACAAGGCACCTGTAGACACCACCATCCACTGATGAAGTCTGGGACACAGACAATACGTATGTATCGTTTGCTCCTGTGTCCAGTCGGATATCTCCATTACGATAGCGCTCTTCATAGCCAGGACCAGGCTGGAATTTGCCTTCATGAGTTAAAGACAGGATGTCCTGCCAAGACAATCCACTTTTGATCTGCCAAGTCACATGGAGGTGAGTGTGCTCTGGTGAGGTGGTGACTGCTGAGCAGCGCAACTTGAAGGAGTCACCCTCAGACAGCTTGAGAGATGTTGAGGAGCGTGCTTTTGAACCACTCACCAATAAGCCATCAGAAATCACTGTTAAAAAAAAAAAAAGAGAAAAACCCATCACAAAAGCAAGGAGACAATGCTCATTCTGACCCATTCTGATATAGTGCATCAAAACTACTAGAGAACACCATCTCTCCAAGCATTTCCTCTTTCCACACAAGTGTTTTCCAAGAACAAGGAAATTCAGCTGAAAGTTCATTAGTGATGCACTTTAGACAAGCCAAGACAAGCATTCAACTTCATTTACCCTTTTCCTTGCTACAACTTCTCATCTAAGCAATATCATTCAGACTATTCCCACCCAGTAAAATCTTGACTTTAATGAGAATAAAAGGTACAACACTTGGAATTAAAAATAAATAAATAAAAACCTGCCATTTATTACTGAAGAACTCAAAATGAGAGAGCAAGGCTACAACATGACTGCAGAAACAACATGTGAAAGAGAAAAGGGAAGATCACTTCCTTCATACGCACAGATTCATGGATGATGCTATAAATAAGAGAGAACACAAGCTGTGTTTTTATCTGAAGTTAAAGCCTCTACCAAGGAGAAAGGGAGAGGGAGGAGGAAAGGAGAAGAGCAAGGGAGAGGGAGGAGGAAAGGAGAAGAGCAAGGGAGAGGGAGGAGGAAAGGAGAAGAGCAAGGGAGAGGGAGGAGGAAAGGAGAAGAGCAAGGGAGAGGGAGGAGGAAAGGAGAAGAGCAAGGGAGAGGGAGGAGGAAAGGAGAAGAGCAAGGGAGAGGGAGGAGGAAAGGAGAAGAGCAAGGGAGAGGGAGGAGGAAAGGAGAAGAGCAAGGGAGAGGGAGGAGGAAAGGAGAAGAGCAAGGGAGAGGGAGGAGGAAAGGAGAAGAGCAAGGGAGAGGGAGGAGGAAAGGAGAAGAGCAAGGGAGAGGGAGGAGGAAAGGAGAAGAGCAAGGGAGAGGGAGGAGGAAAGGAGAAGAGCAAGGGAGAGGATTCTCAATTTTGGATTTTGCCTTGAGGAGAACTTAATAGAGAAAAAAAGAAATCACAATGCTCATAAGCAACTGGAGTTCAACATTATTAGAGAGATGTCTATAACCAATAGTAAAAACAAACTTAGAGCACACCTCACTCTTCAGAAATACCTTTCACTTGGACCTCAGCATCATAATTTCCCTGAACGGTGGCATCAGTGCTGGGCGTGGAGCATTTGTATATCCCTTGGTCAGCTGGCTGGATGTTTCTAATCACGAGTTCCACAGCATCGTTGCTGCTCCGTCTCAGTTTGATATCCCCGCGGCCCACGCGTTTTTGGTACTCCTCAGAGGTGAATGTAGAATCCCAGGTACTCACTATCCTCAAGAAGTCAGTCTCCCGGGAGAACTCCCAGTCAAAGTTCTGTTCACTGGGTCCATCGTAGTCACTAACGCTGCAAGGGATCACCACCTCCGTGCCCACGACTCGAATAAGAGGGCCTTTGGGCACCCTCACAATACGTCCTCTGCAGAAAGCTACGTTGGAGTGTAAGGAGAGAGAAAGCAGACAGTTAACAAGAGAATTACCAGGTTAGGCTCTGACAAAAAAGAGCAATGCAGAATAAGGTTGGGCATAATTCTCAGAAAGGTAATACTTCTATGAGCAATCTTTCCTATTAACATTTATTCTCATAGGAACAGTAGCCATAAAAACAGCATTTTTAGTGCGGGTAATCTTTATTTCATTGCTTATTTAGTAAGGAATTTTAAAGGAATTATTGATATCAACAGAGAGTAATTGAATGGACTTCTGTAACCACACTTGTTTCCAACACACACTTCCTTTTTGGTGGACGTCTCAGAATATGGGAGCAGGAACAGAGCATGCTCCCTTCAGAGCACAGGAAAACACGGAGTTCAGTTTGTGTCCATCTAAGTAGACAGAAACTGTCTAAGTAAAAGGATTGGAGAGCAATGGCAGAGCTCTGCAGAAGGCTGGCAAGGCAATGCATCATGCTACAGGCAAAAGTGTGAACCACTTAAACTAGTCAGAAGATCTGGCAGAGACACAGAAGGAGCACTTGGTCCATTTGGCTCTGTAGCTCAAAGGATAACCACAGAAGCTGGGCTTAGATTTTGGCAGGTTTTCACTTCCCTGAAGTGCAAACTGCTTTGATTCATAGTTCCAGCCATAGAAACTTAATTGAGAGAGTGGTACTACCTAACCCCAATCTCCAAAGAGGTGTAACAAAACTCTAAAGACATCCCACTAGCTCCATATCCACAACTAAATATTTTATCAGTACAGCAAAACAGAAGCCTGAACACAGATCTTGCTAAAAGCGAGTAGACCACCACAGCAATATCAAGAGCAGTTGGACCACTAGGTTGATCTGGGTTATGACTCAAGCAAAATCAGGTTTAAACAAACAGCACATGCACACGTGAAGTCCAGTTTCTCATAACTGCTCCAGTTCACCAGCCACACCGTGAAAGTCGCTAGCTAGCAACATGCACATTGATATAGGTGGTGAACCTTCCTTTCATATCTCTTGCTGTATTCAGTACCTCAAAACTGTGCTCTAGAGAGGCTCGGAGCCATCATGCCAGGCCAGGTTGGGCAAAGAAATTGCTCCCATGGAGAGGAACCACCCACAGGGCAACCTATTATAAAGAGCAGCATTCAGAGGGATGTGTTCAAGAATCAAGATCATTTGTGGGTATCTAAAAACAACGTGAGCATCTGCATGCACTGAGTAAAATTACAAGATAAAAAGCAGATTTTGGTCCTCAACTACAGTTAAGCAAACAGTTGAACCAAGGACTGACACAGTCTTTACCTCTGCAATTGATAAGGACAGGTAACTCCTAGCACACTCTGCTCTGCAGGCTGGTCGTACGTACAGGCTCACTCCTATAAGTTCACCTTCCTGATTGCTGTGGTGTTCTATAGTCAACATAGGACATACTCTTTCATTATACTAACCCCAGTCTGCATTAAAAACAGATCTTATATCCCTCTCAAAAAACAGTTATGCACCTGAGCAAGTGATTGACTGATCTTAATAAGGAAGCTGGACTTGTCTGCATCTTCCCATCGTGAACAGAAAAGGAAAAATCTCAACTGTCTACATCTTGTTCTCAGTCACGGGCATCTAAGGGCACACCTCTAAGCACAAGCACCATACATTAAAATCTAGAATATGAAAAAATAACCAAGAAAAAAACAAAGACAGCTGAGAGGCTCCAGTTACTGTATTTCTCACCCAGCCTTACATTCTAGCCCCGTTCAAACCTTCAAGTTGTCCTTTTACAGAAAGCAGGAACAACAACTGGTAAACTTTAAAGCATTGCCTGCCAGCCAAAGCAGCTCTGAGCAGACCAGTACAAGAAGTCAGCTCAGGATCCTGACTGAGGGCATTGCTCTTGAACACTGTCTTCTCCCTAGAAAATGCTCTCCAGTGACACTAAAGCAAGCAGACAACACAGTTCTGCATGCGCCTTCAGCTGCAGACCTACATACTGTGCACTGCACTAATCCAATCCAGAGGTGACAAAAGCACGGCTAATGCGGCAAGGGCAACACATTTGTCTTTGAGATTAGCACAGACAGCTCTGTTTCTCTTCCTTCCAAGTTCACTAAAGACTCTTTGACATTAAATGAAGGCAGGGGTGATTAGCATCTTTCTAAGAGGAGGCAGGCGCAAAGGAAAGATAGGGGCACAGGGACTTGCAAGGCAGAAGCACAGAGACAGCACTGCAAGTTAAGTGGATATGAACTTAATGCAGAGCAGCTGCTGTGCTTTGAGTGCCTACAGGTAAGGAGGAGTGTGCATAGGGCAGATACTCCAGGGATAAGCTGCCATTCAAGGTGACCCAGGAGGCTCAGGATCTAGCAAGCCATGAATCCAGGGCTCTGCTTTTCGTCCTGCAGCAATCGACAGAAGAGTGTCCCTAGCTGCTAAACAAGTATTACGTTCTTCACTGTGCATTAGAGATTACCATGTTTCATGTAAGTGCAGCAGAAGGCTCTGAGCTACAGACACCAACCTTGGCAAGAGGTAAGCTCTGTTTTGCTCTGGCAGATGAACAGGAGCTTTTAACAAATATTTTGTTCTTGCAGTGCCCAGTGTTAGACTCACAAACCCCAGCCTCCATCTTCCCAGAGCAAAGTTCAGCTCTTCTGAAATCTTCTTATGAGATCTTCACACTCAGTAAATTTACTGGGAACATTTATTTTCTATGACACCTAATATATTTCAATGTTAATATAAGGTGACATGTTCTTAATGAATTAATCTGAATACCATTTAGCTGTAGAAACAGATGGAGCAGGACAGAAGAGTGTATACATTAGTGACAAAACCCAAGAGAACAGGAACAATTTAGTATGGTGGTCTTTATGATACTGCAAAAAAAAAAAAAAAAAAAAAAAAAAAAGGTGTAATTACTGGGGGCTCAATAACTGGCTTGATATCATCAACATGGACATCCAAACTGTCTGAGTACAAGATTAATTGCTTAAATGACAAACTATTTTTACAGTTACCAGATCACTGGATGAAATTGCAAGAAACTACTTTCCAAAACAAAAGGCAAAGGACACTATTAAGATATAACAATAAACTGGGGACTGACACATCAGTAATATAGAGGCAAGATACTCCAGACACAGTCCATGCAATTTTGAGTTAGTCTTTGCTCCCTACCAATACTGCATGAAGTACTTAAATTTGTTCCATCATCTAGAGGCAACATCTCACTGCTGTCATTACCTAAAATCCTTTCAAACAGAATGTGGACAGTAGATGACTGAGTAGATAGGTTGTGAAGCCAATCCAAGTGCATCACATAGCAACCTGCTGCTTATAGGATAGCCAAGAAAGGCAGCAAAATCATGCAGGACCTACAGAACAACTGTTCTGTTCAAACTTTCAACAAGCTCCTTAGGAGAAGAGCTGGTGGCGATTTCCTCCTACATTAGGGACATTATCATTGATAAAATCTCCTAGGAGCTTCGTCATCACACCAATTATGTATCTTTATTTTATCTGTGAAAGAACATGACAAGAAGTAATCTGTGGAGTTGCTCACAAGACTGGGACGGTATTCTTATTGCAAAGAACACAATTCTGCTTCAGTGCTCTCTTAAACAAGGTGCTGCCTCCAGCCCACACTAAGACAGCTCTGTCTAATAAGAAACCATGTTCTCTTGGCAGCCCAGAGAAGGAGGTCGACTTTCTACATCCACCTTCCAAAGGAAAATGCAATGTGACATGCAGTAGGAAGCCAATTAAAGCCAAAAAAGTAAGAGCTGAAGACTCAGTAAATTGGCTCAGACTAAGAACTCGAGACTCACATAGTCCAGCTCCTCAACCAAGGCAGTCACAAGAGATGTAATGACAACGCTGCTGATGCCTTTCATCCCAAAGGCATCTCAGAAGAGCTTTCCAAACAAAAGGTTGTTTCATTTGCCAACTAAATATTATCATATCTTGGAAGGAAATACAGCAACCCTTTCAAACTCGCAATGGTTTATGACAGGAGGAAATGCCACAAGCAACTCTGCAGCCAGTGCTAATGATTTTTCCTCTGGTAATTCCTCCATTTATTTTCCACCTAGGTACCACTTTGCTGCAGCCCTGTCTAAAGGAGGCAGCTGAGCAAGGACAACCCTTCTCACACCATACTGGAGAAAGAACAATGGATTTCCCCAGCATGAACAGCTTAACACCCTGTTTAATTAACTACAGTGTGTGTGGTGCATGAAGCTATTTCCCAGAACAGAGGAGAGAAATAGAAAAGAAAGAGTTTGATTGTTTTGCATCATTTTTGTCCTACCAGAGACATGTCCACACAAATCCCCTTTCTCTGTTCTGAGAAGAGCTGCTCAGGCCTCCAGCAGGAAGCACTCAGCACTTCTCCTAGCCAGCTGCCAGGTACAGGACAGGCAGAATGCCATGCAGTCAGGCCCTTCTCCAGGGAAGGAAAACGAAAGCACACCAGTAGGAGAAATTATAATCCTTATCACCAATCTCCCCCTTATTTTTTTGCCTTCTGTCCCAGTTTTAATTATCATCAGGCAGCTCCACATCAAGAATGCAATATGTGACTAGCTTGGAGAAAGAAAGCAGGAAATATAACAACTACATCTACGATGTCTGAAAACCTTTCAGTGCTGTTAACAAAATACATATGTATTTAAATATATAACATGGTTTTCCTAGAAGTTGCCCATTTACATAAACAGCACGATGCTTTAAGATAACAGTCACGCACACATTTTTAAATGCTATCAATTAAATCTTCTATCCTACACTGATCATGTAAAAGAGAAAAAGACAAGAGGGAGATCAAGCAGAATACAAGAAATTATAGTTTTTTAAGCTACCAGAAATCCAGATAACTATTGAAATTTCTTTACTAGTCTTAGAAGCAGATAAGCGAGATCTCTTACCATCCCTGCGTAACATGCACCAACATCACACTCTTCTTTCCAGTCCAAAGAGATACACAGTAGGGGCTGGGACGTATCCTAGATACAATAGTAGGCTCTTGCTCTCTGGTTACTCCTTCCATATTACAAAATTTAGATCATCCTAATCAGCAGACGCAACCCGTCCCTTACAACTAAACAGCCTGCACTGGGAAGGAACATAGGGCTCCTATAAAAGAGATCAATTGTATCCCTGATGTCTAAACCATAATCACTGTACTAGTCTCCCTGGAGCAGACAGAGCTCCGCACCTTGCAGTGCAACACTGCTGTTACACCTCCCTGACTGCAATACCCTCTACCCTAAAAAAGACTGGTAGACTTGTATGGCTTGAAAGATCTGCAGTGCATCATCTGAAGATATCAGAGAAGAGCAAATGAAAGAGCTCATGAGAGAGACATTTACACTGTTCTTTCCCAGGCAGCTAGGATTCTTTTTTTAGATAACAGAGAGCTCTTATCAAAAGGAATTAGCCTGGGTATAATTGCTTAAAACCCATTATCTCTATCAGGATGAAGAAACGCATACTGCATCTTAAGTGAAGCCTCAGAAACGATATCAAACTGCAAGGCTGCTGGATTGCTCTAATCTCCATGCCATCTGAGAGACCTCAGAAAAGCCACATCTCCAGCACCGGGTGAAAAAATGAGTACCTTCACAGCTGGGGTCCGTCTCTACCTATACCACATGGATTAAGATTCGTGGAAAAGGATTAAAATAACATCTCCTGCAGCACAGTAATGACCTACTGTTTTTTCATTCACCCCACCTTTCCCTCAAGAAAAGTGATTTCAAATGCGCCCAAGCAAACATCAAGGATTTCACTGAGACACAGTTCCTCATTATTCTATGGTGCATCTCTTCATTTCTAAAAATCCTTCTGTACAGCTGCATTACATGTTTGCTGCCTTATTTGGCTAGTTACCTAGGCTCTATGTGTCATCAATGGAGAGGAGAGCTTCAATAAACTTTCTGTTTATAGTCAAAGTCTAGGGAGACAGCCAACTGAGCTCAGCAGAAAAAAAAATAAAAAAGCGGATTTTCCATGTCCCCCTTCCTTGTTTTGTTTTTTTCTTTCCCTTTCTTAATACACTCCAGATATGCAAAACACACCATCACAATGGGCCAGATGAACATTCAGAGAATGAGGTCTGACTTTTCTGCCCAACCTGAGTGTCAGGATGATGTTCCTTTGGGTAAACACAAAGTCATTGGCAAGTTCAAATCTGGAAAGAGCAGACAAAAAGTGTTACCTAGAAAGTTAGAGACAGCAATAAAACAGTACTCCATCATATAAAATACACTAAATCTACTATCCACGCTGGCTAAAGAGATTTTAGAAAACCTTAACTGAATCACAAGAAGAAAACCCTCCTTCCTTGTTCTGCCCCTGCTATGTTGACTGTCCCTCTTGATGCTGCCTTCTCAGATGATCTCACAGTTATCAGGAATAAAGCATCTTACTCTACTTCCCCTCCACCCTTTTGAAGGCCAACAGACTGCCAACTCATCCACCCAAGCAAACAACCCACTCTGTCAAAATGAGCTACAGGAATTTCCCCTAAGTGCTTCTGAAACTATTTCTGCTACAACATTCAGTAGAAGGAACCATAAACTACACTAGAAATGGGTAAAGCAGAAAACAGGCTGCATGTGTGATAGAACCACAGAATCACTAAGGTTGGAAAAAAACACTAAGTTCACCTAGTTCAACCATCAACTCATCCCCACCATGCCCACCAACCATACCCCTCGGTGCCACCTCCACTTGAACACCTCCAGGAACAGTGACTTCATCACCTCCCCATACAGCCTGTACCTCACCACTCTTTCTGAGAAGAAATTTCTCCTAATATCCAAACCTGAAACTCTTCCGGAGTGACTTGAGGCCATTACCACTTGTTGTACTACTAATTCAACAGAGCTCTCACTCACTGCAGACAGCTTAGATCCCAAAGTGCAGTGCTGCTTACCAGTAACAAGGATAGGTATGCTATGGGAATGCAGGGGAAGAAGGGAAACATATAAACCTTTCCCTGCTATGTAAAGCAAAAGGCTGGGTTGATAAACTGAGCACTCTATGCAGGCAGAAAACTGTGGCAACACCAGTCCCAACAGAAACACCTAACAGGCAGAGATAATACTGAATACTGTGTTCTAGATTCTTCTGGATGTCAAACAACTGTATCATATACGATGTATATTTCCTTTTCCTGTTGCTGACTGACAGTTGAAGATAAACAGCTAAAGATAACGAACCACTTTTGACAAGTCTCCAAAATGGAGCTGGGAGCAAAGGAGGAATGAGAGAAAAAAAGAAACAAAATGCAAGAGTCAACATGCTGATTCTTCCTATCTCACCTGAAAGATCAGCCCATGCTAATGTTCTTCACTGACTTTTCTCCAAATATTCTCACACAACTCCATTTTTGCCTGAACCTGCCAGAGCGCTCCATTCAGGCTACCTGGTGACAACAGACTCAGAAAGTGAAGGGACTCTGAAACTGGTATGAAACTGCCACGGCAGACAGGCTGATTTTCTGCTGTTCTGCCTCAGAAGCAAATTGTGTTGCAAAAGGAGATATTCAATACATTACATTTTAAGAAAAAAAGTTGACAAAGCAGTAAAGCCCGCAACTCAAAGCCAAAGAGCTGGCTGAGCTGGAAGCAAGTCTGCAAATATTTGCAGAAATGCCATTTCAAAAATATCTCCATGTTTTCTTTCGTGGGGAGGAAGGTCATGGGAAAAAAATAACATTAATTCAAACTCAAAAGGATTGCATACATTTACCAATATTAAAGAAGTCCTCAAACTGGAATATACAGAATTAAAATTAACACTATTCCCCAACATCATTAACTTATCTGTTATCTTAGATCTTTCCCAAAGCAGTTGGAACCAAGCAGAGCAGCCCAAATCCATTTGCTCTGTATTGTTATTTCCTCTGGGCAGAGACCAACCATCTTCTTCGCTCTGTGTGGAATGCAGCATACCTCTATCATTGAACTGAGCCTTCTTTGGATTTACTTGAGAAAACGATCAGTCTAGAATAAATCATTTCTAAATCTGCATTAAGTAAAATCATACTGAGCATGAAAATTCAACACAAGAGAAAAAAAACTACATCCAAGACAAGGCCATATTAAACTATAAAAGCTAATAAATTTTTCAATCAGCGTGATTTTAAACATAATGTGGCACCTAGAAAAGATGGAAAATGTAGGAAAATGTATGTTTGTCACAAGACTATTTAAAACATGTACATATCGCATTCAAGACCAGGTTGGAGGGGGCACTGGGCAACCTAACCTAGTTACAGATCTGGAGGGCGGTGGCCCTGCCTGTGGCAAGGGGGTTGGAACTCAATGATCCTTGGGGTCTCTTTCAACCCAAGCCATTCCATGATTTCATATAGCAATCTCACACATTTATTATTTCACTAAATGCTCATTTTAAAAGGGAAATCTTGGAACACTTCCCGGTTCCCCTCTCCCCAAAACAATCTCCACTATTTTCACCTCTATTCTTTCCAGAGCAGTAGATACTGGCTTTTAATGGCGTGAAGCAGGTTTTTTGTTGTTTTTTTTTCCAGTTATCTTTACTGTCAGGTAATTTCCACAGCCAATAACCATGTTTCAAAATATAAGAAGTGCTAAATCCAGAATGAAGGCTTTTATGAAGGCAAATTTCCCAGCAAGCATTCCACTGATGAAATGAGAGAAGCCACCACGCAAACATTGGTAAAACCAGCACCAGAGCCAAGCTCGATTGCAGTAGACAGCAGCCACCACTTGGAGAATCCCAACACCCATGTCAGGTTCACCAACTCTGGTGGGTTTGGGATCCAGAAGGACAGCTTCACTCCCCTTGCACCAACTGCTGTGAGAGATTACAGAGGGCAGTGAGCAGTCAGCAAGGCTGCTGGAACTTCTGGCCATGGCAGCATATGATGCTGGCACACTCCAGCTCAGTGCTTGACAACTGATCTGCAGCCATAGGAGCTCATGGAGAGATGGATCTCAGTGTTTGAGTAATCCTCTTTAACTGTAATTTAATCATCTAACGGTCTATCTTCAACATAAATAATCTCCAAGCAAGAAGTCACATTAGAAATGCCAACAACAGATGCACACAGAACAGGTGTTATGGAACAGGGATGAATGCCTGCGCTGTGTCAGCACACACAGCCAATTGCAGGAGCATGGCTACTGCCAGAGATTTGGCTGTAGAAGGTACACCTGGACAGATTACCAACTACAGCACATGCATGCACGACAACAGGAACTGTTAGAAACTGAAACCAGGAATGCCTGTAATGTAACTCGGTGTTCATTTCACAGTATCATCATCATGTTTCTACACATAAAGATGAGAATAGAAAGATCTGCACAGGTAGGTAAAGAAGACAAAAGCAAATGCAAAGGAGACAGCTTCAGTTCTATCAGCTGGTAGTCCTGTAGCTCAGGAGCTCAGTTCCCTCCATACAGACACCTATACCCCCATCACATCTCTGCTCTTTCCAGCAACTTGGAAAACAAGAGGGCAATGTCTTCCAGCCCCCCCCCCCTCAAAACCCACAGATCCAATTAGCACTCAAAGCCAATTTCAGGTCATGCAGAGCAACACTGTTTAGTATGCTAATCTCTATAGAGTCTGCAAGTTAGGAGCACAGATATTTTTCTCCTAGACAAGAAAGAACTGTACGCATGCGTGTACACACAGAGCATGATTTAAGACACACCAGGGCTCTTCCTTCTTTAATATAAGGTTTACATAACTAATTCAGTAACTGAGAACAGGAGTGCAAGGTGTTTACAATACTCATTGTGGCTCAGCTTCTGTTATTTGCTAAGGACTGACTATGAGAAACTCTCCTGCCCCAGAAAAGGCAGCTGATCTGGTCTCTAGCACTTAAAACAAACAAACAAACAAACAAAAAACCACAAAAAAACCCCACCAACTACGTACAAGTTAAATTATCCCTGCCAGCCTCAGGAAGAGATATTTTTCACTGGGGGGGGGGGGGGTGGTTGGCAAAAGGAAGGAGAAGGGGTTTAGATAAAAAAAAAAAAACAAGAGGTCAGGGACATTAAACAGCATCAAGACGATGCACAGGGACTCAGGTCAAGGTCTGTAACAGGGTCTGCGTAACCCTTCACAGAACATTAAATAAAATTATCCCCAGATGGGTCTGCAAAACAGCTGGCTCTGAAACAGGCATGCCACAGCACTCTCCATTGTTTGAAAGAGACTTTATATATCAACACAGGCAGTTACAGAGACACCAGAAAAAAATTCAAAAGCAACAACATTTAAATCTTTTAAATCATTTAAATCAGGTTCCTTGCACTAAGATGCCTGAAAACTGAGAGAACAGTATTTAGACAGTAGATGCAACACAAGACACTCCATTTATTTACTTCAGCAATATTTGGGGGACTGCAAGAAGGAAGGGGACAGACACTTTAGTGGGGTCCGTTGTGCCAGAACAAGGGGAAATGGTTTCAAACTAAAAGAGGGGAGATTTAGATTGAATTTAAAGGAAAATTTTTATTTAGTAAGGGTGGTGAGGCACTCTAACAGGCCACCCAGAGAGGTGGTGGATGTCCAGCCTTTGGAGACATTCAAGTTCAGGCTGAACAGGACCTGATGGAGCTGTAGGTGTCCCTGTTCATTGTGGGGGAGTTAGGTTAGATGGCCTCTACAGGTCCCTTTCAACTCAAACAATTTTATGATTTAAAATACAGAAAAATCTTATAGCACACCATCTACAAATTCACAAGACTAGCACAACTACCTACTTTAGCAGCTAGTCTCAAAGGAGAAAAGACTGTAGGTAGAGGGGTTGCTGGTGCTGAGGCCTCCAGAGCCTCACTATGCTGGGGGTTTGCCATAAGCCAAACACTCAAGGGCAATTGAAGCACAGCAGGTGCACAGTAAGAAGATTCACCTCACAAATTCAATCCTAACCCCATACAAAATGGAAATGAAGATGCAGCCTGCACACTCCTCCCGAAGGATACTTAAAGGACTGCTCATGTCTAACTCCAGAATTTCAATGAGGAAATGGGAACTCTTCCATAAGTCATAAATGTTAGTTAAGCCATCAACACGTGTATGCCTCAGATATGAAAACCACCCACTCTCTGCAGTGCTGCTTAACCCTGCCCAACAAATTCCACAGCCAAAAGCTTCTGAAAAGAGTGCAAGAGCTGAAAACTTGCCAGCAAACACTGGCTCTGAGAATCTGAAGGTAAATTTGCTGTGTAATTACCTGCCTTTTCCTTGAATTCTACCTCTAGAAAGCTGTTCTTGACACAAAAGGAAACGGCATTGTAATAAGGCTGCTGTTTACCTTAACTAGACCAAGCAAAATGAGGATACCTGCTAGGATGGGTGGACAGGCATGGGCACATGGCAACACACGAAGGATTCCAAAATCTGCAGAGAGCTGAACTACCTCAAGACTCACACCTGGTGCACCTCTGCTCCCAGTTACCCCCATACTGGAAAGAAACAAAATCCTTTGTACTTTTGTACTTGTCTCTTTTAGAGCAAGCAAGCAAAAAAAGAAAGAAAAGAAAAAACCCACAACACTCAATTCTGGTGAGCAAAGTTAGCTAGTTCAAGAAATCAAAAGACTCAACTTTCAAGAAAAAAAAAAAAAACAACAGAGTATTAACCTTGGGAGCCAAGTCTTTGTAACATTTCAAGCTTGCTGCCTCAAGCCCTCCATCACCTCTAAAAAACTTGCCCTGCATTCAGTGCAGGTATTTTGTTATCTCCAGTAGCAAAACAGTGAAGCTCATCAATTCAGTGCCTGGCTGAAGAAGTCAAGCAGTCAACTCTTGTTCTCTATCACAAATGGAAAGTCTTTTTTCCCTTTTACATTACAGGGCAGCAAGTTTTCACTGTTCTTTTTTTTTTTTTTACTAACTTGAAGCATTTGCAATAGTATCTACTCTTTTCTCTACAATCAATACTGAATAGCCTCTCTTGTGTACACAGTAACACATAGCACTACAGAACGTCACATACCCTTAAGCTTAGGAAGAATTTTATGGTATCAGACATTCAAGAAATCCACATGTAGCTATATAGCAAAGACTGCATTGCTATGTATTAATTCTTGTAATCTTAGTATTTGGCGTTCAGCCATTAGCTACTAATTTTCAGATAAGCATGCCTAAATACACATCTTAAAATGCTTCCCATTACTCTCACTTTTAAAAAATATATCTCGAAAGTGTTTACTTTGCTGCTGTCATTGGCATGCTGCATACAGGAAGGTCAGCATCACAGGTGAAAAAAGAGAAAGGGAAAGTTAACACACAGTCATAGATCAGCCAATACGCACTCTCACCCAGCACATTTCAGAAAATGAAACTTCAAGAGGACAAATGCAAAGCCCACTGGTCAGCAGGCTTTATAAGGAAAAGTCTGAGGCTAAATGTGAGGATACCATCACTAACTTAGGAGGTCTCTAAGATTCAGATGGGGGTGAGAGGATGGCCACAGTGGGTGCTCATACTTCCTTAAGCATCCAGCCCTGACTGCTGCCAGGGGCATGACACAAGGCCAAATGGATGCTTGGTGTCACACTGCTCCCTCTCCAGCTTCAGAGGAGATAACATTTTTTTACACTGCTTGCTCCTTAGGTGGTGAGGAGAGGCAAGAAAAAGAAATGGAAGAATACCCAGTGTTCAAGTAACTCTTCAAATTAGAAGAGAGGGAGCTCTTGGGGGCACCACATAGGAAAGAAAGGCAGGTAGAACTGACACAATGTTAAAGCAGCAAGAAAGGGAAAACAATTTCTGAGAGAAGCCCAGAGAGAAACCACTTGTTTCCTTCTCTGCTCCAGTCTCCTTGCAGAGCTGTCCTAGGGTTACACTGCTTGTAAGACCATCTACACACAAAATAAGGAGCTGTTTATTTGGGTGAAACTTAGACTTGTGAAATGATTCTGTAACTAACACTTATAATCAGCTTGCACTTAAACAGACAGCAGATTGCATGCACCCTAGGCATCCCAACATTTGCTATACTGAGAAGCACAGGCAGGACCCAGAGTAAATTTTACAACAGAAAAAAAGACTCCAAAGCCAAACTTCATTCCACCAGAAAGCACAGCAGCCATTTGCAGGCTCCTGAATCAGCACACACATACAGCATAAGAAGACAATGCAAGTTGCAAATAACCATTGCATCAGCAACAGCACATTTCAGCAAAGCCTTTGACACTCTCCCACAGCATTCTCCTAGAGAAGCTGGCAGCCCATGGCTTGGACAGGTACACTCTTTGCTGGGTAAGGAGCTGACTGGAGGGCTGAGCCCAGAGCGTGGTGGTGAATGGAGTTAAACCCAGTTGGCGACTGGTCACAGTGTTCCTGAAGGGTCCGTACTGAGGCCTGTCCTCTTCAATATCTTTATTGATGACCTGGTGCATTGAGTGCAAACTCAGTAAGTTTGCAAACAACATCAAGTTGGCTGGAAGTGTCAATCTGCCTGGGGGCAGTGAGGTCCTACAGAGGGATCTGGATTGCTGGGCTAAAGCCAACGGGACAAGGTTGAACAAGACCAAGTGCCAGGTCCTGCATATTGGCCACAACAACCTCAGGCAATGCTACAGGCTTGGGGCAGACTGGCTGGAAAATTGTGTACAGGAAACGGACCTGGGGATACTGGTCAATGCTCAGCTGAACATGAACCAGCAGTGTACCCAGGTGGCCAAGAAGGCCAAAGGCATTCTGTAAGAAAGACATCAAGGCCCTGGACTGTGTCAAGAGAAGGGTAACCAAGCTGGTGAGGGGTCTGGAGCACAGGGCTTATGAGGAGTGGCTGAGGGAGCTGGGATTTTTTAGCCTGGAGAAGAGGAGGCTCAGGGAAGACCTCATCACTCCCTAAAACTACCTGAAGGGAAGCTGTAGTGAGCTGGAGGTTGGCCTCTTCTCTCCTGTAACTAGTGACAGGATAAGAGGGAATGGCCTCAAGTTGCACCAGGGGAGATTCAGGCTGGATGTTAGGAAATACTGATCTGAGGAAAGCAGACAGGCACTGGAATTGACTGCCCAGAGAGGTGATGAAGTCACCAACCCTCGGGGTATTCAAGGAACATTTAGATGTTGTGTTGAGGAACACTGTTTAGTGAGAACTATTGGTGATAGGCAGACAGTTGGACAAGATGATCTTGGAGGTCTTTTCCAACCTTGGTGATTCTACAATTCTACATTGCAGGCTAAATCTTAGAAGTCTTACACCAGCCACTGTATTAACACAAGGGAATTATTTTAGCATTGACTGAAAAGAAATTATGCCTGGTGCAAGTGCAGCAGCTGTCTAACAGCACACAATACAGAACACCACGTGAACAGGACGTGGAAAATACACCAATTTAGAAATTTGAAAGTGTTAAAATTCATCAGGAAAGCTGCAGACTTGTCCACAGACACACTAAAATTAGCAGTCCACACTTCTGAACAGTGAGAAAAGATTCTCAGTAGCAACTCCTAAGTATCTTTGAGATTTTAGCTCATTTTAACTAAAATGCATCTCTCTGAACTCCACACACAGGGAGCGTTACTGCTCCTCAGAGGTACTTTTGATTAAGGCTCAGAAAGCAGCACCAAGAAACACTGCTGTCCAAAATGCAGAGCAAGTCCTGATCCCTTATTATAATTTGCCCTGGAATCCACGAGAATTCAAGGAGAACTGTTCATCCAGTCATAGCAGCAAAGATGGTATGAACTGACATATCTTTCAGAATGCAAATGCAGAATGCCGACTGATACAAGAAAATCAGAAGAAAAACAGAAATGTGAGATGCAGCTGCACAACACCAGCCTACACCTAAGATGTGTGCTTTTGTCGCTTAGGATGAAAGTGAACTGAAGTGAAAGCCTGTTCTCATGAGCATTAGCAAAATAGGATAAGCAAGAAATGGCACTGAATGCTGCGCAACATCAGGAAATATCCTATAGCAAAAGCCTGTTTGCTATTAGACAGCAATCAGAATTATTACTGCTGTAAGAAAACAACAAAGTTCTTCATAGGCACTCCTGCTGCTGGCTAATAGCTGCACAGAAGGTAAAGCATTTACAGAGCACTACACTTAACCACAAGACTTCCACCTCACCTCACTCCTTGAGTCCCCACTAAATTTTTCAGAAATAAGAACAAGTTTTTAAGAGATTAACGATCTGAAGAGCATTTCCCAGGAGCTTCAGCCAGTTAAAACACACAACATCAAATTAAGACATTTCAGAGAATCCAAGCAGAAGAGCACCAGCCATAATGCAATGCAACAGCAGCCTGTAAATGCCTCAACTGTTTGCAGTTTTATAGCCTAAGCCCTATGAAAATCAAAATGTAGGGTACAGAGCACGCTACAAGCTCAGGTTCTGCCTTTCCCCAGACAAAACACAGATTATTTCAAGATCTTTGTCCCTTTCACAAGGAATAAATAAGCCTCAGACAAGAGATTGCTACGAAGTCTTAAAGTACAGAAGTCCAGTCCATCCCTACGCTGAAAGGAAGCACTCTACTTTTATTGTACAAGGAGATCCACTTTACTAAAGAAAATAGGTGTTTAAAAAAAATAATCAGTTTAACACTTTCGTAATTATCTTCCCTGGGCAGCTTTAAAGTATTCAGATTTTTGTCAAGCCTTTTCACACTAACATACTTTGATCTTTTAGCAGGTCAACACAAGAAATTCACTTCCTATCCATCATCTATAGATGCTTAGTACAATCACTAAGATCTCCCAGAATTCTCTGAGATTCTATTGAAAAAAATCTCTCTACTGATGAAAAGAAACCATCTTTATTAATCCGCCTGGCAGATGCATTCTTCCCTTCTGATCATTATGGGAGTTTACAATTCTAATAAAGCTGTACTCACATCACATTATTCAGATTACAAAATCTTTGGGAAAATAGAGCTCTCGGGCACAGTCCTCTAAATCATCAAAAACACTTCTTACGCGTAGCTGATAAGCTCTTTAAGAAGGGTTGTGCACATAGTTGACTGCCAGGGAAGAGTCACAGGCATGGCCAGGCAACCAACTACCACTGAAAAAAAAAAATCACCTTGTAAGCAGAAATCAACTAAAATTATAATCAGTCTTTGCAGAAGTACGCCATAGTTGAACATTGTTGAAGTGCACGCACCAGAAATATCAAGGACAACCTAAGACCATGGGCAACGTCCGGACTTATGGGAAACATCCTGCAGGGAAGAGTTGAAATTGGGGCTCTTTAATTTCTGTCTGTAAAGAGTGTGAGTGGAAGGACAGACTTCCCCAGCCTGATTTCACAAGCTTCTGCTAAGCCTGGATGTCACTTAATTCAATGCTTGCCCATGTATTGTCCTTAAATACCAGCAATATAGAAACACAGAATTATCAAGGTTGGAAAAGACCTCCAAGATGACCTAGTACAACCAGCAGCCCATCCCCATCACATCCATTACCCATGTCCCTCAGTGCCACATCCACACCCATTCCAGCATCTGACCACTCTTTTAGATGAGAAGTGCTTCCTAACATCCAACCTGAGCTTTCCCTGGCACAACTTGAAGCCATTCCCTCTTGTCCTACCACTAGTTCAATCCCCCACCTTGCCACAACCTCCTCAGGCAGTTGTAGAGAGCAATAAGACCTCCTCTGAGCAATGAGAATGAACGATCCCAGTTCCCTCAGCCACTCCCCCTAAGAACTGTATTCCAGACCCCTCACAGCTTTGTTGCCCTTCTCTGGATATGCTCCAGGGCCTTGATAACTTTCTTGTAGTGAAATGACAGAGGAAAGAAAACACTAATTGGTTCCACTTGGTTTCTAGCTCGACATTAAAAAATAATAAAAACTTAGCATCTTTTAATTCTCAATTTGCTCAAGTACATGAAAAAATCTAGAAATGGACATTATTATTTTTCTATGACTATCACCATAAATGCAAAGAGTATTATGGCAACTATTTCATTTTAGAACTTTCTTGGTTTAAAACTCTAGTTTTGTTATTACTTCAAACTTGTGACAGGTTCAATGCAATGCATAATTCAGAACACATGTGACAGAAATCATAATCAGAATTATAACTTCAAGTCACAGAATAACTGTATAATCTGGTAGCAGTATATTTATGTAACCACAGTGGTCTAAGGCAATATTCCTTAGAGTTCTTTAGGCCAACTGATCCACTGGAAGAGATGTCATATCAGTCCTCATTTCAACAGAGATGCAGTGAGGAACATCTGTACGATTTCACTCTCTTGCAGAGCTAAACAACCCGGACAACCTGACAAAACCCTTGCCAGCATTCATACTTCTGATACTGCTGAGATGACTGTTTAGGTAGCAGTGGATTCAAATGGAGGAAAGAAAAGGCCGGCAAGAGATGACTTCATGTACAGAAATAGACTTTCTGAAAGAGGGCAAGAGAGAGATTCCACTCTCATAAAAACACCAGCAGTATCTATCAGCCGAGAAGCAGAATTCCCCCAGATGAGTTCTATTCAAATTTCTCAGCGGCCATTCACTGCACTTTATCTATTTCAATACATAGCACACACATCATCTTTTCCAATAAGAAGGAGGAAAAGCTTTGGTCCAGGCAGGCCAGCTGGGAGATGCTTTCAGGCTCATGAACCAGAGACACGGATCCCTCCACAAGTCCCCACAAACGCCCATAGTACGCTGAATGTAGGAACCTGCCCTCTCCACAGGATGCAAAGGCTGAATAAAAGCATGGGGGAGCCATACTTGTTCCATTTTGTACATCTTTAGAAAGCACATGTCCACGTCCAAAACAACTAAGTTTAATTCAACAGAATATGTTGTAACAGGCTCAGCTAAATTGGCTCATGCTCAGCAGGATCTACCTCCATGCAGCATTGCCTCTGAAGTACTACAGACCTCTGTTTTAAGTAGTGTAAGGGTAAATGTAACACTCAGAAGTGAATTACTACAGAGGCAGTACATGAAACCACTTGAGAGGGATTTAGGGATCCTGCTAAACAGATTATCAGGTCACTTTTCTATCATAACCTAACGGCATACATCCAAAACTCCAAGGAGGTCTTAAAGGTAGGGGTATTAATTACAGCACGTTAAAAATCACCTTGGCTGTACATATATAAATAATGAATTGGCAACTGTTTTCAATATTTCTAAGGCATGTAAAAACAACCATTTATGGAGAGGTGCAGAGGGAAATAGTGATGTTAAATAGTAATGAGAAGCACTCAAGTACCTTTAAAGGTTAAAGTTCTTTGCTTACCCACGCAAACAGAACAGGCAAGAGCAGGACAAACTTCCTCTCAACAACCTCCACATGAAAGTGCCAGGCATAGCCAAGATACATCCAGTTGTTCTGCATTGGAAATCAGGTACTGGGCTCATGCAGCCAATGGTCAAGGAGCAAACTTGTTGACTACTCTGTCAGCCAGGACATGTCTCCATTTCTCTCAGGCCAGACTATATACACTCACTCAGAAGTAGAGCAAAACCAATAATTCATTTCACATAGGCATAGCAAGGCCAATCTGTAGGCCAGACTCAGCATGCTCAGAAGCAGAAAGTTCTACCTTCACATTACCAAACTCCCTTCAATTAGCTGTCGTCCACCACTCCTTAACACCATGAGGTCTTGTATCTTTGTCCTCTGATAATCTGCACAAGGCTTCAAGCCCCAGTCTGGTTCATCATATTATCCCAGTCAACATGACACTTTGACACCTGAGTAGGAAGAAAGAATAACCTACAAACAAGTCCTCCCAACAAGCCTTCAATACCTTTAATACACAAAGGTCCTAAAGAAAGGGTCCTAAGGTGGTCCAGCATGTCTCACTTCTAGGCCTTCTACAAGTACATATCCCTACTTTCACTCTGAGCAAAGTGTCTCTCAGCTACAGGCAGGAAGAAAAAATCTCTCTATATATGCTAACCAGAAACCAACTCCTCACACTCAGGGGGTCAGCAGAAAAATCTTTTAAATGACCTTTAACAGCTACTTAGCAAGTAGCTTTGGCTCATCTCAGTTGATCCCTGTAGGTTTACTGGGAAGACAAGGTCTGGAACAGGCATGCTCTCTGTGCCTTCCAGTGCTGAGCAGGAGCGAAGATACCAGCTGAAGTCTCATTTGTTCTGCTATTTTGGAA
The DNA here is from genome assembly GCF_038088225.1 of Cyrtonyx montezumae. Classification (NCBI taxonomy): domain Eukaryota; kingdom Metazoa; phylum Chordata; class Aves; order Galliformes; family Odontophoridae; genus Cyrtonyx; species Cyrtonyx montezumae. Next base: position 72,234,944 of record NW_027072034.1, read on the forward strand.
GGGCAACCCCACCCAGCAACCCTATTAGCAGCACTGCAGCCTCCCCCATCAGTCGTCCCTTTCAAACTCCAAAGGCAGACACCACAATCAATTCAGACACCACAGCATGCCCTGCAGCCAGCGACACACATCCCGCTTCAGTCCTTGTTTTAAACTCTGCAGGAGTCCACAATTAGATATTCCATTTACCTGACAGTGGTGAGCAGAAAACTTTACTCAGAAAACTCAGATATTTCAAGATTTATTTGCAGAGCTTCAAGAAACTTGTGGTTTCTACCAAGGCTGCTTTCTGGTGATAGCTCCCCCAACACCACTGCCCCCCACACACATACCTTTAACTCATTCATAACAACAGCCATGATTCCGTGCCCTACGACTCCTGTTATTTTATTTTCTTTCTTTCTTCTTTTTAAATAATAAACCTCCTAAACCTAGGGTGGTATGGCGAGTTGTTCTACAGCTATTGACAGGTGCCTATCAATACAGCTGCCAGCATCCAGAGCTTAGTCAATAGCTTTAATGTCCTTTCACCACTGCTTTAGGACAGAACCATAGGGCTGAGGGTTACCTTGCCACCTGCCATCCCCAGACAATGAACGATTTTATCTCTGATAAGCTGTCACACTATTTACTCCCTCCCTAATGGAAGCCTGCTCCAGGCACTTCAGCTCTCTAAACCAAGATGTACATACTGCAAGCCTCATCTAGAACTAAACTGGGAGATCAAAAGGAAACAAAAGGTTGATGCAATAGATTTATTACTCTGCATTAATTTAAATGTCCATATGAACTGAATATAAACAAGCATACATACATAAGCAAGCATACAGTAGAAATGCCCTTTTACATAGACATAAATTTCATTCACCTCCCAAAACAAAGGATGCCACTGGGCTTCACCAGGCTTCTGAAAATTCTAACATTTCCATGATTGCACAGGGAAGCTGTGGGTGCCCCATCCCTGGAGGGGCTCAAGGCCAGGCTGGATGGGCCCTGGGCAGCCTGAGCTGGTGAGGGGCAGCCCTGCCCATGACAGGGGGTTGGGGCTGTGTGGGCTTTAAGTCCCTTCCAACCCAAACCATCCTGTGATTTGGGTAAAGGTAGAGGTTGTAATATCGGGTGCATATCACGGGTGGTGCTCTGAAAGCACAAAATACTTTGTGAGTATGGCAAAAGCCAGAGGAAGACACATCACCTGCCCCACCATCTAGCAGCCTAAGTAAGATAAGAGCACAAAAGGGAAAGAACAACACCTCACTGCTAATTCCGCCAGTTCCCACTGACAAATAATTGCCTATTTTCCACCTAGGTATTACTCACTGTATTTAGGCACAAACACATGGAAGAACTAGCGTGGCACATGTTACTGGAGAAAAAATAGTACTGAATCTTACACAATTACTCACGAGTTATACGAATTCTGTGTTTTTCTCTAGATGATTATAGTTGGTACCCTGAAAATTTAGGAAGTATCCTGTATTAGCTCAGCATCTGCTTCATATTTAGAAGCTATTCTTTGCAAACACAGAGGTCACGCTGCTTTTAAAGCGGCTACTGCCAGTTCTCTTTTGCATTGAAGATTTAATAGCAAATTCCACTGCCATAGGATTCACTGCGTAATAATGAAGGGTAGTGTGTCAATAGATGAAACTGAACACATCAATAAGAAGCTGGCAGAGGTCCCTATGGATGCCTCTCTCGCAACAATCATTTTAATGCGTGTAGGAGAACAATGCTGTTAGAGCTGCTCAAAGATTCCCCACAGCCACACTGTATCAAAGCCTGAAATACAATGCTAAATTCTCTGCAGTTGGAGCTAACAGTGGAACATGCACAGAAACAAAGTCATTTACACTGGCAATTATTCTTCTGAAGGCCAACAAGCCCAAGAAGAATGAGTTTTTGTCAGGACCAGCTTCTTGCTAGCCAACACCACCCCAGTCATAGTCCCACCAAACTCCTTTTAATGGCTACCCATACGGCAAGAAAGGAGCAACTCTGAAAGCATGAATGCATGCAAACTGCAGACACGAAGCAAACATGAAGCAGCATAGCTAAACCACATCTTTAGGGAAGTCAGCAGAAAGGCAAGCCCAGACAAATCAAGCCTATTAAACAGGAAGAGTAGGGTAAGTTCTCCAGTTTTTTGGGGAGCAGCAGCAGGAGATGTTTTACAGCCAGCATGAAACGAAAGATAAAGAGGGACACCTGGAGAAAAGCCTGAGAGAAGAGCTGAAGCAGAGAACAGAAGTTGCAAACTGCACATAAAGTTTACATTGATTTTTCGAAAAGCCACGTATAAGAAAGATGATATACACTTTGTCTGTGAAGCAGCAGGCTCTTACAAGCAGATACAACCAGTGATCCACACAGACAAGCACACCGTTTCAATACTAGCCAGTTTGGAGAAGGCATTTAAAAAAAAAAAAAAAACACCTTCTCTACACATTTACAGAACTCTGAAATTGGAATAAAAAGGCAGCTTCCACCTCCCCACTGCTAATTCCAGCCATAATCCTTTGACACCTTAAAAGCAATGACAGAGTGCTTTCTCGAGGGGCATGAGACTAATTCCCTACTGAGCTTTTAGAAACTGACGCTTTTCCAAGTCTTATAATGTGGCCAAATTTGGGCATTTTTCACAAGTACAGCAAAAGCCACGTTCTCGATGCACAGTTAACTCCAGCCAAATTTCCAACCCTCACTTGAAAGCACGGAGGTGCTACAACTTCTCAGCTTAGCAGCTGCAATGTTATTATTTGTTGGAGACCAGAGAGGGAGAATTGGCCCTGCTTCTCTCTGCCTTCCCCACTTCCAAAAAGGAAAGGTTGGAAACAATTGAGCTCTTTTTATTATTATTTGTTTGTCTTCTAGGGATGGAAAAAAAAATAACCAACAAAAAAAAAAAAAGAGGTCAATTTAGGGTAGACACACAGCCCTGAAAATTTCAGCCTGAAGTCTTGCAGGATACTAAACAATTTAAGAGATGTCCCTCATAACGCAAAGTGCCAAGCAGACACACTACAGGCATTGCTGGCAGCCCTGCCTATCAGCAGCTGTGACAGCTTGCCTGTGAGCTCCAGTCTTTAATTAGTTCTCATTCCTGAAGTTCACAAGTCAATTAATTCCAAAAACCATCCTCAGATCCTTTTTTTAAAGGAGTAAAACATTGTCCAGGATTCAGTATCTTAATAACTTACTTATTCTTCCCATAGCTCAGCTAACAATTCAGTTCTTTTACAGCATCCATGCAAATGCCATCTGGCCATAGAGATTATCACAAATTAGCTATTTCAGCTTACTTCAGCTCTTCTTTGCATTTCTGCAGTGCTATTTTGTCACCACTATATACAGAGAAAATAGTTCTCCAGACTGCTCCTTCAGAGCCAGTCACATAAGACTTCTCCCACAGCTTGCCTCACCTACAGTAGCAGGCAGAAGCCCTACTGCAACATTTCAACAAGCTTCACTCAGTCTCAGGACAAACTTACTGGTATTCCTATACAGATGCATAACATTAGAAGACTCAAGCAAGGTGCTTAGCAATGCTGGTTTGTTACAGCAGAAAATACCAACCACCAAACATACCTGCTTACATGACAGCCTCTACCTTTCTTCTTCAATTCAGGTTGGGGGTACTTTCTTGATCCAAGGGATGGAACCCCTCCCCCTACAAGGACTGGCTGAGAGAGCTGGGGCCATTCAGCCCCAAGAAGGGAAGGCTTTGGGGAGAACTGAGAGTGGCCTTTCAGTGCTTAGAGAGGACTGTAAGAAGGAAGGGGGCAGACTCTTCAGCAGAGTCTGAAGTGACAGGATGAGGGGAAATGTTTTCAAACTGAAAGAGGGAGATTTAAACTGGATTTAAAGGAAAAGTTGCTTTCTGGAACAAGCTGCCCAGAGAGATGGTGGATGCCTCATCCGTGGAGACATGGGCTGGATGGGACTCTGAGCACCTGATGGAGCTGTAGGTGCCCTTGTTCATTGCAAGGGAGTTGGACTGGATGATTTTTAAAGACCCAACTCAAACCATTTGGTGATTCCATGATTCTTCAGGTTAGGAACAAAGGCCATGGAGGATATGTCTCATTATTCCTGGTCAGAGATTGAAAAGCAGTACCACTAGACAATGCTATTTTATTAGAGAGATCTACACAATAGGCTTCATCACTTACTATCACTTAGCCTCTAAAGAAGCAGGATCTCCAGTAGGGCAGGCCTGGGAGGCTACTACAGCATCTCCAGAAGTCAAAAGCAAAGCATTAAAAAGATGTATTTCCATTGTAACAGATAACCTCACTTTACAGTCCATCTACTGTCCTTTCTTCCAGACTTAAGAGACCCTGACAGACACTATCATAACCCTTACTTTAACCCAGTTCTTATTACTAATGTTTTGCTCAAGCTCTTTCCAAATTAACTTCCAAGTGACTGATTTCTTTCTGTATCAGGAATAGTTCACATTTTCAGATAATGTGTCTATTCCTCTGCCTCCTAAAACACAGAACTTCACACAAAAATGCATTGATGAAAGGCATCTTAAAACAGACAACTGAAATGTTCACTTTCTAAAAGTACCTTATTGAGATATGTAACTGCTTCTCCATTAAGAAAATATATAGATCTGTTTTGCAGTTACATATTTGAAAAGGATTATGGAGACCAGAAAACAACCACTAAGAAACAACAACACAAAACCAATTTAACCCATCGGCTTTTTAGATGCAAAAGCTGTAATCTCAAACATCCCTGAGCATTTGTTTATGCAGATAGATGGATGGGTATGTATTATTTTTTACACACATTCTCCTCTAATCAAGCATGCGGTTGCATTTATAAATGACCCCTACTGCTTACTTCAAATCTTGTCGAGGCAGGCTTATATCTCGATTCGGGGATTAGAGCCAAATACAACAGAGGCTACCTAAAGAGAACAAGCTGTTGCTGTGTCAAAACATAGCAATCGAGAAATCTGGAGAACACAGATGAAGTATCTCAGAAAAAGCACCTGTGCTCCCTGAGAAGTAGTCACAGACCTGGATAGGTACGTGAGAGTCAGAAAAAAAGGTGACTATGCAACCATTTGCTAACTTTTACTCAAGAGGGAAAGATAAATACATTTCTTCTATCGCTCTTGCTTTGACTCCAGCATCTTCGCACAGCCTGTTCTGCTTTGCTGAGGATTTTGCAAGGCCTTCTCCTAGGCCTTTAGCCCAGGATCTACCATCTCTTTACCCATGCTGGCACTGACAAACAACAAAGGTGCTGCATCCAGGAGAAAGGCTGAGAAAACATTTGCCACAGCTGGATACTTCAGCAATTTGCTGCACTATTTTGTAAAAATCTGAATGAAGCAATCAAGTCTAAGTACACACAAGGGATCATAGCATCATTACGGTTCAAAAGACCACTGAGGTCACCCAGTGCAACCACCAACCCACCATGCCCACTAACCACGTCCCTCAGTGCCACATCTAAACAGTTCTCAAACACCTCCAGCAACAGTGACTGCAGCACCTCCGTGGGCAGCCCATGCCAACGAACTATTCCATACCTCAACTCCTTCCTGCCACCTTGTTGATGCATTTCTGTATAAGCACTTGGAGCACGTCGGTTAAAAGAAAGAGACAACTCTCCTCTCTTTTGAGGAGCTGATAGAAAACATACGCTGGCAGCAGGACTCCTCTCTGCACAGTGAGAGGAAGAGCAGCTCCCCAGCTCCTCACACACCCATCTCAGAGCAGCTGGAGCACTTCACAGAGCTACCAAGTACCTATAGCAGCAGATACCCACGCAGCAAATACACACTGAGAAGTTCAGAGAAATACCGTTCCCTTTCTGTTTCGAAACAGCGCTACGGGAGTTCTCCCCGGTCTGTCACTGCTTTTCCCAGCCGGCCGGGTGCCCGCGCTGTGAGAAGCGCCGAGATGGGCATCCCCAGCCACCAGCAGAAGGCACAGTGCGGAGGGCTGCGCTCCCCCACGCCGCCAGCCCGGCCCGGCTGCAGCCCGGCGTTGTGCCCCACAGCGCTGCCCGCGGAGGATCCCGCAGCCCGGCCGCGGGGAGAGCGCGCTCTGGCAGCCGTAGAAAAGAATTAGTCATCGCGATGTCAAAAGTACGAGCACCAACTAAGTCAGCAAAATAATGCTCCGCTCGAAGAAAAGCGTCGCTGGGCGGGGTGCGGGGGTACGCCGTTTACATCTGGCTCCCTCCGAGCCGAGCCCGGCGGGGCTCCCGCTCGCTGCCCGCCAGGCACGGCTCTCACCTGGGCACCTCCCCGCTCCACTCGCCTCACCCCCGGCAACGGGTGCCGCAGCCCGACGCCGCCTCGCGAAGCAAAACATCGCAATTCCGATAAAAAGAAACGCACCGCCACCCCGCTGCCGTGCCGCTCCCGCCCCGAGGATCCCTTAGCTTCACTCCCCGCGAGCAGCCCGCGTTCCCGCACGCCGAACCCCCCGGAGCCCCTCCGAAACTTCTCCAGCCGCGGCGTGCGGGCAGCTCCGGCCGACAACGCCCGCGGGCGGCCCGGGCCGGGCGGCAGTCTCCCACCGAAGGATCGCACAGCCCGGCGGCACAGCCCGGCCCCACAACCCTCTCCCCGCCGGGCCCGCCCTGCCCTCCCCGCTACCTGCGGCCGAGCACAGCCCTGCCCCGGTCCCCTCCCGCCGGCCCCGCGCTCACCGAGCAGCAGCAGGAGCAGCAGGCAGGGCACCTTCTCCCCGCGCTGCCCCATGCCGGCGAGTGCCTCTCTCTTCGCGAGGCGGATGGCGGCCGCCGCACACGCTCTGCTCCGCTCTCGTCCCGGGGACCGGCGGCCGTTCGCCTCCCGCTGCCCTGCGAGCGCTCGGAGCCGCCCGCCCGCCCCGACCGGCCGCGCCGCGCCGCGCCGCGCAGCCAACCACAGAGACAAACTTTCCCCAGCGCCCGCCCTCGCGCGCCCCCGCCCGCAGGTAGCGGGGGAGGTGCGGGTCCGGCCCGGCCCCCGCCGCCGAGAAGGGAGGGGTGAAGCGGAGCCGTCCGCCCGCATGGAGCTGGGGTGCGCGAGGGGACGCCGTTACCCTTCTCCCCGCACACGTGGCCGGGAAAGGCCGCTTCAGCCCCGTCGGCCGTGTTAAACATGAGTGCTCCCGCCCCGTGCGTTTCCGGCTCCCTGCGGGCCCGCGTGGCGGAGCCAGGTCTGTTTCATGTATTGCACCGCTTGGGACGGCTCTGTGTCCGGCCTTGAGCCGCTCGGCCCTCTGCCCCCACTAGAGCGTGGCTACCGCGGGGCCTGGAGCTGGGCTGGGTGCTCCCGGCAGCAGGAAGTATGTGCTGCGTGTGTACCTGCGGATGCTTATCAGGCTGCGTTGTAGGTTGGACTTTGACATTCATTTGCTGTGTGCTTTACAGTAAGGAGGGCGTTGCCTGATAGGAATGAGACAGAACCCTCCTCGGATGGGCTGAGAGAACTTTCACCCTCCAGCTGCAGTTGCTTGACCTCGGTTCCAGGCGAGATGTATGTGCAACATACAGCTCTGTCCCACCGAAGTCTTCAGAACGGGGCTGCAGCTGCCAGCAGGATGCCTAAACCAAACAGGGCTGCCTTCATCTGTGTTTATAATGCCCCTATGCCCACTTGTTCATGCCACCTGCTTCTATCACTGCCACCATTCGAACACATTTCTTCTGAATTTCTTCACTGAAAAACATCCCCTCTGTAATCCACGTCCCTTGTGTCAAATTCAGAAAGCAGAGATCTCTCCCTTTTACCCATCCACTTTCATCATGCTGTTTGAACTACTGATCCTTCATCAAACTCTAGTCCAAATATCTCCCCCTGTGCTCCTTCAACCTGGCAGCAGCAACGCAGGCTGGTATGTATGGATGTGGCTCATTGCATGCACAAGTGTGCTGCTGACAGAAGCTCCGTGCTCCCAGCCTGGCCCCCACTCACCGTGTTCATCTGCTGGGTTAGGGTTGCTGATGAGGACCTGCATTACAGGGCTGAATGGCTAGAGCAGCAGATTTCTGCAAGAAGTGGCCTTGGTGATTTCCACTGTGTCATAGGAAAGCCTTTCCTTCTGGTCGTCCCATTTGAAATTCATTGTAAGCACCAGATGCAGATATCTGCTTCATTGTTGCCTTAGAATATTACTGGCACTGGTGAAAAGGTAAATTCCTGCTCTCCTGAGCTGTGGTGTGGTGTTCTCAACAAGTGACAGCCCCCATTTTTTAGTAGAAACCCTTTCCTTACCATAAAGATCTGAAAACAGAAGGGGCGACTGTAGCCCCTTAATCTGACCTGTACACATGAGCCACAGCGCTTTTCTCAGCAGTTTGATCAAAGCAGGTTTGTTTGAGAGACAGCACATCTCATCTTAAAGGCTCCAAGGAATGGCAAGTGCCTTACACCAGCTACTAATTTGTTCCAGTGTTTAATTATTCTTGCTGCTAGAAAATTGCTTCTTTCAAGGTTGAAATTATCTAACTTCGACTTCGAGACGTCAGGACCGGTTACACCTTTGTCTACTATCCTGTGCACCTATCACTTCTCCCTGCTGCACTGAATAGGTTTTGTTTGAAGCCTTGCATTGTATGATTCAGTTTTCAGCCCCTGCAGCATTTTGTGGATTCTCCCATATTTCCAAGTGCTTGTTGACACACAGGCACTGACCCTGGATACAATATCATTGTGGTCTGTACACGTGCTGCACACAGAAGGAAAATCATTTCTCTGTCATTGTTTGGTTTCCCTCTTCTCACGCATCCAAAAATGAAATTAGGTCATTAACTGCTACACTACACGAAAAGCACATGGAGCTCATCCCCAGGCCTCTTCCTGCACCTCCGTTTTCCAAGACATCTTTATCAGGCCAGGTGTCACTGATGTTCTTCCTTTCTCACTATACGATCTTGCAGCATGGAGTGTTAAAGAATATTAGGCAACTTAGGCAGATGTTTGAGATCCCCCATTCAATTTGAGAACTATTTCTCTGAGGCTGATGAATCTGTGATGCAGAGGCCAGAAAGAAGAATTCTGGAGCTGACCACAGCATCAGTCTACCTTCTCCTTCAAAGCTGGCTTTCTTCCTTTTTTGCGTGTCCTACTTTCAAATGGATTGTTGCATGTATGTGATTATGTCATTTTTTCCCCTTGCCAATTCCATTTTGTATAGTTCAGCTATGGGAGCCAGACTGAGTTGAAAGCTTTCTCCGAGCGTAAAGTCGAGACAAATATCTTCTTCTGTTTTTGTGCTCTCCCCATGTTTATTTATGACATGCAGAGTAAATATGTGGTCAGTTGTTTGCATCCAGTTTGACTTTCAGCATTTAGCATTGCTGTTGTTGCGTAGATACCACATATATTTCACTTACTGATGACACTGCAGGAACGTTTGCCTACATTTCTTCATACCTAGATTGCTGCATAATGCATGGGCTGAAGGCGTCTCTCATTTTGGGGTAACTAGATTAGCCAGCAGACTCTCAGGGAAGGATCACAATTGGAGGGCTATATGAAACAATATGCACACGTATGTGCATAAACATGAGCACACTGATCCTCAAGAAAGCCACCTGCAAACCCTCCCTGCTAGCACCACTCCTCCTGCACATACATACCAGGCTTTGCAAAGCCTCCCTGTCGAGGAACATGGATGCGTTCTTCACCTTGTTCCTGAGCAGCAGAGGTGAGATGAGCGCCCACAGGGAATGTGGGGTGCAAGGCATGTGGCATTCAGGAAACCCATGCATCTCTGAGAAAAGAAGGGCCTGCCCAGACAAGGCCCAGCACCCTGCCCAGGGCAGGGGCTGCAGAAGTGCTGCTTCTGTGCTGATTGCTGGCTGCAAGCCCTAAGCAGTGGAGAAATCCTGTGGTCCCATTGCCTGAGGGCTGTTGAGTGGCAGCCATAAGCTCTCCACAACAAAGAGAGGGCAAGGCAGGACGATAGGGCCGTGCTCGGCTGCTCTGCCAGCAGTACACATACACTGAGGGCAGGAAGGAGACTTTCAGCCACTTCCAAGCTGCTTACCTGACAGCCCCAGGGAAAGGAAGCCGCAGTGTAAAGACTGTCTTCCATGTGGATGTGCCACCTTGTGTTGTGACTCTTCATTAAAAGATCCTTTCCTTGTGAGCTAGGAACAATATCTCGTGTGCTGGCCAAACTCTGTGTCTCTTGATTTCATTCTCTCAACGTTTGCCTGAGATTTTGGAGCGGGCACAATACTCATCCTCAACCCTCATTAAATCTCGCCTTACTCTACAAACTAGCTGGCATGTTCCACCCAGGAGGCTGTGGCTGATGTTAGCCTGGCAGCCTCTGAGCTGCATGGTCAGGTTGGTGGAATGCTCCTGAGCGTACCTGGACAGAAAATATATGCCCCTTGTCATTTCTTTCTTGGTAGCTGAACAGAAATATGGGCTATAGTAGAGTGCTCTCAAAGAACTGTGAAAAACTCAGCTTACCCGTTATGTATTATGCATTAAAACCTGTGTCTATTGAGCTGTCCAAGATAAAGTCCTACTGGCATTTGATCAAAAGAGCAGGAAATTACCTTGATTTGTCCTGGCTAGAGCTGACTGCCTCATGTAAAAAGTACTTGTGAATTAATTATTTGCAGATTGATGGGAAAAAAATAAGTAATTTATTTGATGAATATTGTTCAGCTGGCTATTGAGGTAACCAAGTCATGAGGAGAAAATAAAAATTAAAAAAAAGAGTGATTTATTTGAAAATCTAGTAGAAATTTGGCAGGAGAAAACAATCAAACGATCTATTTGCCACTACCACTTAAGTGCCAGTAGACCCAGATAGTATTCATGCACTAGTGAAGTGCAATAAGCCATGGCCCTAAGAAAGGTATTGAAATATGAATTCAAGTCTTCAAATCTATGCTGTTCTTAAATAGAGATTCTCCTCAACCAGTGCCCGAAAGATACCTATTAGAGAGCACAGGATAGATTTTACATTTGCAGCTATTTATTCTTATTTGTTACAGAGACATTCTGGAAACTCTCTTGCCTGATAAAAAGTGATGAAAATTGAGTACCTTTTACTTCTGTCCTGCTTCCCTTCAGTAGATCTCTAAGCACTTTACAAATTTCAATGGGTTTAATGTTACAGCTGTTCTGTGAGGCAGGAAGGCATAATGAAACCCAGGAAGAGTGGGAAGCACGCACACCGCTTGCTACAGGTTCCTTTACATCATAAACCCTCGCACTTCATGAGCATTTTTAGAGTAGACTCCTTTCAGCGGAGCACATCATTTAAGGACTGACTACACTTTTCAAATCTGGCTGCCTGAAGTTTGGTTCTTAACTCTGTACTTAAGCACCCATAAACAGCTGCTTTATATTACATGCTGAGCTCTTGTTGAACTGAATGGAATTTTAAAGCACTAAACACACGAGGAGAAAAAAAAAAAAATAAACCCATGTATCATGGTATTTCAGCACATATATGGAGGTTTAGCAGCATGACCTTAGAAGCTTGCCTGCAGAAACATTTATGGTGGTCTACAGGTTGCAGCCATGATAACTGGGAAGCAGGTAGGTTGCAGAGACCTGCAAGAGGCTTGCACACCTTGTCTCCGATGTCACACAAACAAACCACACACTGAAAGTTGTCCAGCATGCTGGGCAGTAAGGAAGATATCTCCCTGCTTCATGCCTCACTTGTATGCCTCCAGCAACAGGGCTGCAGTCCCTCCCTTGCTTCTTGCTTGAAACTGTGTCTGTATCTCATACACGGAGCCGTATTCCAAAGCACTGTATGGCTATTAGAGATCTGGCTTTGTGGCAGCTCTGCCATGGCATGCACAGCAGGGATAAAACCAACACCCTGCTCAAACTGTTGAACATTTTCTTGTCAAATTCAGTGCAAGGAGAACTTGATCTCCAGTACCAAATGGAGATCACCAATCAATGAATTTTTGAAGAGAAGCCGCATGCTGAGGTGGTGTGGTACTAAATTATCCCCTAAATCATGCCATCTGAATTCCTGCAGGAGTGAGTAATTAAAGAAACAACCTAAATGATACATGTTTTTATGTAACGATGACTGAACATCAAATTAAGGATCTGCTGATCAGCTTAAACAGAAATAAACTGCAGAAGAAGAAATAAATATTTGGATGGTTGCTGTTGATCATTGGTGGCAGTTTAAATTCCAGATTTACTCAGCATGATTTTTGTTCTCTTTCCCGCTGGCATGACTCCTCTCTTGAAATAGGAAAAATCAAAAAGAGTCAATTGTGCTTTCAGGTTTTCTCCATTTATGTGTTGTGACTGCAAAAATCATAGGGGAGGATATTGCTCTTTTTTAAAGGAATAGTTTTCATTACCAACAGAGAAAGAAAACAATAGAAGCATTTCTGTTGGTATTTGTTTGTTTTTAGATGGATTCTCCTAGGCAAAATTGATGTCGGGAGGGCGGTTGAGTCTCTGCTTATTACACAGGCAGGTACAATTCTCATCCTTTTCCACATTCACTCTCTCAATGGAGTCCAGCTACACTCCATTTTGGGAACTTGCCTTGTTTTTATCCTGAGGTCAGTCTGAGCTCAGCCGTTCTTTGTGTTTTCTACCTGTGGGACTACTTTCTTTCCACATCAGAAAGAGGCTCAAATCCCTTTCTAACCTTGGCTGCAATGAGCAGGGCATCCATGTGATGAGGCTGCATCAGGTTAAAAGAGAAGTAGCAGCAGCAGCAGCATTTTTCTCTGGTAGGTCCCAGAGCCTTATGTATCATTGCAAGGTGCACACCCCAATCTTTACTTCAGGCTTTTCCAAGGCATGGAAATTACAGAAACAAGAAGCCAGGGGGCCTCTGCCTATGCTAAACTAAAATGCTGCAGATAATATACACTGAGCCAACACCTATTATCCTGAGTTGATTTAAAATAAACTGTAATCCAGGGATGAGAAATGAGCACCACAGGATGAGGCCCCCTGAAATCCTTCTCATGCAGCAAGACAGTGCTGTTGTGCTGAACTACGAAAGAAGAAACACTCTGTCTCTTTGAGAGGGCTTCTAATTTCTTGAGCAGCATGGCTAAAAGAATCTTCTCGAGTGCACTTACATTAACAGGAGTTAATTGGAAGATTAGGCTGGGGCTGGTGTTTATGACCCTTTTATAAAATCTGGGCACCACTCTTTAGTAACAAGAGTCTGGAAGCAGGGAAGCATAGTGTTAGCCGGCACAGTTGCTGTGCTCCAAGATTCTCTTCTCGAAGTAACCAGCAGCCTGCTCTGGGGCTACTCCTGGCCTCTGGTGGGATGGGAGAAGATTATATGGGCCAGAAACAACTGATGTGTGTGTTGTTCAGGTTCATTTTTAACTTGCAGGGCCGAACAAAGAGGTTGGAGTTGCAAAATAACATGCAAAATAAAACCAATATAAAAGTTCAGTGACAACTAGCGAGCTTTCAACAGAGTTCCAGAAACAGACAGCTTGATGCACAAATAATAAAGGACAGCAAAGAAACCTGTGTTCTTATTTTATTTCCAGTCCTTCTGGCATCCCAAAATTCCAGCTTCTCCTGCTTACTGGCATGTGTTCTCTTCTTTCCTCTGTTTTGTTTCCACTTTGGATGACTGGCTAACTAGCTATTGAGCCAGCAGAGGGAAAAAAGGGGTCAAAAACTGCAGATGTCTCAGTGTTTGTGCCCAGGGGACATCAGATAACAAGCTGTTACAGTCTGCTTGCAAATCCACTGGTTGGCTTGTTATTCTTGAGTGCCCGCATAAGGCCTCATTGATTCTAGTCTGGCATCATTCTCTTGACTCTGCACTGCTTTGGGGGTGTCTGCAGCACAAAAGCCTCATCAGCTCATCCAGCACTCCTGTGAGTCTTGGGGAACGTTTCAGGAGGGTTCTCAGGTGCTATCTTCTCAGAGAAAACATGAGATGTGCCATTAGCAGCTGGATTCTGCATGCTGCTGGGATGCTGCACCATACATGCATGCCTTTGCAAAACCTACATCCTGCAGAAAGTGCTCTCACACTGGCAATGCAGGGAATGCATCTGATCACATGGTTCACCAGGATGGCCAAAAAAGCCCACTTATGGCAAGGTAAACTACAGCACAAAGTCTCCCTGCCTACTCTGTGACCACAGGGATTGCAAGCAAGGAAGAACATTCAGATTCAGATCACAATATATATGGAGTCGCACTAATTTAGACCCAAGAGACTTCAGGAGAGGGCAGAATTTGGCTCACTGTGAGAAGGCAGTGTCTGCATATAAAATCACTGACAAATGTCCAATAAGGACACGTATACCGTGTCACCCAAAATACGCTTCCCTGACCGGGGAATAGCTTCTATTCATGAACTGCATGGCTTAGAGCAGAATGAGGAGGTTCAGTAAAAGCAGCATGAAAAATGCTATTAACATGGTTTTAAAGAGCCCTTTAGACCCAGCCTTTGTGCAGATGGGTTAGCACAACTGGGCAGGGCAGGACCATGCAGCGTCTCCAGTTCTTCTTGTGCCTCTGTGGAAATCAGTTCCACTCAGCTGCAGGACAGCAGAGTGCCTTGTATCCCCTGCCACACAGATGTCCCACTGCTCATCGCCCACCATGCAGCAGTGATGCTGTGGAGCCTTGTCCACTGTGAGCAAGGCAAGCCAAGCGCTAGTGGCGCTTCTGCCCGTGGGGAGGGCTGGGAGTAGAGAGGTCTTGAAAAGTGAGGAAGGAGCAGCGCAAAAGGAAGCATCACAGAATTTCCAGCCTGTCACAGAGGATCAGGGAGGCTGGGTAGCCTTGGAGACAGAAATTGAAGGTGTGTTATGGGGATTTACATGCTGGTTTTGGAAGCCCTGTTTCAGTTTAAGATGATTAGCAGTATCTGTGAAAGCCTGCAGGAAACTGTCTCCTATAACTTTATAAAAGCATGAGACAAGGCATAGCCCTCTTCTTTGAGCAGGAATTCCCTAGCCAGTGGCTGAAGAAATGTGTTGCTTTTCTCCTCGCTGAGAGTAGGCAGCTGCTATGCTTGCTAGATTTGCATCCAGGCTGCATGGGAAGATTTGATTTAAGGCAAGGCTGGCTGATGACTCTTAGTATGTAAAACTTCCAAACTGGGGGGGAGGGAGCAGCTGTGACTACAGTTTTCCACTGGAAAGAGAGAAAATAGGGATAATTTCCGTTTCTACAGCAATGTGAATAATTATTGAAAAGAAAATGGTTGATTGGCAGCTAGAAGAATTGTTCCTACTATGCACCAAAATGGGCCAGTAGCAGCAGCACAGATGAAATCCCTGGATGGAGGAGTTCACTTCTAAGTGTTAAACTATTTTTTCCACTCTCATTTTCATGTTTGTTTGCTTTTCATTCCCTCTTTCTAAGAATTGACACACACTCACAGCCCCAAAACAGTGTTTTACAAGGTTTGCAGATGGACGCCTCCTCTGTGATTCCGTTACTCCTACTTAGAACTCAACAGCTGACTGAACAAGACTACAAGCCATTCAGGCATTAAGCCTCTATTAAACCCTGCATCCACTTGTAGATTAAAAGCAACAATGTCCATTCTCAAGAATATTTGAAAAAAAGCCATACTGAGCAGCTGACAGACTTTCCCCATGAAGACACTTTCACACAAAGATAGTTTTCTGATGGTGCCTCAGAGAGGAGCTTCAAGCAATTTTTTTTATATCCAGGGAACCAACAAATCCACAGCGATAGCCTTCTGATGTGTTAATAAAATGCCAAGCCATTTCTGGAGCCAACCTCTGGCATATCAGTCTGTACTTACTTCTTCAGATATTGGTGGTGCTTCTGCTGACACCTGAAAGAAGGTTAGGCACCAGGTAACACCAACTCAGCTGAGCTGCCTGACCACTGCAGAAGAGAAGCCCAGTGATGCTCAGCTAGCCTAGCTGAAAATCTGCTGAAATCCTCCTTAGCAGCTAAAACTGAAAATCAGAACACTCAAGCAGTCAAACCTACAATATCACTGCAATTTGCTGCTGAGCCCACGGCTCTCAGAAATAATGAATGTTGAGGAAAAAAAAAAAAAACCTTCAAAAAGGAAGGTCACATAGATACCTTTCATGGCAGGTAATGCCTTCTGTATCTCTTACTGAGCTTCTGTAGCCAGCCTTCTCGGACTGTTCCCGTCAGCGTGTGCTGGAGCACAGCTCATGCCTATTCAAAGAAACAAAAGAAGATGTCTCATCTTTCGCTTTCTCCTTCTTCCACACTGCTGGGAATTACTGCTCTTCTCCATTCTGCTTCTCACGTGGTGAGAGTCATTTTTAATTTTTTAGTGCAGTAAAAATAATACAAAGCTTCATGAATGAAGCTGGCAAAATACAGAGCAGGGTTTTACTCTTCATGCACAAAGACAAAATGGTAACATAATATTTAATCAGGGAGAGAAAGAAAGAGAACTGAGTTCATTAACTTTTCCCTTGAGTGAAAACTCCTATTTTCATTTTTCTTTTATTTTTATTCAAATAGTTTGCAAGAGAACACCAGCCATATGCAAATGTGTGTGTGTTCTCAGAACACAGCTTTCTTTTATATAGATGATCATGAACTGACTTCAATAAAAGGAAAGAGCTAGGATTTTCCATAGAAATAACCCTCTCTATTACCCTCTGGTTATCTATTTCACATTCCTCAGAGCCTATGTGCTCCAGTAGATGGCTTTTGGGAGTACCAGACATCATGGACCCTATGGTTTTTACCCAGGACACAACCACAAAGCACAAACAGCACCAAAATGGCTCTACCACAGATGTATCCTGTAGGCTCTAGAGGAGCCTGTGCTGCAGCATCTCTTCCAGATGATCCCTTATGGGTGTTGCTTCCAGATACACCCACTTGGACAGCATTGTGGTTGAGCACAAGCTTTCAGAGTGCTGCAGCAGCAATTGAAGTTACCTGTGTGGTGCCCACATCCCCTCCGAGACAATGAAAACATACCCATCTCCTATCACCTGGACTCATTATTTCTTGATTCCTCCTGCTGTTGTTTCCTTTCAGAGAGCTGAGTTATCAGAAGCCACTAATTTATGAGGAGCACTGCCTTTCTCAAAGACAGTACTTCTTTCTGATCGGTATCTGAGAAACCACCAGGAACCTCTCAATGAATCTTTCTGGATTACATCCTAAGCAGCTGCTGATTCTTTCTGAGTAATAACAGAAGAGAAATTTGAGAGGAGAAACTGCAGCTGCTGCCACAGCAGAGAGTGCTTATTATGAGACGCTGAACTCTCTTGTTTTTACTCTTCTTTTTTTTTAATTGTTGTTGTTCTGGTTTTGTGGGTTTGTTTTGCTTTATTTTTGTTTTGTTTGTTTTTTTGCCTAAGTGGTGAATTACGATGGAAAAGCCACGCTGGGACGTTGATCCCTATCCCTGTAACAGGCAGGTTCCCATGCAACTGCAGATGACTTCACCTATTTTGGTTAGCAACAAATTATAAAACGTCCTTCTCAGTTTTGTCCCTTGTGGTGTTTCCACTGCCTTTCTGTGTGAGTCAGATTTTGCGCTGGAGGCACTGAACCATGATTTAAGCAATTTGCCACCACTGCCTGCCTATTTCCAATGCGTGCTGGCTCAGATCACCTAAATTTCCAGAGTCACATTGCACCAAAATCAAAGGTATTCCCTTACCTGTCTCTCTGGTTATTGCATTTTGATACTAAACCTCTCAGATCAGGGATCATATTGGATTTTTAGGTCCTATTATAATACAGTAACCAATAATGGGGAACACTGTCTGCAGTAAAATATGATTCCCCAGGCAGCACTTAATGCAACCTTTCAGTCCTTAATTACTCGAGACAGAATCAGAGAAAAGAAGCCCAGAATAAATGGAGCATCTGCTCCTGCAGCCCCCAGGAGGACATGAGCTGCCAGGACTGAAACCCCTGGGGGGCCTCTCCTGCTCAGGATGCACAGAGTGCTGCAGGCATCCATCTACCCACCCTGCTGAGCAGGGCCTTGTGTCACACTCAGGGTCAGAAGGTTCTGACGTTGAATATTCTCAGGGTAGATCTAGCCCAGTGCTGGCAAGGAAGGAACTTCAGAAAGGCTCAAGTTTCTGAAAAGAATTACCAAAACTCTTTCAGGATGCTATTTTCCATTTGCAATACATAGCCACATGACACTGAGACTAAGAATTAAAATAATAATAATAATAATAAAAAGCAGAGTACCTCATATTGTAACATACATGAACCTCAGGTGGCTACAAGCAGCGCCGAAAGATGCTATGTGGAAGACACTTCCAGTCATCACAAAGCTTCAGGAGGCTAAAGCGCTACTGACTTCCTCCAACCTCATTCTTCACTGCCCAACACCTAAATGAAATAAGATAAAAAACAAACAAATAAAAATAAAAGCTACTCTTGAGCATGCAGGTTACTCATCATGCAGGACAGGGAACTTATTTTCCCCCTTATCTATTCCATGCCCTCCTCCAGAGGTGACGCGGTTTTTTCCCTCACTGTGAGAGTTCAGTGAAGCACTTATCAAGCTCTTTCCAAATCTGGAAACACTGATGTGTCGTGGAAATATTTCTCTGTTCGGGGGTTACTGGGTGATTAATTGCAGTAGCTCCTCGAAGGACAACTTAATCTGCATTAGCGATTCTCTCGCTTCTCAGTGCTACTACCACGTGTGTGTTGGAAAGGGTGGATTGAGAATTAGGCTCTTAAAATCATTTTTACTCTCCTTATATATTGACACATCTTAAGCAACTTGCCTAAATGGCTAGCAAACATTTAACACTGTGCAGTTAAATGTATTATGAAAATAAGTCAACAGAGACCCTCAGGCTGATTTGGGCTTTTTAAAAACTTTCCCAAGCCATCAGCTAGACCATATCCTCCCGAGCAGCTGAGTCCCTAAACTATTTGTCGATTTTAAAATCATAGCTTTAACCAGCAACGTAATTTTGCAAACAGACCATTGTATGTCTTGGAACCAGAAATGCTCTGTGACACAGGCGAGTTTCGTTATTGGTTCAACAAGTCTCAATCCCATATGGCTTCAGTTACAGAGAGCTCACTGGAGCCTTTCCTTTCTTGCACAAAAGCATCGTCAGCTAAACTCCAACAACCAAAGCTTTTTTTTAGGCATGTGCAAGGGGTGGAAAGAGCCTAATTGAATGTGATTGGATAGCTTCGCCAGTTTTAGAAATCAGCATGAACTGCCATTTATTCTATAACAAGTGTTGGGGAAAAAATGAAACAAGGCCAGACTCTTAGCTAATGCTAAGATTGTGGGATGGTGCATGGGTAAACAGCGGGAGCTATAGACGGGCATGCAATGCTTCTACAGACCAGGAGTGAAGGGAGTTACCACAGCATGAAGGGTTTGATCAATCCACGCTCCTGATTTTGGAAGTTATGGGCACTTAGTTCCACAGGCTCCACCACCAGTGGCTTCCCAGAGAGCAAAATCACCCCTTCATAGAGGCCAGTATGGAATCGCAACCTCCTGCATTTTATGGTTCTCAGCCAAAGCCCACTCAAGTCAACAGGAATTTTTTTGTTGACTTCTTTAGACACTGACTAGTCCCTAATTTGTCATTAGATCCTTTGAGGATAATTAAAGCCATATTGTGTAGCAATGGAGGGTGGACACAGTTCCTTGAATGATGCATTTTTCTACCATTCACTTAGTAAGGCTGCTGATGACAAAAAGACCAGTAGCAAGAACATCCATTTAGTCTGTGCTGTTACGCCGCCAGCATCTCTGCAATGTTAGGCGATGCAAGGAATCATAGCCTTGTCTCAGCCCCAGCATCCCAAAGATTCACAAGGGAAGAAGTCAAAATCTTCCCTGCCTTTGGTATCCCGTACTTGCACCATCTCCTTCTTTTCACCCACCACTGTGATCCAGTGTCATTTCTCAAGCAGGTAGTGGAGTTCTGAGGAAGGGTAGTGGGAACCATACCATCTTGAGATCACACAAAACCTTTCCTGGTAGAAAATAAGGCCTGAGTAGCATCCTGTTTGCAAGCTCTGAACCAATATGGTTTCACTCCATCTCTTTCTGTAGTAGCTCTTAATGCTTTGCACAAGTCACCAGGTAATCATAGATCAAATCACAAGTGTAAGTAGCGCTAGCTCCAGCTGGCAGTCCCTTAATCAAGACAGGCAGCAGCTGATTTTGAAACCAGAAAAAAAGGTGTTACAAGCTCAGTAATGTGCTGCTGGGAGCAAGGGGCCTGTGCTTATGTCCCTGGCCAGCCATGAAGCATCTCAGTTGCCCGTCCATGCAGAGCCGTGTGCAGACAAACTAAGTCCTGCTTCCAGGTCCTCCTCCAGGATGGCAGCTCATGTCTCTCAGCCAAGAGGACATGTCATCATCCTGCTCTTCTCTGTCACAAGTCTCGGCAGCCTGCATCTTGCTGTCCGTCAGCTGAAGCTATATGATGCTCTCCATGACCTAGGGACTGAGCAGAGCACCCATTCTCATGGCAGGACTCACACACTACACAACATTCAGTGCAGTTGTTAGTTTTCTCACAGCATATATATACTCAGGGACAAGTTAAAAAACAAAAAGGATCTGATATATCTGCTCGACCTTTTCTAGCTAAAACTACCTGGGTGCAGTAAACTGTGATAGGGCTGTTCCAGTTGCTTGAAATTGCATCTGTGTTTAATCAGCCCATGTACCCAGCTGTATGCTGAAGTAATCCTTCTGGAAACCACTGAGATGGGCTTTTCTTTATGAAATCTCATTACATGATAGGTAGTAGCAGCATCTAAAATGTAGGTTGCCATTATACTCAGTTCCTTCCGAGGCTGCCTGACTTTAACTGGCTGGGCTGACATCATCTTGAGAGGCCTTGCCTCGGGCTAGTGAATTCTTCAGCCTTTTGTACTACACACTATTCAAATCTGGTTACCCTGACCCTATTAGTCCCAATTAGGTCCTTCTGCAGCACCATTATAATGCTGGAGTGCTCACAGCAGCACCTGCATTTTTACCACCAGCTCACCACAAATGGAAAGAGGCAGCCTGATACACACTCTGGGCTGACAAAGAAGCAGCACGACAGCGCCCAAAGAGTCAGAGCAAGACTCTCACTGACTTCCATCACCACAGAGATCTGCACCCTGGGATTTCAAGACAGATGCTGGGATGTGAACAATAATCTTCATATTATAGATACCTTTCTTTCCCAACTCTTCCCATGATTCTTTTAGTATCTTGATGCTGGGGCGTGCATATGAAAGATGTCCAAAAGCTGCCTTCTGTAAAGGCTTCTCACAGGTGGCTCTGGAGCAGGAGACTAAGCCAGGTGTTAGAGCAGTGCCAGACAAAACGCGTGGGTGCCCTTGGGAGGCTGTTCCTTCTTGGGACACCGGGGTGGTGGAAATCCTGTCTCAGCTGCCTGTGAAACCCCAGCTGGGATAGAGCCACCAGGCATAGGCTCCGCAGCAGAGGTACTTGCTCTGCAGAGCTGCTGGGGGAATACAGTGTGTGCTACAGCTCCAGGCAGGGTGCTGCCCATCTGGAGCAATCACAGCTCTTACCAGGTGAGCCTGGGTGTCCTAGTGCATGGACATCAGGTGCATAGGCAGGTGGGCAGCGTTGGCCTCTTCTCACTGTGACAGTGGACACAGTCAGGAAATGTACCTAAATTCAGGTGCCAAAAAGACTTCTGGGTGAGATGATATAGGTGTAGTTTCTAGTAGCAGAGATCACCTGCCTGAGAACACTACCATTTATCAAACCTTGAAACAGGTAGCCCTGGTTTTAATATTTAAAACAATGCTTCAAACCTCAGTTCTTCCTGCATGCATGAAACAGCACACAGACAGAAGTTCCCAAACAGCATGCCATCTCTTCTTCCTCTCTCTGCTAGTGTCATGACCAATCCTACTTTACCATGCCTAGCACTTTTGCCTCACACCTAGAATGCCAGTTGGGATTTTACACTTATTAAAGGGCATCACAGCAGATCTCACAGTCTGTCAGAGCATGTGCTGCTCTTTATCTTGCAAGCCCATCTTCACTGCTGCATTGAGCAAAAAGGGCAATTCTTCTGCAAACCAGTTATTCCAATTTCAAATTGTTGTGATGGTGGTGTTTTTTTTTTCCACTCTTTCCTAAGCTGCAGTTACTACAAGCTCTGTCTTTTCCAGGCGTGTTGTTGTGCTGGATCAGAAATAGCAGTGCACGGCCACTGAAGGTTGAGCCCTGTGTTTTGCTAACACTTTGGAAGACGACACCATCTGTGACATGATTCAGATCAGTGGTTTAGTGAAATTCAACTGGCAGGGAGTTATTTGCCAGATTAATGTTTCAGAAGTTCTCCCTCTCCCAAAACGATGCTTTGCTTTCCCTCTCCCTCTGTTTCCTTCCACATCTCGGTAGGCAGGCCCTGTCAGGTGTCAGAGGCGCCTCATTAGCAGGCCTGGACGGGGCAGGAAATGCAGCCTTTGCTACCAGAAACCCACAGTGCACAGAGCATGTATCCTCACCACTCTGAGGACAGCAGGCCATAGAGTTACTGCAGGCACATGGTGAGGGTCCTTCCACTGTACCCTGACAGAGCCTCAGCTCACATGCAGAGGGCAACACAAACTCCTTTCTGGGCACCACATTTTGTCCATCTGGAGACCACCAGGATGAGTTGTCACATGCCTCTGAGATGTGCCCTAGTTGTACAAGTGAGAACAAATTGAAACCACCTTGGATTTTAACACTGTGGTAGTCATATAGCTCCCTACATGCAGTGACTTTGTCTGGCTTACAAGCAGCCCAGGAAACTTCAATCTGCATTTGTATAGCTGGGCTTTGCATAAGTCCCCTCTGAGAGGGAAGTGTCATGTTTTTGGATGCTGTTCTGACAGCTACAAAGAAGCAGTCCTGTAAAGAGCTCCCAGCCCTGGGAAACACCTAACCAATGCAAGCCACATGATTCTGACATGGGGAATAAAATCCTGCAGCACTGTTGTGTGCACCTCTTCCCAGCCTTCCTACAATACATTTGTCCATAGTACACCTCTCACAGTGGTAATCTTCTCCAGCATGGGTGTCTCTAAAGGTGCCTCCTTACAAAACATACCCACAAAAACAAGCTCTCTCTTTGCCTGTTGGTTCAGGGCATGCAATCTCATTGGTTCCTATGGTATCTCAGGTTTGAGGGCTGTTCCTCACTGCATCAGGCTTTCTCTGGGTAAAGCACTTCTTTGTAACTGAGAGATTGGAGGTCAAAGTAAATGAATTCTCATCACCATTGCATAGCTTCATAAGCTGCCCACTGCCGCGTTAATCGAGCATAATAATTAAGCAATAAAGGCAGTTGTTTCTGAAGTACTTTGAACATCATAAAATAGTTTTGATGGTTAGAAACCAGAAGTGCTGGGAGCCATCACTGTGACAGTGCTGAAGCTGAGATGTGTGCTCCGGCAGCGAGACACAGTGAATTCAGACACAGCAAGGATGGATCGCTTTGGAAAAAAAAACTGGGTAAAACAGAACATTTTGGCACCCTGCACTTTGCTGTTTTTCTGTTGATTGGACACCATGTCTGGTCACTTCAAGCAACAGAGTGACAAAGAATTTAAAAAAATTATTTCCTTGAAACAATTTGGAAATGTACCTGCTCTTGCCATATACCTCATCCGGGAGGCAATTTTCCCCTACCCTTCTCCACATCAGCCCTGAGTTCCTGTTAGAAAGATGTGGTAATACAGAGAGACATCAGCATCATTCACTGAATGAAAATACTGAAACAGCAAATGGTTTCTAAAAATAAAAATATAGTGAATATGTCTTTAGGTCTCTGAGGCATTATACGGTGACTAATCAGAGCAGTTTTCCTACGGAAAAGGGACAGAAGCAATAGAGATGGAATCAAATTTAATAGTACAAAATGCGAGGTCGTGCCCTGAGGGAGTAATAACGAGAATTTCTGCTACCAGCTGGGAGCTCATCAGTTGGAAGTGACAGAGGAGGAGAAAGACCTGCGTGCACTAGCCGATCAAATGACTGCAAGCTGGCAATATCATGCAGATGTGAGAAAGAAAAATGTGAGCCTAAGACACGTCAGATGAGGGATTTCTAATAGAACTTGGAAGATTTTAATACCATCACAGAAGTACGGAACATTGTGCATCCACATAGAAGATGAATTAATTTCAAATTGCCTTTTTTTTCCCTGCCTTTCTCTCTTAGGATGACCAGGGGAGGAGAGCTTTCTTCTACAGGAAGAGACTAAATGGGCTTGGTTTCTCAAGACTAGCAAAATACAGACTGGGATGAGATATATTTGTTGCTTGTGAATGCCCTGGAGGGAAGTACCAGGAAGAGAGAAGAGCCGATTGAGTGAAAGGGCAGTGCTGGCACAAGCAAATATAAACTTGCCAGCAAAACATTTCAGCTGGAAATGAGAAGAAGGTCCTGGCTCTCCAAGAAGCACATTTCTGGGATTGCCTTCCAGGAGGTTTTATCAGAACAAAAATTCCAACTTGTTTTAATTCAGAACTAATGCAGTTCCCTACAGATGCCACCCCTACCTCAAACAGCATGGGGCTGGACAACATGACACAGAAGATTCTTTCCATCCTATTTTCCATCAATCCCATGTGCTTATCTCATTCAACAATCTAAGGTTTCATACAGGTGGTGTTCTTTCAGCTGACAAAGCTACTTGATTTGCCTTGTATTACTGACCCCAAGAACTCAACAGTGAAGACCTCGCACTGTCTCCTGGCTACTTTCTGGGCCATTTGATTGCAGAAATTGGTAAGCCCGGTCCCAAGCCTGTTTCTATTGAGTGTGCCATGTCACTCAGGCTGTTTATCACATCTATAACGAAACAGGCTGAAAGCTGCAAGTTGCCCACTGCACTGTGACCAGCCCTACTCCTGTCCAGGATAGAGGGAGATCACTCCTTATCTACATGCTACTGCAGTGGCACACAGAGACCTCTTCCCTGCAGTGCCAGGAGCCACATCAGCATATCACAGACAGCTCTCTGTGTTAAGCTACCTAATTAGAGATGGAGCTTGGGACAAAATGGAAAATGGCAAACCGCAAGCCTCCAGGTGTACAGTGAACAGGAGCTCCAACTTGCCAGGTGCTCCATGCAGTCATAAAGTCATCTAAAATCTCAAAGTCCAGAACAGAAGCAAAAAATAAGATGAACACTTATGGCAGAGGATTGGATGATACAGGCTGAGTGAAGTTAAGTGTATGGCATTAAGAGCCCAGGTTTGAGATGATTTAAATAATATAATCAGTACGATCTGAAACGGTGAATCTCAACCCTGTGGAAGTTTGCTGGATGGCTCTTAAAATTGATCTGTTCTGGCCACTCAAGGTACACAGAAATTTGTTCTTCTGCCTGCAACAGGAGACTGGGAATTGACAGGTGATCTCAGAACATGCCTAGATATAAAGAATGAGTTAAGGAACCAGTTAAGTACATTTCTTTGGTTTCAGTCCTTAATATATCATCAATAACCTTTGTTTTCTTTAACCTTATTCTCCCCAGCATATCACAGCCATCACACTGCTATGCTGTTAGGGTGCTTGTTCTTTTCATGTAGCACAGTAACTTCATGCAGCAATTTGTCACTACAGATAAAATATCTTTGCTGTCCCAGGCAGCTTACAAGCTGAAACAGGCATGGCATGTAAATTCAACTGGAAGGTACAAGCTCAAGCACAGAGGAGCCTGGAAAAGAGGGAAGGGGGAGTGCTCCAGGAAGAAGGCTTTGCAGAGGACTGCTGAGGAAGATGGGCAGTGCATACACAGCAGGAGCAGAGAGAGTACTCCAGGCATAAGGGCAAGAGTGTGAGCAAGGCGTGCATGGAGAGACATGGAGTAAGTCCAGAGAAAAGCAGGGGAAGGAAAAGAGAGGGAGCTAACAGCCCTGTATGTATTCCAGGGGCTCTGAAAGGAGGAGTCATCCAAGGGTGCTGTAGATATGTTTCAAGGTGAAAAGCACCTATAAAAGGACTTACCATTTTTGAGTTTAAGAAGATGAGGAGATCTTCATTCAGATATGTGCCTGAATTTTGTTCCTTCACAGCACTGACATAACCAATTGCAGATCTTCACAAGTGTTTAAGTGCATCTCTTTGTATTTAATGTGGCTGGTTTTCTTGGGTTTGCAACTGCAGAGTCCTTCTTGCGTGTCTGGACAGCACACACACACAAAGCCCTTACTTTGAGCACAGCTACCAAACATATATATTTATTTCAGTTTTATATTCCAGGCATGGAGCAAACCCTCAACAAATGCTGTCCTCAGAATTTGGCCGTGTACCCAAGCCAGTCAAACCTTCCATGGAGTCGGAACGTCAGAAATCCCTCACCAAGAAAGAAGCATTGGTCTCCCCTGAATTCATTTAAGTAGAAGAGAGGGAAAAGAAAACACATTCATCAAGTTTTGTCTGATCAGATGATACTGGCCAGAAACTCAACCTTCTACTTTTGTTAGGTTTTACAACCTCACTGACCATCTACATCTTATACTGGGGACAAGAGGAGGATGGAAATGGAGAGGACTATACGAATGCCTCATTGTTAACACTGTTCACTGGGGAGCCTGCTGTACGCTTGGAGAGGCCCCAGCTCTCCAGGGAAGGATGTTTTTTGCTGTAAAGAGGGACAGAGCAGGGCTTCACTTTCAGGCAGGCTACATTTGAATTAGGTAGCACAGAACAGATGTCCAAGAGACAGCTAGGAGGTGGGAGCAAAGCAAGGCACAGAGAATGAGTCACCCACAGTCAAAGCCAAGCAAGGACTGAATGCTACAAGAAATCATTTAAGGCAAGAGCAAGGCCAGAGCAGAGTGAGAAAGAGAAGGAATCATCTTTGCAGGGAAACAAATAGAGAGACAGAAGGAGGAGGGTGAACAAAATCCAAAATCACCAGATAGCAGGACATAAGAACCACTGCCCTTCACCAGGTGATCATCCAGCCTGGTATGCTGTTGCTGGCAGTGGCTTGGAAAAGAGGCATAAGAAAAAAATGCAGAAAAGGCAGGATGGGTGTTGTGTGACATTCCCCTGAGGACCCTTCCATCTCCTGGCAACCCAAGCACTTGCAGCTTTCACAGCCTTCAGGGACCTCTTCTCCTCTGAACCTAACTGCTGCTTGACCTCCCCCACACTGTTGGCCTCTGTCAAACCTGGCAGCAGCAAGCTCCACAGCCTGAGTGCATGATGGGAGAAGGGAGGTAGGGAATGGACTGAGAAGTCTGGGAGTAACCAAGAGACTCCTTCTGGGAAGGGACCTGTGGCATCAGCCGGTCCAGCCACTCAGCCAGCATTCGCAAAACAGCAAATTGAGGCCACATCATTGTGGTGCACGCAACCCTCCAGTCCCTTGAAGAGTTGGAAATGCTAGAATTGCCTTCAGATGGACTGCCTCAAGCATAATGCTGTCAGAAGTAAAACTCTTTCTGAGGGAGAAAATGCCCAAACCAATGACTTTCAGCACCAGGAAGTTTCTTTTTCCTCCAGAAAAGGAGGAAGCAAGGAGCCTGAAGTCCCTGCAAGGGCAGTTCCTCCCCAGGAGAAATGCTTCATCAAGCACTTTATAGCCCAAGCTAGAGCTCCTTGCTGGTTACCACTGTGCTGGCAAGACATAAACCTGCCCTGTGCTCCCTGGGCAAGAGGAGAGGAGAAAGGCTTTGTTTCCTGAAATGATGGAGCATTTCTCTTTCCCTCCAGGAAAGGGGCAGCAAATGTCTGTACTGTGACCATTAAAAGAAATAATAAGAAGGTTAGGTTAGAAATGAAACTGGCATTTTATAACAAAGGAGGCCACAAGGTACATGGCCACAGTGGGAAGAAAGAAAAATAAAAAAATTTAAAAAAAGGGGGGAGGGGGCAGGGGGGTAGAAAAGAGAATGAAAAAAAGATGAAAAGGAAAGCCATTCAAAGCCTTTTCAGCACCCATCAAAGCAGTGACATTATTGCATGGTAGGTTTATAGCTCCCTTGCAGCTGCAGCAGCAGCTTTCCAGTCAAGCTGGGCTTAAAACGAGGCCAGAGCTGGCTCCTTGTTGCTCCTCTATGCATGGGCATTTCCCATCCCCTTGCAGCAACTCCGAAATTTACTTCATCCTCTAATTGGATTTCATGCAACAGCACAGTGCATGGCACAGGGTGGATGGGGCTGCTTGGGAGAGGGGTACCACCACTCATCCAGGGGGTAGGGGCATGAGGGATAGGGATGAGTGGGGTGCCTGCAGACATCCCGCTGGGTGGCTGCTGGGCTGCCAGCACAACTAATGCCCTATTTCTGGTGTCAGATTTCAGCAACACACAAGTCGCTTCCATTTCATCACATTCAAAAACGGCTGGGCTTAACTAGGTCACATTTCCTCACCATATCAGAGGCAAAGGTTTATCTTGCTTGAATGATTTATGTGAGGCCCAGCCTTTGCATGGGGCAGAGATGCCAGCACCCTGCAGCAGGAGATGACTGAACCCTGACAGGTAGGTCAAAAGAAGAAAGGATGAACAGGCACTTTGGTGTAAACCCCAGTTTTCTCTGCCTCCTTCTGTCATCTGCTTTGATGGCACAGCCCTCTGCCTCCTATCTCAGTCATTGTCAGTCAGATACGGTGGTGATGGCTCTTGCATGATGGGTTATGACTGCTAGCAGCTTCTTCAAGGAAAATACCCAGGGAGCCCTGAGAGCAACCTCAGGAGCTTCACACTGGTACCAGATGGACTGACTCCCAGCTCCAACATGAGTTCTATCCTGAGTCAGGCTGTCCTCATGGCACCCAAGATCTCAGTGCCTTCTGTAATCTTACCCCCCATGCTGACATTGGGTTACTTAGAAGCATCCATCCTCATGCTAGAATGTTTTTTTCCCCACCAGGGTCAATTAATACCTTTTGATTTTGAATTATTTAGGAGGACGAGGCTTCAGGGAGACCTTAAATTAATCTGTAAGTACTTAAAGGGGGCCTACAAGAAAGACAGTGAGAGACATCAGGGAGTATAGTGACAGAACAAGGGGTGATGGCTTTAAACTAAAAGAGGGGAGATTGAGGTGAGATGTTAGAAAGAAATTCTTCACTCAGGGTGGCGAGGGACTGGCACAGCTGCCCAGAGGAGCTGTGAATGCCCCATCCCTGGAGGTGCTCAAGGCTGTGTCAGATGGGCTCTGGGCAGCCTGAGCTGGTGGGGGCAGCCCTGCCCATGGCAGGGGGTTGGGGCTGGGTAGGTTTCGAGGTTCCTTCCAACTCAAGCCTTTCAGTGATTCTTTAAACTGATTCATCATTCTTTTTCAAACATCTCACCACAGCCCTCCTTAAGCAAGTGGGAACAAGACAGAGTTCTCTGCTCCTCTACATCCATTATTTCCTCTGCCTGTTTTTGCTCATTCTTCACCAATGTTACTTGCGCAACATGCCCCAGTCTGTAATTCACCTGCTTTTCTTACACAGCAGAGAGGTAGCATTGTCAGCCTGGCTATTTTTTCCCCACTCTTCAGGCAGCCAGCCATTCTATTTCCTCTCGAGACAGCTGCTGCAGACTTAGCAGATGTTTCCACTGAGCTATGTGTGGTGACACTCAGCCTCCCCCTGCTGCCACACAGCCGGTCATGACTGTGGCGAGGCACAGAGGCATCCTTCTGCATCATGGTTGTCATCAGTAAGCTCCACCTGCCCGCTCACCTGCCACAAGTAGGTCCCACAAGGCACCCTTCCCTAAATAATTTCATGCCATCTGCAAAACTTGCAGCTTCGCTGCTTCTCCTGACTTCTGTGGACCATTAATAAATACCAAGCCGCAGCAGCAGGCTCACAAGCTGCCATCTTTGCCCTCTGGCAGCCCCTTCAGCCCCATCTCCCAGAGGGCCACGGCCTGCTTTGCCAGGCCTGGCAGAGCACTGCACCAAGCCTGCCATCTTGGCTTAGCAGTGTGCCGTGACCAGTGCTCCGTGTGGCTCGAAATCCCGCCTTACCTCCCTAAGGAGGCACCCATTCACTGTGTTTTTCCTCTAGTCCATGGGGAAGGGGAAGCATGCTTTACTTCTGCCTCATAGGAAAGCAGGAGGAAAAGTTCGCTCTGCAGGTCTCTGCTTTTAACAGGCCCCAGGAGGCTGCAGGGCTTGGTCTCCTGCCTCTCTGAGCCATGCTGGGTCAGAGCAAAGCTCTGTCATGCACTTTGCACAGCCCACCATCCATTCAGAAAGGCTTGTCACTGTGCAGGGAAATCAGCCGCTCCTGCAGACTACACAGACTTGTTCAGGTGCTCATGTTGAGAGCTTAGCCACACAAAAAGGAACCCCGCACGCACTGTACATGACTTTAAAGCAATAAAATGTGGTCAAAAGAAAGCCATTGTTGCTGGCACAAGCTGAGAGAGCTCTTTGTAGTAGAGGTTACCCCGCCTAATTTCCACTTCTCATTCCCCCAGCTTTCAGCCAAAATGCTGCTAAGAATGTTTCTTCTTTCTTCCTAAAAACTGACCAGACCTAATTTCTGCCCATTTTCCAGAGAGATCCAGGCTGGAAGGGTGAGCACAGCTTGCAGGAGGGACACCTTGAGCAGGTGGGAGCAAGACACTGGAGGGAAGGTTGCCTGACATTGCTGTGCTTTCTATCTTAGGGCTAAGAGCCAAGGGCAGAGGCAGCAGCAAAGCCTATCTTCCTTGGTGCACAAGGGACACAAAGGGCAGATTTCCTGCTCACTATTTCTGTCTTCTTTCCACTTATTCTCAGTGACTGCTAGGTCTGTTCACAGCCCCCCTCTGCACCGCTCAGACACCTGACCCTACCTTTTGTGCTGCTCAGGATCTGCACCATAGCTCCCATCACACCAGATATACATTTCACAAAGGTACTGTGCTCCAGGTTTTTTAAATGCATCTTGAAAAGAGAGTGGCTATTAACAATGGGTCTTGCTGACTTTTCTTCGGCATCCTATTCATTTTTATGTAGTACAGCTAGCAGGACTAAAATCTATATTAAAATATGGCAAGCTACCATTTTCTGAAGGTAACTTCTTTGTTTAAAGTTTTCTATTGCTTTGACTTTTTTTCCCTGTGTAGAAAAAAAAAAAAAGCTCTTCAGAGAAGGTTTATAGATATTGTGTTATTTCCATTATCATAGAATCACAAAATGGCTTGAATTGATAGGAACCTCAAAGCCCACCCAGCTCCAACCCCCAGCCAAGGGCAGGGCTGCCCCAGGCTCATCCATCCTAGCTTTGAGCACCTTCATGGATGGGGCATCCACAGCTTCTCTGGGCAGCCTGTGCCAGGGCCTCACTGCTCTCTGAGTTTCTTTCACTGCTCTTTTAGTTTAAGGCCATCACTCCTTGTTCTATCACTATTAGACCACATACAAAATCACTCCCCCTCTTGTTCCCCACTGCAAGTACTGGAAGGCTGCAAGGAGGGCTCCCCAGGGCATATCTTCCTTGGGATGAACGAGCCCAACTGAGCCTTTCTTCATAGAAAAGGTGCCCCAACCCTCTGGTCATTTTCCTCACCCTCCTCTAGACATGTTCCAAAAGCTCCACATCTTTCCTGAGCTGGGGAACCACTACAGATTAAACAGCAGTGGCAGAATGACTGACTTCTTTCTCTGCCCTCCCTCCCCAAATCAATTTGTAGTGCAATGGTATTCATTATTACATGGCATATGTTCTTGCTATTAGACATCACTATCAAACTTTTCCCAGTTACATTCCCTCCTCTTTGGTTAACATCCATAGGAATACTACTCATCACAGACTTTGATACAACGTTTGGAAAATGTCATGCCTTCATCATGTGCCCCCATTTCTGCTGGGGGCTGCCTAATGCTGAGCCTGATCAGGAGTGGTAGTGCCTTTCCCAACATGGATTCACAGCACTAACACCCTCAGGGGCTTGGCACAGCCCACACAGCTGTTTGTATAAAAATTAGAAGCATGAAGGGTGACCAACCAACTCTTCAGGCAGCCAAGAGTTTTCGCTTCAGTATTTCCAAAACGAGGCATTCAGAGCAATTTTTCATTCCCTTCTATGCCAAAATCTCAAATCCTCATAAACAGAATCAAGAAAATAAAACGTTTTTTCCGTCTTTGTTTTGCCATTTGTTCTTAATTTTCCATGGATGCTCTCTGCCTTTACCAAGACCTGTCCCTACACAGGGACTCCCTTTAGCAAGTGCTGAACTTCATGGAAACCTCTTTCCTGGACAGGGGAACCCAAGCAACACAGACAGCTTTTCTACATGCCACTCCTGAGTTATTTCCATAGGTTATCCTACTCCAAATGCTTTGTAAGTTGCTGCCTCCAGCCACGACCTGCAGCTGGCCAGGGATGCCTATAATGCTATAATGTGATGGAAAGTACAGTAATAATAGCAGGGTAGCAAAGCCCTAGGCTGCAGCAAGCGAGGATAAGCCCAAATACAGCAGCTGAGGACATAGAAACAAAGAAAAAAAGCTGCTTACTTTTAGAAAGCCTCAGGTAGACAGGGATTCACCTCCACTGCAAACCTTTTGATGAGGTCTGGGAAGGTGTGAATCCCGGCTCCAGCCCTTTTGGTACACAGATACACTGCTTGCACCTGAGCTCCCCTGGGTTGGCCCTGCCTTCCCACCAGGTGCTCCATCACTGCTTCAAGCTGTGACTCAGCGGATGTGCTACAGATGCCTTAGGAGCACACTCAAGTGTAGGTGCAGCTGCCTCCACACTACATACAGAGGTATTTCCTCCTGCTCACACTGGCACAACACTCTCCTGTCTTCCCTGCAGCCCACTGCTAGCATCTGAATTGCAAGCTTACAGTGCATCCAAATTTCCATCTGCTCCCCACAGACCCCATTCAGCATTTCTGCTATCACCCTCTCACGAAGTATCTGTTTCAGATTAATTGGCCTGAAGATCGGGTAGCATGCATTTGTCTGGATTATTTCCTGCCCAAGCTAACCTCTGTAGATATAATTTTTTTTTTAAAGGGAACATTTTGGCAGAGCATCAGAAAGGAAAACTCCCTGACAGTGCAATTATAGCTTCATGTGCAATAGCCATCCGGGAGACACAGGGAAAGCCCTGGCATCTGGGGTGGATGAAATGCAACTCTACTGCTATGTGAGGAGAGAAAGGTAAAAGAACCACTAGGGATGACTTTGCAATAGCCAGAGGTGAACAGGCATTGTGTGAACCAACCGCTCGCTTCCATCCCTGCCTTTGGCAGCATGCATGGGGCGGGCTGAGGAAGGGGAGTGGTGGGGATGTGTGCAGGCAGGGTGTGCCTCGCGGCCGTGGGCTGAGTGAGGAAAAGTCGCTGGCTTGTCCTGACCCTGTGTTCAGTGACACTGATGGAGGAACAGGGCGATTAATTCAAACTGATTGACCAAAACTTTGCACTTCACATTGCTGTCACATATGATTAAAGCTGATCAGGTTGCTCGCTGGAGATAAATCCTTGGACAATTGCAGCCCTGTTATCTGTCCCTGAGTTACCAGTGAGCATCCTGTCTACGTACAACGGAGACTATCTCTCGGATGGCTGTAACAAGTAGCTGGTGTGGAGGCATTTTAGCATACAGCTTCATTGGGACCCCGTTGCTGAAAACATCCTACCCCTCAGCTCCCCCTTCCCTGTATGCCAGTGGTCACGTAAGTCACACTGCCTCGCTTCCAGCCAGGGGCCATGCTTCACACACAGGAAAAATGTCCTCTCCTAGCTGCAAGTTATTTGCAATCACTCCAAATAGCTCCACGAGCCTATCATGCAACTGATAGGGCTCTTCAAAATGGCTTTGAGAATAACGCCGGTGTGAGTGTTCAATTATATTTATTCACATTACTCCGAGAGATAGCTTGCTTTCGTGAGCATCTTTGTGGGCAGAACATTTTTTCAACAGAGTGTTTGGAAATAAAATGGGTCACAATCACTGAGGAAGACAGTCTGCATGTTTTATTCACAAGCACATTTTGTGAACGTTTATTGCTACATACACCCAGCTCTAGTGAAGATGGACATCCCTAGTTCTCCTTCTCATTTGCTCTCTTTTTGTTCTTATTTTTATATCCACATATTAACTGCAACCTATTGACATTTGCAGTTATCAACTGGAAAGAGAAAAAAAAAAAAAGCGTGCAGGAAACTCAATGCAAAAGGAAAAGTTTATTTCCTCTTAAACCTTTTTCTTAAATTCAATTATGTTGCTCTCATCCACAACAAGCTAATGGCCACTTACAGAGCCCATATCAGATGCAGCCACCTAGTTCTGCTGAGCAAAAATTTCCCTGGAAAATCACCACTTCATTTACTGACGCAATGCTTTGCTCAGCTTTGACAGGCTTCCACCAGCTATTGCTCAGGCCTGCCGTGATGAGGCCCTGGACCAGCTGTCATGCCAGCAATGTCATAGCCCATGGTGGGCTGCAAGGGACACCATTTTTTTGGTACTACAGCCCTGGGAGATCTCCCAGCCTTTTGGTTTCCCTGTCTGCATGGTGGGAGCAAGTGTTTTAGGGACAACTTCTTTTCAAGAACACTTTATTCAGCATTTTCAGAAGCAGCTCACTCTTACAGGGTTTCAGGACACTGGTCAGGGTCTCACCATGACCAAACATCACTGTTCAGCTGTGCAGCCCAGCCGCCTTGCTTCTCAGGCAGCCTTGGATTCCAGGAGGACCCCACACAACCTCAGAGGACTAAGGAGGACCCCCGTGTTCCAGAGCACAGTCTTCCGCTCTTGAAACACCATGAGCTCATCCCTGCATTGGGCTCAGCAGGAGAAAAGAGGCCAAGAAAATATGAAACAATGCAGGGAGGAGCACAGCTTGTCAGTTAGGAGACAGGCCAGAGCTGGCCTCCTTTTCCCCAGAAGCCAACGCCAAGATGAGGGATGGAGGAGTGAGGACAAAGTGCCCTGGAGGAAGAGGACAAAGAGGAGGAGTTGGTAGACTTACATATCTCTTCTCTAAAGACTTCTCATTCCCTCTGCCCTTAAAAGATCAGCATGGAAAAGGAAAATGATTAAAAAAACAAAAACAAAAACAGCACAGCTCTAAGATAAGTAATGGTTTCCCTGAAGGCAGAATAAAAAGCCTTGGTTAAGGGAAAAACAAAAAGAAGAGAAAGAGAGAGAAGGTGGAGGAAGAAAAAAATAATGAAATAGCCCCCTGATTTTTACTTTATGTTGCTATCTTGGGAAATGTTCATATCTATGGGGACTTCTTTCACCGCTGCTGCTCTTGAAGTAAGCCGATGTTTGATATAGTGCACACGCGTGCAAGGACAGCTGTGTGGGAGGTGCTGGCTTTCCGCACCAGTGATGAGAAACACACAAACAGCTACAGGGATAGTGAAACCAACCAACATCCCCAGATGTCTGATCTTGCATCAGGTACAGTCACCACAGAGGCTGTAGGGGTGGCAAAGCAGTGTGACCATCTGAGGTGTGGGCAGCAATTGCCCATTTGCTCTGCCTGCCCATCAAGGCCATGCCTTATTCCCTTCTCATGGGGTGCAGGGGGAGGAGGCTGATCAGCTGCATTTCTGCCATTAAAATCACAATTGTCATAGAATGGTTTGGGTTGGAAGGGACCTCAAAGCCCACTCAGTTACTACTCACCTGCCATGGGCAGGGCTGCCCCCCACCAGCTCAGGCTGCCCAGGGCCTCATCTAACCTGGCTCTGAACACCTCCAGGGATGGGGCACCACAGCTTCTCCAGCACCTCATCATCCTCTGGCTAAAATGCCTTCCTGCCTCCCCCTCCAGATGAAGGTCTGTGAGAAACAAATTTCATGAGGAAAACCCAGAAGCTGTGGTCTCTATTCAGTCACCAACAAATGTTAAGTTAGCAAAGCCAGCCCCACAACTCATTGTTAAAGTTCCAAGTTGTTATTTCCATTTTACAGGCAGGGAAGCCAGGGCAGAGTGAACAAGGGTGTTTGCAAGTGAGCCCATGTGTTCTCCATTACCAACCATCACACTTCCTGGCTGCGGCATGACCCGACTGAAGCACTAAATAGCATCCAACTTTTGTTCTCCTCATATGTCCAGACCGACCAGTAGCAGGAAGCACAGTTGCAAACTCACGCAAACCTGGGAGGTCTGGGGAAGGGCTTGGGCCCCCAGGAGCACGTGCTCAGACATCCAGAAAAGGAGAGCCAGACGCCTTGTCTTTCTCAATGAAGGGATACACCTCCTATCTGGGGTACAACAGGGAATCAGCAGTGTTATCTATGGCAAAGAGAAGGGTCATGCTCAAAACAGAACCACCACCTCTTTGTAGAGCACCCATGAGTCTGGAAGGGATCCAGAGCTGGGTTGAAATTCCAGCCTCACTCACAGTACAGCTAGAGACCCACTGAGTCCCACTGAGCCAAGACTTCTTTCCAAACTTTGTCTCCTCAGGAACACAGTGATGCTGCATCATCTTTCTGCTTTGTCTGGGGGTTCCTTGGGGTTTGGACTAGGTTACTTCCAAGAGGCTCCTTCCCACCTTAATAAAGCTGTGGTCCTGTGAAGGAAGAGTTCAGAGACAAAGCATCACTCAAGCAAGAAAGCTGCTCCTCCCAACTTAATTGCTTTTATCCTCAGCGAATCTTTGAGGGAATTGTTCTGGGTTTCAGCTTCGAAAACAACATCCCTGCAGAGACACAGCTGCAGCTGTGTTAACACAACTGGTCACCCAGAAATTTCTGAGGGAAAAAATGGACCATTTCAACTATCTTTACGAAGAGGATGCTGCCTCGCTCTTTGCTTTGAATCTCAAAGCTGCAGCAGCAGCGGTACAAGGGAAGGCTATCAGCATATGAGTTTAGATTACCCCTGGATGCAGAGGCCAGCTGATTTCAGCAGGAGACTAAAGAGCTGTGGCCTCCCCCACAGGCACCAACAAGTCCCTCTGCTCCACAACACGTCACAGACCCCACAGTCACAACCAGCCCAGAACTCAGCACATACATAATGTTAGAAATGACCTTTGCAACCTGAATCACCTGCTGATGATGTGAGGGGATGAACAAAAGAGATTTTCTCTCCTTGGGCAGCCTGGACATTTCTCTGTGGCACAGAGCCAGCGAAGAGAAGAGCTGCATATCAGGCCAAGTTAAAGGCCTCCTTTACAGGATTTGTGCCTTTCCCTACAAAGGCAAAACCCCAGGTGACAGCAGGCTTGTGTAAAGAAACACACCATGCAGTCAGCTTCCCTGGGCCAGGAGGTTTCCAGCACTCTTTTCACAAGAGCTGACATCTACAGCACAAAGGTCACTCCTCAAACACATGGCCCTGTGCCATTCACCCATGTCTAGCCCAGGCCGCTCATCTTCCTGGCCATCAGAACAAGAAGTGCACTCCAACTCTGGCTTACCTCTCTCCTCCACATCCTCTGGGCCAACCACTTGCCTTCCCACGCAGAGCAGCTGGTTCCATCTGTGCTCGTGTTTCCTACCAACCTTCTGGTGGCTACACCAATGTTCCACTAACATTACACTGGGTTTATGCGCAGAGGTCTCCAGGTCAGCAAGACACCAGGGAGCTGGAGCCATTACTCTACTGCACCCAAGACACATTTGGCTTCAGTCTTTGGTCTGGCTGGGAGAGCCACGCATGAAGCAAATGTAGCAGCAGAGCAGGAGGAACTGGAGGGGCTCCCACCACACCTAGCTGAGCAGAGGAGAGAGCTTGCTGTAAAATAAAGCAACTCACACAAACTTCATCCTTTAGATGTAACTCTGTCATGACATACCACAAGGGATGAGAGGGAAGAATGTGGTGGGAACACCCAGTGGGGTGGGCAGTACAGAGATGCTGGTTATCGCTTCCTGCCTTGTTTCTGAACTTAGCAGAAAAAATTAAATAAAAAAGGCAAAAAAAAAAAAGTGAATAGAACGTGTTTGGTTTAGGGCTCTAAACCGAGGGACACACAGGGCCTGTCCTCGCTTACCCCAGCAAGGTCAGACAGACACACATAAACACAGGGATCCCGAACCACGTCAGTGTTCCAGAAACAGGAGCCCTTCGGATAGTACCAGCACCCATTTACCCTGCCTTAGCAGGGCGCCCAGCAATACAGGAGTGCAGCTGGGGATCAGTGCAGATAGAAGCGTGGAACGTAAGTACTTGGTGCCACTCTTGTTGCCACCCACTTGCTCCGGGATAGCTTGTGAGGTACAAAGACAGAAAGCATTATTGCGCCAGGCTAATAGTATAGAACAAACACACCCTCACTGCCACGCCAGCACCTCTCCATGGGTTCCATCCTGAGCAGACTTACACTGAATGGCAGGAAGACCCTACTGAAAAGTGGAACACAAATGGGAAAGCAGCTGAAGGCTGGCATGAGCTAATGCCCTTTCTTTAGATCAGGGGTCGCCCCCAGGTACAACTCAGCTTAGCTCAGGCACTCCACCACTTGCAAAAGCCACAGTGAGGCCATGTCCTTCCTGGCCCTCAGCAAACCAGGCAGCAGCAAGGTTCCCAGTGCTTGGAATAGGATAGGAAGGGTGGCAGAAATTCCAACCACCTCCCTTTTCCCACTGCTGAATTGGCTTAGAATGCCTGGCTGATTGTCCCCACCTCCGCTGACAGGGTTCCCCTGCCAGGAGCAGTGCCCTCCCAAAAGCCACAAGTCTTTGCCAGTTCCACAACATCCTTTCCAGCCACCCAAGTGCCCACATCGCATCACATTGCTGTATCCTGTTTGCCTGCTGCCACATGAGCATCACACCCCAAGCAGACAGCAGCATGTGTAGGCCAAAGACATGCAGCAGGCCCAGGCAGGTTGGATGCAGCTGGTTGGACTGGAAGAGAAGTCTGTTTGTGAGAGAGGTCGTTGGGTTTTTGGTTATTGCAACAGTGATGACAAAGATGCTGCACCTCCCTGAGAAGGAGCCCTTGCTTCTACAGCTCAGAGTGTCCACTTGGGCCCTCACTACGAGAAAGATGCTGAGGCCCTGGAACATGTCCAGAGAAGGGCCAATGAAGCTGTGAGGGGCCTGAAATACAGTTCTTATGAGGAGCAGATGAGGGAACTGGGATTGTTCAGTCAGAAGAAGAGGAGGCTCGGGGGGAGACCTTATCACGCTCTACAGCTGCCTGAGAGGAGGCTGTGGCAAGGTGGGGATTGGTTTCTTCTCCCAGGTAACAGCTATAGGATGAGAGGGAATAGCCTCGAGTTATACCAGAGGAGGCTCAGGCTGGGTGCCAGGAAACATTTATTCTCTGAAAGAGTGTTGAGGCACTGGAATGGCCTGCCCAGGAAGGTGGTGGAGTCACCATCCCTGAGGGTGTTCAATAACTGTGTAGAGCCAGCACTGAGGGAAATGGGTAGCGGGCATGGGCTGTTAGTTGGACTGGGTGACCTTAGTGGCCTTTTCCAACCTTAATGATTCTACAGTTCTGGAGAAAGGAAAGTAAATGTGTGCTTGTGCAAGGAAGACAGCACATCTATTTATACTCAACATTGTATAGACTATGGGAAGGGTGGCTGTAAACACACAGTCTTTAGTATTAATTTATTACAGAGCACTCAGTGCCTCTGTGATTAAAAACATACACATAAGTGTGATTTATATGTGGGTTATCTGGGCACAGCTGGATGGCATGAAATGTTTATTGCAGACATGCATTGACCAGGAAAGTAGGATGCTCACCCAAGGAAAGGAGCTGCAAGGAAGTGATTCAATTACAGCATAAGTGTATACAACACAGCCACACAGTATAACATGTAAAAAGCATTTGTTTGTACAGATTTCATGCTTGAATCTGCAAGCTCCCATGAGAAACAAGGAGGAAACGATGAAAAGAGCACACATCTGTACACGTGAGATGGGGAAAGACCATGGATGATCACACTCCCAGAAAAGAATCGTGGCAGGGGTGCTATATTGTGACTGCACGCATCAAAATTCCCTCTGAGCAAACCCCAGGAGCTTTATAATCTGGATTAGATTGGTGTTGCACCCAGCTGTCCCTCTGTGCAGCTGAGCTCTGTAAATTTCACAATCCTGACAGCTTGGGTTTGACGCCTGATGTGCAGGATCCCTGGCACAATGCCTTCAGCTTTCTGAAGATGAAGCTTTTCAAGCAGCCACATTCAACCAGCATCAGCTCAAACAGAGCCAGCGTGCAGTGGTGTCTCAAAAAGACAGCCAAGCCTGGTGCTGCTTATAGCCTGACATTCTTGCTAGCTGAGACAAGGTTTTCTTTCCTTCCTCCGAGCCCCACTGTGGTTTGCACACAGGTGTTGTTTCACTGAAGTCTGCATGTTTCAGGGAGCTTTTCAGGAAGAAAAAAGAACACCAACCATGACAGGTTAGCAACCAGAATTGCTGCTTTTGCTGTGTGGCTGCAATGCATGAGCATACACATGTGTATTTTGTAGACAAGAACATTGCTCCCTGCAGGCATGTGCCTGTGTGCAATACGGGCACAGGGCAGGGAGAAGATGCAGGGCAGCAGGGGAATGATGGGGGGCAGCCCATTGCTGCCTGCATACAGTGCCTGGCTTTGTGCTCACCTTTCATCCCACAAAGCAGTAAGATCACAGGAAGATGAAAAAGGCTCTCACTGCCTGTGTCAAGAGAAAAAGAAGAAGAAATAAAGAATTAAAAAAAAAAGGAGAGGGAAGAGCCCAAGAGCAGACACAGCCATAATGCACAAAACCGTTGTTTCCAGGTGCCCTCTTCTGGCCTTTTGAGGTTCCTCCTTGCATCCTGCCCAGGCATGGGAGTTCTATGCAGCAGAAGAGAATAAGAAAAATTAAGCTCGGAGTCTTTTGAAAACCAAGTGCTGAATTTATTTAAACAGATGCAACTGGCAGGTTAATCTTCCTTAAAAAAAAAAAAGGTAGGAGCTACAGGGGGAGCATGGAGAAGGACAGCAGAAACAAGGCCAGCAGAGAGACACACCTTCATAACGGAGTCTCCAAATGGACATTATCCAAGATCACTTTCCCTCACACATAAGCAGGTGTTTCAGAGACAGAAAGATGAAGGATTTCAACCTAGGCCAACTATTAAAAACTCAACTAAAATCCTCACATCCTTAAAATCAAAACTACACCAATGTTTCCCATTAGGGAAGCTGCTTTTGGCTGTTCCCCTGCCTGGGCTGTGGAACATGTTCCAGCTCTCATAGCAGAGCACTGGATTTTCCAGCACTCCCTCTCTATACAAGGAACAAGGCGAAAGTGGTTGAGAAGAAAGAAAGGTGAACTGCACAGCCCTGCTCCCAACTCTGTCCTTCTGCTGTTGCTTGGCCTGGAATACCTCCAAGCACTGCTCCTCTCACAAAGTCTTTGCCTTCCTGAAGATGAGTCATCTCCCTGTGCCCTGCTGGAAAGTTTGGGGCCTCCAGCAGAGAGGTTTGCCTCC
Source organism: Cyrtonyx montezumae (assembly GCF_038088225.1). Classification (NCBI taxonomy): domain Eukaryota; kingdom Metazoa; phylum Chordata; class Aves; order Galliformes; family Odontophoridae; genus Cyrtonyx; species Cyrtonyx montezumae. The sequence continues at coordinate 72,276,212 of NW_027072034.1, forward strand.
TGTTGTGTAAGTGGCAGAACATGTCTGATCCCTTCCAAACCAAGCCATTCTATGATTCTATAATTCAGTGATTCATTAATGTCTCTGAAGACCAGGAAGATCTTCAGAAGCACGTTTCAGGGAGGGAATCAATCCTGGCCTATTCGGGTTTCTATCTACTAGCTTACCCTGAAGGTCTTTAAGCACAGGTTACCCATGTTGCCGCATGGCAGAGATCCATGGGCTGGCTTCATGTGGCTTTACAGACAAGTGTCTGCTTCCAAGGCTGCTACATGAAGAGCAATCAGATGTTCTCATGTGCTGCACAGTGCTTTGAGCTGGGATTAGATACAGTGCAGCCAGGTCCAATGTGACAGATTGGGCAACTCTGCCAGGCTCATGCCTGTCTGCCTGCCTGTGTCTGTCCTCAGCTTCTGTCCACAGCAGACCTGTGCTTTCTGCAGTGCTGGGCTGAGCTGCAGCCATCCCACAGAAACGTATCATATGTATCATTTATCCCTTCCCATGCAGCTACTGCAGTTTTTTTTGTTTGTTTGTTTAAATGTTGTTTAAACACAACATCTTTTTATATCTTAGAGAAGCAGAGCTTTTGTTTCTCATCTGATCAGTGTAGGCCTGTAACTCATTCTTCTGAACTATTTCTTACTAGGACTTTGAAAGTGTCTGCCCTTAAAAGCTTTAGGAGAGGGAACGGACTAACAGTTCTTACTACTACTGAGTGCACACCTAAGTTGAGTCAGTTGAGACAGCTGCTTCGATGCCTGAGAAAAGCAGTGCAGTTTTTCATCTCTAGATAAGACATCAAGGCTGCACTTGTCTCAGGTGCTCTGTCACTGTTGTTCTTCTCTAGCACAGACGCTTTGAGAGGAAGGGGACTCGCAGGCACTTCTTCCATTTTGAAATGCCTCTCCTCTTGACATCCCCTCTAAACCTGGCATCACCTGTGGCATTTCAACAGTTTGGTGGCTTTTTCTCGCAACTCCTTCAAAATGCACGATTTTCACTGCTGGGCCTGAAGGCTCCCTACAAGTCACTTTCTGTGCAGACATTTCCTTCCTTCCAGTGCTTTTTTAAAAAGACTTTGTTGCTCAGTTCCTCTTTGCAGTGGCTGGCTTTTGGTTGAGGTTTTCTTTTTCTTTTTCTTTTTTTTTTTTTTTTAATGGCTAAAACAAAAACAGTTGATAAACCATAAGCCTAGCAAAAGGGTGTCAAAGGTTTTCTGGTTAAAATTTGGGTCTGAGATATGGGCATTTCCCCTGCAATTGGAACCACATCCTCATTCGCTGATTTGTTTGCACTGGCTACGTGAAGCCACATAAAACTGTCGATTTAGCACCAACAGTGCCTGCAGCACACCAGTGTTGCTGTCACCCCAGCCTTGCGTGCTGGTCAGCTGCAGAGCCCACAGCTGTAATGCCATTCTCGGAGACACAGCTCCCTCAGGTGGTTCGCTGAGCAGCTGTAACAACTCCAGGAGACTGGAAACGGAATAAAGCCCAGCTACAGTAATGCCATATGTAGAAACTCGTTAGTAAAGCTTCCCACCTCTATTTCATTCCATTTCTTGATGGGAAACCACATCTGGCAGACGAAGAGGGATGTGTCTGAGCTGGGTGGCCAACCACAGGAGTCCCAGCATGTCCCAGCAGGTGTAACAGAGCAAGCAGCAGACCCAGGTGTCCCAGCTTGAGGATCTTGCTGCCCATCCCACCCTGCCAGGGCCTAGCCAAGGAGCAGGAAGCTCAGGGATGCACATCAGACTGCCCACAGCCTATTTGGTTTCTGAGTTGTTACTTATACCCCATGCCCGCTCAACTACCCTGAGCCACCAAGAAGTGCTCACAGTGAAAGTGAGTGTTTGTGTGGGAAGGCAGCAGTGTGAAATGCCCTCCTTCCGTTAGGATGCAGGCAGAGAAAGTGTGTGGGAAACGCGGTCAGTGAGTGCTGCTGTGTGGAGGGCTTCTCTGTTGTGGGGTTCTGTTACCTCCTGCAGAGAGGCACTAGAGGCAGACACCATCACAACATCACCCAGAACAAAGGCACATGAGGCAATGGGGTGGCATTGAAGCTGGTGCTGCTTACAACAGCAGGCAGAAACCAAACATCAACTTGAGACATTTTTCTCTCCTTATTTCATACACTTCTTCCTCCCACACAAACCATGTTCTGCAGCCACCTGAGGACCCTGCAAGCCCCCTCCTCTCAGCAGGGGACTATCCTTAGGCCAAATGCAAAGTATGGTTGCGTGAAGTGCAAAAATGAACCACAGAGCATAGGTGATCTGTAGGAAAGGAGAGCTAGAGCAGAAAGTAACACTTCAGTAGCACCACTTGGAGAAGCACCACCAGGGGAGTGGGTAACAGAAGGTGCCTGGTCCTGGGATTAAAGAAGGAGGGGGAAGCAGGAGGCCCACAAGGGAAGCAATACCTGTCCACAGCCCTAGGGGTAGCCCACAGTGCAGATGATGCCTCTGTATGGAAAGAGAAGCCCATTCCTAGCCCATTCCTCTTCTCCTGCCCTGTCGTCCAGCCTGCTGCATGCACGGACCCAAGCTCACTCCTTGGACCAACTCACCTGGCCTCTGCCCCAAATCTCTGCTGGAAAAGTCCAGTGCAGCAGGTCTGTATTGAACCTGACACCAGGTAGCTCTTCACAACATACTTCTCTCCTTCCACTGGCCCCATTTTCTTCCCACAGCATGACATAGCAACACCCAGCAGGGCTATTTCACTATTTCCAGTTACTAGAAACTCATTGTACCCACAAGTCAGACCTTTGTACATTATCACTCACAATGTGTGACTGAGCCCTTCAGTCTCTCTAGGCCCAGACTGACCGTTGGTCTATTTGGGGATCAGAAAATGACATCTCTGACATCCCACCCACATGGCCAGTACTCACAAGGAGTGTTTGCAGAGCTCTTCCTGCCAAACTGAGCTTTGCTCTGACCTATCACCCACGGCACACCCCACAGAGGACTTCAGCTTGAAAGACAGATTCAGCATTTCTGCTGCAATGTTTCAGCACAGCTGAAGCATAGAAGCCCTGTTTATCAGAATAGAGAAGGCTGATGGGCAAGACAGTCTCAGCTGGGATTGATCTCTACATCAGAGCCTGAGGGTTTGATGCAGAATATGGATGCCTCTTCCCCCATGGTATTATTTTTAAAAACATACCAAGGAAAAACATTTACCAGCCACAGTCTCCTACTTGACGTTTTACAGGCTCAAAATTTCATTTTAGGATTGAAATTACCTGACAGGCTCCAGTTCTGCCTGTGCCCTGGCAATTGCCAAGGTCTTGTATACTCTACCACAAAGCCCAGGTTTAGACAGCAAGTGCTTCTGATGTCAAGCAGCCTGAAATATGGATTGGACATACAAGGGCCAACCACTACTTATCTGAGTGCCTTCTCAGACTGCACAACTGGTGAGCACTGCAGGGGCACAGCACAGTAACCACCCTGCTCTGAGCATGGGGTTGCACTTTCCTCCCATACTTTTGGTACTGGTTCTTGTTGTCCATCACCAACTAAAGCTGGCTCCAGACAGCACGATCTGCATCTCTCATGCCATGGAGAACAGACCAGTGTCCTTGCAGAATGCAGCTCAGTACATCAGCCCTCTTGTCTCACACTTCATAGCAAGAACAGGGAAAAACTCTTTATCTAGTGTGATTCACTGATAGACATGACTATGAAAGAACCAAGGAAGGCTGCAGCAAGCATCATCAGCTAAGCACTTCCTGTTATTTCTTAGGTCTTGATGTCAGCTATTTTACAGAACCAATACATCCCCTGCAGCACCAAAACCTAAGATGTGAATGCTCTGTGACATGTGTTCAGAAAAACTGCTGACTTTTCTTAAAGACATCAAGCAGAATTTGGGAATGTACAAATATCCTGTTACAGTACACTGAAACAAATATGAGGCATCATAAAAAAAAAGTAGTGACTAACAAAGAAAAGGTGATGGAAGCAAACATAAGTATGGCCCTGATGAGAATCCCGTACATATGTTACTGCGTACTCATGTTCCTAGGTCTGCCTGAGGAAGTGGTGTATTCTCATGCAGCTTCACCCAACAAGGCAACATTCAGATCTTTTTACTCATCTTGGAGCCCCTCAGCATCTAACATGGAGAAGTTACTGGAAAGCAGTGAAACAACAGTGATTACCCAGAGGAGACCAAGGCTGAAGGCACCCACACTTACAGCAACAAAATGAAGGGCAGCACTGAGCACTTATACGCACTGTGGTGGGTATCAGCTGGCATCACTGTCCCCAGGTCAGGAGCCATGCATCCACCATATCTCTAGGCTACCTGTTCCAGCACCTCACCAGCCTTATTATAAAATACTTCTTCCTCATGTCCAGTCTGCATCTGCCCACTTTTAGTTTGAAACCATTTCCCCTTGTCCTATCACCCTGCTAAAAAGCCCGCCCTTCCTTCTTACAGCCCCCTTTAGATACTGAAAGGCAACTCTCAGGTCTCTCTAGAGCCTTCTCTTCTCAGTGCTTGTATAGGCAAAGGGATCAGTGCAAACAAAGTGATGTTACAGAACGAAGGAAAATGAAGGGGACAGACAGGGAGTGCTGCCCACCCAGAGTCTGAGTGCAGTGCCATGGCACTCCTGACTGAGGAAGCAAATGAGGATTCGAAACCAAACCCTGCAGCACCCACATCTTCTGCAGCCAGGATCACAGCACAGAGGCATATCAACACAGAGAATTTCTCTGCCTAGTAATCCAGAAACCAGAAAGAGGAATCAGACAGGGGACTTGAGCTGGCAGGGCACTTCAAGGAGAGGTCAACTGCAGAGCAGGAACACAGCTACAGCACAGCCACCATGCTGCAAAGGCAGCTGGCAATGCTTTGCAGGGCTGCCTACCAGGGAGCTGCCAGTACAACTTGGCTGTGCCCCAGGTTGTGCACCACCAGGCCCATGGGCTGAAAAAAAGACACAAGACACAGTTACAGACACCTACCATGTAACCAGAGGGGCTAGGTCCCTTGGCCTAGGCAACATGACAGAAGCTGAACAAGCCCCATGAGGAATGAGCTCCTTGAAAGCACTGCTACAGCTCTGTTATGCCCATGGCATCAAGAACACTGTGGCAATGATGTCTGTCACAAGAGGAGCCATCACATAACAGCCAATACCTCCCAAGGATCTATGACACCTCCCACATCCAAGTTCCTGTGGCTCATGGACCAGAGTGTTTTTCCTATCTTCTCTGTACTGAAGTAAGATCTCAATGGGATCCCGGCACAAGTATGAACTGAAACCCTTGCGACCCACTCTTTTCTTTATTCATTCATTGCAGGGACATAGCTTATATTACAAACTAAACCATGAAATGTTTACCACATGCAATCTTGAACAGTAAAATCCCTAAAATAAGCTGCATTAAAGCTAAGGCAAGAGCAAGTGATCCTCCCATCACTGTCTCCCCCTCAAGAGCTTAATCAAAATGACTGTGCTCTGGAGGAGGCAGAGACTACTCCCTCTCCCTGACAAGTTACTTCTCTACCCTTATACCAGAAGATAAATACAGGCACATTTCTGAGGAGAAACAAAGCCCATTTAACTCCCATGGCACATACAGGAGAATCAGCTCAGAGGTGTACTGCACATTCTTCTGCCTATTGCATCAAAATGTTGTCTGAACATATTGTGCTGTGTGATTCTGGGAGCTCTTCTTTTCTTCACCTCCGCTGACTTTTACACAAGATGGACCAGTTTATCCAATCAGATATTGCTCCAAGATGGCACATCCTCTCTCAGCTCATCAGCTGCCTGATGGAGGCAGTTGTGAACACTCCCAAGGGCTGGAGGAGCAACGAGTATTTGTCCAGAACACAGAGAGTGATGCAGGATTAGTTATTGCAGTCCATGCATGCACCTCTGCCTTTGGGAGAGTGAAGCCTCTCAGCAGTTCTCTGTAATCACCTGCTACTCAGCAACAGTCATGAGGTGCTTACCAGCAAAATCAGGGGGCTTGATCACTCATCAGCAGACAGGTGGCCTGGTGATGGAAGTCAATTCAGACAACACCGTTGTTAAGAAGGCTGCTTGGCAGTTTGAAATATTACTTCTAGGAGCCAATGTATACTAGATCTGCTCTGTGATTAAAAAATATATATATATAATCTGAATAGTCAAACAGATCTATAAAGAGAAAGTTTCATTTTGTCTGCCAGTGAAGAATCACAGGAACTGAGCTGAAATTGTAGAGATAGTGAAGGATATACTCTTTCCCCCTTGCGCTTTCCACATGCGCATGCCTCAAAAGTCCTTCGTACCTCCTTTCAGTTTATTCTTCTGTGTTGGGTAGCACCAATTCTTTCAGCATCACACGAGCATTTAATAATATACAAATTATTGTTCTGTTTAGGAGATCATGCATCTGGGATGTCCTAAGAGAATGGAAATCTATGTGACAAAACCAGGAAAGATCTGCAAGCCCATGTTGTCTCAGTAGGGCTCTCACTTCCTGACATAACCCATCCAGAAAGAAAAATAATAAAAAAGGTGCAGTAAAAACAAGTGAACCACAGAAAGACACAAGTGTCAGTGCTCCACACCTTAGCATAGTCACTTGAAGAAAAATGGCCCCAGCAATGAGGTCTCATCATCTTCAGTCTCCTCCTCTGCATCTTTTCATCTCCAGCCACTTGATGCTCTCTCTACTTTTTTTTGCAACTTCATAGCTGAGTGCTACACAAGTCTGGGTGGGGGGAGTTCCTGACTGTTGTAAACTTTCTTCTTCCAGACTAAAGAGCCTTCCATCCCTCAAGTCAGGTGCTCAGTGCCTCTCTCTCAGCTGGCCCAGGGCCTGCAGCTTGGTGCGTGGCCTGGGCTGTGGGGGCACTGCTTGCCGCTGTGAATGTGGTTGTGGCAGAGGCCTCTGCTGCACACAGGTCCGCTGGGGGGTAGTGCTGGATGGTGGTTGAGGGAGCTTCCGCATCACCATCTCTTTGTCCACCTGGTGGATCTGCTTCATCTCTTCCTCATCTGCAACAACAGGAGGTCTCAGCAGTCAGTCACCTACTTACATCTAAGCAGAAAGAAATGCTCTTATTGAAGTCAAACAATAAGGGAAAAGTGTTTGGACCATGGAATGAAAAAACAAATACTGGTCTTACCTGCAAGCCCACTGTCACTTTCAGGCTGTCCTGCTACTCCAGGAAACAGCCAAAGATACTGTCACCCACACCCCCAGGCAGCACTTGCGTTTTGCAGCAATGCCAAAGCTGAGGTCAGTGCACCTGAAGGCACTACTGCCTTCTCTGGCCACTGACAGTCACACTCAACCTGAACATCTCTCCCCTATTTTGGGCATACTTTTTGGACACTCTCCTCAAAGGGCAGTGAGGCCCTAGCACAGGCTGCCCAGAGAAGGTGTGGATGCCCAATCTCTAGAAGCACTCAAGGCCAGGTTGGATGGGCCCTAGGGAGCCTGAGCTGGTGGGGAGCAGCCCCACCTATAGCAGGGGTGGGGGACTGAGTGGGCTTTACAATCCCCTCCAACCCCAGATGTTCTGTGATTTCTCTTCAGTGGCCTATTTCATAGAAAGTGAGAGGCATTCACAGGAGGCATCTCAAAAGCCCTGCTCTGCTACAATAATTTCCATGGATCTGGAAATTTCCAGCATGACTTTCCCAGTAGGTAGAAGAATTAAATTCATGTCATCTTACTTTTGATCATTAACTCATTATTTGTAAAATGTCAATCAGCTTAGGGATAGAGGAATTTACCTCTTGGGGTACTGAAATAACCTTACACACTAAGTTGTTTCAAAGAGGGCAGTCACTTTATTTTAGTTCTTATTATCCCAGATCTCTGTTTTCTTGAATGCAGACCCAAAAACTGAGGAGACCTGTCACTGCACTGTCAAGGGAGTAGTTTATCCCATTCACAGAACATCAAGAACAGCCATGGTGTAAGACAAAACTCTAGTGGCTTTGCTCACACTGGCATTTTGCTCATGAGATGTGCCAAGTCTAAGACAGTGTCCCCACAGTTGCACTGTTGCAAGCTCTCCTAGAGGAGAGGGAGAACACTTGCCTCTTCTTTGTGGTGTTAACTTCAGGGGAAGTGAGGGAACCACGATGAGTTACCCACACTCAAGTACTACCATCAGACATGAGAAATATCATGCTAACCCTTGTTGTCAGCCTGACCACAGGCACCTTTGAGGTATCAGTTTGAATTTCTCTCAAACATTACCCTCTTTACCTTGACAAATACTGCTGTGCTGTACAAAGGAGTTTTTTCTCCCATTTTGTAGTTTAAGCACTCAGAGCCCAGCTGTTACTGAAGACCATACAGTAAGTCTGACAAAGTAAGCAAGTGCAGGACTGGAAACACACCTCCAGTAGAAACACGTTGCCCTGGCTGCAGGGTGATCTCCCTCATACTTCAGCTTCCTCTTCTTGGTGGGCCTGCTAATTCTTCCTGAGTGTCAGCTCAGCATTCTCTGACCATCCAAAGTAGGGGCAGAAAGCAAGCTGCAATCCCATGCAACACCTCAGTCAAGAGGGAACCTGTGCTGAGAGGTGACTCCAGCAGCATATTTTCTTAGAGGCTTGAATTTTAGACAACAGATAGAACTCTGCCCATGGACTCTTTAAAGTGCCCCAGTCTGGACCTCCAGTGTTGATATGCCTCCGACAACATTGTTTTGGAGAGAGAAAAAGCACCAGGAGATGCCTGAGGAAACCCTCTGAAAAAGCTGAGTTCTTGTCCTTCCTCTTACGTACAGTGTTTCCAAAAGTGACTAACAATGTCAGAGATCCTGATTTTATACTAAATAAATTTACTAAAAACAAAAAGTCCACTGACAGAATATCTAATTGTATGTTTAACCCCATGGATGTTCGTAACAGGTGGCCTTGGCTAAGGATTAGAACAGCAGTTCTTCCTGCATAAATAAACAGAAGGACTTGAGAACAAAAAGCCTTTAGCCCAAAGCACATGTCAGAAACCAAGACTGACAATAGCAGCTGATGTGCTGAGATTCATTACATGCCAAAGATAGGTCCTTGTTTGCACCATGACAGGAGATTTTGCTCCAGTGCACAGGGATGCTGTCAGGAAGGACCTCTAAGATTTTAGGTGGCTAGAGAGCAACTTAAAGCCTTTGAACACTTACCATCATCTTCAAGCCTATTGGCTTTTTTCTTCCTGACGCAATAAATAAGCAAAATCACCACGACAACAAAGAATACTGCACCTCCTGCTATGCATAAGATGAGATAGATGTTCAGCTGGCCTAGTTAAGAAAACAAAGAGAATGTTAGAGGAAAAGAAATAACTTGTGTAACACCTAGAAATTTCTATTTTTCTGCTGTTGAATACGAAAGCAGTGCTGGTGAGAGAACCCACCCTGTCCTTGCTCCTTACACAGAAAAAAAAGTTATCAGTCCTACTATGGTGTGAAATGGTGTGGAAGAATACTGCAGAAACTTTCTTAGCAGAAAATTGGAACCAGCGCACTCATGCACGCTAGCTCCTCTTAAATTAGCACAAACAGCCTGCTCCTGCAATAGGCCCTTTTAAGGATAACAAGTATCCAGGCAGTGTTCAGCACCTAACAGAAATAAACTTTTTCGAAGTACTTCAAACAAGAGTTTGATTTGTTTGGTGAGCAAAGATTTATGTGAGCACTCTGTATTAGGCCAGCTAAGTTTTGCCAGATTTACTTCCCTTCATCACCTCCTGTTTGGGTGCTCATGTCTGAGCACTGGAGCTGTGGAGCTCAATCCCACAGAAGTGCACCTTCCTTTGCCTCCTGAATGACAAAACTCCAGAGGAGACTGTGCTGGCATCACCTCAGCATGCACATGAAGGGCAAGAGTTGCAAGATTGAAGTCAGGATGTACAATTAATGTATGAAGACCAGCATCAGCCTGGGCTGCTCCCAAAGAGTAAATGTAAACAAGTACCCTCAGTAACTCAGCTCTTCTCACCTGTTTCATCTGAAAGTGTTGCACTGAGGTGTATTTTGCCTTTCTAATACCTGCTTCTCCCAGCTAACTATATGGAGCTCTGACAGACTCATGTCCATATGAGAAATTAGACAAGCTCAACCCCATCTTAAGCCATCTTGTCCACTGAAGATCAATACTCAAGGTGATAGATAAAACTTCAAATGAGTAAGAAAACCCATGGAACACCTGAGCGACGCTCATCTGAGTCACGTAGTCCCAAGGCATAGCTAACTTCCCCATAATCTCTTTCTTGATTTCCAGACAGCTTTGGGAATCCAAGCAGCTTATTTTTCCCCTTATGAGAGCACTCATGAATATCCATTGGTAGCAGACAGCCACCACCTTCATAGGTAGGAGCATGTAGAGGAAAAAGACAACATGCAAGTAACTTTCCCACCATTAGGGGGGTAAATCAAGAGCAAACACCGTGAAAGCAATGCCATGGGTTCATATACATAAGAGAAGATCCCAAAGCACATTTTCCAAGAGTAAGCTTTTAATTCCTGTTGTGATAGCTTACTCTCTTGGGTATTTTCACATTGTCTTACTGAAATTGTCTCTTGGGCTATAATCCCTTGGGAACGGTCACTTGTTTCAAAGGAATAAAAGTAGTATAAAAATGAGGGAAAGATGTTTCCTGCCCCTCACAAACCACTGTATGTGGTCAAAACCCAGCATTAGCAGCAGGCTCGCAGTACTATGTACAGGGAACATGGCTGCTTCTGGCTTCCAGATCAATCCTGCAGATAGACACTATGTACTATAGCTGAGCCCTAGCCAATTCTGCTAGAAGTGGACTTTTTACCTGGACACTTGATTTCCTTCTCAGTTGTTTTTTTACTGACTTGGTTCTTAACAATACATCTGTACCTCCCACTATCTCGAGTAGTAAATTCCACCTCTGTTACGTTCGTTTGGGATTTATTGATTTTATCTTGAGTCAGTTCTATTGTAAACACTTGGTCCTTGGTTGTCGTCTTCACCGCACATTTCACATATAGGGTTTTATTAATGCATTCAGCATTGAGGATTGGCTGAGGGACAGGCTCTGAAAAAGATATGGGAGAGAAGGTCTGATGTTGTTTCTCCTTTTGAAAGTCTCCACTGTGAAGCAGAGCAGGAAATTAGCAATGAGGGAGTAGTACCAGCTAATGAGACCAGAGAAGAATGAACAAATCAGATCTCTATTGCAGAAGTAACACAGCAGTTATAAAGAAAACGCCATCCATTAGCCTACATTTCCATCCTAACACATTTTTGATCTTTTTGTCTCTTTCCATTCCTTCCTCAATTACCTAGAAGGTGTTTCTTCCTCAAAGTGAGATTGTTTGTGCCATCAAGAGATACTATAGGTTAACATCACAACGGCATTTGACTTCCAGATAGTTAACCACACTAAGTGCAACCTGAATGGACAGAATCGTCAAATCGTTAAGGTTAGAAAAGACTACCAAGATCACCCAGTCCAACCACTGAAGTATTCCTACCATGCCCACTGACCATGTCCCTCTGTGCCACATCCACAGTTATTAAACACCACCAGGGACAGTGACTCCATCACCTCCACAGGCAGCCTGCGACAGTGCCTCACTGCTCTTTCTGAGTGAGGTTTTTGTTGTTGGTGGTGGTTTTTGTTTGTTTTTGTTTTTTTCTTTTATAACTTCCTTGAGTAATATAGGGAGAAGGGGAGGAGCTCCCAGTGTGGAACTCCAACAGATCTGGAGGCCATCTAAGAGCACTTCAGCACACCAAAGCCACATGACATGGCTGGACAATTTCCAGGCTCTGCCTGGCTCATGGCCATGGGAAGAAGTAGTGTTTTTGTGAAGAGAATGGGAATAAGTGAGGTTGGAGACAGAGACAGCCCTCCAACTCCTGCCCCAGTACAAATGCAGTTAGCTCTGATCTGTCTGTACCCATCAGGAGAGATTTCCTCCAATACAGAACAAAAAGCTACTTACAATGCTTTATGCATTGCCAAAGGCACTCAGCTTGCATGACAACCTCAGCACGAAAATCCATCACAACAGAAAACAGAACAAAACAGAGCACTCAGCTCCAAGAAGGCTGTGACAGAGAGAGCCAATTTCTACTTCTCTGTGTCCCACAGGCAACTGGTTGCATTCTGGTGCCAGATTCTCTGTCACTGGTGACTGCGATTGAAACAGAGGATGCTCACAGGACTTTCCTCAACCAGAGAAAACTGATAGAGGTACCAGAGGAGAAAAAAAAACAACAACTGAATTTCTACCTTCTAATTGAGGTAAACAACCACAAACTGAGGCCATCTTCAGCTGTAGGCAGCATAAGCTATGGATAGCATAGGTATTGAAGCCATTAAGAGCTGTCTGTAGCAAATGAAGTCTAGATACACACTATAACAAGAAAAGGCACCTCCATTCCCTCATTAACTCACTCCCCTGCAGCAAACTGTAGGACATCTTTTGGAGGAAAGCCCTAGTGTGAAACACAAGAGCCCAGGTCACGTTGGTGTGTAATGTCACCACCTCAATGATTTCTTTCTCTTCAGAACAGCTACCTTTCCAATTCCAGTAACATCTTGTAAACTGGATGACAATCAATGCTAGCACCCAATAGTTCCTGAAGGGTTTTACTTCCACAGCTGTGGACCAGCAGTAGGGCAAAATCTCTGCTGCAGAGTAGGGGGAAGTGATGCAGCACAGTTAACTAGCAATCTATCACCTTAACCTGGAATTAAACCCAGGTACCCCCAATGACAGCTCACTGACTTAAAGTACAAATAAGGCCCCAATGACTTCCTTAATCTGCAGGCAGTTTGTAACGATGGCTTCCACACAAGTGAGACACTCTTGAATCAATATGGAGAGAGCAAAAACTCACCCAAAACGATGAGCACTATTGTTTCATCTGCCTTCAGCTTTCCATTCTTGTCATAAGCAGCCACCTTGTATATCCCACTGTCTTCTTTCACCAGCCGCTCTATTCGGAGGGTCCCATTGAGGAGCACCTTGCACCTACACCGCACCTTCTCCACATAATAGTTAATTTTTTTATCTTTTATCTGAAGCAGCCTCTCGTTACCTCTGCTCCATATTGTCTCATGCATGTTTTCAGCGGTGAAAGTGAGGAGAGTAGTCTCATTCACTGCCTTGTAAATATTCATGGTACTGGCACCTATAAACGGAAGCACAATCCGTCAGTTCAACCCATACAGTCCTTACTGACCAACCACAGCCATAGAAGCATAGAACACCATTCAGACCTTTAAGATCATCTAGTTCCAATCACACCCCCCCCCCCCCCCAAAGGCAGCAACACTTCCTTCTAGACCAGATTACTCAAAGCCCCATCCAGCCTGATCTAAAATTCTTCTTAGGAAGGGACATCCACAACCTTGCTAGACAACCTGTCCCAGTATCTCACTATCCTTATATTTCTAATATCTAGCCATTGTCAAAAGGGTTTTCATTTTCCATCCACTCACTTCCTTAAACTTCTCTTCATGTTTCCTTCCACTGCTCTGAAGCTCCCCTTCATTGTTTTTTAGCTACAAGAGCACACAAATTAATTCTGAGGAAGCAGAAAGTCACATTTTCAAAAGCAGGCTTTACTGTCTGGTTGATTTATTCATAGTAATTTTGAACATTAAGATTTGTGGCTGCCTGTGGACATTAACATAATAGAAAGCACAACAAGAGCAGAGCAGCAAGATCTCAAGCTGCAACAAGTGAGGATCCACTCAAGTAGAGCAGCAGCAAGCACAGAAATACAAGAAAGAAGCTGTGATAAGCTTCAGAAATTCCTATAAAGTCCTCAGGTAGGCAGAGGTCTTCAAATAGGATACCCTCACCTCCCCCTGCCAACTCTTCAGTGAGGTCTGGGAAGGGGTGAATCCTGGCTCCACCCCTTTTTGTCACTCAGGTACAGTTGCTTGCACCTGAGCTCCCCTAGGTAGGCCCTGCCTTCCCACCAGGTGCTCCATCACTGCTTCAAGAAGTGACTTAGCACTTCCACCTTCCTGCAAAGAAGGTCAGTTGGGCGGGCTTAGCTCTAGGCATAGGCTGATGTGCAGAACAGTCATTGCTGTCTTTGCAGCAAAAAAATAAAGCGCATTTTAATTTGAAATGAAAATGTCAATGTCCTGTGTCTTTGTCCAGCAGCTTGTGGAGGCCCTGGATCATGGAATCACTTCAGCAACAACAGTGATGGCAATAATGATATAAACAGTGGCCTAAAAGAGGTGCCTGTGTCAAGCAATGAGTGCATGACACCAAACTGTAGAAAGACACAGGTCTGTAAGTCACAGTGCCTCTCTGCAGTACATCCACCCCATGTTTCTAGCACAGCATCACAGTATGCGAAAGCAAGGGGAAGAAGCAAACAGCTAACCACAGCCTGCAAACTTATCAAGCAGTGGCGATGCTGGGAGATAAGCAAAGGCAAAAACAAGTCTTTTCTCTTGACAGGTGCCCTTTGATTGTAGATTTCCCTCCCCCCCCGTGAAATAGGTGAGAGGAGGGCACTGCACAGCACTGCTGCTAGGACTGGACACTCAGCATGAAGGTGATAGTCAGAAATGGCTGTGGGAAGTTAAACACATCACCACATCATGAGGTCTCACACTCTTCCCTCTGTGCCTTGGTCACATGCCCTTCGTGCTCCAGGCTGCTTTGCAGTCCCTGAAAGGCATGGCTCCAGGGAACCATGCTTCTGGGGGCACATTTTGACATAGAATCATATGGTCATTAAGGCTGGAAAAGAACAGTAAGATCACCCATCCCCACCATGCCCACTAACCCGTGTCCCTCAATGCCACATCTACACTGTCCTTCAGCGTGTATGGAGACATCACCTCAGGGTGGCAATGCCTGCACCCCAGTTGCTGGTGGAAAAGTTGTAGGAGAAGATTTTAAAAAGAATTTGCAAGTGTGAGGTGGCATATGTTCATTGCTAACTTTCATTCTGATCTGCAATTTATTTAATTGTTCATGATCTGTATTCATTCCTCTTTAATCTATAGGATAAAGCTGACAGGCAGGTGGGGGATTTCCTCCCAGTTACCAGAAAGAGCTGATTCTGCTCTAATTTTTTAGATTTCAAGCACTTTTTCCCACAGACATAAAAACTGTGTTTATACACTTTTTACAGTCCTTCACAGCAGTATATAATACACTATTCCACAAAGATGAACCACATTGCAGAGGGACAACTGAAATCCAGTTGCTGTTTCAGCAAACTAACAATATTAGAGATAACCAAAGAGTTAAAGTATTTTGCTTCAGCAACAAGAAAATAAATACTGAAGTAGTTCCTTCCCAGTCTAAGGTGAGGTTCTTAGTTTGGTATCACATTTCTGATGGGGTATTTGATGCATCAGATGAAACATTCTGAAGCCACACTGCCAGTCTGGGCAGCAAGCTATCTTCCACAGAGATAGCACTACGGGTCATATTCAAATGGCTGAGTTATGGTACCTGTGTCTGCTCTATCACAAAAAAAAAAAATCTATAGTGGAATGAACAGGAAAAAAATATCTGTGCATGGCTGTGTTGTTAACTCATAGATCAGAGAGAAAGAGACAGCTTAATTAAGTTTTTAGATTAATACTTTAAAAACGAGAGCAGTAGCGTACAAAATGTAAGGATGCATTTACTTACTGTTTTCACATCCTAGGCTCCTCAAGCTCCACTGACAACACTAAGATATAACACTCTTTCTGTTAATATTTAGGGAAGAATATAATTTGCACTTTCAGAAGATTTGCTCATCACTGATAAGAAAAGGTAATTACATGTGATAATGGCTCCACACAATGCACCATGAAGTAGATCACTAATGTAGTACAAGCTACCTCGAGGGCAGAGAGAAAACTACATGCTGACATTTCTTGTTACACACACGTCAAATTAAAGCTCATTAACTTAAAACCAGAGCTGTTCATGGCTATTGTTATAGTAGAAATGGGAAAATCAGGTCTTGCCCTCCTCTCCTGGATGAAAATGAAATCAAGTAATAATATCCTCAACCCAGAGATCCTCTAGGCACTTCACCCATTGGGAAAGTGGAACTAGTTTCAGTAACATCCCACCAAGTTGTAAATTGTTCACGGCAATTTTAACAACAGTAGCACAAAAAAAAAAAAAAGAAAAAAAAGAAGAAAATATCTCAATGAAGACTTACTTTTTGCACTGGGAAACAAAAGCAGCAAGCACTTGACTAGGAAAATCTTCCTGAAGTTCATTTTCAGGATGCAAAGCCCCAGTGCCACCTTGTCAAGGGCAGCTCCCAGGAGGTGAAAGGCTCTTCTGCTGAGAGCAGCAGCCACGGCTGTGCCTGCGCAGCCTGTACCCTCCTCCCTACCTCCTGCCTGCATTCGAGCACTTCTTGTTTCTCACCAGACACCCAAAGCAGCGGCAGCACCTCCTGAAGGCCGCGCTCTGTCAGGATGGGGCAGCGTGCTGTGATGGGGACAGCATGACAAATGCCCCCTGAAGTTTGCCCACACAGCTTGAGGACCAGACAGGGCCCTCGTCCTCTCCAACATCCACCTGAAGAGTTCAGTTCCAATATCCACACCACCTTCCCTATGAGAGATGTGCCCTCCGTGGCCCTCTCAGCACGGGGAGGGACAGTAAGTCCAGTTCCCCAAGGAAGGAACCGAAACTCATGGCTGCTGGGCAACTTGTGGAAAGCAGATGTACTTCCCTTGGAAAGTATTAGATCAGTTTCACATCAGTGTCTGATCTGCAAGGGGCTGGCCCAGTGCCACACATGGGTATCCTGCAGTCATGGTCATCCATCTAAGTGAGCCATGAAAGAAGAGTAGGCTTGGAACAGAATGAAAACATGAAATCACTGCCTTGGTCTATCCTGAAACTAGCTCCAAAGCTGGATGATGTTGTGAGGAAAGAAAATGGGAGGAGGGGTGGGAGTTAAGTCCAAAACCATGTGAGAAACTAATAAATTCTTTATTTCAGTTTCCAACATGAAACAGATGGTGGGGGGGGGGATTTTGAGTTATCATCTCAGCACAATCCCTTTGCAATAGTGGCCACTGAAATCTTTCAGATTTTTATTGTAGATGTAAGCCAAGAAAGAAGACAGAAGAAAAGCTACGGCAGGAAAAATGCACAATGTTAGACAAACCTTTCTCATTAATTCATGAGATTCTTTTTCCTCGAAATTATAGAAAGATCTTCTAAGACCCTTCCCTTTCTCCAGCTTTGTCATCATTTTAATGACACTTCAGCTGGTAAAAAACACTGCTGTTTGCACAGAGGGAAAAAAATGGAAATGCACAATGGAAAAAGCACAAAGGCCACAGTTAGTAGTACTGATCCCCACATTATGGTAAAACATAGCTGTTCTTGCTTCTCTTTGTTGCTTACTTACAAAGAACACACAATGGAGACACATATGAAACAAGAGGAAGCAACAGCAGCAAGATGACTGTTTTGTGCCCGACTTCTACTCTCTGTGAAGGAAACCAGACTGAGGGCATGGAAGATGCCCGAGGCAAGCAGTTTGTGCTGGCAGTACTGGTTTCAGGGGCTTCCAGCCAGAGTACCATCAGGACCTTGGGTAAATACAGCAAGCACATCCTCATCCCTCCTGCTTTCCTTGCTGCATTCATTGAGCAGGATAAGAGGAGGACCTGACATGCTGAAACCACTATCCATATTCTGCTCAATACTGTCTTGTATTTGGCTTACAATTTTTCCCAAAGCCACCTCTCACCTCCATCAGGCCCCTGCTCCGTGTCAACACGTTCTTACTGCAAACATGATGAGACAGGAGCTGTCCCATTGCTTTGGGCACAGACAGGGCCATGGCACTGCCTTCTCTCTGCACAAGGCTGTTGTGGAACACAACACAGAGACCTGTGCTAGAAACTGACATTGACATGAATGATGCATAAATAGAAAAATGTCTATCAATGAAATAGAGAGAAAAGAGACATAATGCTCCAGCAGCAGTACAAGGCTTAAAAGATATCCTGTATTCATAATTGACATCTGAAATCAGGGAAGAAAACTCGAACTCCACTGTGGTGTTAGAAAGCGGCAGTCCTTTATTCCTCATGATACGCACCAGGCAACTTGACAAGCAAACACCCTCTGAGTTCAGGTTCCACATTTCAGCAGTTACAACATACATATGCAGTACGTTGGCACAGATATTCATTCTTTTTCAAGGACTCACTAATATATGCTAATGTCCCTGTGGGCATGCTCAGTGTATCAGGAGTGGTCCAGTGTCCACCTATTTCTTCCCTATTTTCTACCATCCGTTTCATCACTGAGATCTTTGGCCAACATTCATTTCCCCAGTTTGGAAAATTGCCATTGTTTATTAGGCCATAGAGAGCAACTTTTAAAACAACATATGTGGAATCTGAGGAAGACGTCCTTACACCTTCTGAGGACAAGGATAAAAGTATTCTGACTCCTGTGCTTTTTGGAATGCAAAATCATTGTGGGAAATGATATAAGTATTCTATTACATCCTCAGTGCCAAATCATAGAGGAAAACAAGACTATTCACTCCCTAAAATAGAAATGGAAGGTTGTTTAGAACTATCACTTGTGGATTCCTTTTGCTAAACGAATATATTGATTCTTAAACTAATGTACTACTCTTTATTGCTAGACAAACTGATGTATATCATGATGAAGGACACTAGTTCCAGAGAATGGGGTTTTTGTCATGCCCAGTCTCAGCACTCTCGTAAAATCACAGGGCAAATAACTCAGCTTGGCAGCCCCTATACCCTGTTGTAGCCACCAAACTCCTCCCTATTAGAGCAGCAGTAGCAAGAACCCACTCCAAAAGGGTCTGCTCAAAATCAAGCTCACTGTGTTCAGTGAGAAGGAACTGAAGAGAGGCAGCTGAGGCTCAATAGCCGTTGCCCCCTGTCGCTATACATCACAGAAGTAATGCTGGCCCTAGGCATCTGTGAAGTTTTGGGTGTGTTTGTGCACAAAACCAACTTGCTCAGAGATTATGTACAACAAAACATCCTCCTTTCTTAAGGCTTGAAGATGGACTCAGTTGCACTGCCTTCCTGCTCTGCAGGACTACAGACAGAAGCTGCTGTGTGAAATGCTGGCCACCACGGCAGAGCTAGGCCAGAAAAGTAGCACACCACCTGCCTGCCAGGATCCCTGATCTCACCCCACCGAGCAGCCCTTTTTCTAACCAGCACTGAACAGTTCCTGCACCAGAGATTGCTCGCACCACCCCAATTCATGGTGGGTGGGTTGAGGCTAGGTCTACCAGACATGGAGAGAACCACGGCCTGGTTATCTCCTGTGAGCTCTTCCACTTACTACTGAAAGCCTCTCTCCCGCTCATTACACAGGAGGTAACACTGCTGGACTAAACAAGAGCCAGATAGAAAAGCGGGGCATGGCCAGAAAAGGAGATGCCTCATAGTGCTGGTCTCATCTTCAGCTAGGCCCATTATTCTGCTCATAGTGATGGGTTCTTGGCTATCATATTGCTAAAAAAATCTCCATCTTCTGACACATAATAAATGTGAAGGCCAAATGCAGCCCCATTACAATTGCATCAGTCTTTGCAGTATTGTTTCCACTGCAAAAGCCACAAAGTGCTTTTGTTTCTTGTTCTCTTTTTTTACTCTTCTGTTCTTTGCAGCACGCTAACCAGTTTCCTCTCAGGGAATGTAAGCATCATACTTACATTTCCATGGAAAGGTGAGAGACTCCCACACATCTGAAGGCAGCATCTCAAGAGGCAGTGTGTGGCTGTTCCCACCTCTAAAGCTTCAACCTAGTGATAAGCTAATAGACGTTCATGCCTGAGGCATGAAAAAAAAAGAAAAAACACAATGGTACTTGATCTACTAGAAAAAAAAATACAAATACACTTAGCATGCTATTCTCAGAAAAGACTACCTGCAGTAAGACAGTATAGATTTTTGTCCATTCACTAATTTACACTGTCTTGTCTGGTAGAAAGCTGAAGTTGGGGTAAAAAGCATTCATTATGCTTCTCTCAAAGTAAAGTCAAACACCATGATCTCACCATCATTTGAGAACCTCACCATGACAGAGGAAAAGACTGCAAATTTGCTGCCATGCATTTCTCACAAAGACAGGCTTTTACTCGTGCATAGTTTGTAAGCAGAGTGCTCTTGACTGAAATAAAAATAAAGTTTTGACCAAATGTTTGGTGGGGACACTGGCTCAGTGGCTGGGAGCCCAAGGCTTTGAGTCTGTGACATGCAAACTGAGAGCACTGCTCTGTCTATGTACGATGGAAATATTCCAAAAACAGTATCATATCCTGTCAGTACTGAAACAGCTGCCTGACAAAATATGGTTTTTTTATCTTTCTCTGAAAAAAAAAAAAAAGATGCGAGTTTTCCAAGACAGATTTGCACAGAATAGTCTTTGGCTGATTTTATGAAGAAAAAAATGGCTCCCTTGCTATTTCCATAGCACCACATCATCAGTCCCAGGTCCTCCCTTTCTCAGATTCATTTTCTTTCTCTCTACCTATAAAAATGTTTCAACATCTAAACCTTAGAAAACAGACCCAATTTAAGTCTGGCCTGAAGAGGCATAAGTGCCTCAGAAAGTGCAGTGTGACATCCTGCACTTCACAACAATGACCTTGGCAAAAAAAAAAACAACACAGAATCACACAACTGTAGGGGTTGGAAGGGACCTCTAGAGATCATCTAGACCAATCCCCCTGCCAAATCAGCTCCTTAGACCAGGTTGCACAGGTAGGCATCCAATCATTCTTGCAGAAGGTGAACATCAGCCTTCTTTCTCTGACACTGTTTTCCTTCATCTGTAAGGAGACAGATTCAGAGTCTAACTTTCAGTGCCTTATTCCAGCAGTTTCATTGACCTCACTGCTAATGCAAAACACACTATAGTTTATAGCAAGAGTTTGCTGGCTCGATGCAGTCAGATTGTCCTACACAATAAGCCAGGTAGAGGAATAGAACAGCCTCCTTGTCCTAGTGGTAACAAATACACAAAGACATGTCTTAACTACAATACATTCCTTAGTCACCAGAGGGATGATGGACTAACCAGGTACAGCTAAGCATTCATTTGTCCAGCTGCAGGAATGCATCCATTGCCTGGCTCTGCTGATCCTGCTTCACAACAGGTACAGAGATGACACTTCTCTGCAGACACGGTATGAGTTTGATGTGACAAAGATGGTACAGTTGCTAGCAGGTTTGCTGTGATACAGTCATGGTAATGTATGCCAAGGGGGATGGAAGAGAAGCTGTTGTTAGAAATATATTCAGGAGAGACATCTTATGAACATCTAAGTAAGTAATGTTTCAGACAAGATCTGACACTCTCCAGAAGCCATCAGCTTAACAAATGCAAAAACAGGCACTTGATGCTCTGTACAATGTTTTGTTTTATTCTGCTACTACAACTCCATAGAGAGTGAGAGACAGTCCAGAACAGGTAGCTGGGAGGATGAGACGTGAGCCAGGAGACCGAGAACTAACAACCGGGTAGTATAATGCAACAGCAAGGACATTTATTTCTATGATGGGCCCTGAACAGCCTTCACACAGGTCCACACACAAAGAAAGGTCTGAACTTTGAACATAAGTCATCAGCACAACTTACATTGCGGGACTTGTAGAGATTCAACCTACTGGTGAAGTGACTGGGAGGCATGTATACAGCCATAAGATGTTTACCTTCCCAGTTCTTCTGAAGTGGCAACACAGGTCCCAGCATTGCTGTCAAATGTGACTGTTTCTTCAGTGATGGAGTGACGATGGCAGGCAAAAGCCCTCGTACAGTCCTATACTTACACACAAAGGTGACTTGGCCTTTGCCACCAGGAAATTAAGATGGAAACCTCTCAGAAACATCTGATGACCTGTCAAGATGGGCCTCTCTGAGTGAGCTCCCTTACACAGCTGCTTTTTGTACAGGGGCAGGGGGCAGCTCCTCATGGTGCAGGAACAGCAGGACAGATCACCTTGTTCCACTGTGCTCCAAGCACCAAGCAGACACAGCACAAAATTACTTGAGCGGCAGTACAGCCTTAACCACAACATGGAAAGCACAGGCACCAAGCTGACTGTGTTTCTTACTGCTTATAGCCCAAGGTTCCTGTTGTCATCAGGCAAGGGTAAAGGCTAAGGTGCTGTGTCACTGCATTTCTGAGAATTTCTGGGTTTTATGATCTTAGTGAGGCAGGGAGAGGAAGTTCTTGGTTTAATGCTGGGGAACCGGAGGCAAGCTGAGGCTTTTCACAGCATTTCTATCAATGCAATACGTAGGGGCCAGCTCCCTCCTTCACTTGTGTGAGTCAAAAAGAAACAAGCACCTCACATATTAGCATGGTTAGGAGAGAATTGCTGAGGCTGTTAGGTGGTCAGCACACAGCTTCCCTCACGTTCTAGGCATGCAGAGCACGGCATGCACTGTAGCCTAAGCAGATGCACAGCACCTCATGTGCCTCCTACCTCTGGCAACATCACACACAGGTGTCAGGAGTTCCTCTATCAGCAAAGTTTTTTTTGGTGTTTGTTTCCCTCTCCCCACCCCATTTTTTTTATATTTTTTTAATTATGAAGGCCTATGTGATCATCCCATCATCACACATGAGGATGTGGAGGCAGAGGACGATGACATAATGTGCTTGGGTCAGCCAGAAAGTCCAAAGAACAACAGGGAATCAAAACAGGTGCTCCACTGCCTGCCTACAGAGCAACATGGAAGAGCACCTCCCATCTAGAGGTGCTCAGCAGTGTGGTTCTGGATAGTGTCATTGTTCTTTTCAGGCATCCCTTTTTGCTTTCATCCAAAAGACTGAACTTCTGAGGACTGTATTCTTGTCTTGTCCCTTGCACACCCAATTTTCAGCTATTCGGTAAAAACATGCTGAGCCTTAGAAGCCTCTTCGCAGAGCCACAACTTCACAGTGCAGGTTCAATGGAAAGTTAACTACAGATGTTTTGTGCCCATATAGGTAAGATGCACTGGGTTGGAACTACAGCTGCAGCAGTTATTTATAGTATCGTGGAAGTTCCTTTAAGATCTGCAGCATCAATAATTCAGCATAAGCACTGACAGATACTTTCCTCCTTTTGAGGATGATTTAAAAAAAAAAAAAAGCTGTCTAATTGACAGCATCATTGAATACTACTGATCTTGCCTCCAGCAAAGAAGATTCCCTCTATCAATAGCTGGTTCTCTAGAGAAAGCTATAAATCCTCATTTGTATTTATCAAATAACAAAGCTTCATATTTCCAACAAAAGGTATGCAAGCAAAACCCCTTATCAGAAACTATATTATTTGAATTGAAGAACCCCAAACCCTCAACATGTGAATACAGACTGACTGCTGGACAGCTGGCTCCCCCCTTACCCACAAGGCTGAACCCCATCCCTACTGCCCCACATCCCATTAGTACAGGTTCTCCTCTGAAAGAGGATAAATCTGAGGCTCGTCACTCTGCAACAAAAAGTTTTCACAAGAGCACAAACTGGTATTGCTCATTGCTTCAAGTCTTATGTCTGAAGTCACTGCTGGAATTCTTTTCAAACAGACCTGTGTGGTTAACAGAATGAATAGTGCCAAACAGTATTGTAATTAGAATATTTTAACAGACTGTATAGCTCGAAAGATTATTGTGATGGAAAGAAAACTAAAATAAAGGAAAATGCTCACTCATGTCCTAGGCTCACAGCAGGAAACTCCAAAAGAGCAATCTCCAGAAAGAGATCCTCCTCTGATGGTGGTCAGCCCTTAAATGTGGTTTAGGAGAGGTGAAGTCATACTCCACCCTTCTGGTCACACAGGTGAATTGCCTTCACCAGTGCTCCCATGGCTGGCTCAGAGCTTGCCTTGGGTGATCAATCAGTGGTTCAGGCCATGATTCAACAGTTCCCATACAAGACCAAAACTTGATCACTTTTTTCTTCAGCTTTCTTTTTCTGTTGTTCCCTCAAGAATGTCTTATTACACAACTTTTATACCAAAAAGTCTTTTATAGTCTTTCATTTTTTGAAAACATATTTTGCCCTCAAACTGAAACT
Organism: Cyrtonyx montezumae; assembly: GCF_038088225.1. Classification (NCBI taxonomy): domain Eukaryota; kingdom Metazoa; phylum Chordata; class Aves; order Galliformes; family Odontophoridae; genus Cyrtonyx; species Cyrtonyx montezumae. The sequence goes on from NW_027072034.1 coordinate 72,300,248, forward strand.
TGTGTAAGATGAAGGCTGAGGCAGCAATGCAAAGGAGTACAGATACTGAACTCTTTATTCCATTTGCATATGATGTGGAAGCAGATGATAATTCTTTTCAAGATCCTGTATTTGCAATTCTAAAACATTTGCTGAAAATTGCCTCTTAATTCTTCTTGTATAATACAACTATTTCCTACAGTGTTAGACAACACTAAAAGCTGGAGTAGCTGTGATCAGTTAAAATGATTTTTAAAAAAATACATAGAATTCAGCTTTGATATTTTGCTTTTTGAACTGATTTCCAGCATTAACTATAAAATACACAATTCATAAATGTACTCCTGTTATTTCTTTTATATATATCAGATATCAGCTACGTGCTATATGCTAACCAGAAAAATAAACAATTTTTAATTGGTTTAATTAAAATAAGCTCCCATTGGCCATCCTGTACAGCCAGATACATTTTCACTATTGTTTGTATTTGATAACAACATGGTGAGCAGCCATTCTCCCTTGTCCTATCACTGTCCAGGTAAAAAGTTGGTCTCCTTCCTGTTTATAAGCTCCCCCCAAGTACTGGAAGGCCACAGTGAGGTCTCCTTGGAGCCTTCTCAAAGCTGAGCAAGCCCAGGTCCCTCAGCCTGCCTTCACAGGAGAGCTGCTCCAGCCCTTGTGGCCTCCTCTGGACCCACTCCAACAGCTCTGCATCCTTCTTGTCCTGGGGGCCCCAGACCTGGACAGAGAACTCCAGATGGGGCCTTGCGAGGGCAGAATAGAGAGGCACAATTCCTTCCCTGTCCCTGCTGACCACCCGTCTTCCAATGCAGCTCACAATACCATTGGCCTTCTGGATTGCAAGAACACCATCCTATAGCCTCTCCTGGTCCAACTTCCAAGTCAGTGCCCTGTAATCTCTTTCCCCCAAACACTCATGCCAGCTTTAGTCAACAGAAGTTGCAGTCATCTTTCCTATTTTGGCTACATGGAAGTTTGGACACCAGCCTGTATTTTCCATGAAAATACTAAAGAAACAATTATTAAGCATTTACAAAGCAAGTTAAAAATCACATTTTTTTTAATTAGGAATGAAAAACAAAATCATTGCAGGGAAAAATCAAAACAAAACAACCATAAAAGAACCATAGCTGGGCACAAGCACACACAGTGTTACAGGATGTGTATGTACTTTTCTCCGGACCTCACTGCAGCACACCACCTTGACCTGCTGCTGGGCAGCCCTCGAGCAGGGCAGCGAAGGAAACCAGCAGCACGTGTCCTCGTGGTGACAGCCTGAGACACACGCTTTGTCACCCAGCTCTCACTCAGCTCACGGCCTTTGGGGAACACTGGTACCGAAAGGAGATAGTGCAGCACCGTAAGAGAAATCATCATCTCCCTCTTAGCATGGAAAATCTGATTCCTACAGCATCCTTACAAAGCAGAGCTGGGCTGAATGACTGCCAGCACGGCACACAAGATCCAGAAGTCTCTGAAGCGGTCGGAGAACGAGGGAACAACGCACAGCACAGCCTACCGCCGGGCAGCACCAGCACAGAGCATGCCATGTGCAGACGCAGAGGGATCCAGGAGCTTCCCGCCGGCTCCCCCGCCTGGCACCGAGGTGCACACTGCAGCAAGGGTTGCCGGAGGGGCTGCAAGTTGCGGCTATCTGTGCAGACAGCGCAGCACTGAGGAAGCCTGAGTGCACAGGCAGATGGCCAGCTCAGTCAGCTTGCGGGGAGTAGCTAAACCATTACGCTAAAGGCACTAATGCTTGCGCTGATGAACGATCTCAGCATTATAATCAGTATTTCAGTCAAAATGAATGCATCCAAGCCCCAGGAATTCTCCTGCTGAAGGCAAGAGAGCTGGCAACAGAGCTTTTGGAGCTCTGGCACCCTGAGCAGTTACTTTGTTGTTGAAGGTACTGGTTTGGTCTGGAACAGCAATTCAGATTAACACCTAGCATAGCAGACACTTCGCTGAAGCTTTGGTCAGACTTCTTGCAGAGCCCATGAAAAACTGCTTTAAAATCATAGAATCACAGAATGGCTTGGGTTGGAAGGGACCTTAAAGCCCTGTTGGGGGGATTAGGGCTGGCCCCAACCAGCTCAGGCTGCCCAGGGCCCCATCCAACCTGGCCCTGATGGCCTCCAGGGATGGGGCATCTACAGCTTCTCCTGAGAAAGACTCTCATCAGGAGATACTGGCACAGGCTGCCCAGAGATCTCCGGTGGTTCCTTGTTTCCACCTAGGACAGGCATGCTGCCACATCTACTTGTGCTACCTGCCCCTTAAAGGAGCTGCTGGCTGGTAAAGATGGGGGGCATGGAGTGAGCAGGAACAGGAGGCATCACCCATTTGATGCCAGGTGTCCTCAGGGCTCCATGGCATAACTGCACGTCTGCTGACAGGCAAAGCACCAGAGAGCTGCCCAATTTTTCTACCAAATCTGCTAGCCCAAGGTCCTGAAGCCACACAAGTACTTGTACTTTTTTTGTTTGTTTGTTTGTTTGTTTGTTCTGCAAATGAGCTTAGCAGGCCTGACACATCACATCTTTCCCCTGCTAAAATTTTTTCAGAACAATTTTTACAGCAAGATGATGGGACACAAAGGATGGGTGTCACGGGACTCAGTACAGATCAGAACAATGAGCGTGTCACATCAGTTATCAATTGGGTCAGGGAAACAGTTCGAAGCATTTTCCTGGCTTTCCACATCAGCTATCAACTCTGGGTCTGGCATTTCCTCAGGCTCTACAGGCACCTGCAGATTTTCTTCCACCACGGGCTGGTGCTCAATGCCTGAATCAGTCCGGGCAGTGTCTGGAAAAGAAGGGAGAAGTGGCTCATACATGCATGCATGACATTCGTCCCTGCAGAAAAGGTTTCCCCTCAACCCCCACTGCTGCCAGCTGCCCCCTCCCCAGGCTTCTACAAGTTTAATTTCAATATGCTTCATAACCACTAATTTGTTGAGCTGATCATCGTGATTTCTCTGTAAGATATGTTGGAGCTGAAAGCTGTTTGAGCCCAGCAGCCCAAATACCAAATCTATTCAGTTACATTTGAACCATAAAAACTGCCTAGAAGTACACATATTTAACATACTCTCACCTTAATACTTTTCACCTGCGATTCTGCTGTTACTAATTTGTATAGACATTAATTATGGGGTGCTTTGTTAGTCAAGCTAAGACTGAGGATTTTTTTTAGACAAAATAAATTCTACTTATTTAATATATTAATATTAAGCAATTGTATTGAATTTACAATATGAATCTGAATCACTTGTATCTTCGTGGGAACTTCTTCCCAGTGCAGTGACGGAGCAGTAGCACAGCTGCACAGAGAGGTGGTGGAGTCTCCTTCTCTGGAGACGTTCAAGACCCGCCTGGACACCTACCTGTGCAACCTGGGCTAGGGAGCTGCTTTGGCAGGGGGTTGGACTCAGTGATCTCTGGAGGTCCCTTCCAACCCCTACAATTCTGTGATTCTGTGGTTTATTTTTTTTTCTTGCCCTACATTTAACAAATGCTTTGTTAGTAGTCATTTTTAAAGTGTGATGCTTCTTTAATAAATATTCATAATAAATTGAAGACTGGGCAAAGAAGCATCTAAGGATAGAAAGTAGAGCTGAGTGGGTAAGATGCTGTGCACAGTGCAGCGAAGGACAACAGCAGCAGAGCTGAGACTACACTATGCTATGACCTATGTAATGATGCTCAGATTTGTGATATCTCTTCTGGCCCTACTTCAGCTGCTGACGCATTACTGCAGAGAGTGTTGCCAGCATTCATATTTGTTGCACAAATTTGAAGGAATCCTGACACAGAAGGCAGAGTATTGGTATCAAATGCTCACTCTATCAGATTTCTGATAGAGCTTTATTGCTGTATTCTCTTGGCCATGCTATGCTAAAGCTATGGGGTTTCATGGTTTGGTGTTTTTTTTTTTAAGGATCTAAAATGCTATTGTATTGCACTTTAGCCTCAATTTAAGGAGATATCTAAGTCTCTGATTGAAGTGATTATCCCCATAGAGTCATTAAGGCTGAAAAAGACCTCTAAGATCACCCAGTCTGACCACCAACCCATCCCCACTATGCCCACTAGCCATGTCCTTCAGTGACACACCCACATGGCTCTTGAACCCCCAGGAATGGTGACTCCACCATGTCCCCATTGATAGATGCTGTCCCAAGGAGAAGGCCTATTAAACAATGCTGATTCTTCTAAAAAAGCAACCGTTGAGATCAGAGAGTGATGATAAAAACTGCAGAAAAGCTGTACTTCAGAGGGGGGTTGCTGGTTTTTTAGAGGTATATTTTTAGCTCTTCAGACATTGGCACAGAGTCTGCAACCTGTATTCTCTGTGGGATGCTGATGAGATGGCTTCTGCTCTATCTCACTGCTGGGTGAACTAGGAGCTACTCCTGTGCAGGAGCAGAGCATGGGTGCTGTGCTAGCAGGTGCCCTGCTGCAGCATCTGTGGTGTAGACAGGATGTGGCACCTGGGCCTCCCTTCCAGTCAGCTCCTCCATAGCAGCCACATGCACCCATTTTGTCCCTCACTCCCTCCAACAGGCTGTCTTAAGTAAAACGAGTCACTGGGCCCACCTGGTGTTGGAGGGCAGTCGATCTGGGCAGCTTGAGCATCCACATGGTCTCCACTGGGGGGGCTTTTCACACCTTCACTGGAGACCACCGACATTGTTATGCCATCATCCTTTTCTTCCTCTGTAAAGCCAAAACCAGAAGCTTGAAGGAAAGAGCTCTTGCACATCCCAGCAAGAGGCCAGGCTGCCAACACACTCACACCTCCTTGTCAAGAAGCCCTGGCTCCATTCCCAAAGCAAACAGATGCCAAGGACGGAAGGCTGCTGCCAACTTGCCAGAGACCAGCATGGTCGTGCCGGTGGGATCACAGCCTGGGGTGGCCTCACTGGGCATGGGCAGAGAGCACCTGAGGACAGGTGCCTGCAAAATACAGCCAGCAGAAGCCTTCAAGTTCCCTTCACACCAGACCCTAGCAAGATTCAGCTTTCTTGCCCATAGAAAAGGTTTTGCTATGCTTGTTTCTGGACAGAGCGTGTGAATTGAAACAGAGAAAAGCAAGGCTTTCTCCAAGGCCACAACAAGCATAAGAGTCCCCTATCAGCAAGCAGGTTTCTGCTCCTCTGGGCCAGGGAGAGCTGGGTGGAAAAGCAGCACCCTCCAAGGTGAGGCCATTTCATACTGAGGCAATTTCAGCCCCAACCTGCACATATAGTCTTCTGGAAGATCCTTCTGGCAATAGGGATCCCCACTCACCTGAGGGTACGGGGATGAACTTGTGCTTCCTTTTCATGCAGCAACAGATAAGTGAGGACACAACAGCCACCAGGATGACTGCAGCCCCTGCACATCCTGCCAAGATGTAGATGAACCATGGGTACTGCAGAAGATCTCCTGCAAGAGGACAGCATTATAGTTACCAGGGTGGGCAAGCCTCTTTATCCCCAGTGGTGAAGCTTCACAGTTGGATGAGGGCACTTGGGCCTCACAGTTGCTTTGGTTTGGATCAAGGATGCAAGAGAAATTCTGAACTGTGGCACAACATCATAATTAAATGACGTGACATGTTGTAGAGTAAATAACTCCTAATGACGATACTCCACCAGGGAATAGTATAGAAGATGGTATATTTTAAGTAGTTCTATATATAACAGTTATACAGGTAATACAAAAGAGAAGATGGCTCACCTTTAAGATGACAAGGCTCGCAGAGGACTCCACATGGGAGGGATCTCCAAGAAGAGATCCTTCCCTGGTGGTGGTCAGCCCTTAAATGGGGTTTGAGAGAGGAGGAACTAGGCTCCACCCCTTCCACCCACACAGGTATATCACCTTCACCTGTGCCCCCATGGCTGACTTGGTGCTCACCTCAGGTGACTAATCAGTGGTTCAGGCCGTGATTCAGCAGTTCCCATACACATGTACAACGTAGAGCTTTTCCACTAAGAAAAGAAGCTTGTGCAACAATGCCATGTGTATTTGTCTGTTTCTGCCTACTCCAAACAATAAAATCTCAGATCATCCACAAGCTTCAATCAAATTTAACAGAGAAGGTGGTGGTTTGAGAGACACTACATTTCAAGAAGTTTTACGATAACAGGCAGACCAGAAGAGGGGGGGAACTATCTCCTGTTGAAAGAAGAGCTACGCAGTCTATGCTGCTCTGGGATTTGCACGTGGGACCCCAGACACATGTATCACCAGTATCCCCAAAGACCAGGAAGTGCTGCAGATGTTCCAGGACAAACTACATTCACATTACTTTGCAGAATGGCAAAAGTAATTGTAAGCAAACATTTGTGTATGAAATCACACAGTCTGAATGTGATTGGTTTTGGACTGTTCATTCCAGTCTCTTTAGGAACAGTTATCACATATTTTTTTAAGTCTATTCTCAAAATTAAACTTAAAGCAAATGGGAAATAAATGCCCTGATCATTTTATTTTCATTTTGATGAAAACTCAAGAGAATACTGTCAGAAAGCATGGGTATATGTTGAAAATAATCCTGATTTTTTTTTTTCCTGCAAATGTACCACTTGTTCAAAAGGTCTTTTTGAGATAGTGTCACATTAAAAATCAGAAATAAAACAAACGTAGCAATAAAACATGAATAATAAAATCATTCTATGTATGTTCATTTGATAACTTCTGATCCATTTGTTTTGATCAATAAACAAGAGCCTGCATGCCACACTCATAATTATCTGCATCAGCAGAGGTGTCTCGCTGTTGCCACTGCTGAAATGCACCACCCACTGCCTCACTGTGCTCACATCCACTGTCTGAGCTCCAGAAACATTCAGCAAACACTAATGAATATCACTGATGTTGGTGGCCAACATAATAAAGTAGGAAGCATTACTTCCAGGGCAGCTCTCTAAACTGAAGTCATTTAGCTTCATTTTTCTAGTAAATGTAACGGCTCTAGTTCACTTCTTATAAATGTGGCTGCATTTTGTTGGAAAAAAAAAAGTAGAATTGCTGCTACTTCCTTGCTCTCATACCCTTCCCAATACATGTTCATCCCAACAGAGCTATCATCAAATTCCCCTATGGGCTTTTGAAGAGGAAAAGAGGAACTGATATCCAACCCAGGGGACTGGGCAGCCACCCAGAACAAACAACGGTAGGTGTCAGCACTCGTGTGGTTTATCACAAGGCTTGATTCAGTGCTCGTGGCTGTTTGCTTTCTTGTTCCTCAATGTCTCAGTTAACTTGTGTTTGTCTATGCTGAACATCTTTAGGTCAGTTCAGCTGGACAAATTTAGGACTGCTGCTGCACAATTGCTAATGCTTTATTTATACAGGCAGGCTCGTGTCACCAACATGATCAGACACACAAAGCCCATGGCAGATCTGCTAAGTGCCAGAACACATGATGCAGGGCTCAGATCAGCATTTTTTCCTTTATACCAACTCTATATAAGAAAAGGCAGTACTTGGTCTGCAGCAGAGTTACAGCTTTTCTTATTAAAAGTCAGTTTACAACACTGACCAGTGCTTTGCATCATGAGATTCCATTAGTCCTACAATCCAGACTTACTGTTTCATTTAACTGTGGTCTTATTCAATCAGATCCCTGGGCATTTCTGAAGAGTTTGCAGATGGGTGAAGTCACTGTATCCTCACAGAGAAATTATACCCAAACAGGGGACACAGAGATGAAAAAAATATTTACTGGGGTTTTGTTTGTTTGTTTTTAAGTAAATGACTTGCACCATCACCACATCTCTGATAACATGAGGCTGCTGGAGACATTTGTACAGTCTGATAAATCTTTGTGTAGCTGTTCTAGACAAGGAGAAAAAAAGATGAGGCAAAACAGCTCAGATGAGTCCAGCAGCAAAAGGGCCAGATTAGCAGAAGTTTTTACCAGGGATGCATCTGAGACAAAGAAGGAGAAGGAAGTCAAGGGAATACTTTCTAAGGGAGGATGTGGTAAGGCTTGAAGACAGTTGCCCAAGGACAGGAGACTTCATACCAACAGCAACACCTTTGATTCCCATTGCAAGAGACCAAAAGAGACATCTTCTGGCGCTGCCATTACTCACCATAGCTGCAAGAGAGCACAATGGGCCTGGTCCTCATGTAGTCATTATTACGTTCAACCTTACATACAAATTCCCCAGGCACAGTTTTCTGCAGGCGAACCTTCTTCCCACCATCCGTAATGCAAGCCTCGGGGACATTCAGCTGAGCATTGTTCAGCAGCCAATTGAAATTCATGCTCTCGTTGCTGGCCACGTTGCAAGTCAACTCTCCGGTTCCATTGGGGAAGCACTGGGCATCGACAATTGGCTCTGGTCACACAGCACAGGGCAATGGGGAATGGTGAGGGAAGAAAAATGATGAGCAGACTCAGCAGTGGCTGAGAGCTTCCTGCTACCAGGAGAGCTCCCACCACATTCACTGTTAGCCAGAAAGCACATGACTAAGTAACCAGACTCTTCAAGTGCCAGCTCCCAGCCCTTGACAGCTGCCCAGAGCCACATGCAGGCTTGCCTTGAATGGCTCCAGGGATGGGGCATCCACAACCTCTCTGGGTAACCTGTTCCAGTGCATCGCCACCCTCCGAGTGAAACACTTCCTCCTAACATCTAACCTAAATCTCCTGTCTTAGTTTAAAACCATGCAAATATCCACGTAAGTGAGCTGAGGAATCATTTTCCTCAACTGTGACATTATCTTCAGCCTAAATTCACTACCTCCAGAAATATCATAGAAGTTAGGCAAATAATTTCACAGCTTTGTGGCAACAGAACACAAGGAGAAACAAAAGTTCCAAAAGCAAATCCACTGAAATAGAGGTTAAAACCAGGATGCTTGGGATGCTTGGCAGTATTTGCATACTTCCAGCACACGGGGTTTTTTTTGCCAAGAAGTCATACCTTTGACCTATTTGGTGGCAGTTTTACTTATTTGCACTTGAATGGTATAAGAAGTCATTTGTCTTCACTGATACCACTTTGCTTTGACATTCTCAGTATATTTTCATGCACTTCAATTTCTCTTAGAAACTTGTGTAAGTGAAAGATCTGGAAAAGGAACAGTGGAGACAAGGACTGGACCCATGGTCGCTGGCTATATAGAGCACTATTCAGTATTGGGCTGAACCTGTTTAAGCCTTCTCTGTACAAAATGAAGCAGTGAGCTGAATTTTGTATCTAAGTGATCTAATTTCCATCTTCTCCAATCACAGATAGGTGATCAGGCAAAGGAAAGGAAGCAGGAATTCTGAGGCCAAAGAGGAAGGCTGGCAAGGTAAGGTATGCTCTGATGGCCTTTATACAAACAATGCTGATCTCCAAGCTACTAGTGGACACTTAATCCCTGATTTAGGTTTGTTTGCTTAGCAATAAGGAGTAGTACATTAGTTTAAGAATCAATATATTCGTTTAGCAAAAGGAATCTACAAGTGATAGTTCTAAACAACCTTCCATTTCTATTTTAGGGAGTGAATAGTCTTGTTTTCCTCTATGATTTTGTACTGAGGACGTAATAGAATACTTCTATCATTTGCCACAATGATTTTGCATTACAAAAAGCACAGGAGTCAGAATACTTTTATCCTTGCCCTCAGAAGGTGTAAGGACGTCTTCCTCGGATTCCACGTAATATTGTTTTAGAAGTTATGGCCTAATAAGCAACGGCAGTTTTCCAAACTGGGGAAATGAATGTTGACCAAAGATCTCAGTGATGAAACGGATGGTAGAAAATAGGGAAGAAATAGGTGGGCACTGGACCACTCCTGATACCACTGAGCATGCCCACAGGGACATTAGCATATATTAGTGAGTCCTTGAAAAAGAATGAATATCTGTGCTAACGTACTGTATATGTATGTCGTAACTGCTGAAACGTGGAACCTGAACTCAGAGGGTGTTTGCTTGTCAAGTCACCCCGTGCATATCATGAGGAATAAAGGACTGCCGTTTTCTAATACCACAGTGGAGTTAGAGAGTTTTCTTCCCACATTTTGGATGACTGAACCAGAAAATCACATTTAGACTTTTTCACTACCTTTTCTTGACTACATGAAGCAGTCTATTCTTGAGAGTCATCAGGAATAATGTTCTGGAAATGAGCAGAAATCTCTAGCTGCATGTCTGTGTACTGTAGACTGGGCTTTACAAACACCTCACACTACTGTCACTTAGATCAGGGGGAAACAGCGTGTAGCTCAACTTACTGAAGGAAGGCTCAACAGACCAACAGTATAGGTACAAAAGCATTCTTGAGCTTACACTCACCATTACTGCTCACTGAGACTTACAAAGCTATGGCTGCTGCTCCAGAGGTAATTATAACTCCTAAAAGCTCAAGAGGTCCATTAGAAAGAAATTCAAGTCAGCAGCCAGGCTCACAGGTTCACAAGTATTTGCTGCTAACAGGGACACTTACCAAATACTTTCAGTGTAAAGAATAGTTTGGTATTGTTGAAACAGAACTCATAGTCTCCTTCATCCTCCTTCTCTACACTCCTCAGCACTAGAGAGCCATTCTCCAGTTTCAGCCACCTCTTGGAAGAAGGGGGACACTCGGTAAACAAAGCACCATCTAACACAGCCGTGGAACAGTTATTATTATTCCAGCTCATTTTTGGGACATCCTGAAAGTTTTCAATTCCTACAGAAAACTTCGCTGAGCTGCCAATGAACACACCAATCCTGGTAGCAGAGCCTGGAAGGAGAACACAGAGTGTGAGCAGTGAGCTTTGCACATCCATCCATCCATCCTAAGAAGCCTCCCAGAACGGCAAAAGCCCAGGTGAGACAAGAGGGATCCACCCCAGTGATAGGCTGGGGACATCAGAAATTGAAAAGCAGAGGAGTAGAAAGGGTATGCTTTCTAAAAGGCTAGCTTCTTCCCCAGGTACCATGAGGATCATGCACACACCATGCACACCATTACGGACATCTCAGCAGCAGGTCTTTTCTCTCCACAGATTTTACACAATCCTCTACCACCCTCCCTGATCACTGAGAGTCTGTATGCAGAAAGATCCTCAGGGCATCAATGCCATGAGTCTGGTGCAGATGGTATCAGAAACAATTGCTGCTTGCACAGCTTCCTTTACCCAAAGAAAATCAGTGTTAGTTCGACGAAGCCTCACAGGATCCCTGCTGATGATTAAGTTTCTGCACTTGAATCCCAGATGGGTAAATGGCAAGCTGACAGCAGCTCAGGGACTGACCCAAGGTCACACAGTTAGGAACAGGACCACATTGCTCTCCACCCCCTTCAAACAGCATTCTGTATGACAGTACCTCATGATCTCCATTGAAATGCTTTTACAGACAGTGCACTGAGAAAGTACTATATTGTTAGTTATCATTAGAGTACTAAAATAACAATAATAAATACTTATTCTGGTCTAACTGCTCCTTTCATGCATTAGCAGTTACATTACTTGATCTCCAGAAACCTGGCAGAGCCCTAAAAGATCTTAGACTGAAATTAAGGTGTCAGCTCATCTAGGCAGATCTGTACCACAGCTCAATAAAGAAAAATCCCACTTACCATCTGTAACAGTTGTTATCAGCAGCAAACACTGCAGAATAAAAGGAGAGTTGAAATCCATTTTAAAGAGCTCCTTGCATCATATGCAGAGAAGACGATCTGGCTACAGAGCTCAGTGAATATAGCATGCAGGAAATGATGTCAGAAGCAAGAGTAAAAAAAAAAGAGAGAGAAAGAAAGAAAAGAACCCCATACAAACCCCATACTGGACAGACTGAATAATGGTTCAAAATAGACCTGCAAGGTTGCGGGTGACTGAACTCAGACTGAACCAACATGAGGCACGGCATTCTTCACAAAGTCCTGCACTGTGGAGCTACTTGCAGGCTTGAGAACAGGACTGAGAGCTGAGGGGAGGAAAAGGCTCCCCTGGTCAGCATACCCCATTTCAGAAGAACCAAATGCAGAGACCAGGCAAAGGGGAAACACCTATTTCTTTCATCCCCCACAAAGGGAAGAGAAATCCAGCCAGCCAGAAAAAGCACCGAGCATGCAGCTGGGCTGATTTTCTGCAGTGCCAATGACTGTCACTCACCAAGTGCCTCACCAGCAAGAAGATGGGAGAGAAGGCTGTGCCTCTGCATAGAAAAGCTATGCTACTAGGCTGAACTGTGTGAGGCTCTTCCAGAGATGTGGTGGCACTTGCGAGGCAAGGAAGGGCTCTGTACAACTGTCCCATTTGCAGAACACAGACTATGGGAGGCTGACTTGAAGTGCAGAACTAGACCGAATACAACTTGAAAGCTAGTCTGGCTCTATCAGAGATGAGTCTGAAAAGGCCAGTCCTGAAGAACCACTGGGAGCTGGTTATCCATTGGCACCTGAGTGCAACTGAGTCACTCACTTGGTTCATCCTCATCGAGATGAAGCTCACTTGTGTGGAGTGCGGAGGAGGATTACACAAGCAAGGCAGTAGGAACTGCTACAGCATGAAAGCCAAAGCTCTGGAATTTTTCAGACACACTTAGCAGATGTGCTTGGGAACAACAGTGACAGGAATTCAGGATGCAGCTACAGCTCTAACACTGTTGTGCTGTTTCTCTGCACTTAAACTGCCTGTTAAGCTAAGGAAGCTCCCCAAAGTCCAGCTTGGTGTATGAGCATGCTTCTAAGAAATGGTTAAAGCCCTTGTATTGTAATCTGTACTATTATTCAAACAATTCAGCTTTGCTCAATAATTGCTCATTTCAGCCTGTGGTCCCTCTGACTCCTCAGCAAAGACAATTAACTCTCCCTCCTGCTCTTAGTGTCTAAGATCTACAAGTTCACTCAAAGCTACCACAGCACCATCTTATCTTTATCATACATACATAGGACAGTCCTAAATTGATCTACAACGTGACAGAAATAACCTTCTCTGAGAGAAGCAGCGAAGTGAGTCTTTAGACACTTGCAGCTATGCAGGGGACAGGGGAGAGAAAAGTATTTAAAGAAACACTTTCATTTCCTCCTCTGCAGCTGCAATTACTTAAAGAAATTGTCTTTCCAAATACTGCTGCAAGACAGGGGCCAGCCACCTGCTTTGGATCTTTGTGTCCAGCTTCACTTCACCTTCACAACGGAAGGGCGAGCTGGTTGAATTTGGGATGCAATACTGTGGTGGAGGCAAGAAAAAAAAAGGATGGCACACGTGAGGGTCACTTCAGACTGGCACCCCCAGAAAAGCTCAGAACCTCAGGAAAACAACAGAATGCCTGCCTAATGCATAATCCAGCAAGTGTTCACCTTCTCCTCTAGTCAGTGACAGCAGTCTTGCAAAGCTCACTTTCAGATTTGCAGTTAAATGAAAGAAAAATATGGCCTTTCTGCTGTAGCTCCGTTGTTACAGAAGACACTCTGCATGACGGTGACATTGCGGTGTCCTGCATTTAGTCTCCCTTGCAGTGACTCCAGGGCAAATGAGTACATTTATGAGTTCAATATTTCTGAGTGCTAGTGCCTCATACATCACATGGGATGTGAAGTCCCATTAGGTTTCTTCTGTCCCCCAGCACTTTTGCCAGCATGAAGATGACAGCACATGCACTGTCAGTGCTGCCATCCATCAGCAGTTTCTTAACATCACCTCTCCCAAATTCTATATGTAAGGAATTTCTAGAAGTTGGTGTTTAATCTCATCTAACATCAACTAATGAATGCTTGCAACACCACAGAATAGCTGGGGAAATTACTTCCCCTTCTTATGTAAAGATGCAAAACTCCCTGTGACAAAAGAACACCTTGTGGGGTTTAACAGAAACCACAAGTAGAAGGAAAAATAAAGTAACTTGCAGTAGGAAGGCAAACTAAAATCTTTTCCCACCGGGTGAGCTGCAAGCTCAGAGGGACATTTTGTCATTTGAGCCACTGACAGCAGTGCTAGTCACTTTAACTGGAAGGAGACTTGTACCCTACATGGTACAAGGCCCTGATGGAGCACAGGAGACTTGAGAAGCCTGAGCAAGTAAAGCAGGAAATATGCCGTGAAGCACCGCAAAGAAAACATGTTCATCTTAACTCCCACACCTGCCTTTAAATAGGCCGCTGACCGCCTGCAGCACACCTATTTTTACTATTACAAATGCAAGCAGCCTGCCTTCACACAGAGCAAAGCTGCAGAGCTGAGTGCCAGAGCCTTGCTGCACAGAAGCACCGAATAGGTGCAGCAGCTCTGGTGGTGTTTGTGGCTCACTTTGCTGAGCTGCTTCTGGGGGTCAGCAGGGCCCTTGAAACCATAGGGTGAAAATAACAGAATCGCAGAGCATCCCAGGTTGGAAGGGACCCACAAGGATCAGGTCTAACTCCTGGTGGCACACATGACCACCCAAACTCCCAACCCTATGCCTAAGAATGGTGTCCAGATGTTCCCTGAACTCCAGTACTGAGGCCGTGCCCTCTGCCCTGGGCAGCCTGCTCCGTGCCCACCGCCCTGTGGTGCAGCACTGTCCCTCACCCCCAGCCGCCCCTCCCCTGACACAGCTCCATGCCGTTCCCTCGGGCCCTGTCGCTGTCACACAGAGCAGAGCACAGCGCTGCCCCTCCACTCCTTGTCAGATCTCTGGTGAAGGGGACCCAAGGGAACCATCTCTTGTTCACAGCGTACATGGATATTTTCATCTTTGTCTTGCCAAGGGAATGAAAGGAACATCATCATCCTCTAAACATAGTGGAAGACTTTGTCATGTTAAGGACTTAAGAACAGTGCTGACAAAACAGAACAAACCTGTACAGATGAGCATGCTGACACACAAAGAGAGACCGAGGGGATCTCCAGCAGAAAGTCTGCCATACCTGGCTCTTGTCTCATGCTTCCTGCCACAGCATTCACTTCTGCTATGCAATGCTGAGGCAGTCTGAGACCCACTGAACCAGATGCTGCTGTTGTGTCTAAAATAAATCACCCAAGTAACAGTACACAGCATAGAAGATGCTGAAGGGGCAAAGGAGACAAGATTCTTCACAGTAACTAAGAGCAAGCCGGACATTTAATCTGCAGAAACCCTCTGTTCAAAATAAACCAAGTAGAAAACACACAGTAGCTTTTTTATCTGATGCATATTGTTGTACACTTGGAGAACAGACATGACCTGTAATGCACAGCAGAGAAGTCCCATGTCTTTTAAGTATGGAAATGGCAATCTAGAGAGAGATTTTTAGCTCTCATTTCTGAGAAGTTAAACTCCATGTATTTGTCACAGTTTACACATGAGCTTTTCCCCTCCAGTTCTCCCTGATGTTGAAATGAGACTATTCAGGGTTACAGAAAGAAATCAGACCTTCTCATTAACAGCTGCCATCATTCTTACACCTTCGCCCTCTTGTATCTGTGAGCACCTCACACTTTTCTCCAGCCATCAGCCAGCCCCAGGATGAGCATCTTACATTCACCCCCACCCACCTGCAACCCCCAGCTCCACGACTGCTGAGCAACCATATGAGGAGAGACCCAGGCATATCCTCTGAGCTGCAGGCACACAGAAGAGGCACTGTGCTATGATGCTCTTAGGGCAGTGGAGTACACGCAGTGCTGCGTTCCAGGTGAACGGTCCCACTGCAGGGTAGTGCATCACCCTGTCAGAACACTGCTGCCACATCCTCTCATCTTTCCCACACACGCTGCTTGGGGCACAGGTTCAAGATACCACTGATAAAGGCACCAGTTCTGCTGCCATAGGTCCCAGCATCAGCTGTCATCCCATCTCAACGTTTTGAAGAAATACCTATTGCTGAGCTGTTGGAACGTGTGGGTTCAGTCACAGAATTGCGGTATTTGGAAGGGACCTCTGGAGATCACCAAGTCACCCCTGCTGAAGCAGTTCTCTGCAGCAGGTCGCACAGGAAAGCATCCAGGTGGGTCTTGAGTATCTCCAGAGGAGGAGATTCCACCACCTCTCTGGGCAGCCTGCTCCTGGGCTCTGTCACTCTCGCAGTAAAGAAGCACTTCCTAGTGTTTATATGGAGCTTCTTGTGCTGCAGTTTGTGCCTGTTGTCCCTTCTCCTGTTGATGCATGCTACCAAAGAGAGCCTGACCCATTCACTTGGCTCCCATCCTTTAGATATTTATAAACAGTGAGGAGATCTCCTCTCAGCCTTCTTCATATTGAACAGATCCAGGTCTCAGCCTTTCCTTGTACAGGAGATGTTCCAATGCCCTAATCATCTCTGTAGCCCTCCACTGGACTCTCTCTAGAAGATCTGTCTTTTTTGAACTGGGGAGCCCAGAACTGGACACAGTAGTACAGATGTGCCTCCCTAGGGCAGAGTAGAGGGGGAGGAGAGCCTCCCTCAACCTGCTGACCACACTCTTTTTAATGCTCCCCAGGATACCTTCTTGGCCACAGGGTTAAACTGATGGCTCATGGTCAAGCTGTTGTCCATCATCACGTCCAGGTCCTTCTCCACACAGTTGTGGTACAGGATCAGAACTTGGATGAATGAACATCCAAATCAAGGACAGCAAGCACAATACCTGTAGTTGACAGGCTTTGGCCAGTTTCCTTGGTGTCAAAGGAAGCTCTGTTTCTGTGAATAAATCACATTAGGATCCAAGTTGCCACAGATCGCTGCAGGTCAACTGTTTCTGTTAATTCCTAATATCACTTACAAGACTCAGAACAATTTTAGTCCCCAGTCAGCATCACCTGAGCCCTGCTTTGAGGCTGCCATAATGCAACTGTAAGTGTCCCCTGCTCAGTATCCTTTGCCTAGCCTGCTCTTAGGTAACAAGCAAAATTATCTGCAGCAGAGGTCCTCAGCTCCTGTCAACCAACATTGTTCTGCAGTCACACACTCACTGCTCAAGTGATCAGGCCATCCTTTTCATCTCTTCCTGATTGTTCTTACTTTGTCTTGTCTCATTTTGGTGTGGTAAAATCAAGATGGCAAAATCCCCCAAGTTGAAGATGAACTGAGTAATTTTGTTTATACTGCTATCTTCAGTTTGCTTGGATACACATTACTTACAAAGTAATTTCATAAGCTAAGGTTCCCCTCAGAATTTGTTTAACAATATCTAAGCCTTACATCTACTATTGTTACAAAGAAGTTAATACAAGGATAGTTTAAGAAAAATATTTTGATACAATAACAGAATGGGAACAAAAGCCAGCAAAACAGCTTCTCAGGAACAAATTAGAGTATCCAAGAACTTTAATAAGATTCTTTTAAATAGCATATAAATATTATTTGACATCCAGGCCATCTAACTTCCCACTGCAACTCCAACTGCTTAGCAAACCTAGATTATGATATCATAGAACGGCTTAGGTTGGAAGGGACCTCACAAGGGAAGACTAGAGAGGTACAATCCCCTCCCTCTCCCTTCTGGCAATCCCTCTTTTAATGCAGCCCTGGATACAGTTGGCCTTCTGAACTGCAAGAGCACACTGCTAGCTCATGTCAAGCTATATAGGAAAAAAAAAAAAAAAGAGTCAGAAGATTGAAATTCATTGTACAAGGACAAGATCTCCACTGGAAATATCTTATGAGTCTACAAACTGAATGAGGTTGAAAAGCATCTTTTTTTTTTTTGTGTGTGTGTGTGTGTGTGAGGTCAAAACTTCAGCATGCAAAGTTCAAACAGAAAAGCAAGTGCGAAAGTCTTTGTTCATGACTCCTTAACAAGACTGCACTTGGCTGAGAACAAGACAGAAAAATAAATATGGTCTTTTAAGATTAGATAATTCCTGCACATCCTCAAAATCTGAAGTGAGCAACTTTTTCAGAAAGTGCAAATATGGCCTTCAGGGTTGATGGCTTAGCTTACAGCGAAGAAAGCTGGATCAACTCTTCACATGGAGGAGGGCAGAACACCGTAGCACCCAGTTCTCTTCTAATGGAGTAGTCCCTGAATAGGTCCAGACTACACTGCAACAGTTTGCTTTGTAACAAAAGTGCAGCCAGACCTAAGCCTTGTGAAACTCAGGTAGGTAGAGACTGATTTTCACATCTTGAAGGATTAAGAATATGGACAGCAAAGATTTCTACCTTATACTTTCCAGTCCTCTACAGCAGCACTTCTGATTACTTGCACATGTGGACAGTTATTCTTATGGAAATATACACTCTAGTGTGTGAATTTCTGATGATGTCAACAATCTTAAAGCACTCCCTGAATACTGAGAGGTGTACAGATCACTCTGATACCCACTCCTGGTTCTTTTTCTCTAGAGCCTTTCTTTCTATACATTTATTTTTATCTCACTGGAGTCTGAAACTCCATGTACTCACCAGAGTTTTGAAGCTGAGAGACCTCCCCAGAATTGAAAAATCATAGGGGAAAAAAAAGCACAAGTTGTCATTTGTCAATTCTGAAATGACAACTTGAGAAATCCATCACTTAGATTTTTTGCCTAAATCTAAAACAAGACTTATTTGCAAAAAGTATATTTAATGATTCACTGATGTTATTGAAAAAACAATGGAAAACTCAATCATAGACAGAGATGGGATGCATCTTCACATTTCAGTTAAAAGACTCTCAGTTCCTAACTGTACCTTAGAGGCATCATTTATAAGACGTTAAAAATCCTTTTATATGCCACAAGAAATTTGATAAAAGGATAAAAGTAATGTGCTGAGACACTCAACACAGCACAACAGAACATGGTTCTTAAGACTTTTAAATCTACTTTACATGCATAGTTGAAAGCCTCTTTTTTAAAGGAGATAACCAGACACATCATATCTCTTGACAGCATACTTCCTTCAATCCTCTTGAAATGCACTCTTGAGAATTAAGGTCCTGTTAGGTAAGGCACGACTGAAGAAGGCTGATTCCTGTAGTCATCCAAGGGAGAACAAGAGAAGCTATACGAGACAGCTCAGTGAGGTTGTTCTGGAGCAGAATACATTCCTCAGCAATAAAATAAAACATTACAGGGATGCTGAGCTGTAACTGTAGGATAGTCATGTAAAACTGATCAGAAATTGAACAGGAAATTCACGAAGTTCTGCCCCACAGATTCTTCTAACTTGCTGTTGGATCTCTTGGAAGAGCGTTTCTGTGTTCCTCTTTTTAATTTACTGCATTTCAAAGCAGCTATTACGGATTAGTATTTAACTAAAGCATTTAGTTAAACAATTTGTGATTCATCAGTTCTTTAGGATACATAACAGGCAACGTATCATAGTACAAGCTGCCACATTTTCATCAAGTACAAGTTCTGGATAGACTTTTGAGCATTCCTATCCAGAGAGAAAGTGGGTTTCCCTCTCTGCTTGTCTCAGATCCTCTTTGCCTGTCTCAGTTGTCTACTGAAGTCACGACCTCCTTTTTCAAATCTTCAAGGCTATAGACTCAATACAAGAAATGATCGAACAAATTGGTACACTTTAAGTGAGCCAAGTCACAAGTCCCTACAATTTAGGCAAAAATGGGGTCACAAGAGGCAGGTCACACTGCATCTCAGCTATTGTGTTCTACACAAATGTAACTGAGAACAATGCTCACTTTATGCAAGAGCCCTGATCTATTTTACCTCCTTCCCTTCACACCATGCTTACATCCTTTGGGATGTAACCGATTGTTGTAACCGATTGCACCAGAGGTCACTGGCTCTTTCCTAGAACAGTCCCCCTTCAAAATTAGGCTCCCACAAACACAAATTGTGATGTAGTGAATTAAACTGGTGGTTCTTCTTGCATCACACGCACCTAAAACCCAACACAGTACACACAGAGTTGTGTTGGAAAAAATACGCTCTCAGATACAATTTGAGTGGACTAACTATCCATCCCGTATATAGAACGTTACTGCAAAACCCAAACAGAAGACAGCATACAAATAAAGCTTACCCTGGAAAACAAGGGTGCACAGCATAAACTGGAAATAAAAGACAGGAGACATCGATTCTTCTCAGATATCAGCTCATCAGCAGTTATACTATCACAAATCTATCAGACGCACCTTTAAAACAAAGAAGATGTAAAGGAATATCCTGATGTCTTTAATCATTTCCTTAACGCTACCAACAATCAGCAAGCCACTGACCACAGAGATACAGTATGGATCAAAATGGATCCTCTCAATTTGATTTACTCTCATAAGCACACTGATACTTAGTGCAAATCACTACAGCTGAATAAATTTATAAACAAAGGGTTCTTGATGTCCTTACTAAGCACACGTGTTCTCAAAAGAGAGAATCAAAACAAAGAACAGCTGTGTGCTGAGTCTGCAACCCTTTAAAAGAAGCATTGGGAAATAGCAGGAGCTGCTTCAGTATCTGCAGCAACAGTGTACAGTCTTTGTCCTGAGTGCCTTTGCAGCCATAGAGATTTAATCACTTCTCAATTGGAAGATGAATGACAATACCCTTGGTAGCTCACACATTTGTGTGTGAAAGCTCACGAGTGTTGGTGAGATGCTTCCACTCAAAGAGGAAAAGCCTCTTTTCCACAAGTCACCTGGAAACTACAATTTCTGTGCAGAACTTCACCACTTGCATCCAATTCCTTGCCAAGTTAAGTTGCTCTGGCCACAGATGAACAACTAGTTGTTGATCACTAAGTGGTTCTTTTATCTTTGCTCTTAACATTTTATATCCACTGAATTCATGGTACAAATCTGCTTGGATAAGCTTAAGCATGTCTTGTGCTAAAAACTGAGAAGTACTCTTTTGCATAATGCTCATAATGCCATTAATTTCACTGAGAATGTAAATCTAACCCTTTTGAGGGAAAGGAAGTAAAAAAAAAACAGGAATACAGTAATCCCTGTCTACATTTTTTACTCACCCAAGTGATGTGTCATCAGTCTGTCTTCATCTACTCGTGACTGTCTTCAAGCTCTGTGACTATTCCTCAGTGGCCACTGCAGTGTATGAGGGCATGCTACTTCATAGCTGACCCTATTTGAGCAGGATGTTGGCCTAAACAACTTGTTTTTCTGATGATAAATGATCTTCCTAGGTGAAGTATGCATTTTCAGTAGTCACTGAACTATTGTCAAATTCTCCATCCTCGAATGTCATGTGTTGAGAATGTCATTTTGAGAACTGTGATTACTGCTTCTGTGAGAAGTAATTTTTAGGGGAAATATATTTGAAGAAAATGAGCTTAGTACTTGACTTCAGTAAATGCAGCTTATACATGGTTCATGTAGCTAACCATGGGAACATATTCTAGGGCTTTTGCCCGCTCCTTACCTTCAATTCAATTTGCTTCTGAGTTTCTGCACATCCTGTCCAATAGAACTGAGGAGCACAACAGTGAATGCAGCATGAGGAAGTGAGACAAGTTAGAAGAACTGAGTTCTGGTGGTCAGTCTGAGCTGAAAGACGGGCTACAGTTTCTGTCTGCAACCGAAGACAAGTGGTCTGTAATGCCTGCAATTACAGCACTTTACAAACTGAAGAGGAAAGCCTTGACTATAAGCCAATTAATTCTGAACTAATGTTAAGAGCTCAGAAAACACAGAATAGTTCATTACTAAAGATTCAAACATTGCATGTCTACATGAAGAAATATATACTTGCTCAAAGTTCAGCAGATTTGAGGGTAACATTAATCATTTTCCTTACACTTCATTGCATTTAGTCTTGAGATACACATTTCTACGATTTCTATAAATTTGGCTTACATATTTTTTGTGTAGCTATAGTCATACATAGATCTCATGTTGCTGCTTCTGTTTCTGATCTCTGGGAAACTCTGCTTTACTTCGGGCAAAGTTGCTCTATAAGCATTTACATCTATTCTGCGTTTGAATACACATACAACATAGCTTACCTGAAGATAGAGAGATGGGGCTGCTGAGGGACACTTTCCCAGGGGACTCATTTTTCCAGAAAGACACCTCTAATACAGGATTTCCTCATGCAGGGCTTCCTAAGCATAGCCACACACTATTTAGGGAAAAGGCATCAGAGGAACGCAATTTCCTCCAGACCACAATTCACCAAATTAGCTAAAGGAGGCAAGGGAAATGCTGGAGTTTAACAAGGAAAGAAAACACACAGATGAACACAAACCACATGGCCAGGAAATATTCAACAAGGATTTTTACTCCCTTTCCATTGTCATTTTCCTGCTTCTCCATCCCATCCCCTCCCTCATCTAACCTCTGCTGATGTTGAAGACCTCTGCCCAATCCACATGTGACATCTTGATTTAAGACGGTAGAATTCTACTGGGAAGTAACAAGACATATCAAGAGTGCATTATGAATCAGCATCTGTCATATGTATGACACCTAGGGACATGTGTACACCTAGGGACACATCTACAAGATTGTCTTCAACACTGACCAAAACTCAAAAGACTAAGTTTTAGCAGCTTTCCTGCAGAACCAGATATTGGCATTTACAACAGCCACTATGTGGAAACAATAAATCCTACGTCTTTTGTCATAACTTGAATTCAGCATGTCTGAGCTATAAAATTACTGTGGTCTCGCTGAATGAAAATAACTCCCACACTAATAATAATTTCTTGTTTCTAATAAGACCATTACTTCTGGGCTATTCTGAGATTGTTTCGCCCTGACAAGCAAAGATTTTCTTATTTCTACTTAACTCTTTCATCCCAATACTCTCAAATCAGTCAATATAATACTAAAGCTAGTAGGAAAAAAAAAAATCTGAGATTTGAAAAAATAATTTATGCAGCCCTAAGTAAAGAGTCCAATGGACTGCAAATTCTGCCCACATTGAAACTGTAGTGAAGGCTAACACCACTTTTGGTAAACCTTGCTGAACTCAGTAGTCATGTTAGTACACATTTCAAAATTAAGCTCTAACTTTTGTAGCTGGGAACTTCAAGCAGTATATAAGAAAATAGCAAAACTAAGATGTGAAATGAAGTGACGGTTGCATTTAGAAGTCAAACTGTAGGATTTTGCTTCTAGACTTATGTGGATACTAGTTGTGAGTACAATAAATGTTTCACATGTAGCCAATATACTCTTTTGTAGGGACAATACCAAGGAGCTGATGCGTATCATAGTTTTGTACTGTCCTGTGTCCTCTTTGCCAACAATGCAGAGCCTTAGTGTTCCATTAGGAAAGATGTGAACCCACTGTTGCCATGTGTCCTGTGCTATAAGGGCACATTTCCCTCGTACCAGCTGATCTGAAAAGGCTGCTCTGAATGGGGATAGCCAGGGTCAAAAATAACAGCCACACACTCCACTGTTTACTGTTGTCACACCACCATGAGCTGAAAATACAACACACAGAACAAGGTCATTACAAACAATTTTCTTTCAGCCTAACCCTCAAATATTGTCCTGATTCTGCAATTAGTAAACCCAGCAGCATGAACTCCAGGAACTACATCCACTATTCTAAATCCCAGTTTACTGCACATTGCTGTTACAGAATTAGGAATTCAGTAAACAATTTTTCTTACTTTCAAGAATGACAAGTGCACACAGCACAGACTGGAAGGTGAAGAGAGGTAACATTTCAAAAAGGATCCTTTCTTCATGATGGTGTATACATTTTTTCATTAGCTTATTCACCAAGAAATCATTAAATCCCACTAACCTAGGTCTCACTAGTGAACAACGTGACTTGAGGTAGGTGAGTAGAAATATTTAAAGGATGCTTTCATGCTGAGGGCTAACTCTACATAAAATTCTCAGGCACGCAGAATAGCATTTTATTCTTTGTAATACTCACATTGTGGTTTCAACAACTGCATCACAATTGTAGCAGCTTGTGGGTAAGCATCCTTTTTTACATAACTGCTGCCACAGAAGTTAGCACAATCAGACTGCTTTTCACAGAAAAAAAAAATCCATCATAAATATGCTTTTTATCGCTACTGCAAGCAGAACTTCAGAGCAAAGCATGACCTGCAGGTCAACGAACAAAGACTGTGTGCTGGTGACAGACTTATGCATCTGCACAACTGCTCCTCTGGCCCTTTGCAAAAACACGGTGGTGCTAGAGGTGCACAGGGAGCTGGGAGGGGACACAGCAAAGACAGCTGAGCCAGCTGACCAAAGGGATGTCCCATCCCATCCCATACAGCATCATGCTCAGCAATAAGAGCTGGGGGAGTTGGCTGCCTGTCTGCCACTGCTCAGGGTCTGTTTGAGCATCAGCGCTGAGCTATGATGTTATGCATCACTTGTTTTGAGCATTCTGTTGTTTTGGTTTTTTCCCTCTTTCTTTTTATTTCATATCAAACTATCTCAACCCACAAGTTTTACTTCTTTTCCCCAGTTCCCACAGGGTGCAAAGTGAGCAAGGTGATTAGCTGCCAACCAGGTTAAGCCAGTCATCTGTGATAGTGAAAGTTCCCTGAAGTAAATAGTTCATGTAAAATAGTGCAACACCAAAATAGTGCCACACATCATCCCATTCAGCTGTCGGTTTTGCGTCAATGTATACATGACACTGATAAAACAACCCATGGGAGATAAAGCAAAGTGCTTCTTGATAGGTCAAAGGAACACAAGTGAGACCTGCAAGTCTCCAGAGCGCTCTGTGGTTCTGATGCATCAGTCAGCGGAGCAGTCAGATCAAAAAATACATTTATTTCTGGAGTTCACAGAATCTGATTTCTCATCCCATAACGTTGGGTGGATTTGCAATTCACAGCACCAAGACTGCAATTTGTCTCATAGACTGTCAGCTGAACTTAATTTTCATTGTCTCTTTGTTACCCCCAAAATGTTTGTCTTTATTTCTACAAGAAAGAAGCAAAATCACTCATAGGGCAGAGCTGTAGCTGAGGCCAGGATGAATGACAAAATGGACAGGATTTCTAGGGTGGAAAGCAGGTCATCTCTCTTTCTGCTTATCAAGCAATGCCTCATATCCAAGTATAGTCATAAAAGTGCATGTATCTGACAGTCTTAAGATGAAATGAATGTAATGTGCACCACCAATCCAAAATAACTGCTTACATGGTTTGCACTCATATAGAAAATGAGAAACATGCAACCGTTCTAAAGACCACTGCATGACTGGAAAAAAAGTTGCTGCTATGCGGGTAATCACTAAGACAAGCAATTCTGGTGTGTAAACTTGATCATTGTCTCAGTAACTTTCATTGCTGCCTCTGCTGGATATGCCTGATCATGAAATATAGCTTTGTGGGTCATCTTTATTGCCCTGCTTCAGCAAGTACACACACATTGTGGACACGACAGCACTCTGAAGACTAAAGATTTATGATGGCACATCCAAAAGAAAAGGACAAAAACCACAAACTAGCTTCTTTCAACAAGAAAACATTCAAACCACCAACAAGAAGCAGTAAGCGCAAAAAGCCATCAAATACAAGAAGTCTGAACAGCACTGCACTGAAGAGATATAAATGAACAGGGTGATAAATCCAGAGAAGTAGCTAGAGTCTGTCAGTACCACCTGAAGCCAACACCATTTGACTTCAAAAGATCCCGGAGCAGAGCAGCTACACCAACAATTACCTTCTTTAACCATAACGAAGATGAACAGTGTGCTGCTTCAGAAGCACCCTCCCCACTACCAATCTGGGTACAGTAATCTACACCCACGCCAGCTTAATGAGCTCCACAAGCCATGCAGGCCCAAAGGGCACCCGCTCCCATTACTGCAGGTTTACTAAGTAATTACTAAGATCCTCTTCCTACCTCCCTGACACACTAAACTGGTGACATCCCTTGTTAGATGAAAGAAGGGCAACACTTCAATCAGGCAGTCAGTAATTGGCCAAGTCTTTACACAGCTCAAAATAGCAGCAAGGCTTAATGAATTCATTCACGAGGTTCAAAGTGGAAAGGTGCTGACTTGCACCATTAATCACATTGGTCCTGTAAATTTTGGCGTGCCCTTCATAATTCCCGTGCTAAGATGAAGAGGCGTGTGTGTAAACGAACATATGTGCACATACTCATGTGCAGCCCTATTTAAGTTTTTGTTTTAAGCTCGTTTGGCTTGGTTGGCCCTGAGGCAATCATTGTAATTAGAAAAGGCACCCAGGAAACCAGCTGAATGACTCCAGCCTACCTTTGACAGCTTTGCATACAGCCTTGCCTGGGCACTAGCTGACAGTGTTCTCATCACCACCTGAACTGAAAAAGTCTCCTTTGCGAATCACTGCTTCTCAGCACCCACAGACCACTGAAGCCCAAATAATTTGCATATCATTACCTTCGGGCAGATAAGGCGTGTGTATGCAATTTCAGGTACACAGATTCACTTGTACCTTGTCAAGCAATCGGTTCCAACTGAAATTAAGCTGCCGTGGGACCCGGGGCTGATATCTTTTACTCTGCATAATGCAATTACCTTGATGAGGGCTACAAAATGCATATTTAAACAAATAGCCGTGCTAATATCGTTCAATTTCTGGATCAGCCGTCACTGCCGCTGAACTAATTCAACACCAGGCTGCCTGAGGGAAGAAACAGGGAAAGGCTGCCCCCTCCAGTACACAGACATGTTACTCTCCAGATATTTGAAAGCAAAATTCTCAGCGCACACCTTGGAACATTTATCTAACTAGAAAAAAAAAATAGCAAAGCATAGTCACACCTGTATAAACAATTTGCTGCTTTGCCCTGGTGAAATACAAGCTTACGTGATAACTGCCATACTGGTGTCACCCTTCAGTTCTCTCACCTCTGTACAAGATATTTTACTTGATATCCCAGTTCCCCTCCCAATGCTTCTGAATGCCTCACAGCCCTCCAGACACAGTAGTACATCAGCAGTACCCCACAGCCTCCTCAAAAACTGCTGGTAAATGAATGCTTATCTGCCACTTCCTCTCATCTCACTTCAGCTGCTCAGTATGGGTTTTCTTGAAGGTGTTCTACGTATCTAACCTGTGCCCCGGCACACACTTTGCATCTGTTGTTCTTTTCCTTGGATAACAAGTCCTTTGTAACAGTTCCTTGAAAATTTTTGGTCATTCCTAGACATTGGAGGGTGGAGGGACATTAATTAGTCTTCACTCTTCAGTTACAGGTATTAAGGGAAAGCTGAAAACAAAGGAGTGCAGAACTTGCTACATCCTTGAGATGGATTTAAATGATCAGGTGGAAATGCACGTTTTGTTTATGTCTCTTTCAGCAGCTGTGCAGAGTGACGAAGCTGCACACTTGAGTGATTAATTCATCACTCTGCACCAAAAGCTCTTTCAGATGAAAATGGCTGATCAATACCTAAGTTTAAGAAACAACCTTCAGCGGGCAGCCACAATCGCTCACATGACTTTAAAGCCTTCCTCCCTTCTATTCAGATGGCAGTTTAACTAACATAATTACTATAAAGACTGTTGGGTAGATAGGGCATTAACTTAGGCACTACAATACCAAGAGAATGGTGAAGCTGAGAGTTTGCTAGAACTAACAGCAAAGTGGAAACTAAATTATTCCCCTGTGTAATGCTTCTCCTTATCAGTTGTAATCCTCATCAGATTTCATTGTTTTGCTCCAACAAACTCTTCATTAGACACACACCTTTGGTCATTTCAGCTGTTTAGGTTTTTTAAAATACACATAAATAAGTAGATGAACATTTTTAACACTAAATGGACCTCTTTAGTCCAACCTTCTGCTCAAAGCACAGCTACCACCAGCACTAGAACAGATCTGCCATGGGTTTGTCTAGGCAAGTTTCAAAAGCCTCCAAGAATGGAAAACCAGCGACCTGTAAGGTAGACTGTTCCTCTCATACACTACTCTCATAACAAGGAAGTATTTCTCAGTGTCCAGTATGAT
This sequence comes from Cyrtonyx montezumae, assembly GCF_038088225.1. Lineage (NCBI taxonomy): Eukaryota > Metazoa > Chordata > Aves > Galliformes > Odontophoridae > Cyrtonyx > Cyrtonyx montezumae. The sequence goes on from NW_027072034.1 coordinate 72,327,950, forward strand.
TTTTTAAACCAAACTTGGCTTTGTTTTATCATTTCCCTCTAAGCAGAACAGTTTGCTTCTGCTCACTGTTCACATGTCCTAGACACCTAAGCACCTTGGGAACCCTCTCCAGTTTTTCCATTTCCTTCTTGAATTGGAGGGCCTAAAGCTGCACACAGTATTACAGATGTGGCCTCTTCAGGTTGAACAGTGTGATAATAACCTCTCTTGATCTGCCAGCCATGCTTTCCCAGATGTAGCTGAGTATGAGGGCTGCCCTGTTTGTAATTGGAGCATACTGGGCTGTGTTGTGGTGGTGTGCAGGTCCTGTTCAGCATGGCACTCACTCAGACAGCCAATTCCCAGTCCATGCTGATGCACACGGTTATTCTGGCATGTGTGAGGAACTCTTGACTTTCTCCTTGCTAAACTACCTTAAGCCTCTCGGCTGGATCCACATGTTTTTCTGGGTCCCCTGGAACTGAAGTTTTACTGCATAAATATCTCAACTCCCATCCAATTCAGTATCACCTGCAAACTGGCCAAGGATGCAGTCTATCTCATCATCCAAGCTGCTGACAAGAAAAGTCATTAGCAAACAGTGGCTATTATGGGTCATGAACTAGACATCAAACTGCTGGCTCAGTGTGGAGGACCAGTAAGTTTTTGGCCGGTCTGTCAGCTTCCAAAGGAGAATGCTGAGGGATAAAATAGGCCATCAGAAGCTTATTAGAAAGAAGGTATGCCATATCCCTGCTTTCTTTTCATCCATGCTACCAGTCATGTCTGGATAGCAGGCAATCATGGTGGTCAGATGGGATTCGTCATGATAGATCTATACTAAGGGTCTCCAGTCACGTTTTTCTCGACACTGTATTTAGAGATGAATTCAGCAGCTGCCTTCACTGATGCTGGACAGCGGCCTGATGGCTGAGCCTCATGTTTGCTCACATCAGTATTTAAGCCACAGCCAGTGCTATAGTTTCTTGTGCAGGATACTTTACCCTTTCATTCTTGTCTATACATTTGTACTTTGCAAACATGTTAATCTTCTGCCTTCCACATTTCTAAGCAGATATGCTATGCTGCGAACATGACAAGGATGCAGCAATATGCCTGATAGCTGTACTGTTTTACAGACTGATGGGGCTACAAAATCACAGAATCGTTGGGTTAGAAAACAGACGAAGATCATCCGGTCCAACCATGAGGTCATCCCCCCATGCCCACAATACCATGTCCCTCGGTGCCACACCCTCTGTGTTTCTTGAACACCTGCACACAAGGTGAGTCCACCACCTACCTGGACAGCCTGCCAATACCTCACCACTCTTTCCAAGAGTAAATTTTTCCTAACATCTAACCTGACCTTCCCTATTTCAGCATTCCCAGCTTATTTCGTCAATGGCCATTTCTTCCAGCGGTTCAGACCCAGTGAAAATACAGACTGCAAGCCTAAAGAGCCTGCATCTGTCACACACAACTTCTCCAACAGAGAAGGTGGCAGGGAAAGCCAACAGGCGATGCGCTGAGGTGAGCAGAGCTGCGGCCTCAGCCCTGCGGCAGCCCGCTTCCCTCAGCGCCGAGCGCGGCCCCGTCCCTCCATCCCGCCCCGCCCAGGAAGCGCCCTTTGGCCGCGGCGCAGGAAGCGTGGCGGCGCCGGGCGGCAGCGGGCGCCCTGCGGATAGGCGGCACGGCGCTGGGCCGGGGAGGGCAGCCCGGGTTGGGAGCCAGCTCTGTGCCTTGGTGCCCGGGGTGACCGTGCAAAGAACGTTCAGCCAGCGGCAGCACTTCAGGAGCAGACTGCAGGACCCCGGGGAGCCTAAGAGATGGAGCTCTACGCTGGGATACGTCCCGCAGCCTCCGCAGTCCAACGCAGCCACAGGACGACTGTGGATGTGAATGGTCAGGAAAGAAAACGAAGAGCCGTCAGCAAATGGCTGAGGTAAAGATAGTGAATTGTTAGTCCCTGAAGGACTGTCTCCTCTGCTGATGAGATCAGTCTCCTCCTTTCACAGAGAGAGGACTGATCATGGGAAAGGAAGAAACTCTTTCCTTACTCCAGTCTAGCCAGTCAGTATGTAAGGACTGTCTACTTTTTGCTGAGCTGCTATGGCAAATCTGAGCACAGCAACCATGCATCAGGCAGTGTTTGCAGGGTAAGAAGTGAACTCTTCCTTCTGCCTTGTCTGCATGCTTTGAGGCTTCCCCTGGTGGTTTTGGTTGGACATTTATCAAGATGCTGGTACCACCTCTGAAGTGCTGAGGGTTCTGCTTCTCTGTAGTTCCCACCTGTACAGCCTTCACAGGGTAATCCCTGCTGTTTGTGGTTAGCTGCTTGGGGAAAAGGCCTGTGTGGATGGGGCTTTGGCTCCTCCTGCTTCTGGGTGGGACAGGCCATCTGGTACACATTGCAGCATGTCAGTAGCTGGGTTGGCTCCTACCATCAACCTGCTGTGACAGAGATTCTTGGCAGCAGCAAAGTTCTGAGATTTAAGACTGCCAAAAACAACCTAACTTTGTATGTTGGCTCAGGACAGCCTGAAATGGTGCATCTGCAGAGATGGTCACTGTCAGCATTCAGCAAACATTTCAAGTAGGCACTCAGCTTCTTCACCTTCCCCTTTTCCCTTTTCCCTATCATTCTGTATTTTAGTAAGTCTTTCTCTTTGGCTTGCTTCCTTTCTTTCCGTCCAACTTTGCCACCCAGGATCAAAGACTTCAAGACTGGTGTCTGAAGTCCAAAACCGTCCCCCTCCCCTGAGTTACCTCCTTAATTCTGACACCATCTTTCTGCTTATTACCTTACTTTAAATAGCTGTCAGTGCTGGATGAAGCAGTCCACAGCAAAGCACCCATCACTTCATGGTGTTTCTTTGCACCAGAGGCCATCTGTCTAGTTAGCCAACTGCAGCTGAGTTGTCCATAAATGTTTGTTGCTAAGATGTTGCCATTCTTTTATGCAATTTCTCCATCTGTTCTCTGTATTCAGCAGGGGGAGTGGACTTTAAGGTGTATTATGTGACACTATTGCTCAACTAAGATTAATTTTGTTTGCTTTTGTAAGGAGGATTCCTGATTGGTGAACCTGGCATAACTTGCCCAGATGGACCAAGGAGAAGACCAAGATCATGAGGTCACAAAGGAGATGCACATGGGTGAGGAATAAGATGAGAAAGCAAAAAGCACTTTGAGCTTTTGCAGTGTTCTTTAAACTACTTTATTTCATCCAGCTTGATTTGAGACCTGCCTTTTCTGTGTCAGTGGAGGCAGAACACCTACTCTCGTCAGTGTGCTGCTAAGAGTCTGTATGAAAGACAGAGTATTAAGACAGAATGTGACAATTTCCTGGGGGCAAGGAAAGGCCTATTGCACTGTCCTTGGCCCTGCTGTTTGTGGCACATCTGTTCTGGGTTGTGTGATGGGGTTACATTGCCATAACTAGTTTTCTATTTGTTCCCAGTCCTTCGCTGTAACTGCTTCTACACAGTGCAGACCATACTGTCCGAGAGAAGAGCTCACCCGCTCTCTGCCATTCTTGTCTCTTAGCAATAATTGCAACAATTAGTTGTACATTTTTTCCAGGTGAGGTTGATTCCTTTCTGGATCACTTCACAAACTCAGATCATCAGGACTTGTTGGCAGCAGGATCCACAGGGGGAGAGAAACAGCTGGGGAACAGCCATGGAAATCAGCATGGTTCCACAGTGGCACAGCGGGGTGACCAGAAGGAGGCAGAGGAGGCTAAGCTGCCTTCCTCTGCTATCAGCCTGGTGAAAAGACGAGAGAGAAGGGTGGCAGCAGCCTCACGGCGAGCCCCTCATGTGGAGCAGCCCACCATCTGCTCCGAGTGTGGCAAGGGCTTCAGCCGGAGCATCCACCTCATCCAGCACCAGCGAATGCACACCGGGGAGCGCCCGTTCCTGTGTGGGGAGTGTGGCAAGGGCTTCAGCCAGAACTCCCACCTCATCCAGCACCGGCGGGTCCACACGGGACAGAAACCCTACACCTGTGCAGAGTGTGGAAAGAGCTTCAGCCAGAGCTCCAACCTCCTGAAGCACCAGCGCATCCACACCGGGCTCAAACCCTACATGTGCAGCGAGTGTGGGAAGATCTTCAGCGACAGCTCCACCTGCATCAAACACCAGCGTATGCACACAGGCGAGCGGCCCTACAAGTGCCTAGCCTGTGGGAAAAGCTTCAGCCAGCACTCCCACCTCCTCCAGCACCAGCAAGCCCACAATGGTGTCCGGCCTTACTCTTGTGGTCAGTGTGGCAAATGCTTTGGGCAGAGCTCTGACCTCATTAACCACGCTCGTACCCACACCGGTGAGAAGCCTTACAAATGCAGCCAGTGTGGCCGGGGCTTCAGTGGCAACTCCAACCTCATCAAACACACCCGCATCCACACGGGCGAGCAGCCGTACCACTGTGGCCAGTGTGGAGCAAGCTTTCGTTTCCAGCCCCAGCTGGTGCGCCACCAAAAGCACCATACAGAGTAGCTGGCCGTGTGGACCATGGGCAGCTACCTGGTGCTGAAAGGACAGCTGGACGCCTCCTGTGGGTGTGAACTGGGGGCAGGGAGCTCTCAGAACCTGTCTCCTTCTGAGTAAATCAGATTGTGAGTGCTGCCTACGCACTCAACCTGCACTGAATGAACTAGTGCAGGTTCACTGCGCTGGTGTGGCTGTTCGCAGCCCCTCTTTCGGGGATGAGGAAAGAAAGGCTCTTACCATACAGTACATTCAAGACCAGGAGGGAGAATACAGAGACATTCCAAGGATCAGTGCCTTCTTTTGCTATTCTTAGAGGGGTGTGATTTTTGTCCTAAAATCTATTTTCTGTACAAGTTGCCTGGATTTTGCCTTTGTTGTAAGGCCACACCTTGGCATGATCGCCCCCCTCAGAATCCACATCTCCCACCTGGCAGTTTTCTTGGGTTTTGGTGGTGTTAGGTATATATTTCAAACCCTGCAATGCAGAGATGTGTGCCTCTGCATATACTTTGCAGGCCCAGCCATCCTCTGTGCAGGCCATGCCTGTAGGACTACATTTCTGCTGGGTTGTATGGCTGTTAAACTGACAGGTTCGCAAATGCTGCTGCTGTTTGACAGCTTTGTCCTCGGCAGCAGTTAAGTAAATTACCATCCTAATAGGTACTTCTCTCAGACTCTTGTTTAGGCGCTTTTGTGGGTGGCACTTTATGAATGTTTTTATAAGTCTTTTAAAAGTATTTAGGATGACTTTTTTAATTGTGATCTTTAATTGACAGTTGATGAAAAGAAAGGATGATGTTTAAAAAATAAGCTATGTCAAACTGATTTTGTATTCAATGTTAAACATCTTTTCTTGCATAAAACTTTTTAACTCAAACATGGCCTTTGAGTTGTTAATGACTGTGAAGAGGAGAATATGGCATTCATTTCTAGAATTTCCATGAATTTTTGCAGGTGGTTTTGACATCTTCTTTAGTAATGACTGTCTAAGGAATATGGGGGAGGCAGAATTCTGAGAAAGCAGAATGAACTGACCTCTGAAGAGATCTTCACTTTGAGGAGGAAAATACTACTGCTGGGAGTCTGTCCTTACAAGGAAATTTAGCTCAAACCACCACTTGGTACGGGGGAGGAGAGAACTGGCAGTAATAACAAAGATGTAAATATCTGTAGCACGGAAGAACTCCCTGTAATGAACGTAGCAGTATATACTGAAATGCCTGTTCCACCCACAGAGCCTAACAGTCGAAGAAATGTTTGCTTTAAGCGAGCAAATGAAGTGATTGAATCTGTTGTGCTGTAGAATTTTTATTTTCAGCATCGCTTATCAGCCTAACGCTAACAATGAACAATTCTCATGAAGATGAGCTTCCAAAGAGCAGATATCAATTAGGGCCAAAAGAAGGTCCAGCTGGAAAAGCATAGGATCCTGGGGAAGGAAGCTCTGGACAGAAGCAACGTGACTGGAATTACTGGCTGAGTAATGCAGCACACCTTAACCTCCATCTGCTCTCATGGAGGGCTCAGCTTCATGCTCCACTGGCAATAAAGCTGGTTTAAGTTGTTTGCCTTCATTCTGCTCCCACCCCCTCTCCCAGAGCCTGAATTAATAAATCTGTACTGGTTAACTGCTCATGTGGCTGTGCCCTCAATCACATCCATGAAATGATCCATGTTTTTAAAATGAAAGATAAGAAAGTTCATTTTAAACTGCACTGGTCTGATCCAGACTACAGTCTTACAAGCAGTAGGGTACGTGGTACACATCAGTGAAGAGCTTGGTGTCAGAATAGGCAGGCCAACAAGCAAGTAACATGTCAAGTATTGCTGTTAGTTCCCAAAGGCATCATTTAAGATATCTGTCTCCTTTGTTTCTTTACACGTATTTTGTTAATGTTTCTAGGGAGGACTAGACCCGGAAAAGCCTGACACATTACCTTTATTGTTTCTGCACTCCCCTAGCCACATCAGGAGGACATTGCCACAGTAAGATGAAAACTGCAGTTCATTTCTGGTGTCCATACTGCACGTCCTGTTACCAAAAATGTTTTGATTCTAAATGGAAGCCGTTCTTCTCCCTTATAAATTGGCTGAGGACAATCGGAATACCAGTATATTGCGTACATTCGTGTTAGGAGCAAAACAGTGAACAGGACTGTTACATATAAATGGTAAATTAAATATGCCAGGGGCACAGAAGCCAAGTAAAAGTAGCCCAGGCAAACTCCTTGGCACACTATTCTGCTTCTCTTTCAAAGAGCACACACAGAACCTACCAATGGACATTATCTGTTCCTATTAAGTCTTCAGGTAGATATGCTCTTTCTAGGTAGCTCACAGTGCTCCCTTCTTCACTTGGCCACATCAAGCCAGAGCATTTCACATTCTCTGTTCAATAGTTATGAATGCTATAGCCCAAAGCCCACAGCATACAATTCAGCTTCATATTCCCTTACCTTTGAAAGCGAGGGAGGTGTTAAGAAACAACAGCTGAGAACATTTTCTCTCCTACAGCTTTCATGTACGTACCTCCTTAGTCATGCATAGAAATGCAGCAAGAAGGAGGGGCAGACAACATTTTAAGTCCAGGGTGGCCTTTAGGAGGCTCTGGTGTCACTTTTCCTGTGTGGCAGAGAGCATTCTGCTCAGCAAGGCTGAGCGAGCAGCTGAGGATTGTGGCAGTGGAGCTGGAAGGAGTGAGGATGTGGGTGGGAGTAGGGTGCTCTGCCGCTCAGAATATTCCCTGATTCTGTGAGTTTAACCATTAAGTCAGTGTAACTGAGATGCTCAAAGAAGAACCAGTTAAGCATAGCTGAAAAGGCTGTTTCTGAACAGATTGGCCTGCAAGCAAAGTTGAGCTATTCACAGAGTTATACAGATCTCGGGTCTGCTGGGCAATAACTGAAATGATACCTGCACTTTCAAAGATCTTTGCACTAGTATAAAACTATGCTATAGCTCTTCCAAGATATTTTGGAAAGCACTCTCTGTGTGCTGCACACACTTGAGTATGAAAACTTTCAGACTTTTAGCTTGCTTGAAATCCTCTAAGCCTGTTGTATTTAGGAGTTCTGTAACTGCATACTCACTGATGTGACCAGGGAAGTTGAGACACTATTTCAGCTACAGTATGGTATCTTCATTTGATTAAGAAGTGTCTCTCATCAGGATGACAAGCTGCCCATGGAGAACTTTTGATTACAGGTTTCTGCTGCAGTAACTTTCCTTTTATAACCATTTACAAGAACTAGTCAATGTTGCACCTTGCTGAAGCTGGAGGATGACATCTACTTAAGCACCACACCAGCATGAGCAGAAGACAGCCTCTGATCTCCCTTCTCAGAAATGGATCACAGAAATGACTACATATAAATACATGTTTCTATTAAAAAAACAAACAAACCACATTTCACTCCCACAGTGCAACTTAAAGCATACCTCAGTCTACGAGCCTGCTACACATACATGTTCTGTCATAATGGGTGAAGGTGTATTTGTGCATAGGATCAAGTTGTTGAGTAAAGAGGTAGGTACTGCTCTGCACCAGCTACTTCTGGCTGAGGGGTGCACAGTGCAGTCTGTAAATAGGCCACCCCAAGATGCACACAAACTATATTTTTGCTAATTTGGACACCACATATCTGTCAAAGATCCAGCCTGTAGCATTTTATGTGGAAGTTTTACCTCATCTCTGCCTTCCTGGTGGTAAAAGTCCTTGCAATTTCAAGGCTAGAAGGACTGAAGCCTCTGGAAACACAGGTTCTGGCTTTGCTAGGGAACAGGTAACTTCAAGGGATTAAATAAATGAATTCCTTAGCAGGCTGAGCATCAAATTGATCCATCTGTGGAGACACCCACCGTCAGGCTGGACGGGCTCTGAGCACCTGATGAATCTGTAGGTGTCCCCATTCACTGCAGTGGAGTTGGGCTGGATGGCCTTTAAGGGTCCCTTCCAATTCAGACTATTTTGCAATTCTGTAATAAAAAGGCAGATTGGCAGTAGCTTTTCCTGCTTTTATTCTCCATGGTGACAACTCAAAAGCAACAAATTGGAAACTGCAAGCATGGTGAATGTATAATGCTTGGTAACTGGGGGTGACGATGTGTCCCAGAAAGCTGTCAAAGTGTTTGTATTGTCGCTGCACAGAGCAGTGTGTCTTTCTGACACTCCCTCTGGCCTCCTGTTATGGAAATAACTTCATTACAGGCTAGAAGGGGAATGTAAGTAAAATAGCAAAAGCTGAGCACAGCAAAGAAAGTCACTCCCTCACTGTGTAATGGGGGAAACAAAGCTGTTGCAGACGAGCAACTGCAACGAAAGAAAAAATTACACCCAACAGCTCTGACAAACAGCAAGAGGACCATAACCACCACTGGGATTTTTGACAGAGTCTGTGAAAAGCAGGCACCTGGTTGGCACCAGATGTGTGGGATGCAAAATGGGGCAGTGCTGGTGCTCTGTGGGATGGGTGTGACATGGGTGCACAGGAGCCCCCCACTGCCTCCACATTCATCATGTTTGGGCACAGAGGGCACGTGGTTCTCAGGGTACAGGTAAAGGTTTTGCAGGAATAAAGGTAAGTGAGCAGGCGTGGAAGAGATTCACCAAGAGGCGTGGGAGATGAAAACCACGCCATTTCCTTGACCTGAGTTTTGCTTTTAATTCATACTTTTAAACTCAGATGTAACACATCATCTTGGAGCTGCATTTGCACTCTTGGAGTGATGAAGCACTGCTTCTTTACCTCCACTGCTGTTCCCACCAAGGACAAAGAAATCAGAATGGATTTGCTTTTTGTTGTTTGCTCTTCAGAGCTCTTACTGCAGCTGCCCTGGGACTGGAAACAATACCCACTTGTTTTGACATTATCTTCAGCTTGAATTTTTTAAATGTTTCCAGTAACATCTCTGCTTGTGTTTGAGAACAGATGGAAGGCTTGGGGTTTTGTTTTGTGCTTCCTGTAATTTCTGCTTTTGTAGGGGGTAAAAATGTCTTTAATCTTTTAAGAAAATGCAACTCAGTCCACAGCCAAACTGACTGAAGCCCCTGGGCTGAAGGTTAGCTGCAAACAGCCGAGCATGCAGAGCAGTCAGAGAGGGATCACATGCATGGGACAAAGGGCAGACGGGGGGGAGGAGGTGAAGGTCTCTCTTGGCAGAGGCCCCTGTACAGGTGGGTGTGAATGTCCAGAAGCAGTTAGAAAGGTCACGAGAGAATTGACATGGGATTCGTGGCATATTCCTCCCATTTACTCCTAATGTTACTAAGATCGTTCTGTTTCTGATGCTGATATTTCAGCTGGCATTTTTGAGACAGTATCAAAAACCATAGCCGGTCCATTGTGTTGTGCACAGGGATCTCTTCTCTGACCCCCCAGGTAATTGGACAACAGCTTCAGGAGCCCCACGTGAAGATGACGGGTGTGCTCGGCAGCTCAGCTGCTGAGCAAAGGTATACACACCATTATAGCCAGATCGACGTGCTGCCCCACAGAGGTTCCTTGAGGCAGTGACAGTTCTGCAGCACCTGGCTTACGCCAAAGGTCTGTTTGCTCCTGGACCCAGTTAAGGAATGAGCTAAAGCCTCTTCAGCTTTCATTCCCGCATGTCCCAAACCCATACTTCGTAGTGACATGGAACAGAACCTCACCCACAGCTTCACGTGAAAGGTCCCCAGAGGAAAAAGGACAGCTCTGAGCATTTACTCAGTGGAAGAATCTCAACGACATTGTATTTTATTTTCAGAATAGTCCAGGCATGATAAACATTGTATTTATGTACCTGTAACAGTTTGAGGCTGTGTTTGACTTGTAAAATGTTTTGTGATTGCTCCTGCTCAGGGATCTGTATTTGTACAGGCCAGTGACTGCCCTGAGTTTCTTCAGAGAAGCAGCTTTGGAAGGGACCTTTGGTCAAAGGAGACATTAGCAGTTAGAGCACTCAAGACCTGGGACTGTGAGAGCAGGCTGACAACTGGGCTGAGAAAAGCTCTTCTGCAGAGTGCTATTCTGCTACTGGAGAAGGCTGGTCACGTTCCAGCAGTGCATCCATGTGCTAACACTCTTAAAACTCCATGAAAAAGAATTCTCAAAGAATGAATTTTCTCTATAAAAGATCAATTCTGTCTTAAGGTGCCTGATCCTGATATTTTCTTTGCTACTTCCTGTCACAACTTTCTCCGGCCAGTTTCAGGTCAGTCTTCGAAGGGAGGTTGTACGTACAAGTCTTTCATTGGTTGCCAGACTATAGGTCTACTTCTGTTGCAGGTGAACTAGTATTATCCACCCAGACTGGGCTTGTTGAAAAAAAAAGGTCAAGAAAGCAGTTTAACTGCTGATCCATGGTCAGCAGGTACCCTCAAAGTCACAAACCAGAGTTAAACCATGATTCAGTGTGCTGCTGAGGGATCCATGCAACAGCAAGAGCTGGAACTTTCCAGGGAAGCTCAGCACACATGACTAGCAGTGCTGGCTGCAATGGTAAGGCAGGCCTGGGGCACACTGCTGGTAGCCATCTCTGATTCAATAAAAAGAACAACAGCATTTACTTCAGTTTCCATTTCTTTCCCTGTTCTAAGTGGATAAGGATTTAGTTCAATGGCCACAGCCATAGAGTTGTGGTCATCTCAATGGCTCAACAACATCCTGCTGGAGGCCAGTGATGAGTGGTGTCCCAAAGGTCTCTGTCTTGGGACCAGTGCTCTTCAGCATCTTTATCAGTGACAGAAAGAGGGATCAAGTTTGCACTCAGCAACTTTATAGACAACATGAAGCTGAGTGGTGCAGTTGTTGACAGATGGAAGGAATGTCATCCAAAGGGGCCTGGACAAGCTTGAGAAAAAGGGAAACACCTCTCCCACTTCTAAGAAAGGGAGAAAGGAAGACCAAGAGGAACTACACTCCTGTGCCTGAGAAGATCGCAGAACAGATCCTCCTGGAAGGTATTTTAAGGCACATGAGAGATGTGGAGGTGAGCCAAGACAGCCAGCACAGCTTCACCAAAGCAGATTGTGCCTGATCAATCTGGTAGCCTTCTATGATGGAGCGATGGCTTTGTGGACAATGTAGGGAAACCGATGTCATTTACCTGGATTTTGACATGGTCCCACACCACATCCTTATCTCTCAATTGGAGAAATATGGATTTGAAGGCTGGACTGTTCAATGGGTAAGGAATTGGTTGGATGGTTGCAGCCAGAGGGTTGTAGTCATCAGCTTTACGTCCAGGTGGAGGCCAGTCATGCATGGTTTTCCTCTGGGAGCAGTGCTCCTCAACATTTTTAACAGTGACACAGATGATGGATTTGAGAGCCCCCTCAGCAAGTTTACAGACAACATAAAGCTGGGTGGTGCAGTTCACACAGTATAAGGAAGGGATGTCCAGATGACAAGCTTGAAAAATGGGGCCATGTGAACCTAATGAGGTTTAGCAAGGCAAAGTGCAAGGTGTTGCACCTGGGCTGGGACAATCCCAGGTATGTACTGACTGGGAGAGGAGCCCTGCCAAGGACTTGGGGGTCCTGGTGGACAAAAAGCTGGACATGAGCCAACAGTGAGTGCTTGTGGCCCAGAAGGCTGAGTGGATCCTGGGCTGTACGGAAAGAGGAATGGCCAGTAGGGCAAGCGAGGAGATTGTCCCCCTCTGCTCTGCCCTTGTGAAGCTCCATATGGAGTACTCTGACCAAGCATGGGTGCCCCAGAACAAGAAGGATGCAGAGCTGCTGCAGCAGGTACAGAGGAGGCCAGAAGATGATCAGAGGGCTAGAGAACTTCTCATAGGATGAAAGGCTGAGGGAGCTGGTTCAGCCTGAAGAAGGCTCCAGGGAGACCTCACTGCAGTCTTTCAGAACTTGAAGAGGGCTTATAAAAAAAAATGAAGACTCATTTTTTAACATGGTATGATAGTAACAGAACAAGAAGGAATGGCTTTAAACTAAAAGTGGGGAGATTTAGATCAGATGTTAGGAGGAATTTTTTCACTGAGAGCAGTGAGGCACTGGCACAGCTGCCCAGAGAAGCTGTGGATGCCTCATCCATAGAGGCGTTCAAGACCAGGTTGGATGGGCCTAGGCAGCCTGAGTTGGTGGAAGGTGTTCCTGCCTATGGCAGGGGAGTTGGAGCTGGATGGTCTTTAAGGTCCCTTCCACCCTTAACCATTCCAGGATTCAATGATTCTATGCCACCACAAAGAATAATTCTTGCTGTCTGTCTCAGGTGGAAGTTTCTCCACGTTTTTAAGGATTCAAGGTGCTGGCTTTGTTAATCTTCCATTTCACCGTAAATGTCAGAGCACATTTGCACTAAACCCACACCATGGAAATTTTGCAATATACTTTAAAGGCATAATGGGATTATGGAGTTGTTACCATTGGTATTTATTTTCTCATTATGTCAAGACTTTTTTTCAGAAGCCTAGCTAACACTATTGACAGCACAACCAGATATAGCTCTGATACTTGATCCTGCTGTTGCTCTAAGGGCTTATGATTTTTTACAGGATTCACGAAACATCTTGTTTGTTTTCTTAGCTAGTCACTGTTGTGATGCTTCATTTTAAGGCCACAAGACCATCTGCATCCTCAACATGACTCATATATCCATAACCTGTATGAAAAGGATTTCAACTTCATGCCAGCAATAAAAATCGATCACTGGAAAATGTATAATTTGAGACCCCATCACTGTCAGGTTAAGTGCAATAATCGGGTTCACTGCTTTCCAGTGCCAGCATCCTGCAGGTGCTCTGAAAGTTGGTACAGGCACAAAGCTACCATTACTCTTTTCTGAAACAAGTGACTCCTATCTTCTGTCTTCCTGCTCCTCTGTGCTGCTTATCCAAGAGTCACAGGTCATTAGGGTTGTGCTGTTATGGAGGTGGAAGTCCAGCTCTACATCACCCCTTTTTCTGATGATCCATTTGGTGCTGATACAGACATGTTGCTAATGGGCCCCTTTTTTGACAAAATCACTGTTGCAGATGCACATTCAAATCTCCATGTGAAATGCTTCCTGGCTCTGCTGGATGTCTGATGGAAAGGACAGCAGGTTAAATTTTCCTGAAATCCATGGCATTGGGCTTCCCAAGGTCTTCAGACTAACAAAATATTAACATTTTTTGCTTGACAGTGTCATCATACATCAGGGGTGAAATGTCTAATTTTAAACAGCATGTCGAGTAACACAGTAGACCTCTCAAGGCCTTGGAGACCTCAGTGATTTTCCTAGGAAGATACATTAATGATAAGAAAAGATCAAAATTCAGTTAAAATTTAGTTTCTCATGCCATATTGCAAGGTAGATCCAGGTATAATATGTTCCTGCAGGCTAATCTTTCTTTGGCCAGGAAGAAAAGCATGGAAAAGAGAGCCATCCTTGTGTCATTCATCTCCTAGCAAAAAAAAAACAAAAAAAACAACAACTACAACAGCATCAGGTCTGTAGACATTACTCTTCCACACCCATGACCATTCCTGGTGAGCTAATATGGTGAAGGAGTTGTACAAAAACGAATCTGCAATTTTTATGGAGAACTGCAGTGATGTTAATCAATCCAGTGTTCAAAAACATATTGCTAGAGTGAGCACCTCATAAATTTGAGGCCAGGTAACGACCAAATGCCCAGAGTTATGAGATGACAATTCAGAGGCTGACAACACCCGTAACAAATCAGGGTGCTAACTTGTTTCCAGGCCTGATGGTGATCAACATACCAGACCTTGAATTATTCCCATAACCTTTCCTCATACTGTAATTTGAGCAGCTAAAAACTAAAGAAATGACTGCATTTTACCCTACAAAAAACAGAATGTTGGCTTCCAGATGGTGTGATGCATTCACTTCCAAATTCAGCTGTTCCTCAGACAACAGCCACTAAAATCGTGTCACAACTGTACTGAAAGAAATGACTGTAATTGAAAAAGGTGACTTTCAAGGTTGTGTTCACCCACTGTTAATTCTTTTTTCCACTGCTGTCACCGCTTTGTTCAATGCCTGGGAGCGATTCCAATATCACAGAACAAAGATCTCCAGCCTTCTCACTGCATCTTTTTCCCTTTTGCTTCTTTAAAACAAAAAGGCCACTAGGTCTGGAGGCGCTGGGAGCAGAACACCAGCAAAGGCAGAACACTGCTTATGATACTGTAGAGTAGATACTCTAGTTTGAAGCTCTAAAGGGTCATAGCCCAGCTGCAAGAAAACGCAACTTTATCAAAACCAATCACAGCTGGGGAGGGGAGGAAAAACACATCATGCTCTCATCACAAGAAAAGCTACTTTGATCCACTTTCAAAACAATACAACAATCTCACTTGCAACTCTCATCACACAATGTACATAACTAAATATATTGAACAAACCAGACTATACTTGTCTTTCTCCCTCTCTCTGTTCAGCCCTTGCAAAGAAACATCTCATCAGTCCTGCTCTGTGGTGTCTGAAAGGATGTAGATTTTCTTCTCATAATTTAAAGCCTTGGAGGCAGTCTGCAGCTGTAAGAACAAGGCCTCCTTCCAGTGTAGGGATGATACAGAATAGACTCTAAGCATGGAGACAATTTTGATCCAGTGAACAGAGGAGACACGGGGAGCATGAGGTATGCACACAGGCCTCTTTCTGCACTTGAGACAGGGAAAGAGGCACAAAGGCAGCCTTGCTCCTAGTTCAGGGCTGCAAGCGTGGTAAGGATGTGGCTGCCTTCCAGTGCAGAATGGAGGGTGCCAAAGAGAGCCCTGGCCTCATTTCCCTGGCAGACTTCCAGAGCCTCTGAGATCGGGTACTGTTTATGGGTCCGTTGCCCTGATGAAACAAACAATTTTTGAACAAAGAGTCCCTGGCTGGTGGCTGCAAAGGTTCAAGGGGGCCCAGTTTGCTTGTTTCTCTGCATCTTTTCCACTGCAGCCACAACATAGTATGCAGCCCATTGGCATGACATGTCCACAGTGACTTCAAACCACGAGGGACATTCTTGTTGGGAAATCGTTCTGAAAGAGAGGAGAGAAATGTCAACAGGAAAGCATCCACAGAATGGACAATCAGATGGATGTAGCTTCAACGGAGATACAACCAAACAGCAACAACTTGTCAAAATGACCTTTTTCTTTCTGACAAGGGTCATTGTGGCTCATCTCCCTCTCCCCAAAAAATACAGGCTTGTCAGCATTCACTAGCCCAGAGGGGCAGGATGTTTTTCACCTGCTGGTATCCCATGTGACATTGTGTGTCTTTGACATGCATGGCACACATATCCATGAGCAAACACAAAGGGGAGTCTGTCACCTCACAACAATGCCCCTGAGGCCTCTGTGGAGTTCCTTGCCCTATAGGGGGCTTTTCACACCTAGACTCCAGGCTCTGCCCTCTCCTAAACTGGAGAGCCTCTAAGCAGGTTAGCAGCTCCTGCCTTTTGGCTCCCTGCTCAGCCTATTTGGATCAGCATCACCAGTCAGGGCCTTACTGTTTTCTTGGGATCCTTTTTCCTCTTCTTGTCAGAGGCATTGAGGTAGGCCTGCTCCCTGGCCCGGTATGAAGGGCCTCGGCTCAGCTCCCTCTCGCTGTACGGAGGCAGGGTGTCCTCCCCTTCTTCCTGCTCAGGTGGTGGTGTCTGCTGCTGCTGAGATGAGTCAGATTTGTAGGTAGAAGGTGGTGACCAGGCATAATACGTTCCCCCTCCTCTCTGGCTGGGCTGTGAGCTCAGCTTTGAAGGGGTTTCACAATGGTCACCGCTTTCATCATAGCTCCGGGACTTTCTCTCCAAGACGCTGCTGAGGTAGGAGTGATCATACTTCTGGCTCCCTCCGGGCGTCCGGCTCACCAGCCTGGGCAGGTGCTTCTCCTCATGGGCCCGTCTCCGAGGCGGGCTGTATGACCAGCCCCGCTCCGAGTCCGTCAGTGGCTCTCGGTTCCCTCTGCTGCGCTTAGTGTAGTACTCCTCCATGGAGCTATCCTGATGGGTCAACCCTCCACCACGGCCACTGCGTGACTCCGACCGCTCGAAACGCCGAGTATCCTGGCTGTCTGCCCGCCGGGCCCGCTGGCTGTAGGACTCTGCAAAGGCTGCCAGCTCGTCCATAGAGACGGCTGGAACTCCCACAGAGAAACTCTTGCGGGACAACATCTCGGATTTGGATCTCTGCTGGCTGGAAGAGAGAGAAAACGGTGTTAGAGGGTGGGAATCAGCTACACTCATCCTCTCGGGTGCCTTCACAGACAGTGGAAGGAAACAGGCACTGTTGGGACATGAATCATCTGACCTGCTTTCATCATCTCCTGTAGCAAGAGATGTATCGCATCCTAGAAGTGCCTACTTTTCTCTGCTGAATGTAAAGGCAGTCTATTGTGGATAGCTCAGACTCTACATGCCTACCCAAGATTAACCCCAGGATGCACGCCCCTTGTCCTTCACTAATCAGTGCTGGACTTGATTCCCCTTGCCCCCAGCACTTGCAAGAGCCCTTCTTGGGAAACCCAAGAACCTGGCCATAAAAACTCACAGGAGGTAAATTCTGAAACAGGTTTACAGTGAGTGAACTGGAACACTAGCCCAGTGTTGAGGGAAAGAAATCCCTGCCACTGCTTCTGGGAGACTAGGCTGCTGGCATATGAGGGAAAAGCACATGGCACCTCTCTTCTAGGTGCTAGAGTACAAGTGCTGTGATTCCTAATAAAGCACACCAGCACCAAAAATTGACCAAGAGATCAGGTACAAATCTGAATAGAGAACTATGGGAGCTCTGTTTCTCCTATTTATCTTGCTTTTGCATCCCACCTAGAATGGTATCAGTATCTAGCTTTGTCCAGCTTAGCAGGCTTTAAGCAGACTAGTGGAAATCAGATTCATGCTGTCCTCATCTAATGACATCTTCCCTTTCTATCTTTCTCTACAGCTGCAACCTCTCCATCTTGCAAGACTGGATGGGGGAAGGAGGAAATGGAGAAAAGCTCCCAGTACGTCTGTCCCTTCTCCTTTCTTTATCATTTTTATACAGCAGCCTCCAAAGACAGCACTCCCCACCTGTGCCGGAAGCTGTCCCTCTCATCTCTGTAATCAGAAATCGCCTGAGATCTCGATGTGCTGCCCCCACCGATGACTCCTGCCCAGTACTCAGAATCACCATCTAGGTCTTCTGCAGGAGGCAGAGGTTTCCTCCGTGCCTGGCGGTAGGACTGCCTGAAGTTCAAGTCATCCTCATGCAAAGAGCTGAGCTCAGAGACAGTGTTGTTATCTGCAGGAGAAGTTGTAGAAAATAAGCAAGACAGGCATCACCTAATAGCATATGTGAGGATGAGAGCACAGGAAGTCTGTAGTAAACCTGGCTACAGCTTTTTGAGAAAGAAGCTAAGCTGCTCTCCATTAGAAAAAATTCAAAATGGAACCCAAGGCTCTCCTCCAAATCCTTGTGTGATCCTGCCTAAGGCTCCTGGATCTCAGTTTGGAAATAGAGCTGCTGCCAAATCTACAGGTCTTCTGAGCTAGTAATCAGCAGCCAGATGGGATATTCCAAGGGTACGTCGAATGGCACAAGGTGCCTGCATTCAGACAGCTGAGTTCAGCCTTCAAGTAGAAATCCCTCCTCAGCCCAGATTCACCAACACGTGCGAGCTCTCCACCTCCCTGAGGTGGCACATGGTCACAGCAGTTGTGCCACCTCCCCGTTTCTTGGTGTGAGACAGGCTGGCTTTGGATTTGGTCTGATTTGCCCAGTTAAAACAAAAACAGCCCCCTCAAAAATAAAAAAAAATAAATAAAAGGATGTTTAAAAAGTGTAAGAGACTGTCTGAATCACTGTCAGTCTCTGCCTCATCAAGCACATTGACATCTGGAGGCCTGACACACCAATCTGGAGAGGTCTTTTTATAGTAAATCTTGTGGGTGGAGAAGACAGTGTACTAAGCAATGACTGTTTTAGAAGTACATATAATTTGTTAGTTATGCCTAATCTGTACAAAGCCTCAATTCAGTGTCATTCCCCAAAGCCCTTACCACCACTGATCTGAAAGATCTCACACGTCTGTTTTAAACGAGCCTCTACCACTGCTCGTCTGCATTAGTACTACATGAGTCGGGTGCTGCACGGAGGAACTGAGCCCCCGTCCTGCTGCTGTGCACTGTGCACAACACAGACACAGTACAAACAGCGGCACTGCAAGTCCTCCTCACAACCCTTCCTATTACAGCACCTCTGCCTCTTAATGCAAGGAAGATCCTCACTTAGGTTTGTACTCTGACACCCCTTAGCATTTTCTCAGCCTTTATTTATACAGCCTGCAAGAGACCATAGGAAAACAGAAGTTTCATGCAGATGCTTTCTTGTAGTCACTTTGCAGGGCAACAATCACTCCAAACGATCTGCACTGTTCCAGCCACGCTGCAGTCACTGGAGCCCATAAGACATAATTTCAATAAAATCATCCCTTTCCTATTTTGCCATGCTCAGAGTTTGGAGGCAGCCACGCTGTAAGACACGTAGAAATTCTAAGGGCTATATCGCCAATTATTATCACACCCCCAGGTTGTAAAAGGCTCGAGTACAGACCTGTCTTTTCAGACAATGATGATTCAAAAGTTCAGTGACTCAAGTTGCCAATTTTTGTAGTAGCTTGTGTTCCCCACACTTTGTTTACTCTATGAATTTGCAGAGTACTTTTCAGGTCAGTGAAAAAAAAAAATCAAACCATTCTAGTTCCTCACATCGCTCTCGCATCCTCCTTGCTGGGTCAAACTGAGCCAGCTCCTTCTCAACATAGTACAGCACTTTCATGGAGTCCCTCTCCTTGTCAGTCTGGATCCTGTACCCTTTGCGCACTGCTACGGAGAAATGAAAAACAATTAGGGAAAAATGCATTTAAGTTCAAGGAGACTTTCAGCCAATACTGCTTCAATAGCTGAGCTCTTGTCTGCAGGCAGGTAAGCTGCAGCCTCCAAAACAGTGAGTCAGTCCTTGCTTCAGGAGAAATTTGTCTGTAAGGTGGGATGTGAAATTGTGAGCAGCTGCATCATTAATAAAGTTTGCAGCAACAGCAAAAATGGCTTGTAAGTGCTCAACCTATAGGACCACATACATCAAGTGGTGACATTGCTGCAGTGATTCCACCTCCTACAGAAGATAGCAAGGAGAAAAGTAGCACTCATTTCCTTTCAGTGATACAGGAAGGATTTGTCATGGTACAAGAGAAACAGGCCCAGAAAGTCAGGCTGCTTCCATGCAGCAGGGGCAGCAAACCTGCAGGGGAAGCAGGTGGCTGAGCATTTGGGAGCTGTCAGTCAGCAGGACCAGCCCATCTCCCCACCCAAGGACTTCTGCTCACGCAGGTTGAAGAACATGTGGCAGAAGCTCCACAGGATACCAAAGGAAACAAAGTCCCGACACTGCTTTGGTATTTATACCAATTCCAATTAAGGGGCCAATCAGGTCATTGGGTAACTGGAACTGTTTCCTCTGTCGTTCTTTATGTTTTACAGAAAAGGTAGGTCTCACGCACGTGTTAAGCTCTCAATTGCTGGGATTACTCCATTTCCAGGGGAAGTATGGACACCTTTTTTTGGCTTTGCCATCTTTGTGTGCATAGAAAAGACACGCCTGGAGCTACAGCAGCTCTCTGGCTCCAAGCAAAATTTATGGCTAAACTGGCGACCTCAAGGCACGCCTACAGCTAGCAAGTAGAAAATATGCCTTTCTGGAACTATGAAGAAAATATGGTTTCTATTGCAGATTGTTTAGGAAAGGTCTCAGCCCAGAGCTACTCCAAGATGGACAAGAACGTGGGTCTAAGTCCAAAAGAGTGAACGTTCAAAGCCTCACTGGAGTACTGTCGTGAGGATGTCACTTATCACTACAAAATGAACCTGTCTGCCTTGCAAGGGGTTGGTACATTCCCCTGCACGAACACTGCAGTGTTGCACAAGCATACCTCTGAAGCACGATTTTAAAAAACAGCTGGATGGTGGTAATGAGCCAACCTGTTTCTTCTATGTTTTATTCCATACCTCGATGCACCATGCCTTAACATATGGGTTTGATAGTAACTGTATAGTATGCACTGTGTGGGTTGAACAAGGACTTGCTAGCAGTATTTTTAGGCACCTTCTGTCCTCAATGGCTTTGCATGTGTCTGTGCACTATTAAATAACCATGCTCTGCCTCAGAAATGGCTGTGCCATAGAAATGGGTGGAACAGTTCCTGTAATAATCCTGCACACTGCTGCAGAAGGAAAGTGCTTTACTGTAGGTTTTGACTGTGTGCATGTAAAGCAAATAATCAGATCTTGAAACATTTCCTTGTGTGTTTGCACTTGTAAAAGGTATTACAAGTTAAAATGTAGCACGGGTCTATCACAGTCCTGCTTTCAGTGTGTCTCCAGAACAAACCCAGATAGTTTAGCCAACAGCAGTCTGTGTTTTTATTATCACCACAAATGCACACCGTGTCTTACAGAACACGAGGAACCCTGCCTCTGCCTTCCAAAGCAGAAGGCCAGCATGACTCTCTGAGTGAGGCTGCCTCTGTGAGGAAGGGTTGGCACAGCGTGAGCAACAGCATGGCAAGTTCTCCACTTTGCCTCACCATTGTAGTTGAGCTCTGCTCTGATACAGTGCCAGGAAAGAGGCCTCATGCTATTCTTTCTACTATATGTCTCCTGGGAGCTCAGCTGTGCCACCACCTCATTTTTACACAGGCAACAACCAGCCATCAGCTGGAAATGACTCTGACCTACTAATAACCTTTGGGGACCTTGAGCAGCAGCTTCCAGACTCTGGCTCAGAGCCAGTGCTCATGCTGAGGCTGTGTCAAACATCTATTTGGGCAAAGTCTACAGCTCCTGAAAGTGATAGGAGAATTAGCTAGGTTTCATGCTAACTTCATGCTTGACTTGCTATTGCAGCCATGTATCAAAAGGAAAACTACTTTTTTTGTTAACTCTGTAAGCATCTAGAAATTAACTTTGGAATTAAATCTGCAAAGATGACCATGAGCAGCTCATTATAAGTATTTTCCATTATAGATAAGGCATATTTTGTCTCTAGGTTTATTTATTAAACACTTCCGGCAACAATTAAATCTCTTTATTATTCCTTTGTGTGAGAATCAGAGATGCTATTGCTTCTTCTTCATACCCTTCCTCTTCTACAAACTGCCAAAATCCTTTAATAAGGCCTGCATATTTTTAAGCCCATCTCAATTATATGGAAATGAAGACAAAGGAGTGGTGGTTTAACATCCCTGCAAGTCACAAGGAATAGAATGTTCTTCCCTGTTAATAGTGTATTTTCTTCTTCGGAGCAGTTTATGAATTTCTAATGTTTAATCTGTGTAACTACGGACAGCTTTTTTTTTAATTCTTCTGTGGGTGGAACCAAGTCAGACAAAACTGTAAACTGTTTTCCTCCCCTGAAAGGACAGCACTACTGTTTTTTCAGGCAAGCGTTGGGAATTAAATGATTTCTCATCCTTCTCATACTTCTACTTTTCATAGGAGAGGTCGGGAGTTCAGCTCTCGGATCAAAGACTTCCCTACATGCAAGGATTAGAGAATCTGTGCAAGAGTCTCCAGGCAACCATTACATTTAAAATAGGCAGAGCATACATCCTAAGTTCTGTGTTGCCAACCATAAAACTATGAGAACTGAAATTTCATTTTTCTGTTCAGACCTAAGTTTAGGACAGAGTTTTTAAGCTTCACTGGAGCTCTGTCGCATGGTATTTACGTAACTAACTGTAGGCAATTTTTAAAATATCCCCACACCTTAGTTTGCTCACCCGACCACCTCACAGGGGTTACCTACAAGCACAGGAGTTATCTAAGGCAAAGGCTGCCCTTTGCAGACTGGCAAGACAGGATTACAGAATCCTCCAGTCTCCATTCCACAGCACTTCTGATCCCACTGACCAATTTTAAATGAACCAGACAGAAGGAGGCTGAAGTCTCAAAGATACCAAGTTTTTTGCAAGTTTCAGATCAGACCTATCCTGGCTACATGGAAGATGCAGAAACTGTAATTAGTGCTTCTTCAGAGCAAAGACCTCTGTTACCCATTCAACCATTAACTGTTTTGTTCAGCTTGCTGTGTGGCCAAACAGCAAACACACAGTTTGGAAGAGCCACATAATTGTTTTCTCTTCTACCACATCTACTTAGAGGATTTGCTGGCATGATGGAGGAGCCTAAAAGGCAAGGAAGAGGATGCAGGTTGATACCAATCTTTCTTATCAGCACAGTTCTAGGAATGTACTTCATGCACAGCCCCCTGCAAGACAGGAGGATGATCCAGGCTAAGGGTTCATCCATACTACTACAATAAATACTAATTAGTAAAAATAAAGCTTAAGAAACTGTGCTTTCTCTCCACAACTGTTAAAACTCAGAGTAATAACAGAAGTATTACTACTACGGCAACACGTAGTATTACCTGTCAAATCCTGAGTTAAGGGCTTAAGTCTCACCACTTCATTTTTGGATTATATAATAAATGCATCTTTCTGTGCACCATGGATGCCATGAGCCACTCCATTTTGTTTCCAAACACGTCTATTGTTTTATATTCTGCATTTGTGCTCTGCTAGTAAAGCACAGCAGAGAAAGAGTATTGGGTCTGTGATGTGACTCTTTCAAAATCCCTCGGGTTCCTACAGTCAATGCCATGCTCTACATGCAGTGATGTTTAGCACAAGAGAAAAAGGAAAAAAAAAAAAAACACCAGGCTGTTATTCACTTTCCAAGAAAGATTTTTCAATTAGATACATTCTGCTTTGGATCAGTGACTGATGTATATCCTATTTCAAAATGTTGCATTCCAGGGCTCTGTTTTGATTTCTGTGGGGAAAAAAAAACTGCCTGACTGTTGAAGGAAAATACTTGTAGTGATTGTGGAAAGATTAATGCAATGACTGGGGCAGGGGAAGGCTGCAGAAGATTGTTCCAAAAGCTTAATTACTTGAGAATGCGAATGCTACTTGATCGTGTCTTTTTGGAACTGTCTTATCAACACAGTCATGAGTAAACTTAGCAATTGATAATTAGTGCAGTGCTTTAAAATCAGACGTGGCTGGGTCAATGGCAAACATACTGTTTCAATGCAGAGACTATCTTGCTAAGAGTTATTTCTTCTCCAGAAAGTTTGAGATCGGGCAACTACTCTGAACCTGAAATGCTTGATGTGGCTAAATACTTCATACATCCTGAAGGCAGCTTCCTTCATAACAGAATACAAGACCCTGCACCAAGACAGAGCCACTGTGCCAATACTCTGACATCAATCCCTAACTCCCTTCTAGTTAGAAGAATTCCATCACTCACTGTTCATAAATGAGAAGGCTAAATAAGCCAAGTGACCTACTAACTTCCATAATGTAAGGGAGTCTCAAATGTTCTTGGGTAGAAATGACAAAGTAGCATTGCTACAGGGACAGCGCAACATGCTACAGCACAAACTGCTGCGGGAGGGCAAGCAGTGCCCTACAGAGCAGCAAGAGCAGTTTACCAAGAAAGCAGAGCTTCTAAGGCATTGACTCTGAGAGGAAAACAGCCACTGCCTCTGCTCCCCTGAAACCATTCACCCTTTTTTACCCTTGCTCCCAGTAAGTAAACCGAATGCTGCAAATTACCATTTTGGTTTCCTCCGCCACTGTCACTTGGGGCCATGGGAGGTGGGTGTGACTTATCCATCAGCACAGCAGGAGATGGGACACCAGCTACAGGAACACTGGGGATGTAGTATGGACCTGGGATGGAGGAGACCGCAGGAGGGTACCCTGCTTTTGCTGCCTTGCCTGCAACATACACTGAGAAAGAAAAAGAACACCAGTCAGCATCGCACCAGCTTTCTCCAGACCCACATGTCACGTGACAGAAACCTGCAAACCACTGATGCTGGTGACACCCCAGCAAGAGACAACTGGACAAATGAAATGGCAGAGCCTCACCTGATTCTCTCCAAGCCTCAAAGGGCACAGGGGGAGTTTGAAAATGCATGTCTCAAGTGAACACTGTAAGATGTCCAGCAACTGAAAGACATCCAGCGTGTCTGAGACAGTACTTCTGCTGCCACAATTTAATGGCAGTTCAGCTTTTGAAATAACTGATGACTCAAGCTGCAGGAATGAGGCTCATGAAACTTGACAGGTCTGATTGACTGAGAACCTTACTGGGTTGCAAGGACTTTGCAGTGTTGCAGAGGGCAGCTGCTTTTCACTGTTGGGAAAACACCTCCCTGGATGGTCTTAGTTCTGCCCCCACAAAACTCACTGACATGATGACAACTTCGGAAGAGGAGCACGACACTATGGAGAAGCAGGCACAGCTGCCAATGTAGGGAGGGCTTGGAAAATTACATTTGTAATTAACTTGAGCGCTCAACCATTGAATAATAGGTCAGATGTTTCACTCCCCAGGAACTAGTTCTTCAGTTAGGCGAAGTGCTCAGGGCAAAGGAAGCAATATTCACAGATTCTCTTCCTGTTCTGCCAGGAAGCAGAAGAGGTAAGAAAGATCTGCACCAGCTTGGACGAGGTCACTCACATGCCCGCGGACAGCAGCAGGACTCGGGGCAGCAGGGGCAGCGGACGTAACAGCAGCAGCTGTGTGGACAGCACTGGCACCAGCAGATCCCGATCAGGAGGAAGAATAGAAATGCTCCCAGGATCACCAGGCCCACAAAGACCCACTCTGGAAAAAGAAAAGAGAAAAAGAAAGTTACAGGATTGCACATCACTGGGGAAAGGAATGGCAGTAACATTCTCCCTGTAGAGAGCACAGGGGTGGAACAGGCAGATGGGGCCTTTAGCAAAAGTGGGCTCCCTCCTGGCCTAGGACTGCATTGATACAGAAATGGCACACACAGTCAGAACCAGGCTACTGGAGCGTAGTCCCTTCCCGCCTGAGAAGGAGCAGCATGGTTGCAAGAGCTCTGTTTCCCCAGTATGAAATCCCTTTGTCCCAGAGCAGACCTACTGAATGCTGCAGGATGTGCTGCATTAGCATTTGGGTCTCATCTAAGACTCATTCTTCCTGCCCATGTTCATGCCCTGCTTGTGCACTTGTTCCCTAACTATATTCTAATTTTAATGGGACAAACGATGGTGAAAAGCAGGCTATAAATAGCCCAGTAAATGAGCCAGGCCTGCCCCTTCGCAACTAGGCCCACGCACACAATTATTCTTTTGAATGTGCGAACGAACATCCTATTCAGGCGCCGCAGCCAGCCAGGAAACCTAACAACCACCTTTTTTTTTTTTTTGTTATTTTTGCTAAAGCCTCAGATGAAGTCTGTAAAAGCAACGAGGTGGAAGAGCTGGCCACAAAAATCATGTGTTTTTGTCATCTCCGTTTACATGATGTCAGAAGTGGAGCAAGAAAAGAACCAGAACAAGACTGCTGGTAAGAGAAAACCTGCTGGGAAGGCCTCCAGAGGTTCCCAGGTGGTTGCCCTTGGAAAGCTGCGAAGAAGGCAAAGAAAGAAATGGTAGGGCTGCTCAGCTATGGAAAAAGCTTTCTGAACAGAATTCAAGTGTTCACTACAGGGCCTCCTGGTACACTGTTATTTAAGCTGCAGAAGGTTGCTACGATTCTTGTGAGCACAGAATCAGTGGATAAATGCAGTACCCCTCACCCAGGTCACTGAGCTGAAAAGGCCAGGAAAGATGTTCAGCTCAGAACAACCAAAATGCAAGATTTGTCTACTTCTTAGTTCTTAAAATGCAAAGACAAGAAATCTCATTTTTGATCTATCCAGAGCATTCCAACTGAACAGAAGTAAAATTGTTGCCTCTGTTGGCATTTTCCTTCATCTTTTTACAAATCGCTGCCTTTATTAAATGAAAGTTTTAATTTCAAAATTCCTTTAAAATTCCTTAAAAAAAAAGTCAGTGAAAGACCTGGCAATTACAAATCAAAACACTTCATTTCAGAAGTGTAAAGTGAAATGTTTTATGTTTTTTGCATACTTTGTTTTGCTCTTGGCTGAAACAGCTGAATTTCACTTAAATTTGCATTAATTTTGGTCCTTGTGGAATATTTTTTTGCTTAGTCTATGTCAAGAGAGAAAAAAACAGCTAATGAATAAGGGAATGGCTGGAGGGAAGCATTCATGAATGGAAAAGTAACAGGCGATAGGAAATTACCAGTCCAGTTCCTCAGGTACTGGTTCTAGGAACCACCTTATTGTTTTCCTGAATTACTTTGACAGAATATAAGAACATGCAGCTTGAGAGTAAGAGATAGTGAAACACAGTCAACAAAGACAAGATTGGAGGCTTGCCGATGTGACTCCCATCTTCAAGAAAGGCCGTAAGGAAGACCCGGGGAATTACAGGCCTGTCAGCCTGACCTCGGTATCAGGGAAAGTTATGGAACAGATGATATTGAGGGAGATCACACGACACGTGCATGGCAATAAAGGGATCAGACCCAGCCAGCACGGGTTCACCAGGGGCAGGTCGTGCTTGTCCAACCTCATCTCCTTCTATGACTGGGTGACCAGACAGGTAGATGAGGGAAAGGCTGTTGATGTAGTCTACCTGGACTTCAGCAAGGCCTTTGACACGGTCTCCCACAGTATTCTCCTAAGGAAACTGGCAGCCCGTGGTGTGGACAGGTTCACTCTTCTCTGGGTGGAGAACTGGCTGGAGGGCCGTGCCCAGAGGGTAGTGGTTAATGGAGTTAAGTCCAGCTGGCGTCCTGTAACGAGTGGTGTCCCCCAAGGGTCAGTTTTGGGGCCCATCTTGTTTAATATCTTTATTGATGACCTAGATGAGGGAATTGAGTGTACCCTCAGTAAGTTTGCAGATGACACAAAGCTGGGAGGATGTGTCAAACTGCCTGAGGGTAGGGAGGCCCTTCAGAGGGATTTGGATAGGCTGAACAGCTGGGCTGAGCAAAATGGGATGAGGTTCAATAAGACCAAGTGCCGGGTCCTGCACTTTGGCCACAATAACCCCATGCAATGCTATAGGCTTGGGGCAGAATGGCTTGAAGAATGTAGAGAGGAAAAGGACCTGGGGGTGTTGGTTGATGCTCGGCTCAACATGAGCCGGCAGTGTGCCCAGGTGGCTAAGAAGGCCAACAGCATCCTGGCCTGTATTAGAAATAGTGTAGCCAGCAGGAGCAGGGAGGTGATCATCCCCCTGTACTCAGCTCTGGTACGGCCGCACCTCGAGTACTGTGTTCAGTTTTGGGCCCCTCACTACAAGAAGGACATTGAGGCCCTGGAGCGTGTTCAGAGAAGGGCAACAAAACTGGTGAGGGGCCTGGAGCACAAGTCTTATGAGGAGCGGCTGAGGGAGCTGGGATTGTTTAGTCTGGAGAAGAGGAGGCTCAGAGGAGACCTTATTGCACTCTACCACTTCCTGAAGGGGGGTTGTGGTGAGGAGGGGGTAGGCCTCTTCTCCCTGATAAGTAATGACAGGACGAGAGGGAATGGCCACAAGTTGCGCCAGGGAAGATTTAGATTAGACCTCAGGAAGCATTTCTTTTCTGAAAGAGTGGTCAGGCACTGGAATGGCCTGCCTAGAGAGGTGGTTGAGGCACCATCCCTAGCGCTGTTCAAGAAGCGTCTAGATGAGGTGCTAAAGGACTTAATTTAGTAGTTGGGTAGAGATAGTGATAGGAGGATGGTTGGACTAGATGATCTTATAGGTCCTTTCCAACCTTATGAACTTATGAACTTATGAACTTATAAGACTGGGATGTCTTGCAGCAAGGGCAAGTTGTCCTTGAGCCTACAATAGCAATCACGAAACACAGTAATATGCTGACTTTCAAGGTATGCAACAAGAATTGCAGGGTTGCATGTTCAAGGACCAAGGACAGCTTCTGCATTGATGAGGACCGCATTACTTGAAAACAACCAAAAAAGAAGGGACTAGTCCACCACAGGACAACTGTATGATGCTTACGTTATACATCCACAAAAAAAAGCAGAAGTAATCCAATGCCCCATAGAGGAAGAATTTTCAGGAGTGTTCAGGAATGCTTTTATACAAGGACTCTGTGCAACTCCATCTGAAATTACTGACATTATACAATTCTGGTCATCTTTGTAAATGAAAAGATTGACTCAGGCTGGAGCTGATGCAAAGCAAAGATTCAAGAGCGATGAAGGGATCTGACAGCCTGCCTTGCACAGTGAGAGCAGAAGCTTGCTGCATAAGTCCATCAAAAACAAGGCTGAGAGCAGGCATACCGGCTGCCTGGAAATATGCTAGGAGGAAAAATAGGCATTACAGTTTAAGGTCCTAAATAAACAAGCGTAAACAGGCTGTGAGCAATGCAGATGGAAGCTAGCAGCAGTGTATCAAAGGAAGACATCCAATGGGAAAGAGAAAGGACAAAATTAGGCTACTCTTAAATTTGCTAAGCTTTTGAGAGTCATAAAATTACAAGGTGCTTAGGATAACAAGTA
This sequence comes from Cyrtonyx montezumae, assembly GCF_038088225.1. Lineage (NCBI taxonomy): Eukaryota > Metazoa > Chordata > Aves > Galliformes > Odontophoridae > Cyrtonyx > Cyrtonyx montezumae. The sequence goes on from NW_027072034.1 coordinate 72,356,816, forward strand.
AGATAGAGAGCCAGACTACTTTTTCCAGTCCTGTGTTTACTAATCTATGCCACTCTGAACAGGAAAACAGCTCAGAGGCTTCTTTTATCATGTTCCTGTTGAAAAACAACACTGCATGATGGAAGTGGCCACTACACAATGAAGAGCAGGTGTCAGTTCTCCAGAGCTATTAGTGAACTCTTCACTAACAAAAGATAATATGACGAAAGCCCCGGAAGAGGAAAAAAAACAGCAAGTTTACTGTAGTTGTCCTTCTGAGAACGTTCTAGGAGTACAAAAAGATGTCTGATCAGTACCTGCTTTATGCACTGCAATATTTTCACTCAGCACCAGAAGATATTTGAAATCCGGTCACAGGGACCTATGAGCTAGGATTTGATCTCGCAGAAGTTAGACCATTTGCCCCTGTGGTAAGGTCAAGAAAGCAGTAGAGGAGCTCGCTGGCTCCTCCTTAATGCAAAAATCTGAAGTTCAAACAGCTCTACCTTCAGTTCCCTAACGCTTGATGTAACACCCATTACCTTCTCTAACAGCTCCTCCAGAAACCATTGCATAACCCTGAGATTTAAACATTTACCAAGCTGAAATGCTATGTGGCCTCACTGTCTGAAAACAACTGGCTTATGTTTAAGAGTATCTGATTTTGTTTACTTAGATGATGTGTGATTTGCCACTGCCTTTTATGCTTTCTTGTTCATACACATGCAGTGGGGGTACCAGAGAATTACCTGGTCAACCCATAGGAATTTTATACCCATTCAGTAAGACTGTAATCAGAGAAAAATAGTGTTAAGAAACAGAGAATCAACCTCTACCTATGCTGAAAACATCAATCTCTCTCCTGCCACAATGAGCTTCAAAGGAACTTTAGGGTTACTTCAGAGATGGGGGAGTTATCTGTCTTCTCTCCATTTGCATCTTTGGGACAGCTTTGAAAATAGCTGCACACATTTAGGTGGAGATATATTTTTGCAGACGTGTGAAAGAATGCCTTCTTGGGCACTGTCGGGGGATGATCATGACTCTAGGGCTAAATGTTCCCACAGCTCTTCCCTTTCAAGGACAATGTGTTGCTGTTTCTTCTTTAAGGAGTGCTAGAATTGGCAGCTCTTGTTAGTATGGCTTGTGAGGGATCTGTCATGAGCATAGAGCTCTCACAGCTGGTCCAACCACCTGGTGTTACCTAGATAATGCCCTGACCACGTAACACAAGAGGGACTGTACCACCAACGTGGCACTAGCCAGTGCTCTATTGCTAGCACCTCCTGTGCTACCATCTGTGGTGATGGCTGTATCAGCACACGCAGCACAGAGCTAAGCAAGGAAAGCTCCTAGCGAGCTAGAGCTGCTGACATACAGAGACATATGGGCACATGAGGCTTTCAGGGTCTTCATAGGCTAGAGCAGTGTTACCTTTGCCTTAGCAGAGAGCTTGATACAAAACCTCTTCTGAACAGTGCTGGAATTTCTGCTGTCACACTGATCCTGGCAGGGCATTAACATCTCTATGGGTCACCTCCCTAAATGCCTGTTCCTCTCCCAGGTCCCAGATGCACTCCTCAGTTTTCAACCCAGCACACATTCTCAGTAAGCAACAAGGTGTTTTTTTCTTTTCTTCCCCAGATAAAATACACATGAGTGAAATGCACACCACATACAAGATGCTGCAGAAGGATAACAGACAAGATGACAGAATACTGGGTAGTTAATGGGTGAAATGGCTGAATACCTGGCATAATCTCCACAGCAAAACTGGGCAAGAGATCAGCAAGCAGCCCTGTTCTGCCTAGAAAAGACAGAAGGAGGAGAACAAGGAGAGAGGTTACTGCAAGAAAAACACACTTCCCAGCCCCTGCCTCAGCTTCCAGCCCCCTTCCTCATCAGCCCACTTGCACTCCTGTCAACCACAAATGTCACCACAGTCAGTGCCTGGTGTCTACCCCTGCACCTCTTCCATTTCTCTGGCCTTGCACTTTGTCTTCATCAGCAGAGCTGCATCAGGAGGAATAATCTGGAGAGGAGTTGCTCTGATTTAGGCACAAAATGACAAGAATAGGGAGGTCTCCTTGGCATAACTACAAGGCAGAATCTTGCTGGAGTTATATGCTCTGCACACACAAAAAGCTTCTGGACATGCACAACCACCCTCAAACAGAAGAATTTTGTTTACTTTAAAATTATACAGATGTAGTTTAAATGGTGTGAAACATCTTTAACACAAGGCCCTTGACAAGTCAGTTTCATGTGTTCGACACCTGTGGGTGGAGCTCTCCATGTGGGGCTCTGCAGCTTCAGAGACAGCTCCAGGAAAGGAGTCTTGAAGTATGACTGCGAGTATGTGCTGTTTATTTCACGATGCACAAGCAACTCGATGAGACTGTATGAAGTCAGTCCTCAAGTGAAGCAAATTAACCAGGGAAGGATTCCTATACAATGTCATGGAATCACTTTGCAAAAGGAAAACAAAGCAAACTAACAAAGAATTTGATTTTTAATTTATAAGTGAATACAAAAAAATCCAGGCTCCGTGGCAGCTTGAGGCCTATTTGTTTTGGCACTGAGTGTCTGGGATATTTCTAATACACAGCAAACATCCTACACAGTGTTCAGCTAATTTACACACATCTATGCATTGGCAGAACATGACCGTGTGCATCTGTGCTTTGTGCTCCTTTAAACTGCACCAGGTTTGTGCTTGGCTTTTTAACTACATATATAAGGTAGGAGAGTTGCACTTGAGAGAGATGTGTGTTGTGGATGGACAGTAGCAAAGGGTAGCTAAGGACTAGCCAGTGCACAGGCTACCCCACACATACTTCAGGTCCAGCACTAAGCAGCGTTCAAACACAATGATGAATTGGATCCCAAGTTCCCTGGTCTCTAAAAGATTGCCACCCTCCATTTTCCTTAAATGCTTCAGCAGAGCTTCAGTATATACAAAAAATCCACCAGGACGCCTGCTGGAGCCATAATAAACATCCTCTGAATGTAGGCAGTGCTTTGCAAACAGTTGCAACTCATCAAAGCTGTCTAGTGCTAACTGTAACACCATCATGGGTGCTCCTGAAGCCTTAGCAAAAGATACAATGCTGAGCATTCAGATAGTTGTTTCTCATTTACTACTTTGAAAAGGACTCCTGCCACCAGCACACTGCAATATTTTCATCTACAAATAGTTTCAAGACATTGATAGCAGAAAGGATCTACTGTCCAAACTGCTCACAGCTAGCTCATTATACAAAGAACTTATGTATGTTTTCTTCTCTCTAAAGATGGGCGTGCACGTAATACATGCAGGGTAGGTCCTGTGTGTTACAGTCCAAGACCAACAGCAGGCATCAATGGACAAACAACTAGAGGTGAACAGCTAATGCAAGGCCGTTCACCTTGCAATTCTAGTGGTAAGGTAGTGATAGCACCATAGAGCAGAAGCTCCATCTCTCAAGTCCAAGCAGCCATGCCTTGTTTTGAACCTACCCTGAAAGTTAGTGAGGCACTGGAACAGATTGCCCATAGAGGTAGTGGATGCCCCATCCCTGGAGACACCCAAGGTCAGGTTGGACAGGGCTCTGAGCACCTGATGGAGCTGTAGATGTCCCTGTTTATTGTGGAGGAGATGGACCGGATGGCCTTTAAGGGTCCCTTCCAACTCAAACAGTTTCATGATAAAAGCCTCAATCAAGGGCTTACAGTGCCTAGCAATCTTCTAGGGGAACCACACACTCAAGACAGAAAAGCATTCCCTAAAAACAACAGTACTGTGATAAAGAAAACCAAAGCAGTTTTCCTGTGCTACCTATATCAGGTCACTGTTTCCATCTGTGCAGCCTCAGTCCTGCTGGGGAAGTTGCTGTCCCAGTCCTGTGGGCACTACTGCTACCTGTTAGGGATACACAAAATCCTCATAGGAGGGATGCCCCTCTGGGTGGCTATGTTCCCACCAGCTTCCACTACATCTCAGCACTCCCTGTTTCTCTCCCGGATGAATTCCCTGATAATCCTTCCCCCTGCTGCTGCTCTGCTCGGGGCCAGAAAGGCCAGGCCTGACCATAGGGCAGGTTGCCACAGTGACGGGAGGCTCCAGGTGGTGCCCCTCACAGAGGCTGACCTCCCTCAGCACCAGCAGCAACAGGCATCCAGGAAGGGACCACAGCTGCTAAGCTACAGCATGACTCCATCCACAAGGACTATGTCTTCCATGCAAGCTCCCAGCACTAAACTCCCTGCAAGCACCATCAAATGAAAGAAGGAACAGAGAATATAGAGGACCGTTCTGTTTACTAGGGTCGTCCCAGGCAGCTCTGCTCGAGCCAAGACCTTGTCCTCATGCGAGCACAGATCTGGGACTTGTTCCCATTTCTGTTCCCACAGTAGGCACTCACACACATCAGGGCTCAGCCGGTCCCAGCACAGAGGCAGGCCACCAGCCCCCAGCCTGCCACAGCACAGCACAGCAGGAGAGGTGGAGGAGGGATGGGAAGGGATAGCTGAAGGGTGCAGAGCAGGTCCTGATGGTGTGGAGGTACAGAGGTGTGGGTGAGGACAGAAGTTGATAGGCAAGAGAAGGGCAGGCTAGAGTAGGAGGACACAAACAGTAGTGAAGCAGGGAGAAGCAGGAGTCAAGCAGTTACTCAGCAAGAGTCTGCATTGAAAAGACGTGAAAATAATGAGGATAAGTGCTTAGCCAAAAGAGAACAATGGCAGGAATAAAGTAGGCGCAGGTGCAGTCAGAAGCACAGCAATTGGGTAAATATGAGAACATGGTAAATACTGGCTCCTGCATCAATGCAATTCGTATCTGGTAAATGCAAGAATAACCAATGAACTGGCTTCCTGCTGGGGGCTGCCTCTGCAGCTCCACCTGCGGCTGCGGGACCACAGGAGGCAGCAGCTGGACAGGAAGCAATTTCTCCCTCAGAGGCAGAAGGATCTGCCAAGCTGTGCCACAGCCAGAGGCCGTGGCACAGGACACAACCCCAAGGAGGCCAGAAAGCACCAGAGGGGAAGCGTGGCACTTATAAATCCATCGCTTTTCCAGGGAAGCTGCTGTGAGATTTATTGGGACAGCACGGCTCTCTGCAGCAAGTTCCTCCGCACTCGTCTGCTCTCAGTAAACTTCACTCTTCCTTCCCATCCTTCCCTTCCTGCTGCCAACTGGAGGGGGAACAGTAGCAGCCCTTCTTGGAGATCAAAGTTTTAGCAGGGAACAAAGACCTCCAAGGAGGCTGTTGCCATGGCGACCTTAGTAAGGGAGGCCTTTAATCACACCAGCCTCCTTTGTGACCAGCATGTGGCTGTCGCTGGCAAATAAGAAGGAAAAGAGGGGTATAAAAACCTAGGCAACAAGTAGCACTCCTAAATGGTGTGAAATAAAGAACTAGGAGTAGCCTGGCCTGGGACAAGCAGGAGAGAGAGGATTGGAGCTGATTACAAAGAAGGCAGTGCCCAAGGAGGACTGCGCTGGGGGTGGGGAGGCTAGCAGCCTTCCTGGTATCCCTTTGCCAGCTTTCCCAGCGCTGTGCCCCTGCCTGCTGGCACTGCCCACCCTCAGGGTCAGAGAGCCCTCGCTATGAAGGTGCCCACGGACACCTCCTGGCTGAGACCTGGCCTTCTCATCCCCAACACACGGCTGGCAGCACTGTGACCAAGTGCTGGCTTGGATGCTGCCAGAAACCTTTCTGCCAAACAGAGCAAATCCAGAAACAGCCCTCTCATCAGGGAAAATTCTGCCAAGAACTTTTCCATCTCCAAAACCACACCAACTTTTATTACACGGTCTCTCCCGGCACATAACCTGCTTATATTTGTATCAGGTATTGAGTCATTTTTCTAAGTAAGAGCCATCTAATTAGCAATGCGTGCCATACACATATGTCCCAGGGGAGATTTATCCTCTCTGAAAGCTGATGCTCATCTCTATTAGCACATCAGGTACTGTGCAATATGCAGCACATATTTGTGTCTACATCTATTCCTACCTACAGGTATTAGACATGACAAATTTTGGTTTTAGACTATGAGTACTGGTTGGTCATACAAACTGCCAAAGATCTCAAAGATGATAAGTGGCCAGGAGCATCTCTCGTATGAGCAAAGGGTGGGAAACCTGTGACAGCTCAGCACAGAGAAGAGAAGGCTGAGGGGAAGGATCTCATCACTGTTTATAAATATCTAAAGCACAAGGAGTCAAGTACATGGTGCCAGGCTCTTTTCAGTGGTGTGCAGTGACAGGACAAGGTGTAACAGGCACAAACTGCAGCACAGGAAGTTCCATATAAACACAGGGAAGAACTTGTGAGGGTGACAGAGCCCTGAAGCAGGCAACTCAGAGAGGTGGTGAAGTCTCCTCTGGAGATATTTCAAGACCTGTCTGGACACTTTCCTGTGTGCCCTGCCTTAGAATTTAGCATGGGGGTTGGACTGAATGATATTCAGAAGTCCCTTCCAACTCCTATGGTTCTGTGATTTCAGTTTACCCATCAGATAAATTTTTAGCTTAATTTTTCTTAATTTTTAGAAATTAAGAAAAACTCATGGGCTAATTGAAGTTTTTTGTATTTTTTAAATATAATATTGTAGAAGCTGAGGCTAAAGCCTCTACAAGATCAATTATAATGTAATATTTCACTAATATATCATTGATGCTGCACTGCCTGCTGAACTGGTTGGAGAAAAAGTAGGCAACAGCTGTTTTCAAAACACAAAGTTCACTAACCAAAGTATCAAACCAACAACTGAAATTAGCAGATCACTTTGCTGCCTCTCCAAGGAACTTGAAATGTTCCTGGATTTTAAGCCATTGTGTCTTAAAGCATGTCTCTGGAAGCATTCAAAGCCAAGCCAGATAGGACCCTAGGCAATCTGATCTAGTGGGTGACTATCCTGCCCACAGCAGGATGCTCTGTTATCTTGTTATGCTTTCTATCACATCACAGGTCCCTTCCAAGCCATTCTGCATCTAAACTATGCACAGTCTTGTAATGCAAAACATTCCTGAGCTTGCATAGACCTATGCATTTCATGGGAGCTGCTGCACCTGGCTACACTTACACCACTATTCTATAGGGTAACATGTTGCCTGGGAAGGGAGTTTTGCAGTGCCCTGCACCTGACGTGCAAATTCTGTCTCTCAGGTAAACTTAGTAGGTTCCATGCAATTAAGCTTGACTGCTTCCTGATGTGAGCTGAGTCACCTAGGATGGAAAGCTCCTGATGCTGTGCTTCTGATTTGAAGGTAACTCCAGGCACCCTGCATCCATCCACTGGTGCACTTGCCATTTCCTTCAACAAAAGCTGCACTGAATGATTTTAATAAAGACCATGGACATGCTCATATAAAAAGCAGTGCACAAATGCTATGAATAACGATGTGATTAATAGCAGTGTATGTTTCAAGAACCAGGTCACTCAGCTGCTAGTGAAGAGACTGTGAAATTTAGGATTCAGCTTTTTTTGGTTTAATCATATATCAGTTTAAAAAAACCAAAAACAAAAAACTATGAAGTTGCAAATGGATTCACTAGCCCAGCTGTAATGTCAGCAAAGAGTTCTAAAATAGCAATAAGATAGGAGTGTGGAAAACATTGTTTGACTCCTATTCAATTGCTAAGCTCTAAATCACTAATTAGCAAAAGTAGAGTTCATACCATTTCTAGCAGGTTAGACTCTGGAGATTCCAAACCAAAATACAAATGTTTATTTAATAAAAGTATAATACCTTAAATTGAAATGATTTCCTTTCTCTACATTACGTTCACCCTCTTCCTGTTCCTGAGGCACAGAGGTTACTATACTTTTTCCCTCACATGCACTGATTTCCTTATAAAGGGTTGAAGTCCCTGACAAAGCAAAATCTACTGAACAGTTTTTTCAGCAAAGTATATAAGTACATGCTTAACATCAGGTATGCTTTATAAATCCTACCAGCTTTGCTGAGTATGATTGGATGTACATAAACGCTTACATGTTTTTCTGAACTAGGCTTGAAATGAAGATAGAGCATGGGATTCTCTGATGCTACCCTATAGCTGTCCAGATTGTGCACATGCCAGTGTGATATGTACACGTGACAAAGCTCAATACGCAATCCTATCATGGCCTAGGTGAACTGGCAACAGAGACTCCTTTGGAAAAGTACAAAACAAACTCAGAATTGCAGGAGTCTCAGCATTTTTTTTCTCTACAAAAAGAAAGGAATATCGTAATTTAATCAGGCATGGGATTTGGCCCAAAGTTATGACAAAGCAGCTTTTGACCAAATTCAATGTTGTGTTTCACTGTGTAGAAGCACCATTCCCTACATCTCAGTAAGTTTCTCCTCATGTACTGTCACTACCAATCAGTATCTACCTTTTGATTCTCCAACCTTCAAGGTTTCTAAATGATGACAAGCAGCATCTTTCTCTAACCTAAATGCACTTTACATCTTAGCATTAACAAGAAACCAAGAAACAACCAGAAATGTTTTCTTTTCTGTTCTGATTTTTGTCTCTGTACTCTGATTACGTATATCTACTCAAAATTCTAATCTAGGCATAAACCATGCAGAAGCACACAAAGTAAGCAGTGTAAATAACATTTGAAAGACCATGGCAAGCACAGAGCAAACAGTAACGTGTGGTAGGAAGGGCAAAGTCTGCAAGAGGCACTATCTCTGCTGCTCCACTGTCTCTAACAAAGAACCCAGGTTCCACTCAAAGAGCAGCAAAAAACCCTCTTATCACATATCCCCTAGGACTACTCAAGTTCTCAAATCTACACCTATATCACTATCTCTGCAAGTCACCAACATCTCATGGAGCAATGAGATCATACACACACACACAAAAAAAAAAAGTCCTAGAAGATTGCAGAATATTAAGGAATATTGTATTTCACCACTGGCAGCCTTCTCCACCCCATCTTCCTCTAGCTCCCTTCCCCTCTGGGGAGAAGTAAAAGAAAAAGAAGAAAAAAATGCCAGTACAGGTAGGAGAAGACTACAGTGTGAAGGAAGGAAGATAGGTGGGTAACCTGGACTCACTCTGAAAGCTGGAAGGTTACCTCTATACACATTACCCATGAGAAGAAATACACACAAGCTGTGCCAAACAGCACGAGGCAGAACAAAGTATGCCCATAGTGAGTATGCCTTTATGCTGCTGCCAAACTTAGCAGAGGGATGTGCAACAAGCAAGGTCAGACCCAAAGGCTGTCACAAACAGAAAATGAGATGCAGTCAAGATAACACAGCCTAACCTCCATGTCTCTCCCAAGATAAACACAATGAAGTGCAGTCAGAGGGATCATGAGGCCAGTTTCAGAGAAGGGAATTTCTCTGTTCTCCCTCCACCCAGTCTTCCGTACGTGCTGAAAACCAGATTCTTCCCGTTACCATGGTACTGCATCATCACTGGTGTCTGAACACAATCATAGATGCAGATAAGACACCAAAAGAAAGGTGAAGAAAGGACACAGTTCAGCAGTCCACCATCACACAGTTACAGTTTAGACTATTTAATAGCTACAACTTCACATGGTAGAGACCCCCACACAAACTAACACAGGTTACTCTTGGATCTGGTATTAATTAGTATATGACACATAGTCATAGTGTAGGTTTAGAAAAGAGAATTAACATTTGTTTGAGAGATCCATTCTGTCACCTGACTGACATCTGAAGGGATGAGTAGAGGAGATGGCACCATCCCTAACCCAAACCATTCAATCTGCTTTATTTCGCAGTGATATTTTGCAGCTCTAAACATAAATGTCAAATTATCACCTGAGCCTTGTTGGTCTCACGTTCTACTGTATGCCTTTAGGTATCACAATGAACTACAGGCCCAAGCTTTCTAATGTTTCCTTCACAGGATGTGCACGTTCTGTGAGCCCAAAAACTCATACAAACATGCTGACCAGTCAAGCATATACTGGTGTCAGCAGATCTTAAGGCAAGTAGAAAAATCTGGAGCAGTACAGTACTACAGCTGGCTCAAGCAAACTCTACAAACACCCCCAAGAAGTCCAACTCCACTAAGCATTCCTCCTATAGCTGGAATGGGTGCTTTCTTTTGAATTATAAAGTCAACTGGACTGCTGAAGCCATAGCTGAAAGCTCAACTTGCAAACAGGTAAAAACCTGATTCTGTTGGCCACACTGCACAAGGAGGCCTAAGAGATGCACACACAGCCCATACTGCAGAGAGGACAGGTCCTTTTAATGGCAGTACTAGCTTAGACCTGATTGGGGTGATCATAAAACTGTACCTCTAAGTGTGTAAGTCCAAGTAAACAGGAAGAAAAATATCCCAAATTGCCACTCTCAAGCAGATAAACACAGTGCTCCTTGGCATTCACACAGCTCAGAAAAGTATGACCAAGGGAAGCTTAAAAGACTGCAAACACATATGATTTGATGTCTTCTGAGGGAAAGACTTGGTCTCAAATGTTCACTTTGCTACAAGTTTATTGTTTTATGCCTTAAAAATAAGGGTTCTTGCTTCCTCAAGACCAGCATTTTCTGTAGTCATTTACACCTGTTTGATGTGTGAGCAGCGTGGGCGTAAACATTACTATTCTGGTTTGGCAGCACTTGCCACCCACTTTGCCTAGGTGTGAATGACTGCACAAGGTGCAAGGCAATGGTGAAGGCACTTTAGGGACTGTTTTACATAGATTATACACCCATAGTAATATAGTGCACAGATATGTGGAGGGAGAGCAAGAGAGCAGAAGGAAAGACACACGAGCTATCTGCTGAAGATGCAATCTGGCAAGAAAGCTTACCAAGTACAAGCAGCTCCACTGATTCTTCATTCTTGCCCTCCACATCATCTGGTGTGATAATAAGGCAGTAATAGAGCCCACTGTCTCCCCACATCAGCTTCCCAATCTGAAGGTCAGCATCTGAAAGTCAAAAAAGAAAAGTCAAGGTTCCCCTCCAATGCCAATTGAACAAGTGAGTCCACCTTCAAGTCTCAAAACCAATTCATTTCCTTACGATGGGTGGTTAACCTTATCCAGAACATCCAAGAACTCAGGAAAAAGTGGAACAAGATCAAGACTCTGTGGCTGTAAGTGGCGACACAGATAGTGCCACAGAAGTTCATTCTGCAAGTACCAAGAGCAGAAAAGGTAATCAGCATCATTATGCCTTTCCCACCATGTAGGGTCCAGGGTCCCAACAGTATTTGTGCTATAAAGTGAAGCACCAAAGATAATCAATGACCTTTGGGTTCCAGGGCTGCTTGACTGAATCCTCAATTCCTGTCACACAAGAGCTCCCCTCCTGACACCTTTCCTAAGGGAATTAACTCAACAACTACTTCCAGCCTCCGGTACTCCAGATTGCCAAGACTTATTTCCAATCCCCACCACAGATCACCAGAGTAGGAAAGTTACCATGGACAATGCTGACATCTCTTTCCTTATAGAAGTCCCCTATAGTGACGGCAGATCCTTGCTTGGAGGCCACGACACGGACTGTCCTTCTACTGTCCACACAGTCCAGGTAGGGATCCCAGTCCAGGTTCCTCTTGCTCATTGTTTGTAAACCAGAAGTTACCATACCTAATGCTTCTCCCATCCGGTCCTGGCAGTAAGATTTATACCTCCACTGTACCACAGCTGGTTGGGTGGAAGAAGTAGAGAAATGGCAGCGAAGCAGAGCAGGCTGAAACAACATGGCCACCTTCTTCTTCTCAGGCACAGTGACTTGCAGTCCTTCCACTTCAGCTGAAAGACAAAAACATTAGTGTCATATGCCTTGGCACAGCTTCAAGAGGGGATTATGGCACTTTGTCATGTCGTCATTCTCCCCACGTGCACAAAATTGAAATGATCATCAGTTTTGCTAGGGTGCAATACTCCTCAGCATATGTAAGCAAAGGCTGTCAGCTCACTCCCTGAATAAGTAACAGCCACAAGGAAAAGTACTGCACAATAGGACTGAACGCTCAACAAAAGTATCCTTATGCTCTGTAGTGACACCAACATAGTGTTGTGCATACTCACACTTCTATGGCATTTTAATAGGTCGGGAAGAGGTATTTCAGGGATATATTCCACTTCAAGGTCAGCTAAGGGGTCAGGTTCCAAGTTCACACCAATCCTAGTGAAGAATAACTGACCCTCTCCTAATTTCAGTGTCATCACATTTATTCTCTGAAGGTCATGCAGCAAGCAGCACCACCCTCAGTACAGTGGTGCTCAACAATGCTGATAGCTCAGCCAAACTAGAGACACAGGAAAGAGTAGATCCAAATAGCATAGCTTCTGCCACAGTTGGTGTGCGGCACTGAGAGGAACTGATCCATGTGGGAGGCATGGAGAAAAATGGTCCAAGCATCCACATTTTCCACATTCCCATGGAGGAGATAGATCTCAACGCATGCTAATGGAAAAGCTGCATTTTGGAGCTGATTGTATTAGGGCCTGAGAGAAGATACATGGGAAAGAAATACATATGGGATTGCTGCCACATCCTTGTGTAGCTTTAGAAGAAGCCAAGAGATGGTGAGCAATGCCAGCAACGAGCACTTAGAATAGCAAGTTACTCCATCTACCCACAGTGAAATGGCCAAAACCTCCTACGCATGCCCCTCTTTGCTTCCTGGCCTCCTGCACTGCAGGCAGGGATGACTGAGGAAGCAGTTACACAACACTGGAAACATATGCAGCCACCCCTCCAAGCCTGGATGAGCCAAGCAGTGGAGGCACAGAAACAGCCCTGCAGCAAGGGGAGAACTGTGAAGGAACAAGTTTGTACCTACGGGCACTCTCTGTACCTGAGGGACAGCAGGGCCTGATGATGACAGCTCGTGTGGAAAAAGGAAACCAGTTTCAGTATGGTGGCAGATCCCTATGCACAGCAAGGATATACCCTGAGGCACAGAGCACACTGAAGAGAACAAGCCACAAGGAAACATTAAAGGGAAGAAGGATGAAGAGGAAACCTACATTGCATCATGAGGGACTGCTGGACTTAGGTGAGGCTTAGGGAAGAACACACAACTGAGAACATAGCAAGACTTCCTTACGGGAGGAAACAGTAGGAGGGAAGAGCAAATGACAGAAAATAAGAGAATAGAGTAAGGCTAAAGCAGATTTAGGGTAAGTAGATGGCTTATGCAGAACAAGGAAGTTTACATTAATTGGGAAGGGCTGAAGGTGTCTTAGCCTAGGTCAAAATAGTCTCAGAAGGCTGAAGCCAGCTTACAGCAGATTAAAAAGATGCAAAAGGAGAGGAAATGGAATCAACAAAAATATACCATCCACAAAAAACGCTGAAGAGGAAGAGAGCTTGCAAAAGAGTCTGAAATGACAGATGTCCTTAGGATAGGGAAAGAACGACAAAGACGCTAAAGCAGTATAGTTGAAAGCAGAGAGAGAAGTACATCAAAGGAATGACAACAGTAGGCACGAAGGGACAGAGTCCAGTTGGAGACAGTTGCAGACCTGAAAAGCAAAAGCAAGCAAATATCTCGTGATCAGGAGTCATAACCAAAAGAAAGCGAGAAGCTTAAACCAATACCACATATAATTTCAAAACATTATCAACATCCACAGTACAAATCACAACAAAGCCTACAAACAGCAGCTGGGAGATAAAAATCACAATATGGACAGCCCCTAGGGAGAAAGCTTACTTCAGAAAGAAGAGGTAGTCACTGATACTAACAAAGAGTTACTGATGTAGGCAGGATGTGACACTGGGGACTACTAAGTGAAGGTCTGTGGTGCACAGGAGTGCTATGGCATTTGTAAGAACATTGTATTATGCACGTAATGAATGCATGATATTACACATATAGCACTTGTGCCATATTGAAATTGCAGAGGAGATGTCACTAGTTTTGCTAGAAGTGCCTGGACTCAAATCCAAATGCTTAAGCGTGTGCTCTCCAGAGCACCATGTACCACAGTTGAGGTCCCAGCAAGACACTGCCACAGCAGAGGCAGGGAGAAGAGGCCTGAGGTGTAGGCAGAAATAACTCCAGCAGCACCAGCTGGAATGTTTCTGCTGGGCCTCGTTTCCAGGGGCAAGAGGGACAGAAACATGGGGCCATGCAGCACTGGGAGAACGACACCACTTGGTTCTCATGGTGATCCAAGTGGTGATGTGATCTTACTCCTTCCTCTTCAGAGACCCATGCTTCCCAGGCTGCATCTGTATTTAAGAGACACGACACCTTGAAAAAATGAACGGGTACAGGCTAGACATGTATCTGTCGGCTCTGCACTTGACCCCAGGCAGCCTGTGGCCAAAGCCAACACGTGACATGAGGTGACCAAGTGACTCATCATATTACTTCAGCTTCAGGGATAAAGCACTGACACAAGGAATATTTAAATTTTTCCCTTGTAAACGAAGTACACTACTCAGTAAACACAGTGCTTTCAGCTATCCATGTGCTGCAGCAACTCCTTCCCTGTTAATGAGATTAATGAGTTTGGTGAGCCAGGGACTGCTTTAATAAATGATTAGCTGAGCTTTAGCAAATTCTCATCTGACTAACTTTCCCCACCCCATTCCCATGTGAATGTCTATATTGAGAAAAGAAACTTGCAAGCAGCTTTTGGGAAAACACAAGATTTCCTTTTCTATTCAAAAGCATTTGGGAGATGCGCAGTAAGTTATCTGGCATCTTCTGCATCTTATCCCAAGGTCTTTCTTAACTTGTAAAACATTCATTTCGGACCTTTTCCAGAAATAGCACCTGAGAACAACACAGTGCCTCAGACAGAGACCAGACCAGTGGAAACTCTCGATCTATTTGAGTCAAATTGTATATAATTACATAGGGTTGGACTGGGAAATTATACACCTGTTACTTCCTCTGCCAAAAAAAAAAAACCCAACAAAAAGAGCATCTAAATCTATTCACACAATACATCGCTGCTGTAACAACACCCAGCAAAAGGACAGCAGGACCCCAGGCTGCCTGGTGACAAGATGGCAGCTCTGCACCTACCACAGATGTCTGTGCACACACGGTATAGAAGCCTCCTTAGGAATTCCTCAAACTCAAGAAGCAATTGCTGAGCTCAACGATCATAAAGAGACTATCCAAGATGCTAGAAGCCTCAGGACAGAAATCTGGGCTGCTTACATAGCAGAGCACAAAAACAGTCAAAGATATGAATAAGGATGACAAGCTTGGTGACAGCAGATTGCAGTGGCTCTGTCGAGTTTAATATTAGCAGGATTAAAAAGAAATGGAGCTGTGCTCTGCTGTGTTTTGATAAACATGGGCAGAGCAAGATGAGCCATTATTTCAAAATCATTACAGAAACAAAATGCTTACACTTCAGAGAGCCAACCTGTTTACTGTGAATTTCAAAATGTTTGAACTTTCACAAGTGAAATCAAGCTCATGGGAGCCACAGCACCATGTGACTATTTTATTCCTCTTTTTCTTTCTCCCCTAAATCCCCAGAAAAGTTCTGCAAATATTAATCAAGTACACCTTAAAAACACAGATATCCTGACCATCAGAAAGTCAGAATCTATTTGTATCCATATTTTCCTCTGACTGTATCCTCACACTATCCTTAGATTACGTGTGCAGACTACACAGTCAACATTATATACATCAATTACTAACACATTTTACTGCTGATTAAAGAAAACTCCAGGAAGTGATTATAGAGGGGGGTATCCATATGGGCATATTTGAATCTCGTGAGCCTGATCTTCCTAAGCACCTTCCACAAGTCAGAAAAAAAGGAAGGGTAATTGAGAGGTGCAAGCTTTGGTTCTTCCTTTCAGTTGTCCTTCAGACTTAAAAAGACTATACTTCCCCAAGGTGAGATGGTTCCCAGGAAGATTCAGCTTCATTACCCAGCCTTAAGCTAGCCTTTATGAATAGAATACAGCCAATCTGAAGCACTCATCTCTGTAAATAATGACAAAGCCAAATACTGTAGTTCAAGGTAATGTGTCTGCATCCTTCTAGCATATAAGAGTCAACCCCAAGAGAAGGCTGTACACATAATTTGTCAGGTCAGCACCTTATCTGTGTATTAATCACATCTCTTTCTTTGCCGTTATCTGGCCCACATTTGAATCGGCAGCAGGGCTGATGCTGAGAAACTACAGAATGACACCCCACAATCTTAGGCACCTTTACTGATATGAGTACCAGAGGTGCAACCAGGAGAAGGACCTTGGGCCCTAAACCAGGCACCTCATTAAAACTACTCCTAGTTTACAGTTCAGGGCTTTGGCAGAAAAGCGAAGTCCATAGGAAAGAGACACCACTCCTAAGCTAATTTGTATCACTTCCCCACACAAAATACACTACTGGACAAAAGGATACTAGATCCCTTAAGTTGGATATCAAGAAAATTTCTTCTCAGAAGGAGTAGTGAGGCACTGACACAGGCTGCCCAGGGAGACAGAAGAGTCATCATCCCTGGGGGTGCTCAGGAAAAGGATAAACATGGCACTGAGCAATGCGGTTAGTGGGCACAGGATGGCAGTTTGGATTAGACTATCTTAGTGGTCTTCTCTAACCTTTATGATTCTATGATTCTCTTCATCGTTCCTTGACTACTGCACATCAGCTAGAAGTGCTCTCTCCCCCACTGCTGAACACAGACAATGCTTTCAAATGTGGATCCAGGCTAAATCAGAAAGTCTGGATTCTGAGAATCAGAGATGATACGCAGAGATGCAAGCACATGAATGGAGAGCCACTGCGACCAGTAAAACTGTGCTGTACTGACTCCTGTCAACTCAGGCAGGATTACACTGCGCAGTTAACCAGCAAAATTCATGCAATCAACCAGCAAAGCCACTACCATCAGATTGAGTGGTTTATGGGAAATGCATTGCACATCTTGTTCTATCTGCTATCAGACTCATGTTCTTAGCTCCATGGCCACTAATTGCCAACTTCTATAGCCAGCAGGAAACAATGCCTAAATAGGTCAGCTTGCAGCACTTTACACAGTTCCAAAGCAAAACAGCTTTTCCCAGACTGCTTAACCTGGAATGGAGCAAAACAAAAGTCACAGGAAAGCAGAAGCAGCACTCACATCACAGAACCTCAATATGAAAATTCTCCACATGGGATACAGCTCAGGCTCTGCATACTGGCTACAGTAGACTCAGATTTCTTTACTCATTCCCATTCCCTGTGGTGCTGTCAACCCTGATGTCCCGTGCTCCCGACTTCACTGGAGAAGTCCATAGCCCTGAAATACCGAAGACTGCGTGTCACGTGGCAGGGAGGTTGCTCTGTAGGCCAGGGAAGGGTTTGCATAGCATGCTCCAGCCCCTTCTGAACTGTGGCTGGCAAAATAAGAGTGGGAAATACCCTTGTGTTACAGTATAGCATTGCAGTGGCCCTTCTGCACAGAGAAGTAAACAGGTACTGAGCCACTAAGTTACTGGGGAAAAAAATGACTATACAGGAGGGAAGCCCAACCAAACCCACTGCACTTTACACGGGATTTTTTGAGCTTGCAGTAAGAAAATCACAATGTGCAAAAGAAGACAAAAGATGACAAAAGATAAATGCAAGAGCTAAAAACTAACTACAAAGGGCGGACAGAAAAAGAACAGTCGCTGGGGGGGCGGGGGGAAGGAGCTACGAAAGCCGATTGGGAATTTCTCAGCCCATCTCGACGGGGGGAGGAGAGTGATGGGGTGAGACCTCCCTCTCCCTCACTCCCTTTTGTCTCCCCGTCCCGCTCTCCCAGCCTCAAGCTCCCACCCCCACTCCTCTATGTCGGAGCACAGCTACTTCCAGCGAGGTGCAGACTCTCAACTCGAGCCAGACCTCTCATTCCTTTGCACAGCCATCCGTCAATCCTGAATCCGTGTTTGCCAGCCTCTCTCCCTTGCCTGTGCACGCATACACACATAGCCCTTTGCTTATTTGCTTGCTCTTGGCTGAGCAAAGCACGGTGCCTGCTCCAACCCTGTGCAGTAACCTGTTGCCTGCCTGGCGGACCGGGGAGCCCGGGAGCCCTCCTGCTCCGTACAGACCCGGCGGGCTCCGAGCAGAGGCTGCCTTCAATGGCGGGGAAAGGTGTCAGCAGGCTGATGGAGAGGTCCTGATCTAGCCAGACGTTTGCAGATAACGAAGCTCTTTAAGGAGAGGGAGGAACGTGAAGTCACGTCTTGTGTGCCCCTGGATGCTGTTTATCAGTAGCTACGGCGAGCACTGAAGAGCTCGACTGGGGGACACTCGGAAGTGGCCATGTGGAGGGGAGGGAAGCAGAAGGGGGGGGCGACGGGCCGGGAGCTGCGAGGCCCCAGCTGAGGCCGCGGAGAGCTGGGAGGGAGCAGCAGGCAGGCAGGGGATGACTCAGAGCCAGAGAGCAAGGGAAGAGGTGGGTGGGCGGTGGGAGAGAGGTGTTATGACTAAAAGCCGAATTTACCGCCTGCGAATCCTAAATCTGAAGAGGAAGAGCCCGAGGTCTTTTCTGTGGGATACACAGCGGCGGTGTGAAATACCGGTGTGAAATCGGGAGCGCTCTCGCTCCTTCGCCTCCCCAGCAGCCAGCCTGCCGCAGCCTCCTGTGCCCGGCTCGGAGCGGGCAGAGCGCTGCCCTCCGCCCTCTCCTCTCTGTCCTCCCCGACCCTTCGCAGCCCCTTCCCGGCCCTTTTCCAACGCCGGAGCCCCTCTGCTCCCCCGCGCCCGTCGCCCTGGGTCCGGGGCAGGGGCACGGGGTCCCGTCCGGCGCTCGGAGGCCAGGGCACAGTCGCGCTGGAGGCGGAGGGCAGGGCTCTCGTCCCGCACCCCGCCGGGCCGAGGAGAAGTTCATCCAATTATTCCCGGCCGCCGTCCCCACCGCTCGCAGCCAAGGACACTGCGGCCCCCCCGGGCTCCCGCCGCCGCCGCCGCCGCCGCGCTCCTCTCTCTCCCCGCGGCGGCAGCCGACCCTCGCACCCCGAGCCGGCCCCGCGCCCTCCCGGCCAAGTCTCCGCAAACTGCCCCGCGGGACGGCCCCCGGGCCCCTCCGCGCTCGGCCGCGCGGCGCCGCTCTCACCTGCGAGCCACAGCAGCACGACGCAGCCCAGGAGGCGCCCACCCATCTTCCCGCTGGCCGGGCCGGGCGAGCATGCCGCGGGGCGGCGGGAGAGACCCGGGACTATCCCGGGCAGCCCGGAGCCAGCGGCGAGGCCGCGTCGCGTGGCCGCGCTCGGCTCCGCTCCGCTCCGCTCCGCTCCTCCCCCGCCGCGGGCTGCCGGCTGGGGGCCGCCTCGCGGGGCCGGACCGGGCGGGGACAGCGCGGGCGGGGGGCGCGGATCCGCGGGGCTGGGGCCGAGGGAAGCGGCGGTCGGTTGCAAGGAGCTCCCTGCAGCGCTGCTCCTCAACTCCCCGCGCCCGCGGCTTCGCTGCTAAAAATGTCCGCTCCCATCATCCGTGGCCCCGAATTAACCGCGCGTACCTCGGGAAACGAGAACAGACGGTTGCAGCGCCGCGTTTCCCTGGGGCTTCCACTTGTCACCGTAACCAATCGCTGCGATTTTAGATCAAGAGAGGAGATCCAACTTTACGCGAGGAGGAGGTGTTCTGGCTGTTAGAGACCGACATCTGAGCCGTGGGGCGCTGGGTGTTGGTGCCAACACGATGTTGGACGGGGCTGGAAGTTTTCAGGGGGGAGCTGCCAAGTGGAAGTTGCTTGATGTCGACTGTCTGAACGGTGGATGTTGCTGTGCCATGGAACAGCCCTGACCAACACGGGCCCAGATGCGTACACTCTGTACTTCTTTCAGGGGCTCAGCTTGCATTTGGAAGCAGAGTTTGGATTCTGTGGATGTCGAAGATCCACGTGGGAGCAGGGAGCAGCCTTCAGCCTCCACTCCTCCGGAATGTACCAAAGAACACAATCGGTGCTGATTTTCCAGCGCTGTGTTGGGCCCAGAGGGGTTGGTGCTGGGTGTGCCCTCCACTAAGGGCAGGGTGCAAGTGGTGCCCACAGTACGACCCTAAGATATACTTCCAGCAGGTGTTTACCAGTTGCATACCTTTCAGATTCTGCAGGCAAAACACACTTTTTTCAAAAACAGCAAATAGAAATAGATCCCTGATTTCCAAGTGAAGAAGCAAAACGACACATTTGCTATGATAAAAGCCATGCTGAAACATTTGGGTTGTTTTTCTGAATAGTTGTAGTCCTTCTGTTGATGTAGTTGAATTGGAATGGGGCGAGGAGATGATCCCCAGGCACAGCCTGTTTTTAAGTGCTTTATTCCCAGCAACTCAATGTTATTTAAAGATACTTTCCACGTAGTTTGTTTTTATTCAGTGTTGCTTATAATGAAATACACACCCATGCCCAAATAGTGTTCCAATCTGTTGGGGGTCAGAAGGTCCCTCTGACCTGATACATCATAGAATCCAAAACATCACAGAATGGTTTGGGTTGGAAGAGACCTCAAAACCCAACCTATCCCTAATCCCCTGGGCTGCCACCCACCAGAGCAGGCTGCCCAGGGACCCTTCCAACCTGGCCTCAAACGCCTCCCAGTACGAGTTTAATTGCTTTGCAGTGTTAGCTAAAGGCCACGATGAAGAACTGAGACTCTTCCATGCTAAATAAGGCACATAGGCCCAGTGCTCGGGACTGCTCTCCTTCAGCCTACAGGGACCAGACACCCGATGGCCTTCCTGCATACTTGCAGGTGAAAGGCAAAGTAGGAACTCTTCTTAGGGCCACAACTTCAGACTCAGGAAATACACAGAATCAAGAAGACTCACATGGATACCATGATGACTCAGATAATCTGAGGGTCCATCTCATCAGGATTAAATGCATTTGCCATGTAATTCATGAAAGTTTGTATGGGCTCCTTAAAAGTGAACATGAAGCTAGCATTTCACTTCCTCCCTCCCTCAAGCATTTTTCCTAATAACCCTCAATGTTTCAAGTTGCCTTTTTATGACTTAATTGGGCAGGAGGCCGATCCAGTTTCCTGAGACAATGTTGATCTGGAATTATCTCATACGTTTAAAGCTGGGAGTAGCACAATCTCTCATGTGTCACTATTGTTAGGACTCCAGCTTTTCCAAATAAATTTGGCATATACAACAGCTTAGCTACACTTTTGACTCACAACAAAGGAAGGAAAGATTTTCAATACATGGAAGCACCATTGTTTTGCATGTAACGTCGGTTTTATAGCTGTTTTGAAATGTTCATATACTAAAACATGGTGTACGGTTCTTTTTAATGTAACGTGAGCTGTCATTTGTATATACACACGTACGATGGATGCCTGAGTCTTGAACAGATGTTCCGGATCTCCGTAAACCCTTGATCTAAAAATGACAACATCTGAACTGGCAGATAATGTAGGGATGTTGCCCTTCATTTTAGCCTGTTCTTGGAGACAGAAAGTTGCACAGTTTAGCCTCATTTCACCTTCAGACAGCAGGTGAATTCCTAAGGAATTAGCCAGATCGCTTCAACCCACTGCAGGGATTACCTGTGCTCTGAAGAAAAAGCATATCTTAGGCTTCAATCTTCACCCCCCTCCAGCCTTGATAATGGATGACCAACTTCCCCATTCCTGTCCTGAAAAATGTAGCCTGAGAGTGACCACTCTACAACACCGATAGGAAGGATGCCTCGACACTACTTGCAGCAGTTCCGCAAACAATGGTATCGTGAAAACATAGCTGAACAATACAGAAACAAATTCTCTTCTTGTTACTCATGCTGCTGTTAACCATAGCTCTTCTGTCCCCTGGCCAACTACTTAATTCCCCTTCCTCCTTTGATCTTCCAGTACCAGTCTTTAGGGTCGTTTCCTCTGTTGATAAGCAGTCAGCTTTTTAATGTTTCCAGCATCTGGAATGACACATGCCAGCACTTTGCTCAGAATGATCCATCCCAGCAACATACCGGAAAACCTGACATGTTGCATGAGAGCGCTTTTCTTCGTGCACGTCCATTCAGTCCCCTGGATTTCTATGGTAGGAATTTCCATAGAAACAGTGATTTCGACAGCTTTCTGGGATGTTGTACTAGATTCAGCCATTAGGCACTGTTCACTTGATTTAGTACTGAGACCAGCACACTGCAGAAGCTATTACATGATACATCATCAAATCAGAGCATTTACCGAGTTTTTTCAGAATAGTTACTAATTAAAACTTCTCCTCAATTTCTTCGTTTCTCCAGAGTCTCGTGTTAAGTGCTGATAGCTTCACAGCAAGACATCACTGAAATACACGCACTCTCTCTGTACATTTTGGTTTTCAGTTTCTCAACTGCCTGGATACATACAGTTGCACAATAATACGGAACTTTAACTTCCCATTAACATCAGAAGTGGGTGAAATATAAACTGCTTTCCTTCTTAGCCATGCCATTTGTACCAACTAACATTCAAAATATTTAATGGGGAAGCTTTATTTTCTCATTCTAATGAGCCTTGATTTCTATAATATAAATTCAGCACTATAAAAAAGAAAACAAACCTCTTTCAGTAATTTTCACTCCATATAAGTTTATATATTATAAGTTTATATATAATATAAGCTGCTCCCAATTCTTTCTTAGACATGGTGTACCTCTGCTGCACTTTGAAAGGGAACCTGAAATTTTCACATAAGAAAAACAATAAGTGTAAATGAGCTGTAATGTTTTGTGAGGTTAGTATGCAGGTACATACTCCCAGCTCGTAATCTTTTGCATGTCACTAAACTCAAAAATACACAGAATAGGAATAAGACACACTCTTATTGCATAGCTACAGAGAGAGCCAAGAAGATAACAAATTGTTAAACTGTCTGTGATTGTTGGCCATAGATAAACTGTGACAACACAAATGCCTTCATAGAATCATAGAATCATAGAATCCTAGGGGTTGGAAGGGACCTCAAGAGATCAAGTCCAACCCCCCTGCCAAAGCAGGTTCTCTACACCAGGTCGAAGCTGGAATTCACAAAATGGACTTCTGTGACTGTTTAATCCAACTTTCTTAATAAAATAGGCCAGATCACTTTGTGATCACTACATCCTGTTTGAACTACAGCGTATCTGTTAGAAAAAGAACTACAAACTACTTTTGGTTCTGAGGGACTTCATCCTGTCCCTAATTTTGTCTAACTTCAGCTTCTAAGAGTGCCATTCCAAATGGAAGGCTCTTCTTAAAGGATTTCTGATAAAGGCAATGACTGTGATCAAAGCGCCATTTAACGCTCTCTCTGAAAGTTCAACAGATTTGGTATTTTTCTATACTCTGAAGCTAATGCCAGAGCTGGAGAGAGCACCCCAGGCACAGCTGCTGAAAGTAAGAAAGCAGAAATACTATGTCATCATCACCACTGCCTGATATTTCTTTGTTTATCCTTCCAGTGATTGCACTGTTAGTCCTTTTAACATGGCATCACATGGAGACACCCAGTTTGATGGATGGACATTTTGCTCTGTTTTAACTTATTTACTGGGGACCAGATTGTCTCTAGATCATTCTTTTTCCTTGATTTAGTGTTACATGGTCGAGTTAGGTGCCTCAAATGTGTCTGAATGCATTACATTTAGTAACCACACTTAATATCTCTTTGATGCAATTAGAAACAAATGTGACAAAAAATATTTTCTTCAAATCCATTTGATTGACATTAATTACATTAGTTTTTTTCCATTCATTATTGAAGCAACTCCTGTGTCAGTGATTCTCTTCTTTTGCCTGGGATCCCTGTCAGTCTGACAGGTCTGTAATCACCCATGTCACTCTATGTAAGGCCAAATCCAAAAGAAGGCTTTGGAAAATTTTTAGTACCTAACTGTAGAACTATAGTTATAAAACCCCTCATTCAACAGGAACCGGAGACCAAAAGTACACATGTAATTTAAAAGTCAGTGCAGTTAGATTTCTGCTTCTCTATATGCTCAGACTGTCCTGAGCATGAAGGTGTAAAAAAGCACCAGAGGTAAGGCTCACATACATGTGGGTTGTCCCAGTCAGGTCCCTGCTAACCACCTGAAAGCTTAGCTGTGGTCTTATCAGATATAAAGGATTTGTCTAGGATACTGGAACAAGTTGTTGATTTCACTGGAGGCATGACATTCAAGATATGTGCAATATATGGCATGGAAGGGTTGCAGCTGCAGCCCTCATGGACAGCTGGTTGACAGTTAAGGGTTGAGTGCTTCTGGGACAACCTGGTCAGAGGGGATACAGCAGATTACTGGCAAGTCCCATGCATCCCATAGTCATATGACCTGATGCCAGGCAATTCCCAGCTCAAATGCTAATATTTCTGGAGAGCGGACAGAAGCATAGCAGCATCCACTTGAGCCCCCTCAGAAACAGGGAAAAAAGATGCCAGTATCACCACAAAGCCTGATCTAGGACATTCACTCTGATCCCTGCAAAGACAGGCAGGGCCTGTTTGTAAAAAGGCCTCCTGACTGTGAGATGTTCAAAGTTACATCCCCAGTCACACAGCTGAGATGAATGGCTTCTTTTGCAGTTGAGACAGTATTCAGAAAGAAACTCAAGATTCATTAGGTCAGGAGTGAGACCAAGAGAAAGCTTCTATAGCTTACTGTAAGCCATTGTCTGGGGAAGGGGAAGCTTGCAGTTTATTATTATGATTCCTGAAATGCACAAGCATTACATATGAAACAATAACAATTATTGGGCTAGAAAACCAAAGTCACCTTTCTCTATCACTCACCACGAAGAAGAACATAAATCTAAAATCTCTGTAACCAGGTTGAGGAAGACAAACTGCAAAATTATGTGGTAAAAGTTCACCTGCACACCCACAGGGCAGTTGCAGATAGATAATGTCATGGGCATAGCCAAATAATACCCTACCCAGACTGCTCCCTGGCCCGTCACAAAAGCCATCAGCTCACTGAAGTCCCCCTGCACAAGTCCAGCAGAGCACAGGGACACAACAGCAGGTGGAAACACAGATTAAAAAAAAAGGGAAGGGACTACTTGTCTGAACCCGAGCAGATCCAGTCCCAGGGTTCAGGCATGAAATCTATCAAGTCCACACCACATCAACTTTTGGACTGAGAGAGGCTGCATACTAGGAATAAGCAGAAAAAGAGCGTTTCAGAATTGAACAGGACTTGCTGTGGGGTGCTTAGGGGAAGAATCAAAGGAGAGAAAGTGAAGTAGCTAGGTGATTTGGGAAGGAACAAGTGTGGGAAAACAGGAATAAGGAGGTGATGTGCCCCGGGAGCCAGGTGGTGGAGGTAAGACCCCAGGAGAAGCATGCTACTGGATCTTGTCTGATTCCCCTATTATAAACACCAAACATTTCACTTTAGAGGAACGTGCTCAAGACCCAGTGTAGTGGATCACTGGGCAACATTAAATGGAATTGCTGCCATGTTGTTTTAGAATAACTTTGTTCATCCTTCTGATAAACTGCTGTAAGAGGTTTCTTGGAAAGAAGGTCATTGCCACAAATCCTGAATGAATGAAGCAGCATTAGTGGCAACAAAGTTCCTGACAGTTTTTCAGTGTACACTGACCATATTTTGTGACATGCAATTTTTTGAGACATGTAATACATACATGGATGGGAAAGCACAGGTCTCCAGTTCTGGAGCTGGATTTCCAAGCCAGAGATCTAATAGTCAGGTGTTGGTATATTGAGTAATTTCACTGAATTAAGTAGTTAGTGAAAAAGTAACGTATAAACATTGGCACAACGCTTGCTTCTATCCCCTGGAACGGCCCCAATGCTGCAAAAATTATTTACAAATCAGCATAAATGCTTTAAAGGCCTCTTCTGCCAGCTAAGTTAAACAGCAGGCAACTGCATACTTAAAACATGAGTTTCTAGTTCAATCACAGGGAGATTTTCCCAGGGCCAGGGCTAGGAACACTGATGACACTGTGCTCCAAAGATGATCTCTGCCCTCTTTTTTTTCTCTTCCTTAACCTTATGTAGGAAAAACCTTTCCCTCCTTGTTGCTTATTCATTTTATTTTTCAACCACACATGTGGCCCTAGGAGTGCTATTACTGCAACCTTGTCCTTTTCAGAGTTGATGCACACATTATCTGAATTTTTTAAAAGGATGGACTGTTAAAGGGTGGGTCACAAAGCTGCACGAGAGAAAAGCACACTGTGAAAGAAACGAAAGCAAATGTGCACAGGTTCACTTCTAGCAACACTCACACAGTAATACAAAAGAAATATTCACCTTTGGGGCTAAAAAGCTAGATTCTGCAAAAGTTTGTATTTAAAAGATGAGTTATTTCTTGCAGTCTCACTTGAGACATTTAGTATTAATATATCAGGAACTAGTCTGAGGTATAAATGATTTTGCACAAGAGTGATAGTGACTTTAAAAAGTTATTCTCGTTAAATTCACATCAAGATTTTATATGTTTTTAGTAATGTCATTGGCTCTTCCCATAAATTTAAGAGCAAACCCATTCAGTGGTTCACAAACAGCATAACATAAACTGTTTAATTGGATTTGAACAAGATATAAGAGCCTCCAGAAGACTGAACTGCATCCGCTTTTTTTAACCGTCAGAGAAACCAGCCACCAGTGAGATGCAAAAGCAATCTGATCTGACCTTATCTGCCAGCAGTTCCGGCAGTGACAAACGCAATTAGCTAAGTTAAAGATTTAAGCCTAGACAGCAGTTACCTCCTTTCAAGCTAAACAGACTCAGTTACCTAGACAGAAGATAAAGAAAGAAGCTACACTGAGGGGAAAAGGCAAAGTTGTCCTTTGGAAACACATGGAAGTCTTTAGAAGTATTTTTGATCCTTGTGTCTAGGTTTACAGTAAATTCACTCCGTGGTAGAAGATTGGAAGGAATCTTCCAAGCCAGAGCTACATTTTTATTGAGATTTCTGGGACACCTTCAGTTAAGTTGGCTGCATGAGAAGCAGTGAGCTGGCTCTTGTTCTGCTACACCACGCAGGCTATGCAGGAACTGCAACCACATCCTGAAGATGATTCCCCATCAAGGTGGTCCCCATAGGTAAAGGGAACAGCAAGCAATGTGGCAGACATCACACACCTAGGAGAAGAAAAATCTGGCTAGAACTTAATCAGATCTTATGCTGACACTGCCATTTCAGTTACCCTGCTTCAGATCAAACTTACAGTCTTCCATTGCAGGCAATCATATTTCACAATCCCTTCTGGTAACAGATTAAAATTTTCTTCTACAGTTAATTGTGGTTGTTGCTCTGTTAATTTCCTTTTAGTTTTTAATTTATTCTGGCCAGTGACAAGTACTTTGAGAGAGATCAATAGAAGGCTTAAGGGAGGAAGCAACTCATGCTGCTCACCATGATGATATACATCTGATTGTTTCCAGCTTTTATCTTATTTGAACCGTGGCTCAGCATGCAAATTTTCAATGAAACAAGTATCAGGTACTCGATGAGATATATCAAAACAAACAAACAAACAAAAACCCACAAGAGTCTATACAGATGTCTCAGTTTTGTAACAGACAGCATCATAGAACGGTTTTATCCTTAAAGGTCATCCAGTCCAACTCTCCTGCAACGAACAGGGACACCTCCAGCTCCATCAGGTGCCTGACCTTGGGTGTCTCCAGGGATGGGGCATCCACCTCTCTGGAAAACCAGTTCCTGCTTCTCACCACCCTTATTGTAATAAATTTCTTCCTTATATTCGCTCTAAATCTTTTAGTTTGAAACCATTTCCGCTTGTCCTATCACCACAGGCTCTGCTAAAGAGTCTGTCCTCCTCCTTCTTACAGCTTTAGATAGAGAGGTCTCTCCCAGGTCTCCCTGGAGCCTTCTCTTCTTGGGGCAGAACAGCCCCAGCTCTCAGCCTGTCCTCATAGGGAAAGCATTCTATCCCCAGGAATCTTTTTGCGGCCCTAAGACATGAGCTCTCAAAATATTTTTAATAACTAAGCTTGCCTTTCCAAGCAAATGCACGCCTTCTCAGCTCCTCCACACTCCTGTTACGTATCTCAAAACCAAGCTCGGGCCACGAGGCTGCCCCCCAGGCTCGAGCTTCAACGAACTCCAGCTCAGGGCGGCGTCCCAGGGCCGCTGCTGAGGCCGTTAACTGCCTTTGAGAGCCCTCAAGGCCTTCGGCAACTCTGCACCTGCAGGAGGCGGCACTACCCACACATTAAAAGGAAAGCAGGCGCCCTCTAATCCGCCGTACTCCCTCCCCGCCAGCAGCGCCCCTTTGCAGCGCTGTGGTGGTGTGGCTGTGGAGGACGAGGCGTGTGGCCGCCATGTCTCGCTCGCAGCGCTCTCGCAGCCCTTACTATTTCTTCGTGCGTGAGCATCTGCCCCTGCTGCGGCAGCGCGGCCTGCCCGTGAGCCGAGTGAGCGATGGCATTCCTCACCTCAGCCAGGAGTGGGCGGTGAGGGGAGAGGGCTGTTGTTCAGGGGAGAGGGCTTGGGGAGAATGGAGGGCGGCCTCAGGGGAAGACCTCTGTGGGATGGCAGCGCCTTTGGGTGCTGAGGGAGCGTGTGCTCGTGGGGTGCCCTGCGTTGAAGCCAAACGGCTTTGTGAGGGAGTTATGTGAGAATTGACAGACTCCGTTTGGAAGCAAGGAAACGTTGATTTGTGGGGTTGCTGAAGGGAGAGGTACAGAGGCATTGATGGTTCTCTTTGCTTCAAGCTGCTGACAAAGGAGGAGAAGATGGTCTATGCAGAGAAGGCTCTGAAGTGGAAGGAAAAGAAATCCTTGCAAGCTGCAGCCAAGGAGGTAAAGGTGCAGGAAGGAGCAAGTGGTGTTTGCATCAATGGGGCTAATTGCTCATTCTGAGTACTGTAAACTGATAATTATCAGCCCTTGTCAGGCAGAGACAATTATCTGGAATGTGAATGTGGATGTTACTCACACTTTATGCCTAGATTGCATCGTGTAAGCCTCTGAGGTTTCTGGGCATCTGCCCAAATCTTTTTGCTGCCCTAAGAGCTCACTGTTCGTGTATGGATGTGCAGGACTTTATTAATAGAACTGCAACTCCCTCTTGGTCTCATAGCCACAGAAAAGTCTAGTTACTCAGGGATTTATCAGCTCAGATGAATACCTATCCTAATCAAAGGCAAATGAGCGTTTTGAGGTTTCTTTATCAAAGTTGTGGGAATTGTTGAAGATTTCAGTCTGAAAACTTCCTTCTATGCATCATTAAGTTGAACAAAACAATTTTTTTTAATACTTCTATTACACTTCAGAAGCTTAGCTGAAATTCCTTCCAACTGTGTGTTGATTGAGGTACTAAGATAACCGTTCTCTGTTAGTATTCTTGCCTTAGCCTTCAAGTCTTCAGGCACTTGTATACACACTAAGAATTTGTTCCACTTAGCCATAATGAGCAGTGGACATCCTGTCTTTCTTTGGTAAGAGGTGATGAATTTCATTAGAGTTAGTTGATGGAGTTTTCTCATCTTTTCTAGGGCCCTAAGAATCCAGTACCTGCTCACGTGACTACAGAGACGTACAGAGTGACATCTCTTCTTGATGCCTCTGCTATATCATGGATGAGTGATCAGGGTACAGTGATCTTACAGTAGCCGGTGCTGTTAGATAAAAGCTTGCCTTCTAAAGATATTCTGTGTTGTACCCGTACGAAGATAGTTTTCATTTTGGCAGTAGTTGCCTTTGTCAGATGTGTGCTTGTTCTTAGTGATGGTGTAGGCCCACGAAGACCTTTCCTCGTGTAGTTGGTGCAAATGCTCCTCTGCATCCCTTGAAATAATTCCACTACCTGTTTTTCTTTTAGCTTAATGGGTGTATTGTTACTAATACATTACTTACAGTTCCCTCAGGGCTTTTTGCTCTGACATTTGTGATTTACAAGGCCTAATCCAAGTTTGGGATAATAGAATGTTCGTACTGAGATCCAAGGGCAAGAAGCTCAAACTAATCTAACACCTATATAATATAAATGATATAAATGGGTAAGTACTTGGTCAGTACCTGTGGGACATCCTGGCTAGTTTCCACGTGTCTTGAAAAGCAAGCTTTTTACCATCTGTACCTTGTCTTCAAATGGATGTTTGGATTAGAATTAAGTAACAAGCATGTTTTATTGTGGAAAATGATAGATGGTGACACTTGCAATAGAAGTTAAACAGCCAGTTAATAGAAGCTGTATCTGTGCTGTTTGGTCAAGTTTCTGCTCAAGCCTTTTACCTAACCAGTCTCTTGAACATGTCATAGTTATGCAGGCTCAGAAAATAGTAGCTCTGTTGAAAAAGTGTAATATCTGTTAGCTTTCTCACTGCCAGAATCTATGCTCAGCTGTTGCTATAATGTAAACTTGATCAGGTTGATGATGGTGACTTGAGCTGGCATAACTGATCTTTCAGCTGAGTCCGAGATGCGTTTTATGATCTTGCTCCTTAATATTTCTCAGTGAAAGTCTTGCGTGGTTGCCCATACCGGATTCATTTTTTTTCTTTGTGAAAAGAGCTCCACTCAGGAGGTCTGTCTTCCTTTCCCACTGCAGCTTGTGGAAATCAAGATCCATGTAAAGTAGTGCCAGAACTTAAGCTTGGGACAGGTGGTGCTGAGTATCATAGAATCTAGCCTACTACATCATTTTAGTAGAACAAATAAGGTTTTTGTTTACTTGTTTTGATGAGGGGCACAGTGTAAGGGTGGGTACTATCTTTAACTTCAGAAACAGCATTATGTAGCGTTTGTGACTGTTAGTTAAAGTATTGTTTGGTCATTCAAAACCAATAGAAGATACTTTATTTTCTAATTTTAATTAAAGTAACAAAATTATATCTCTTTTTTTCCTTTCAGCTGTGGTTGCAGACATCTTCTATTTCCTGGACATCTACAGTCACGGCAAGCTGCCGTCCCACTGTGATCAGCGCTTCCTCCCTTGTGAAATCGGGTGTGTCAAGTACTCCCTGAAGGAGGGCATAATGGCTGACTTCCATCACTTCATAGATGCAGGTGATTTCCAAGGAAGGGGGGTAGCCTGGAAGTAGTTCATCTTGCTCTGGGTTGAGAGGGAAGTTTTCTAGTGCCAGTTGCTGCTGTGCTCATTAGATTTCTGATATTAAGATAGGTTTCTTTCTTTAGCTACAAGCGATTAGACTTCTACTTTAAATAACTGAGCATTGCTGTTTTCTGCTTGCTTTTGAACATCTACTTAAGTACTTGGTCTGCATGAAGCTTTGTAGAGGGCAGAATAAATCCAAAGGGCACTTCTGATGTTTGTGCTTTATTTCGTGCTGAGGAATGTTTGTTCTGGGCTTAACTTATAAATGCAATGCAATATACTCTTCAAATGAATGCAACTGAAAATATTTGTTTTCAAGAATAGTTGTGGTAGTTGTACAAGGCCACAGGGGAAGGTGAAGCTGCTCCTTTGTATAAATAAAAATCTGCTGCCTATTTCAGAGTTAAGGATCTGTCACTGTGGTGATGGATGACGGTTGTTTCTTTTTCTCCCATTCCTCGTGTTTTTCTGCAGAAGTACCACCACTTGGTTTTCGGTATCACTGCCAGGCTGCTAGTGAGTATCAGTGGAGGAGAAGAAGAGTGCTATGCAAGGCTTTACAGTTTTGGATTCTGCTTATCTGTTCTATATCCAGTTGTTTTGTAAGTCTCACCTGGAAGCTTCCCCTTCTGGGGACTTCCTGTCATCTTTTGAAGAGAAAGGGGTGAGAGGACAGCTTGCTGCAGTCACCTTGCTTATTTCTTGTACCCTCAAACAGCAGAGCTCTTCACTGCTGTGTTTCCCTCGTGACTCTTAAGCAGTGTTTATAGATTGTCTCTTTCCGTTAGTACAATTACTCCCCTTGTGTGCACAGGGAACAAACTTGGCTTATGTTATCCTACGTCAAGTATTTAGATAATGACCTCTCAAAAGGGGTAGATGTGCATGCATCTGCTCACAGCCCAGATTGCTAGCCTTTTTCAGGAAATAAGGTTTTCGTAGCTTCAATTACACATCTTCTCTGTAGGGAAAGAGAGGCATTGTTTTTAAGTATAGATGTATATACATCAAATTACAGAGGAGGGCAGATGGTGGTTTAAGAAACAAAATTTCTCATAAATTAAAATTTTATCCTCTTCACCTTTTGCTAGGTGATGCCACTCATAAGATTCCTCTGTCTGGATTTTGTCTTTCGCGTACTTGCTACCCAGTTGTCATACGTGAACTTCTTAAGTTTGCCCAGCCAGCTGGAGGTGCTTGTCCTCGTTTTTACTGCAAGGTATGATCAGGGTGTAAGGGAACTGTTGAACCACTGATCACCTGAGGTGAGCAGTGAGGCAGCTGTGGGAGCACAGGTGAAGGCAGTGCACCTGTATGACTGGAAGGGGTGGTGTCTGACTCCACCTCTCCCGGACCCCATTTAAGGGCTGACCACCATCAGGGAAGGATCTCTTGTTGCAAGAGATCCCTCCCTTGTGGAGTTTCTTTTGCGAGCTTCAATCTTTGGAAACAGCTGAGTGTTTCTCTTCTTATCAATTGTCTGTTTAGAAGGATTATCCAGAAGATAAAGTATACAATCTCTTTTGACTAACTATACCATTTGGTATTAGTAATTTGTCTTAACCTACACAAGGTCAAAGTAAGGCACTCAAAATCAAAACCTGAGTTCTCTTCCAGTGGGTAATCAAGGAGAGACTTTGCTCTAATGCGCATTCTGTGTGCAAATGAGTGATGGGGGAGGTTGGGACGATGACACACTCAAAGTTTTCTTCCATTATAGAAAGAAATTACCTTACATAAGTTTGGCAGTTGAAACCTGTTTTTTTTGTTTCCAGCTTTTTGCAGGAACTAAAAATGATATGGAACCTAAATAAGCAAGCTTCCTTTTTTGTTCTTTTTCCTTCCACACCTAGCCACACATACAAACCCCTGCTCTGTTAGAGAAAGAAGCTAACCTTTCCAGAAATGAGCGACACAATTTCTGCCTACTTATTCACAGCCTGCGTGTCTGGCTCTGTCTATTGATGAGCATTTCAGACTGTTCTGACACTGTTTGGAATTTTTAAGATTGTACTTAACTTGAGTGTACTGGATAATAGTTGGGTAATCTCGCTTCTCTGAGGATGTTTTTACACTTTAATGACTTTTCACGTGAGAATGCTGTACATCTTATTTTTGCTGAATTGCTGATGAGTGAAATAAAACACTGAGGTTCAGAGGAATGTAAGCATCGTGCCAACTATATATAATTTTTTTTATTCCCCTTGAGCCTAGTGCTAGTTAACTCATAAAAGGAGTGGAGGATCTAGATCTTGGGCTCCATATATAAATACAAGTGCTGTGCATGGAGGGAAAATAACATACAGCAGTTAGTAGAGATGGCTGTAGTATGA
Organism: Cyrtonyx montezumae; assembly: GCF_038088225.1. Classification (NCBI taxonomy): domain Eukaryota; kingdom Metazoa; phylum Chordata; class Aves; order Galliformes; family Odontophoridae; genus Cyrtonyx; species Cyrtonyx montezumae. The sequence continues at coordinate 72,390,050 of NW_027072034.1, forward strand.
GTTAACAGTTAACTTGTCTCCATGTATTAGCCCAGAATTTCTCCTGAGATTTGGTTGGAAGACTGCCTTGGTATTTGATTCCTCTTCAAGGTAATTTTCCGGGAGGTTGTATATAAACATGGACTTTTGTTTTGGGAATGATTTTTTTTAAGTGCAGCCTGAGGTCTTGCAGATATTAAATTATATACTGTACTTATTATGTTCTTGAATGTGACTGAGATTTTCTTTTTCTAGTCTGATGGCAGATTCCGAATCAGCTGGTGTCTTGAACGAATGGCTAGTGTAGCAGGTGGGAAAACAGTTGTTTTTGGCTTTTGTTTCTCCAAGAAAGGAGGGTTATCTGATCATGGACTGCTGTATTTGTCAGAAGGAGTTCAGGTCTCAGGAGTTTCATAAAAGCTGATACTGATAGCTAGAACTGTTGCGTGTGCTTCTTCTCTTCCTCCCCATAAATGCTGCATGGTTAGTCAGCTAACCGGCTAATGAGCAGATGAAGAGTACAACCAGAAAAAGGTGCAGAAGCAGTGAGATTACTGAGAAGGTGAGTGTAGGGGAACAGATGGGGGAACTAGCAGCTTCTGAGGAAAGATGGCCTGTAGGTAGGATATAGTGGAGTAAACTGAGAGAGTATAGGACCTGCCTTGATAAAATGCCAGATATTATTAATATCAGTGGCAGAATAATTTGTTGAGGTTTACGTGACTGTAGGGATAGAAGAAGATGAAGAGTGAACAAAGGCTGGCTGAAAAGAGTGGATGTTATGCTGATGTGGATTTCCTCTGGGCTATAGGTGTTCGGAGATCTCTGGAGCTTCTTACTGTAGAAGACCTGGTAATAAAACTGCACCAGAAGGAATGCCAAAAGGAGCCATCCAACGCTTGGGTGTTTAGAGAGCTAAATGTTGTCCTGTGGGATTTTTCCAGTAATACCAGGTATGTTGGTTTCTTTTTCTGTGGAAATGGGTATTGTTCTGATGTGTCTGGGTGCCTTAAGTGCAGCTTGTGCACAGCTAGGCTAAATTCTTCAGGAAACCATCTCATCAAAAGATTTCTTATCACAGCGTGGCTAAAACAGGAGATGTGCGTTGCTATCTTTCAAAAAAAAAAAAAAAAAAAAGACCGGTGTCTCTAATGCTGAGTCTGGAGCTTGATTTAAAGGACAGTTAAAAAAAGAAAATATATTGTGATACTTGAAGTCATAGAAGTGAGGAGATTCAGAGCCTTGAGAAGCTGGATTTTAGTATGTACCTCACACTGCAACTGTGATGATGAGCTAGATGTGCTTTCTAGTGGCAGAAAACAAGCTCAAGAGTCAAGTTACATCTCACACTTTCCTGAAGGAATTCTTTTTATAATGCTAGAATGCATGTATTTCATAGGATTGTTTTTCTTCTTTTCCTTACATGTCTTGAACAGTAATGTTTTTACTACTTTTGGATCCTTGTGTTCTATTATATAGTACCTAGAGGCATTGCAGAATACTTAGCACTGATACAGTTAACAGTGGAGAAAAGCTGAAGTATGCTTCTGTTATAAAGAAGAATTAATAATTTGATCTTAATTCTATTGAATTTTTTGTCTACTAGCACTTATCCCTGAAAATCTGCTTATGCTATGGACATCTAGATCACTGAGTAATCACTGCTGTTTCTTTCCTTCTGAAAGAAACTACTACTTCACAGTAGAGGAAAGCATTAAAGAGAACGGAGGAAAAAAAAGTACTTCATAACATTTGCAGAATGAAACGGGGATGGTTGTATTAAGAGGGATTTTCGTTGTAGTGGGAAACTTAAAGATAATCAGAATTTAATGGGGTTTCCTTTTGTCTCTGCCACAGTGTCTGGAAGGTTGCTGGCTAAGTGCAGTTCTCAACTCTACATAAGTCATCTAGATCTGTTAGTAAATGTTGGTCATCTGTGTAATTTTAAATGGATGATCACTGAGACAAAAGATAACCTTTGATGTTTGCTCCTGTTCCTTCTGATCAGGCCAACTGTTCGCGTTGATTAAAGATGTAGATACTTAGACAGTAAACCTCCGTTTCATTTTATGTAGGTGCAAGTGGCATGAAGAGAATGATATACTTTACTGTGCTTTGGCATCCTGTAAGAAAATGGCGTGAGTATTTCACAGGAGTTGTCTGCAGTGTGATGGCATTTCATTTTGTTACACACGCTTTTTGGCCCCGATTGCTTTGAGCACGGTGATTCTGAATCTTGAGTTTTATTTATTTCTTGCACTTCCAGGACTTCATTCTGTTTTCACTTTAGTTTTTGTATTAATACTGTAAAGCAGTATGCTGCTGTAGCAGTTTGGTATAACGTGATGTCTATGATAATATCCATCACTTGGTCATCACTACCTTCGCTATTGGAGAGCTGAAAGAAATGTTCTTTGTTCAAATTCAGTGTTTTTCTTCAGAGGTTTACTAAGCTTCAGTTCGATGGGAAATTCTCAGTATATTTTAGTCCATCTCTAGAAATTTGTATACTGTTTTACATATAATGTAGATACGCAAGCTTCTCTTTTTTAGGTTGAGGGAAGGACAAATAGTTGGGAAAGAAATGCAGTTTAAGATCTCAGTCAATAGTAGTAATATTATTTGAGAGAAATAGTAATTAATTTTTTATTAAAAAAAACAACCAGTATTAAGCAAATTTCCAGTGATGGATTTAATGCTTATGAGTGGTTACATTTGACAGCATGGGGAAGTGACTGTGTTAATTTGATAGAATATGCTGGTGAACTTGGAAGCATTCAGGGTTGTTAGCTGCTTTGACAATATCCTTTTGCCCTCTGTCATCTCTGCGTCTTGATCTGTGGTGGCCTTGTCAGTTGAAGATCTAAGAATGCTGTGTTTCTGTATATAAGCATTACAACCCTATTAACAAAGCTTTTCTTGATTTCTTTATTTCCCTGGTCAAGTTATTGCATCAGTAGATCTTTCGCTGGTTCGTATGGAGTCTCACTGACAGCTGCTCACCTGCCTCTTGAAGACTTGTATTTCCGCTTCAGTCACAATCTGAGGCAACTGATACTGGATGCTGCACGTTTTCAGGTCAGGTTCTTCAAATTGTTTTCCTGTGTTATTTCAAGTTAACTCAAGTCTTCTAGACAGAACACACTTGGTAATTTCGGGTTAGCCATCTTCTGTTTTGGATGCTTTTTTTTTTTTGAGGAATACTTGGTAGACTGAGAAAAGGAAAATAATCTCTAGCTGGGCAGTTTCTTGTGGTGTGTTATTTATTACTACTACTCACAGGTATCACAAATAGTTACGCATGCCACTTTAGAGAAGACTTCTTATTTTGAATGCTTATTTCTTTCTGCAGGAAATGAAGGCCAGGGGTTCTGGAAGGGGTAAATGCATCCTTTCTCCAAGTCGAGTTCAAGATCTTGTCCCTTCTAGATGTGAGTTCGAGATTTCCTCATTTGTAAAGGGAAAGAGAGTATTTAAACATAATCCAGTTGCAGCTTTTTCAAATTTCTGGGCTCAGAAGTTACTGTCTGTCAGCAGCATAGAACTCAGCTCTGCGTGAGCTAGGTTTGTGCAGATATCATTGAATTTCTCTAGATGAAATAACTACACTGTTACTGGACCAAAAACTGTGGTCAGTAGGTCTATACAAAATCAGATTTTTCTCATGAATGCTGCTGTTTTATAACACCTTATTGTTTTGTCATATTTACTTCTTTCTTGCATGTTTAGATGCTTTGAGGCAGGGCAACCTTTAAAATACCATCTCTCTTCTGGAGTTGTACCATTTGACTCTGCACATACTTCTTGCAAGTATTTTGTTACTCCTGGATTTATAAAAAAAAAACTTTGCTCCAAGTCCTCTTCTTGGAGCTAAAATCTTTCTAATATAAAGTATGTGCACTTGATTCATTTGTGCAATATGTGGCTAACCTTCAAAATGGAACAGAATAAGGTTTGCAAGACAAATAACTGTAAGAACTCTGAGTTTGCACCTTATGTTTTTGCGTGGATAACACACACTGAATTAAATGCTGAAACTGTTCTAAATATAAATCATGAGATCTTACATGGACTTGGTGGTTATGGAGGGCAGAACCTGTTTCTCACTTTTCCTGTTAGAAATACTGAACACATTCCACTCCACAGCATATAAAAGAAAATTCCATTAGTTTATGCAAGCTTCAAGGATTTATTTCATTTGTAAACTATTTCATTAGGTGATTCTTCACTCCTTTTGAAGATGTCTTCTTATGGAACAAGTACCACACGCGGAAGAGGAGTCACTCGATGGCTGGAAAATACACGTGACCTGAGCTCATCTTTCAGCCACTGAAAATCTTCTTTACATCTCTATCTCTTTCTTTTTCTTAAGGAAATAAACTGCTGTCTGTCTGGAGAAAATGTTGGTTGTCTTTTCATCTTACGTGCAACTTTTGATTGTTCAAGTTCTTGTTGAAATGATGAAACTGTTACTTACTGGACTTAGAGAAGATCTACTGGAAGATGTTTTGAAGTTGTGTCCTCTCTAAAAAGAAATGCTATGGTAGTTCTGTTTCTTAATGGATGGAGTGCAAATTCAAGAGTGATTAGCAACATCATTGAATTAGAAATTCTTTAGTGGCCACTCCAGCTTTAAACAAGTGCTGCTTTATTTTTTTTCTTTAGTAACCCCCTTCACCTCATCTGTATATGGAAGATAAAATTTCAGTGTAACTCTCTACAAATGGAGAGAGCAGTGGAGGTATGACAGGATGCACTGGAGAGTATACAGTGTCATGGTCTCAAAGGATTGCTCAGAATTGGTTTCTTCCACCCACTGAGAACTCGAGTAGTCATTCGATGCAAAAAAGCAGATATTCTATGAAAAAGTGTGGTGACAGTTTGTCAAACGGTTTACGGGCAGGTTCGGCCCGGTTCTGTGACGATTGGTGCGGGGGACCCACGCCCCAGGGAAGGGGGAAAGGGAAAAGGGAGATGGGCCTAGGAACAAAACAGCGGCAGCGATCTGAGGAGGAAAGCTAATTTACTAAATAAGATATCGGAAAGCAAAATAACACAATGTAATACAATATAATTGGAATTAAAGCTAATAAATCAAATAAAATGAGCAAGAGAGAGTGTCCGATAAACCGAAGGCCTTACGCTAACGCTGAAGGCGGACGGCAGCGAGCACCCACTGCTGAGTCGATCCCAAAAGGAAAGAGGGTGTCCCGTGACCGCAGACAGTTTTTATCTTTCCCTCTGTGCGTAAACACGTAAGAACGCAAAGCATCGCAAAGTCCTCTGGGGAATGGAGTTGTTCTTCTCTTCTGAGACAGGTATACCTGGAACTATCGATGATCCACGGAGCTGGAGCATTAACTCTTTAACTCTAAATGCACTACGTGATGTTACGATGTGGAATACCAGTACCAAAAATCATAAAACCATGACATTCCACCCCTTATTCCACATCACTACATCATGTTTGATATATATGTATAGAAGAACAGTGGTTAACATGCATTATATACACACACACACAACATATATAAGTATATACATGGAATTACCGACTGCACTCGCCCAACATCAAATTCCCTTGTGGTACACACTGAACATCCCCATTCTTCTGCATCACCCACCAAGTGGACCCAGGTCCCTGAGCAAAAACAGTTCCACGGAGAGGTTTGCCCTTTCCAGAAGCTGGAAGGACCCAAACTGCTTTTCCCAACATGTTCTTTACGTGTACTACAGGGACCTTATCTCCCTCTACAGTAGGTAGAGATCTGGATTGGGCAGGACCATCACGATTGATGGATCCTCGAGTGTTGACCAACCAGGTGGCTTCTGCCAAATGCTTCTCCCAGTGCTTAAATGTTCCGCCACCCATTGCTTTCAATGTGGTTTTTAACAACCCATTGTACCTTTCAATTTTACCAGAAGCTGGTGCGTGATAGGGGATATGATAAATCCATTCAATACCATGATCTTTGGCCCAAGTATTTACAAGAGAATTTTTGAAATGAGTTCCATTATCGGACTCAATTCTTTCTGGAGTGCCATGTCGCCACAGGACTTGTTTCTCGAGCCCTAAGATGGTGTTTCGGGCGGTAGCATGGGGTACTGCATATGTTTCAAGCCACCCAGTGGTTGCTTCCACCATGGTGAGCACGTAACGCTTACCATCGCGAGTTCGTGGCAAGGTGATATAATCAACCTGCCACGCCTCCCCATATTTATACTTTTGCCATCGCCCTTCTTCCCAAAGAGGTTTCATTCTCTTGGCTTGTTTAATTGTGGCGCACGTATCACAGTCATGGATAACCTGTGCAATAGCATCCATAGTTAAGTCCACCCCTCGGTCTCTAGCCCATTTATATGTTGCATCTCTTCCTTGATGGCCAGAGGTCTCATGGGCCCAGCGAGCTAAAAATAATTCACTCTTGTGTCGCCAGTCCAAGTCTGCTTGAGCCACCTTAACTTTGGCAGCTCGATCTACCTGATGGTTATTTTGTTGTTCCTCAGTTGCCCGGCTCTTAGGAACATGAGCATCTACATGGCGCACCTTTACAACCATATTCTTTATTCGGGCAGCAATGTCTCTCCACAGTTCAGCAGCCCAAATAGGTTTACCCCTCCGTTGCCAACCATTTTGTTCCCGTTGCTGTAACCACCCCCATAAAGCATTTGCCACCATCCATGAGTCAGTGTAAAGATAAAGCACTGGCCACCTCTCTCGTTCAGCAATATCTAAGGCCAGCTGGACAGCCTTTACCTCTGCAAATTGACTTGGTTCTCCTTTTCCTTCAGTGGCCTCAGCAACTCGTCGTGTGGGGCTCCACACAGCAGATTTCCATCTGCGGTGCTTACCCACAATGCGACAGGATCCATCTGTGAACAGGGCATATCTCTTTTCATTGTCTGGTAGTTCATTATATGGTGGGGCCTCTTTGGCACGTGATACCTCCTCTGCTGGTATTGTTCCAAACTTTTTACCTTCAGGCCAGTCCGTGATCACTTCTAGGATTCCTGGATGACTAAGGCTCCCCATCCGAGCTCGCTGTGTAATCAGCGCAATCCACTTACTCCAAGTGGCATCAGTAGCATGATGGGTAGAGGGAACCTTTCCTTTGAACATCCAGTTCAGCACTGGCAGTCGAGGTGCCAGGAGGAGCTGCGTTTCAGTACCGATTACTTCGGAAAGCAGCTCGAACCCCCTCGTACGCGGCTAAGATCTCCTTCTCAGTTGGAGTGTAGCGCTCCTCAGACCCCCTGTACGCCCGACTCCAGAATCCAAGGGGTCGGCCTCGGGTCTCTCCAGGAGCTCTTTGCCACAAACTCCAAGTGGGACCTTCCTTTCCAGCAGCAGTGTAGAGGATGTTCTTTACATCCTGTCCCGTCCGCACTGGCCCCAGGGCCACGGCACGGGCTATCTCCTGCTTAATTTGCTCAAAAGCCTGCTGCTGCTCAGGGCCCCACACAAAATCATTCTTCTTCCGCGTCACCCGATAGAGAGGGCTCACAATGAGACTGTAGTTTGGAACATGCATTCTCCAAAAGTCCACTACACCCAAAAAAGCTTGGGTCTCTGTCTTACTGGTGGGTGGAGACATGGCAGTGATTTTGTTAATCACATCTGTAGGGATGTGACGACGTCCATCTTGCCACTTTATACCTAGGAACTGAATTTCCTGTGCAGGCCCTTTCACTTTGCTTCGCTTGATAGCAAAGCCAGCTCGCAGAAGGATCTGGATTATTCTCTCTCCTTTCTCAAAAACTTCTCCTGCTGTATTGCCCCACACAATGATATCATCAATGTATTGTAAGCGCTCAGGAGCACCGCCCTGTTCCAATGCAGTTTGGACCAACCCATGGCAAATGGTTGGGCTGTGCTTCCACCCCTGGGGCAAACGGTTCCAGGTGTACTGAACGCCCCTCCAGGTGAAGGCAAACTGTGGCCTGCATTCTGTGGCCAAAGGAATTGAGAAGAAGGCATTAGCAATGTCAGTGGTGGCATACCACTTGGCTGCTTTTGACTCCAGTTCGTACTGGAGTTGTAGCATGTCTGGCACAGCAGCACTCAGTGGGGGTGTGACTTCATTCAGGCCACGGTAATCTACCGTCAGCCTCCGTTCTCCACTGGCTTTACGCACCGGCCATATGGGGCTGTTAAAAGGTGAGTGAGTTTTGCTGATCACTCCCTGGCTCTCTAGCTGACGAATCAAATTATGAATGGGGAGCAAGGAATCCCTGTTGGTTCGGTACTGCCGTCTGTGCACCGTTTTTGTAGCAATCGGTACCTGTTGCTCCTCCACTTGGAGCAACCCCACAACAGACGGATCTTCTGATAGGCCAGGCAAAGCAGACAGCTGCTTAACGTTGTCTGCGTCCACAGCAGCTATTCCAAAGGCCCATTGATACCCTTTGGGATCCTTAAAATATCCCCTTTTGAGGTAATCAATACCAAGTATACATGGAGCCCCTGGGCCAGTCACAATAGGATGTTTTTGACAGTCTTTACCAGTGAGGCTTATTTCAGCCTCCAACATGGTTAACTCTTGGGAACCCCCAGTCACCCCAGAAATATAGATTATGAGAATGAGAAGGCTGCCTGATATCCTTGCAAAGCTGTTCTGTCCTGAAAAGGTCTCAGAAAGCATGAGAAGTGTAACAGTGGATGGAAGGCAAATATATTGCACCTATCTGCCGAAAGACAGTCTGGGGAACCATAAACTGATAAATTCCCGTGCTTCTTGGAAAGATCGTGGCTTGAGCCCTCTTGGAACACATTTTTTTGGGTATGTGAAGTAGGAGGAGAAGAGTGGCAGCGGTCAGCGTGGATTTGCCAAGCCAAAATCATGCCTCACCATCCCACTTGCCTTCCTTGATAGATTTGTGAGTGAAACAAGTATAACAGTGGCCATTTGCCTTGACTTTGGCTTGCTGGATTGTTGAAATGGACTTCTTTTTTTCCTTTGTACACTTCATTACACACGAAATAACTCCTAGATTTCCGAGGTACTATTAGAAGGAGGAAAAAATAATATATAAATATCTTAGCAAGATTTCTTTCAGCAAGCGTACTATTAATGATTTATCAGAATAATACTGTTCTGTTCTTCCCAGTTTGGCGAACAGATCTTGGTAGTCCTGCAGATGGGAAAATGGTTTGTGAGCACTTAAAATCTGGTGTTCTGTTGTTGCTTTCTTTTTCATGCACAGATAAAGCATATGCGTGTGTATTCTTCCGTCTGAAAGCTGAACATAACCAAATAGAAATATACTATTGACTGTCTGGAGTGCCACTCCATTTCTGCTCAGTTCCCATCTTGCGAGGGGTGTGAGTATCAACGTTAGGTATGTATACATTAATTCCTAGGAATTCATTAAGTGTTGTTCACTTCCCCATCTTCTCCCCAAATGTGTTGCAGGCACTGCTTTAGTGGATCACTGGGCAACATTAAATGGAATTGCTGCCATGTTGTTTTAGAGTAACTTTGTTCATCCTTCTGATAAACTGCTGTAAGAGGTTTCTTGGAAAGAAGGTCATTGCCACAAATCCTGAATGAATGAAGCAGCATTAGTGGCAACAAAGTTCCTGACAGTTTTTCAGTGTACACTGACCATATTTTGTGACATGCAATTTTTTGAGACATGTAATACATACATGGATGGGAAAGCACAGGTCTCCAGTTCTGGAGCTGGATTTCCAAGCCAGAGATCTAATAGTCAGGTGTTGGTATATTGAGTAATTTCACTGAATTAAGTAGTTAGTGAAAAAGTAACGTATAAACATTGGCACAACGCTTGCTTTTATCCCCTGGAACGGCCCCAATGCTGCAAAAATTATTTACAAATCAGCATAAATGCTTTAAAGGCCTCTTCTGCCAGCTAAGTTAAACAGCAGGCAACTGCATACTTAAAACATGAGTTTCTAGTTCAATCACAGGGAGATTTTCCCAGGGCCAGGGCTAGGAACACTGATGACACTGTGCTCCAAAGATGATCTCTGCCCTCTTTTTTTTCTCTTCCTTAACCTTATGTAGGAAAAACCTTTCCCTCCTTGTTGCTTATTCATTTTATTTTTCAACCACACATGTGGCCCTAGGAGTGCTATTACTGCAACCTTGTCCTTTTCAGAGTTGATGCACACATTATCTGAATTTTTTAAAAGGATGGACTGTTAAAGGGTGGGTCACAAAGCTGCACGAGAGAAAAGCACACTGTGAAAGAAACGAAAGCAAATGTGCACAGGTTCACTTCTAGCAACACTCACACAGTAATACAAAAGAAATATTCACCTTTGGGGCTAAAAAGCTAGATTCTGCAAAAGTTTGTATTTAAAAGATGAGTTATTTCTTGCAGTCTCACTTGAGACATTTAGTATTAATATATCAGGAACTAGTCTGAGGTATAAATGATTTTGCACAAGAGTGATAGTGACTTTAAAAAGTTATTCTCGTTAAATTCACATCAAGATTTTATATGTTTTTAGTAATGTCATTGGCTCTTCCCATAAATTTAAGAGCAAACCCATTCAGTGGTTCACAAACAGCATAACATAAACTGTTTAATTGGATTTGAACAAGATATAAGAGCCTCCAGAAGACTGAACTGCATCCGCTTTTTTTAACCGTCAGAGAAACCAGCCACCAGTGAGATGCAAAAGCAATCTGATCTGACCTTATCTGCCAGCAGTTCCGGCAGTGACAAACGCAATTAGCTAAGTTAAAGATTTAAGCCTAGACAGCAGTTACCTCCTTTCAAGCTAAACAGACTCAGTTACCTAGACAGAAGATAAAGAAAGAAGCTACACTGAGGGGAAAAGGCAAAGTTGTCCTTTGGAAACACATGGAAGTCTTTAGAAGTATTTTTGATCCTTGTGTCTAGGTTTACAGTAAATTCACTCCGTGGTAGAAGATTGGAAGGAATCTTCCAAGCCAGAGCTACATTTTTATTGAGATTTCTGGGACACCTTCAGTTAAGTTGGCTGCATGAGAAGCAGTGAGCTGGCTCTTGTTCTGCTACACCACGCAGGCTATGCAGGAACTGCAACCACATCCTGAAGATGATTCCCCATCAAGGTGGTCCCCATAGGTAAAGGGAACAGCAAGCAATGTGGCAGACATCACACACCTAGGAGAAGAAAAATCTGGCTAGAACTTAATCAGATCTTATGCTGACACTGCCATTTCAGTTACCCTGCTTCAGATCAAACTTACAGTCTTCCATTGCAGGCAATCATATTTCACAATCCCTTCTGGTAACAGATTAAAATTTTCTTCTACAGTTAATTGTGGTTGTTGCTCTGTTAATTTCCTTTTAGTTTTTAATTTATTCTGGCCAGTGACAAGTACTTTGAGAGAGATCAATAGAAGGCTTAAGGGAGGAAGCAACTCATGCTGCTCACCATGATGATATACATCTGATTGTTTCCAGCTTTTATCTTATTTGAACCGTGGCTCAGCATGCAAATTTTCAATGAAACAAGTATCAGGTACTCGATGAGATATATCAAAACAAACAAACAAACAAAAACCCACAAGAGTCTATACAGATGTCTCAGTTTTGTAACAGACAGCATCATAGAACGGTTTTATCCTTAAAGGTCATCCAGTCCAACTCTCCTGCAACGAACAGGGACACCTCCAGCTCCATCAGGTGCCTGACCTTGGGTGTCTCCAGGGATGGGGCATCCACCTCTCTGGAAAACCAGTTCCTGCTTCTCACCACCCTTATTGTAATAAATTTCTTCCTTATATTCGCTCTAAATCTTTTAGTTTGAAACCATTTCCGCTTGTCCTATCACCACAGGCTCTGCTAAAGAGTCTGTCCTCCTCCTTCTTACAGCTTTAGATAGAGAGGTCTCTCCCAGGTCTCCCTGGAGCCTTCTCTTCTTGGGGCAGAACAGCCCCAGCTCTCAGCCTGTCCTCATAGGGAAAGCATTCTATCCCCAGGAATCTTTTTGCGGCCCTAAGACATGAGCTCTCAAAATATTTTTAATAACTAAGCTTGCCTTTCCAAGCAAATGCACGCCTTCTCAGCTCCTCCACACTCCTGTTACGTATCTCAAAACCAAGCTCGGGCCACGAGGCTGCCCCCCAGGCTCGAGCTTCAACGAACTCCAGCTCAGGGCGGCGTCCCAGGGCCGCTGCTGAGGCCGTTAACTGCCTTTGAGAGCCCTCAAGGCCTTCGGCAACTCTGCACCTGCAGGAGGCGGCACTACCCACACATTAAAAGGAAAGCAGGCGCCCTCTAATCCGCCGTACTCCCTCCCCGCCAGCAGCGCCCCTTTGCAGCGCTGTGGTGGTGTGGCTGTGGAGGACGAGGCGTGTGGCCGCCATGTCTCGCTCGCAGCGCTCTCGCAGCCCTTACTATTTCTTCGTGCGTGAGCATCTGCCCCTGCTGCGGCAGCGCGGCCTGCCCGTGAGCCGAGTGAGCGATGGCATTCCTCACCTCAGCCAGGAGTGGGCGGTGAGGGGAGAGGGCTGTTGTTCAGGGGAGAGGGCTGTTGTTCAGGGGAGAGGGCTGTTGTTCAGGGGAGAGGGCTGTTGTTCAGGGGAGAGGGCTGTTGTTCAGGGGAGAGGGCTGTTGTTCAGGGGAGAGGGCTGTTGTTCAGGGGAGAGGGCTGTTGTTCAGGGGAGAGGGCTGTTGTTCAGGGGAGAGGGCTGTTGTTCAGGGGAGAGGGCTGTTGTTCAGGGGAGAGGGCTGTTGTTCAGGGGAGAGGGCTTGGGGAGAATGGAGGGCGGCCTCAGGGGAAGACCTCTGTGGGATGGCAGCGCCTTTGGGTGCTGAGGGAGCGTGTGCTCGTGGGGTGCCCTGCGTTGAAGCCAAACGGCTTTGTGAGGGAGTTATGTGAGAATTGACAGACTCCGTTTGGAAGCAAGGAAACGTTGATTTGTGGGGTTGCTGAAGGGAGAGGTACAGAGGCATTGATGGTTCTCTTTGCTTCAAGCTGCTGACAAAGGAGGAGAAGATGGTCTATGCAGAGAAGGCTCTGAAGTGGAAGGAAAAGAAATCCTTGCAAGCTGCAGCCAAGGAGGTAAAGGTGCAGGAAGGAGCAAGTGGTGTTTGCATCAATGGGGCTAATTGCTCATTCTGAGTACTGTAAACTGATAATTATCAGCCCTTGTCAGGCAGAGACAATTATCTGGAATGTGAATGTGGATGTTACTCACACTTTATGCCTAGATTGCATCGTGTAAGCCTCTGAGGTTTCTGGGCATCTGCCCAAATCTTTTTGCTGCCCTAAGAGCTCACTGTTCGTGTATGGATGTGCAGGACTTTATTAATAGAACTGCAACTCCCTCTTGGTCTCATAGCCACAGAAAAGTCTAGTTACTCAGGGATTTATCAGCTCAGATGAATACCTATCCTAATCAAAGGCAAATGAGCGTTTTGAGGTTTCTTTATCAAAGTTGTGGGAATTGTTGAAGATTTCAGTCTGAAAACTTCCTTCTATGCATCATTAAGTTGAACAAAACAATTTTTTTTAATACTTCTATTACACTTCAGAAGCTTAGCTGAAATTCCTTCCAACTGTGTGTTGATTGAGGTACTAAGATAACCGTTCTCTGTTAGTATTCTTGCCTTAGCCTTCAAGTCTTCAGGCACTTGTATACACACTAAGAATTTGTTCCACTTAGCCATAATGAGCAGTGGACATCCTGTCTTTCTTTGGTAAGAGGTGATGAATTTCATTAGAGTTAGTTGATGGAGTTTTCTCATCTTTTCTAGGGCCCTAAGAATCCAGTACCTGCTCACGTGACTACAGAGACGTACAGAGTGACATCTCTTCTTGATGCCTCTGCTATATCATGGATGAGTGATCAGGGTACAGTGATCTTACAGTAGCCGGTGCTGTTAGATAAAAGCTTGCCTTCTAAAGATATTCTGTGTTGTACCCGTACGAAGATAGTTTTCATTTTGGCAGTAGTTGCCTTTGTCAGATGTGTGCTTGTTCTTAGTGATGGTGTAGGCCCACGAAGACCTTTCCTCGTGTAGTTGGTGCAAATGCTCCTCTGCATCCCTTGAAATAATTCCACTACCTGTTTTTCTTTTAGCTTAATGGGTGTATTGTTACTAATACATTACTTACAGTTCCCTCAGGGCTTTTTGCTCTGACATTTGTGATTTACAAGGCCTAATCCAAGTTTGGGATAATAGAATGTTCGTACTGAGATCCAAGGGCAAGAAGCTCAAACTAATCTAACACCTATATAATATAAATGATATAAATGGGTAAGTACTTGGTCAGTACCTGTGGGACATCCTGGCTAGTTTCCACGTGTCTTGAAAAGCAAGCTTTTTACCATCTGTACCTTGTCTTCCAATGGATGTTTGGATTAGAATTAAGTAACAAACATGTTTTATTGTGGAAAATGATAGATGGTGACACTTGCAATAGAAGTTAAACAGCCAGTTAATAGAAGCTGTATCTGTGCTGTTTGGTCAAGTTTCTGCTCAAGCCTTTTACCTAACTAGTCTCTTGAACATGTCATAGTTATGCAGGCTCAGAAAATAGCAGCTCTGTTGAAAAAGTGTAATATCTGTTAGCTTTCTCACTGCCAGAATCTATGCTCAGCTGTTGCTATAATGTAAACTTGATCAGGTTGATGATGGTGACTTGAGCTGGCATAACTGATCTTTCAGCTGAGTCCGAGATGCGTTTTATGATCTTGCTCCTTAATATTTCTCAGTGAAAGTCTTGCGTGGTTGCCCATACCGGATTCATTTTTTTTCTTTGTGAAAAGAGCTCCACTCAGGAGGTCTGTCTTCCTTTCCCACTGCAGCTTGTGGAAATCAAGATCCATGTAAAGTAGTGCCAGAACTTAAGCTTGGGACAGGTGGTGCTGAGTATCATAGAATCTAGCCTACTACATCATTTTAGTAGAACAAATAAGGTTTTTGTTTACTTGTTTTGATGAGGGGCACAGTGTAAGGGTGGGTACTATCTTTAACTTCAGAAACAGCATTATGTAGCGTTTGTGACTGTTAGTTAAAGTATTGTTTGGTCATTCAAAACCAATAGAAGATACTTTATTTTCTAATTTTAATTAAAGTAACAAAATTATATCTCTTTTTTTCCTTTCAGCTGTGGTTGCAGACATCTTCTATTTCCTGGACATCTACAGTCACGGCAAGCTGCCGTCCCACTGTGATCAGCGCTTCCTCCCTTGTGAAATCGGGTGTGTCAAGTACTCCCTGAAGGAGGGCATAATGGCTGACTTCCATCACTTCATAGATGCAGGTGATTTCCAAGGAAGGGGGGTAGCCTGGAAGTAGTTCATCTTGCTCTGGGTTGAGAGGGAAGTTTTCTAGTGCCAGTTGCTGCTGTGCTCATTAGATTTCTGATATTAAGATAGGTTTATTTCTTTAGCTACAAGCGATTAGACTTCTACTTTAAATAACTGAGCATTGCTGTTTTCTGCTTGCTTTTGAACATCTACTTAAGTACTTGGTCTGCATGAAGCTTTGTAGAGGGCAGAATAAATCCAAAGGGCACTTCTGATGTTTGTGCTTTATTTCGTGCTGAGGAATGTTTGTTCTGGGCTTAACTTATAAATGCAATGCAATATACTCTTCAAATGAATGCAACTGAAAATATTTTTTTTCAAGAATAGTTGTGGTAGTTGTACAAGGCCACAGGGGAAGGTGAAGCTGCTCCTTTGTATAAATAAAAATCTGCTGCCTATTTCAGAGTTAAGGATCTGTCACTGTGGTGATGGATGACGGTTGTTTCTTTTTCTCCCATTCCTCGTGTTTTTCTGCAGAAGTACCACCACTTGGTTTTCGGTATCACTGCCAGGCTGCTAGTGAGTATCAGTGGAGGAGAAGAAGAGTGCTATGCAAGGCTTTACAGTTTTGGATTCTGCTTATCTGTTCTATATCCAGTTGTTTTGTAAGTCTCACCTGGAAGCTTCCCCTTCTGGGGACTTCCTGTCATCTTTTGAAGAGAAAGGGGTGAGAGGACAGCTTGCTGCAGTCACCTTGCTTATTTCTTGTACCCTCAAACAGCAGAGCTCTTCACTGCTGTGTTTCCCTCGTGACTCTTAAGCAGTGTTTATAGATTGTCTCTTTCCGTTAGTACAATTACTCCCCTTGTGTGCACAGGGAACAAACTTGGCTTATGTTATCCTACGTCAAGTATTTAGATAATGACCTCTCAAAAGGGGTAGATGTGCATGCATCTGCTCACAGCCCAGATTGCTAGCCTTTTTCAGGAAATAAGGTTTTCGTAGCTTCAATTACACATCTTCTCTGTAGGGAAAGAGAGGCATTGTTTTTAAGTATAGATGTATATACATCAAATTACAGAGGAGGGCAGATGGTGGTTTAAGAAACAAAATTTCTCATAAATTAAAATTTTATCCTCTTCACCTTTTGCTAGGTGATGCCACTCATAAGATTCCTCTGTCTGGATTTTGTCTTTCGCGTACTTGCTACCCAGTTGTCATACGTGAACTTCTTAAGTTTGCCCAGCCAGCTGGAGGTGCTTGTCCTCGTTTTTACTGCAAGGTATGATCAGGGTGTAAGGGAACTGTTGAACCACTGATCACCTGAGGTGAGCAGTGAGGCAGCTGTGGGAGCACAGGTGAAGGCAGTGCACCTGTATGACTGGAAGGGGTGGTGTCTGACTCCACCTCTCCCGGACCCCATTTAAGGGCTGACCACCATCAGGGAAGGATCTCTTGTTGCAAGAGATCCCTCCCTTGTGGAGTTTCTTTTGCGAGCTTCAATCTTTGGAAACAGCTGAGTGTTTCTCTTCTTATCAATTGTCTGTTTAGAAGGATTATCCAGAAGATAAAGTATACAATCTCTTTTGACTAACTATACCATTTGGTATTAGTAATTTGTCTTAACCTACACAAGGTCAAAGTAAGGCACTCAAAATCAAAACCTGAGTTCTCTTCCAGTGGGTAATCAAGGAGAGACTTTGCTCTAATGCGCATTCTGTGTGCAAATGAGTGATGGGGGAGGTTGGGACGATGACACACTCAAAGTTTTCTTCCATTATAGAAAGAAATTACCTTACATAAGTTTGGCAGTTGAAACCTGTTTTTTTTGTTTCCAGCTTTTTGCAGGAACTAAAAATGATATGGAACCTAAATAAGCAAGCTTCCTTTTTTGTTCTTTTTCCTTCCACACCTAGCCACACATACAAACCCCTGCTCTGTTAGAGAAAGAAGCTAACCTTTCCAGAAATGAGCGACACAATTTCTGCCTACTTATTCACAGCCTGCGTGTCTGGCTCTGTCTATTGATGAGCATTTCAGACTGTTCTGACACTGTTTGGAATTTTTAAGATTGTACTTAAGTTGAGTGTACTGGATAATAGTTGGGTAATCTCGCTTCTCTGAGGATGTTTTTACACTTTAATGACTTTTCACGTGAGAATGCTGTACATCTTATTTTTGCTGAATTGCTGATGAGTGAAATAAAACACTGAGGTTCAGAGGAATGTAAGCATCGTGCCAACTATATATAATTTTTTTTATTCCCCTTGAGCCTAGTGCTAGTTAACTCATAAAAGGAGTGGAGGATCTAGATCTTGGGCTCCATATATAAATACAAGTGCTGTGCATGGAGGGAAAATAACATACAGCAGTTAGTAGAGATGGCTGTAGTATGAGTTAACAGTTAACTTGTCTCCATGTATTAGCCCAGAATTTCTCCTGAGATTTGGTTGGAAGACTGCCTTGGTATTTGATTCCTCTTCAAGGTAATTTTCCGGGAGGTTGTATATAAACATGGACTTTTGTTTTGGGAATGATTTTTTTTAAGTGCAGCCTGAGGTCTTGCAGATATTAAATTATATACTGTACTTATTATGTTCTTGAATGTGACTGAGATTTTCTTTTTCTAGTCTGATGGCAGATTCCGAATCAGCTGGTGTCTTGAACGAATGGCTAGTGTAGCAGGTGGGAAAACAGTTGTTTTTGGCTTTTGTTTCTCCAAGAAAGGAGGGTTATCTGATCATGGACTGCTGTATTTGTCAGAAGGAGTTCAGGTCTCAGGAGTTTCATAAAAGCTGATACTGATAGCTAGAACTGTTGCGTGTGCTTCTTCTCTTCCTCCCCATAAATGCTGCATGGTTAGTCAGCTAACCGGCTAATGAGCAGATGAAGAGTACAACCAGAAAAAGGTGCAGAAGCAGTGAGATTACTGAGAAGGTGAGTGTAGGGGAACAGATGGGGGAACTAGCAGCTTCTGAGGAAAGATGGCCTGTAGGTAGGATATAGTGGAGTAAACTGAGAGAGTATAGGACCTGCCTTGATAAAATGCCAGATATTATTAATATCAGTGGCAGAATAATTTGTTGAGGTTTACGTGACTGTAGGGATAGAAGAAGATGAAGAGTGAACAAAGGCTGGCTGAAAAGAGTGGATGTTATGCTGATGTGGATTTCCTCTGGGCTATAGGTGTTCGGAGATCTCTGGAGCTTCTTACTGTAGAAGACCTGGTAATAAAACTGCACCAGAAGGAATGCCAAAAGGAGCCATCCAACGCTTGGGTGTTTAGAGAGCTAAATGTTGTCCTGTGGGATTTTTCCAGTAATACCAGGTATGTTGGTTTCTTTTTCTGTGGAAATGGGTATTGTTCTGATGTGTCTGGGTGCCTTAAGTGCAGCTTGTGCACAGCTAGGCTAAATTCTTCAGGAAACCATCTCATCAAAAGATTTCTTATCACAGCGTGGCTAAAACAGGAGATGTGCGTTGCTATCTTTCAAAAAAAAAAAAAAAAAAGACCGGTGTCTCTAATGCTGAGTCTGGAGCTTGATTTAAAGGACAGTTAAAAAAAGAAAATATATTGTGATACTTGAAGTCATAGAAGTGAGGAGATTCAGAGCCTTGAGAAGCTGGATTTTAGTATGTACCTCACACTGCAACTGTGATGATGAGCTAGATGTGCTTTCTAGTGGCAGAAAACAAGCTCAAGAGTCAAGTTACATCTCACACTTTCCTGAAGGAATTCTTTTTATAATGCTAGAATGCATGTATTTCATAGGATTGTTTTTCTTCTTTTCCTTACATGTCTTGAACAGTAATGTTTTTACTACTTTTGGATCCTTGTGTTCTATTATATAGTACCTAGAGGCATTGCAGAATACTTAGCACTGATACAGTTAACAGTGGAGAAAAGCTGAAGTATGCTTCTGTTATAAAGAAGAATTAATAATTTGATCTTAATTCTATTGAATTTTTTGTCTACTAGCACTTATCCCTGAAAATCTGCTTATGCTATGGACATCTAGATCACTGAGTAATCACTGCTGTTTCTTTCCTTCTGAAAGAAACTACTACTTCACAGTAGAGGAAAGCATTAAAGAGAACGGAGGAAAAAAAAGTACTTCATAACATTTGCAGAATGAAACGGGGATGGTTGTATTAAGAGGGATTTTCGTTGTAGTGGGAAACTTAAAGATAATCAGAATTTAATGGGGTTTCCTTTTGTCTCTGCCACAGTGTCTGGAAGGTTGCTGGCTAAGTGCAGTTCTCAACTCTACATAAGTCATCTAGATCTGTTAGTAAATGTTGGTCATCTGTGTAATTTTAAATGGATGATCACTGAGACAAAAGATAACCTTTGATGTTTGCTCCTGTTCCTTCTGATCAGGCCAACTGTTCGCGTTGATTAAAGATGTAGATACTTAGACAGTAAACCTCCGTTTCATTTTATGTAGGTGCAAGTGGCATGAAGAGAATGATATACTTTACTGTGCTTTGGCATCCTGTAAGAAAATGGCGTGAGTATTTCACAGGAGTTGTCTGCAGTGTGATGGCATTTCATTTTGTTACACACGCTTTTTGGCCCCGATTGCTTTGAGCACGGTGATTCTGAATCTTGAGTTTTATTTATTTCTTGCACTTCCAGGACTTCATTCTATTTTCACTTTAGTTTTTGTATTAATACTGTAAAGCAGTATGCTGCTGTAGCAGTTTGGTATAACGTGATGTCTATGATAATATCCATCACTTGGTCATCACTACCTTCGCTATTGGAGAGCTGAAAGAAATGTTCTTTGTTCAAATTCAGTGTTTTTCTTCAGAGGTTTACTAAGCTTCAGTTCGATGGGAAATTCTCAGTATATTTTAGTCCATCTCTAGAAATTTGTATACTGTTTTACATATAATGTAGATACGCAAGCTTCTCTTTTTTAGGTTGAGGGAAGGACAAATAGTTGGGAAAGAAATGCAGTTTAAGATCTCAGTCAATAGTAGTAATATTATTTGAGAGAAATAGTAATTAATTTTTTATTAAAAAAAACAACCAGTATTAAGCAAATTTCCAGTGATGGATTTAATGCTTATGAGTGGTTACATTTGACAGCATGGGGAAGTGACTGTGTTAATTTGATAGAATATGCTGGTGAACTTGGAAGCATTCAGGGTTGTTAGCTGCTTTGACAATATCCTTTTGCCCTCTGTCATCTCTGCGTCTTGATCTGTGGTGGCCTTGTCAGTTGAAGATCTAAGAATGCTGTGTTTCTGTATATAAGCATTACAACCCTATTAACAAAGCTTTTCTTGATTTCTTTATTTCCCTGGTCAAGTTATTGCATCAGTAGATCTTTCGCTGGTTCGTATGGAGTCTCACTGACAGCTGCTCACCTGCCTCTTGAAGACTTGTATTTCCGCTTCAGTCACAATCTGAGGCAACTGATACTGGATGCTGCACGTTTTCAGGTCAGGTTCTTCAAATTGTTTTCCTGTGTTATTTCAAGTTAACTCAAGTCTTCTAGACAGAACACACTTGGTAATTTCGGGTTAGCCATCTTCTGTTTTGGATGCTTTTTTTTTTTGAGGAATACTTGGTAGACTGAGAAAAGGAAAATAATCTCTAGCTGGGCAGTTTCTTGTGGTGTGTTATTTATTACTACTACTCCCAGGTATCACAAATAGTTACGCATGCCACTTTAGAGAAGACTTCTTATTTTGAATGCTTATTTCTTTCTGCAGGAAATGAAGGCCAGGGGTTCTGGAAGGGGTAAATGCATCCTTTCTCCAAGTCGAGTTCAAGATCTTGTCCCTTCTAGATGTGAGTTCGAGATTTCCTCATTTGTAAAGGGAAAGAGAGTATTTAAACATAATCCAGTTGCAGCTTTTTCAAATTTCTGGGCTCAGAAGTTACTGTCTGTCAGCAGCATAGAACTCAGCTCTGCGTGAGCTAGGTTTGTGCAGATATCATTGAATTTCTCTAGATGAAATAACTACACTGTTACTGGACCAAAAACTGTGGTCAGTAGGTCTATACAAAATCAGATTTTTCTCATGAATGCTGCTGTTTTATAACACCTTATTGTTTTGTCATATTTACTTCTTTCTTGCATGTTTAGATGCTTTGAGGCAGGGCAACCTTTAAAATACCATCTCTCTTCTGGAGTTGTACCATTTGACTCTGCACATACTTCTTGCAAGTATTTTGTTACTCCTGGATTTATAAAAAAAAAACTTTGCTCCAAGTCCTCTTCTTGGAGCTAAAATCTTTCTAATATAAAGTATGTGCACTTGATTCATTTGTGCAATATGTGGCTAACCTTCAAAATGGAACAGAATAAGGTTTGCAAGACAAATAACTGTAAGAACTCTGAGTTTGCACCTTATGTTTTTGCGTGGATAACACACACTGAATTAAATGCTGAAACTGTTCTAAATATAAATCATGAGATCTTACATGGACTTGGTGGTTATGGAGGGCAGAACCTGTTTCTCACTTTTCCTGTTAGAAATACTGAACACATTCCACTCCACAGCATATAAAAGAAAATTCCATTAGTTTATGCAAGCTTCAAGGATTTATTTCATTTGTAAACTATTTCATTAGGTGATTCTTCACTCCTTTTGAAGATGTCTTCTTATGGAACAAGTACCACACGCGGAAGAGGAGTCACTCGATGGCTGGAAAATACACGTGACCTGAGCTCATCTTTCAGCCACTGAAAATCTTCTTTACATCTCTATCTCTTTCTTTTTCTTAAGGAAATAAACTGCTGTCTGTCTGGAGAAAATGTTGGTTGTCTTTTCATCTTACGTGCAACTTTTGATTGTTCAAGTTCTTGTTGAAATGATGAAACTGTTACTTACTGGACTTAGAGAAGATCTACTGGAAGATGTTTTGAAGTTGTGTCCTCTCTAAAAAGAAATGCTATGGTAGTTCTGTTTCTTAATGGATGGAGTGCAAATTCAAGAGTGATTAGCAACATCATTGAATTAGAAATTCTTTAGTGGCCACTCCAGCTTTAAACAAGTGCTGCTTTATTTTTTTTCTTTAGTAACCCCCTTCACCTCATCTGTATATGGAAGATAAAATTTCAGTGTAACTCTCTACAAATGGAGAGAGCAGTGGAGGTATGACAGGATGCACTGGAGAGTATACAGTGTCATGGTCTCAAAGGATTGCTCAGAATTGGTTTCTTCCACCCACTGAGAACTCGAGTAGTCATTCGATGCAAAAAAGCAGATATTCTATGAAAAAGTGTGGTGACAGTTTGTCAAACGGTTTACGGGCAGGTTCGGCCCGGTTCTGTGACGATTGGTGCGGGGGACCCACGCCCCAGGGAAGGGGGAAAGGGAAAAGGGAGATGGGCCTAGGAACAAAACAGCGGCAGCGATCTGAGGAGGAAAGCTAATTTACTAAATAAGATATCGGAAAGCAAAATAACACAATGTAATACAATATAATTGGAATTAAAGCTAATAAATCAAATAAAATGAGCAAGAGAGAGTGTCCGATAAACCGAAGGCCTTACGCTAACGCTGAAGGCGGACGGCAGCGAGCACCCACTGCTGAGTCGATCCCAAAAGGAAAGAGGGTGTCCCGTGACCGCAGACAGTTTTTATCTTTCCCTCTGTGCGTAAACACGTAAGAACGCAAAGCATCGCAAAGTCCTCTGGGGAATGGAGTTGTTCTTCTCTTCTGAGACAGGTATACCTGGAACTATCGATGATCCACGGAGCTGGAGCATTAACTCTTTAACTCTAAATGCACTACGTGATGTTACGATGTGGAATACCAGTACCAAAAATCATAAAACCATGACATTCCACCCCTTATTCCACATCACTACATCATGTTTGATATATATGTATAGAAGAACAGTGGTTAACATGCATTATATACACACACACACAACATATATAAGTATATACATGGAATTACCGACTGCACTCGCCCAACATCAAATTCCCTTGTGGTACACACTGAACATCCCCATTCTTCTGCATCACCCACCAAGTGGACCCAGGTCCCTGAGCAAAAACAGTTCCACGGAGAGGTTTGCCCTTTCCAGAAGCTGGAAGGACCCAAACTGCTTTTCCCAACATGTTCTTTACGTGTACTACAGGGACCTTATCTCCCTCTACAGTAGGTAGAGATCTGGATTGGGCAGGACCATCACGATTGATGGATCCTCGAGTGTTGACCAACCAGGTGGCTTCTGCCAAATGCTTCTCCCAGTGCTTAAATGTTCCGCCACCCATTGCTTTCAATGTGGTTTTTAACAACCCATTGTACCTTTCAATTTTACCAGAAGCTGGTGCGTGATAGGGGATATGATAAATCCATTCAATACCATGATCTTTGGCCCAAGTATTTACAAGAGAATTTTTGAAATGAGTTCCATTATCGGACTCAATTCTTTCTGGAGTGCCATGTCGCCACAGGACTTGTTTCTCGAGCCCTAAGATGGTGTTTCGGGCGGTAGCATGGGGTACTGCATATGTTTCAAGCCACCCAGTGGTTGCTTCCACCATGGTGAGCACGTAACGCTTACCATCGCGAGTTCGTGGCAAGGTGATATAATCAACCTGCCACGCCTCCCCATATTTATACTTTTGCCATCGCCCTTCTTCCCAAAGAGGTTTCATTCTCTTGGCTTGTTTAATTGTGGCGCACGTATCACAGTCATGGATAACCTGTGCAATAGCATCCATAGTTAAGTCCACCCCTCGGTCTCTAGCCCATTTATATGTTGCATCTCTTCCTTGATGGCCAGAGGTCTCATGGGCCCAGCGAGCTAAAAATAATTCACTCTTGTGTCGCCAGTCCAAGTCTGCTTGAGCCACCTTAACTTTGGCAGCTCGATCTACCTGATGGTTATTTTGTTGTTCCTCAGTTGCCCGGCTCTTAGGAACATGAGCATCTACATGGCGCACCTTTACAACCATATTCTTTATTCGGGCAGCAATGTCTCTCCACAGTTCAGCAGCCCAAATAGGTTTACCCCTCCGTTGCCAACCATTTTGTTCCCGTTGCTGTAACCACCCCCATAAAGCATTTGCCACCATCCATGAGTCAGTGTAAAGATAAAGCACTGGCCACCTCTCTCGTTCAGCAATATCTAAGGCCAGCTGGACAGCCTTTACCTCTGCAAATTGACTTGGTTCTCCTTTTCCTTCAGTGGCCTCAGCAACTCGTCGTGTGGGGCTCCACACAGCAGATTTCCATCTGCGGTGCTTACCCACAATGCGACAGGATCCATCTGTGAACAGGGCATATCTCTTTTCATTGTCTGGTAGTTCATTATATGGTGGGGCCTCTTTGGCACGTGATACCTCCTCTGCTGGTATTGTTCCAAACTTTTTACCTTCAGGCCAGTCCGTGATCACTTCTAGGATTCCTGGATGACTAAGGCTCCCCATCCGAGCTCGCTGTGTAATCAGCGCAATCCACTTACTCCAAGTGGCATCAGTAGCATGATGGGTAGAGGGAACCTTTCCTTTGAACATCCAGTTCAGCACTGGCAGTCGAGGTGCCAGGAGGAGCTGCGTTTCAGTACCGATTACTTCGGAAGCAGCTCGAACCCCCTCGTACGCGGCTAAGATCTCCTTCTCAGTTGGAGTGTAGCGCTCCTCAGACCCCCTGTACGCCCGACTCCAGAATCCAAGGGGTCGGCCTCGGGTCTCTCCAGGAGCTCTTTGCCACAAACTCCAAGTGGGACCTTCCTTTCCAGCAGCAGTGTAGAGGATGTTCTTTACATCCTGTCCCGTCCGCACTGGCCCCAGGGCCACGGCACGGGCTATCTCCTGCTTAATTTGCTCAAAAGCCTGCTGCTGCTCAGGGCCCCACACAAAATCATTCTTCTTCCGCGTCACCCGATAGAGAGGGCTCACAATGAGACTGTAGTTTGGAACATGCATTCTCCAAAAGTCCACTACACCCAAAAAAGCTTGGGTCTCTGTCTTACTGGTGGGTGGAGACATGGCAGTGATTTTGTTAATCACATCTGTAGGGATGTGACGACGTCCATCTTGCCACTTTATACCTAGGAACTGAATTTCCTGTGCAGGCCCTTTCACTTTGCTTCGCTTGATAGCAAAGCCAGCTCGCAGAAGGATCTGGATTATTCTCTCTCCTTTCTCAAAAACTTCTCCTGCTGTATTGCCCCACACAATGATATCATCAATGTATTGTAAGCGCTCAGGAGCACCGCCCTGTTCCAATGCAGTTTGGACCAACCCATGGCAAATGGTTGGGCTGTGCTTCCACCCCTGGGGCAAACGGTTCCAGGTGTACTGAACGCCCCTCCAGGTGAAGGCAAACTGTGGCCTGCATTCTGTGGCCAAAGGAATTGAGAAGAAGGCATTAGCAATGTCAGTGGTGGCATACCACTTGGCTGCTTTTGACTCCAGTTCGTACTGGAGTTGTAGCATGTCTGGCACAGCAGCACTCAGTGGGGGTGTGACTTCATTCAGGCCACGGTAATCTACCGTCAGCCTCCGTTCTCCACTGGCTTTACGCACCGGCCATATGGGGCTGTTAAAAGGTGAGTGAGTTTTGCTGATCACTCCCTGGCTCTCTAGCTGACGAATCAAATTATGAATGGGGAGCAAGGAATCCCTGTTGGTTCGGTACTGCCGTCTGTGCACCGTTTTTGTAGCAATCGGTACCTGTTGCTCCTCCACTTGGAGCAACCCCACAACAGACGGATCTTCTGATAGGCCAGGCAAAGCAGACAGCTGCTTAACGTTGTCTGCGTCCACAGCAGCTATTCCAAAGGCCCATTGATACCCTTTGGGATCCTTAAAATATCCCCTTTTGAGGTAATCAATACCAAGTATACATGGAGCCCCTGGGCCAGTCACAATAGGATGTTTTTGACAGTCTTTACCAGTGAGGCTTATTTCAGCCTCCAACATGGTTAACTCTTGGGAACCCCCAGTCACCCCAGAAATATAGATTATGAGAATGAGAAGGCTGCCTGATATCCTTGCAAAGCTGTTCTGTCCTGAAAAGGTCTCAGAAAGCATGAGAAGTGTAACAGTGGATGGAAGGCAAATATATTGCACCTATCTGCCGAAAGACAGTCTGGGGAACCATAAACTGATAAATTCCCGTGCTTCTTGGAAAGATCGTGGCTTGAGCCCTCTTGGAACACATTTTTTTGGGTATGTGAAGTAGGAGGAGAAGAGTGGCAGCGGTCAGCGTGGATTTGCCAAGCCAAAATCATGCCTCACCATCCCACTTGCCTTCCTTGATAGATTTGTGAGTGAAACAAGTATAACAGTGGCCATTTGCCTTGACTTTGGCTTGCTGGATTGTTGAAATGGACTTCTTTTTTTCCTTTGTACACTTCATTACACACGAAATAACTCCTAGATTTCCGAGGTACTATTAGAAGGAGGAAAAAATAATATATAAATATCTTAGCAAGATTTCTTTCAGCAAGCGTACTATTAATGATTTATCAGAATAATACTGTTCTGTTCTTCCCAGTTTGGCGAACAGATCTTGGTAGTCCTGCAGATGGGAAAATGGTTTGTGAGCACTTAAAATCTGGTGTTCTGTTGTTGCTTTCTTTTTCATGCACAGATAAAGCATATGCGTGTGTATTCTTCCGTCTGAAAGCTGAACATAACCAAATAGAAATATACTATTGACTGTCTGGAGTGCCACTCCATTTCTGCTCAGTTCCCATCTTGCGAGGGGTGTGAGTATCAACGTTAGGTATGTATACATTAATTCCTAGGAATTCATTAAGTGTTGTTCACTTCCCCATCTTCTCCCCAAATGTGTTGCAGGCACTGCTTTAGTGGATCACTGGGCAACATTAAATGGAATTGCTGCCATGTTGTTTTAGAGTAACTTTGTTCATCCTTCTGATAAACTGCTGTAAGAGGTTTCTTGGAAAGAAGGTCATTGCCACAAATCCTGAATGAATGAAGCAGCATTAGTGGCAACAAAGTTCCTGACAGTTTTTCAGTGTACACTGACCATATTTTGTGACATGCAATTTTTTGAGACATGTAATACATACATGGATGGGAAAGCACAGGTCTCCAGTTCTGGAGCTGGATTTCCAAGCCAGAGATCTAATAGTCAGGTGTTGGTATATTGAGTAATTTCACTGAATTAAGTAGTTAGTGAAAAAGTAACGTATAAACATTGGCACAACGCTTGCTTTTATCCCCTGGAACGGCCCCAATGCTGCAAAAATTATTTACAAATCAGCATAAATGCTTTAAAGGCCTCTTCTGCCAGCTAAGTTAAACAGCAGGCAACTGCATACTTAAAACATGAGTTTCTAGTTCAATCACAGGGAGATTTTCCCAGGGCCAGGGCTAGGAACACTGATGACACTGTGCTCCAAAGATGATCTCTGCCCTCTTTTTTTTCTCTTCCTTAACCTTATGTAGGAAAAACCTTTCCCTCCTTGTTGCTTATTCATTTTATTTTTCAACCACACATGTGGCCCTAGGAGTGCTATTACTGCAACCTTGTCCTTTTCAGAGTTGATGCACACATTATCTGAATTTTTTAAAAGGATGGACTGTTAAAGGGTGGGTCACAAAGCTGCACGAGAGAAAAGCACACTGTGAAAGAAACGAAAGCAAATGTGCACAGGTTCACTTCTAGCAACACTCACACAGTAATACAAAAGAAATATTCACCTTTGGGGCTAAAAAGCTAGATTCTGCAAAAGTTTGTATTTAAAAGATGAGTTATTTCTTGCAGTCTCACTTGAGACATTTAGTATTAATATATCAGGAACTAGTCTGAGGTATAAATGATTTTGCACAAGAGTGATAGTGACTTTAAAAAGTTATTCTCGTTAAATTCACATCAAGATTTTATATGTTTTTAGTAATGTCATTGGCTCTTCCCATAAATTTAAGAGCAAACCCATTCAGTGGTTCACAAACAGCATAACATAAACTGTTTAATTGGATTTGAACAAGATATAAGAGCCTCCAGAAGACTGAACTGCATCCGCTTTTTTTAACCGTCAGAGAAACCAGCCACCAGTGAGATGCAAAAGCAATCTGATCTGACCTTATCTGCCAGCAGTTCCGGCAGTGACAAACGCAATTAGCTAAGTTAAAGATTTAAGCCTAGACAGCAGTTACCTCCTTTCAAGCTAAACAGACTCAGTTACCTAGACAGAAGATAAAGAAAGAAGCTACACTGAGGGGAAAAGGCAAAGTTGTCCTTTGGAAACACATGGAAGTCTTTAGAAGTATTTTTGATCCTTGTGTCTAGGTTTACAGTAAATTCACTCCGTGGTAGAAGATTGGAAGGAATCTTCCAAGCCAGAGCTACATTTTTATTGAGATTTCTGGGACACCTTCAGTTAAGTTGGCTGCATGAGAAGCAGTGAGCTGGCTCTTGTTCTGCTACACCACGCAGGCTATGCAGGAACTGCAACCACATCCTGAAGATGATTCCCCATCAAGGTGGTCCCCATAGGTAAAGGGAACAGCAAGCAATGTGGCAGACATCACACACCTAGGAGAAGAAAAATCTGGCTAGAACTTAATCAGATCTTATGCTGACACTGCCATTTCAGTTACCCTGCTTCAGATCAAACTTACAGTCTTCCATTGCAGGCAATCATATTTCACAATCCCTTCTGGTAACAGATTAAAATTTTCTTCTACAGTTAATTGTGGTTGTTGCTCTGTTAATTTCCTTTTAGTTTTTAATTTATTCTGGCCAGTGACAAGTACTTTGAGAGAGATCAATAGAAGGCTTAAGGGAGGAAGCAACTCATGCTGCTCACCATGATGATATACATCTGATTGTTTCCAGCTTTTATCTTATTTGAACCGTGGCTCAGCATGCAAATTTTCAATGAAACAAGTATCAGGTACTCGATGAGATATATCAAAACAAACAAACAAACAAAAACCCACAAGAGTCTATACAGATGTCTCAGTTTTGTAACAGACAGCATCATAGAACGGTTTTATCCTTAAAGGTCATCCAGTCCAACTCTCCTGCAACGAACAGGGACACCTCCAGCTCCATCAGGTGCCTGACCTTGGGTGTCTCCAGGGATGGGGCATCCACCTCTCTGGAAAACCAGTTCCTGCTTCTCACCACCCTTATTGTAATAAATTTCTTCCTTATATTCGCTCTAAATCTTTTAGTTTGAAACCATTTCCGCTTGTCCTATCACCACAGGCTCTGCTAAAGAGTCTGTCCTCCTCCTTCTTACAGCTTTAGATAGAGAGGTCTCTCCCAGGTCTCCCTGGAGCCTTCTCTTCTTGGGGCAGAACAGCCCCAGCTCTCAGCCTGTCCTCATAGGGAAAGCATTCTATCCCCAGGAATCTTTTTGCGGCCCTAAGACATGAGCTCTCAAAATATTTTTAATAACTAAGCTTGCCTTTCCAAGCAAATGCACGCCTTCTCAGCTCCTCCACACTCCTGTTACGTATCTCAAAACCAAGCTCGGGCCACGAGGCTGCCCCCCAGGCTCGAGCTTCAACGAACTCCAGCTCAGGGCGGCGTCCCAGGGCCGCTGCTGAGGCCGTTAACTGCCTTTGAGAGCCCTCAAGGCCTTCGGCAACTCTGCACCTGCAGGAGGCGGCACTACCCACACATTAAAAGGAAAGCAGGCGCCCTCTAATCCGCCGTACTCCCTCCCCGCCAGCAGCGCCCCTTTGCAGCGCTGTGGTGGTGTGGCTGTGGAGGACGAGGCGTGTGGCCGCCATGTCTCGCTCGCAGCGCTCTCGCAGCCCTTACTATTTCTTCGTGCGTGAGCATCTGCCCCTGCTGCGGCAGCGCGGCCTGCCCGTGAGCCGAGTGAGCGATGGCATTCCTCACCTCAGCCAGGAGTGGGCGGTGAGGGGAGAGGGCTGTTGTTCAGGGGAGAGGGCTGTTGTTCAGGGGAGAGGGCTGTTGTTCAGGGGAGAGGGCTGTTGTTCAGGGGAGAGGGCTGTTGTTCAGGGGAGAGGGCTGTTGTTCAGGGGAGAGGGCTGTTGTTCAGGGGAGAGGGCTGTTGTTCAGGGGAGAGGGCTGTTGTTCAGGGGAGAGGGCTGTTGTTCAGGGGAGAGGGCTGTTGTTCAGGGGAGAGGGCTTGGGGAGAATGGAGGGCGGCCTCAGGGGAAGACCTCTGTGGGATGGCAGCGCCTTTGGGTGCTGAGGGAGCGTGTGCTCGTGGGGTGCCCTGCGTTGAAGCCAAACGGCTTTGTGAGGGAGTTATGTGAGAATTGACAGACTCCGTTTGGAAGCAAGGAAACGTTGATTTGTGGGGTTGCTGAAGGGAGAGGTACAGAGGCATTGATGGTTCTCTTTGCTTCAAGCTGCTGACAAAGGAGGAGAAGATGGTCTATGCAGAGAAGGCTCTGAAGTGGAAGGAAAAGAAATCCTTGCAAGCTGCAGCCAAGGAGGTAAAGGTGCAGGAAGGAGCAAGTGGTGTTTGCATCAATGGGGCTAATTGCTCATTCTGAGTACTGTAAACTGATAATTATCAGCCCTTGTCAGGCAGAGACAATTATCTGGAATGTGAATGTGGATGTTACTCACACTTTATGCCTAGATTGCATCGTGTAAGCCTCTGAGGTTTCTGGGCATCTGCCCAAATCTTTTTGCTGCCCTAAGAGCTCACTGTTCGTGTATGGATGTGCAGGACTTTATTAATAGAACTGCAACTCCCTCTTGGTCTCATAGCCACAGAAAAGTCTAGTTACTCAGGGATTTATCAGCTCAGATGAATACCTATCCTAATCAAAGGCAAATGAGCGTTTTGAGGTTTCTTTATCAAAGTTGTGGGAATTGTTGAAGATTTCAGTCTGAAAACTTCCTTCTATGCATCATTAAGTTGAACAAAACAATTTTTTTTAATACTTCTATTACACTTCAGAAGCTTAGCTGAAATTCCTTCCAACTGTGTGTTGATTGAGGTACTAAGATAACCGTTCTCTGTTAGTATTCTTGCCTTAGCCTTCAAGTCTTCAGGCACTTGTATACACACTAAGAATTTGTTCCACTTAGCCATAATGAGCAGTGGACATCCTGTCTTTCTTTGGTAAGAGGTGATGAATTTCATTAGAGTTAGTTGATGGAGTTTTCTCATCTTTTCTAGGGCCCTAAGAATCCAGTACCTGCTCACGTGACTACAGAGACGTACAGAGTGACATCTCTTCTTGATGCCTCTGCTATATCATGGATGAGTGATCAGGGTACAGTGATCTTACAGTAGCCGGTGCTGTTAGATAAAAGCTTGCCTTCTAAAGATATTCTGTGTTGTACCCGTACGAAGATAGTTTTCATTTTGGCAGTAGTTGCCTTTGTCAGATGTGTGCTTGTTCTTAGTGATGGTGTAGGCCCACGAAGACCTTTCCTCGTGTAGTTGGTGCAAATGCTCCTCTGCATCCCTTGAAATAATTCCACTACCTGTTTTTCTTTTAGCTTAATGGGTGTATTGTTACTAATACATTACTTACAGTTCCCTCAGGGCTTTTTGCTCTGACATTTGTGATTTACAAGGCCTAATCCAAGTTTGGGATAATAGAATGTTCGTACTGAGATCCAAGGGCAAGAAGCTCAAACTAATCTAACACCTATATAATATAAATGATATAAATGGGTAAGTACTTGGTCAGTACCTGTGGGACATCCTGGCTAGTTTCCACGTGTCTTGAAAAGCAAGCTTTTTACCATCTGTACCTTGTCTTCAAATGGATGTTTGGATTAGAATTAAGTAACAAGCATGTTTTATTGTGGAAAATGATAGATGGTGACACTTGCAATAGAAGTTAAACAGCCAGTTAATAGAAGCTGTATCTGTGCTGTTTGGTCAAGTTTCTGCTCAAGCCTTTTACCTAACCAGTCTCTTGAACATGTCATAGTTATGCAGGCTCAGAAAATAGTAGCTCTGTTGAAAAAGTGTAATATCTGTTAGCTTTCTCACTGCCAGAATCTATGCTCAGCTGTTGCTATAATGTAAACTTGATCAGGTTGATGATGGTGACTTGAGCTGGCATAACTGATCTTTCAGCTGAGTCCGAGATGCGTTTTATGATCTTGCTCCTTAATATTTCTCAGTGAAAGTCTTGCGTGGTTGCCCATACCGGATTCATTTTTTTTCTTTGTGAAAAGAGCTCCACTCAGGAGGTCTGTCTTCCTTTCCCACTGCAGCTTGTGGAAATCAAGATCCATGTAAAGTAGTGCCAGAACTTAAGCTTGGGACAGGTGGTGCTGAGTATCATAGAATCTAGCCTACTACATCATTTTAGTAGAACAAATAAGGTTTTTGTTTACTTGTTTTGATGAGGGGCACAGTGTAAGGGTGGGTACTATCTTTAACTTCAGAAACAGCATTATGTAGCGTTTGTGACTGTTAGTTAAAGTATTGTTTGGTCATTCAAAACCAATAGAAGATACTTTATTTTCTAATTTTAATTAAAGTAACAAAATTATATCTCTTTTTTTCCTTTCAGCTGTGGTTGCAGACATCTTCTATTTCCTGGACATCTACAGTCACGGCAAGCTGCCGTCCCACTGTGATCAGCGCTTCCTCCCTTGTGAAATCGGGTGTGTCAAGTACTCCCTGAAGGAGGGCATAATGGCTGACTTCCATCACTTCATAGATGCAGGTGATTTCCAAGGAAGGGGGGTAGCCTGGAAGTAGTTCATCTTGCTCTGGGTTGAGAGGGAAGTTTTCTAGTGCCAGTTGCTGCTGTGCTCATTAGATTTCTGATATTAAGATAGGTTTCTTTCTTTAGCTACAAGCGATTAGACTTCTACTTTAAATAACTGAGCATTGCTGTTTTCTGCTTGCTTTTGAACATCTACTTAAGTACTTGGTCTGCATGAAGCTTTGTAGAGGGCAGAATAAATCCAAAGGGCACTTCTGATGTTTGTGCTTTATTTCGTGCTGAGGAATGTTTGTTCTGGGCTTAACTTATAAATGCAATGCAATATACTCTTCAAATGAATGCAACTGAAAATATTTGTTTTCAAGAATAGTTGTGGTAGTTGTACAAGGCCACAGGGGAAGGTGAAGCTGCTCCTTTGTATAAATAAAAATCTGCTGCCTATTTCAGAGTTAAGGATCTGTCACTGTGGTGATGGATGACGGTTGTTTCTTTTTCTCCCATTCCTCGTGTTTTTCTGCAGAAGTACCACCACTTGGTTTTCGGTATCACTGCCAGGCTGCTAGTGAGTATCAGTGGAGGAGAAGAAGAGTGCTATGCAAGGCTTTACAGTTTTGGATTCTGCTTATCTGTTCTATATCCAGTTGTTTTGTAAGTCTCACCTGGAAGCTTCCCCTTCTGGGGACTTCCTGTCATCTTTTGAAGAGAAAGGGGTGAGAGGACAGCTTGCTGCAGTCACCTTGCTTATTTCTTGTACCCTCAAACAGCAGAGCTCTTCACTGCTGTGTTTCCCTCGTGACTCTTAAGCAGTGTTTATAGATTGTCTCTTTCCGTTAGTACAATTACTCCCCTTGTGTGCACAGGGAACAAACTTGGCTTATGTTATCCTACGTCAAGTATTTAGATAATGACCTCTCAAAAGGGGTAGATGTGCATGCATCTGCTCACAGCCCAGATTGCTAGCCTTTTTCAGGAAATAAGGTTTTCGTAGCTTCAATTACACATCTTCTCTGTAGGGAAAGAGAGGCATTGTTTTTAAGTATAGATGTATATACATCAAATTACAGAGGAGGGCAGATGGTGGTTTAAGAAACAAAATTTCTCATAAATTAAAATTTTATCCTCTTCACCTTTTGCTAGGTGATGCCACTCATAAGATTCCTCTGTCTGGATTTTGTCTTTCGCGTACTTGCTACCCAGTTGTCATACGTGAACTTCTTAAGTTTGCCCAGCCAGCTGGAGGTGCTTGTCCTCGTTTTTACTGCAAGGTATGATCAGGGTGTAAGGGAACTGTTGAACCACTGATCACCTGAGGTGAGCAGTGAGGCAGCTGTGGGAGCACAGGTGAAGGCAGTGCACCTGTATGACTGGAAGGGGTGGTGTCTGACTCCACCTCTCCCGGACCCCATTTAAGGGCTGACCACCATCAGGGAAGGATCTCTTGTTGCAAGAGATCCCTCCCTTGTGGAGTTTCTTTTGCGAGCTTCAATCTTTGGAAACAGCTGAGTGTTTCTCTTCTTATCAATTGTCTGTTTAGAAGGATTATCCAGAAGATAAAGTATACAATCTCTTTTGACTAACTATACCATTTGGTATTAGTAATTTGTCTTAACCTACACAAGGTCAAAGTAAGGCACTCAAAATCAAAACCTGAGTTCTCTTCCAGTGGGTAATCAAGGAGAGACTTTGCTCTAATGCGCATTCTGTGTGCAAATGAGTGATGGGGGAGGTTGGGACGATGACACACTCAAAGTTTTCTTCCATTATAGAAAGAAATTACCTTACATAAGTTTGGCAGTTGAAACCTGTTTTTTTTGTTTCCAGCTTTTTGCAGGAACTAAAAATGATATGGAACCTAAATAAGCAAGCTTCCTTTTTTGTTCTTTTTCCTTCCACACCTAGCCACACATACAAACCCCTGCTCTGTTAGAGAAAGAAGCTAACCTTTCCAGAAATGAGCGACACAATTTCTGCCTACTTATTCACAGCCTGCGTGTCTGGCTCTGTCTATTGATGAGCATTTCAGACTGTTCTGACACTGTTTGGAATTTTTAAGATTGTACTTAACTTGAGTGTACTGGATAATAGTTGGGTAATCTCGCTTCTCTGAGGATGTTTTTACACTTTAATGACTTTTCACGTGAGAATGCTGTACATCTTATTTTTGCTGAATTGCTGATGAGTGAAATAAAACACTGAGGTTCAGAGGAATGTAAGCATCGTGCCAACTATATATAATTTTTTTTATTCCCCTTGAGCCTAGTGCTAGTTAACTCATAAAAGGAGTGGAGGATCTAGATCTTGGGCTCCATATATAAATACAAGTGCTGTGCATGGAGGGAAAATAACATACAGCAGTTAGTAGAGATGGCTGTAGTATGAGTTAACAGTTAACTTGTCTCCATGTATTAGCCCAGAATTTCTCCTGAGATTTGGTTGGAAGACTGCCTTGGTATTTGATTCCTCTTCAAGGTAATTTTCCGGGAGGTTGTATATAAACATGGACTTTTGTTTTGGGAATGATTTTTTTTAAGTGCAGCCTGAGGTCTTGCAGATATTAAATTATATACTGTACTTATTATGTTCTTGAATGTGACTGAGATTTTCTTTTTCTAGTCTGATGGCAGATTCCGAATCAGCTGGTGTCTTGAACGAATGGCTAGTGTAGCAGGTGGGAAAACAGTTGTTTTTGGCTTTTGTTTCTCCAAGAAAGGAGGGTTATCTGATCATGGACTGCTGTATTTGTCAGAAGGAGTTCAGGTCTCAGGAGTTTCATAAAAGCTGATACTGATAGCTAGAACTGTTGCGTGTGCTTCTTCTCTTCCTCCCCATAAATGCTGCATGGTTAGTCAGCTAACCGGCTAATGAGCAGATGAAGAGTACAACCAGAAAAAGGTGCAGAAGCAGTGAGATTACTGAGAAGGTGAGTGTAGGGGAACAGATGGGGGAACTAGCAGCTTCTGAGGAAAGATGGCCTGTAGGTAGGATATAGTGGAGTAAACTGAGAGAGTATAGGACCTGCCTTGATAAAATGCCAGATATTATTAATATCAGTGGCAGAATAATTTGTTGAGGTTTACGTGACTGTAGGGATAGAAGAAGATGAAGAGTGAACAAAGGCTGGCTGAAAAGAGTGGATGTTATGCTGATGTGGATTTCCTCTGGGCTATAGGTGTTCGGAGATCTCTGGAGCTTCTTACTGTAGAAGACCTGGTAATAAAACTGCACCAGAAGGAATGCCAAAAGGAGCCATCCAACGCTTGGGTGTTTAGAGAGCTAAATGTTGTCCTGTGGGATTTTTCCAGTAATACCAGGTATGTTGGTTTCTTTTTCTGTGGAAATGGGTATTGTTCTGATGTGTCTGGGTGCCTTAAGTGCAGCTTGTGCACAGCTAGGCTAAATTCTTCAGGAAACCATCTCATCAAAAGATTTCTTATCACAGCGTGGCTAAAACAGGAGATGTGCGTTGCTATCTTTCAAAAAAAAAAAAAAAAAAAAGACCGGTGTCTCTAATGCTGAGTCTGGAGCTTGATTTAAAGGACAGTTAAAAAAAGAAAATATATTGTGATACTTGAAGTCATAGAAGTGAGGAGATTCAGAGCCTTGAGAAGCTGGATTTTAGTATGTACCTCACACTGCAACTGTGATGATGAGCTAGATGTGCTTTCTAGTGGCAGAAAACAAGCTCAAGAGTCAAGTTACATCTCACACTTTCCTGAAGGAATTCTTTTTATAATGCTAGAATGCATGTATTTCATAGGATTGTTTTTCTTCTTTTCCTTACATGTCTTGAACAGTAATGTTTTTACTACTTTTGGATCCTTGTGTTCTATTATATAGTACCTAGAGGCATTGCAGAATACTTAGCACTGATACAGTTAACAGTGGAGAAAAGCTGAAGTATGCTTCTGTTATAAAGAAGAATTAATAATTTGATCTTAATTCTATTGAATTTTTTGTCTACTAGCACTTATCCCTGAAAATCTGCTTATGCTATGGACATCTAGATCACTGAGTAATCACTGCTGTTTCTTTCCTTCTGAAAGAAACTACTACTTCACAGTAGAGGAAAGCATTAAAGAGAACGGAGGAAAAAAAAGTACTTCATAACATTTGCAGAATGAAACGGGGATGGTTGTATTAAGAGGGATTTTCGTTGTAGTGGGAAACTTAAAGATAATCAGAATTTAATGGGGTTTCCTTTTGTCTCTGCCACAGTGTCTGGAAGGTTGCTGGCTAAGTGCAGTTCTCAACTCTACATAAGTCATCTAGATCTGTTAGTAAATGTTGGTCATCTGTGTAATTTTAAATGGATGATCACTGAGACAAAAGATAACCTTTGATGTTTGCTCCTGTTCCTTCTGATCAGGCCAACTGTTCGCGTTGATTAAAGATGTAGATACTTAGACAGTAAACCTCCGTTTCATTTTATGTAGGTGCAAGTGGCATGAAGAGAATGATATACTTTACTGTGCTTTGGCATCCTGTAAGAAAATGGCGTGAGTATTTCACAGGAGTTGTCTGCAGTGTGATGGCATTTCATTTTGTTACACACGCTTTTTGGCCCCGATTGCTTTGAGCACGGTGATTCTGAATCTTGAGTTTTATTTATTTCTTGCACTTCCAGGACTTCATTCTGTTTTCACTTTAGTTTTTGTATTAATACTGTAAAGCAGTATGCTGCTGTAGCAGTTTGGTATAACGTGATGTCTATGATAATATCCATCACTTGGTCATCACTACCTTCGCTATTGGAGAGCTGAAAGAAATGTTCTTTGTTCAAATTCAGTGTTTTTCTTCAGAGGTTTACTAAGCTTCAGTTCGATGGGAAATTCTCAGTATATTTTAGTCCATCTCTAGAAATTTGTATACTGTTTTACATATAATGTAGATACGCAAGCTTCTCTTTTTTAGGTTGAGGGAAGGACAAATAGTTGGGAAAGAAATGCAGTTTAAGATCTCAGTCAATAGTAGTAATATTATTTGAGAGAAATAGTAATTAATTTTTTATTAAAAAAAACAACCAGTATTAAGCAAATTTCCAGTGATGGATTTAATGCTTATGAGTGGTTACATTTGACAGCATGGGGAAGTGACTGTGTTAATTTGATAGAATATGCTGGTGAACTTGGAAGCATTCAGGGTTGTTAGCTGCTTTGACAATATCCTTTTGCCCTCTGTCATCTCTGCGTCTTGATCTGTGGTGGCCTTGTCAGTTGAAGATCTAAGAATGCTGTGTTTCTGTATATAAGCATTACAACCCTATTAACAAAGCTTTTCTTGATTTCTTTATTTCCCTGGTCAAGTTATTGCATCAGTAGATCTTTCGCTGGTTCGTATGGAGTCTCACTGACAGCTGCTCACCTGCCTCTTGAAGACTTGTATTTCCGCTTCAGTCACAATCTGAGGCAACTGATACTGGATGCTGCACGTTTTCAGGTCAGGTTCTTCAAATTGTTTTCCTGTGTTATTTCAAGTTAACTCAAGTCTTCTAGACAGAACACACTTGGTAATTTCGGGTTAGCCATCTTCTGTTTTGGATGCTTTTTTTTTTTTGAGGAATACTTGGTAGACTGAGAAAAGGAAAATAATCTCTAGCTGGGCAGTTTCTTGTGGTGTGTTATTTATTACTACTACTCACAGGTATCACAAATAGTTACGCATGCCACTTTAGAGAAGACTTCTTATTTTGAATGCTTATTTCTTTCTGCAGGAAATGAAGGCCAGGGGTTCTGGAAGGGGTAAATGCATCCTTTCTCCAAGTCGAGTTCAAGATCTTGTCCCTTCTAGATGTGAGTTCGAGATTTCCTCATTTGTAAAGGGAAAGAGAGTATTTAAACATAATCCAGTTGCAGCTTTTTCAAATTTCTGGGCTCAGAAGTTACTGTCTGTCAGCAGCATAGAACTCAGCTCTGCGTGAGCTAGGTTTGTGCAGATATCATTGAATTTCTCTAGATGAAATAACTACACTGTTACTGGACCAAAAACTGTGGTCAGTAGGTCTATACAAAATCAGATTTTTCTCATGAATGCTGCTGTTTTATAACACCTTATTGTTTTGTCATATTTACTTCTTTCTTGCATGTTTAGATGCTTTGAGGCAGGGCAACCTTTAAAATACCATCTCTCTTCTGGAGTTGTACCATTTGACTCTGCACATACTTCTTGCAAGTATTTTGTTACTCCTGGATTTATAAAAAAAAAACTTTGCTCCAAGTCCTCTTCTTGGAGCTAAAATCTTTCTAATATAAAGTATGTGCACTTGATTCATTTGTGCAATATGTGGCTAACCTTCAAAATGGAACAGAATAAGGTTTGCAAGACAAATAACTGTAAGAACTCTGAGTTTGCACCTTATGTTTTTGCGTGGATAACACACACTGAATTAAATGCTGAAACTGTTCTAAATATAAATCATGAGATCTTACATGGACTTGGTGGTTATGGAGGGCAGAACCTGTTTCTCACTTTTCCTGTTAGAAATACTGAACACATTCCACTCCACAGCATATAAAAGAAAATTCCATTAGTTTATGCAAGCTTCAAGGATTTATTTCATTTGTAAACTATTTCATTAGGTGATTCTTCACTCCTTTTGAAGATGTCTTCTTATGGAACAAGTACCACACGCGGAAGAGGAGTCACTCGATGGCTGGAAAATACACGTGACCTGAGCTCATCTTTCAGCCACTGAAAATCTTCTTTACATCTCTATCTCTTTCTTTTTCTTAAGGAAATAAACTGCTGTCTGTCTGGAGAAAATGTTGGTTGTCTTTTCATCTTACGTGCAACTTTTGATTGTTCAAGTTCTTGTTGAAATGATGAAACTGTTACTTACTGGACTTAGAGAAGATCTACTGGAAGATGTTTTGAAGTTGTGTCCTCTCTAAAAAGAAATGCTATGGTAGTTCTGTTTCTTAATGGATGGAGTGCAAATTCAAGAGTGATTAGCAACATCATTGAATTAGAAATTCTTTAGTGGCCACTCCAGCTTTAAACAAGTGCTGCTTTATTTTTTTTCTTTAGTAACCCCCTTCACCTCATCTGTATATGGAAGATAAAATTTCAGTGTAACTCTCTACAAATGGAGAGAGCAGTGGAGGTATGACAGGATGCACTGGAGAGTATACAGTGTCATGGTCTCAAAGGATTGCTCAGAATTGGTTTCTTCCACCCACTGAGAACTCGAGTAGTCATTCGATGCAAAAAAGCAGATATTCTATGAAAAAGTGTGGTGACAGTTTGTCAAACGGTTTACGGGCAGGTTCGGCCCGGTTCTGTGACGATTGGTGCGGGGGACCCACGCCCCAGGGAAGGGGGAAAGGGAAAAGGGAGATGGGCCTAGGAACAAAACAGCGGCAGCGATCTGAGGAGGAAAGCTAATTTACTAAATAAGATATCGGAAAGCAAAATAACACAATGTAATACAATATAATTGGAATTAAAGCTAATAAATCAAATAAAATGAGCAAGAGAGAGTGTCCGATAAACCGAAGGCCTTACGCTAACGCTGAAGGCGGACGGCAGCGAGCACCCACTGCTGAGTCGATCCCAAAAGGAAAGAGGGTGTCCCGTGACCGCAGACAGTTTTTATCTTTCCCTCTGTGCGTAAACACGTAAGAACGCAAAGCATCGCAAAGTCCTCTGGGGAATGGAGTTGTTCTTCTCTTCTGAGACAGGTATACCTGGAACTATCGATGATCCACGGAGCTGGAGCATTAACTCTTTAACTCTAAATGCACTACGTGATGTTACGATGTGGAATACCAGTACCAAAAATCATAAAACCATGACATTCCACCCCTTATTCCACATCACTACATCATGTTTGATATATATGTATAGAAGAACAGTGGTTAACATGCATTATATACACACACACACAACATATATAAGTATATACATGGAATTACCGACTGCACTCGCCCAACATCAAATTCCCTTGTGGTACACACTGAACATCCCCATTCTTCTGCATCACCCACCAAGTGGACCCAGGTCCCTGAGCAAAAACAGTTCCACGGAGAGGTTTGCCCTTTCCAGAAGCTGGAAGGACCCAAACTGCTTTTCCCAACATGTTCTTTACGTGTACTACAGGGACCTTATCTCCCTCTACAGTAGGTAGAGATCTGGATTGGGCAGGACCATCACGATTGATGGATCCTCGAGTGTTGACCAACCAGGTGGCTTCTGCCAAATGCTTCTCCCAGTGCTTAAATGTTCCGCCACCCATTGCTTTCAATGTGGTTTTTAACAACCCATTGTACCTTTCAATTTTACCAGAAGCTGGTGCGTGATAGGGGATATGATAAATCCATTCAATACCATGATCTTTGGCCCAAGTATTTACAAGAGAATTTTTGAAATGAGTTCCATTATCGGACTCAATTCTTTCTGGAGTGCCATGTCGCCACAGGACTTGTTTCTCGAGCCCTAAGATGGTGTTTCGGGCGGTAGCATGGGGTACTGCATATGTTTCAAGCCACCCAGTGGTTGCTTCCACCATGGTGAGCACGTAACGCTTACCATCGCGAGTTCGTGGCAAGGTGATATAATCAACCTGCCACGCCTCCCCATATTTATACTTTTGCCATCGCCCTTCTTCCCAAAGAGGTTTCATTCTCTTGGCTTGTTTAATTGTGGCGCACGTATCACAGTCATGGATAACCTGTGCAATAGCATCCATAGTTAAGTCCACCCCTCGGTCTCTAGCCCATTTATATGTTGCATCTCTTCCTTGATGGCCAGAGGTCTCATGGGCCCAGCGAGCTAAAAATAATTCACTCTTGTGTCGCCAGTCCAAGTCTGCTTGAGCCACCTTAACTTTGGCAGCTCGATCTACCTGATGGTTATTTTGTTGTTCCTCAGTTGCCCGGCTCTTAGGAACATGAGCATCTACATGGCGCACCTTTACAACCATATTCTTTATTCGGGCAGCAATGTCTCTCCACAGTTCAGCAGCCCAAATAGGTTTACCCCTCCGTTGCCAACCATTTTGTTCCCGTTGCTGTAACCACCCCCATAAAGCATTTGCCACCATCCATGAGTCAGTGTAAAGATAAAGCACTGGCCACCTCTCTCGTTCAGCAATATCTAAGGCCAGCTGGACAGCCTTTACCTCTGCAAATTGACTTGGTTCTCCTTTTCCTTCAGTGGCCTCAGCAACTCGTCGTGTGGGGCTCCACACAGCAGATTTCCATCTGCGGTGCTTACCCACAATGCGACAGGATCCATCTGTGAACAGGGCATATCTCTTTTCATTGTCTGGTAGTTCATTATATGGTGGGGCCTCTTTGGCACGTGATACCTCCTCTGCTGGTATTGTTCCAAACTTTTTACCTTCAGGCCAGTCCGTGATCACTTCTAGGATTCCTGGATGACTAAGGCTCCCCATCCGAGCTCGCTGTGTAATCAGCGCAATCCACTTACTCCAAGTGGCATCAGTAGCATGATGGGTAGAGGGAACCTTTCCTTTGAACATCCAGTTCAGCACTGGCAGTCGAGGTGCCAGGAGGAGCTGCGTTTCAGTACCGATTACTTCGGAAAGCAGCTCGAACCCCCTCGTACGCGGCTAAGATCTCCTTCTCAGTTGGAGTGTAGCGCTCCTCAGACCCCCTGTACGCCCGACTCCAGAATCCAAGGGGTCGGCCTCGGGTCTCTCCAGGAGCTCTTTGCCACAAACTCCAAGTGGGACCTTCCTTTCCAGCAGCAGTGTAGAGGATGTTCTTTACATCCTGTCCCGTCCGCACTGGCCCCAGGGCCACGGCACGGGCTATCTCCTGCTTAATTTGCTCAAAAGCCTGCTGCTGCTCAGGGCCCCACACAAAATCATTCTTCTTCCGCGTCACCCGATAGAGAGGGCTCACAATGAGACTGTAGTTTGGAACATGCATTCTCCAAAAGTCCACTACACCCAAAAAAGCTTGGGTCTCTGTCTTACTGGTGGGTGGAGACATGGCAGTGATTTTGTTAATCACATCTGTAGGGATGTGACGACGTCCATCTTGCCACTTTATACCTAGGAACTGAATTTCCTGTGCAGGCCCTTTCACTTTGCTTCGCTTGATAGCAAAGCCAGCTCGCAGAAGGATCTGGATTATTCTCTCTCCTTTCTCAAAAACTTCTCCTGCTGTATTGCCCCACACAATGATATCATCAATGTATTGTAAGCGCTCAGGAGCACCGCCCTGTTCCAATGCAGTTTGGACCAACCCATGGCAAATGGTTGGGCTGTGCTTCCACCCCTGGGGCAAACGGTTCCAGGTGTACTGAACGCCCCTCCAGGTGAAGGCAAACTGTGGCCTGCATTCTGTGGCCAAAGGAATTGAGAAGAAGGCATTAGCAATGTCAGTGGTGGCATACCACTTGGCTGC
This sequence comes from Cyrtonyx montezumae, assembly GCF_038088225.1. NCBI lineage: Eukaryota > Metazoa > Chordata > Aves > Galliformes > Odontophoridae > Cyrtonyx > Cyrtonyx montezumae. The sequence continues at coordinate 72,433,203 of NW_027072034.1, forward strand.
TTTTGACTCCAGTTCGTACTGGAGTTGTAGCATGTCTGGCACAGCAGCACTCAGTGGGGGTGTGACTTCATTCAGGCCACGGTAATCTACCGTCAGCCTCCGTTCTCCACTGGCTTTACGCACCGGCCATATGGGGCTGTTAAAAGGTGAGTGAGTTTTGCTGATCACTCCCTGGCTCTCTAGCTGACGAATCAAATTATGAATGGGGAGCAAGGAATCCCTGTTGGTTCGGTACTGCCGTCTGTGCACCGTTTTTGTAGCAATCGGTACCTGTTGCTCCTCCACTTGGAGCAACCCCACAACAGACGGATCTTCTGATAGGCCAGGCAAAGCAGACAGCTGCTTAACGTTGTCTGCGTCCACAGCAGCTATTCCAAAGGCCCATTGATACCCTTTGGGATCCTTAAAATATCCCCTTTTGAGGTAATCAATACCAAGTATACATGGAGCCCCTGGGCCAGTCACAATAGGATGTTTTTGACAGTCTTTACCAGTGAGGCTTATTTCAGCCTCCAACATGGTTAACTCTTGGGAACCCCCAGTCACCCCAGAAATATAGATTATGAGAATGAGAAGGCTGCCTGATATCCTTGCAAAGCTGTTCTGTCCTGAAAAGGTCTCAGAAAGCATGAGAAGTGTAACAGTGGATGGAAGGCAAATATATTGCACCTATCTGCCGAAAGACAGTCTGGGGAACCATAAACTGATAAATTCCCGTGCTTCTTGGAAAGATCGTGGCTTGAGCCCTCTTGGAACACATTTTTTTGGGTATGTGAAGTAGGAGGAGAAGAGTGGCAGCGGTCAGCGTGGATTTGCCAAGCCAAAATCATGCCTCACCATCCCACTTGCCTTCCTTGATAGATTTGTGAGTGAAACAAGTATAACAGTGGCCATTTGCCTTGACTTTGGCTTGCTGGATTGTTGAAATGGACTTCTTTTTTTCCTTTGTACACTTCATTACACACGAAATAACTCCTAGATTTCCGAGGTACTATTAGAAGGAGGAAAAAATAATATATAAATATCTTAGCAAGATTTCTTTCAGCAAGCGTACTATTAATGATTTATCAGAATAATACTGTTCTGTTCTTCCCAGTTTGGCGAACAGATCTTGGTAGTCCTGCAGATGGGAAAATGGTTTGTGAGCACTTAAAATCTGGTGTTCTGTTGTTGCTTTCTTTTTCATGCACAGATAAAGCATATGCGTGTGTATTCTTCCGTCTGAAAGCTGAACATAACCAAATAGAAATATACTATTGACTGTCTGGAGTGCCACTCCATTTCTGCTCAGTTCCCATCTTGCGAGGGGTGTGAGTATCAACGTTAGGTATGTATACATTAATTCCTAGGAATTCATTAAGTGTTGTTCACTTCCCCATCTTCTCCCCAAATGTGTTGCAGGCACTGCTTTAGTGGATCACTGGGCAACATTAAATGGAATTGCTGCCATGTTGTTTTAGAGTAACTTTGTTCATCCTTCTGATAAACTGCTGTAAGAGGTTTCTTGGAAAGAAGGTCATTGCCACAAATCCTGAATGAATGAAGCAGCATTAGTGGCAACAAAGTTCCTGACAGTTTTTCAGTGTACACTGACCATATTTTGTGACATGCAATTTTTTGAGACATGTAATACATACATGGATGGGAAAGCACAGGTCTCCAGTTCTGGAGCTGGATTTCCAAGCCAGAGATCTAATAGTCAGGTGTTGGTATATTGAGTAATTTCACTGAATTAAGTAGTTAGTGAAAAAGTAACGTATAAACATTGGCACAACGCTTGCTTTTATCCCCTGGAACGGCCCCAATGCTGCAAAAATTATTTACAAATCAGCATAAATGCTTTAAAGGCCTCTTCTGCCAGCTAAGTTAAACAGCAGGCAACTGCATACTTAAAACATGAGTTTCTAGTTCAATCACAGGGAGATTTTCCCAGGGCCAGGGCTAGGAACACTGATGACACTGTGCTCCAAAGATGATCTCTGCCCTCTTTTTTTTCTCTTCCTTAACCTTATGTAGGAAAAACCTTTCCCTCCTTGTTGCTTATTCATTTTATTTTTCAACCACACATGTGGCCCTAGGAGTGCTATTACTGCAACCTTGTCCTTTTCAGAGTTGATGCACACATTATCTGAATTTTTTAAAAGGATGGACTGTTAAAGGGTGGGTCACAAAGCTGCACGAGAGAAAAGCACACTGTGAAAGAAACGAAAGCAAATGTGCACAGGTTCACTTCTAGCAACACTCACACAGTAATACAAAAGAAATATTCACCTTTGGGGCTAAAAAGCTAGATTCTGCAAAAGTTTGTATTTAAAAGATGAGTTATTTCTTGCAGTCTCACTTGAGACATTTAGTATTAATATATCAGGAACTAGTCTGAGGTATAAATGATTTTGCACAAGAGTGATAGTGACTTTAAAAAGTTATTCTCGTTAAATTCACATCAAGATTTTATATGTTTTTAGTAATGTTATTGGCTCTTCCCATAAATTTAAGAGCAAACCCATTCAGTGGTTCACAAACAGCATAACATAAACTGTTTAATTGGATTTGAACAAGATATAAGAGCCTCCAGAAGACTGAACTGCATCCGCTTTTTTTAACCGTCAGAGAAACCAGCCACCAGTGAGATGCAAAAGCAATCTGATCTGACCTTATCTGCCAGCAGTTCCGGCAGTGACAAACGCAATTAGCTAAGTTAAAGATTTTAGCCTAGACAGCAGTTACCTCCTTTCAAGCTAAACAGACTCAGTTACCTAGACAGAAGATAAAGAAAGAAGCTACACTGAGGGGAAAAGGCAAAGTTGTCCTTTGGAAACACATGGAAGTCTTTAGAAGTATTTTTGATCCTTGTGTCTAGGTTTACAGTAAATTCACTCCGTGGTAGAAGATTGGAAGGAATCTTCCAAGCCAGAGCTACATTTTTATTGAGATTTCTGGGACACCTTCAGTTAAGTTGGCTGCATGAGAAGCAGTGAGCTGGCTCTTGTTCTGCTACACCACGCAGGCTATGCAGGAACTGCAACCACATCCTGAAGATGATTCCCCATCAAGGTGGTCCCCATAGGTAAAGGGAACAGCAAGCAATGTGGCAGACATCACACACCTAGGAGAAGAAAAATCTGGCTAGAACTTAATCAGATCTTATGCTGACACTGCCATTTCAGTTACCCTGCTTCAGATCAAACTTACAGTCTTCCATTGCAGGCAATCATATTTCACAATCCCTTCTGGTAACAGATTAAAATTTTCTTCTACAGTTAATTGTGGTTGTTGCTCTGTTAATTTCCTTTTAGTTTTTAATTTATTCTGGCCAGTGACAAGTACTTTGAGAGAGATCAATAGAAGGCTTAAGGGAGGAAGCAACTCATGCTGCTCACCATGATGATATACATCTGATTGTTTCCAGCTTTTATCTTATTTGAACCGTGGCTCAGCATGCAAATTTTCAATGAAACAAGTATCAGGTACTCGATGAGATATATCAAAACAAACAAACAAACAAAAACCCACAAGAGTCTATACAGATGTCTCAGTTTTGTAACAGACAGCATCATAGAACGGTTTTATCCTTAAAGGTCATCCAGTCCAACTCTCCTGCAACGAACAGGGACACCTCCAGCTCCATCAGGTGCCTGACCTTGGGTGTCTCCAGGGATGGGGCATCCACCTCTCTGGAAAACCAGTTCCTGCTTCTCACCACCCTTATTGTAATAAATTTCTTCCTTATATTCGCTCTAAATCTTTTAGTTTGAAACCATTTCCGCTTGTCCTATCACCACAGGCTCTGCTAAAGAGTCTGTCCTCCTCCTTCTTACAGCTTTAGATAGAGAGGTCTCTCCCAGGTCTCCCTGGAGCCTTCTCTTCTTGGGGCAGAACAGCCCCAGCTCTCAGCCTGTCCTCATAGGGAAAGCATTCTATCCCCAGGAATCTTTTTGCGGCCCTAAGACATGAGCTCTCAAAATATTTTTAATAACTAAGCTTGCCTTTCCAAGCAAATGCACGCCTTCTCAGCTCCTCCACACTCCTGTTACGTATCTCAAAACCAAGCTCGGGCCACGAGGCTGCCCCCCAGGCTCGAGCTTCAACGAACTCCAGCTCAGGGCGGCGTCCCAGGGCCGCTGCTGAGGCCGTTAACTGCCTTTGAGAGCCCTCAAGGCCTTCGGCAACTCTGCACCTGCAGGAGGCGGCACTACCCACACATTAAAAGGAAAGCAGGCGCCCTCTAATCCGCCGTACTCCCTCCCCGCCAGCAGCGCCCCTTTGCAGCGCTGTGGTGGTGTGGCTGTGGAGGACGAGGCGTGTGGCCGCCATGTCTCGCTCGCAGCGCTCTCGCAGCCCTTACTATTTCTTCGTGCGTGAGCATCTGCCCCTGCTGCGGCAGCGCGGCCTGCCCGTGAGCCGAGTGAGCGATGGCATTCCTCACCTCAGCCAGGAGTGGGCGGTGAGGGGAGAGGGCTGTTGTTCAGGGGAGAGGGCTGTTGTTCAGGGGAGAGGGCTGTTGTTCAGGGGAGAGGGCTGTTGTTCAGGGGAGAGGGCTGTTGTTCAGGGGAGAGGGCTGTTGTTCAGGGGAGAGGGCTGTTGTTCAGGGGAGAGGGCTGTTGTTCAGGGGAGAGGGCTGTTGTTCAGGGGAGAGGGCTGTTGTTCAGGGGAGAGGGCTGTTGTTCAGGGGAGAGGGCTGTTGTTCAGGGGAGAGGGCTTGGGGAGAATGGAGGGCGGCCTCAGGGGAAGACCTCTGTGGGATGGCAGCGCCTTTGGGTGCTGAGGGAGCGTGTGCTCGTGGGGTGCCCTGCGTTGAAGCCAAACGGCTTTGTGAGGGAGTTATGTGAGAATTGACAGACTCCGTTTGGAAGCAAGGAAACGTTGATTTGTGGGGTTGCTGAAGGGAGAGGTACAGAGGCATTGATGGTTCTCTTTGCTTCAAGCTGCTGACAAAGGAGGAGAAGATGGTCTATGCAGAGAAGGCTCTGAAGTGGAAGGAAAAGAAATCCTTGCAAGCTGCAGCCAAGGAGGTAAAGGTGCAGGAAGGAGCAAGTGGTGTTTGCATCAATGGGGCTAATTGCTCATTCTGAGTACTGTAAACTGATAATTATCAGCCCTTGTCAGGCAGAGACAATTATCTGGAATGTGAATGTGGATGTTACTCACACTTTATGCCTAGATTGCATCGTGTAAGCCTCTGAGGTTTCTGGGCATCTGCCCAAATCTTTTTGCTGCCCTAAGAGCTCACTGTTCGTGTATGGATGTGCAGGACTTTATTAATAGAACTGCAACTCCCTCTTGGTCTCATAGCCACAGAAAAGTCTAGTTACTCAGGGATTTATCAGCTCAGATGAATACCTATCCTAATCAAAGGCAAATGAGCGTTTTGAGGTTTCTTTATCAAAGTTGTGGGAATTGTTGAAGATTTCAGTCTGAAAACTTCCTTCTATGCATCATTAAGTTGAACAAAACAATTTTTTTTAATACTTCTATTACACTTCAGAAGCTTAGCTGAAATTCCTTCCAACTGTGTGTTGATTGAGGTACTAAGATAACCGTTCTCTGTTAGTATTCTTGCCTTAGCCTTCAAGTCTTCAGGCACTTGTATACACACTAAGAATTTGTTCCACTTAGCCATAATGAGCAGTGGACATCCTGTCTTTCTTTGGTAAGAGGTGATGAATTTCATTAGAGTTAGTTGATGGAGTTTTCTCATCTTTTCTAGGGCCCTAAGAATCCAGTACCTGCTCACGTGACTACAGAGACGTACAGAGTGACATCTCTTCTTGATGCCTCTGCTATATCATGGATGAGTGATCAGGGTACAGTGATCTTACAGTAGCCGGTGCTGTTAGATAAAAGCTTGCCTTCTAAAGATATTCTGTGTTGTACCCGTACGAAGATAGTTTTCATTTTGGCAGTAGTTGCCTTTGTCAGATGTGTGCTTGTTCTTAGTGATGGTGTAGGCCCACGAAGACCTTTCCTCGTGTAGTTGGTGCAAATGCTCCTCTGCATCCCTTGAAATAATTCCACTACCTGTTTTTCTTTTAGCTTAATGGGTGTATTGTTACTAATACATTACTTACAGTTCCCTCAGGGCTTTTTGCTCTGACATTTGTGATTTACAAGGCCTAATCCAAGTTTGGGATAATAGAATGTTCGTACTGAGATCCAAGGGCAAGAAGCTCAAACTAATCTAACACCTATATAATATAAATGATATAAATGGGTAAGTACTTGGTCAGTACCTGTGGGACATCCTGGCTAGTTTCCACGTGTCTTGAAAAGCAAGCTTTTTACCATCTGTACCTTGTCTTCCAATGGATGTTTGGATTAGAATTAAGTAACAAACATGTTTTATTGTGGAAAATGATAGATGGTGACACTTGCAATAGAAGTTAAACAGCCAGTTAATAGAAGCTGTATCTGTGCTGTTTGGTCAAGTTTCTGCTCAAGCCTTTTACCTAACTAGTCTCTTGAACATGTCATAGTTATGCAGGCTCAGAAAATAGCAGCTCTGTTGAAAAAGTGTAATATCTGTTAGCTTTCTCACTGCCAGAATCTATGCTCAGCTGTTGCTATAATGTAAACTTGATCAGGTTGATGATGGTGACTTGAGCTGGCATAACTGATCTTTCAGCTGAGTCCGAGATGCGTTTTATGATCTTGCTCCTTAATATTTCTCAGTGAAAGTCTTGCGTGGTTGCCCATACCGGATTCATTTTTTTTCTTTGTGAAAAGAGCTCCACTCAGGAGGTCTGTCTTCCTTTCCCACTGCAGCTTGTGGAAATCAAGATCCATGTAAAGTAGTGCCAGAACTTAAGCTTGGGACAGGTGGTGCTGAGTATCATAGAATCTAGCCTACTACATCATTTCAGTAGAACAAATAAGGTTTTTGTTTACTTGTTTTGATGAGGGGCACAGTGTAAGGGTGGGTACTATCTTTAACTTCAGAAACAGCATTATGTAGCGTTTGTGACTGTTAGTTAAAGTATTGTTTGGTCATTCAAAACCAATAGAAGATACTTTATTTTCTAATTTTAATTAAAGTAACAAAATTATATCTCTTTTTTTCCTTTCAGCTGTGGTTGCAGACATCTTCTATTTCCTGGACATCTACAGTCACGGCAAGCTGCCGTCCCACTGTGATCAGCGCTTCCTCCCTTGTGAAATCGGGTGTGTCAAGTACTCCCTGAAGGAGGGCATAATGGCTGACTTCCATCACTTCATAGATGCAGGTGATTTCCAAGGAAGGGGGGTAGCCTGGAAGTAGTTCATCTTGCTCTGGGTTGAGAGGGAAGTTTTCTAGTGCCAGTTGCTGCTGTGCTCATTAGATTTCTGATATTAAGATAGGTTTCTTTCTTTAGCTACAAGCGATTAGACTTCTACTTTAAATAACTGAGCATTGCTGTTTTCTGCTTGCTTTTGAACATCTACTTAAGTACTTGGTCTGCATGAAGCTTTGTAGAGGGCAGAATAAATCCAAAGGGCACTTCTGATGTTTGTGCTTTATTTCGTGCTGAGGAATGTTTGTTCTGGGCTTAACTTATAAATGCAATGCAATATACTCTTCAAATGAATGCAACTGAAAATATTTGTTTTCAAGAATAGTTGTGGTAGTTGTACAAGGCCACAGGGGAAGGTGAAGCTGCTCCTTTGTATAAATAAAAATCTGCTGCCTATTTCAGAGTTAAGGATCTGTCACTGTGGTGATGGATGACGGTTGTTTCTTTTTCTCCCATTCCTCGTGTTTTTCTGCAGAAGTACCACCACTTGGTTTTCGGTATCACTGCCAGGCTGCTAGTGAGTATCAGTGGAGGAGAAGAAGAGTGCTATGCAAGGCTTTACAGTTTTGGATTCTGCTTATCTGTTCTATATCCAGTTGTTTTGTAAGTCTCACCTGGAAGCTTCCCCTTCTGGGGACTTCCTGTCATCTTTTGAAGAGCAAGGGGTGAGAGGACAGCTTGCTGCAGTCACCTTGCTTATTTCTTGTACCCTCAAACAGCAGAGCTCTTCACTGCTGTGTTTCCCTCGTGACTCTTAAGCAGTGTTTATAGATTGTCTCTTTCCGTTAGTACAATTACTCCCCTTGTGTGCACAGGGAACAAACTTGGCTTATGTTATCCTACGTCAAGTATTTAGATAATGACCTCTCAAAAGGGGTAGATGTGCATGCATCTGCTCACAGCCCAGATTGCTAGCCTTTTTCAGGAAATAAGGTTTTCGTAGCTTCAATTACACATCTTCTCTGTAGGGAAAGAGAGGCATTGTTTTTAAGTATAGATGTATATACATCAAATTACAGAGGAGGGCAGATGGTGGTTTAAGAAACAAAATTTCTCATAAATTAAAATTTTATCCTCTTCACCTTTTGCTAGGTGATGCCACTCATAAGATTCCTCTGTCTGGATTTTGTCTTTCGCGTACTTGCTACCCAGTTGTCATACGTGAACTTCTTAAGTTTGCCCAGCCAGCTGGAGGTGCTTGTCCTCGTTTTTACTGCAAGGTATGATCAGGGTGTAAGGGAACTGTTGAACCACTGATCACCTGAGGTGAGCAGTGAGGCAGCTGTGGGAGCACAGGTGAAGGCAGTGCACCTGTATGACTGGAAGGGGTGGTGTCTGACTCCACCTCTCCCGGACCCCATTTAAGGGCTGACCACCATCAGGGAAGGATCTCTTGTTGCAAGAGATCCCTCCCTTGTGGAGTTTCTTTTGCGAGCTTCAATCTTTGGAAACAGCTGAGTGTTTCTCTTCTTATCAATTGTCTGTTTAGAAGGATTATCCAGAAGATAAAGTATACAATCTCTTTTGACTAACTATACCATTTGGTATTAGTAATTTGTCTTAACCTACACAAGGTCAAAGTAAGGCACTCAAAATCAAAACCTGAGTTCTCTTCCAGTGGGTAATCAAGGAGAGACTTTGCTCTAATGCGCATTCTGTGTGCAAATGAGTGATGGGGGAGGTTGGGACGATGACACACTCAAAGTTTTCTTCCATTATAGAAAGAAATTACCTTACATAAGTTTGGCAGTTGAAACCTGTTTTTTTTGTTTCCAGCTTTTTGCAGGAACTAAAAATGATATGGAACCTAAATAAGCAAGCTTCCTTTTTTGTTCTTTTTCCTTCCACACCTAGCCACACATACAAACCCCTGCTCTGTTAGAGAAAGAAGCTAACCTTTCCAGAAATGAGCGACACAATTTCTGCCTACTTATTCACAGCCTGCGTGTCTGGCTCTGTCTATTGATGAGCATTTCAGACTGTTCTGACACTGTTTGGAATTTTTAAGATTGTACTTAACTTGAGTGTACTGGATAATAGTTGGGTAATCTCGCTTCTCTGAGGATGTTTTTACACTTTAATGACTTTTCACGTGAGAATGCTGTACATCTTATTTTTGCTGAATTGCTGATGAGTGAAATAAAACACTGAGGTTCAGAGGAATTTAAGCATCGTGCCAACTATATATAATTTTTTTTATTCCCCTTGAGCCTAGTGCTAGTTAACTCATAAAAGGAGTGGAGGATCTAGATCTTGGGCTCCATATATAAATACAAGTGCTGTGCATGGAGGGAAAATAACATACAGCAGTTAGTAGAGATGGCTGTAGTATGAGTTAACAGTTAACTTGTCTCCATGTATTAGCCCAGAATTTCTCCTGAGATTTGGTTGGAAGACTGCCTTGGTATTTGATTCCTCTTCAAGGTAATTTTCCGGGAGGTTGTATATAAACATGGACTTTTGTTTTGGGAATGATTTTTTTTAAGTGCAGCCTGAGGTCTTGCAGATATTAAATTATATACTGTACTTATTATGTTCTTGAATGTGACTGAGATTTTCTTTTTCTAGTCTGATGGCAGATTCCGAATCAGCTGGTGTCTTGAACGAATGGCTAGTGTAGCAGGTGGGAAAACAGTTGTTTTTGGCTTTTGTTTCTCCAAGAAAGGAGGGTTATCTGATCATGGACTGCTGTATTTGTCAGAAGGAGTTCAGGTCTCAGGAGTTTCATAAAAGCTGATACTGATAGCTAGAACTGTTGCGTGTGCTTCTTCTCTCCCTCCCCATAAATGCTGCATGGTTAGTCAGCTAACCGGCTAATGAGCAGATGAAGAGTACAACCAGAAAAAGGTGCAGAAGCAGTGAGATTACTGAGAAGGTGAGTGTAGGGGAACAGATGGGGGAACTAGCAGCTTCTGAGGAAAGATGGCCTGTAGGTAGGATATAGTGGAGTAAACTGAGAGAGTATAGGACCTGCCTTGATAAAATGCCAGATATTATTAATATCAGTGGCAGAATAATTTGTTGAGGTTTACGTGACTGTAGGGATAGAAGAAGATGAAGAGTGAACAAAGGCTGGCTGAAAAGAGTGGATGTTATGCTGATGTGGATTTCCTCTGGGCTATAGGTGTTCGGAGATCTCTGGAGCTTCTTACTGTAGAAGACCTGGTAATAAAACTGCACCAGAAGGAATGCCAAAAGGAGCCATCCAACGCTTGGGTGTTTAGAGAGCTAAATGTTGTCCTGTGGGATTTTTCCAGTAATACCAGGTATGTTGGTTTCTTTTTCTGTGGAAATGGGTATTGTTCTGATGTGTCTGGGTGCCTTAAGTGCAGCTTGTGCACAGCTAGGCTAAATTCTTCAGGAAACCATCTCATCAAAAGATTTCTTATCACAGCGTGGCTAAAACAGGAGATGTGCGTTGCTATCTTTCAAAAAAAAAAAAAAAAAAAAGACCGGTGTCTCTAATGCTGAGTCTGGAGCTTGATTTAAAGGACAGTTAAAAAAAGAAAATATATTGTGATACTTGAAGTCATAGAAGTGAGGAGATTCAGAGCCTTGAGAAGCTGGATTTTAGTATGTACCTCACACTGCAACTGTGATGATGAGCTAGATGTGCTTTCTAGTGGCAGAAAACAAGCTCAAGAGTCAAGTTACATCTCACACTTTCCTGAAGGAATTCTTTTTATAATGCTAGAATGCATGTATTTCATAGGATTGTTTTTCTTCTTTTCCTTACATGTCTTGAACAGTAATGTTTTTACTACTTTTGGATCCTTGTGTTCTATTATATAGTACCTAGAGGCATTGCAGAATACTTAGCACTGATACAGTTAACAGTGGAGAAAAGCTGAAGTATGCTTCTGTTATAAAGAAGAATTAATAATTTGATCTTAATTCTATTGAATTTTTTGTCTACTAGCACTTATCCCTGAAAATCTGCTTATGCTATGGACATCTAGATCACTGAGTAATCACTGCTGTTTCTTTCCTTCTGAAAGAAACTACTACTTCACAGTAGAGGAAAGCATTAAAGAGAACGGAGGAAAAAAAAGTACTTCATAACATTTGCAGAATGAAACGGGGATGGTTGTATTAAGAGGGATTTTCGTTGTAGTGGGAAACTTAAAGATAATCAGAATTTAATGGGGTTTCCTTTTGTCTCTGCCACAGTGTCTGGAAGGTTGCTGGTTAAGTGCAGTTCTCAACTCTACATAAGTCATCTAGATCTGTTAGTAAATGTTGGTCATCTGTGTAATTTTAAATGGATGATCACTGAGACAAAAGATAACCTTTGATGTTTGCTCCTGTTCCTTCTGATCAGGCCAACTGTTCGCGTTGATTAAAGATGTAGATACTTAGACAGTAAACCTCCGTTTCATTTTATGTAGGTGCAAGTGGCATGAAGAGAATGATATACTTTACTGTGCTTTGGCATCCTGTAAGAAAATGGCGTGAGTATTTCACAGGAGTTATCTGCAGTGTGATGGCATTTCATTTTGTTACACACGCTTTTTGGCCCCGATTGCTTTGAGCACGGTGATTCTGAATCTTGAGTTTTATTTATTTCTTGCACTTCCAGGACTTCATTCTATTTTCACTTTAGTTTTTGTATTAATACTGTAAAGCAGTATGCTGCTGTAGCAGTTTGGTATAACGTGATGTCTATGATAATATCCATCACTTGGTCATCACTACCTTCGCTATTGGAGAGCTGAAAGAAATGTTCTTTGTTCAAATTCAGTGTTTGTCTTCAGAGGTTTACTAAGCTTCAGTTCGATGGGAAATTCTCAGTATATTTTAGTCCATCTCTAGAAATTTGTATACTGTTTTACATATAATGTAGATACGCAAGCTTCTCTTTTTTAGGTTGAGGGAAGGACAAATAGTTGGGAAAGAAATGCAGTTTAAGATCTCAGTCAATAGTAGTAATATTATTTGAGAGAAATAGTAATTAATTTTTTATTAAAAAAAACAACCAGTATTAAGCAAATTTCCAGTGATGGATTTAATGCTTATGAGTGGTTACATTTGACAGCATGGGGAAGTGACTGTGTTAATTTGATAGAATATGCTGGTGAACTTGGAAGCATTCAGGGTTGTTAGCTGCTTTGACAATATCCTTTTGCCCTCTGTCATCTCTGCGTCTTGATCTGTGGTGGCCTTGTCAGTTGAAGATCTAAGAATGCTGTGTTTCTGTATATAAGCATTACAACCCTATTAACAAAGCTTTTCTTGATTTCTTTATTTCCCTGGTCAAGTTATTGCATCAGTAGATCTTTCGCTGGTTCGTATGGAGTCTCACTGACAGCTGCTCACCTGCCTCTTGAAGACTTGTATTTCCGCTTCAGTCACAATCTGAGGCAACTGATACTGGATGCTGCACGTTTTCAGGTCAGGTTCTTCAAATTGTTTTCCTGTGTTATTTCAAGTTAACTCAAGTCTTCTAGACAGAACACACTTGGTAATTTCGGGTTAGCCATCTTCTGTTTTGGATGCTTTTTTTTTTTGAGGAATACTTGGTAGACTGAGAAAAGGAAAATAATCTCTAGCTGGGCAGTTTCTTGTGGTGTGTTATTTATTACTACTACTCCCAGGTATCACAAATAGTTACGCATGCCACTTTAGAGAAGACTTCTTATTTTGAATGCTTATTTCTTTCTGCAGGAAATGAAGGCCAGGGGTTCTGGAAGGGGTAAATGCATCCTTTCTCCAAGTCGAGTTCAAGATCTTGTCCCTTCTAGATGTGAGTTCGAGATTTCCTCATTTGTAAAGGGAAAGAGAGTATTTAAACATAATCCAGTTGCAGCTTTTTCAAATTTCTGGGCTCAGAAGTTACTGTCTGTCAGCAGCATAGAACTCAGCTCTGCGTGAGCTAGGTTTGTGCAGATATCATTGAATTTCTCTAGATGAAATAACTACACTGTTACTGGACCAAAAACTGCGGTCAGTAGGTCTATACAAAATCAGATTTTTCTCATGAATGCTGCTGTTTTATAACACCTTATTGTTTTGTCATATTTACTTCTTTCTTGCATGTTTAGATGCTTTGAGGCAGGGCAACCTTTAAAATACCATCTCTCTTCTGGAGTTGTACCATTTGACTCTGCACATACTTCTTGCAAGTATTTTGTTACTCCTGGATTTATAAAAAAAAAACTTTGCTCCAAGTCCTCTTCTTGGAGCTAAAATCTTTCTAATATAAAGTATGTGCACTTGATTCATTTGTGCAATATGTGGCTAACCTTCAAAATGGAACAGAATAAGGTTTGCAAGACAAATAACTGTAAGAACTCTGAGTTTGCACCTTATGTTTTTGCGTGGATAACACACACTGAATTAAATGCTGAAACTGTTCTAAATATAAATCATGAGATCTTACATGGACTTGGTGGTTATGGAGGGCAGAACCTGTTTCTCACTTTTCCTGTTAGAAATACTGAACACATTCCACTCCACAGCATATAAAAGAAAATTCCATTAGTTTATGCAAGCTTCAAGGATTTATTTCATTTGTAAACTATTTCATTAGGTGATTCTTCACTCCTTTTGAAGATGTCTTCTTATGGAACAGGTATCACACGCGGAAGAGGAGTCACTCGATGGCTGGAAAATACACGTGACCTGAGCATATCTTTCAGCCACTGAAAATCTTCTTTACATCTCTATCTCTTTCTTTTTCTTAAGGAAATAAACTGCTGTCTGTCTGGAGAAAATGTTGGTTGTCTTTTCATCTTACGTGCAACTTTTGATTGTTCAAGTTCTTGTTGAAATGATGAAACTGTTACTTACTGGACTTAGAGAAGATCTACTGGAAGATGTTTTGAAGTTGTGTCCTCTCTAAAAAGAAATGCTATGGTAGTTCTGTTTCTTAATGGATGGAGTGCAAATTCAAGAGTGATTAGCAACATCATTGAATTAGAAATTCTTTAGTGGCCACTCCAGCTTTAAACAAGTGCTGCTTTATTTTTTTTCTTTAGTAACCCCCTTCACCTCATCTGTATATGGAAGATAAAATTTCAGTGTAACTCTCTACAAATGGAGAGAGCAGTGGAGGTATGACAGGATGCACTGGAGAGTATACAGTGTCATGGTCTCAAAGGATTGCTCAGAATTGGTTTCTTCCACCCACTGAGAACTCGAGTAGTCATTCGATGCAAAAAAGCAGATATTCTATGAAAAAGTGTGGTGACAGTTTGTCAAACGGTTTACGGGCAGGTTCGGCCCGGTTCTGTGACGATTGGTGCGGGGGACCCACGCCCCAGGGAAGGGGGAAAGGGAAAAGGGAGATGGGCCTAGGAACAAAACAGCGGCAGCGATCTGAGGAGGAAAGCTAATTTACTAAATAAGATATCGGAAAGCAAAATAACACAATGTAATACAATATAATTGGAATTAAAGCTAATAAATCAAATAAAATGAGCAAGAGAGAGTGTCCGATAAACCGAAGGCCTTACGCTAACGCTGAAGGCGGACGGCAGCGAGCACCCACTGCTGAGTCGATCCCAAAAGGAAAGAGAGTGTCCCGTGACCGCAGACAGTTTTTATCTTTCCCTCTGAGCGTAAACACGTAAGAACGCAAAGCATCGCAAAGTCCTCTGGGGAATGGAGTTGTTCTTCTCTTCTGAGACAGGTATACCTGGAACTATCGCTGATCCACGGAGCTGGAGCATTAACTCTTTAACTCTAAATGCACTACATGATGTTACGATGTGGAATACCAGTACCAAAAATCATAAAACCATGACATTCCACCCCTTATTCCACATCACTACATCATGTTTGATATATATGTATAGAAGAACAGTGATTAACATGCATTATATACACACACACACAACATATATAAGTATATACATGGAATTACCGACTGCACTCGCCCAACATCAAATTCCCTTGTGGTACACACTGAACATCCCCATTCTTCTGCATCACCCACCAAGTGGACCCAGGTCCCTGAGCAAAAACAGTTCCACGGAGAGGTTTGCCCTTTCCAGAAGCTGGAAGGACCCAAACTGCTTTTCCCAACATGTTCTTTACATGTACTACAGGGACCTTATCTCCCTCTACAGTAGGTAGAGATCTGGATTGGGCAGGACCATCACGATTGATGGATCCTCGAGTGTTGACCAACCAGGTGGCTTCTGCCAAATGCTTCTCCCAGTGCTTAAATGTTCCGCCACCCATTGCTTTCAATGTGGTTTTTAACAACCCATTGTACCTTTCAATTTTACCAGAAGCTGGTGCGTGATAGGGGATATGATAAATCCATTCAATACCATGATCTTTGGCCCAAGTATTTACAAGAGAATTTTTGAAATGAGTTCCATTATCGGACTCAATTCTTTCTGGAGTGCCATGTCGCCACAGGACTTGTTTCTCGAGCCCTAAGATGGTGTTTCGGGCGGTAGCATGGGGTACTGCATATGTTTCAAGCCACCCAGTGGTTGCTTCCACCATGGTGAGCACGTAACGCTTACCATCGCGAGTTCGTGGCAAGGTGATATAATCAACCTGCCACGCCTCCCCATATTTATACTTTTGCCATCGCCCTTCTTCCCAAAGAGGTTTCATTCTCTTGGCTTGTTTAATTGTGGCGCACGTATCACAGTCATGGATAACCTGTGCAATAGCATCCATAGTTAAGTCCACCCCTCGGTCTCTAGCCCATTTATATGTTGCATCTCTTCCTTGATGGCCAGAGGTCTCATGGGCCCAGCGAGCTAAAAATAATTCACTCTTGTGTCGCCAGTCCAAGTCTGCTTGAGCCACCTTAACTTTGGCAGCTCGATCTACCTGATGGTTATTTTGTTGTTCCTCAGTTGCCCGGCTCTTAGGAACATGAGCATCTACATGGCGCACCTTTACAACCATATTCTTTATTCGGGCAGCAATGTCTCTCCACAGTTCAGCAGCCCAAATAGGTTTACCCCTCCGTTGCCAACCATTTTGTTCCCGTTGCTGTAACCACCCCCATAAAGCATTTGCCACCATCCATGAGTCAGTGTAAAGATAAAGCACTGGCCACCTCTCTCGTTCAGCAATATCTAAGGCCAGCTGGACAGCCTTTACCTCTGCAAATTGACTTGGTTCTCCTTTTCCTTCAGTGGCCTCAGCAACTCGTCGTGTGGGGCTCCACACAGCAGATTTCCATCTGCGGTGCTTACCCACAATGCGACAGGATCCATCTGTGAACAGGGCATATCTCTTTTCATTGTCTGGTAGTTCATTATATGGCGGGGCCTCTTTGGCACGTGATACCTCCTCTGCTGGTATTGTTCCAAACTTTTTACCTTCAGGCCAGTCCGTGATCACTTCTAGGATTCCTGGATGACTAAGGTTCCCCATCCGAGCTCGCTGTGTAATCAGCGCAATCCACTTACTCCAAGTGGCATCAGTAGCATGATGGGTAGAGGGAACCTTTCCTTTGAACATCCAGTTCAGCACTGGCAGTCGAGGTGCCAGGAGGAGCTGCGTTTCAGTACCGATTACTTCGGAAAGCAGCTCGAACCCCCTCGTACGCGGCTAAGATCTCCTTCTCAGTTGGAGTGTAGCGCTCCTCAGACCCCCTGTACGCCCGACTCCAGAATCCAAGGGGTCGGCCTCGGGTCTCTCCAGGAGCTCTTTGCCACAAACTCCAAGTGGGACCTTCCTTTCCAGCAGCAGTGTAGAGGATGTTCTTTACATCCTGTCCCGTCCGCACTGGCCCCAGGGCCACGGCACGGGCTATCTCCTGCTTAATTTGCTCAAAAGCCTGCTGCTGCTCAGGGCCCCACACAAAATCATTCTTCTTCCGCGTCACCCGATAGAGAGGGCTCACAATGAGACTGTAGTTTGGAACATGCATTCTCCAAAAGTCCACTACACCCAAAAAAGCTTGGGTCTCTGTCTTACTGGTGGGTGGAGACATGGCAGTGATTTTGTTAATCACATCTGTAGGGATGTGACGACGTCCATCTTGCCACTTTATACCTAGGAACTGAATTTCCTGTGCAGGCCCTTTCACTTTGCTTCGCTTGATAGCAAAGCCAGCTCGCAGAAGGATCTGGATTATTCTCTCTCCTTTCTCAAAAACTTCTCCTGCTGTATTGCCCCACACAATGATATCATCAATGTATTGTAAGCGCTCAGGAGCACCGCCCTGTTCCAATGCAGTTTGGACCAACCCATGGCAAATGGTTGGGCTGTGCTTCCACCCCTGGGGCAAACGGTTCCAGGTGTACTGAACGCCCCTCCAGGTGAAGGCAAACTGTGGCCTGCATTCTGTGGCCAAAGGAATTGAGAAGAAGGCATTAGCAGTGTCAGTGGTGGCATACCACTTGGCTGCTTTTGACTCCAGTTCGTACTGGAGTTGTAGCATGTCTGGCACAGCAGCACTCAGTGGGGGTGTGACTTCATTCAGGCCACGGTAATCTACCGTCAGCCTCCGTTCTCCACTGGCTTTACGCACCGGCCATATGGGGCTGTTAAAAGGTGAGTGAGTTTTGCTGATCACTCCCTGGCTCTCTAGCTGACGAATCAAATTATGAATGGGGAGCAAGGAATCCCTGTTGGTTCGGTACTGCCGTCTGTGCACCGTTTTTGTAGCAATCGGTACCTGTTGCTCCTCCACTTGGAGCAACCCCACAACAGACGGATCTTCTGATAGGCCAGGCAAAGCAGACAGCTGCTTAACGTTGTCTGCGTCCACAGCAGCTATTCCAAAGGCCCATTGATACCCTTTGGGATCCTTAAAATATCCCCTTTTGAGGTAATCAATACCAAGTATACATGGAGCCCCTGGGCCAGTCACAATAGGATGTTTTTGACAGTCTTTACCAGTGAGGCTTATTTCAGCCTCCAACATGGTTAACTCTTGGGAACCCCCAGTCACCCCAGAAATATAGATTATGAGAATGAGAAGGCTGCCTGATATCCTTGCAAAGCTGTTCTGTCCTGAAAAGGTCTCAGAAAGCATGAGAAGTGTAACAGTGGATGGAAGGCAAATATATTGCACCTATCTGCCGAAAGACAGTCTGGGGAACCATAAACTGATAAATTCCCGTGCTTCTTGGAAAGATCGTGGCTTGAGCCCTCTTGGAACACATTTTTTTGGGTATGTGAAGTAGGAGGAGAAGAGTGGCAGCGGTCAGCGTGGATTTGCCAAGCCAAAATCATGCCTCACCATCCCACTTGCCTTCCTTGATAGATTTGTGAGTGAAACAAGTATAACAGTGGCCATTTGCCTTGACTTTGGCTTGCTGGATTGTTGAAATGGACTTCTTTTTTTCCTTTGTACACTTCATTACACACGAAATAACTCCTAGATTTCCGAGGTACTATTAGAAGGAGGAAAAAATAATATATAAATATCTTAGCAAGATTTCTTTCAGCAAGCGTACTATTAATGATTTATCAGAATAATACTGTTCTGTTCTTCCCAGTTTGGCGAACAGATCTTGGTAGTCCTGCAGATGGGAAAATGGTTTGTGAGCACTTAAAATCTGGTGTTCTGTTGTTGCTTTCTTTTTCATGCACAGATAAAGCATATGCGTGTGTATTCTTCCGTCTGAAAGCTGAACATAACCAAATAGAAATATACTATTGACTGTCTGGAGTGCCACTCCATTTCTGCTCAGTTCCCATCTTGCGAGGGGTGTGAGTATCAACGTTAGGTATGTATACATTAATTCCTAGGAATTCATTAAGTGTTGTTCACTTCCCCATCTTCTCCCCAAATGTGTTGCAGGCACTGCTTTAGTGGATCACTGGGCAACATTAAATGGAATTGCTGCCATGTTGTTTTAGAGTAACTTTGTTCATCCTTCTGATAAACTGCTGTAAGAGGTTTCTTGGAAAGAAGGTCATTGCCACAAATCCTGAATGAATGAAGCAGCATTAGTGGCAACAAAGTTCCTGACAGTTTTTCAGTGTACACTGACCATATTTTGTGACATGCAATTTTTTGAGACATGTAATACATACATGGATGGGAAAGCACAGGTCTCCAGTTCTGGAGCTGGATTTCCAAGCCAGAGATCTAATAGTCAGGTGTTGGTATATTGAGTAATTTCACTGAATTAAGTAGTTAGTGAAAAAGTAACGTATAAACATTGGCACAACGCTTGCTTTTATCCCCTGGAACGGCCCCAATGCTGCAAAAATTATTTACAAATCAGCATAAATGCTTTAAAGGCCTCTTCTGCCAGCTAAGTTAAACAGCAGGCAACTGCATACTTAAAACATGAGTTTCTAGTTCAATCACAGGGAGATTTTCCCAGGGCCAGGGCTAGGAACACTGATGACACTGTGCTCCAAAGATGATCTCTGCCCTCTTTTTTTTCTCTTCCTTAACCTTATGTAGGAAAAACCTTTCCCTCCTTGTTGCTTATTCATTTTATTTTTCAACCACACATGTGGCCCTAGGAGTGCTATTACTGCAACCTTGTCCTTTTCAGAGTTGATGCACACATTATCTGAATTTTTTAAAAGGATGGACTGTTAAAGGGTGGGTCACAAAGCTGCACGAGAGAAAAGCACACTGTGAAAGAAACGAAAGCAAATGTGCACAGGTTCACTTCTAGCAACACTCACACAGTAATACAAAAGAAATATTCACCTTTGGGGCTAAAAAGCTAGATTCTGCAAAAGTTTGTATTTAAAAGATGAGTTATTTCTTGCAGTCTCACTTGAGACATTTAGTATTAATATATCAGGAACTAGTCTGAGGTATAAATGATTTTGCACAAGAGTGATAGTGACTTTAAAAAGTTATTCTCGTTAAATTCACATCAAGATTTTATATGTTTTTAGTAATGTTATTGGCTCTTCCCATAAATTTAAGAGCAAACCCATTCAGTGGTTCACAAACAGCATAACATAAACTGTTTAATTGGATTTGAACAAGATATAAGAGCCTCCAGAAGACTGAACTGCATCCGCTTTTTTTAACCGTCAGAGAAACCAGCCACCAGTGAGATGCAAAAGCAATCTGATCTGACCTTATCTGCCAGCAGTTCCGGCAGTGACAAACGCAATTAGCTAAGTTAAAGATTTTAGCCTAGACAGCAGTTACCTCCTTTCAAGCTAAACAGACTCAGTTACCTAGACAGAAGATAAAGAAAGAAGCTACACTGAGGGGAAAAGGCAAAGTTGTCCTTTGGAAACACATGGAAGTCTTTAGAAGTATTTTTGATCCTTGTGTCTAGGTTTACAGTAAATTCACTCCGTGGTAGAAGATTGGAAGGAATCTTCCAAGCCAGAGCTACATTTTTATTGAGATTTCTGGGACACCTTCAGTTAAGTTGGCTGCATGAGAAGCAGTGAGCTGGCTCTTGTTCTGCTACACCACGCAGGCTATGCAGGAACTGCAACCACATCCTGAAGATGATTCCCCATCAAGGTGGTCCCCATAGGTAAAGGGAACAGCAAGCAATGTGGCAGACATCACACACCTAGGAGAAGAAAAATCTGGCTAGAACTTAATCAGATCTTATGCTGACACTGCCATTTCAGTTACCCTGCTTCAGATCAAACTTACAGTCTTCCATTGCAGGCAATCATATTTCACAATCCCTTCTGGTAACAGATTAAAATTTTCTTCTACAGTTAATTGTGGTTGTTGCTCTGTTAATTTCCTTTTAGTTTTTAATTTATTCTGGCCAGTGACAAGTACTTTGAGAGAGATCAATAGAAGGCTTAAGGGAGGAAGCAACTCATGCTGCTCACCATGATGATATACATCTGATTGTTTCCAGCTTTTATCTTATTTGAACCGTGGCTCAGCATGCAAATTTTCAATGAAACAAGTATCAGGTACTCGATGAGATATATCAAAACAAACAAACAAACAAAAACCCACAAGAGTCTATACAGATGTCTCAGTTTTGTAACAGACAGCATCATAGAACGGTTTTATCCTTAAAGGTCATCCAGTCCAACTCTCCTGCAACGAACAGGGACACCTCCAGCTCCATCAGGTGCCTGACCTTGGGTGTCTCCAGGGATGGGGCATCCACCTCTCTGGAAAACCAGTTCCTGCTTCTCACCACCCTTATTGTAATAAATTTCTTCCTTATATTCGCTCTAAATCTTTTAGTTTGAAACCATTTCCGCTTGTCCTATCACCACAGGCTCTGCTAAAGAGTCTGTCCTCCTCCTTCTTACAGCTTTAGATAGAGAGGTCTCTCCCAGGTCTCCCTGGAGCCTTCTCTTCTTGGGGCAGAACAGCCCCAGCTCTCAGCCTGTCCTCA
Organism: Cyrtonyx montezumae; assembly: GCF_038088225.1. NCBI lineage: Eukaryota > Metazoa > Chordata > Aves > Galliformes > Odontophoridae > Cyrtonyx > Cyrtonyx montezumae. Next base: position 72,454,699 of record NW_027072034.1, read on the forward strand.
TAGGGAAAGCATTCTATCCCCAGGAATCTTTTTGCGGCCCTAAGACATGAGCTCTCAAAATATTTTTAATAACTAAGCTTGCCTTTCCAAGCAAATGCACGCCTTCTCAGCTCCTCCACACTCCTGTTACGTATCTCAAAACCAAGCTCGGGCCACGAGGCTGCCCCCCAGGCTCGAGCTTCAACGAACTCCAGCTCAGGGCGGCGTCCCAGGGCCGCTGCTGAGGCCGTTAACTGCCTTTGAGAGCCCTCAAGGCCTTCGGCAACTCTGCACCTGCAGGAGGCGGCACTACCCACACATTAAAAGGAAAGCAGGCGCCCTCTAATCCGCCGTACTCCCTCCCCGCCAGCAGCGCCCCTTTGCAGCGCTGTGGTGGTGTGGCTGTGGAGGACGAGGCGTGTGGCCGCCATGTCTCGCTCGCAGCGCTCTCGCAGCCCTTACTATTTCTTCGTGCGTGAGCATCTGCCCCTGCTGCGGCAGCGCGGCCTGCCCGTGAGCCGAGTGAGCGATGGCATTCCTCACCTCAGCCAGGAGTGGGCGGTGAGGGGAGAGGGCTGTTGTTCAGGGGAGAGGGCTGTTGTTCAGGGGAGAGGGCTGTTGTTCAGGGGAGAGGGCTGTTGTTCAGGGGAGAGGGCTGTTGTTCAGGGGAGAGGGCTGTTGTTCAGGGGAGAGGGCTGTTGTTCAGGGGAGAGGGCTGTTGTTCAGGGGAGAGGGCTGTTGTTCAGGGGAGAGGGCTGTTGTTCAGGGGAGAGGGCTGTTGTTCAGGGGAGAGGGCTGTTGTTCAGGGGAGAGGGCTGTTGTTCAGGGGAGAGGGCTGTTGTTCAGGGGAGAGGGCTGTTGTTCAGGGGAGAGGGCTGTTGTTCAGGGGAGAGGGCTTGGGGAGAATGGAGGGCGGCCTCAGGGGAAGACCTCTGTGGGATGGCAGCGCCTTTGGGTGCTGAGGGAGCGTGTGCTCGTGGGGTGCCCTGCGTTGAAGCCAAACGGCTTTGTGAGGGAGTTATGTGAGAATTGACAGACTCCGTTTGGAAGCAAGGAAACGTTGATTTGTGGGGTTGCTGAAGGGAGAGGTACAGAGGCATTGATGGTTCTCTTTGCTTCAAGCTGCTGACAAAGGAGGAGAAGATGGTCTATGCAGAGAAGGCTCTGAAGTGGAAGGAAAAGAAATCCTTGCAAGCTGCAGCCAAGGAGGTAAAGGTGCAGGAAGGAGCAAGTGGTGTTTGCATCAATGGGGCTAATTGCTCATTCTGAGTACTGTAAACTGATAATTATCAGCCCTTGTCAGGCAGAGACAATTATCTGGAATGTGAATGTGGATGTTACTCACACTTTATGCCTAGATTGCATCGTGTAAGCCTCTGAGGTTTCTGGGCATCTGCCCAAATCTTTTTGCTGCCCTAAGAGCTCACTGTTCGTGTATGGATGTGCAGGACTTTATTAATAGAACTGCAACTCCCTCTTGGTCTCATAGCCACAGAAAAGTCTAGTTACTCAGGGATTTATCAGCTCAGATGAATACCTATCCTAATCAAAGGCAAATGAGCGTTTTGAGGTTTCTTTATCAAAGTTGTGGGAATTGTTGAAGATTTCAGTCTGAAAACTTCCTTCTATGCATCATTAAGTTGAACAAAACAATTTTTTTTAATACTTCTATTACACTTCAGAAGCTTAGCTGAAATTCCTTCCAACTGTGTGTTGATTGAGGTACTAAGATAACCGTTCTCTGTTAGTATTCTTGCCTTAGCCTTCAAGTCTTCAGGCACTTGTATACACACTAAGAATTTGTTCCACTTAGCCATAATGAGCAGTGGACATCCTGTCTTTCTTTGGTAAGAGGTGATGAATTTCATTAGAGTTAGTTGATGGAGTTTTCTCATCTTTTCTAGGGCCCTAAGAATCCAGTACCTGCTCACGTGACTACAGAGACGTACAGAGTGACATCTCTTCTTGATGCCTCTGCTATATCATGGATGAGTGATCAGGGTACAGTGATCTTACAGTAGCCGGTGCTGTTAGATAAAAGCTTGCCTTCTAAAGATATTCTGTGTTGTACCCGTACGAAGATAGTTTTCATTTTGGCAGTAGTTGCCTTTGTCAGATGTGTGCTTGTTCTTAGTGATGGTGTAGGCCCACGAAGACCTTTCCTCGTGTAGTTGGTGCAAATGCTCCTCTGCATCCCTTGAAATAATTCCACTACCTGTTTTTCTTTTAGCTTAATGGGTGTATTGTTACTAATACATTACTTACAGTTCCCTCAGGGCTTTTTGCTCTGACATTTGTGATTTACAAGGCCTAATCCAAGTTTGGGATAATAGAATGTTCGTACTGAGATCCAAGGGCAAGAAGCTCAAACTAATCTAACACCTATATAATATAAATGATATAAATGGGTAAGTACTTGGTCAGTACCTGTGGGACATCCTGGCTAGTTTCCACGTGTCTTGAAAAGCAAGCTTTTTACCATCTGTACCTTGTCTTCAAATGGATGTTTGGATTAGAATTAAGTAACAAGCATGTTTTATTGTGGAAAATGATAGATGGTGACACTTGCAATAGAAGTTAAACAGCCAGTTAATAGAAGCTGTATCTGTGCTGTTTGGTCAAGTTTCTGCTCAAGCCTTTTACCTAACTAGTCTCTTGAACATGTCATAGTTATGCAGGCTCAGAAAATAGTAGCTCTGTTGAAAAAGTGTAATATCTGTTAGCTTTCTCACTGCCAGAATCTATGCTCAGCTGTTGCTATAATGTAAACTTGATCAGGTTGATGATGGTGACTTGAGCTGGCATAACTGATCTTTCAGCTGAGTCCGAGATGCGTTTTATGATCTTGCTCCTTAATATTTCTCAGTGAAAGTCTTGCGTGGTTGCCCATACCGGATTCATTTTTTTTCTTTGTGAAAAGAGCTCCACTCAGGAGGTCTGTCTTCCTTTCCCACTGCAGCTTGTGGAAATCAAGATCCATGTAAAGTAGTGCCAGAACTTAAGCTTGGGACAGGTGGTGCTGAGTATCATAGAATCTAGCCTACTACATCATTTCAGTAGAACAAATAAGGTTTTTGTTTACTTGTTTTGATGAGGGGCACAGTGTAAGGGTGGGTACTATCTTTAACTTCAGAAACAGCATTATGTAGCGTTTGTGACTGTTAGTTAAAGTATTGTTTGGTCATTCAAAACCAATAGAAGATACTTTATTTTCTAATTTTAATTAAAGTAACAAAATTATATCTCTTTTTTTCCTTTCAGCTGTGGTTGCAGACATCTTCTATTTCCTGGACATCTACAGTCACGGCAAGCTGCCGTCCCACTGTGATCAGCGCTTCCTCCCTTGTGAAATCGGGTGTGTCAAGTACTCCCTGAAGGAGGGCATAATGGCTGACTTCCATCACTTCATAGATGCAGGTGATTTCCAAGGAAGGGGGGTAGCCTGGAAGTAGTTCATCTTGCTCTGGGTTGAGAGGGAAGTTTTCTAGTGCCAGTTGCTGCTGTGCTCATTAGATTTCTGATATTAAGATAGGTTTCTTTCTTTAGCTACAAGCGATTAGACTTCTACTTTAAATAACTGAGCATTGCTGTTTTCTGCTTGCTTTTGAACATCTACTTAAGTACTTGGTCTGCATGAAGCTTTGTAGAGGGCAGAATAAATCCAAAGGGCACTTCTGATGTTTGTGCTTTATTTCGTGCTGAGGAATGTTTGTTCTGGGCTTAACTTATAAATGCAATGCAATATACTCTTCAAATGAATGCAACTGAAAATATTTTTTTTCAAGAATAGTTGTGGTAGTTGTACAAGGCCACAGGGGAAGGTGAAGCTGCTCCTTTGTATAAATAAAAATCTGCTGCCTATTTCAGAGTTAAGGATCTGTCACTGTGGTGATGGATGACGGTTGTTTCTTTTTCTCCCATTCCTCGTGTTTTTCTGCAGAAGTACCACCACTTGGTTTTCGGTATCACTGCCAGGCTGCTAGTGAGTATCAGTGGAGGAGAAGAAGAGTGCTATGCAAGGCTTTACAGTTTTGGATTCTGCTTATCTGTTCTATATCCAGTTGTTTTGTAAGTCTCACCTGGAAGCTTCCCCTTCTGGGGACTTCCTGTCATCTTTTGAAGAGCAAGGGGTGAGAGGACAGCTTGCTGCAGTCACCTTGCTTATTTCTTGTACCCTCAAACAGCAGAGCTCTTCACTGCTGTGTTTCCCTCGTGACTCTTAAGCAGTGTTTATAGATTGTCTCTTTCCGTTAGTACAATTACTCCCCTTGTGTGCACAGGGAACAAACTTGGCTTATGTTATCCTACGTCAAGTATTTAGATAATGACCTCTCAAAAGGGGTAGATGTGCATGCATCTGCTCACAGCCCAGATTGCTAGCCTTTTTCAGGAAATAAGGTTTTCGTAGCTTCAATTACACATCTTCTCTGTAGGGAAAGAGAGGCATTGTTTTTAAGTATAGATGTATATACATCAAATTACAGAGGAGGGCAGATGGTGGTTTAAGAAACAAAATTTCTCATAAATTAAAATTTTATCCTCTTCACCTTTTGCTAGGTGATGCCACTCATAAGATTCCTCTGTCTGGATTTTGTCTTTCGCGTACTTGCTACCCAGTTGTCATACGTGAACTTCTTAAGTTTGCCCAGCCAGCTGGAGGTGCTTGTCCTCGTTTTTACTGCAAGGTATGATCAGGGTGTAAGGGAACTGTTGAACCACTGATCACCTGAGGTGAGCAGTGAGGCAGCTGTGGGAGCACAGGTGAAGGCAGTGCACCTGTATGACTGGAAGGGGTGGTGTCTGACTCCACCTCTCCCGGACCCCATTTAAGGGCTGACCACCATCAGGGAAGGATCTCTTGTTGCAAGAGATCCCTCCCTTGTGGAGTTTCTTTTGCGAGCTTCAATCTTTGGAAACAGCTGAGTGTTTCTCTTCTTATCAATTGTCTGTTTAGAAGGATTATCCAGAAGATAAAGTATACAATCTCTTTTGACTAACTATACCATTTGGTATTAGTAATTTGTCTTAACCTACACAAGGTCAAAGTAAGGCACTCAAAATCAAAACCTGAGTTCTCTTCCAGTGGGTAATCAAGGAGAGACTTTGCTCTAATGCGCATTCTGTGTGCAAATGAGTGATGGGGGAGGTTGGGACGATGACACACTCAAAGTTTTCTTCCATTATAGAAAGAAATTACCTTACATAAGTTTGGCAGTTGAAACCTGTTTTTTTTGTTTCCAGCTTTTTGCAGGAACTAAAAATGATATGGAACCTAAATAAGCAAGCTTCCTTTTTTGTTCTTTTTCCTTCCACACCTAGCCACACATACAAACCCCTGCTCTGTTAGAGAAAGAAGCTAACCTTTCCAGAAATGAGCGACACAATTTCTGCCTACTTATTCACAGCCTGCGTGTCTGGCTCTGTCTATTGATGAGCATTTCAGACTGTTCTGACACTGTTTGGAATTTTTAAGATTGTACTTAACTTGAGTGTACTGGATAATAGTTGGGTAATCTCGCTTCTCTGAGGATGTTTTTACACTTTAATGACTTTTCACGTGAGAATGCTGTACATCTTATTTTTGCTGAATTGCTGATGAGTGAAATAAAACACTGAGGTTCAGAGGAATGTAAGCATCGTGCCAACTATATATAATTTTTTTTATTCCCCTTGAGCCTAGTGCTAGTTAACTCATAAAAGGAGTGGAGGATCTAGATCTTGGGCTCCATATATAAATACAAGTGCTGTGCATGGAGGGAAAATAACATACAGCAGTTAGTAGAGATGGCTGTAGTATGAGTTAACAGTTAACTTGTCTCCATGTATTAGCCCAGAATTTCTCCTGAGATTTGGTTGGAAGACTGCCTTGGTATTTGATTCCTCTTCAAGGTAATTTTCCGGGAGGTTGTATATAAACATGGACTTTTGTTTTGGGAATGATTTTTTTTAAGTGCAGCCTGAGGTCTTGCAGATATTAAATTATATACTGTACTTATTATGTTCTTGAATGTGACTGAGATTTTCTTTTTCTAGTCTGATGGCAGATTCCGAATCAGCTGGTGTCTTGAACGAATGGCTAGTGTAGCAGGTGGGAAAACAGTTGTTTTTGGCTTTTGTTTCTCCAAGAAAGGAGGGTTATCTGATCATGGACTGCTGTATTTGTCAGAAGGAGTTCAGGTCTCAGGAGTTTCATAAAAGCTGATACTGATAGCTAGAACTGTTGCGTGTGCTTCTTCTCTCCCTCCCCATAAATGCTGCATGGTTAGTCAGCTAACCGGCTAATGAGCAGATGAAGAGTACAACCAGAAAAAGGTGCAGAAGCAGTGAGATTACTGAGAAGGTGAGTGTAGGGGAACAGATGGGGGAACTAGCAGCTTCTGAGGAAAGATGGCCTGTAGGTAGGATATAGTGGAGTAAACTGAGAGAGTATAGGACCTGCCTTGATAAAATGCCAGATATTATTAATATCAGTGGCAGAATAATTTGTTGAGGTTTACGTGACTGTAGGGATAGAAGAAGATGAAGAGTGAACAAAGGCTGGCTGAAAAGAGTGGATGTTATGCTGATGTGGATTTCCTCTGGGCTATAGGTGTTCGGAGATCTCTGGAGCTTCTTACTGTAGAAGACCTGGTAATAAAACTGCACCAGAAGGAATGCCAAAAGGAGCCATCCAACGCTTGGGTGTTTAGAGAGCTAAATGTTGTCCTGTGGGATTTTTCCAGTAATACCAGGTATGTTGGTTTCTTTTTCTGTGGAAATGGGTATTGTTCTGATGTGTCTGGGTGCCTTAAGTGCAGCTTGTGCACAGCTAGGCTAAATTCTTCAGGAAACCATCTCATCAAAAGATTTCTTATCACAGCGTGGCTAAAACAGGAGATGTGCGTTGCTATCTTTCAAAAAAAAAAAAAAAAAAAAAGACCGGTGTCTCTAATGCTGAGTCTGGAGCTTGATTTAAAGGACAGTTAAAAAAAGAAAATATATTGTGATACTTGAAGTCATAGAAGTGAGGAGATTCAGAGCCTTGAGAAGCTGGATTTTAGTATGTACCTCACACTGCAACTGTGATGATGAGCTAGATGTGCTTTCTAGTGGCAGAAAACAAGCTCAAGAGTCAAGTTACATCTCACACTTTCCTGAAGGAATTCTTTTTATAATGCTAGAATGCATGTATTTCATAGGATTGTTTTTCTTCTTTTCCTTACATGTCTTGAACAGTAATTACTGTTTTTACTACTTTTGGATCCTTGTGTTCTATTATATAGTACCTAGAGGCATTGCAGAATACTTAGCACTGATACAGTTAACAGTGGAGAAAAGCTGAAGTATGCTTCTGTTATAAAGAAGAATTAATAATTTGATCTTAATTCTATTGAATTTTTTGTCTACTAGCACTTATCCCTGAAAATCTGCTTATGCTATGGACATCTAGATCACTGAGTAATCACTGCTGTTTCTTTCCTTCTGAAAGAAACTACTACTTCACAGTAGAGGAAAGCATTAAAGAGAACGGAGGAAAAAAAAGTACTTCATAACATTTGCAGAATGAAACGGGGATGGTTGTATTAAGAGGGATTTTCGTTGTAGTGGGAAACTTAAAGATAATCAGAATTTAATGGGGTTTCCTTTTGTCTCTGCCACAGTGTCTGGAAGGTTGCTGGTTAAGTGCAGTTCTCAACTCTACATAAGTCATCTAGATCTGTTAGTAAATGTTGGTCATCTGTGTAATTTTAAATGGATGATCACTGAGACAAAAGATAACCTTTGATGTTTGCTCCTGTTCCTTCTGATCAGGCCAACTGTTCGCGTTGATTAAAGATGTAGATACTTAGACAGTAAACCTCCGTTTCATTTTATGTAGGTGCAAGTGGCATGAAGAGAATGATATACTTTACTGTGCTTTGGCATCCTGTAAGAAAATGGCGTGAGTATTTCACAGGAGTTGTCTGCAGTGTGATGGCATTTCATTTTGTTACACACGCTTTTTGGCCCCGATTGCTTTGAGCACGGTGATTCTGAATCTTGAGTTTTATTTATTTCTTGCACTTCCAGGACTTCATTCTATTTTCACTTTAGTTTTTGTATTAATACTGTAAAGCAGTATGCTGCTGTAGCAGTTTGGTATAACGTGATGTCTATGATAATATCCATCACTTGGTCATCACTACCTTCGCTATTGGAGAGCTGAAAGAAATGTTCTTTGTTCAAATTCAGTGTTTTTCTTCAGAGGTTTACTAAGCTTCAGTTCGATGGGAAATTCTCAGTATATTTTAGTCCATCTCTAGAAATTTGTATACTGTTTTACATATAATGTAGATACGCAAGCTTCTCTTTTTTAGGTTGAGGGAAGGACAAATAGTTGGGAAAGAAATGCAGTTTAAGATCTCAGTCAATAGTAGTAATATTATTTGAGAGAAATAGTAATTAATTTTTTATTAAAAAAAACAACCAGTATTAAGCAAATTTCCAGTGATGGATTTAATGCTTATGAGTGGTTACATTTGACAGCATGGGGAAGTGACTGTGTTAATTTGATAGAATATGCTGGTGAACTTGGAAGCATTCAGGGTTGTTAGCTGCTTTGACAATATCCTTTTGCCCTCTGTCATCTCTGCGTCTTGATCTGTGGTGGCCTTGTCAGTTGAAGATCTAAGAATGCTGTGTTTCTGTATATAAGCATTACAACCCTATTAACAAAGCTTTTCTTGATTTCTTTATTTCCCTGGTCAAGTTATTGCATCAGTAGATCTTTCGCTGGTTCGTATGGAGTCTCACTGACAGCTGCTCACCTGCCTCTTGAAGACTTGTATTTCCGCTTCAGTCACAATCTGAGGCAACTGATACTGGATGCTGCACGTTTTCAGGTCAGGTTCTTCAAATTGTTTTCCTGTGTTATTTCAAGTTAACTCAAGTCTTCTAGACAGAACACACTTGGTAATTTCGGGTTAGCCATCTTCTGTTTTGGATGCTTTTTTTTTTTGAGGAATACTTGGTAGACTGAGAAAAGGAAAATAATCTCTAGCTGGGCAGTTTCTTGTGGTGTGTTATTTATTACTACTACTCCCAGGTATCACAAATAGTTACGCATGCCACTTTAGAGAAGACTTCTTATTTTGAATGCTTATTTCTTTCTGCAGGAAATGAAGGCCAGGGGTTCTGGAAGGGGTAAATGCATCCTTTCTCCAAGTCGAGTTCAAGATCTTGTCCCTTCTAGATGTGAGTTCGAGATTTCCTCATTTGTAAAGGGAAAGAGAGTATTTAAACATAATCCAGTTGCAGCTTTTTCAAATTTCTGGGCTCAGAAGTTACTGTCTGTCAGCAGCATAGAACTCAGCTCTGCGTGAGCTAGGTTTGTGCAGATATCATTGAATTTCTCTAGATGAAATAACTACACTGTTACTGGACCAAAAACTGCGGTCAGTAGGTCTATACAAAATCAGATTTTTCTCATGAATGCTGCTGTTTTATAACACCTTATTGTTTTGTCATATTTACTTCTTTCTTGCATGTTTAGATGCTTTGAGGCAGGGCAACCTTTAAAATACCATCTCTCTTCTGGAGTTGTACCATTTGACTCTGCACATACTTCTTGCAAGTATTTTGTTACTCCTGGATTTATAAAAAAAAAACTTTGCTCCAAGTCCTCTTCTTGGAGCTAAAATCTTTCTAATATAAAGTATGTGCACTTGATTCATTTGTGCAATATGTGGCTAACCTTCAAAATGGAACAGAATAAGGTTTGCAAGACAAATAACTGTAAGAACTCTGAGTTTGCACCTTATGTTTTTGCGTGGATAACACACACTGAATTAAATGCTGAAACTGTTCTAAATATAAATCATGAGATCTTACATGGACTTGGTGGTTATGGAGGGCAGAACCTGTTTCTCACTTTTCCTGTTAGAAATACTGAACACATTCCACTCCACAGCATATAAAAGAAAATTCCATTAGTTTATGCAAGCTTCAAGGATTTATTTCATTTGTAAACTATTTCATTAGGTGATTCTTCACTCCTTTTGAAGATGTCTTCTTATGGAACAAGTACCACACGCGGAAGAGGAGTCACTCGATGGCTGGAAAATACACGTGACCTGAGCATATCTTTCAGCCACTGAAAATCTTCTTTACATCTCTATCTCTTTCTTTTTCTTAAGGAAATAAACTGCTGTCTGGAGAAAATGTTGGTTGTCTTTTCATCTTACGTGCAACTTTTGATTGTTCAAGTTCTTGTTGAAATGATGAAACTGTTACTTACTGGACTTAGAGAAGATCTACTGGAAGATGTTTTGAAGTTGTGTCCTCTCTAAAAAGAAATGCTATGGTAGTTCTGTTTCTTAATGGATGGAGTGCAAATTCAAGAGTGATTAGCAACATCATTGAATTAGAAATTCTTTAGTGGCCACTCCAGCTTTAAACAAGTGCTGCTTTATTTTTTTTCTTTAGTAACCCCCTTCACCTCATCTGTATATGGAAGATAAAATTTCAGTGTAACTCTCTACAAATGGAGAGAGCAGTGGAGGTATGACAGGATGCACTGGAGAGTATACAGTGTCATGGTCTCAAAGGATTGCTCAGAATTGGTTTCTTCCACCCACTGAGAACTCGAGTAGTCATTCGATGCAAAAAAGCAGATATTCTATGAAAAAGTGTGGTGACAGTTTGTCAAACGGTTTACGGGCAGGTTCGGCCCGGTTCTGTGACGATTGGTGCGGGGGACCCACGCCCCAGGGAAGGGGGAAAGGGAAAAGGGAGATGGGCCTAGGAACAAAACAGCGGCAGCGATCTGAGGAGGAAAGCTAATTTACTAAATAAGATATCGGAAAGCAAAATAACACAATGTAATACAATATAATTGGAATTAAAGCTAATAAATCAAATAAAATGAGCAAGAGAGAGTGTCCGATAAACCGAAGGCCTTACGCTAACGCTGAAGGCGGACGGCAGCGAGCACCCACTGCTGAGTCGATCCCAAAAGGAAAGAGAGTGTCCCGTGACCGCAGACAGTTTTTATCTTTCCCTCTGAGCGTAAACACGTAAGAACGCAAAGCATCGCAAAGTCCTCTGGGGAATGGAGTTGTTCTTCTCTTCTGAGACAGGTATACCTGGAACTATCGCTGATCCACGGAGCTGGAGCATTAACTCTTTAACTCTAAATGCACTACATGATGTTACGATGTGGAATACCAGTACCAAAAATCATAAAACCATGACATTCCACCCCTTATTCCACATCACTACATCATGTTTGATATATATGTATAGAAGAACAGTGATTAACATGCATTATATACACACACACACAACATATATAAGTATATACATGGAATTACCGACTGCACTCGCCCAACATCAAATTCCCTTGTGGTACACACTGAACATCCCCATTCTTCTGCATCACCCACCAAGTGGACCCAGGTCCCTGAGCAAAAACAGTTCCACGGAGAGGTTTGCCCTTTCCAGAAGCTGGAAGGACCCAAACTGCTTTTCCCAACATGTTCTTTACATGTACTACAGGGACCTTATCTCCCTCTACAGTAGGTAGAGATCTGGATTGGGCAGGACCATCACGATTGATGGATCCTCGAGTGTTGACCAACCAGGTGGCTTCTGCCAAATGCTTCTCCCAGTGCTTAAATGTTCCGCCACCCATTGCTTTCAATGTGGTTTTTAACAACCCATTGTACCTTTCAATTTTACCAGAAGCTGGTGCGTGATAGGGGATATGATAAATCCATTCAATACCATGATCTTTGGCCCAAGTATTTACAAGAGAATTTTTGAAATGAGTTCCATTATCGGACTCAATTCTTTCTGGAGTGCCATGTCGCCACAGGACTTGTTTCTCGAGCCCTAAGATGGTGTTTCGGGCGGTAGCATGGGGTACTGCATATGTTTCAAGCCACCCAGTGGTTGCTTCCACCATGGTGAGCACGTAACGCTTACCATCGCGAGTTCGTGGCAAGGTGATATAATCAACCTGCCACGCCTCCCCATATTTATACTTTTGCCATCGCCCTTCTTCCCAAAGAGGTTTCATTCTCTTGGCTTGTTTAATTGTGGCGCACGTATCACAGTCATGGATAACCTGTGCAATAGCATCCATAGTTAAGTCCACCCCTCGGTCTCTAGCCCATTTATATGTTGCATCTCTTCCTTGATGGCCAGAGGTCTCATGGGCCCAGCGAGCTAAAAATAATTCACTCTTGTGTCGCCAGTCCAAGTCTGCTTGAGCCACCTTAACTTTGGCAGCTCGATCTACCTGATGGTTATTTTGTTGTTCCTCAGTTGCCCGGCTCTTAGGAACATGAGCATCTACATGGCGCACCTTTACAACCATATTCTTTATTCGGGCAGCAATGTCTCTCCACAGTTCAGCAGCCCAAATAGGTTTACCCCTCCGTTGCCAACCATTTTGTTCCCGTTGCTGTAACCACCCCCATAAAGCATTTGCCACCATCCATGAGTCAGTGTAAAGATAAAGCACTGGCCACCTCTCTCGTTCAGCAATATCTAAGGCCAGCTGGACAGCCTTTACCTCTGCAAATTGACTTGGTTCTCCTTTTCCTTCAGTGGCCTCAGCAACTCGTCGTGTGGGGCTCCACACAGCAGATTTCCATCTGCGGTGCTTACCCACAATGCGACAGGATCCATCTGTGAACAGGGCATATCTCTTTTCATTGTCTGGTAGTTCATTATATGGCGGGGCCTCTTTGGCACGTGATACCTCCTCTGCTGGTATTGTTCCAAACTTTTTACCTTCAGGCCAGTCCGTGATCACTTCTAGGATTCCTGGATGACTAAGGTTCCCCATCCGAGCTCGCTGTGTAATCAGCGCAATCCACTTACTCCAAGTGGCATCAGTAGCATGATGGGTAGAGGGAACCTTTCCTTTGAACATCCAGTTCAGCACTGGCAGTCGAGGTGCCAGGAGGAGCTGCGTTTCAGTACCGATTACTTCGGAAAGCAGCTCGAACCCCCTCGTACGCGGCTAAGATCTCCTTCTCAGTTGGAGTGTAGCGCTCCTCAGACCCCCTGTACGCCCGACTCCAGAATCCAAGGGGTCGGCCTCGGGTCTCTCCAGGAGCTCTTTGCCACAAACTCCAAGTGGGACCTTCCTTTCCAGCAGCAGTGTAGAGGATGTTCTTTACATCCTGTCCCGTCCGCACTGGCCCCAGGGCCACGGCACGGGCTATCTCCTGCTTAATTTGCTCAAAAGCCTGCTGCTGCTCAGGGCCCCACACAAAATCATTCTTCTTCCGCGTCACCCGATAGAGAGGGCTCACAATGAGACTGTAGTTTGGAACATGCATTCTCCAAAAGTCCACTACACCCAAAAAAGCTTGGGTCTCTGTCTTACTGGTGGGTGGAGACATGGCAGTGATTTTGTTAATCACATCTGTAGGGATGTGACGACGTCCATCTTGCCACTTTATACCTAGGAACTGAATTTCCTGTGCAGGCCCTTTCACTTTGCTTCGCTTGATAGCAAAGCCAGCTCGCAGAAGGATCTGGATTATTCTCTCTCCTTTCTCAAAAACTTCTCCTGCTGTATTGCCCCACACAATGATATCATCAATGTATTGTAAGCGCTCAGGAGCACCGCCCTGTTCCAATGCAGTTTGGACCAACCCATGGCAAATGGTTGGGCTGTGCTTCCACCCCTGGGGCAAACGGTTCCAGGTGTACTGAACGCCCCTCCAGGTGAAGGCAAACTGTGGCCTGCATTCTGTGGCCAAAGGAATTGAGAAGAAGGCATTAGCAGTGTCAGTGGTGGCATACCACTTGGCTGCTTTTGACTCCAGTTCGTACTGGAGTTGTAGCATGTCTGGCACAGCAGCACTCAGTGGGGGTGTGACTTCATTCAGGCCACGGTAATCTACCGTCAGCCTCCGTTCTCCACTGGCTTTACGCACCGGCCATATGGGGCTGTTAAAAGGTGAGTGAGTTTTGCTGATCACTCCCTGGCTCTCTAGCTGACGAATCAAATTATGAATGGGGAGCAAGGAATCCCTGTTGGTTCGGTACTGCCGTCTGTGCACCGTTTTTGTAGCAATCGGTACCTGTTGCTCCTCCACTTGGAGCAACCCCACAACAGACGGATCTTCTGATAGGCCAGGCAAAGCAGACAGCTGCTTAACGTTGTCTGCGTCCACAGCAGCTATTCCAAAGGCCCATTGATACCCTTTGGGATCCTTAAAATATCCCCTTTTGAGGTAATCAATACCAAGTATACATGGAGCCCCTGGGCCAGTCACAATAGGATGTTTTTGACAGTCTTTACCAGTGAGGCTTATTTCAGCCTCCAACATGGTTAACTCTTGGGAACCCCCAGTCACCCCAGAAATATAGATTATGAGAATGAGAAGGCTGCCTGATATCCTTGCAAAGCTGTTCTGTCCTGAAAAGGTCTCAGAAAGCATGAGAAGTGTAACAGTGGATGGAAGGCAAATATATTGCACCTATCTGCCGAAAGACAGTCTGGGGAACCATAAACTGATAAATTCCCGTGCTTCTTGGAAAGATCGTGGCTTGAGCCCTCTTGGAACACATTTTTTTGGGTATGTGAAGTAGGAGGAGAAGAGTGGCAGCGGTCAGCGTGGATTTGCCAAGCCAAAATCATGCCTCACCATCCCACTTGCCTTCCTTGATAGATTTGTGAGTGAAACAAGTATAACAGTGGCCATTTGCCTTGACTTTGGCTTGCTGGATTGTTGAAATGGACTTCTTTTTTTCCTTTGTACACTTCATTACACACGAAATAACTCCTAGATTTCCGAGGTACTATTAGAAGGAGGAAAAAATAATATATAAATATCTTAGCAAGATTTCTTTCAGCAAGCGTACTATTAATGATTTATCAGAATAATACTGTTCTGTTCTTCCCAGTTTGGCGAACAGATCTTGGTAGTCCTGCAGATGGGAAAATGGTTTGTGAGCACTTAAAATCTGGTGTTCTGTTGTTGCTTTCTTTTTCATGCACAGATAAAGCATATGCGTGTGTATTCTTCCGTCTGAAAGCTGAACATAACCAAATAGAAATATACTATTGACTGTCTGGAGTGCCACTCCATTTCTGCTCAGTTCCCATCTTGCGAGGGGTGTGAGTATCAACGTTAGGTATGTATACATTAATTCCTAGGAATTCATTAAGTGTTGTTCACTTCCCCATCTTCTCCCCAAATGTGTTGCAGGCACTGCTTTAGTGGATCACTGGGCAACATTAAATGGAATTGCTGCCATGTTGTTTTAGAGTAACTTTGTTCATCCTTCTGATAAACTGCTGTAAGAGGTTTCTTGGAAAGAAGGTCATTGCCACAAATCCTGAATGAATGAAGCAGCATTAGTGGCAACAAAGTTCCTGACAGTTTTTCAGTGTACACTGACCATATTTTGTGACATGCAATTTTTTGAGACATGTAATACATACATGGATGGGAAAGCACAGGTCTCCAGTTCTGGAGCTGGATTTCCAAGCCAGAGATCTAATAGTCAGGTGTTGGTATATTGAGTAATTTCACTGAATTAAGTAGTTAGTGAAAAAGTAACGTATAAACATTGGCACAACGCTTGCTTTTATCCCCTGGAACGGCCCCAATGCTGCAAAAATTATTTACAAATCAGCATAAATGCTTTAAAGGCCTCTTCTGCCAGCTAAGTTAAACAGCAGGCAACTGCATACTTAAAACATGAGTTTCTAGTTCAATCACAGGGAGATTTTCCCAGGGCCAGGGCTAGGAACACTGATGACACTGTGCTCCAAAGATGATCTCTGCCCTCTTTTTTTTCTCTTCCTTAACCTTATGTAGGAAAAACCTTTCCCTCCTTGTTGCTTATTCATTTTATTTTTCAACCACACATGTGGCCCTAGGAGTGCTATTACTGCAACCTTGTCCTTTTCAGAGTTGATGCACACATTATCTGAATTTTTTAAAAGGATGGACTGTTAAAGGGTGGGTCACAAAGCTGCACGAGAGAAAAGCACACTGTGAAAGAAACGAAAGCAAATGTGCACAGGTTCACTTCTAGCAACACTCACACAGTAATACAAAAGAAATATTCACCTTTGGGGCTAAAAAGCTAGATTCTGCAAAAGTTTGTATTTAAAAGATGAGTTATTTCTTGCAGTCTCACTTGAGACATTTAGTATTAATATATCAGGAACTAGTCTGAGGTATAAATGATTTTGCACAAGAGTGATAGTGACTTTAAAAAGTTATTCTCGTTAAATTCACATCAAGATTTTATATGTTTTTAGTAATGTCATTGGCTCTTCCCATAAATTTAAGAGCAAACCCATTCAGTGGTTCACAAACAGCATAACATAAACTGTTTAATTGGATTTGAACAAGATATAAGAGCCTCCAGAAGACTGAACTGCATCCGCTTTTTTTAACCGTCAGAGAAACCAGCCACCAGTGAGATGCAAAAGCAATCTGATCTGACCTTATCTGCCAGCAGTTCCGGCAGTGACAAACGCAATTAGCTAAGTTAAAGATTTTAGCCTAGACAGCAGTTACCTCCTTTCAAGCTAAACAGACTCAGTTACCTAGACAGAAGATAAAGAAAGAAGCTACACTGAGGGGAAAAGGCAAAGTTGTCCTTTGGAAACACATGGAAGTCTTTAGAAGTATTTTTGATCCTTGTGTCTAGGTTTACAGTAAATTCACTCCGTGGTAGAAGATTGGAAGGAATCTTCCAAGCCAGAGCTACATTTTTATTGAGATTTCTGGGACACCTTCAGTTAAGTTGGCTGCATGAGAAGCAGTGAGCTGGCTCTTGTTCTGCTACACCACGCAGGCTATGCAGGAACTGCAACCACATCCTGAAGATGATTCCCCATCAAGGTGGTCCCCATAGGTAAAGGGAACAGCAAGCAATGTGGCAGACATCACACACCTAGGAGAAGAAAAATCTGGCTAGAACTTAATCAGATCTTATGCTGACACTGCCATTTCAGTTACCCTGCTTCAGATCAAACTTACAGTCTTCCATTGCAGGCAATCATATTTCACAATCCCTTCTGGTAACAGATTAAAATTTTCTTCTACAGTTAATTGTGGTTGTTGCTCTGTTAATTTCCTTTTAGTTTTTAATTTATTCTGGCCAGTGACAAGTACTTTGAGAGAGATCAATAGAAGGCTTAAGGGAGGAAGCAACTCATGCTGCTCACCATGATGATATACATCTGATTGTTTCCAGCTTTTATCTTATTTGAACCGTGGCTCAGCATGCAAATTTTCAATGAAACAAGTATCAGGTACTCGATGAGATATATCAAAACAAACAAACAAACAAAAACCCACAAGAGTCTATACAGATGTCTCAGTTTTGTAACAGACAGCATCATAGAACGGTTTTATCCTTAAAGGCCATCCAGTCCAACTCTCCTGCAACGAACAGGGACACCTCCAGCTCCATCAGGTGCCTGACCTTGGGTGTCTCCAGGGATGGGGCATCCACCTCTCTGGAAAACCAGTTCCTGCTTCTCACCACCCTTATTGTAATAAATTTCTTCCTTATATTCGCTCTAAATCTTTTAGTTTGAAACCATTTCCGCTTGTCCTATCACCACAGGCTCTGCTAAAGAGTCTGTCCTCCTCCTTCTTACAGCTTTAGATAGAGAGGTCTCTCCCAGGTCTCCCTGGAGCCTTCTCTTCTTGGGGCAGAACAGCCCCAGCTCTCAGCCTGTCCTCATAGGGAAAGCATTCTATCCCCAGGAATCTTTTTGCGGCCCTAAGACATGAGCTCTCAAAATATTTTTAATAACTAAGCTTGCCTTTCCAAGCAAATGCACGCCTTCTCAGCTCCTCCACACTCCTGTTACGTATCTCAAAACCAAGCTCGGGCCACGAGGCTGCCCCCCAGGCTCGAGCTTCAACGAACTCCAGCTCAGGGCGGCGTCCCAGGGCCGCTGCTGAGGCCGTTAACTGCCTTTGAGAGCCCTCAAGGCCTTCGGCAACTCTGCACCTGCAGGAGGCGGCACTACCCACACATTAAAAGGAAAGCAGGCGCCCTCTAATCCGCCGTACTCCCTCCCCGCCAGCAGCGCCCCTTTGCAGCGCTGTGGTGGTGTGGCTGTGGAGGACGAGGCGTGTGGCCGCCATGTCTCGCTCGCAGCGCTCTCGCAGCCCTTACTATTTCTTCGTGCGTGAGCATCTGCCCCTGCTGCGGCAGCGCGGCCTGCCCGTGAGCCGAGTGAGCGATGGCATTCCTCACCTCAGCCAGGAGTGGGCGGTGAGGGGAGAGGGCTGTTGTTCAGGGGAGAGGGCTGTTGTTCAGGGGAGAGGGCTGTTGTTCAGGGGAGAGGGCTGTTGTTCAGGGGAGAGGGCTGTTGTTCAGGGGAGAGGGCTGTTGTTCAGGGGAGAGGGCTGTTGTTCAGGGGAGAGGGCTGTTGTTCAGGGGAGAGGGCTGTTGTTCAGGGGAGAGGGCTGTTGTTCAGGGGAGAGGGCTTGGGGAGAATGGAGGGCGGCCTCAGGGGAAGACCTCTGTGGGATGGCAGCGCCTTTGGGTGCTGAGGGAGCGTGTGCTCGTGGGGTGCCCTGCGTTGAAGCCAAACGGCTTTGTGAGGGAGTTATGTGAGAATTGACAGACTCCGTTTGGAAGCAAGGAAACGTTGATTTGTGGGGTTGCTGAAGGGAGAGGTACAGAGGCATTGATGGTTCTCTTTGCTTCAAGCTGCTGACAAAGGAGGAGAAGATGGTCTATGCAGAGAAGGCTCTGAAGTGGAAGGAAAAGAAATCCTTGCAAGCTGCAGCCAAGGAGGTAAAGGTGCAGGAAGGAGCAAGTGGTGTTTGCATCAATGGGGCTAATTGCTCATTCTGAGTACTGTAAACTGATAATTATCAGCCCTTGTCAGGCAGAGACAATTATCTGGAATGTGAATGTGGATGTTACTCACACTTTATGCCTAGATTGCATCGTGTAAGCCTCTGAGGTTTCTGGGCATCTGCCCAAATCTTTTTGCTGCCCTAAGAGCTCACTGTTCGTGTATGGATGTGCAGGACTTTATTAATAGAACTGCAACTCCCTCTTGGTCTCATAGCCACAGAAAAGTCTAGTTACTCAGGGATTTATCAGCTCAGATGAATACCTATCCTAATCAAAGGCAAATGAGCGTTTTGAGGTTTCTTTATCAAAGTTGTGGGAATTGTTGAAGATTTCAGTCTGAAAACTTCCTTCTATGCATCATTAAGTTGAACAAAACAATTTTTTTTAATACTTCTATTACACTTCAGAAGCTTAGCTGAAATTCCTTCCAACTGTGTGTTGATTGAGGTACTAAGATAACCGTTCTCTGTTAGTATTCTTGCCTTAGCCTTCAAGTCTTCAGGCACTTGTATACACACTAAGAATTTGTTCCACTTAGCCATAATGAGCAGTGGACATCCTGTCTTTCTTTGGTAAGAGGTGATGAATTTCATTAGAGTTAGTTGATGGAGTTTTCTCATCTTTTCTAGGGCCCTAAGAATCCAGTACCTGCTCACGTGACTACAGAGACGTACAGAGTGACATCTCTTCTTGATGCCTCTGCTATATCATGGATGAGTGATCAGGGTACAGTGATCTTACAGTAGCCGGTGCTGTTAGATAAAAGCTTGCCTTCTAAAGATATTCTGTGTTGTACCCGTACGAAGATAGTTTTCATTTTGTCAGTAGTTGCCTTTGTCAGATGTGTGCTTGTTCTTAGTGATGGTGTAGGCCCACGAAGACCTTTCCTCGTGTAGTTGGTGCAAATGCTCCTCTGCATCCCTTGAAATAATTCCACTACCTGTTTTTCTTTTAGCTTAATGGGTGTATTGTTACTAATACATTATTTACAGTTCCCTCAGGGCTTTTTGCTCTGACATTTGTGATTTACAAGGCCTAATCCAGGTTTGGGATAATAGAATGTTCGTACTGAGATCCAAGGGCAAGAAGCTCAAACTAATCTAACACCTATATAATATAAATGATATAAATGGGTAAGTACTTGGTCAGTACCTGTGGGACATCCTGGCTAGTTTCCACGTGTCTTGAAAAGCAAGCTTTTTACCATCTGTACCTTGTCTTCAAATGGATGTTTGGATTAGAATTAAGTAACAAACATGTTTTATTGTGGAAAATGATAGATGGTGACACTTGCAATAGAAGTTAAACAGCCAGTTAATAGAAGCTGTATCTGTGCTGTTTGGTCAAGTTTCTGCTCAAGCCTTTTACCTAACTAGTCTCTTGAACATGTCATAGTTATGCAGGCTCAGAAAATAGTAGCTCTGTTGAAAAAGTGTAATATCTGTTAGCTTTCTCACTGCCAGAATCTATGCTCAGCTGTTGCTATAATGTAAACTTGATCAGGTTGATGATGGTGACTTGAGCTGGCATAACTGATCTTTCAGCTGAGTCCGAGATGCGTTTTATGATCTTGCTCCTTAATATTTCTCAGTGAAAGTCTTGCGTGGTTGCCCATACCTGATTCATTTTTTTTCTTTGTGAAAAGAGCTCCACTCAGGAGGTCTGTCTTCCTTTCCCACTGCAGCTTGTGGAAATCAAGATCCATGTAAAGTAGTGCCAGAACTTAAGCTTGGGACAGGTGGTGCTGAGTATCATAGAATCTAGCCTACTACATCATTTCAGTAGAACAAATAAGGTTTTTGTTTACTTGTTTTGATGAGGGGCACAGTGTAAGGGTGGGTACTATCTTTAACTTCAGAAACAGCATTATGTAGCGTTTGTGACTGTTAGTTAAAGTATTGTTTGGTCATTCAAAACCAATAGAAGATACTTTATTTTCTAATTTTAATTAAAGTAACAAAATTATATCTCTTTTTTTCCTTTCAGCTGTGGTTGCAGACATCTTCTATTTCCTGGACATCTACAGTCACGGCAAGCTGCCGTCCCACTGTGATCAGCGCTTCCTCCCTTGTGAAATCGGGTGTGTCAAGTACTCCCTGAAGGAGGGCATAATGGCTGACTTCCATCACTTCATAGATGCAGGTGATTTCCAAGGAAGGGGGGTAGCCTGGAAGTAGTTCATCTTGCTCTGGGTTGAGAGGGAAGTTTTCTAGTGCCAGTTGCTGCTGTGCTCATTAGATTTCTGATATTAAGATAGGTTTATTTCTTTAGCTACAAGCGATTAGACTTCTACTTTAAATAACTGAGCATTGCTGTTTTCTGCTTGCTTTTGAACATCTACTTAAGTACTTGGTCTGCATGAAGCTTTGTAGAGGGCAGAATAAATCCAAAGGGCACTTCTGATGTTTGTGCTTTATTTCGTGCTGAGGAATGTTTGTTCTGGGCTTAACTTATAAATGCAATGCAATATACTCTTCAAATGAATGCAACTGAAAATATTTTTTTTCAAGAATAGTTGTGGTAGTTGTACAAGGCCACAGGGGAAGGTGAAGCTGCTCCTTTGTATAAATAAAAATCTGCTGCCTATTTCAGAGTTAAGGATCTGTCACTGTGGTGATGGATGACGGTTGTTTCTTTTTCTCCCATTCCTCGTGTTTTTCTGCAGAAGTACCACCACTTGGTTTTCGGTATCACTGCCAGGCTGCTAGTGAGTATCAGTGGAGGAGAAGAAGAGTGCTATGCAAGGCTTTACAGTTTTGGATTCTGCTTATCTGTTC
Organism: Cyrtonyx montezumae; assembly: GCF_038088225.1. NCBI lineage: Eukaryota > Metazoa > Chordata > Aves > Galliformes > Odontophoridae > Cyrtonyx > Cyrtonyx montezumae. Next base: position 72,476,283 of record NW_027072034.1, read on the forward strand.
TATATCCAGTTGTTTTGTAAGTCTCACCTGGAAGCTTCCCCTTCTGGGGACTTCCTGTCATCTTTTGAAGAGCAAGGGGTGAGAGGACAGCTTGCTGCAGTCACCTTGCTTATTTCTTGTACCCTCAAACAGCAGAGCTCTTCACTGCTGTGTTTCCCTCGTGACTCTTAAGCAGTGTTTATAGATTGTCTCTTTCCGTTAGTACAATTACTCCCCTTGTGTGCACAGGGAACAAACTTGGCTTATGTTATCCTACGTCAAGTATTTAGATAATGACCTCTCAAAAGGGGTAGATGTGCATGCATCTGCTCACAGCCCAGATTGCTAGCCTTTTTCAGGAAATAAGGTTTTCGTAGCTTCAATTACACATCTTCTCTGTAGGGAAAGAGAGGCATTGTTTTTAAGTATAGATGTATATACATCAAATTACAGAGGAGGGCAGATGGTGGTTTAAGAAACAAAATTTCTCATAAATTAAAATTTTATCCTCTTCACCTTTTGCTAGGTGATGCCACTCATAAGATTCCTCTGTCTGGATTTTGTCTTTCGCGTACTTGCTACCCAGTTGTCATACGTGAACTTCTTAAGTTTGCCCAGCCAGCTGGAGGTGCTTGTCCTCGTTTTTACTGCAAGGTATGATCAGGGTGTAAGGGAACTGTTGAACCACTGATCACCTGAGGTGAGCAGTGAGGCAGCTGTGGGAGCACAGGTGAAGGCAGTGCACCTGTATGACTGGAAGGGGTGGTGTCTGACTCCACCTCTCCCGGACCCCATTTAAGGGCTGACCACCATCAGGGAAGGATCTCTTGTTGCAAGAGATCCCTCCCTTGTGGAGTTTCTTTTGCGAGCTTCAATCTTTGGAAACAGCTGAGTGTTTCTCTTCTTATCAATTGTCTGTTTAGAAGGATTATCCAGAAGATAAAGTATACAATCTCTTTTGACTAACTATACCATTTGGTATTAGTAATTTGTCTTAACCTACACAAGGTCAAAGTAAGGCACTCAAAATCAAAACCTGAGTTCTCTTCCAGTGGGTAATCAAGGAGAGACTTTGCTCTAATGCGCATTCTGTGTGCAAATGAGTGATGGGGGAGGTTGGGACGATGACACACTCAAAGTTTTCTTCCATTATAGAAAGAAATTACCTTACATAAGTTTGGCAGTTGAAACCTGTTTTTTTTGTTTCCAGCTTTTTGCAGGAACTAAAAATGATATGGAACCTAAATAAGCAAGCTTCCTTTTTTGTTCTTTTTCCTTCCACACCTAGCCACACATACAAACCCCTGCTCTGTTAGAGAAAGAAGCTAACCTTTCCAGAAATGAGCGACACAATTTCTGCCTACTTATTCACAGCCTGCGTGTCTGGCTCTGTCTATTGATGAGCATTTCAGACTGTTCTGACACTGTTTGGAATTTTTAAGATTGTACTTAAGTTGAGTGTACTGGATAATAGTTGGGTAATCTCGCTTCTCTGAGGATGTTTTTACACTTTAATGACTTTTCACGTGAGAATGCTGTACATCTTATTTTTGCTGAATTGCTGATGAGTGAAATAAAACACTGAGGTTCAGAGGAATGTAAGCATCGTGCCAACTATATATAATTTTTTTTATTCCCCTTGAGCCTAGTGCTAGTTAACTCATAAAAGGAGTGGAGGATCTAGATCTTGGGCTCCATATATAAATACAAGTGCTGTGCATGGAGGGAAAATAACATACAGCAGTTAGTAGAGATGGCTGTAGTATGAGTTAACAGTTAACTTGTCTCCATGTATTAGCCCAGAATTTCTCCTGAGATTTGGTTGGAAGACTGCCTTGGTATTTGATTCCTCTTCAAGGTAATTTTCCGGGAGGTTGTATATAAACATGGACTTTTGTTTTGGGAATGATTTTTTTTAAGTGCAGCCTGAGGTCTTGCAGATATTAAATTATATACTGTACTTATTATGTTCTTGAACGTGACTGAGATTTTCTTTTTCTAGTCTGATGGCAGATTCCGAATCAGCTGGTGTCTTGAACGAATGGCTAGTGTAGCAGGTGGGAAAACAGTTGTTTTTGGCTTTTGTTTCTCCAAGAAAGGAGGGTTATCTGATCATGGACTGCTGTATTTGTCAGAAGGAGTTCAGGTCTCAGGAGTTTCATAAAAGCTGATACTGATAGCTAGAACTGTTGCGTGTGCTTCTTCTCTCCCTCCCCATAAATGCTGCATGGTTAGTCAGCTAACCGGCTAATGAGCAGATGAAGAGTACAACCAGAAAAAGGTGCAGAAGCAGTGAGATTACTGAGAAGGTGAGTGTAGGGGAACAGATGGGGGAACTAGCAGCTTCTGAGGAAAGATGGCCTGTAGGTAGGATATAGTGGAGTAAACTGAGAGAGTATAGGACCTGCCTTGATAAAATGCCAGATATTATTAATATCAGTGGCAGAATAATTTGTTGAGGTTTACGTGACTGTAGGGATAGAAGAAGATGAAGAGTGAACAAAGGCTGGCTGAAAAGAGTGGATGTTATGCTGATGTGGATTTCCTCTGGGCTATAGGTGTTCGGAGATCTCTGGAGCTTCTTACTGTAGAAGACCTGGTAATAAAACTGCACCAGAAGGAATGCCAAAAGGAGCCATCCAACGCTTGGGTGTTTAGAGAGCTAAATGTTGTCCTGTGGGATTTTTCCAGTAATACCAGGTATGTTGGTTTCTTTTTCTGTGGAAATGGGTATTGTTCTGATGTGTCTGGGTGCCTTAAGTGCAGCTTGTGCACAGCTAGGCTAAATTCTTCAGGAAACCATCTCATCAAAAGATTTCTTATCACAGCGTGGCTAAAACAGGAGATGTGCGTTGCTATCTTTCAAAAAAAAAAAAAAAAAAGACCGGTGTCTCTAATGCTGAGTCTGGAGCTTGATTTAAAGGACAGTTAAAAAAAGAAAATATATTGTGATACTTGAAGTCATAGAAGTGAGGAGATTCAGAGCCTTGAGAAGCTGGATTTTAGTATGTACCTCACACTGCAACTGTGATGATGAGCTAGATGTGCTTTCTAGTGGCAGAAAACAAGCTCAAGAGTCAAGTTACATCTCACACTTTCCTGAAGGAATTCTTTTTATAATGCTAGAATGCATGTATTTCATAGGATTGTTTTTCTTCTTTTCCTTACATGTCTTGAACAGTAATGTTTTTACTACTTTTGGATCCTTGTGTTCTATTATATAGTACCTAGAGGCATTGCAGAATACTTAGCACTGATACAGTTAACAGTGGAGAAAAGCTGAAGTATGCTTCTGTTATAAAGAAGAATTAATAATTTGATCTTAATTCTATTGAATTTTTTGTCTACTAGCACTTATCCCTGAAAATCTGCTTATGCTATGGACATCTAGATCACTGAGTAATCACTGCTGTTTCTTTCCTTCTGAAAGAAACTACTACTTCACAGTAGAGGAAAGCATTAAAGAGAACGGAGGAAAAAAAAGTACTTCATAACATTTGCAGAATGAAACGGGGATGGTTGTATTAAGAGGGATTTTCGTTGTAGTGGGAAACTTAAAGATAATCAGAATTTAATGGGGTTTCCTTTTGTCTCTGCCACAGTGTCTGGAAGGTTGCTGGTTAAGTGCAGTTCTCAACTCTACATAAGTCATCTAGATCTGTTAGTAAATGTTGGTCATCTGTGTAATTTTAAATGGATGATCACTGAGACAGAAGATAACCTTTGATGTTTGCTCCTGTTCCTTCTGATCAGGCCAACTGTTCGCGTTGATTAAAGATGTAGATACTTAGACAGTAAACCTCCGTTTCATTTTATGTAGGTGCAAGTGGCATGAAGAGAATGATATACTTTACTGTGCTTTGGCATCCTGTAAGAAAATGGCGTGAGTATTTCACAGGAGTTGTCTGCAGTGTGATGGCATTTCATTTTGTTACACACGCTTTTTGGCCCCGATTGCTTTGAGCACGGTGATTCTGAATCTTGAGTTTTATTTATTTCTTGCACTTCCAGGACTTCATTCTATTTTCACTTTAGTTTTTGTATTAATACTGTAAAGCAGTATGCTGCTGTAGCAGTTTGGTATAACGTGATGTCTATGATAATATCCATCACTTGGTCATCACTACCTTCGCTATTGGAGAGCTGAAAGAAATGTTCTTTGTTCAAATTCAGTGTTTTTCTTCAGAGGTTTACTAAGCTTCAGTTCGATGGGAAATTCTCAGTATATTTTAGTCCATCTCTAGAAATTTGTATACTGTTTTACATATAACGTAGATACGCAAGCTTCTCTTTTTTAGGTTGAGGGAAGGACAAATAGTTGGGAAAGAAATGCAGTTTAAGATCTCAGTCAATAGTAGTAATATTATTTGAGAGAAATAGTAATTAATTTTTTATTAAAAAAAACAACCAGTATTAAGCAAATTTCCAGTGATGGATTTAATGCTTATGAGTGGTTACATTTGACAGCATGGGGAAGTGACTGTGTTAATTTGATAGAATATGCTGGTGAACTTGGAAGCATTCAGGGTTGTTAGCTGCTTTGACAATATCCTTTTGCCCTCTGTCATCTCTGCGTCTTGATCTGTGGTGGCCTTGTCAGTTGAAGATCTAAGAATGCTGTGTTTCTGTATATAAGCATTACAACCCTATTAACAAAGCTTTTCTTGATTTCTTTATTTCCCTGGTCAAGTTATTGCATCAGTAGATCTTTCGCTGGTTCGTATGGAGTCTCACTGACAGCTGCTCACCTGCCTCTTGAAGACTTGTATTTCCGCTTCAGTCACAATCTGAGGCAACTGATACTGGATGCTGCACGTTTTCAGGTCAGGTTCTTCAAATTGTTTTCCTGTGTTATTTCAAGTTAACTCAAGTCTTCTAGACAGAACACACTTGGTAATTTCGGGTTAGCCATCTTCTGTTTTGGATGCTTTTTTTTTTTGAGGAATACTTGGTAGACTGAGAAAAGGAAAATAATCTCTAGCTGGGCAGTTTCTTGTGGTGTGTTATTTATTACTACTACTCCCAGGTATCACAAATAGTTACGCATGCCACTTTAGAGAAGACTTCTTATTTTGAATGCTTATTTCTTTCTGCAGGAAATGAAGGCCAGGGGTTCTGGAAGGGGTAAATGCATCCTTTCTCCAAGTCGAGTTCAAGATCTTGTCCCTTCTAGATGTGAGTTCGAGATTTCCTCATTTGTAAAGGGAAAGAGAGTATTTAAACATAATCCAGTTGCAGCTTTTTCAAATTTCTGGGCTCAGAAGTTACTGTCTGTCAGCAGCATAGAACTCAGCTCTGCGTGAGCTAGGTTTGTGCAGATATCATTGAATTTCTCTAGATGAAATAACTACACTGTTACTGGACCAAAAACTGTGGTCAGTAGGTCTATACAAAATCAGATTTTTCTCATGAATGCTGCTGTTTTATAACACCTTATTGTTTTGTCATATTTACTTCTTTCTTGCATGTTTAGATGCTTTGAGGCAGGGCAACCTTTAAAATACCATCTCTCTTCTGGAGTTGTACCATTTGACTCTGCACATACTTCTTGCAAGTATTTTGTTACTCCTGGATTTATAAAAAAAAAACTTTGCTCCAAGTCCTCTTCTTGGAGCTAAAATCTTTCTAATATAAAGTATGTGCACTTGATTCATTTGTGCAATATGTGGCTAACCTTCAAAATGGAACAGAATAAGGTTTGCAAGACAAATAACTGTAAGAACTCTGAGTTTGCACCTTATGTTTTTGCGTGGATAACACACACTGAATTAAATGCTGAAACTGTTCTAAATATAAATCATGAGATCTTACATGGACTTGGTGGTTATGGAGGGCAGAACCTGTTTCTCACTTTTCCTGTTAGAAATACTGAACACATTCCACTCCACAGCATATAAAAGAAAATTCCATTAGTTTATGCAAGCTTCAAGGATTTATTTCATTTGTAAACTATTTCATTAGGTGATTCTTCACTCCTTTTGAAGATGTCTTCTTATGGAACAGGTATCACACGCGGAAGAGGAGTCACTCGATGGCTGGAAAATACACGTGACCTGAGCTCATCTTTCAGCCACTGAAAATCTTCTTTACATCTCTATCTCTTTCTTTTTCTTAAGGAAATAAACTGCTGTCTGTCTGGAGAAAATGTTGGTTGTCTTTTCATCTTACGTGCAACTTTTGATTGTTCAAGTTCTTGTTGAAATGATGAAACTGTTACTTACTGGACTTAGAGAAGATCTACTGGAAGATGTTTTGAAGTTGTGTCCTCTCTAAAAAGAAATGCTATGGTAGTTCTGTTTCTTAATGGATGGAGTGCAAATTCAAGAGTGATTAGCAACATCATTGAATTAGAAATTCTTTAGTGGCCACTCCAGCTTTAAACAAGTGCTGCTTTATTTTTTTTCTTTAGTAACCCCCTTCACCTCATCTGTATATGGAAGATAAAATTTCAGTGTAACTCTCTACAAATGGAGAGAGCAGTGGAGGTATGACAGGATGCACTGGAGAGTATACAGTGTCATGGTCTCAAAGGATTGCTCAGAATTGGTTTCTTCCACCCACTGAGAACTCGAGTAGTCATTCGATGCAAAAAAGCAGATATTCTATGAAAAAGTGTGGTGACAGTTTGTCAAACGGTTTACGGGCAGGTTCGGCCCGGTTCTGTGACGATTGGTGCGGGGGACCCACGCCCCAGGGAAGGGGGAAAGGGAAAAGGGAGATGGGCCTAGGAACAAAACAGCGGCAGCGATCTGAGGAGGAAAGCTAATTTACTAAATAAGATATCGGAAAGCAAAATAACACAATGTAATACAATATAATTGGAATTAAAGCTAATAAATCAAATAAAATGAGCAAGAGAGAGTGTCCGATAAACCGAAGGCCTTACGCTAACGCTGAAGGCGGACGGCAGCGAGCACCCACTGCTGAGTCGATCCCAAAAGGAAAGAGAGTGTCCCGTGACCGCAGACAGTTTTTATCTTTCCCTCTGAGCGTAAACACGTAAGAACGCAAAGCATCGCAAAGTCCTCTGGGGAATGGAGTTGTTCTTCTCTTCTGAGACAGGTATACCTGGAACTATCGCTGATCCACGGAGCTGGAGCATTAACTCTTTAACTCTAAATGCACTACATGATGTTACGATGTGGAATACCAGTACCAAAAATCATAAAACCATGACATTCCACCCCTTATTCCACATCACTACATCATGTTTGATATATATGTATAGAAGAACAGTGATTAACATGCATTATATACACACACACACAACATATATAAGTATATACATGGAATTACCGACTGCACTCGCCCAACATCAAATTCCCTTGTGGTACACACTGAACATCCCCATTCTTCTGCATCACCCACCAAGTGGACCCAGGTCCCTGAGCAAAAACAGTTCCACGGAGAGGTTTGCCCTTTCCAGAAGCTGGAAGGACCCAAACTGCTTTTCCCAACATGTTCTTTACATGTACTACAGGGACCTTATCTCCCTCTACAGTAGGTAGAGATCTGGATTGGGCAGGACCATCACGATTGATGGATCCTCGAGTGTTGACCAACCAGGTGGCTTCTGCCAAATGCTTCTCCCAGTGCTTAAATGTTCCGCCACCCATTGCTTTCAATGTGGTTTTTAACAACCCATTGTACCTTTCAATTTTACCAGAAGCTGGTGCGTGATAGGGGATATGATAAATCCATTCAATACCATGATCTTTGGCCCAAGTATTTACAAGAGAATTTTTGAAATGAGTTCCATTATCGGACTCAATTCTTTCTGGAGTGCCATGTCGCCACAGGACTTGTTTCTCGAGCCCTAAGATGGTGTTTCGGGCGGTAGCATGGGGTACTGCATATGTTTCAAGCCACCCAGTGGTTGCTTCCACCATGGTGAGCACGTAACGCTTACCATCGCGAGTTCGTGGCAAGGTGATATAATCAACCTGCCACGCCTCCCCATATTTATACTTTTGCCATCGCCCTTCTTCCCAAAGAGGTTTCATTCTCTTGGCTTGTTTAATTGTGGCGCACGTATCACAGTCATGGATAACCTGTGCAATAGCATCCATAGTTAAGTCCACCCCTCGGTCTCTAGCCCATTTATATGTTGCATCTCTTCCTTGATGGCCAGAGGTCTCATGGGCCCAGCGAGCTAAAAATAATTCACTCTTGTGTCGCCAGTCCAAGTCTGCTTGAGCCACCTTAACTTTGGCAGCTCGATCTACCTGATGGTTATTTTGTTGTTCCTCAGTTGCCCGGCTCTTAGGAACATGAGCATCTACATGGCGCACCTTTACAACCATATTCTTTATTCGGGCAGCAATGTCTCTCCACAGTTCAGCAGCCCAAATAGGTTTACCCCTCCGTTGCCAACCATTTTGTTCCCGTTGCTGTAACCACCCCCATAAAGCATTTGCCACCATCCATGAGTCAGTGTAAAGATAAAGCACTGGCCACCTCTCTCGTTCAGCAATATCTAAGGCCAGCTGGACAGCCTTTACCTCTGCAAATTGACTTGGTTCTCCTTTTCCTTCAGTGGCCTCAGCAACTCGTCGTGTGGGGCTCCACACAGCAGATTTCCATCTGCGGTGCTTACCCACAATGCGACAGGATCCATCTGTGAACAGGGCATATCTCTTTTCATTGTCTGGTAGTTCATTATATGGCGGGGCCTCTTTGGCACGTGATACCTCCTCTGCTGGTATTGTTCCAAACTTTTTACCTTCAGGCCAGTCCGTGATCACTTCTAGGATTCCTGGATGACTAAGGTTCCCCATCCGAGCTCGCTGTGTAATCAGCGCAATCCACTTACTCCAAGTGGCATCAGTAGCATGATGGGTAGAGGGAACCTTTCCTTTGAACATCCAGTTCAGCACTGGCAGTCGAGGTGCCAGGAGGAGCTGCGTTTCAGTACCGATTACTTCGGAAAGCAGCTCGAACCCCCTCGTACGCGGCTAAGATCTCCTTCTCAGTTGGAGTGTAGCGCTCCTCAGACCCCCTGTACGCCCGACTCCAGAATCCAAGGGGTCGGCCTCGGGTCTCTCCAGGAGCTCTTTGCCACAAACTCCAAGTGGGACCTTCCTTTCCAGCAGCAGTGTAGAGGATGTTCTTTACATCCTGTCCCGTCCGCACTGGCCCCAGGGCCACGGCACGGGCTATCTCCTGCTTAATTTGCTCAAAAGCCTGCTGCTGCTCAGGGCCCCACACAAAATCATTCTTCTTCCGCGTCACCCGATAGAGAGGGCTCACAATGAGACTGTAGTTTGGAACATGCATTCTCCAAAAGTCCACTACACCCAAAAAAGCTTGGGTCTCTGTCTTACTGGTGGGTGGAGACATGGCAGTGATTTTGTTAATCACATCTGTAGGGATGTGACGACGTCCATCTTGCCACTTTATACCTAGGAACTGAATTTCCTGTGCAGGCCCTTTCACTTTGCTTCGCTTGATAGCAAAGCCAGCTCGCAGAAGGATCTGGATTATTCTCTCTCCTTTCTCAAAAACTTCTCCTGCTGTATTGCCCCACACAATGATATCATCAATGTATTGTAAGCGCTCAGGAGCACCGCCCTGTTCCAATGCAGTTTGGACCAACCCATGGCAAATGGTTGGGCTGTGCTTCCACCCCTGGGGCAAACGGTTCCAGGTGTACTGAACGCCCCTCCAGGTGAAGGCAAACTGTGGCCTGCATTCTGTGGCCAAAGGAATTGAGAAGAAGGCATTAGCAGTGTCAGTGGTGGCATACCACTTGGCTGCTTTTGACTCCAGTTCGTACTGGAGTTGTAGCATGTCTGGCACAGCAGCACTCAGTGGGGGTGTGACTTCATTCAGGCCACGGTAATCTACCGTCAGCCTCCGTTCTCCACTGGCTTTACGCACCGGCCATATGGGGCTGTTAAAAGGTGAGTGAGTTTTGCTGATCACTCCCTGGCTCTCTAGCTGACGAATCAAATTATGAATGGGGAGCAAGGAATCCCTGTTGGTTCGGTACTGCCGTCTGTGCACCGTTTTTGTAGCAATCGGTACCTGTTGCTCCTCCACTTGGAGCAACCCCACAACAGACGGATCTTCTGATAGGCCAGGCAAAGCAGACAGCTGCTTAACGTTGTCTGCGTCCACAGCAGCTATTCCAAAGGCCCATTGATACCCTTTGGGATCCTTAAAATATCCCCTTTTGAGGTAATCAATACCAAGTATACATGGAGCCCCTGGGCCAGTCACAATAGGATGTTCTTGACAGTCTTTACCAGTGAGGCTTATTTCAGCCTCCAACATGGTTAACTCTTGGGAACCCCCAGTCACCCCAGAAATATAGATTATGAGAATGAGAAGGCTGCCTGATATCCTTGCAAAGCTGTTCTGTCCTGAAAAGGTCTCAGAAAGCATGAGAAGTGTAACAGTGGATGGAAGGCAAATATATTGCACCTATCTGCCGAAAGACAGTCTGGGGAACCATAAACTGATAAATTCCCGTGCTTCTTGGAAAGATCGTGGCTTGAGCCCTCTTGGAACACATTTTTTTGGGTATGTGAAGTAGGAGGAGAAGAGTGGCAGCGGTCAGCGTGGATTTGCCAAGCCAAAATCATGCCTCACCATCCCACTTGCCTTCCTTGATAGATTTGTGAGTGAAACAAGTATAACAGTGGCCATTTGCCTTGACTTTGGCTTGCTGGATTGTTGAAATGGACTTCTTTTTTTCCTTTGTACACTTCATTACACACGAAATAACTCCTAGATTTCCGAGGTACTATTAGAAGGAGGAAAAAATAATATATAAATATCTTAGCAAGATTTCTTTCAGCAAGCGTACTATTAATGATTTATCAGAATAATACTGTTCTGTTCTTCCCAGTTTGGCGAACAGATCTTGGTAGTCCTGCAGATGGGAAAATGGTTTGTGAGCACTTAAAATCTGGTGTTCTGTTGTTGCTTTCTTTTTCATGCACAGATAAAGCATATGCGTGTGTATTCTTCCGTCTGAAAGCTGAACATAACCAAATAGAAATATACTATTGACTGTCTGGAGTGCCACTCCATTTCTGCTCAGTTCCCATCTTGGGAGGGGTGTGAGTATCAACGTTAGGTATGTATACATTAATTCCTAGGAATTCATTAAGTGTTGTTCACTTCCCCATCTTCTCCCCAAATGTGTTGCAGGCACTGCTTTAGTGGATCACTGGGCAACATTAAATGGAATTGCTGCCATGTTGTTTTAGAGTAACTTTGTTCATCCTTCTGATAAACTGCTGTAAGAGGTTTCTTGGAAAGAAGGTCATTGCCACAAATCCTGAATGAATGAAGCAGCATTAGTGGCAACAAAGTTCCTGACAGTTTTTCAGTGTACACTGACCATATTTTGTGACATGCAATTTTTTGAGACATGTAATACATACATGGATGGGAAAGCACAGGTCTCCAGTTCTGGAGCTGGATTTCCAAGCCAGAGATCTAATAGTCAGGTGTTGGTATATTGAGTAATTTCACTGAATTAAGTAGTTAGTGAAAAAGTAACGTATAAACATTGGCACAACGCTTGCTTTTATCCCCTGGAACGGCCCCAATGCTGCAAAAATTATTTACAAATCAGCATAAATGCTTTAAAGGCCTCTTCTGCCAGCTAAGTTAAACAGCAGGCAACTGCATACTTAAAACATGAGTTTCTAGTTCAATCACAGGGAGATTTTCCCAGGGCCAGGGCTAGGAACACTGATGACACTGTGCTCCAAAGATGATCTCTGCCCTCTTTTTTTTCTCTTCCTTAACCTTATGTAGGAAAAACCTTTCCCTCCTTGTTGCTTATTCATTTTATTTTTCAACCACACATGTGGCCCTAGGAGTGCTATTACTGCAACCTTGTCCTTTTCAGAGTTGATGCACACATTATCTGAATTTTTTAAAAGGATGGACTGTTAAAGGGTGGGTCACAAAGCTGCACGAGAGAAAAGCACACTGTGAAAGAAACGAAAGCAAATGTGCACAGGTTCACTTCTAGCAACACTCACACAGTAATACAAAATAAATATTCACCTTTGGGGCTAAAAAGCTAGATTCTGCAAAAGTTTGTATTTAAAAGATGAGTTATTTCTTGCAGTCTCACTTGAGACATTTAGTATTAATATATCAGGAACTAGTCTGAGGTATAAATGATTTTGCACAAGAGTGATAGTGACTTTAAAAAGTTATTCTCGTTAAATTCACATCAAGATTTTATATGTTTTTAGTAATGTCATTGGCTCTTCCCATAAATTTAAGAGCAAACCCATTCAGTGGTTCACAAACAGCATAACATAAACTGTTTAATTGGATTTGAACAAGATATAAGAGCCTCCAGAAGACTGAACTGCATCCGCTTTTTTTAACCGTCAGAGAAACCAGCCACCAGTGAGATGCAAAAGCAATCTGATCTGACCTTATCTGCCAGCAGTTCCGGCAGTGACAAACGCAATTAGCTAAGTTAAAGATTTTAGCCTAGACAGCAGTTACCTCCTTTCAAGCTAAACAGACTCAGTTACCTAGACAGAAGATAAAGAAAGAAGCTACACTGAGGGGAAAAGGCAAAGTTGTCCTTTGGAAACACATGGAAGTCTTTAGAAGTATTTTTGATCCTTGTGTCTAGGTTTACAGTAAATTCACTCCGTGGTAGAAGATTGGAAGGAATCTTCCAAGCCAGAGCTACATTTTTATTGAGATTTCTGGGACACCTTCAGTTAAGTTGGCTGCATGAGAAGCAGTGAGCTGGCTCTTGTTCTGCTACACCACGCAGGCTATGCAGGAACTGCAACCACATCCTGAAGATGATTCCCCATCAAGGTGGTCCCCATAGGTAAAGGGAACAGCAAGCAATGTGGCAGACATCACACACCTAGGAGAAGAAAAATCTGGCTAGAACTTAATCAGATCTTATGCTGACACTGCCATTTCAGTTACCCTGCTTCAGATCAAACTTACAGTCTTCCATTGCAGGCAATCATATTTCACAATCCCTTCTGGTAACAGATTAAAATTTTCTTCTACAGTTAATTGTGGTTGTTGCTCTGTTAATTTCCTTTTAGTTTTTAATTTATTCTGGCCAGTGACAAGTACTTTGAGAGAGATCAATAGAAGGCTTAAGGGAGGAAGCAACTCATGCTGCTCACCATGATGATATACATCTGATTGTTTCCAGCTTTTATCTTATTTGAACCGTGGCTCAGCATGCAAATTTTCAATGAAACAAGTATCAGGTACTCGATGAGATATATCAAAACAAACAAACAAACAAAAACCCACAAGAGTCTATACAGATGTCTCAGTTTTGTAACAGACAGCATCATAGAACGGTTTTATCCTTAAAGGTCATCCAGTCCAACTCTCCTGCAACGAACAGGGACACCTCCAGCTCCATCAGGTGCCTGACCTTGGGTGTCTCCAGGGATGGGGCATCCACCTCTCTGGAAAACCAGTTCCTGCTTCTCACCACCCTTATTGTAATAAATTTCTTCCTTATATTCGCTCTAAATCTTTTAGTTTGAAACCATTTCCGCTTGTCCTATCACCACAGGCTCTGCTAAAGAGTCTGTCCTCCTCCTTCTTACAGCTTTAGATAGAGAGGTCTCTCCCAGGTCTCCCTGGAGCCTTCTCTTCTTGGGGCAGAACAGCCCCAGCTCTCAGCCTGTCCTCATAGGGAAAGCATTCTATCCCCAGGAATCTTTTTGCGGCCCTAAGACATGAGCTCTCAAAATATTTTTAATAACTAAGCTTGCCTTTCCAAGCAAATGCACGCCTTCTCAGCTCCTCCACACTCCTGTTACGTATCTCAAAACCAAGCTCGGGCCACGAGGCTGCCCCCCAGGCTCGAGCTTCAACGAACTCCAGCTCAGGGCGGCGTCCCAGGGCCGCTGCTGAGGCCGTTAACTGCCTTTGAGAGCCCTCAAGGCCTTCGGCAACTCTGCACCTGCAGGAGGCGGCACTACCCACACATTAAAAGGAAAGCAGGCGCCCTCTAATCCGCCGTACTCCCTCCCCGCCAGCAGCGCCCCTTTGCAGCGCTGTGGTGGTGTGGCTGTGGAGGACGAGGCGTGTGGCCGCCATGTCTCGCTCGCAGCGCTCTCGCAGCCCTTACTATTTCTTCGTGCGTGAGCATCTGCCCCTGCTGCGGCAGCGCGGCCTGCCCGTGAGCCGAGTGAGCGATGGCATTCCTCACCTCAGCCAGGAGTGGGCGGTGAGGGGAGAGGGCTGTTGTTCAGGGGAGAGGGCTGTTGTTCAGGGGAGAGGGCTGTTGTTCAGGGGAGAGGGCTGTTGTTCAGGGGAGAGGGCTGTTGTTCAGGGGAGAGGGCTGTTGTTCAGGGGAGAGGGCTGTTGTTCAGGGGAGAGGGCTGTTGTTCAGGGGAGAGGGCTGTTGTTCAGGGGAGAGGGCTGTTGTTCAGGGGAGAGGGCTGTTGTTCAGGGGAGAGGGCTTGGGGAGAATGGAGGGCGGCCTCAGGGGAAGACCTCTGTGGGATGGCAGCGCCTTTGGGTGCTGAGGGAGCGTGTGCTCGTGGGGTGCCCTGCGTTGAAGCCAAACGGCTTTGTGAGGGAGTTATGTGAGAATTGACAGACTCCGTTTGGAAGCAAGGAAACGTTGATTTGTGGGGTTGCTGAAGGGAGAGGTACAGAGGCATTGATGGTTCTCTTTGCTTCAAGCTGCTGACAAAGGAGGAGAAGATGGTCTATGCAGAGAAGGCTCTGAAGTGGAAGGAAAAGAAATCCTTGCAAGCTGCAGCCAAGGAGGTAAAGGTGCAGGAAGGAGCAAGTGGTGTTTGCATCAATGGGGCTAATTGCTCATTCTGAGTACTGTAAACTGATAATTATCAGCCCTTGTCAGGCAGAGACAATTATCTGGAATGTGAATGTGGATGTTACTCACACTTTATGCCTAGATTGCATCGTGTAAGCCTCTGAGGTTTCTGGGCATCTGCCCAAATCTTTTTGCTGCCCTAAGAGCTCACTGTTCGTGTATGGATGTGCAGGACTTTATTAATAGAACTGCAACTCCCTCTTGGTCTCATAGCCACAGAAAAGTCTAGTTACTCAGGGATTTATCAGCTCAGATGAATACCTATCCTAATCAAAGGCAAATGAGCGTTTTGAGGTTTCTTTATCAAAGTTGTGGGAATTGTTGAAGATTTCAGTCTGAAAACTTCCTTCTATGCATCATTAAGTTGAACAAAACAATTTTTTTTAATACTTCTATTACACTTCAGAAGCTTAGCTGAAATTCCTTCCAACTGTGTGTTGATTGAGGTACTAAGATAACCGTTCTCTGTTAGTATTCTTGCCTTAGCCTTCAAGTCTTCAGGCACTTGTATACACACTAAGAATTTGTTCCACTTAGCCATAATGAGCAGTGGACATCCTGTCTTTCTTTGGTAAGAGGTGATGAATTTCATTAGAGTTAGTTGATGGAGTTTTCTCATCTTTTCTAGGGCCCTAAGAATCCAGTACCTGCTCACGTGACTACAGAGACGTACAGAGTGACATCTCTTCTTGATGCCTCTGCTATATCATGGATGAGTGATCAGGGTACAGTGATCTTACAGTAGCCGGTGCTGTTAGATAAAAGCTTGCCTTCTAAAGATATTCTGTGTTGTACCCGTACGAAGATAGTTTTCATTTTGGCAGTAGTTGCCTTTGTCAGATGTGTGCTTGTTCTTAGTGATGGTGTAGGCCCACGAAGACCTTTCCTCGTGTAGTTGGTGCAAATGCTCCTCTGCATCCCTTGAAATAATTCCACTACCTGTTTTTCTTTTAGCTTAATGGGTGTATTGTTACTAATACATTACTTACAGTTCCCTCAGGGCTTTTTGCTCTGACATTTGTGATTTACAAGGCCTAATCCAAGTTTGGGATAATAGAATGTTCGTACTGAGATCCAAGGGCAAGAAGCTCAAACTAATCTAACACCTATATAATATAAATGATATAAATGGGTAAGTACTTGGTCAGTACCTGTGGGACATCCTGGCTAGTTTCCACGTGTCTTGAAAAGCAAGCTTTTTACCATCTGTACCTCGTCTTCAAATGGATGTTTGGATTAGAATTAAGTAACAAACATGTTTTATTGTGGAAAATGATAGATGGTGACACTTGCAATAGAAGTTAAACAGCCAGTTAATAGAAGCTGTATCTGTGCTGTTTGGTCAAGTTTCTGCTCAAGCCTTTTACCTAACTAGTCTCTTGAACATGTCATAGTTATGCAGGCTCAGAAAATAGTAGCTCTGTTGAAAAAGTGTAATATCTGTTAGCTTTCTCACTGCCAGAATCTATGCTCAGCTGTTGCTATAATGTAAACTTGATCAGGTTGATGATGGTGACTTGAGCTGGCATAACTGATCTTTCAGCTGAGTCCGAGATGCGTTTTATGATCTTGCTCCTTAATATTTCTCAGTGAAAGTCTTGCGTGGTTGCCCATACCGGATTCATTTTTTTTCTTTGTGAAAAGAGCTCCACTCAGGAGGTCTGTCTTCCTTTCCCACTGCAGCTTGTGGAAATCAAGATCCATGTAAAGTAGTGCCAGAACTTAAGCTTGGGACAGGTGGTGCTGAGTATCATAGAATCTAGCCTACTACATCATTTTAGTAGAACAAATAAGGTTTTTGTTTACTTGTTTTGATGAGGGGCACAGTGTAAGGGTGGGTACTATCTTTAACTTCAGAAACAGCATTATGTAGCGTTTGTGACTGTTAGTTAAAGTATTGTTTGGTCATTCAAAACCAATAGAAGATACTTTATTTTCTAATTTTAATTAAAGTAACAAAATTATATCTATTTTTTTCCTTTCAGCTGTGGTTGCAGACATCTTCTATTTCCTGGACATCTACAGTCACGGCAAGCTGCCGTCCCACTGTGATCAGCGCTTCCTCCCTTGTGAAATCGGGTGTGTCAAGTACTCCCTGAAGGAGGGCATAATGGCTGACTTCCATCACTTCATAGATGCAGGTGATTTCCAAGGAAGGGGGGTAGCCTGGAAGTAGTTCATCTTGCTCTGGGTTGAGAGGGAAGTTTTCTAGTGCCAGTTGCTGCTGTGCTCATTAGATTTCTGATATTAAGATAGGTTTCTTTCTTTAGCTACAAGCGATTAGACTTCTACTTTAAATAACTGAGCATTGCTGTTTTCTGCTTGCTTTTGAACATCTACTTAAGTACTTGGTCTGCATGAAGCTTTGTAGAGGGCAGAATAAATCCAAAGGGCACTTCTGATGTTTGTGCTTTATTTCGTGCTGAGGAATGTTTGTTCTGGGCTTAACTTATAAATGCAATGCAATATACTCTTCAAATGAATGCAACTGAAAATATTTGTTTTCAAGAATAGTTGTGGTAGTTGTACAAGGCCACAGGGGAAGGTGAAGCTGCTCCTTTGTATAAATAAAAATCTGCTGCCTATTTCAGAGTTAAGGATCTGTCACTGTGGTGATGGATGACGGTTGTTTCTTTTTCTCCCATTCCTCGTGTTTTTCTGCAGAAGTACCACCACTTGGTTTTCGGTATCACTGCCAGGCTGCTAGTGAGTATCAGTGGAGGAGAAGAAGAGTGCTATGCAAGGCTTTACAGTTTTGGATTCTGCTTATCTGTTCTATATCCAGTTGTTTTGTAAGTCTCACCTGGAAGCTTCCCCTTCTGGGGACTTCCTGTCATCTTTTGAAGAGCAAGGGGTGAGAGGACAGCTTGCTGCAGTCACCTTGCTTATTTCTTGTACCCTCAAACAGCAGAGCTCTTCACTGCTGTGTTTCCCTCGTGACTCTTAAGCAGTGTTTATAGATTGTCTCTTTCCGTTAGTACAATTACTCCCCTTGTGTGCACAGGGAACAAACTTGGCTTATGTTATCCTACGTCAAGTATTTAGATAATGACCTCTCAAAAGGGGTAGATGTGCATGCATCTGCTCACAGCCCAGATTGCTAGCCTTTTTCAGGAAATAAGGTTTTCGTAGCTTCAATTACACATCTTCTCTGTAGGGAAAGAGAGGCATTGTTTTTAAGTATAGATGTATATACATCAAATTACAGAGGAGGGCAGATGGTGGTTTAAGAAACAAAATTTCTCATAAATTAAAATTTTATCCTCTTCACCTTTTGCTAGGTGATGCCACTCATAAGATTCCTCTGTCTGGATTTTGTCTTTCGCGTACTTGCTACCCAGTTGTCATACGTGAACTTCTTAAGTTTGCCCAGCCAGCTGGAGGTGCTTGTCCTCGTTTTTACTGCAAGGTATGATCAGGGTGTAAGGGAACTGTTGAACCACTGATCACCTGAGGTGAGCAGTGAGGCAGCTGTGGGAGCACAGGTGAAGGCAGTGCACCTGTATGACTGGAAGGGGTGGTGTCTGACTCCACCTCTCCCGGACCCCATTTAAGGGCTGACCACCATCAGGGAAGGATCTCTTGTTGCAAGAGATCCCTCCCTTGTGGAGTTTCTTTTGCGAGCTTCAATCTTTGGAAACAGCTGAGTGTTTCTCTTCTTATCAATTGTCTGTTTAGAAGGATTATCCAGAAGATAAAGTATACAATCTCTTTTGACTAACTATACCATTTGGTATTAGTAATTTGTCTTAACCTACACAAGGTCAAAGTAAGGCACTCAAAATCAAAACCTGAGTTCTCTTCCAGTGGGTAATCAAGGAGAGACTTTGCTCTAATGCGCATTCTGTGTGCAAATGAGTGATGGGGGAGGTTGGGACGATGACACACTCAAAGTTTTCTTCCATTATAGAAAGAAATTACCTTACATAAGTTTGGCAGTTGAAACCTGTTTTTTTTGTTTCCAGCTTTTTGCAGGAACTAAAAATGATATGGAACCTAAATAAGCAAGCTTCCTTTTTTGTTCTTTTTCCTTCCACACCTAGCCACACATACAAACCCCTGCTCTGTTAGAGAAAGAAGCTAACCTTTCCAGAAATGAGCGACACAATTTCTGCCTACTTATTCACAGCCTGCGTGTCTGGCTCTGTCTATTGATGAGCATTTCAGACTGTTCTGACACTGTTTGGAATTTTTAAGATTGTACTTAACTTGAGTGTACTGGATAATAGTTGGGTAATCTCGCTTCTCTGAGGATGTTTTTACACTTTAATGACTTTTCACGTGAGAATGCTGTACATCTTATTTTTGCTGAATTGCTGATGAGTGAAATAAAACACTGAGGTTCAGAGGAATGTAAGCATCGTGCCAACTATATATAATTTTTTTTATTCCCCTTGAGCCTAGTGCTAGTTAACTCATAAAAGGAGTGGAGGATCTAGATCTTGGGCTCCATATATAAATACAAGTGCTGTGCATGGAGGGAAAATAACATACAGCAGTTAGTAGAGATGGCTGTAGTATGAGTTAACAGTTAACTTGTCTCCATGTATTAGCCCAGAATTTCTCCTGAGATTTGGTTGGAAGACTGCCTTGGTATTTGATTCCTCTTCAAGGTAATTTTCCGGGAGGTTGTATATAAACATGGACTTTTGTTTTGGGAATGATTTTTTTTAAGTGCAGCCTGAGGTCTTGCAGATATTAAATTATATACTGTACTTATTATGTTCTTGAATGTGACTGAGATTTTCTTTTTCTAGTCTGATGGCAGATTCCGAATCAGCTGGTGTCTTGAACGAATGGCTCGTGTAGCAGGTGGGAAAACAGTTGTTTTTGGCTTTTGTTTCTCCAAGAAAGGAGGGTTATCTGATCATGGACTGCTGTATTGGTCAGAAGGAGTTCAGGTCTCAGGAGTTTCATAAAAGCTGATACTGATAGCTAGAACTGTTGCGTGTGCTTCTTCTCTTCCTCCCCATAAATGCTGCATGGTTAGTCAGCTAACCGGCTAATGAGCAGATGAAGAGTACAACCAGAAAAAGGTGCAGAAGCAGTGAGATTACTGAGAAGGTGAGTGTAGGGGAACAGATGGGGGAACTAGCAGCTTCTGAGGAAAGATGGCCTGTAGGTAGGATATAGTGGAGTAAACTGAGAGAGTATAGGACCTGCCTTGATAAAATGCCAGATATTATTAATATCAGTGGCAGAATAATTTGTTGAGGTTTACGTGACTGTAGGGATAGAAGAAGATGAAGAGTGAACAAAGGCTGGCTGAAAAGAGTGGATGTTATGCTGATGTGGATTTCCTCTGGGCTATAGGTGTTCGGAGATCTCTGGAGCTTCTTACTGTAGAAGACCTGGTAATAAAACTGCACCAGAAGGAATGCCAAAAGGAGCCATCCAACGCTTGGGTGTTTAGAGAGCTAAATGTTGTCCTGTGGGATTTTTCCAGTAATACCAGGTATGTTGGTTTCTTTTTCTGTGGAAATGGGTATTGTTCTGATGTGTCTGGGTGCCTTAAGTGCAGCTTGTGCACAGCTAGGCTAAATTCTTCAGGAAACCATCTCATCAAAAGATTTCTTATCACAGCGTGGCTAAAACAGGAGATGTGCGTTGCTATCTTTCAAAAAAAAAAAAAAAAAAAAAGACCGGTGTCTCT
The DNA here is from genome assembly GCF_038088225.1 of Cyrtonyx montezumae. Taxonomy (NCBI): domain Eukaryota; kingdom Metazoa; phylum Chordata; class Aves; order Galliformes; family Odontophoridae; genus Cyrtonyx; species Cyrtonyx montezumae. Next base: position 72,496,730 of record NW_027072034.1, read on the forward strand.
AATGCTGAGTCTGGAGCTTGATTTAAAGGACAGTTAAAAAAAGAAAATATATTGTGATACTTGAAGTCATAGAAGTGAGGAGATTCAGAGCCTTGAGAAGCTGGATTTTAGTATGTACCTCACACTGCAACTGTGATGATGAGCTAGATGTGCTTTCTAGTGGCAGAAAACAAGCTCAAGAGTCAAGTTACATCTCACACTTTCCTGAAGGAATTCTTTTTATAATGCTAGAATGCATGTATTTCATAGGATTGTTTTTCTTCTTTTCCTTACATGTCTTGAACAGTAATGTTTTTACTACTTTTGGATCCTTGTGTTCTATTATATAGTACCTAGAGGCATTGCAGAATACTTAGCACTGATACAGTTAACAGTGGAGAAAAGCTGAAGTATGCTTCTGTTATAAAGAAGAATTAATAATTTGATCTTAATTCTATTGAATTTTTTGTCTACTAGCACTTATCCCTGAAAATCTGCTTATGCTATGGACATCTAGATCACTGAGTAATCACTGCTGTTTCTTTCCTTCTGAAAGAAACTACTACTTCACAGTAGAGGAAAGCATTAAAGAGAACGGAGGAAAAAAAAGTACTTCATAACATTTGCAGAATGAAACGGGGATGGTTGTATTAAGAGGGATTTTCGTTGTAGTGGGAAACTTAAAGATAATCAGAATTTAATGGGGTTTCCTTTTGTCTCTGCCACAGTGTCTGGAAGGTTGCTGGCTAAGTGCAGTTCTCAACTCTACATAAGTCATCTAGATCTGTTAGTAAATGTTGGTCATCTGTGTAATTTTAAATGGATGATCACTGAGACAAAAGATAACCTTTGATGTTTGCTCCTGTTCCTTCTGATCAGGCCAACTGTTCGCGTTGATTAAAGATGTAGATACTTAGACAGTAAACCTCCGTTTCATTTTATGTAGGTGCAAGTGGCATGAAGAGAATGATATACTTTACTGTGCTTTGGCATCCTGTAAGAAAATGGCGTGAGTATTTCACAGGAGTTATCTGCAGTGTGATGGCATTTCATTTTGTTACACACGCTTTTTGGCCCCGATTGCTTTGAGCACGGTGATTCTGAATCTTGAGTTTTATTTATTTCTTGCACTTCCAGGACTTCATTCTATTTTCACTTTAGTTTTTGTATTAATACTGTAAAGCAGTATGCTGCTGTAGCAGTTTGGTATAACGTGATGTCTATGATAATATCCATCACTTGGTCATCACTACCTTCGCTATTGGAGAGCTGAAAGAAATGTTCTTTGTTCAAATTCAGTGTTTGTCTTCAGAGGTTTACTAAGCTTCAGTTCGATGGGAAATTCTCAGTATATTTTAGTCCATCTCTAGAAATTTGTATACTGTTTTACATATAATGTAGATACGCAAGCTTCTCTTTTTTAGGTTGAGGGAAGGACAAATAGTTGGGAAAGAAATGCAGTTTAAGATCTCAGTCAATAGTAGTAATATTATTTGAGAGAAATAGTAATTAATTTTTTATTAAAAAAAACAACCAGTATTAAGCAAATTTCCAGTGATGGATTTAATGCTTATGAGTGGTTACATTTGACAGCATGGGGAAGTGACTGTGTTAATTTGATAGAATATGCTGGTGAACTTGGAAGCATTCAGGGTTGTTAGCTGCTTTGACAATATCCTTTTGCCCTCTGTCATCTCTGCGTCTTGATCTGTGGTGGCCTTGTCAGTTGAAGATCTAAGAATGCTGTGTTTCTGTATATAAGCATTACAACCCTATTAACAAAGCTTTTCTTGATTTCTTTATTTCCCTGGTCAAGTTATTGCATCAGTAGATCTTTCGCTGGTTCGTATGGAGTCTCACTGACAGCTGCTCACCTGCCTCTTGAAGACTTGTATTTCCGCTTCAGTCACAATCTGAGGCAACTGATACTGGATGCTGCACGTTTTCAGGTCAGGTTCTTCAAATTGTTTTCCTGTGTTATTTCAAGTTAACTCAAGTCTTCTAGACAGAACACACTTGGTAATTTCGGGTTAGCCATCTTCTGTTTTGGATGCTTTTTTTTTTTTGAGGAATACTTGGTAGACTGAGAAAAGGAAAATAATCTCTAGCTGGGCAGTTTCTTGTGGTGTGTTATTTATTACTACTACTCCCAGGTATCACAAATAGTTACGCATGCCACTTTAGAGAAGACTTCTTATTTTGAATGCTTATTTCTTTCTGCAGGAAATGAAGGCCAGGGGTTCTGGAAGGGGTAAATGCATCCTTTCTCCAAGTCGAGTTCAAGATCTTGTCCCTTCTAGATGTGAGTTCGAGATTTCCTCATTTGTAAAGGGAAAGAGAGTATTTAAACATAATCCAGTTGCAGCTTTTTCAAATTTCTGGGCTCAGAAGTTACTGTCTGTCAGCAGCATAGAACTCAGCTCTGCGTGAGCTAGGTTTGTGCAGATATCATTGAATTTCTCTAGATGAAATAACTACACTGTTACTGGACCAAAAACTGTGGTCAGTAGGTCTATACAAAATCAGATTTTTCTCATGAATGCTGCTGTTTTATAACACCTTATTGTTTTGTCATATTTACTTCTTTCTTGCATGTTTAGATGCTTTGAGGCAGGGCAACCTTTAAAATACCATCTCTCTTCTGGAGTTGTACCATTTGACTCTGCACATACTTCTTGCAAGTATTTTGTTACTCCTGGATTTATAAAAAAAAAACTTTGCTCCAAGTCCTCTTCTTGGAGCTAAAATCTTTCTAATATAAAGTATGTGCACTTGATTCATTTGTGCAATATGTGGCTAACCTTCAAAATGGAACAGAATAAGGTTTGCAAGACAAATAACTGTAAGAACTCTGAGTTTGCACCTTATGTTTTTGCGTGGATAACACACACTGAATTAAATGCTGAAACTGTTCTAAATATAAATCATGAGATCTTACATGGACTTGGTGGTTATGGAGGGCAGAACCTGTTTCTCACTTTTCCTGTTAGAAATACTGAACACATTCCACTCCACAGCATATAAAAGAAAATTCCATTAGTTTATGCAAGCTTCAAGGATTTATTTCATTTGTAAACTATTTCATTAGGTGATTCTTCACTCCTTTTGAAGATGTCTTCTTATGGAACAAGTACCACACGCGGAAGAGGAGTCACTCGATGGCTGGGAAATACACGTGACCTGAGCTCATCTTTCAGCCACTGAAAATCTTCTTTACATCTGTATCTTTTTCTTTTTCTTAAGGAAATAAACTGCTGTCTGGAGAAAATGTTGGTTGTCTTTACATCTTACGTGCAACTTTTGATTGTTCAAGTTCTTGTTGAAATGATGAAACTGTTACTTACTGGACTTAGAGAAGATCTGGAAGATGTTTTGAAGTTGTGTCCTCTCTAAAAAGAAATGCTATGGTAGTTCTGTTTCTTAATGGATGGAGTGCAAATTCAAGAGTGATTAGCAACATCATTGAATTAGAAATTCTTTAGTGGCCACTCCAGCTTTAAACAAGTGCTGCTTTATTTTTTTTCTTTAGTAACCCCCTTCACCTCATCTGTATATGGAAGATAAAATTTCAGTGTAACTCTCTACAAATGGAGAGAGCAGTGGAGGTATGACAGGATGCACTGGAGAGTATACAGTGTCATGGTCTCAAAGGATTGCTCAGAATTGGTTTCTTCCACCCACTGAGAACTCGAGTAGTCATTCGATGCAAAAAAGCAGATATTCTATGAAAAAGTGTGGTGACAGTTTGTCAAACGGTTTACGGGCAGGTTCGGCCCGGTTCTGTGACGATTGGTGCGGGGGACCCACGCCCCAGGGAAGGGGGAAAGGGAAAAGGGAGATGGGCCTAGGAACAAAACAGCGGCAGCGATCTGAGGAGGAAAGCTAATTTACTAAATAAGATATCGGAAAGCAAAATAACACAATGTAATACAATATAATTGGAATTAAAGCTAATAAATCAAATAAAATGAGCAAGAGAGAGTGTCCGATAAACCGAAGGCCTTACGCTAACGCTGAAGGCGGACGGCAGCGAGCACCCACTGCTGAGTCCATCCCAAAAGGAAAGAGAGTGTCCCGTGACCGCAGACAGTTTTTATCTTTCCCTCTGAGCGTAAACACGTAAGAACGCAAAGCATCGCAAAGTCCTCTGGGGAATGGAGTTCTTCTTCTCTTCTGAGACAGGTATACCTGGAACTATCGATGATCCACGGAGCTGGAGCATTAACTCTTTAACTCTAAATGCACTACATGATGTTACGATGTGGAATACCAGTACCAAAAATCATAAAACCATGACATTCCACCCCTTATTCCACATCACTACATCATGTTTGATATATGTGTATAGAAGAACAGTGATTAACATGCATTATATACACACACACACAACATATATAAGTATATACATGGAATTACCGACTGCACTCGCCCAACATCAAATTCCCTTGTGGTACACACTGAACATCCCCATTCTTCTGCATCACCCACCAAGTGGACCCAGGTCCCTGAGCAAAAACAGTTCCACGGAGAGGTTTGCCCTTTCCAGAAGCTGGAAGGACCCAAACTGCTTTTCCCAACATGTTCTTTACATGTACTACAGGGACCTTATCTCCCTCTACAGTAGGTAGAGATCTGGATTGGGCAGGACCATCACGATTGATGGATCCTCGAGTGTTGACCAACCAGGTGGCTTCTGCCAAATGCTTCTCCCAGTGCTTAAATGTTCCGCCACCCATTGCTTTCAATGTGGTTTTTAACAACCCATTGTACCTTTCAATTTTACCAGAAGCTGGTGCGTGATAGGGGATATGATAAATCCATTCAATACCATGATCTTTGGCCCAAGTATTTACAAGAGAATTTTTGAAATGAGTTCCATTATCGGACTCAATTCTTTCTGGAGTGCCATGTCGCCATAGGACTTGTTTCTCGAGCCCTAAGATGGTGTTTCGGGCGGTGCATGGGGTACTGCATATGTTTCAAGCCACCCAGTGGTTGCTTCCACCATGGTGAGCACGTAATGCTTACCATCGCGAGTTCGTGGCAAGGTGATATAATCAACCTGCCACGCCTCCCCATATTTATACTTTTGCCATCGCCCTTCTTCCCAAAGAGGTTTCATTCTCTTGGCTTGTTTAATTGTGGCGCACGTATCACAGTCATGGATAACCTGTGCAATAGCATCCATAGTTAAGTCCACCCCTCGGTCTCTAGCCCATTTATATGTTGCATCTCTTCCTTGATGGCCAGAGGTCTCATGGGCCCAGCGAGCTAAAAATAATTCACTCTTGTGTTGCCAGTCCAAGTCTGCTTGAGCCACCTTAACTTTGGCAGCTCGATCTACCTGATGGTTATTTTGTTGTTCCTCAGTTGCCCGGCTCTTAGGAACATGAGCATCTACATGGCGCACCTTTACAACCATATTCTTTATTCGGGCAGCAATGTCTCTCCACAGTTCAGCAGCCCAAATAGGTTTACCCCTCCGTTGCCAACCATTTTGTTCCCGTTGCTGTAACCACCCCCATAAAGCATTTGCCACCATCCATGAGTCAGTGTAAAGATAAAGCACTGGCCACCTCTCTCGTTCAGCAATATCTAAGGCCAGCTGGACAGCCTTTACCTCTGCAAATTGACTTGGTTCTCCTTTTCCTTCAGTGGCCTCAGCAACTCGTCGTGTGGGGCTCCACACAGCAGATTTCCATCTGCGGTGCTTACCCACAATGCGACAGGATCCATCTGTGAACAGGGCATATCTCTTTTCATTGTCTGGTAGTTCATTATATGGTGGGGCCTCTTTGGCACGTGATACCTCCTCTGCTGGTATTGTTCCAAACTTTTTACCTTCAGGCCAGTCCGTGATCACTTCTAGGATTCCTGGATGACTAAGGTTCCCCATCCGAGCTCGCTGTGTAATCAGCGCAATCCACTTACTCCAAGTGGCATCAGTAGCATGATGGGTAGAGGGAACCTTTCCTTTGAACATCCAGTTCAGCACTGGCAGTCGAGGTGCCAGGAGGAGCTGCGTTTCAGTACCGATTACTTCGGAAAGCAGCTCGAACCCCCTCGTACGCGGCTAAGATCTCCTTCTCAGTTGGAGTGTAGCGCTCCTCAGACCCCCTGTACGCCCGACTCCAGAATCCAAGGGGTCGGCCTCGGGTCTCTCCAGGAGCTCTTTGCCACAAACTCCAAGTGGGACCTTCCTTTCCAGCAGCAGTGTAGAGGATGTTCTTTACATCCTGTCCCGTCCGCACTGGCCCCAGGGCCACGGCACGGGCTATCTCCTGCTTAATTTGCTCAAAAGCCTGCTGCTGCTCAGGGCCCCACACAAAATCATTCTTCTTCCGCGTCACCCGATAGAGAGGGCTCACAATGAGACTGTAGTTTGGAACATGCATTCTCCAAAAGTCCACTACACCCAAAAAAGCTTGGGTCTCTGTCTTACTGGTGGGTGGAGACATGGCAGTGATTTTGTTAATCACATCTGTAGGGATGTGACGACGTCCATCTTGCCACTTTATACCTAGGAACTGAATTTCCTGTGCAGGCCCTTTCACTTTGCTTCGCTTGATAGCAAAGCCAGCTCGCAGAAGGATCTGGATTATTCTCTCTCCTTTCTCAAAAACTTCTCCTGCTGTATTGCCCCACACAATGATATCATCAATGTATTGTAAGCGCTCAGGAGCACCGCCCTGTTCCAATGCAGTTTGGACCAACCCATGGCAAATGGTTGGGCTGTGCTTCCACCCCTGGGGCAAACGGTTCCAGGTGTACTGAACGCCCCTCCAGGTGAAGGCAAACTGTGGCCTGCATTCTGTGGCCAAAGGAATTGAGAAGAAGGCATTAGCAATGTCAGTGGTGGCATACCACTTGGCTGCTTTTGACTCCAGTTCGTACTGGAGTTGTAGCATGTCTGGCACAGCAGCACTCAGTGGGGGTGTGACTTCATTCAGGCCACGGTAATCTACCGTCAGCCTCCGTTCTCCACTGGCTTTACGCACCGGCCATATGGGGCTGTTAAAAGGTGAGTGAGTTTTGCTGATCACTCCCTGGCTCTCTAGCTGACGAATCAAATTATGAATGGGGAGCAAGGAATCCCTGTTGGTTCGGTACTGCCGTCTGTGCACCGTTTTTGTAGCAATCGGTACCTGTTGCTCCTCCACTTGGAGCAACCCCACAACAGACGGATCTTCTGATAGGCCAGGCAAAGCAGACAGCTGCTTAACGTTGTCTGCGTCCACAGCAGCTATTCCAAAGGCCCATTGATACCCTTTGGGATCCTTAAAATATCCCCTTTTGAGGTAATCAATACCAAGTATACATGGAGCCCCTGGGCCAGTCACAATAGGATATTTTTGACAGTCTTTACCAGTGAGGCTTATTTCAGCCTCCAACATGGTTAACTCTTGGGAACCCCCAGTCACCCCAGAAATATAGATTATGAGAATGAGAAGGCTGCCTGATATCCTTGCAAAGCTGTTCTGTCCTGAAAAGGTCTCAGAAAGCATGAGAAGTGTAACAGTGGATGGAAGGCAAATATATTGCACCTATCTGCCGAAAGACAGTCTGGGGAACCATAAACTGATAAATTCCCGTGCTTCTTGGAAAGATCGTGGCTTGAGCCCTCTTGGAACACATTTTTTTGGGTATGTGAAGTAGGAGGAGAAGAGTGGCAGCGGTCAGCGTGGATTTGCCAAGCCAAAATCATGCCTCACCATCCCACTTGCCTTCCTTGATAGATTTGTGAGTGAAACAAGTATAACAGTGGCCATTTGCCTTGACTTTGGCTTGCTGGATTGTTGAAATGGACTTCTTTTTTTCCTTTGTACACTTCATTACACACGAAATAACTGCTAGATTTCCGAGGTACTATTAGAAGGAGGAAAAAATAATATATAAATATCTTAGCAAGATTTCTTTCAGCAAGCGTACTATTAATGATTTATCAGAATAATACTGTTCTGTTCTTCCCAGTTTGGTGAACAGATCTTGGTAGTCCTGCAGATGGGAAAATGGTTTGTGAGCACTTAAAATCTGGTGTTCTGTTGTTGCTTTCTTTTTCATGCACAGATAAAGCATATGCGTGTGTATTCTTCCGTCTGAAAGCTGAACATAACCAAATAGAAATATACTATTGACTGTCTGGAGTGCCACTCCATTTCTGCTCAGTTCCCATCTTGCGAGGGGTGTGAGTATCAACGTTAGGTATGTATACATTAATTCCTAGGAATTCATTAAGTGTTGTTCACTTCCCCATCTTCTCCCCAAATGTGTTGCAGGCACTGCTTTAGTGGATCACTGGGCAACATTAAATGGAATTGCTGCCATGTTGTTTTAGAGTAACTTTGTTCATCCTTCTGATAAACTGCTGTAAGAGGTTTCTTGGAAAGAAGGTCATTGCCACAAATCCTGAATGAATGAAGCAGCATTAGTGGCAACAAAGTTCCTGACAGTTTTTCAGTGTACACTGACCATATTTTGTGACATGCAATTTTTTGAGACATGTAATACATACATGGATGGGAAAGCACAGGTCTCCAGTTCTGGAGCTGGATTTCCAAGCCAGAGATCTAATAGTCAGGTGTTGGTATATTGAGTAATTTCACTGAATTAAGTAGTTAGTGAAAAAGTAACGTATAAACATTGGCACAACGCTTGCTTTTATCCCCTGGAACGGCCCCAATGCTGCAAAAATTATTTACAAATCAGCATAAATGCTTTAAAGGCCTCTTCTGCCAGCTAAGTTAAACAGCAGGCAACTGCATACTTAAAACATGAGTTTCTAGTTCAATCACAGGGAGATTTTCCCAGGGCCAGGGCTAGGAACACTGATGACACTGTGCTCCAAAGATGATCTCTGCCCTCTTTTTTTTCTCTTCCTTAACCTTATGTAGGAAAAACCTTTCCCTCCTTGTTGCTTATTCATTTTATTTTTCAACCACACATGTGGCCCTAGGAGTGCTATTACTGCAACCTTGTCCTTTTCAGAGTTGATGCACACATTATCTGAATTTTTTAAAAGGATGGACTGTTAAAGGGTGGGTCACAAAGCTGCACGAGAGAAAAGCACACTGTGAAAGAAACGAAAGCAAATGTGCACAGGTTCACTTCTAGCAACACTCACACAGTAATACAAAAGAAATATTCACCTTTGGGGCTAAAAAGCTAGATTCTGCAAAAGTTTGTATTTAAAAGATGAGTTATTTCTTGCAGTCTCACTTGAGACATTTAGTATTAATATATCAGGAACTAGTCTGAGGTATAAATGATTTTGCACAAGAGTGATAGTGACTTTAAAAAGTTATTCTCGTTAAATTCACATCAAGATTTTATATGTTTTTAGTAATGTCATTGGCTCTTCCCATAAATTTAAGAGCAAACCCATTCAGTGGTTCACAAACAGCATAACATAAACTGTTTAATTGGATTTGAACAAGATATAAGAGCCTCCAGAAGACTGAACTGCATCCGCTTTTTTTAACCGTCAGAGAAACCAGCCACCAGTGAGATGCAAAAGCAATCTGATCTGACCTTATCTGCCAGCAGTTCCGGCAGTGACAAACGCAATTAGCTAAGTTAAAGATTTTAGCCTAGACAGCAGTTACCTCCTTTCAAGCTAAACAGACTCAGTTACCTAGACAGAAGATAAAGAAAGAAGCTACACTGAGGGGAAAAGGCAAAGTTGTCCTTTGGAAACACATGGAAGTCTTTAGAAGTATTTTTGATCCTTGTGTCTAGGTTTACAGTAAATTCACTCCGTGGTAGAAGATTGGAAGGAATCTTCCAAGCCAGAGCTACATTTTTATTGAGATTTCTGGGACACCTTCAGTTAAGTTGGCTGCATGAGAAGCAGTGAGCTGGCTCTTGTTCTGCTACACCACGCAGGCTATGCAGGAACTGCAACCACATCCTGAAGATGATTCCCCATCAAGGTGGTCCCCATAGGTAAAGGGAACAGCAAGCAATGTGGCAGACATCACACACCTAGGAGAAGAAAAATCTGGCTAGAACTTAATCAGATCTTATGCTGACACTGCCATTTCAGTTACCCTGCTTCAGATCAAACTTACAGTCTTCCATTGCAGGCAATCATATTTCACAATCCCTTCTGGTAACAGATTAAAATTTTCTTCTACAGTTAATTGTGGTTGTTGCTCTGTTAATTTCCTTTTAGTTTTTAATTTATTCTGGCCAGTGACAAGTACTTTGAGAGAGATCAATAGAAGGCTTAAGGGAGGAAGCAACTCATGCTGCTCACCATGATGATATACATCTGATTGTTTCCAGCTTTTATCTTATTTGAACCGTGGCTCAGCATGCAAATTTTCAATGAAACAAGTATCAGGTACTCGATGAGATATATCAAAACAAACAAACAAACAAAAACCCACAAGAGTCTATACAGATGTCTCAGTTTTGTAACAGACAGCATCATAGAACGGTTTTATCCTTAAAGGTCATCCAGTCCAACTCTCCTGCAACGAACAGGGACACCTCCAGCTCCATCAGGTGCCTGACCTTGGGTGTCTCCAGGGATGGGGCATCCACCTCTCTGGAAAACCAGTTCCTGCTTCTCACCACCCTTATTGTAATAAATTTCTTCCTTATATTCGCTCTAAATCTTTTAGTTTGAAACCATTTCCGCTTGTCCTATCACCACAGGCTCTGCTAAAGAGTCTGTCCTCCTCCTTCTTACAGCTTTAGATAGAGAGGTCTCTCCCAGGTCTCCCTGGAGCCTTCTCTTCTTGGGGCAGAACAGCCCCAGCTCTCAGCCTGTCCTCATAGGGAAAGCATTCTATCCCCAGGAATCTTTTTGCGGCCCTAAGACATGAGCTCTCAAAATATTTTTAATAACTAAGCTTGCCTTTCCAAGCAAATGCACGCCTTCTCAGCTCCTCCACACTCCTGTTACGTATCTCAAAACCAAGCTCGGGCCACGAGGCTGCCCCCCAGGCTCGAGCTTCAACGAACTCCAGCTCAGGGCGGCGTCCCAGGGCCGCTGCTGAGGCCGTTAACTGCCTTTGAGAGCCCTCAAGGCCTTCGGCAACTCTGCACCTGCAGGAGGCGGCACTACCCACACATTAAAAGGAAAGCAGGCGCCCTCTAATCCGCCGTACTCCCTCCCCGCCAGCAGCGCCCCTTTGCAGCGCTGTGGTGGTGTGGCTGTGGAGGACGAGGCGTGTGGCCGCCATGTCTCGCTCGCAGCGCTCTCGCAGCCCTTACTATTTCTTCGTGCGTGAGCATCTGCCCCTGCTGCGGCAGCGCGGCCTGCCCGTGAGCCGAGTGAGCGATGGCATTCCTCACCTCAGCCAGGAGTGGGCGGTGAGGGGAGAGGGCTGTTGTTCAGGGGAGAGGGCTGTTGTTCAGGGGAGAGGGCTGTTGTTCAGGGGAGAGGGCTGTTGTTCAGGGGAGAGGGCTGTTGTTCAGGGGAGAGGGCTGTTGTTCAGGGGAGAGGGCTGTTGTTCAGGGGAGAGGGCTGTTGTTCAGGGGAGAGGGCTGTTGTTCAGGGGAGAGGGCTGTTGTTCAGGGGAGAGGGCTGTTGTTCAGGGGAGAGGGCTGTTGTTCAGGGGAGAGGGCTTGGGGAGAATGGAGGGCGGCCTCAGGGGAAGACCTCTGTGGGATGGCAGCGCCTTTGGGTGCTGAGGGAGCATGTGCTCGTGGGGTGCCCTGCGTTGAAGCCAAACGGCTTTGTGAGGGAGTTATGTGAGAATTGACAGACTCCGTTTGGAAGCAAGGAAACGTTGATTTGTGGGGTTGCTGAAGGGAGAGGTACAGAGGCATTGATGGTTCTCTTTGCTTCAAGCTGCTGACAAAGGAGGAGAAGATGGTCTATGCAGAGAAGGCTCTGAAGTGGAAGGAAAAGAAATCCTTGCAAGCTGCAGCCAAGGAGGTAAAGGTGCAGGAAGGAGCAAGTGGTGTTTGCATCAATGGGGCTAATTGCTCATTCTGAGTACTGTAAACTGATAATTATCAGCCCTTGTCAGGCAGAGACAATTATCTGGAATGTGAATGTGGATGTTACTCACACTTTATGCCTAGATTGCATCGTGTAAGCCTCTGAGGTTTCTGGGCATCTGCCCAAATCTTTTTGCTGCCCTAAGAGCTCACTGTTCGTGTATGGATGTGCAGGACTTTATTAATAGAACTGCAACTCCCTCTTGGTCTCATAGCCACAGAAAAGTCTAGTTACTCAGGGATTTATCAGCTCAGATGAATACCTATCCTAATCAAAGGCAAATGAGCGTTTTGAGGTTTCTTTATCAAAGTTGTGGGAATTGTTGAAGATTTCAGTCTGAAAACTTCCTTCTATGCATCATTAAGTTGAACAAAACAATTTTTTTTAATACTTCTATTACACTTCAGAAGCTTAGCTGAAATTCCTTCCAACTGTGTGTTGATTGAGGTACTAAGATAACCGTTCTCTGTTAGTATTCTTGCCTTAGCCTTCAAGTCTTCAGGCACTTGTATACACACTAAGAATTTGTTCCACTTAGCCATAATGAGCAGTGGACATCCTGTCTTTCTTTGGTAAGAGGTGATGAATTTCATTAGAGTTAGTTGATGGAGTTTTCTCATCTTTTCTAGGGCCCTAAGAATCCAGTACCTGCTCACGTGACTACAGAGACGTACAGAGTGACATCTCTTCTTGATGCCTCTGCTATATCATGGATGAGTGATCAGGGTACAGTGATCTTACAGTAGCCGGTGCTGTTAGATAAAAGCTTGCCTTCTAAAGATATTCTGTGTTGTACCCGTACGAAGATAGTTTTCATTTTGGCAGTAGTTGCCTTTGTCAGATGTGTGCTTGTTCTTAGTGATGGTGTAGGCCCACGAAGACCTTTCCTCGTGTAGTTGGTGCAAATGCTCCTCTGCATCCCTTGAAATAATTCCACTACCTGTTTTTCTTTTAGCTTAATGGGTGTATTGTTACTAATACATTACTTACAGTTCCCTCAGGGCTTTTTGCTCTGACATTTGTGATTTACAAGGCCTAATCCAAGTTTGGGATAATAGAATGTTCGTACTGAGATCCAAGGGCAAGAAGCTCAAACTAATCTAACACCTATATAATATAAATGATATAAATGGGTAAGTACTTGGTCAGTACCTGTGGGACATCCTGGCTAGTTTCCACGTGTCTTGAAAAGCAAGCTTTTTACCATCTGTACCTCGTCTTCAAATGGATGTTTGGATTAGAATTAAGTAACAAACATGTTTTATTGTGGAAAATGATAGATGGTGACACTTGCAATAGAAGTTAAACAGCCAGTTAATAGAAGCTGTATCTGTGCTGTTTGGTCAAGTTTCTGCTCAAGCCTTTTACCTAACTAGTCTCTTGAACATGTCATAGTTATGCAGGCTCAGAAAATAGTAGCTCTGTTGAAAAAGTGTAATATCTGTTAGCTTTCTCACTGCCAGAATCTATGCTCAGCTGTTGCTATAATGTAAACTTGATCAGGTTGATGATGGTGACTTGAGCTGGCATAACTGATCTTTCAGCTGAGTCCGAGATGCGTTTTATGATCTTGCTCCTTAATATTTCTCAGTGAAAGTCTTGCGTGGTTGCCCATACCGGATTCATTTTTTTTCTTTGTGAAAAGAGCTCCACTCAGGAGGTCTGTCTTCCTTTCCCACTGCAGCTTGTGGAAATCAAGATCCATGTAAAGTAGTGCCAGAACTTAAGCTTGGGACAGGTGGTGCTGAGTATCATAGAATCTAGCCTACTACATCATTTTAGTAGAACAAATAAGGTTTTTGTTTACTTGTTTTGATGAGGGGCACAGTGTAAGGGTGGGTACTATCTTTAACTTCAGAAACAGCATTATGTAGCGTTTGTGACTGTTAGTTAAAGTATTGTTTGGTCATTCAAAACCAATAGAAGATACTTTATTTTCTAATTTTAATTAAAGTAACAAAATTATATCTCTTTTTTTCCTTTCAGCTGTGGTTGCAGACATCTTCTATTTCCTGGACATCTACAGTCACGGCAAGCTGCCGTCCCACTGTGATCAGCGCTTCCTCCCTTGTGAAATCGGGTGTGTCAAGTACTCCCTGAAGGAGGGCATAATGGCTGACTTCCATCACTTCATAGATGCAGGTGATTTCCAAGGAAGGGGGGTAGCCTGGAAGTAGTTCATCTTGCTCTGGGTTGAGAGGGAAGTTTTCTAGTGCCAGTTGCTGCTGTGCTCATTAGATTTCTGATATTAAGATAGGTTTCTTTCTTTAGCTACAAGCGATTAGACTTCTACTTTAAATAACTGAGCATTGCTGTTTTCTGCTTGCTTTTGAACATCTACTTAAGTACTTGGTTTGCATGAAGCTTTGTAGAGGGCAGAATAAATCCAAAGGGCACTTCTGATGTTTGTGCTTTATTTCGTGCTGAGGAATGTTTGTTCTGGGCTTAACTTATAAATGCAATGCAATATACTCTTCAAATGAATGCAACTGAAAATATTTTTTTTCAAGAATAGTTGTGGTAGTTGTACAAGGCCACAGGGGAAGGTGAAGCTGCTCCTTTGTATAAATAAAAATCTGCTGCCTATTTCAGAGTTAAGGATCTGTCACTGTGGTGATGGATGACGGTTGTTTCTTTTTCTCCCATTCCTCGTGTTTTTCTGCAGAAGTACCACCACTTGGTTTTCGGTATCACTGCCAGGCTGCTAGTGAGTATCAGTGGAGGAGAAGAAGAGTGCTATGCAAGGCTTTACAGTTTTGGATTCTGCTTATCTGTTCTATATCCAGTTGTTTTGTAAGTCTCACCTGGAAGCTTCCCCTTCTGGGGACTTCCTGTCATCTTTTGAAGAGAAAGGGGTGAGAGGACAGCTTGCTGCAGTCACCTTGCTTATTTCTTGTACCCTCAAACAGCAGAGCTCTTCACTGCTGTGTTTCCCTCGTGACTCTTAAGCAGTGTTTATAGATTGTCTCTTTCCGTTAGTACAATTACTCCCCTTGTGTGCACAGGGAACAAACTTGGCTTATGTTATCCTACGTCAAGTATTTAGATAATGACCTCTCAAAAGGGGTAGATGTGCATGCATCTGCTCACAGCCCAGATTGCTAGCCTTTTTCAGGAAATAAGGTTTTCGTAGCTTCAATTACACATCTTCTCTGTAGGGAAAGAGAGGCATTGTTTTTAAGTATAGATGTATATACATCAAATTACAGAGGAGGGCAGATGGTGGTTTAAGAAACAAAATTTCTCATAAATTAAAATTTTATCCTCTTCACCTTTTGCTAGGTGATGCCACTCATAAGATTCCTCTGTCTGGATTTTGTCTTTCGCGTACTTGCTACCCAGTTGTCATACGTGAACTTCTTAAGTTTGCCCAGCCAGCTGGAGGTGCTTGTCCTCGTTTTTACTGCAAGGTATGATCAGGGTGTAAGGGAACTGTTGAACCACTGATCACCTGAGGTGAGCAGTGAGGCAGCTGTGGGAGCACAGGTGAAGGCAGTGCACCTGTATGACTGGAAGGGGTGGTGTCTGACTCCACCTCTCCCGGACCCCATTTAAGGGCTGACCACCATCAGGGAAGGATCTCTTGTTGCAAGAGATCCCTCCCTTGTGGAGTTTCTTTTGCGAGCTTCAATCTTTGGAAACAGCTGAGTGTTTCTCTTCTTATCAATTGTCTGTTTAGAAGGATTATCCAGAAGATAAAGTATACAATCTCTTTTGACTAACTATACCATTTGGTATTAGTAATTTGTCTTAACCTACACAAGGTCAAAGTAAGGCACTCAAAATCAAAACCTGAGTTCTCTTCCAGTGGGTAATCAAGGAGAGACTTTGCTCTAATGCGCATTCTGTGTGCAAATGAGTGATGGGGGAGGTTGGGACGATGACACACTCAAAGTTTTCTTCCATTATAGAAAGAAATTACCTTACATAAGTTTGGCAGTTGAAACCTGTTTTTTTTGTTTCCAGCTTTTTGCAGGAACTAAAAATGATATGGAACCTAAATAAGCAAGCTTCCTTTTTTGTTCTTTTTCCTTCCACACCTAGCCACACATACAAACCCCTGCTCTGTTAGAGAAAGAAGCTAACCTTTCCAGAAATGAGCGACACAATTTCTGCCTACTTATTCACAGCCTGCGTGTCTGGCTCTGTCTATTGATGAGCATTTCAGACTGTTCTGACACTGTTTGGAATTTTTAAGATTGTACTTAACTTGAGTGTACTGGATAATAGTTGGGTAATCTCGCTTCTCTGAGGATGTTTTTACACTTTAATGACTTTTCACGTGAGAATGCTGTACATCTTATTTTTGCTGAATTGCTGATGAGTGAAATAAAACACTGAGGTTCAGAGGAATTTAAGCATCGTGCCAACTATATATAATTTTTTTTATTCCCCTTGAGCCTAGTGCTAGTTAACTCATAAAAGGAGTGGAGGATCTAGATCTTGGGCTCCATATATAAATACAAGTGCTGTGCATGGAGGGAAAATAACATACAGCAGTTAGTAGAGATGGCTGTAGTATGAGTTAACAGTTAACTTGTCTCCATGTATTAGCCCAGAATTTCTCCTGAGATTTGGTTGGAAGACTGCCTTGGTATTTGATTCCTCTTCAAGGTAATTTTCCGGGAGGTTGTATATAAACATGGACTTTTGTTTTGGGAATGATTTTTTTTAAGTGCAGCCTGAGGTCTTGCAGATATTAAATTATATACTGTACTTATTATGTTCTTGAATGTGACTGAGATTTTCTTTTTCTAGTCTGATGGCAGATTCCGAATCAGCTGGTGTCTTGAACGAATGGCTAGTGTAGCAGGTGGGAAAACAGTTGTTTTTGGCTTTTGTTTCTCCAAGAAAGGAGGGTTATCTGATCATGGACTGCTGTATTTGTCAGAAGGAGTTCAGGTCTCAGGAGTTTCATAAAAGCTGATACTGATAGCTAGAACTGTTGCGTGTGCTTCTTCTCTCCCTCCCCATAAATGCTGCATGGTTAGTCAGCTAACCGGCTAATGAGCAGATGAAGAGTACAACCAGAAAAAGGTGCAGAAGCAGTGAGATTACTGAGAAGGTGAGTGTAGGGGAACAGATGGGGGAACTAGCAGCTTCTGAGGAAAGATGGCCTGTAGGTAGGATATAGTGGAGTAAACTGAGAGAGTATAGGACCTGCCTTGATAAAATGCCAGATATTATTAATATCAGTGGCAGAATAATTTGTTGAGGTTTACGTGACTGTAGGGATAGAAGAAGATGAAGAGTGAACAAAGGCTGGCTGAAAAGAGTGGATGTTATGCTGATGTGGATTTCCTCTGGGCTATAGGTGTTCGGAGATCTCTGGAGCTTCTTACTGTAGAAGACCTGGTAATAAAACTGCACCAGAAGGAATGCCAAAAGGAGCCATCCAACGCTTGGGTGTTTAGAGAGCTAAATGTTGTCCTGTGGGATTTTTCCAGTAATACCAGGTATGTTGGTTTCTTTTTCTGTGGAAATGGGTATTGTTCTGATGTGTCTGGGTGCCTTAAGTGCAGCTTGTGCACAGCTAGGCTAAATTCTTCAGGAAACCATCTCATCAAAAGATTTCTTATCACAGCGTGGCTAAAACAGGAGATGTGCGTTGCTATCTTTCAAAAAAAAAAAAAAAAAAAAGACCGGTGTCTCTAATGCTGAGTCTGGAGCTTGATTTAAAGGACAGTTAAAAAAAGAAAATATATTGTGATACTTGAAGTCATAGAAGTGAGGAGATTCAGAGCCTTGAGAAGCTGGATTTTAGTATGTACCTCACACTGCAACTGTGATGATGAGCTAGATGTGCTTTCTAGTGGCAGAAAACAAGCTCAAGAGTCAAGTTACATCTCACACTTTCCTGAAGGAATTCTTTTTATAATGCTAGAATGCATGTATTTCATAGGATTGTTTTTCTTCTTTTCCTTACATGTCTTGAACAGTAATGTTTTTACTACTTTTGGATCCTTGTGTTCTATTATATAGTACCTAGAGGCATTGCAGAATACTTAGCACTGATACAGTTAACAGTGGAGAAAAGCTGAAGTATGCTTCTGTTATAAAGAAGAATTAATAATTTGATCTTAATTCTATTGAATTTTTTGTCTACTAGCACTTATCCCTGAAAATCTGCTTATGCTATGGACATCTAGATCACTGAGTAATCACTGCTGTTTCTTTCCTTCTGAAAGAAACTACTACTTCACAGTAGAGGAAAGCATTAAAGAGAACGGAGGAAAAAAAAGTACTTCATAACATTTGCAGAATGAAACGGGGATGGTTGTATTAAGAGGGATTTTCGTTGTAGTGGGAAACTTAAAGATAATCAGAATTTAATGGGGTTTCCTTTTGTCTCTGCCACAGTGTCTGGAAGGTTGCTGGTTAAGTGCAGTTCTCAACTCTACATAAGTCATCTAGATCTGTTAGTAAATGTTGGTCATCTGTGTAATTTTAAATGGATGATCACTGAGACAAAAGATAACCTTTGATGTTTGCTCCTGTTCCTTCTGATCAGGCCAACTGTTCGCGTTGATTAAAGATGTAGATACTTAGACAGTAAACCTCCGTTTCATTTTATGTAGGTGCAAGTGGCATGAAGAGAATGATATACTTTACTGTGCTTTGGCATCCTGTAAGAAAATGGCGTGAGTATTTCACAGGAGTTATCTGCAGTGTGATGGCATTTCATTTTGTTACACACGCTTTTTGGCCCCGATTGCTTTGAGCACGGTGATTCTGAATCTTGAGTTTTATTTATTTCTTGCACTTCCAGGACTTCATTCTATTTTCACTTTAGTTTTTGTATTAATACTGTAAAGCAGTATGCTGCTGTAGCAGTTTGGTATAACGTGATGTCTATGATAATATCCATCACTTGGTCATCACTACCTTCGCTATTGGAGAGCTGAAAGAAATGTTCTTTGTTCAAATTCAGTGTTTGTCTTCAGAGGTTTACTAAGCTTCAGTTCGATGGGAAATTCTCAGTATATTTTAGTCCATCTCTAGAAATTTGTATACTGTTTTACATATAATGTAGATACGCAAGCTTCTCTTTTTTAGGTTGAGGGAAGGACAAATAGTTGGGAAAGAAATGCAGTTTAAGATCTCAGTCAATAGTAGTAATATTATTTGAGAGAAATAGTAATTAATTTTTTATTAAAAAAAACAACCAGTATTAAGCAAATTTCCAGTGATGGATTTAATGCTTATGAGTGGTTACATTTGACAGCATGGGGAAGTGACTGTGTTAATTTGATAGAATATGCTGGTGAACTTGGAAGCATTCAGGGTTGTTAGCTGCTTTGACAATATCCTTTTGCCCTCTGTCATCTCTGCGTCTTGATCTGTGGTGGCCTTGTCAGTTGAAGATCTAAGAATGCTGTGTTTCTGTATATAAGCATTACAACCCTATTAACAAAGCTTTTCTTGATTTCTTTATTTCCCTGGTCAAGTTATTGCATCAGTAGATCTTTCGCTGGTTCGTATGGAGTCTCACTGACAGCTGCTCACCTGCCTCTTGAAGACTTGTATTTCCGCTTCAGTCACAATCTGAGGCAACTGATACTGGATGCTGCACGTTTTCAGGTCAGGTTCTTCAAATTGTTTTCCTGTGTTATTTCAAGTTAACTCAAGTCTTCTAGACAGAACACACTTGGTAATTTCGGGTTAGCCATCTTCTGTTTTGGATGCTTTTTTTTTTTGAGGAATACTTGGTAGACTGAGAAAAGGAAAATAATCTCTAGCTGGGCAGTTTCTTGTGGTGTGTTATTTATTACTACTACTCCCAGGTATCACAAATAGTTACGCATGCCACTTTAGAGAAGACTTCTTATTTTGAATGCTTATTTCTTTCTGCAGGAAATGAAGGCCAGGGGTTCTGGAAGGGGTAAATGCATCCTTTCTCCAAGTCGAGTTCAAGATCTTGTCCCTTCTAGATGTGAGTTCGAGATTTCCTCATTTGTAAAGGGAAAGAGAGTATTTAAACATAATCCAGTTGCAGCTTTTTCAAATTTCTGGGCTCAGAAGTTACTGTCTGTCAGCAGCATAGAACTCAGCTCTGCGTGAGCTAGGTTTGTGCAGATATCATTGAATTTCTCTAGATGAAATAACTACACTGTTACTGGACCAAAAACTGCGGTCAGTAGGTCTATACAAAATCAGATTTTTCTCATGAATGCTGCTGTTTTATAACACCTTATTGTTTTGTCATATTTACTTCTTTCTTGCATGTTTAGATGCTTTGAGGCAGGGCAACCTTTAAAATACCATCTCTCTTCTGGAGTTGTACCATTTGACTCTGCACATACTTCTTGCAAGTATTTTGTTACTCCTGGATTTATAAAAAAAAAACTTTGCTCCAAGTCCTCTTCTTGGAGCTAAAATCTTTCTAATATAAAGTATGTGCACTTGATTCATTTGTGCAATATGTGGCTAACCTTCAAAATGGAACAGAATAAGGTTTGCAAGACAAATAACTGTAAGAACTCTGAGTTTGCACCTTATGTTTTTGCGTGGATAACACACACTGAATTAAATGCTGAAACTGTTCTAAATATAAATCATGAGATCTTACATGGACTTGGTGGTTATGGAGGGCAGAACCTGTTTCTCACTTTTCCTGTTAGAAATACTGAACACATTCCACTCCACAGCATATAAAAGAAAATTCCATTAGTTTATGCAAGCTTCAAGGATTTATTTCATTTGTAAACTATTTCATTAGGTGATTCTTCACTCCTTTTGAAGATGTCTTCTTATGGAACAAGTATCACACGCGGAAGAGGAGTCACTCGATGGCTGGAAAATACACGTGACCTGAGCTCATCTTTCAGCCACTGAAAATCTTCTTTACATCTGTATCTTTTTCTTTTTCTTAAGGAAATAAACTGCTGTCTGGAGAAAATGTTGGTTGTCTTTTCATCTTACGTGCAACTTTTGATTGTTCAAGTTCTTGTTGAAATGATGAAACTGTTACTTACTGGACTTAGAGAAGATCTACTGGAAGATGTTTTGAAGTTGTGTCCTCTCTAAAAAGAAATGCTATGGTAGTTCTGTTTCTTAATGGATGGAGTGCAAATTCAAGAGTGATTAGCAACATCATTGAATTAGAAATTCTTTAGTGGCCACTCCAGCTTTAAACAAGTGCTGCTTTATTTTTTTTCTTTAGTAACCCCCTTCACCTCATCTGTATATGGAAGATAAAATTTCAGTGTAACTCTCTACAAATGGAGAGAGCAGTGGAGGTATGACAGGATGCACTGGAGAGTATACAGTGTCATGGTCTCAAAGGATTGCTCAGAATTGGTTTCTTCCACCCACTGAGAACTCGAGTAGTCATTCGATGCAAAAAAGCAGATATTCTATGAAAAAGTGTGGTGACAGTTTGTCAAACGGTTTACGGGCAGGTTCGGCCCGGTTCTGTGACGATTGGTGCGGGGGACCCACGCCCCAGGGAAGGGGGAAAGGGAAAAGGGAGATGGGCCTAGGAACAAAACAGCGGCAGCGATCTGAGGAGGAAAGCTAATTTACTAAATAAGATATCGGAAAGCAAAATAACACAATGTAATACAATATAATTGGAATTAAAGCTAATAAATCAAATAAAATGAGCAAGAGAGAGTGTCCGATAAACCGAAGGCCTTACGCTAACGCTGAAGGCGGACGGCAGCGAGCACCCACTGCTGAGTCGATCCCAAAAGGAAAGAGAGTGTCCCGTGACCGCAGACAGTTTTTATCTTTCCCTCTGAGCGTAAACACGTAAGAACGCAAAGCATCGCAAAGTCCTCTGGGGAATGGAGTTGTTCTTCTCTTCTGAGACAGGTATACCTGGAACTATCGATGATCCACGGAGCTGGAGCATTAACTCTTTAACTCTAAATGCACTACATGATGTTACGATGTGGAATACCAGTACCAAAAATCATAAAACCATGACATTCCACCCCTTATTCCACATCACTACATCATGTTTGATATATATGTATAGAAGAACAGTGATTAACATGCATTATATACACACACACACAACATATATAAGTATATACATGGAATTACCGACTGCACTCGCCCAACATCAAATTCCCTTGTGGTACACACTGAACATCCCCATTCTTCTGCATCACCCACCAAGTGGACCCAGGTCCCTGAGCAAAAACAGTTCCACGGAGAGGTTTGCCCTTTCCAGAAGCTGGAAGGACCCAAACTGCTTTTCCCAACATGTTCTTTACGTGTACTACAGGGACCTTATCTCCCTCTACAGTAGGTAGAGATCTGGATTGGGCAGGACCATCACGATTGATGGATCCTCGAGTGTTGACCAACCAGGTGGCTTCTGCCAAATGCTTCTCCCAGTGCTTAAATGTTCCGCCACCCATTGCTTTCAATGTGGTTTTTAACAACCCATTGTATGTACCTTTCAATTTTACCAGAAGCTGGTGCGTGATAGGGGATATGATAAATCCATTCAATACCATGATCTTTGGCCCAAGTATTTACAAGAGAATTTTTGAAATGAGTTCCATTATCGGACTCAATTCTTTCTGGAGTGCCATGTCGCCATAGGACTTGTTTCTCGAGCCCTAAGATGGTGTTTCGGGCGGTAGCATGGGGTACTGCATATGTTTCAAGCCACCCAGTGGTTGCTTCCACCATGGTGAGCACGTAATGCTTACCATCGCGAGTTCGTGGCAAGGTGATATAATCAACCTGCCACGCCTCCCCATATTTATACTTTTGCCATCGCCCTTCTTCCCAAAGAGGTTTCATTCTCTTGGCTTGTTTAATTGTGGCGCACGTATCACAGTCATGGATAACCTGTGCAATAGCATCCATAGTTAAGTCCACCCCTCGGTCTCTAGCCCATTTATATGTTGCATCTCTTCCTTGATGGCCAGAGGTCTCATGGGCCCAGCGAGCTAAAAATAATTCACTCTTGTGTCGCCAGTCCAAGTCTGCTTGAGCCACCTTAACTTTGGCAGCTCGATCTACCTGATGGTTATTTTGTTGTTCCTCAGTTGCCCGGCTCTTAGGAACATGAGCATCTACATGGCGCACCTTTACAACCATATTCTTTATTCGGGCAGCAATGTCTCTCCACAGTTCAGCAGCCCAAATAGGTTTACCCCTCCGTTGCCAACCATTTTGTTCCCGTTGCTGTAACCACCCCCATAAAGCATTTGCCACCATCCATGAGTCAGTGTAAAGATAAAGCACTGGCCACCTCTCTCGTTCAGCAATATCTAAGGCCAGCTGGACAGCCTTTACCTCTGCAAATTGACTTGGTTCTCCTTTTCCTTCAGTGGCCTCAGCAACTCGTCGTGTGGGGCTCCACACAGCAGATTTCCATCTGCGGTGCTTACCCACAATGCGACAGGATCCATCTGTGAACAGGGCATATCTCTTTTCATTGTCTGGTAGTTCATTATATGGCGGGGCCTCTTTGGCACGTGATACCTCCTCTGCTGGTATTGTTCCAAACTTTTTACCTTCAGGCCAGTCCGTGATCACTTCTAGGATTCCTGGATGACTAAGGTTCCCCATCTGAGCTCGCTGTGTAATCAGCGCAATCCACTTACTCCAAGTGGCATCAGTAGCATGATGGGTAGAGGGAACCTTTCCTTTGAACATCCAGTTCAGCACTGGCAGTCGAGGTGCCAGGAGGAGCTGCGTTTCAGTACCGATTACTTCGGAAAGCAGCTCGAACCCCCTCGTACGCGGCTAAGATCTCCTTCTCAGTTGGAGTGTAGCGCTCCTCAGACCCCCTGTACGCCCGACTCCAGAATCCAAGGGGTCGGCCTCGGGTCTCTCCAGGAGCTCTTTGCCACAAACTCCAAGTGGGACCTTCCTTTCCAGCAGCAGTGTAGAGGATGTTCTTTACATCCTGTCCCGTCCGCACTGGCCCCAGGGCCACGGCACGGGCTATCTCCTGCTTAATTTGCTCAAAAGCCTGCTGCTGCTCAGGGCCCCACACAAAATCATTCTTCTTCCGCGTCACCCGATAGAGAGGGCTCACAATGAGACTGTAGTTTGGAACATGCATTCTCCAAAAGTCCACTACACCCAAAAAAGCTTGGGTCTCTGTCTTACTGGTGGGTGGAGACATGGCAGTGATTTTGTTAATCACATCTGTAGGGATGTGACGACGTCCATCTTGCCACTTTATACCTAGGAACTGAATTTCCTGTGCAGGCCCTTTCACTTTGCTTCGCTTGATAGCAAAGCCAGCTCGCAGAAGGATCTGGATTATTCTCTCTCCTTTCTCAAAAACTTCTCCTGCTGTATTGCCCCACACAATGATATCATCAATGTATTGTAAGCGCTCAGGAGCACCGCCCTGTTCCAATGCAGTTTGGACCAACCCATGGCAAATGGTTGGGCTGTGCTTCCACCCCTGGGGCAAACGGTTCCAGGTGTACTGAACGCCCCTCCAGGTGAAGGCAAACTGTGGCCTGCATTCTGTGGCCAAAGGAATTGAGAAGAAGGCATTAGCAATGTCAGTGGTGGCATACCACTTGGCTGCTTTTGACTCCAGTTCGTACTGGAGTTGTAGCATGTCTGGCACAGCAGCACTCAGTGGGGGTGTGACTTCATTCAGGCCACGGTAATCTACCGTCAGCCTCCTTTCTCCACTGGCTTTACGCACCGGCCATATGGGGCTGTTAAAAGGTGAGTGAGTTTTGCTGATCACTCCCTGGCTCTCTAGCTGACGAATCAAATTATGAATGGGGAGCAAGGAATCCCTGTTGGTTCGGTACTGCCGTCTGTGCACCGTTTTTGTAGCAATCGGTACCTGTTGCTCCTCCACTTGGAGCAACCCCACAACAGACGGATCTTCTGATAGGCCAGGCAAAGCAGACAGCTGCTTAACGTTGTCTGCGTCCACAGCAGCTATTCCAAAGGCCCATTGATACCCTTTGGGATCCTTAAAATATCCCCTTTTGAGGTAATCAATACCAAGTATACATGGAGCCCCTGGGCCAGTCACAATAGGATGTTTTTGACAGTCTTTACCAGTGAGGCTTATTTCAGCCTCCAACATGGTTAACTCTTGGGAACCCCCAGTCACCCCAGAAATATAGATTATGAGAATGAGAAGGCTGCCTGATATCCTTGCAAAGCTGTTCTGTCCTGAAAAGGTCTCAGAAAGCATGAGAAGTGTAACAGTGGATGGAAGGCAAATATATTGCACCTATCTGCCGAAAGACAGTCTGGGGAACCATAAACTGATAAATTCCCGTGCTTCTTGGAAAGATCGTGGCTTGAGCCCTCTTGGAACACATTTTTTTGGGTATGTGAAGTAGGAGGAGAAGAGTGGCAGCGGTCAGCGTGGATTTGCCAAGCCAAAATCATGCCTCACCATCCCACTTGCCTTCCTTGATAGATTTGTGAGTGAAACAAGTATAACAGTGGCCATTTGCCTTGACTTTGGCTTGCTGGATTGTTGAAATGGACTTCTTTTTTTCCTTTGTACACTTCATTACACACGAAATAACTGCTAGATTTCCGAGGTACTATTAGAAGGAGGAAAAAATAATATATAAATATCTTAGCAAGATTTCTTTCAGCAAGCGTACTATTAATGATTTATCAGAATAATACTGTTCTGTTCTTCCCAGTTTGGCGAACAGATCTTGGTAGTCCTGCAGATGGGAAAATGGTTTGTGAGCACTTAAAATCTGGTGTTCTGTTGTTGCTTTCTTTTTCATGCACAGATAAAGCATATGCGTGTGTATTCTTCCGTCTGAAAGCTGAACATAACCAAATAGAAATATACTATTGACTGTCTGGAGTGCCACTCCATTTCTGCTCAGTTCCCATCTTGGGAGGGGTGTGAGTATCAACGTTAGGTATGTATACATTAATTCCTAGGAATTCATTAAGTGTTGTTCACTTCCCCATCTTCTCCCCAAATGTGTTGCAGGCACTGCTTTAGTGGATCACTGGGCAACATTAAATGGAATTGCTGCCATGTTGTTTTAGAGTAACTTTGTTCATCCTTCTGATAAACTGCTGTAAGAGGTTTCTTGGAAAGAAGGTCATTGCCACAAATCCTGAATGAATGAAGCAGCATTAGTGGCAACAAAGTTCCTGACAGTTTTTCAGTGTACACTGACCATATTTTGTGACATGCAATTTTTTGAGACATGTAATACATACATGGATGGGAAAGCACAGGTCTCCAGTTCTGGAGCTGGATTTCCAAGCCAGAGATCTAATAGTCAGGTGTTGGTATATTGAGTAATTTCACTGAATTAAGTAGTTAGTGAAAAAGTAACGTATAAACATTGGCACAACGCTTGCTTTTATCCCCTGGAACGGCCCCAATGCTGCAAAAATTATTTACAAATCAGCATAAATGCTTTAAAGGCCTCTTCTGCCAGCTAAGTTAAACAGCAGGCAACTGCATACTTAAAACATGAGTTTCTAGTTCAATCACAGGGAGATTTTCCCAGGGCCAGGGCTAGGAACACTGATGACACTGTGCTCCAAAGATGATCTCTGCCCTCTTTTTTTTCTCTTCCTTAACCTTATGTAGGAAAAACCTTTCCCTCCTTGTTGCTTATTCATTTTATTTTTCAACCACACATGTGGCCCTAGGAGTGCTATTACTGCAACCTTGTCCTTTTCAGAGTTGATGCACACATTATCTGAATTTTTTAAAAGGATGGACTGTTAAAGGGTGGGTCACAAAGCTGCACGAGAGAAAAGCACACTGTGAAAGAAACGAAAGCAAATGTGCACAGGTTCACTTCTAGCAACACTCACACAGTAATACAAAAGAAATATTCACCTTTGGGGCTAAAAAGCTAGATTCTGCAAAAGTTTGTATTTAAAAGATGAGTTATTTCTTGCAGTCTCACTTGAGACATTTAGTATTAATATATCAGGAACTAGTCTGAGGTATAAATGATTTTGCACAAGAGTGATAGTGACTTTAAAAAGTTATTCTCGTTAAATTCACATCAAGATTTTATATGTTTTTAGTAATGTCATTGGCTCTTCCCATAAATTTAAGAGCAAACCCATTCAGTGGTTCACAAACAGCATAACATAAACTGTTTAATTGGATTTGAACAAGATATAAGAGCCTCCAGAAGACTGAACTGCATCCGCTTTTTTTAACCGTCAGAGAAACCAGCCACCAGTGAGATGCAAAAGCAATCTGATCTGACCTTATCTGCCAGCAGTTCCGGCAGTGACAAACGCAATTAGCTAAGTTAAAGATTTAAGCCTAGACAGCAGTTACCTCCTTTCAAGCTAAACAGACTCAGTTACCTAGACAGAAGATAAAGAAAGAAGCTACACTGAGGGGAAAAGGCAAAGTTGTCCTTTGGAAACACATGGAAGTCTTTAGAAGTATTTTTGATCCTTGTGTCTAGGTTTACAGTAAATTCACTCCGTGGTAGAAGATTGGAAGGAATCTTCCAAGCCAGAGCTACATTTTTATTGAGATTTCTGGGACACCTTCAGTTAAGTTGGCTGCATGAGAAGCAGTGAGCTGGCTCTTGTTCTGCTACACCACGCAGGCTATGCAGGAACTGCAACCACATCCTGAAGATGATTCCCCATCAAGGTGGTCCCCATAGGTAAAGGGAACAGCAAGCAATGTGGCAGACATCACACACCTAGGAGAAGAAAAATCTGGCTAGAACTTAATCAGATCTTATGCTGACACTGCCATTTCAGTTACCCTGCTTCAGATCAAACTTACAGTCTTCCATTGCAGGCAATCATATTTCACAATCCCTTCTGGTAACAGATTAAAATTTTCTTCTACAGTTAATTGTGGTTGTTGCTCTGTTAATTTCCTTTTAGTTTTTAATTTATTCTGGCCAGTGACAAGTACTTTGAGAGAGATCAATAGAAGGCTTAAGGGAGGAAGCAACTCATGCTGCTCACCATGATGATATACATCTGATTGTTTCCAGCTTTTATCTTATTTGAACCGTGGCTCAGCATGCAAATTTTCAATGAAACAAGTATCAGGTACTCGATGAGATATATCAAAACAAACAAACAAACAAAAACCCACAAGAGTCTATACAGATGTCTCAGTTTTGTAACAGACAGCATCATAGAACGGTTTTATCCTTAAAGGTCATCCAGTCCAACTCTCCTGCAACGAACAGGGACACCTCCAGCTCCATCAGGTGCCTGACCTTGGGTGTCTCCAGGGATGGGGCATCCACCTCTCTGGAAAACCAGTTCCTGCTTCTCACCACCCTTATTGTAATAAATTTCTTCCTTATATTCGCTCTAAATCTTTTAGTTTGAAACCATTTCCGCTTGTCCTATCACCACAGGCTCTGCTAAAGAGTCTGTCCTCCTCCTTCTTACAGCTTTAGATAGAGAGGTCTCTCCCAGGTCTCCCTGGAGCCTTCTCTTCTTGGGGCAGAACAGCCCCAGCTCTCAGCCTGTCCTCATAGGGAAAGCATTCTATCCCCAGGAATCTTTTTGCGGCCCTAAGACATGAGCTCTCAAAATATTTTTAATAACTAAGCTTGCCTTTCCAAGCAAATGCACGCCTTCTCAGCTCCTCCACACTCCTGTTACGTATCTCAAAACCAAGCTCGGGCCACGAGGCTGCCCCCCAGGCTCGAGCTTCAACGAACTCCAGCTCAGGGCGGCGTCCCAGGGCCGCTGCTGAGGCCGTTAACTGCCTTTGAGAGCCCTCAAGGCCTTCGGCAACTCTGCACCTGCAGGAGGCGGCACTACCCACACATTAAAAGGAAAGCAGGCGCCCTCTAATCCGCCGTACTCCCTCCCCGCCAGCAGCGCCCCTTTGCAGCGCTGTGGTGGTGTGGCTGTGGAGGACGAGGCGTGTGGCCGCCATGTCTCGCTCGCAGCGCTCTCGCAGCCCTTACTATTTCTTCGTGCGTGAGCATCTGCCCCTGCTGCGGCAGCGCGGCCTGCCCGTGAGCCGAGTGAGCGATGGCATTCCTCACCTCAGCCAGGAGTGGGCGGTGAGGGGAGAGGGCTGTTGTTCAGGGGAGAGGGCTGTTGTTCAGGGGAGAGGGCTGTTGTTCAGGGGAGAGGGCTGTTGTTCAGGGGAGAGGGCTGTTGTTCAGGGGAGAGGGCTGTTGTTCAGGGGAGAGGGCTGTTGTTCAGGGGAGAGGGCTGTTGTTCAGGGGAGAGGGCTGTTGTTCAGGGGAGAGGGCTGTTGTTCAGGGGAGAGGGCTTGGGGAGAATGGAGGGCGGCCTCAGGGGAAGACCTCTGTGGGATGGCAGCGCCTTTGGGTGCTGAGGGAGCGTGTGCTCGTGGGGTGCCCTGCGTTGAAGCCAAACGGCTTTGTGAGGGAGTTATGTGAGAATTGACAGACTCCGTTTGGAAGCAAGGAAACGTTGATTTGTGGGGTTGCTGAAGGGAGAGGTACAGAGGCATTGATGGTTCTCTTTGCTTCAAGCTGCTGACAAAGGAGGAGAAGATGGTCTATGCAGAGAAGGCTCTGAAGTGGAAGGAAAAGAAATCCTTGCAAGCTGCAGCCAAGGAGGTAAAGGTGCAGGAAGGAGCAAGTGGTGTTTGCATCAATGGGGCTAATTGCTCATTCTGAGTACTGTAAACTGATAATTATCAGCCCTTGTCAGGCAGAGACAATTATCTGGAATGTGAATGTGGATGTTACTCACACTTTATGCCTAGATTGCATCGTGTAAGCCTCTGAGGTTTCTGGGCATCTGCCCAAATCTTTTTGCTGCCCTAAGAGCTCACTGTTCGTGTATGGATGTGCAGGACTTTATTAATAGAACTGCAACTCCCTCTTGGTCTCATAGCCACAGAAAAGTCTAGTTACTCAGGGATTTATCAGCTCAGATGAATACCTATCCTAATCAAAGGCAAATGAGCGTTTTGAGGTTTCTTTATCAAAGTTGTGGGAATTGTTGAAGATTTCAGTCTGAAAACTTCCTTCTATGCATCATTAAGTTGAACAAAACAATTTTTTTTAATACTTCTATTACACTTCAGAAGCTTAGCTGAAATTCCTTCCAACTGTGTGTTGATTGAGGTACTAAGATAACCGTTCTCTGTTAGTATTCTTGCCTTAGCCTTCAAGTCTTCAGGCACTTGTATACACACTAAGAATTTGTTCCACTTAGCCATAATGAGCAGTGGACATCCTGTCTTTCTTTGGTAAGAGGTGATGAATTTCATTAGAGTTAGTTGATGGAGTTTTCTCATCTTTTCTAGGGCCCTAAGAATCCAGTACCTGCTCACGTGACTACAGAGACGTACAGAGTGACATCTCTTCTTGATGCCTCTGCTATATCATGGATGAGTGATCAGGGTACAGTGATCTTACAGTAGCCGGTGCTGTTAGATAAAAGCTTGCCTTCTAAAGATATTCTGTGTTGTACCCGTACGAAGATAGTTTTCATTTTGGCAGTAGTTGCCTTTGTCAGATGTGTGCTTGTTCTTAGTGATGGTGTAGGCCCACGAAGACCTTTCCTCGTGTAGTTGGTGCAAATGCTCCTCTGCATCCCTTGAAATAATTCCACTACCTGTTTTTCTTTTAGCTTAATGGGTGTATTGTTACTAATACATTACTTACAGTTCCCTCAGGGCTTTTTGCTCTGACATTTGTGATTTACAAGGCCTAATCCAAGTTTGGGATAATAGAATGTTCGTACTGAGATCCAAGGGCAAGAAGCTCAAACTAATCTAACACCTATATAATATAAATGATATAAATGGGTAAGTACTTGGTCAGTACCTGTGGGACATCCTGGCTAGTTTCCACGTGTCTTGAAAAGCAAGCTTTTTACCATCTGTACCTCGTCTTCAAATGGATGTTTGGATTAGAATTAAGTAACAAACATGTTTTATTGTGGAAAATGATAGATGGTGACACTTGCAATAGAAGTTAAA
Source organism: Cyrtonyx montezumae (assembly GCF_038088225.1). Taxonomy (NCBI): domain Eukaryota; kingdom Metazoa; phylum Chordata; class Aves; order Galliformes; family Odontophoridae; genus Cyrtonyx; species Cyrtonyx montezumae. The sequence goes on from NW_027072034.1 coordinate 72,527,521, forward strand.
CAGCCAGTTAATAGAAGCTGTATCTGTGCTGTTTGGTCAAGTTTCTGCTCAAGCCTTTTACCTAACTAGTCTCTTGAACATGTCATAGTTATGCAGGCTCAGAAAATAGTAGCTCTGTTGAAAAAGTGTAATATCTGTTAGCTTTCTCACTGCCAGAATCTATGCTCAGCTGTTGCTATAATGTAAACTTGATCAGGTTGATGATGGTGACTTGAGCTGGCATAACTGATCTTTCAGCTGAGTCCGAGATGCGTTTTATGATCTTGCTCCTTAATATTTCTCAGTGAAAGTCTTGCGTGGTTGCCCATACCGGATTCATTTTTTTTCTTTGTGAAAAGAGCTCCACTCAGGAGGTCTGTCTTCCTTTCCCACTGCAGCTTGTGGAAATCAAGATCCATGTAAAGTAGTGCCAGAACTTAAGCTTGGGACAGGTGGTGCTGAGTATCATAGAATCTAGCCTACTACATCATTTTAGTAGAACAAATAAGGTTTTTGTTTACTTGTTTTGATGAGGGGCACAGTGTAAGGGTGGGTACTATCTTTAACTTCAGAAACAGCATTATGTAGCGTTTGTGACTGTTAGTTAAAGTATTGTTTGGTCATTCAAAACCAATAGAAGATACTTTATTTTCTAATTTTAATTAAAGTAACAAAATTATATCTCTTTTTTTCCTTTCAGCTGTGGTTGCAGACATCTTCTATTTCCTGGACATCTACAGTCACGGCAAGCTGCCGTCCCACTGTGATCAGCGCTTCCTCCCTTGTGAAATCGGGTGTGTCAAGTACTCCCTGAAGGAGGGCATAATGGCTGACTTCCATCACTTCATAGATGCAGGTGATTTCCAAGGAAGGGGGGTAGCCTGGAAGTAGTTCATCTTGCTCTGGGTTGAGAGGGAAGTTTTCTAGTGCCAGTTGCTGCTGTGCTCATTAGATTTCTGATATTAAGATAGGTTTCTTTCTTTAGCTACAAGCGATTAGACTTCTACTTTAAATAACTGAGCATTGCTGTTTTCTGCTTGCTTTTGAACATCTACTTAAGTACTTGGTTTGCATGAAGCTTTGTAGAGGGCAGAATAAATCCAAAGGGCACTTCTGATGTTTGTGCTTTATTTCGTGCTGAGGAATGTTTGTTCTGGGCTTAACTTATAAATGCAATGCAATATACTCTTCAAATGAATGCAACTGAAAATATTTTTTTTCAAGAATAGTTGTGGTAGTTGTACAAGGCCACAGGGGAAGGTGAAGCTGCTCCTTTGTATAAATAAAAATCTGCTGCCTATTTCAGAGTTAAGGATCTGTCACTGTGGTGATGGATGACGGTTGTTTCTTTTTCTCCCATTCCTCGTGTTTTTCTGCAGAAGTACCACCACTTGGTTTTCGGTATCACTGCCAGGCTGCTAGTGAGTATCAGTGGAGGAGAAGAAGAGTGCTATGCAAGGCTTTACAGTTTTGGATTCTGCTTATCTGTTCTATATCCAGTTGTTTTGTAAGTCTCACCTGGAAGCTTCCCCTTCTGGGGACTTCCTGTCATCTTTTGAAGAGAAAGGGGTGAGAGGACAGCTTGCTGCAGTCACCTTGCTTATTTCTTGTACCCTCAAACAGCAGAGCTCTTCACTGCTGTGTTTCCCTCGTGACTCTTAAGCAGTGTTTATAGATTGTCTCTTTCCGTTAGTACAATTACTCCCCTTGTGTGCACAGGGAACAAACTTGGCTTATGTTATCCTACGTCAAGTATTTAGATAATGACCTCTCAAAAGGGGTAGATGTGCATGCATCTGCTCACAGCCCAGATTGCTAGCCTTTTTCAGGAAATAAGGTTTTCGTAGCTTCAATTACACATCTTCTCTGTAGGGAAAGAGAGGCATTGTTTTTAAGTATAGATGTATATACATCAAATTACAGAGGAGGGCAGATGGTGGTTTAAGAAACAAAATTTCTCATAAATTAAAATTTTATCCTCTTCACCTTTTGCTAGGTGATGCCACTCATAAGATTCCTCTGTCTGGATTTTGTCTTTCGCGTACTTGCTACCCAGTTGTCATACGTGAACTTCTTAAGTTTGCCCAGCCAGCTGGAGGTGCTTGTCCTCGTTTTTACTGCAAGGTATGATCAGGGTGTAAGGGAACTGTTGAACCACTGATCACCTGAGGTGAGCAGTGAGGCAGCTGTGGGAGCACAGGTGAAGGCAGTGCACCTGTATGACTGGAAGGGGTGGTGTCTGACTCCACCTCTCCCGGACCCCATTTAAGGGCTGACCACCATCAGGGAAGGATCTCTTGTTGCAAGAGATCCCTCCCTTGTGGAGTTTCTTTTGCGAGCTTCAATCTTTGGAAACAGCTGAGTGTTTCTCTTCTTATCAATTGTCTGTTTAGAAGGATTATCCAGAAGATAAAGTATACAATCTCTTTTGACTAACTATACCATTTGGTATTAGTAATTTGTCTTAACCTACACAAGGTCAAAGTAAGGCACTCAAAATCAAAACCTGAGTTCTCTTCCAGTGGGTAATCAAGGAGAGACTTTGCTCTAATGCGCATTCTGTGTGCAAATGAGTGATGGGGGAGGTTGGGACGATGACACACTCAAAGTTTTCTTCCATTATAGAAAGAAATTACCTTACATAAGTTTGGCAGTTGAAACCTGTTTTTTTTGTTTCCAGCTTTTTGCAGGAACTAAAAATGATATGGAACCTAAATAAGCAAGCTTCCTTTTTTGTTCTTTTTCCTTCCACACCTAGCCACACATACAAACCCCTGCTCTGTTAGAGAAAGAAGCTAACCTTTCCAGAAATGAGCGACACAATTTCTGCCTACTTATTCACAGCCTGCGTGTCTGGCTCTGTCTATTGATGAGCATTTCAGACTGTTCTGACACTGTTTGGAATTTTTAAGATTGTACTTAACTTGAGTGTACTGGATAATAGTTGGGTAATCTCGCTTCTCTGAGGATGTTTTTACACTTTAATGACTTTTCACGTGAGAATGCTGTACATCTTATTTTTGCTGAATTGCTGATGAGTGAAATAAAACACTGAGGTTCAGAGGAATTTAAGCATCGTGCCAACTATATATAATTTTTTTTATTCCCCTTGAGCCTAGTGCTAGTTAACTCATAAAAGGAGTGGAGGATCTAGATCTTGGGCTCCATATATAAATACAAGTGCTGTGCATGGAGGGAAAATAACATACAGCAGTTAGTAGAGATGGCTGTAGTATGAGTTAACAGTTAACTTGTCTCCATGTATTAGCCCAGAATTTCTCCTGAGATTTGGTTGGAAGACTGCCTTGGTATTTGATTCCTCTTCAAGGTAATTTTCCGGGAGGTTGTATATAAACATGGACTTTTGTTTTGGGAATGATTTTTTTTAAGTGCAGCCTGAGGTCTTGCAGATATTAAATTATATACTGTACTTATTATGTTCTTGAATGTGACTGAGATTTTCTTTTTCTAGTCTGATGGCAGATTCCGAATCAGCTGGTGTCTTGAACGAATGGCTAGTGTAGCAGGTGGGAAAACAGTTGTTTTTGGCTTTTGTTTCTCCAAGAAAGGAGGGTTATCTGATCATGGACTGCTGTATTTGTCAGAAGGAGTTCAGGTCTCAGGAGTTTCATAAAAGCTGATACTGATAGCTAGAACTGTTGCGTGTGCTTCTTCTCTCCCTCCCCATAAATGCTGCATGGTTAGTCAGCTAACCGGCTAATGAGCAGATGAAGAGTACAACCAGAAAAAGGTGCAGAAGCAGTGAGATTACTGAGAAGGTGAGTGTAGGGGAACAGATGGGGGAACTAGCAGCTTCTGAGGAAAGATGGCCTGTAGGTAGGATATAGTGGAGTAAACTGAGAGAGTATAGGACCTGCCTTGATAAAATGCCAGATATTATTAATATCAGTGGCAGAATAATTTGTTGAGGTTTACGTGACTGTAGGGATAGAAGAAGATGAAGAGTGAACAAAGGCTGGCTGAAAAGAGTGGATGTTATGCTGATGTGGATTTCCTCTGGGCTATAGGTGTTCGGAGATCTCTGGAGCTTCTTACTGTAGAAGACCTGGTAATAAAACTGCACCAGAAGGAATGCCAAAAGGAGCCATCCAACGCTTGGGTGTTTAGAGAGCTAAATGTTGTCCTGTGGGATTTTTCCAGTAATACCAGGTATGTTGGTTTCTTTTTCTGTGGAAATGGGTATTGTTCTGATGTGTCTGGGTGCCTTAAGTGCAGCTTGTGCACAGCTAGGCTAAATTCTTCAGGAAACCATCTCATCAAAAGATTTCTTATCACAGCGTGGCTAAAACAGGAGATGTGCGTTGCTATCTTTCAAAAAAAAAAAAAAAAAAAAGACCGGTGTCTCTAATGCTGAGTCTGGAGCTTGATTTAAAGGACAGTTAAAAAAAGAAAATATATTGTGATACTTGAAGTCATAGAAGTGAGGAGATTCAGAGCCTTGAGAAGCTGGATTTTAGTATGTACCTCACACTGCAACTGTGATGATGAGCTAGATGTGCTTTCTAGTGGCAGAAAACAAGCTCAAGAGTCAAGTTACATCTCACACTTTCCTGAAGGAATTCTTTTTATAATGCTAGAATGCATGTATTTCATAGGATTGTTTTTCTTCTTTTCCTTACATGTCTTGAACAGTAATGTTTTTACTACTTTTGGATCCTTGTGTTCTATTATATAGTACCTAGAGGCATTGCAGAATACTTAGCACTGATACAGTTAACAGTGGAGAAAAGCTGAAGTATGCTTCTGTTATAAAGAAGAATTAATAATTTGATCTTAATTCTATTGAATTTTTTGTCTACTAGCACTTATCCCTGAAAATCTGCTTATGCTATGGACATCTAGATCACTGAGTAATCACTGCTGTTTCTTTCCTTCTGAAAGAAACTACTACTTCACAGTAGAGGAAAGCATTAAAGAGAACGGAGGAAAAAAAAGTACTTCATAACATTTGCAGAATGAAACGGGGATGGTTGTATTAAGAGGGATTTTCGTTGTAGTGGGAAACTTAAAGATAATCAGAATTTAATGGGGTTTCCTTTTGTCTCTGCCACAGTGTCTGGAAGGTTGCTGGTTAAGTGCAGTTCTCAACTCTACATAAGTCATCTAGATCTGTTAGTAAATGTTGGTCATCTGTGTAATTTTAAATGGATGATCACTGAGACAAAAGATAACCTTTGATGTTTGCTCCTGTTCCTTCTGATCAGGCCAACTGTTCGCGTTGATTAAAGATGTAGATACTTAGACAGTAAACCTCCGTTTCATTTTATGTAGGTGCAAGTGGCATGAAGAGAATGATATACTTTACTGTGCTTTGGCATCCTGTAAGAAAATGGCGTGAGTATTTCACAGGAGTTATCTGCAGTGTGATGGCATTTCATTTTGTTACACACGCTTTTTGGCCCCGATTGCTTTGAGCACGGTGATTCTGAATCTTGAGTTTTATTTATTTCTTGCACTTCCAGGACTTCATTCTATTTTCACTTTAGTTTTTGTATTAATACTGTAAAGCAGTATGCTGCTGTAGCAGTTTGGTATAACGTGATGTCTATGATAATATCCATCACTTGGTCATCACTACCTTCGCTATTGGAGAGCTGAAAGAAATGTTCTTTGTTCAAATTCAGTGTTTGTCTTCAGAGGTTTACTAAGCTTCAGTTCGATGGGAAATTCTCAGTATATTTTAGTCCATCTCTAGAAATTTGTATACTGTTTTACATATAATGTAGATACGCAAGCTTCTCTTTTTTAGGTTGAGGGAAGGACAAATAGTTGGGAAAGAAATGCAGTTTAAGATCTCAGTCAATAGTAGTAATATTATTTGAGAGAAATAGTAATTAATTTTTTATTAAAAAAAACAACCAGTATTAAGCAAATTTCCAGTGATGGATTTAATGCTTATGAGTGGTTACATTTGACAGCATGGGGAAGTGACTGTGTTAATTTGATAGAATATGCTGGTGAACTTGGAAGCATTCAGGGTTGTTAGCTGCTTTGACAATATCCTTTTGCCCTCTGTCATCTCTGCGTCTTGATCTGTGGTGGCCTTGTCAGTTGAAGATCTAAGAATGCTGTGTTTCTGTATATAAGCATTACAACCCTATTAACAAAGCTTTTCTTGATTTCTTTATTTCCCTGGTCAAGTTATTGCATCAGTAGATCTTTCGCTGGTTCGTATGGAGTCTCACTGACAGCTGCTCACCTGCCTCTTGAAGACTTGTATTTCCGCTTCAGTCACAATCTGAGGCAACTGATACTGGATGCTGCACGTTTTCAGGTCAGGTTCTTCAAATTGTTTTCCTGTGTTATTTCAAGTTAACTCAAGTCTTCTAGACAGAACACACTTGGTAATTTCGGGTTAGCCATCTTCTGTTTTGGATGCTTTTTTTTTTTGAGGAATACTTGGTAGACTGAGAAAAGGAAAATAATCTCTAGCTGGGCAGTTTCTTGTGGTGTGTTATTTATTACTACTACTCCCAGGTATCACAAATAGTTACGCATGCCACTTTAGAGAAGACTTCTTATTTTGAATGCTTATTTCTTTCTGCAGGAAATGAAGGCCAGGGGTTCTGGAAGGGGTAAATGCATCCTTTCTCCAAGTCGAGTTCAAGATCTTGTCCCTTCTAGATGTGAGTTCGAGATTTCCTCATTTGTAAAGGGAAAGAGAGTATTTAAACATAATCCAGTTGCAGCTTTTTCAAATTTCTGGGCTCAGAAGTTACTGTCTGTCAGCAGCATAGAACTCAGCTCTGCGTGAGCTAGGTTTGTGCAGATATCATTGAATTTCTCTAGATGAAATAACTACACTGTTACTGGACCAAAAACTGTGGTCAGTAGGTCTATACAAAATCAGATTTTTCTCATGAATGCTGCTGTTTTATAACACCTTATTGTTTTGTCATATTTACTTCTTTCTTGCATGTTTAGATGCTTTGAGGCAGGGCAACCTTTAAAATACCATCTCTCTTCTGGAGTTGTACCATTTGACTCTGCACATACTTCTTGCAAGTATTTTGTTACTCCTGGATTTATAAAAAAAAAACTTTGCTCCAAGTCCTCTTCTTGGAGCTAAAATCTTTCTAATATAAAGTATGTGCACTTGATTCATTTGTGCAATATGTGGCTAACCTTCAAAATGGAACAGAATAAGGTTTGCAAGACAAATAACTGTAAGAACTCTGAGTTTGCACCTTATGTTTTTGCGTGGATAACACACACTGAATTAAATGCTGAAACTGTTCTAAATATAAATCATGAGATCTTACATGGACTTGGTGGTTATGGAGGGCAGAACCTGTTTCTCACTTTTCCTGTTAGAAATACTGAACACATTCCACTCCACAGCATATAAAAGAAAATTCCATTAGTTTATGCAAGCTTCAAGGATTTATTTCATTTGTAAACTATTTCATTAGGTGATTCTTCACTCCTTTTGAAGATGTCTTCTTATGGAACAAGTACCACACGCGGAAGAGGAGTCACTCGATGGCTGGGAAATACACGTGACCTGAGCTCATCTTTCAGCCACTGAAAATCTTCTTTACATCTGTATCTTTTTCTTTTTCTTAAGGAAATAAACTGCTGTCTGGAGAAAATGTTGGTTGTCTTTACATCTTACGTGCAACTTTTGATTGTTCAAGTTCTTGTTGAAATGATGAAACTGTTACTTACTGGACTTAGAGAAGATCTGGAAGATGTTTTGAAGTTGTGTCCTCTCTAAAAAGAAATGCTATGGTAGTTCTGTTTCTTAATGGATGGAGTGCAAATTCAAGAGTGATTAGCAACATCATTGAATTAGAAATTCTTTAGTGGCCACTCCAGCTTTAAACAAGTGCTGCTTTATTTTTTTTTCTTTAGTAACCCCCTTCACCTCATCTGTATATGGAAGATAAAATTTCAGTGTAACTCTCTACAAATGGAGAGAGCAGTGGAGGTATGACAGGATGCACTGGAGAGTATACAGTGTCATGGTCTCAAAGGATTGCTCAGAATTGGTTTCTTCCACCCACTGAGAACTCGAGTAGTCATTCGATGCAAAAAAGCAGATATTCTATGAAAAAGTGTGGTGACAGTTTGTCAAACGGTTTACGGGCAGGTTCGGCCCGGTTCTGTGACGATTGGTGCGGGGGACCCACGCCCCAGGGAAGGGGGAAAGGGAAAAGGGAGATGGGCCTAGGAACAAAACAGCGGCAGCGATCTGAGGAGGAAAGCTAATTTACTAAATAAGATATCGGAAAGCAAAATAACACAATGTAATACAATATAATTGGAATTAAAGCTAATAAATCAAATAAAATGAGCAAGAGAGAGTGTCCGATAAACCGAAGGCCTTACGCTAACGCTGAAGGCGGACGGCAGCGAGCACCCACTGCTGAGTCCATCCCAAAAGGAAAGAGAGTGTCCCGTGACCGCAGACAGTTTTTATCTTTCCCTCTGAGCGTAAACACGTAAGAACGCAAAGCATCGCAAAGTCCTCTGGGGAATGGAGTTCTTCTTCTCTTCTGAGACAGGTATACCTGGAACTATCGATGATCCACGGAGCTGGAGCATTAACTCTTTAACTCTAAATGCACTACATGATGTTACGATGTGGAATACCAGTACCAAAAATCATAAAACCATGACATTCCACCCCTTATTCCACATCACTACATCATGTTTTCTATATGTGTATAGAAGAACAGTGATTAACATGCATTATATACACACACACACAACATATATAAGTATATACATGGAATTACCGACTGCACTCGCCCAACATCAAATTCCCTTGTGGTACACACTGAACATCCCCATTCTTCTGCATCACCCACCAAGTGGACCCAGGTCCCTGAGCAAAAACAGTTCCACGGAGAGGTTTGCCCTTTCCAGAAGCTGGAAGGACCCAAACTGCTTTTCCCAACATGTTCTTTACATGTACTACAGGGACCTTATCTCCCTCTACAGTAGGTAGAGATCTGGATTGGGCAGGACCATCATGATTGATGGATCCTCGAGTGTTGACCAACCAGGTGGCTTCTGCCAAATGCTTCTCCCAGTGCTTAAATGTTCCGCCACCCATTGCTTTCAATGTGGTTTTTAACAACCCATTGTACCTTTCAATTTTACCAGAAGCTGGTGCGTGATAGGGGATATGATAAATCCATTCAATACCATGATCTTTGGCCCAAGTATTTACAAGAGAATTTTTGAAATGAGTTCCATTATCGGACTCAATTCTTTCTGGAGTGCCATGTCGCCATAGGACTTGTTTCTCGAGCCCTAAGATGGTGTTTCGGGCGGTAGCATGGGGTACTGCATATGTTTCAAGCCACCCAGTGGTTGCTTCCACCATGGTGAGCACGTAATGCTTACCATCGCGAGTTCGTGGCAAGGTGATATAATCAACCTGCCACGCCTCCCCATATTTATACTTTTGCCATCGCCCTTCTTCCCAAAGAGGTTTCATTCTCTTGGCTTGTTTAATTGTGGCGCACGTATCACAGTCATGGATAACCTGTGCAATAGCATCCATAGTTAAGTCCACCCCTCGGTCTCTAGCCCATTTATATGTTGCATCTCTTCCTTGATGGCCAGAGGTCTCATGGGCCCAGCGAGCTAAAAATAATTCACTCTTGTGTTGCCAGTCCAAGTCTGCTTGAGCCACCTTAACTTTGGCAGCTCGATCTACCTGATGGTTATTTTGTTGTTCCTCAGTTGCCTGGCTCTTAGGAACATGAGCATCTACATGGCGCACCTTTACAACCATATTCTTTATTCGGGCAGCAATGTCTCTCCACAGTTCAGCAGCCCAAATAGGTTTACCCCTCCGTTGCCAACCATTTTGTTCCCGTTGCTGTAACCACCCCCATAAAGCATTTGCCACCATCCATGAGTCAGTGTAAAGATAAAGCACTGGCCACCTCTCTCGTTCAGCAATATCTAAGGCCAGCTGGACAGCCTTTACCTCTGCAAATTGACTTGGTTCTCCTTTTCCTTCAGTGGCCTCAGCAACTCGTCGTGTGGGGCTCCACACAGCAGATTTCCATCTGCGGTGCTTACCCACAATGCGACAGGATCCATCTGTGAACAGGGCATATCTCTTTTCATTGTCTGGTAGTTCATTATATGGCGGGGCCTCTTTGGCACGTGATACCTCCTCTGCTGGTATTGTTCCAAACTTTTTACCTTCAGGCCAGTCCGTGATCACTTCTAGGATTCCTGGATGACTAAGGTTCCCCATCCGAGCTCGCTGTGTAATCAGCGCAATCCACTTACTCCAAGTGGCATCAGTAGCATGATGGGTAGAGGGAACCTTTCCTTTGAACATCCAGTTCAGCACTGGCAGTCGAGGTGCCAGGAGGAGCTGCGTTTCAGTACCGATTACTTCGGAAAGCAGCTCGAACCCCCTCGTACGCGGCTAAGATCTCCTTCTCAGTTGGAGTGTAGCGCTCCTCAGACCCCCTGTACGCCCGACTCCAGAATCCAAGGGGTCGGCCTCGGGTCTCTCCAGGAGCTCTTTGCCACAAACTCCAAGTGGGACCTTCCTTTCCAGCAGCAGTGTAGAGGATGTTCTTTACATCCTGTCCCGTCCGCACTGGCCCCAGGGCCACGGCACGGGCTATCTCCTGCTTAATTTGCTCAAAAGCCTGCTGCTGCTCAGGGCCCCACACAAAATCATTCTTCTTCCGCGTCACCCGATAGAGAGGGCTCACAATGAGACTGTAGTTTGGAACATGCATTCTCCAAAAGTCCACTACACCCAAAAAAGCTTGGGTCTCTGTCTTACTGGTGGGTGGAGACATGGCAGTGATTTTGTTAATCACATCTGTAGGGATGTGACGACGTCCATCTTGCCACTTTATACCTAGGAACTGAATTTCCTGTGCAGGCCCTTTCACTTTGCTTCGCTTGATAGCAAAGCCAGCTCGCAGAAGGATCTGGATTATTCTCTCTCCTTTCTCAAAAACTTCTCCTGCTGTATTGCCCCACACAATGATATCATCAATGTATTGTAAGCGCTCAGGAGCACCGCCCTGTTCCAATGCAGTTTGGACCAACCCATGGCAAATGGTTGGGCTGTGCTTCCACCCCTGGGGCAAACGGTTCCAGGTGTACTGAACGCCCCTCCAGGTGAAGGCAAACTGTGGCCTGCATTCTGTGGCCAAAGGAATTGAGAAGAAGGCATTAGCAATGTCAGTGGTGGCATACCACTTGGCTGCTTTTGACTCCAGTTCGTACTGGAGTTGTAGCATGTCTGGCACAGCAGCACTCAGTGGGGGTGTGACTTCATTCAGGCCACGGTAATCTACCGTCAGCCTCCGTTCTCCACTGGCTTTACGCACCGGCCATATGGGGCTGTTAAAAGGTGAGTGAGTTTTGCTGATCACTCCCTGGCTCTCTAGCTGACGAATCAAATTATGAATGGGGAGCAAGGAATCCCTGTTGGTTCGGTACTGCCGTCTGTGCACCGTTTTTGTAGCAATCGGTACCTGTTGCTCCTCCACTTGGAGCAACCCCACAACAGACGGATCTTCTGATAGGCCAGGCAAAGCAGACAGCTGCTTAACGTTGTCTGCGTCCACAGCAGCTATTCCAAAGGCCCATTGATACCCTTTGGGATCCTTAAAATATCCCCTTTTGAGGTAATCAATACCAAGTATACATGGAGCCCCTGGGCCAGTCACAATAGGATGTTTTTGACAGTCTTTACCAGTGAGGCTTATTTCAGCCTCCAACATGGTTAACTCTTGGGAACCCCCAGTCACCCCAGAAATATAGATTATGAGAATGAGAAGGCTGCCTGATATCCTTGCAAAGCTGTTCTGTCCTGAAAAGGTCTCAGAAAGCATGAGAAGTGTAACAGTGGATGGAAGGCAAATATATTGCACCTATCTGCCGAAAGACAGTCTGGGGAACCATAAACTGATAAATTCCCGTGCTTCTTGGAAAGATCGTGGCTTGAGCCCTCTTGGAACACATTTTTTTGGGTATGTGAAGTAGGAGGAGAAGAGTGGCAGCGGTCAGCGTGGATTTGCCAAGCCAAAATCATGCCTCACCATCCCACTTGCCTTCCTTGATAGATTTGTGAGTGAAACAAGTATAACAGTGGCCATTTGCCTTGACTTTGGCTTGCTGGATTGTTGAAATGGACTTCTTTTTTTCCTTTGTACACTTCATTACACACGAAATAACTCCTAGATTTCCGAGGTACTATTAGAAGGAGGAAAAAATAATATATAAATATCTTAGCAAGATTTCTTTCAGCAAGCGTACTATTAATGATTTATCAGAATAATACTGTTCTGTTCTTCCCAGTTTGGTGAACAGATCTTGGTAGTCCTGCAGATGGGAAAATGGTTTGTGAGCACTTAAAATCTGGTGTTCTGTTGTTGCTTTCTTTTTCATGCACAGATAAAGCATATGCGTGTGTATTCTTCCGTCTGAAAGCTGAACATAACCAAATAGAAATATACTATTGACTGTCTGGAGTGCCACTCCATTTCTGCTCAGTTCCCATCTTGCGAGGGGTGTGAGTATCAACGTTAGGTATGTATACATTAATTCCTAGGAATTCATTAAGTGTTGTTCACTTCCCCATCTTCTCCCCAAATGTGTTGCAGGCACTGCTTTAGTGGATCACTGGGCAACATTAAATGGAATTGCTGCCATGTTGTTTTAGAGTAACTTTGTTCATCCTTCTGATAAACTGCTGTAAGAGGTTTCTTGGAAAGAAGGTCATTGCCACAAATCCTGAATGAATGAAGCAGCATTAGTGGCAACAAAGTTCCTGACAGTTTTTCAGTGTACACTGACCATATTTTGTGACATGCAATTTTTTGAGACATGTAATACATACATGGATGGGAAAGCACAGGTCTCCAGTTCTGGAGCTGGATTTCCAAGCCAGAGATCTAATAGTCAGGTGTTGGTATATTGAGTAATTTCACTGAATTAAGTAGTTAGTGAAAAAGTAACGTATAAACATTGGCACAACGCTTGCTTTTATCCCCTGGAACGGCCCCAATGCTGCAAAAATTATTTACAAATCAGCATAAATGCTTTAAAGGCCTCTTCTGCCAGCTAAGTTAAACAGCAGGCAACTGCATACTTAAAACATGAGTTTCTAGTTCAATCACAGGGAGATTTTCCCAGGGCCAGGGCTAGGAACACTGATGACACTGTGCTCCAAAGATGATCTCTGCCCTCTTTTTTTTCTCTTCCTTAACCTTATGTAGGAAAAACCTTTCCCTCCTTGTTGCTTATTCATTTTATTTTTCAACCACACATGTGGCCCTAGGAGTGCTATTACTGCAACCTTGTCCTTTTCAGAGTTGATGCACACATTATCTGAATTTTTTAAAAGGATGGACTGTTAAAGGGTGGGTCACAAAGCTGCACGAGAGAAAAGCACACTGTGAAAGAAACGAAAGCAAATGTGCACAGGTTCACTTCTAGCAACACTCACACAGTAATACAAAAGAAATATTCACCTTTGGGGCTAAAAAGCTAGATTCTGCAAAAGTTTGTATTTAAAAGATGAGTTATTTCTTGCAGTCTCACTTGAGACATTTAGTATTAATATATCAGGAACTAGTCTGAGGTATAAATGATTTTGCACAAGAGTGATAGTGACTTTAAAAAGTTATTCTCGTTAAATTCACATCAAGATTTTATATGTTTTTAGTAATGTCATTGGCTCTTCCCATAAATTTAAGAGCAAACCCATTCAGTGGTTCACAAACAGCATAACATAAACTGTTTAATTGGATTTGAACAAGATATAAGAGCCTCCAGAAGACTGAACTGCATCCGCTTTTTTTAACCGTCAGAGAAACCAGCCACCAGTGAGATGCAAAAGCAATCTGATCTGACCTTATCTGCCAGCAGTTCCGGCAGTGACAAACGCAATTAGCTAAGTTAAAGATTTTAGCCTAGACAGCAGTTACCTCCTTTCAAGCTAAACAGACTCAGTTACCTAGACAGAAGATAAAGAAAGAAGCTACACTGAGGGGAAAAGGCAAAGTTGTCCTTTGGAAACACATGGAAGTCTTTAGAAGTATTTTTGATCCTTGTGTCTAGGTTTACAGTAAATTCACTCCGTGGTAGAAGATTGGAAGGAATCTTCCAAGCCAGAGCTACATTTTTATTGAGATTTCTGGGACACCTTCAGTTAAGTTGGCTGCATGAGAAGCAGTGAGCTGGCTCTTGTTCTGCTACACCACGCAGGCTATGCAGGAACTGCAACCACATCCTGAAGATGATTCCCCATCAAGGTGGTCCCCATAGGTAAAGGGAACAGCAAGCAATGTGGCAGACATCACACACCTAGGAGAAGAAAAATCTGGCTAGAACTTAATCAGATCTTATGCTGACACTGCCATTTCAGTTACCCTGCTTCAGATCAAACTTACAGTCTTCCATTGCAGGCAATCATATTTCACAATCCCTTCTGGTAACAGATTAAAATTTTCTTCTACAGTTAATTGTGGTTGTTGCTCTGTTAATTTCCTTTTAGTTTTTAATTTATTCTGGCCAGTGACAAGTACTTTGAGAGAGATCAATAGAAGGCTTAAGGGAGGAAGCAACTCATGCTGCTCACCATGATGATATACATCTGATTGTTTCCAGCTTTTATCTTATTTGAACCGTGGCTCAGCATGCAAATTTTCAATGAAACAAGTATCAGGTACTCGATGAGATATATCAAAACAAACAAACAAACAAAAACCCACAAGAGTCTATACAGATGTCTCAGTTTTGTAACAGACAGCATCATAGAACGGTTTTATCCTTAAAGGTCATCCAGTCCAACTCTCCTGCAACGAACAGGGACACCTCCAGCTCCATCAGGTGCCTGACCTTGGGTGTCTCCAGGGATGGGGCATCCACCTCTCTGGAAAACCAGTTCCTGCTTCTCACCACCCTTATTGTAATAAATTTCTTCCTTATATTCGCTCTAAATCTTTTAGTTTGAAACCATTTCCGCTTGTCCTATCACCACAGGCTCTGCTAAAGAGTCTGTCCTCCTCCTTCTTACAGCTTTAGATAGAGAGGTCTCTCCCAGGTCTCCCTGGAGCCTTCTCTTCTTGGGGCAGAACAGCCCCAGCTCTCAGCCTGTCCTCATAGGGAAAGCATTCTATCCCCAGGAATCTTTTTGCGGCCCTAAGACATGAGCTCTCAAAATATTTTTAATAACTAAGCTTGCCTTTCCAAGCAAATGCACGCCTTCTCAGCTCCTCCACACTCCTGTTACGTATCTCAAAACCAAGCTCGGGCCACGAGGCTGCCCCCCAGGCTCGAGCTTCAACGAACTCCAGCTCAGGGCGGCGTCCCAGGGCCGCTGCTGAGGCCGTTAACTGCCTTTGAGAGCCCTCAAGGCCTTCGGCAACTCTGCACCTGCAGGAGGCGGCACTACCCACACATTAAAAGGAAAGCAGGCGCCCTCTAATCCGCCGTACTCCCTCCCCGCCAGCAGCGCCCCTTTGCAGCGCTGTGGTGGTGTGGCTGTGGAGGACGAGGCGTGTGGCCGCCATGTCTCGCTCGCAGCGCTCTCGCAGCCCTTACTATTTCTTCGTGCGTGAGCATCTGCCCCTGCTGCGGCAGCGCGGCCTGCCCGTGAGCCGAGTGAGCGATGGCATTCCTCACCTCAGCCAGGAGTGGGCGGTGAGGGGAGAGGGCTGTTGTTCAGGGGAGAGGGCTGTTGTTCAGGGGAGAGGGCTGTTGTTCAGGGGAGAGGGCTGTTGTTCAGGGGAGAGGGCTGTTGTTCAGGGGAGAGGGCTGTTGTTCAGGGGAGAGGGCTGTTGTTCAGGGGAGAGGGCTGTTGTTCAGGGGAGAGGGCTGTTGTTCAGGGGAGAGGGCTTGGGGAGAATGGAGGGCGGCCTCAGGGGAAGACCTCTGTGGGATGGCAGCGCCTTTGGGTGCTGAGGGAGCGTGTGCTCGTGGGGTGCCCTGCGTTGAAGCCAAACGGCTTTGTGAGGGAGTTATGTGAGAATTGACAGACTCCGTTTGGAAGCAAGGAAACGTTGATTTGTGGGGTTGCTGAAGGGAGAGGTACAGAGGCATTGATGGTTCTCTTTGCTTCAAGCTGCTGACAAAGGAGGAGAAGATGGTCTATGCAGAGAAGGCTCTGAAGTGGAAGGAAAAGAAATCCTTGCAAGCTGCAGCCAAGGAGGTAAAGGTGCAGGAAGGAGCAAGTGGTGTTTGCATCAATGGGGCTAATTGCTCATTCTGAGTACTGTAAACTGATAATTATCAGCCCTTGTCAGGCAGAGACAATTATCTGGAATGTGAATGTGGATGTTACTCACACTTTATGCCTAGATTGCATCGTGTAAGCCTCTGAGGTTTCTGGGCATCTGCCCAAATCTTTTTGCTGCCCTAAGAGCTCACTGTTCGTGTATGGATGTGCAGGACTTTATTAATAGAACTGCAACTCCCTCTTGGTCTCATAGCCACAGAAAAGTCTAGTTACTCAGGGATTTATCAGCTCAGATGAATACCTATCCTAATCAAAGGCAAATGAGCGTTTTGAGGTTTCTTTATCAAAGTTGTGGGAATTGTTGAAGATTTCAGTCTGAAAACTTCCTTCTATGCATCATTAAGTTGAACAAAACAATTTTTTTTAATACTTCTATTACACTTCAGAAGCTTAGCTGAAATTCCTTCCAACTGTGTGTTGATTGAGGTACTAAGATAACCGTTCTCTGTTAGTATTCTTGCCTTAGCCTTCAAGTCTTCAGGCACTTGTATACACACTAAGAATTTGTTCCACTTAGCCATAATGAGCAGTGGACATCCTGTCTTTCTTTGGTAAGAGGTGATGAATTTCATTAGAGTTAGTTGATGGAGTTTTCTCATCTTTTCTAGGGCCCTAAGAATCCAGTACCTGCTCACGTGACTACAGAGACGTACAGAGTGACATCTCTTCTTGATGCCTCTGCTATATCATGGATGAGTGATCAGGGTACAGTGATCTTACAGTAGCCGGTGCTGTTAGATAAAAGCTTGCCTTCTAAAGATATTCTGTGTTGTACCCGTACGAAGATAGTTTTCATTTTGTCAGTAGTTGCCTTTGTCAGATGTGTGCTTGTTCTTAGTGATGGTGTAGGCCCACGAAGACCTTTCCTCGTGTAGTTGGTGCAAATGCTCCTCTGCATCCCTTGAAATAATTCCACTACCTGTTTTTCTTTTAGCTTAATGGGTGTATTGTTACTAATACATTATTTACAGTTCCCTCAGGGCTTTTTGCTCTGACATTTGTGATTTACAAGGCCTAATCCAGGTTTGGGATAATAGAATGTTCGTACTGAGATCCAAGGGCAAGAAGCTCAAACTAATCTAACACCTATATAATATAAATGATATAAATGGGTAAGTACTTGGTCAGTACCTGTGGGACATCCTGGCTAGTTTCCACGTGTCTTGAAAAGCAAGCTTTTTACCATCTGTACCTTGTCTTCAAATGGATGTTTGGATTAGAATTAAGTAACAAACATGTTTTATTGTGGAAAATGATAGATGGTGACACTTGCAATAGAAGTTAAACAGCCAGTTAATAGAAGCTGTATCTGTGCTGTTTGGTCAAGTTTCTGCTCAAGCCTTTTACCTAACTAGTCTCTTGAACATGTCATAGTTATGCAGGCTCAGAAAATAGTAGCTCTGTTGAAAAAGTGTAATATCTGTTAGCTTTCTCACTGCCAGAATCTATGCTCAGCTGTTGCTATAATGTAAACTTGATCAGGTTGATGATGGTGACTTGAGCTGGCATAACTGATCTTTCAGCTGAGTCCGAGATGCGTTTTATGATCTTGCTCCTTAATATTTCTCAGTGAAAGTCTTGCGTGGTTGCCCATACCTGATTCATTTTTTTTCTTTGTGAAAAGAGCTCCACTCAGGAGGTCTGTCTTCCTTTCCCACTGCAGCTTGTGGAAATCAAGATCCATGTAAAGTAGTGCCAGAACTTAAGCTTGGGACAGGTGGTGCTGAGTATCATAGAATCTAGCCTACTACATCATTTCAGTAGAACAAATAAGGTTTTTGTTTACTTGTTTTGATGAGGGGCACAGTGTAAGGGTGGGTACTATCTTTAACTTCAGAAACAGCATTATGTAGCGTTTGTGACTGTTAGTTAAAGTATTGTTTGGTCATTCAAAACCAATAGAAGATACTTTATTTTCTAATTTTAATTAAAGTAACAAAATTATATCTCTTTTTTTCCTTTCAGCTGTGGTTGCAGACATCTTCTATTTCCTGGACATCTACAGTCACGGCAAGCTGCCGTCCCACTGTGATCAGCGCTTCCTCCCTTGTGAAATCGGGTGTGTCAAGTACTCCCTGAAGGAGGGCATAATGGCTGACTTCCATCACTTCATAGATGCAGGTGATTTCCAAGGAAGGGGGGTAGCCTGGAAGTAGTTCATCTTGCTCTGGGTTGAGAGGGAAGTTTTCTAGTGCCAGTTGCTGCTGTGCTCATTAGATTTCTGATATTAAGATAGGTTTCTTTCTTTAGCTACAAGCGATTAGACTTCTACTTTAAATAACTGAGCATTGCTGTTTTCTGCTTGCTTTTGAACATCTACTTAAGTACTTGGTCTGCATGAAGCTTTGTAGAGGGCAGAATAAATCCAAAGGGCACTTCTGATGTTTGTGCTTTATTTCGTGCTGAGGAATGTTTGTTCTGGGCTTAACTTATAAATGCAATGCAATATACTCTTCAAATGAATGCAACTGAAAATATTTTTTTTCAAGAATAGTTGTGGTAGTTGTACAAGGCCACAGGGGAAGGTGAAGCTGCTCCTTTGTATAAATAAAAATCTGCTGCCTATTTCAGAGTTAAGGATCTGTCACTGTGGTGATGGATGACGGTTGTTTCTTTTTCTCCCATTCCTCGTGTTTTTCTGCAGAAGTACCACCACTTGGTTTTCGGTATCACTGCCAGGCTGCTAGTGAGTATCAGTGGAGGAGAAGAAGAGTGCTATGCAAGGCTTTACAGTTTTGGATTCTGCTTATCTGTTCTATATCCAGTTGTTTTGTAAGTCTCACCTGGAAGCTTCCCCTTCTGGGGACTTCCTGTCATCTTTTGAAGAGCAAGGGGTGAGAGGACAGCTTGCTGCAGTCACCTTGCTTATTTCTTGTACCCTCAAACAGCAGAGCTCTTCACTGCTGTGTTTCCCTCGTGACTCTTAAGCAGTGTTTATAGATTGTCTCTTTCCGTTAGTACAATTACTCCCCTTGTGTGCACAGGGAACAAACTTGGCTTATGTTATCCTACGTCAAGTATTTAGATAATGACCTCTCAAAAGGGGTAGATGTGCATGCATCTGCTCACAGCCCAGATTGCTAGCCTTTTTCAGGAAATAAGGTTTTCGTAGCTTCAATTACACATCTTCTCTGTAGGGAAAGAGAGGCATTGTTTTTAAGTATAGATGTATATACATCAAATTACAGAGGAGGGCAGATGGTGGTTTAAGAAACAAAATTTCTCATAAATTAAAATTTTATCCTCTTCACCTTTTGCTAGGTGATGCCACTCATAAGATTCCTCTGTCTGGATTTTGTCTTTCGCGTACTTGCTACCCAGTTGTCATACGTGAACTTCTTAAGTTTGCCCAGCCAGCTGGAGGTGCTTGTCCTCGTTTTTACTGCAAGGTATGATCAGGGTGTAAGGGAACTGTTGAACCACTGATCACCTGAGGTGAGCAGTGAGGCAGCTGTGGGAGCACAGGTGAAGGCAGTGCACCTGTATGACTGGAAGGGGTGGTGTCTGACTCCACCTCTCCCGGACCCCATTTAAGGGCTGACCACCATCAGGGAAGGATCTCTTGTTGCAAGAGATCCCTCCCTTGTGGAGTTTCTTTTGCGAGCTTCAATCTTTGGAAACAGCTGAGTGTTTCTCTTCTTATCAATTGTCTGTTTAGAAGGATTATCCAGAAGATAAAGTATACAATCTCTTTTGACTAACTATACCATTTGGTATTAGTAATTTGTCTTAACCTACACAAGGTCAAAGTAAGGCACTCAAAATCAAAACCTGAGTTCTCTTCCAGTGGGTAATCAAGGAGAGACTTTGCTCTAATGCGCATTCTGTGTGCAAATGAGTGATGGGGGAGGTTGGGACGATGACACACTCAAAGTTTTCTTCCATTATAGAAAGAAATTACCTTACATAAGTTTGGCAGTTGAAACCTGTTTTTTTTGTTTCCAGCTTTTTGCAGGAACTAAAAATGATATGGAACCTAAATAAGCAAGCTTCCTTTTTTGTTCTTTTTCCTTCCACACCTAGCCACACATACAAACCCCTGCTCTGTTAGAGAAAGAAGCTAACCTTTCCAGAAATGAGCGACACAATTTCTGCCTACTTATTCACAGCCTGCGTGTCTGGCTCTGTCTATTGATGAGCATTTCAGACTGTTCTGACACTGTTTGGAATTTTTAAGATTGTACTTAAGTTGAGTGTACTGGATAATAGTTGGGTAATCTCGCTTCTCTGAGGATGTTTTTACACTTTAATGACTTTTCACGTGAGAATGCTGTACATCTTATTTTTGCTGAATTGCTGATGAGTGAAATAAAACACTGAGGTTCAGAGGAATGTAAGCATCGTGCCAACTATATATAATTTTTTTTATTCCCCTTGAGCCTAGTGCTAGTTAACTCATAAAAGGAGTGGAGGATCTAGATCTTGGGCTCCATATATAAATACAAGTGCTGTGCATGGAGGGAAAATAACATACAGCAGTTAGTAGAGATGGCTGTAGTATGAGTTAACAGTTAACTTGTCTCCATGTATTAGCCCAGAATTTCTCCTGAGATTTGGTTGGAAGACTGCCTTGGTATTTGATTCCTCTTCAAGGTAATTTTCCGGGAGGTTGTATATAAACATGGACTTTTGTTTTGGGAATGATTTTTTTTAAGTGCAGCCTGAGGTCTTGCAGATATTAAATTATATACTGTACTTATTATGTTCTTGAATGTGACTGAGATTTTCTTTTTCTAGTCTGATGGCAGATTCCGAATCAGCTGGTGTCTTGAACGAATGGCTCGTGTAGCAGGTGGGAAAACAGTTGTTTTTGGCTTTTGTTTCTCCAAGAAAGGAGGGTTATCTGATCATGGACTGCTGTATTTGTCAGAAGGAGTTCAGGTCTCAGGAGTTTCATAAAAGCTGATACTGATAGCTAGAACTGTTGCGTGTGCTTCTTCTCTTCCTCCCCATAAATGCTGCATGGTTAGTCAGCTAACCGGCTAATGAGCAGATGAAGAGTACAACCAGAAAAAGGTGCAGAAGCAGTGAGATTACTGAGAAGGTGAGTGTAGGGGAACAGATGGGGGAACTAGCAGCTTCTGAGGAAAGATGGCCTGTAGGTAGGATATAGTGGAGTAAACTGAGAGAGTATAGGACCTGCCTTGATAAAATGCCAGATATTATTAATATCAGTGGCAGAATAATTTGTTGAGGTTTACGTGACTGTAGGGATAGAAGAAGATGAAGAGTGAACGAAGGCTGGCTGAAAAGAGTGGATGTTATGCTGATGTGGATTTCCTCTGGGCTATAGGTGTTTGGAGATCTCTGGAGCTTCTTACTGTAGAAGACCTGGTAATAAAACTGCACCAGAAGGAATGCCAAAAGGAGCCATCCAACGCTTGGGTGTTTAGAGAGCTAAATGTTGTCCTGTGGGATTTTTCCAGTAATACCAGGTATGTTGGTTTCTTTTTCTGTGGAAATGGGTATTGTTCTGATGTGTCTGGGTGCCTTAAGTGCAGCTTGTGCACAGCTAGGCTAAATTCTTCAGGAAACCATCTCATCAAAAGATTTCTTATCACAGCGTGGCTAAAACAGGAGATGTGCGTTGCTATCTTTCAAAAAAAAAAAAAAAAAAGACCGGTGTCTCTAATGCTGAGTCTGGAGCTTGATTTAAAGGACAGTTAAAAAAAGAAAATATATTGTGATACTTGAAGTCATAGAAGTGAGGAGATTCAGAGCCTTGAGAAGCTGGATTTTAGTATGTACCTCACACTGCAACTGTGATGATGAGCTAGATGTGCTTTCTAGTGGCAGAAAACAAGCTCAAGAGTCAAGTTACATCTCACACTTTCCTGAAGGAATTCTTTTTATAATGCTAGAATGCATGTATTTCATAGGATTGTTTTTCTTCTTTTCCTTACATGTCTTGAACAGTAATGTTTTTACTACTTTTGGATCCTTGTGTTCTATTATATAGTACCTAGAGGCATTGCAGAATACTTAGCACTGATACAGTTAACAGTGGAGAAAAGCTGAAGTATGCTTCTGTTATAAAGAAGAATTAATAATTTGATCTTAATTCTATTGAATTTTTTGTCTACTAGCACTTATCCCTGAAAATCTGCTTATGCTATGGACATCTAGATCACTGAGTAATCACTGCTGTTTCTTTCCTTCTGAAAGAAACTACTACTTCACAGTAGAGGAAAGCATTAAAGAGAACGGAGGAAAAAAAAGTACTTCATAACATTTGCAGAATGAAACGGGGATGGTTGTATTAAGAGGGATTTTCGTTGTAGTGGGAAACTTAAAGATAATCAGAA
This sequence comes from Cyrtonyx montezumae, assembly GCF_038088225.1. Lineage (NCBI taxonomy): Eukaryota > Metazoa > Chordata > Aves > Galliformes > Odontophoridae > Cyrtonyx > Cyrtonyx montezumae. Next base: position 72,550,066 of record NW_027072034.1, read on the forward strand.
TTTAATGGGGTTTCCTTTTGTCTCTGCCACAGTGTCTGGAAGGTTGCTGGTTAAGTGCAGTTCTCAACTCTACATAAGTCATCTAGATCTGTTAGTAAATGTTGGTCATCTGTGTAATTTTAAATGGATGATCACTGAGACAGAAGATAACCTTTGATGTTTGCTCCTGTTCCTTCTGATCAGGCCAACTGTTCGCGTTGATTAAAGATGTAGATACTTAGACAGTAAACCTCCGTTTCATTTTATGTAGGTGCAAGTGGCATGAAGAGAATGATATACTTTACTGTGCTTTGGCATCCTGTAAGAAAATGGCGTGAGTATTTCACAGGAGTTGTCTGCAGTGTGATGGCATTTCATTTTGTTACACACGCTTTTTGGCCCCGATTGCTTTGAGCACGGTGATTCTGAATCTTGAGTTTTATTTATTTCTTGCACTTCCAGGACTTCATTCTATTTTCACTTTAGTTTTTGTATTAATACTGTAAAGCAGTATGCTGCTGTAGCAGTTTGGTATAACGTGATGTCTATGATAATATCCATCACTTGGTCATCACTACCTTCGCTATTGGAGAGCTGAAAGAAATGTTCTTTGTTCAAATTCAGTGTTTTTCTTCAGAGGTTTACTAAGCTTCAGTTCGATGGGAAATTCTCAGTATATTTTAGTCCATCTCTAGAAATTTGTATACTGTTTTACATATAACGTAGATACGCAAGCTTCTCTTTTTTAGGTTGAGGGAAGGACAAATAGTTGGGAAAGAAATGCAGTTTAAGATCTCAGTCAATAGTAGTAATATTATTTGAGAGAAATAGTAATTAATTTTTTATTAAAAAAAACAACCAGTATTAAGCAAATTTCCAGTGATGGATTTAATGCTTATGAGTGGTTACATTTGACAGCATGGGGAAGTGACTGTGTTAATTTGATAGAATATGCTGGTGAACTTGGAAGCATTCAGGGTTGTTAGCTGCTTTGACAATATCCTTTTGCCCTCTGTCATCTCTGCGTCTTGATCTGTGGTGGCCTTGTCAGTTGAAGATCTAAGAATGCTGTGTTTCTGTATATAAGCATTACAACCCTATTAACAAAGCTTTTCTTGATTTCTTTATTTCCCTGGTCAAGTTATTGCATCAGTAGATCTTTCGCTGGTTCGTATGGAGTCTCACTGACAGCTGCTCACCTGCCTCTTGAAGACTTGTATTTCCGCTTCAGTCACAATCTGAGGCAACTGATACTGGATGCTGCACGTTTTCAGGTCAGGTTCTTCAAATTGTTTTCCTGTGTTATTTCAAGTTAACTCAAGTCTTCTAGACAGAACACACTTGGTAATTTCGGGTTAGCCATCTTCTGTTTTGGATGCTTTTTTTTTTTGAGGAATACTTGGTAGACTGAGAAAAGGAAAATAATCTCTAGCTGGGCAGTTTCTTGTGGTGTGTTATTTATTACTACTACTCCCAGGTATCACAAATAGTTACGCATGCCACTTTAGAGAAGACTTCTTATTTTGAATGCTTATTTCTTTCTGCAGGAAATGAAGGCCAGGGGTTCTGGAAGGGGTAAATGCATCCTTTCTCCAAGTCGAGTTCAAGATCTTGTCCCTTCTAGATGTGAGTTCGAGATTTCCTCATTTGTAAAGGGAAAGAGAGTATTTAAACATAATCCAGTTGCAGCTTTTTCAAATTTCTGGGCTCAGAAGTTACTGTCTGTCAGCAGCATAGAACTCAGCTCTGCGTGAGCTAGGTTTGTGCAGATATCATTGAATTTCTCTAGATGAAATAACTACACTGTTACTGGACCAAAAACTGCGGTCAGTAGGTCTATACAAAATCAGATTTTTCTCATGAATGCTGCTGTTTTATAACACCTTATTGTTTTGTCATATTTACTTCTTTCTTGCATGTTTAGATGCTTTGAGGCAGGGCAACCTTTAAAATACCATCTCTCTTCTGGAGTTGTACCATTTGACTCTGCACATACTTCTTGCAAGTATTTTGTTACTCCTGGATTTATAAAAAAAAAACTTTGCTCCAAGTCCTCTTCTTGGAGCTAAAATCTTTCTAATATAAAGTATGTGCACTTGATTCATTTGTGCAATATGTGGCTAACCTTCAAAATGGAACAGAATAAGGTTTGCAAGACAAATAACTGTAAGAACTCTGAGTTTGCACCTTATGTTTTTGCGTGGATAACACACACTGAATTAAATGCTGAAACTGTTCTAAATATAAATCATGAGATCTTACATGGACTTGGTGGTTATGGAGGGCAGAACCTGTTTCTCACTTTTCCTGTTAGAAATACTGAACACATTCCACTCCACAGCATATAAAAGAAAATTCCATTAGTTTATGCAAGCTTCAAGGATTTATTTCATTTGTAAACTATTTCATTAGGTGATTCTTCACTCCTTTTGAAGATGTCTTCTTATGGAACAAGTATCACACGCGGAAGAGGAGTCACTCGATGGCTGGAAAATACACGTGACCTGAGCTCATCTTTCAGCCACTGAAAATCTTCTTTACATCTGTATCTTTTTCTTTTTCTTAAGGAAATAAACTGCTGTCTGGAGAAAATGTTGGTTGTCTTTTCATCTTACGTGCAACTTTTGATTGTTCAAGTTCTTGTTGAAATGATGAAACTGTTACTTACTGGACTTAGAGAAGATCTACTGGAAGATGTTTTGAAGTTGTGTCCTCTCTAAAAAGAAATGCTATGGTAGTTCTGTTTCTTAATGGATGGAGTGCAAATTCAAGAGTGATTAGCAACATCATTGAATTAGAAATTCTTTAGTGGCCACTCCAGCTTTAAACAAGTGCTGCTTTATTTTTTTTCTTTAGTAACCCCCTTCACCTCATCTGTATATGGAAGATAAAATTTCAGTGTAACTCTCTACAAATGGAGAGAGCAGTGGAGGTATGACAGGATGCACTGGAGAGTATACAGTGTCATGGTCTCAAAGGATTGCTCAGAATTGGTTTCTTCCACCCACTGAGAACTCGAGTAGTCATTCGATGCAAAAAAGCAGATATTCTATGAAAAAGTGTGGTGACAGTTTGTCAAACGGTTTACGGGCAGGTTCGGCCCGGTTCTGTGACGATTGGTGCGGGGGACCCACGCCCCAGGGAAGGGGGAAAGGGAAAAGGGAGATGGGCCTAGGAACAAAACAGCGGCAGCGATCTGAGGAGGAAAGCTAATTTACTAAATAAGATATCGGAAAGCAAAATAACACAATGTAATACAATATAATTGGAATTAAAGCTAATAAATCAAATAAAATGAGCAAGAGAGAGTGTCCGATAAACCGAAGGCCTTACGCTAACGCTGAAGGCGGACGGCAGCGAGCACCCACTGCTGAGTCGATCCCAAAAGGAAAGAGAGTGTCCCGTGACCGCAGACAGTTTTTATCTTTCCCTCTGAGCGTAAACACGTAAGAACGCAAAGCATCGCAAAGTCCTCTGGGGAATGGAGTTGTTCTTCTCTTCTGAGACAGGTATACCTGGAACTATCGCTGATCCACGGAGCTGGAGCATTAACTCTTTAACTCTAAATGCACTACATGATGTTACGATGTGGAATACCAGTACCAAAAATCATAAAACCATGACATTCCACCCCTTATTCCACATCACTACATCATGTTTGATATATATGTATAGAAGAACAGTGATTAACATGCATTATATACACACACACACAACATATATAAGTATATACATGGAATTACCGACTGCACTCGCCCAACATCAAATTCCCTTGTGGTACACACTGAACATCCCCATTCTTCTGCATCACCCACCAAGTGGACCCAGGTCCCTGAGCAAAAACAGTTCCACGGAGAGGTTTGCCCTTTCCAGAAGCTGGAAGGACCCAAACTGCTTTTCCCAACATGTTCTTTACATGTACTACAGGGACCTTATCTCCCTCTACAGTAGGTAGAGATCTGGATTGGGCAGGACCATCACGATTGATGGATCCTCGAGTGTTGACCAACCAGGTGGCTTCTGCCAAATGCTTCTCCCAGTGCTTAAATGTTCCGCCACCCATTGCTTTCAATGTGGTTTTTAACAACCCATTGTACCTTTCAATTTTACCAGAAGCTGGTGCGTGATAGGGGATATGATAAATCCATTCAATACCATGATCTTTGGCCCAAGTATTTACAAGAGAATTTTTGAAATGAGTTCCATTATCGGACTCAATTCTTTCTGGAGTGCCATGTCGCCACAGGACTTGTTTCTCGAGCCCTAAGATGGTGTTTCGGGCGGTAGCATGGGGTACTGCATATGTTTCAAGCCACCCAGTGGTTGCTTCCACCATGGTGAGCACGTAACGCTTACCATCGCGAGTTCGTGGCAAGGTGATATAATCAACCTGCCACGCCTCCCCATATTTATACTTTTGCCATCGCCCTTCTTCCCAAAGAGGTTTCATTCTCTTGGCTTGTTTAATTGTGGCGCACGTATCACAGTCATGGATAACCTGTGCAATAGCATCCATAGTTAAGTCCACCCCTCGGTCTCTAGCCCATTTATATGTTGCATCTCTTCCTTGATGGCCAGAGGTCTCATGGGCCCAGCGAGCTAAAAATAATTCACTCTTGTGTCGCCAGTCCAAGTCTGCTTGAGCCACCTTAACTTTGGCAGCTCGATCTACCTGATGGTTATTTTGTTGTTCCTCAGTTGCCCGGCTCTTAGGAACATGAGCATCTACATGGCGCACCTTTACAACCATATTCTTTATTCGGGCAGCAATGTCTCTCCACAGTTCAGCAGCCCAAATAGGTTTACCCCTCCGTTGCCAACCATTTTGTTCCCGTTGCTGTAACCACCCCCATAAAGCATTTGCCACCATCCATGAGTCAGTGTAAAGATAAAGCACTGGCCACCTCTCTCGTTCAGCAATATCTAAGGCCAGCTGGACAGCCTTTACCTCTGCAAATTGACTTGGTTCTCCTTTTCCTTCAGTGGCCTCAGCAACTCGTCGTGTGGGGCTCCACACAGCAGATTTCCATCTGCGGTGCTTACCCACAATGCGACAGGATCCATCTGTGAACAGGGCATATCTCTTTTCATTGTCTGGTAGTTCATTATATGGCGGGGCCTCTTTGGCACGTGATACCTCCTCTGCTGGTATTGTTCCAAACTTTTTACCTTCAGGCCAGTCCGTGATCACTTCTAGGATTCCTGGATGACTAAGGTTCCCCATCCGAGCTCGCTGTGTAATCAGCGCAATCCACTTACTCCAAGTGGCATCAGTAGCATGATGGGTAGAGGGAACCTTTCCTTTGAACATCCAGTTCAGCACTGGCAGTCGAGGTGCCAGGAGGAGCTGCGTTTCAGTACCGATTACTTCGGAAAGCAGCTCGAACCCCCTCGTACGCGGCTAAGATCTCCTTCTCAGTTGGAGTGTAGCGCTCCTCAGACCCCCTGTACGCCCGACTCCAGAATCCAAGGGGTCGGCCTCGGGTCTCTCCAGGAGCTCTTTGCCACAAACTCCAAGTGGGACCTTCCTTTCCAGCAGCAGTGTAGAGGATGTTCTTTACATCCTGTCCCGTCCGCACTGGCCCCAGGGCCACGGCACGGGCTATCTCCTGCTTAATTTGCTCAAAAGCCTGCTGCTGCTCAGGGCCCCACACAAAATCATTCTTCTTCCGCGTCACCCGATAGAGAGGGCTCACAATGAGACTGTAGTTTGGAACATGCATTCTCCAAAAGTCCACTACACCCAAAAAAGCTTGGGTCTCTGTCTTACTGGTGGGTGGAGACATGGCAGTGATTTTGTTAATCACATCTGTAGGGATGTGACGACGTCCATCTTGCCACTTTATACCTAGGAACTGAATTTCCTGTGCAGGCCCTTTCACTTTGCTTCGCTTGATAGCAAAGCCAGCTCGCAGAAGGATCTGGATTATTCTCTCTCCTTTCTCAAAAACTTCTCCTGCTGTATTGCCCCACACAATGATATCATCAATGTATTGTAAGCGCTCAGGAGCACCGCCCTGTTCCAATGCAGTTTGGACCAACCCATGGCAAATGGTTGGGCTGTGCTTCCACCCCTGGGGCAAACGGTTCCAGGTGTACTGAACGCCCCTCCAGGTGAAGGCAAACTGTGGCCTGCATTCTGTGGCCAAAGGAATTGAGAAGAAGGCATTAGCAGTGTCAGTGGTGGCATACCACTTGGCTGCTTTTGACTCCAGTTCGTACTGGAGTTGTAGCATGTCTGGCACAGCAGCACTCAGTGGGGGTGTGACTTCATTCAGGCCACGGTAATCTACCGTCAGCCTCCGTTCTCCACTGGCTTTACGCACCGGCCATATGGGGCTGTTAAAAGGTGAGTGAGTTTTGCTGATCACTCCCTGGCTCTCTAGCTGACGAATCAAATTATGAATGGGGAGCAAGGAATCCCTGTTGGTTCGGTACTGCCGTCTGTGCACCGTTTTTGTAGCAATCGGTACCTGTTGCTCCTCCACTTGGAGCAACCCCACAACAGACGGATCTTCTGATAGGCCAGGCAAAGCAGACAGCTGCTTAACGTTGTCTGCGTCCACAGCAGCTATTCCAAAGGCCCATTGATACCCTTTGGGATCCTTAAAATATCCCCTTTTGAGGTAATCAATACCAAGTATACATGGAGCCCCTGGGCCAGTCACAATAGGATGTTCTTGACAGTCTTTACCAGTGAGGCTTATTTCAGCCTCCAACATGGTTAACTCTTGGGAACCCCCAGTCACCCCAGAAATATAGATTATGAGAATGAGAAGGCTGCCTGATATCCTTGCAAAGCTGTTCTGTCCTGAAAAGGTCTCAGAAAGCATGAGAAGTGTAACAGTGGATGGAAGGCAAATATATTGCACCTATCTGCCGAAAGACAGTCTGGGGAACCATAAACTGATAAATTCCCGTGCTTCTTGGAAAGATCGTGGCTTGAGCCCTCTTGGAACACATTTTTTTGGGTATGTGAAGTAGGAGGAGAAGAGTGGCAGCGGTCAGCGTGGATTTGCCAAGCCAAAATCATGCCTCACCATCCCACTTGCCTTCCTTGATAGATTTGTGAGTGAAACAAGTATAACAGTGGCCATTTGCCTTGACTTTGGCTTGCTGGATTGTTGAAATGGACTTCTTTTTTTCCTTTGTACACTTCATTACACACGAAATAACTGCTAGATTTCCGAGGTACTATTAGAAGGAGGAAAAAATAATATATAAATATCTTAGCAAGATTTCTTTCAGCAAGCGTACTATTAATGATTTATCAGAATAATACTGTTCTGTTCTTCCCAGTTTGGCGAACAGATCTTGGTAGTCCTGCAGATGGGAAAATGGTTTGTGAGCACTTAAAATCTGGTGTTCTGTTGTTGCTTTCTTTTTCATGCACAGATAAAGCATATGCGTGTGTATTCTTCCGTCTGAAAGCTGAACATAACCAAATAGAAATATACTATTGACTGTCTGGAGTGCCACTCCATTTCTGCTCAGTTCCCATCTTGGGAGGGGTGTGAGTATCAACGTTAGGTATGTATACATTAATTCCTAGGAATTCATTAAGTGTTGTTCACTTCCCCATCTTCTCCCCAAATGTGTTGCAGGCACTGCTTTAGTGGATCACTGGGCAACATTAAATGGAATTGCTGCCATGTTGTTTTAGAGTAACTTTGTTCATCCTTCTGATAAACTGCTGTAAGAGGTTTCTTGGAAAGAAGGTCATTGCCACAAATCCTGAATGAATGAAGCAGCATTAGTGGCAACAAAGTTCCTGACAGTTTTTCAGTGTACACTGACCATATTTTGTGACATGCAATTTTTTGAGACATGTAATACATACATGGATGGGAAAGCACAGGTCTCCAGTTCTGGAGCTGGATTTCCAAGCCAGAGATCTAATAGTCAGGTGTTGGTATATTGAGTAATTTCACTGAATTAAGTAGTTAGTGAAAAAGTAACGTATAAACATTGGCACAACGCTTGCTTTTATCCCCTGGAACGGCCCCAATGCTGCAAAAATTATTTACAAATCAGCATAAATGCTTTAAAGGCCTCTTCTGCCAGCTAAGTTAAACAGCAGGCAACTGCATACTTAAAACATGAGTTTCTAGTTCAATCACAGGGAGATTTTCCCAGGGCCAGGGCTAGGAACACTGATGACACTGTGCTCCAAAGATGATCTCTGCCCTCTTTTTTTTCTCTTCCTTAACCTTATGTAGGAAAAACCTTTCCCTCCTTGTTGCTTATTCATTTTATTTTTCAACCACACATGTGGCCCTAGGAGTGCTATTACTGCAACCTTGTCCTTTTCAGAGTTGATGCACACATTATCTGAATTTTTTAAAAGGATGGACTGTTAAAGGGTGGGTCACAAAGCTGCACGAGAGAAAAGCACACTGTGAAAGAAACGAAAGCAAATGTGCACAGGTTCACTTCTAGCAACACTCACACAGTAATACAAAAGAAATATTCACCTTTGGGGCTAAAAAGCTAGATTCTGCAAAAGTTTGTATTTAAAAGATGAGTTATTTCTTGCAGTCTCACTTGAGACATTTAGTATTAATATATCAGGAACTAGTCTGAGGTATAAATGATTTTGCACAAGAGTGATAGTGACTTTAAAAAGTTATTCTCGTTAAATTCACATCAAGATTTTATATGTTTTTAGTAATGTCATTGGCTCTTCCCATAAATTTAAGAGCAAACCCATTCAGTGGTTCACAAACAGCATAACATAAACTGTTTAATTGGATTTGAACAAGATATAAGAGCCTCCAGAAGACTGAACTGCATCCGCTTTTTTTAACCGTCAGAGAAACCAGCCACCAGTGAGATGCAAAAGCAATCTGATCTGACCTTATCTGCCAGCAGTTCCGGCAGTGACAAACGCAATTAGCTAAGTTAAAGATTTTAGCCTAGACAGCAGTTACCTCCTTTCAAGCTAAACAGACTCAGTTACCTAGACAGAAGATAAAGAAAGAAGCTACACTGAGGGGAAAAGGCAAAGTTGTCCTTTGGAAACACATGGAAGTCTTTAGAAGTATTTTTGATCCTTGTGTCTAGGTTTACAGTAAATTCACTCCGTGGTAGAAGATTGGAAGGAATCTTCCAAGCCAGAGCTACATTTTTATTGAGATTTCTGGGACACCTTCAGTTAAGTTGGCTGCATGAGAAGCAGTGAGCTGGCTCTTGTTCTGCTACACCACGCAGGCTATGCAGGAACTGCAACCACATCCTGAAGATGATTCCCCATCAAGGTGGTCCCCATAGGTAAAGGGAACAGCAAGCAATGTGGCAGACATCACACACCTAGGAGAAGAAAAATCTGGCTAGAACTTAATCAGATCTTATGCTGACACTGCCATTTCAGTTACCCTGCTTCAGATCAAACTTACAGTCTTCCATTGCAGGCAATCATATTTCACAATCCCTTCTGGTAACAGATTAAAATTTTCTTCTACAGTTAATTGTGGTTGTTGCTCTGTTAATTTCCTTTTAGTTTTTAATTTATTCTGGCCAGTGACAAGTACTTTGAGAGAGATCAATAGAAGGCTTAAGGGAGGAAGCAACTCATGCTGCTCACCATGATGATATACATCTGATTGTTTCCAGCTTTTATCTTATTTGAACCGTGGCTCAGCATGCAAATTTTCAATGAAACAAGTATCAGGTACTCGATGAGATATATCAAAACAAACAAACAAACAAAAACCCACAAGAGTCTATACAGATGTCTCAGTTTTGTAACAGACAGCATCATAGAACGGTTTTATCCTTAAAGGTCATCCAGTCCAACTCTCCTGCAACGAACAGGGACACCTCCAGCTCCATCAGGTGCCTGACCTTGGGTGTCTCCAGGGATGGGGCATCCACCTCTCTGGAAAACCAGTTCCTGCTTCTCACCACCCTTATTGTAATAAATTTCTTCCTTATATTCGCTCTAAATCTTTTAGTTTGAAACCATTTCCGCTTGTCCTATCACCACAGGCTCTGCTAAAGAGTCTGTCCTCCTCCTTCTTACAGCTTTAGATAGAGAGGTCTCTCCCAGGTCTCCCTGGAGCCTTCTCTTCTTGGGGCAGAACAGCCCCAGCTCTCAGCCTGTCCTCATAGGGAAAGCATTCTATCCCCAGGAATCTTTTTGCGGCCCTAAGACATGAGCTCTCAAAATATTTTTAATAACTAAGCTTGCCTTTCCAAGCAAATGCACGCCTTCTCAGCTCCTCCACACTCCTGTTACGTATCTCAAAACCAAGCTCGGGCCACGAGGCTGCCCCCCAGGCTCGAGCTTCAACGAACTCCAGCTCAGGGCGGCGTCCCAGGGCCGCTGCTGAGGCCGTTAACTGCCTTTGAGAGCCCTCAAGGCCTTCGGCAACTCTGCACCTGCAGGAGGCGGCACTACCCACACATTAAAAGGAAAGCAGGCGCCCTCTAATCCGCCGTACTCCCTCCCCGCCAGCAGCGCCCCTTTGCAGCGCTGTGGTGGTGTGGCTGTGGAGGACGAGGCGTGTGGCCGCCATGTCTCGCTCGCAGCGCTCTCGCAGCCCTTACTATTTCTTCGTGCGTGAGCATCTGCCCCTGCTGCGGCAGCGCGGCCTGCCCGTGAGCCGAGTGAGCGATGGCATTCCTCACCTCAGCCAGGAGTGGGCGGTGAGGGGAGAGGGCTGTTGTTCAGGGGAGAGGGCTGTTGTTCAGGGGAGAGGGCTGTTGTTCAGGGGAGAGGGCTGTTGTTCAGGGGAGAGGGCTGTTGTTCAGGGGAGAGGGCTGTTGTTCAGGGGAGAGGGCTGTTGTTCAGGGGAGAGGGCTGTTGTTCAGGGGAGAGGGCTGTTGTTCAGGGGAGAGGGCTGTTGTTCAGGGGAGAGGGCTGTTGTTCAGGGGAGAGGGCTTGGGGAGAATGGAGGGCGGCCTCAGGGGAAGACCTCTGTGGGATGGCAGCGCCTTTGGGTGCTGAGGGAGCGTGTGCTCGTGGGGTGCCCTGCGTTGAAGCCAAACGGCTTTGTGAGGGAGTTATGTGAGAATTGACAGACTCCGTTTGGAAGCAAGGAAACGTTGATTTGTGGGGTTGCTGAAGGGAGAGGTACAGAGGCATTGATGGTTCTCTTTGCTTCAAGCTGCTGACAAAGGAGGAGAAGATGGTCTATGCAGAGAAGGCTCTGAAGTGGAAGGAAAAGAAATCCTTGCAAGCTGCAGCCAAGGAGGTAAAGGTGCAGGAAGGAGCAAGTGGTGTTTGCATCAATGGGGCTAATTGCTCATTCTGAGTACTGTAAACTGATAATTATCAGCCCTTGTCAGGCAGAGACAATTATCTGGAATGTGAATGTGGATGTTACTCACACTTTATGCCTAGATTGCATCGTGTAAGCCTCTGAGGTTTCTGGGCATCTGCCCAAATCTTTTTGCTGCCCTAAGAGCTCACTGTTCGTGTATGGATGTGCAGGACTTTATTAATAGAACTGCAACTCCCTCTTGGTCTCATAGCCACAGAAAAGTCTAGTTACTCAGGGATTTATCAGCTCAGATGAATACCTATCCTAATCAAAGGCAAATGAGCGTTTTGAGGTTTCTTTATCAAAGTTGTGGGAATTGTTGAAGATTTCAGTCTGAAAACTTCCTTCTATGCATCATTAAGTTGAACAAAACAATTTTTTTTAATACTTCTATTACACTTCAGAAGCTTAGCTGAAATTCCTTCCAACTGTGTGTTGATTGAGGTACTAAGATAACCGTTCTCTGTTAGTATTCTTGCCTTAGCCTTCAAGTCTTCAGGCACTTGTATACACACTAAGAATTTGTTCCACTTAGCCATAATGAGCAGTGGACATCCTGTCTTTCTTTGGTAAGAGGTGATGAATTTCATTAGAGTTAGTTGATGGAGTTTTCTCATCTTTTCTAGGGCCCTAAGAATCCAGTACCTGCTCACGTGACTACAGAGACGTACAGAGTGACATCTCTTCTTGATGCCTCTGCTATATCATGGATGAGTGATCAGGGTACAGTGATCTTACAGTAGCCGGTGCTGTTAGATAAAAGCTTGCCTTCTAAAGATATTCTGTGTTGTACCCGTACGAAGATAGTTTTCATTTTGGCAGTAGTTGCCTTTGTCAGATGTGTGCTTGTTCTTAGTGATGGTGTAGGCCCACGAAGACCTTTCCTCGTGTAGTTGGTGCAAATGCTCCTCTGCATCCCTTGAAATAATTCCACTACCTGTTTTTCTTTTAGCTTAATGGGTGTATTGTTACTAATACATTACTTACAGTTCCCTCAGGGCTTTTTGCTCTGACATTTGTGATTTACAAGGCCTAATCCAAGTTTGGGATAATAGAATGTTCGTACTGAGATCCAAGGGCAAGAAGCTCAAACTAATCTAACACCTATATAATATAAATGATATAAATGGGTAAGTACTTGGTCAGTACCTGTGGGACATCCTGGCTAGTTTCCACGTGTCTTGAAAAGCAAGCTTTTTACCATCTGTACCTTGTCTTCCAATGGATGTTTGGATTAGAATTAAGTAACAAACATGTTTTATTGTGGAAAATGATAGATGGTGACACTTGCAATAGAAGTTAAACAGCCAGTTAATAGAAGCTGTATCTGTGCTGTTTGGTCAAGTTTCTGCTCAAGCCTTTTACCTAACTAGTCTCTTGAACATGTCATAGTTATGCAGGCTCAGAAAATAGCAGCTCTGTTGAAAAAGTGTAATATCTGTTAGCTTTCTCACTGCCAGAATCTATGCTCAGCTGTTGCTATAATGTAAACTTGATCAGGTTGATGATGGTGACTTGAGCTGGCATAACTGATCTTTCAGCTGAGTCCGAGATGCGTTTTATGATCTTGCTCCTTAATATTTCTCAGTGAAAGTCTTGCGTGGTTGCCCATACCGGATTCATTTTTTTTCTTTGTGAAAAGAGCTCCACTCAGGAGGTCTGTCTTCCTTTCCCACTGCAGCTTGTGGAAATCAAGATCCATGTAAAGTAGTGCCAGAACTTAAGCTTGGGACAGGTGGTGCTGAGTATCATAGAATCTAGCCTACTACATCATTTCAGTAGAACAAATAAGGTTTTTGTTTACTTGTTTTGATGAGGGGCACAGTGTAAGGGTGGGTACTATCTTTAACTTCAGAAACAGCATTATGTAGCGTTTGTGACTGTTAGTTAAAGTATTGTTTGGTCATTCAAAACCAATAGAAGATACTTTATTTTCTAATTTTAATTAAAGTAACAAAATTATATCTCTTTTTTTCCTTTCAGCTGTGGTTGCAGACATCTTCTATTTCCTGGACATCTACAGTCACGGCAAGCTGCCGTCCCACTGTGATCAGCGCTTCCTCCCTTGTGAAATCGGGTGTGTCAAGTACTCCCTGAAGGAGGGCATAATGGCTGACTTCCATCACTTCATAGATGCAGGTGATTTCCAAGGAAGGGGGGTAGCCTGGAAGTAGTTCATCTTGCTCTGGGTTGAGAGGGAAGTTTTCTAGTGCCAGTTGCTGCTGTGCTCATTAGATTTCTGATATTAAGATAGGTTTATTTCTTTAGCTACAAGCGATTAGACTTCTACTTTAAATAACTGAGCATTGCTGTTTTCTGCTTGCTTTTGAACATCTACTTAAGTACTTGGTCTGCATGAAGCTTTGTAGAGGGCAGAATAAATCCAAAGGGCACTTCTGATGTTTGTGCTTTATTTCGTGCTGAGGAATGTTTGTTCTGGGCTTAACTTATAAATGCAATGCAATATACTCTTCAAATGAATGCAACTGAAAATATTTTTTTTCAAGAATAGTTGTGGTAGTTGTACAAGGCCACAGGGGAAGGTGAAGCTGCTCCTTTGTATAAATAAAAATCTGCTGCCTATTTCAGAGTTAAGGATCTGTCACTGTGGTGATGGATGACGGTTGTTTCTTTTTCTCCCATTCCTCGTGTTTTTCTGCAGAAGTACCACCACTTGGTTTTCGGTATCACTGCCAGGCTGCTAGTGAGTATCAGTGGAGGAGAAGAAGAGTGCTATGCAAGGCTTTACAGTTTTGGATTCTGCTTATCTGTTCTATATCCAGTTGTTTTGTAAGTCTCACCTGGAAGCTTCCCCTTCTGGGGACTTCCTGTCATCTTTTGAAGAGCAAGGGGTGAGAGGACAGCTTGCTGCAGTCACCTTGCTTATTTCTTGTACCCTCAAACAGCAGAGCTCTTCACTGCTGTGTTTCCCTCGTGACTCTTAAGCAGTGTTTATAGATTGTCTCTTTCCGTTAGTACAATTACTCCCCTTGTGTGCACAGGGAACAAACTTGGCTTATGTTATCCTACGTCAAGTATTTAGATAATGACCTCTCAAAAGGGGTAGATGTGCATGCATCTGCTCACAGCCCAGATTGCTAGCCTTTTTCAGGAAATAAGGTTTTCGTAGCTTCAATTACACATCTTCTCTGTAGGGAAAGAGAGGCATTGTTTTTAAGTATAGATGTATATACATCAAATTACAGAGGAGGGCAGATGGTGGTTTAAGAAACAAAATTTCTCATAAATTAAAATTTTATCCTCTTCACCTTTTGCTAGGTGATGCCACTCATAAGATTCCTCTGTCTGGATTTTGTCTTTCGCGTACTTGCTACCCAGTTGTCATACGTGAACTTCTTAAGTTTGCCCAGCCAGCTGGAGGTGCTTGTCCTCGTTTTTACTGCAAGGTATGATCAGGGTGTAAGGGAACTGTTGAACCACTGATCACCTGAGGTGAGCAGTGAGGCAGCTGTGGGAGCACAGGTGAAGGCAGTGCACCTGTATGACTGGAAGGGGTGGTGTCTGACTCCACCTCTCCCGGACCCCATTTAAGGGCTGACCACCATCAGGGAAGGATCTCTTGTTGCAAGAGATCCCTCCCTTGTGGAGTTTCTTTTGCGAGCTTCAATCTTTGGAAACAGCTGAGTGTTTCTCTTCTTATCAATTGTCTGTTTAGAAGGATTATCCAGAAGATAAAGTATACAATCTCTTTTGACTAACTATACCATTTGGTATTAGTAATTTGTCTTAACCTACACAAGGTCAAAGTAAGGCACTCAAAATCAAAACCTGAGTTCTCTTCCAGTGGGTAATCAAGGAGAGACTTTGCTCTAATGCGCATTCTGTGTGCAAATGAGTGATGGGGGAGGTTGGGACGATGACACACTCAAAGTTTTCTTCCATTATAGAAAGAAATTACCTTACATAAGTTTGGCAGTTGAAACCTGTTTTTTTTGTTTCCAGCTTTTTGCAGGAACTAAAAATGATATGGAACCTAAATAAGCAAGCTTCCTTTTTTGTTCTTTTTCCTTCCACACCTAGCCACACATACAAACCCCTGCTCTGTTAGAGAAAGAAGCTAACCTTTCCAGAAATGAGCGACACAATTTCTGCCTACTTATTCACAGCCTGCGTGTCTGGCTCTGTCTATTGATGAGCATTTCAGACTGTTCTGACACTGTTTGGAATTTTTAAGATTGTACTTAAGTTGAGTGTACTGGATAATAGTTGGGTAATCTCGCTTCTCTGAGGATGTTTTTACACTTTAATGACTTTTCACGTGAGAATGCTGTACATCTTATTTTTGCTGAATTGCTGATGAGTGAAATAAAACACTGAGGTTCAGAGGAATGTAAGCATCGTGCCAACTATATATAATTTTTTTTATTCCCCTTGAGCCTAGTGCTAGTTAACTCATAAAAGGAGTGGAGGATCTAGATCTTGGGCTCCATATATAAATACAAGTGCTGTGCATGGAGGGAAAATAACATACAGCAGTTAGTAGAGATGGCTGTAGTATGAGTTAACAGTTAACTTGTCTCCATGTATTAGCCCAGAATTTCTCCTGAGATTTGGTTGGAAGACTGCCTTGGTATTTGATTCCTCTTCAAGGTAATTTTCCGGGAGGTTGTATATAAACATGGACTTTTGTTTTGGGAATGATTTTTTTTAAGTGCAGCCTGAGGTCTTGCAGATATTAAATTATATACTGTACTTATTATGTTCTTGAATGTGACTGAGATTTTCTTTTTCTAGTCTGATGGCAGATTCCGAATCAGCTGGTGTCTTGAACGAATGGCTAGTGTAGCAGGTGGGAAAACAGTTGTTTTTGGCTTTTGTTTCTCCAAGAAAGGAGGGTTATCTGATCATGGACTGCTGTATTTGTCAGAAGGAGTTCAGGTCTCAGGAGTTTCATAAAAGCTGATACTGATAGCTAGAACTGTTGCGTGTGCTTCTTCTCTTCCTCCCCATAAATGCTGCATGGTTAGTCAGCTAACCGGCTAATGAGCAGATGAAGAGTACAACCAGAAAAAGGTGCAGAAGCAGTGAGATTACTGAGAAGGTGAGTGTAGGGGAACAGATGGGGGAACTAGCAGCTTCTGAGGAAAGATGGCCTGTAGGTAGGATATAGTGGAGTAAACTGAGAGAGTATAGGACCTGCCTTGATAAAATGCCAGATATTATTAATATCAGTGGCAGAATAATTTGTTGAGGTTTACGTGACTGTAGGGATAGAAGAAGATGAAGAGTGAACAAAGGCTGGCTGAAAAGAGTGGATGTTATGCTGATGTGGATTTCCTCTGGGCTATAGGTGTTCGGAGATCTCTGGAGCTTCTTACTGTAGAAGACCTGGTAATAAAACTGCACCAGAAGGAATGCCAAAAGGAGCCATCCAACGCTTGGGTGTTTAGAGAGCTAAATGTTGTCCTGTGGGATTTTTCCAGTAATACCAGGTATGTTGGTTTCTTTTTCTGTGGAAATGGGTATTGTTCTGATGTGTCTGGGTGCCTTAAGTGCAGCTTGTGCACAGCTAGGCTAAATTCTTCAGGAAACCATCTCATCAAAAGATTTCTTATCACAGCGTGGCTAAAACAGGAGATGTGCGTTGCTATCTTTCAAAAAAAAAAAAAAAAAAAGACCGGTGTCTCTAATGCTGAGTCTGGAGCTTGATTTAAAGGACAGTTAAAAAAAGAAAATATATTGTGATACTTGAAGTCATAGAAGTGAGGAGATTCAGAGCCTTGAGAAGCTGGATTTTAGTATGTACCTCACACTGCAACTGTGATGATGAGCTAGATGTGCTTTCTAGTGGCAGAAAACAAGCTCAAGAGTCAAGTTACATCTCACACTTTCCTGAAGGAATTCTTTTTATAATGCTAGAATGCATGTATTTCATAGGATTGTTTTTCTTCTTTTCCTTACATGTCTTGAACAGTAATGTTTTTACTACTTTTGGATCCTTGTGTTCTATTATATAGTACCTAGAGGCATTGCAGAATACTTAGCACTGATACAGTTAACAGTGGAGAAAAGCTGAAGTATGCTTCTGTTATAAAGAAGAATTAATAATTTGATCTTAATTCTATTGAATTTTTTGTCTACTAGCACTTATCCCTGAAAATCTGCTTATGCTATGGACATCTAGATCACTGAGTAATCACTGCTGTTTCTTTCCTTCTGAAAGAAACTACTACTTCACAGTAGAGGAAAGCATTAAAGAGAACGGAGGAAAAAAAAGTACTTCATAACATTTGCAGAATGAAACGGGGATGGTTGTATTAAGAGGGATTTTCGTTGTAGTGGGAAACTTAAAGATAATCAGAATTTAATGGGGTTTCCTTTTGTCTCTGCCACAGTGTCTGGAAGGTTGCTGGCTAAGTGCAGTTCTCAACTCTACATAAGTCATCTAGATCTGTTAGTAAATGTTGGTCATCTGTGTAATTTTAAATGGATGATCACTGAGACAAAAGATAACCTTTGATGTTTGCTCCTGTTCCTTCTGATCAGGCCAACTGTTCGCGTTGATTAAAGATGTAGATACTTAGACAGTAAACCTCCGTTTCATTTTATGTAGGTGCAAGTGGCATGAAGAGAATGATATACTTTACTGTGCTTTGGCATCCTGTAAGAAAATGGCGTGAGTATTTCACAGGAGTTGTCTGCAGTGTGATGGCATTTCATTTTGTTACACACGCTTTTTGGCCCCGATTGCTTTGAGCACGGTGATTCTGAATCTTGAGTTTTATTTATTTCTTGCACTTCCAGGACTTCATTCTATTTTCACTTTAGTTTTTGTATTAATACTGTAAAGCAGTATGCTGCTGTAGCAGTTTGGTATAACGTGATGTCTATGATAATATCCATCACTTGGTCATCACTACCTTCGCTATTGGAGAGCTGAAAGAAATGTTCTTTGTTCAAATTCAGTGTTTTTCTTCAGAGGTTTACTAAGCTTCAGTTCGATGGGAAATTCTCAGTATATTTTAGTCCATCTCTAGAAATTTGTATACTGTTTTACATATAATGTAGATACGCAAGCTTCTCTTTTTTAGGTTGAGGGAAGGACAAATAGTTGGGAAAGAAATGCAGTTTAAGATCTCAGTCAATAGTAGTAATATTATTTGAGAGAAATAGTAATTAATTTTTTATTAAAAAAAACAACCAGTATTAAGCAAATTTCCAGTGATGGATTTAATGCTTATGAGTGGTTACATTTGACAGCATGGGGAAGTGACTGTGTTAATTTGATAGAATATGCTGGTGAACTTGGAAGCATTCAGGGTTGTTAGCTGCTTTGACAATATCCTTTTGCCCTCTGTCATCTCTGCGTCTTGATCTGTGGTGGCCTTGTCAGTTGAAGATCTAAGAATGCTGTGTTTCTGTATATAAGCATTACAACCCTATTAACAAAGCTTTTCTTGATTTCTTTATTTCCCTGGTCAAGTTATTGCATCAGTAGATCTTTCGCTGGTTCGTATGGAGTCTCACTGACAGCTGCTCACCTGCCTCTTGAAGACTTGTATTTCCGCTTCAGTCACAATCTGAGGCAACTGATACTGGATGCTGCACGTTTTCAGGTCAGGTTCTTCAAATTGTTTTCCTGTGTTATTTCAAGTTAACTCAAGTCTTCTAGACAGAACACACTTGGTAATTTCGGGTTAGCCATCTTCTGTTTTGGATGCTTTTTTTTTTTGAGGAATACTTGGTAGACTGAGAAAAGGAAAATAATCTCTAGCTGGGCAGTTTCTTGTGGTGTGTTATTTATTACTACTACTCCCAGGTATCACAAATAGTTACGCATGCCACTTTAGAGAAGACTTCTTATTTTGAATGCTTATTTCTTTCTGCAGGAAATGAAGGCCAGGGGTTCTGGAAGGGGTAAATGCATCCTTTCTCCAAGTCGAGTTCAAGATCTTGTCCCTTCTAGATGTGAGTTCGAGATTTCCTCATTTGTAAAGGGAAAGAGAGTATTTAAACATAATCCAGTTGCAGCTTTTTCAAATTTCTGGGCTCAGAAGTTACTGTCTGTCAGCAGCATAGAACTCAGCTCTGCGTGAGCTAGGTTTGTGCAGATATCATTGAATTTCTCTAGATGAAATAACTACACTGTTACTGGACCAAAAACTGTGGTCAGTAGGTCTATACAAAATCAGATTTTTCTCATGAATGCTGCTGTTTTATAACACCTTATTGTTTTGTCATATTTACTTCTTTCTTGCATGTTTAGATGCTTTGAGGCAGGGCAACCTTTAAAATACCATCTCTCTTCTGGAGTTGTACCATTTGACTCTGCACATACTTCTTGCAAGTATTTTGTTACTCCTGGATTTATAAAAAAAAAACTTTGCTCCAAGTCCTCTTCTTGGAGCTAAAATCTTTCTAATATAAAGTATGTGCACTTGATTCATTTGTGCAATATGTGGCTAACCTTCAAAATGGAACAGAATAAGGTTTGCAAGACAAATAACTGTAAGAACTCTGAGTTTGCACCTTATGTTTTTGCGTGGATAACACACACTGAATTAAATGCTGAAACTGTTCTAAATATAAATCATGAGATCTTACATGGACTTGGTGGTTATGGAGGGCAGAACCTGTTTCTCACTTTTCCTGTTAGAAATACTGAACACATTCCACTCCACAGCATATAAAAGAAAATTCCATTAGTTTATGCAAGCTTCAAGGATTTATTTCATTTGTAAACTATTTCATTAGGTGATTCTTCACTCCTTTTGAAGATGTCTTCTTATGGAACAAGTACCACACGCGGAAGAGGAGTCACTCGATGGCTGGAAAATACACGTGACCTGAGCTCATCTTTCAGCCACTGAAAATCTTCTTTACATCTCTATCTTTTTCTTTTTCTTAAGGAAATAAACTGCTGTCTGTCTGGAGAAAATGTTGGTTGTCTTTTCATCTTACGTGCAACTTTTGATTGTTCAAGTTCTTGTTGAAATGATGAAACTGTTACTTACTGGACTTAGAGAAGATCTACTGGAAGATGTTTTGAAGTTGTGTCCTCTCTAAAAAGAAATGCTATGGTAGTTCTGTTTCTTAATGGATGGAGTGCAAATTCAAGAGTGATTAGCAACATCATTGAATTAGAAATTCTTTAGTGGCCACTCCAGCTTTAAACAAGTGCTGCTTTATTTTTTTTCTTTAGTAACCCCCTTCACCTCATCTGTATATGGAAGATAAAATTTCAGTGTAACTCTCTACAAATGGAGAGAGCAGTGGAGGTATGACAGGATGCACTGGAGAGTATACAGTGTCATGGTCTCAAAGGATTGCTCAGAATTGGTTTCTTCCACCCACTGAGAACTCGAGTAGTCATTCGATGCAAAAAAGCAGATATTCTATGAAAAAGTGTGGTGACAGTTTGTCAAACGGTTTACGGGCAGGTTCGGCCCGGTTCTGTGACGATTGGTGCGGGGGACCCACGCCCCAGGGAAGGGGGAAAGGGAAAAGGGAGATGGGCCTAGGAACAAAACAGCGGCAGCGATCTGAGGAGGAAAGCTAATTTACTAAATAAGATATCGGAAAGCAAAATAACACAATGTAATACAATATAATTGGAATTAAAGCTAATAAATCAAATAAAATGAGCAAGAGAGAGTGTCCGATAAACCGAAGGCCTTACGCTAACGCTGAAGGCGGACGGCAGCGAGCACCCACTGCTGAGTCGATCCCAAAAGGAAAGAGGGTGTCCCGTGACCGCAGACAGTTTTTATCTTTCCCTCTGTGCGTAAACACGTAAGAACGCAAAGCATCGCAAAGTCCTCTGGGGAATGGAGTTGTTCTTCTCTTCTGAGACAGGTATACCTGGAACTATCGATGATCCACGGAGCTGGAGCATTAACTCTTTAACTCTAAATGCACTACGTGATGTTACGATGTGGAATACCAGTACCAAAAATCATAAAACCATGACATTCCACCCCTTATTCCACATCACTACATCATGTTTGATATATATGTATAGAAGAACAGTGGTTAACATGCATTATATACACACACACACAACATATATAAGTATATACATGGAATTACCGACTGCACTCGCCCAACATCAAATTCCCTTGTGGTACACACTGAACATCCCCATTCTTCTGCATCACCCACCAAGTGGACCCAGGTCCCTGAGCAAAAACAGTTCCACGGAGAGGTTTGCCCTTTCCAGAAGCTGGAAGGACCCAAACTGCTTTTCCCAACATGTTCTTTACGTGTACTACAGGGACCTTATCTCCCTCTACAGTAGGTAGAGATCTGGATTGGGCAGGACCATCACGATTGATGGATCCTCGAGTGTTGACCAACCAGGTGGCTTCTGCCAAATGCTTCTCCCAGTGCTTAAATGTTCCGCCACCCATTGCTTTCAATGTGGTTTTTAACAACCCATTGTACCTTTCAATTTTACCAGAAGCTGGTGCGTGATAGGGGATATGATAAATCCATTCAATACCATGATCTTTGGCCCAAGTATTTACAAGAGAATTTTTGAAATGAGTTCCATTATCGGACTCAATTCTTTCTGGAGTGCCATGTCGCCACAGGACTTGTTTCTCGAGCCCTAAGATGGTGTTTCGGGCGGTAGCATGGGGTACTGCATATGTTTCAAGCCACCCAGTGGTTGCTTCCACCATGGTGAGCACGTAACGCTTACCATCGCGAGTTCGTGGCAAGGTGATATAATCAACCTGCCACGCCTCCCCATATTTATACTTTTGCCATCGCCCTTCTTCCCAAAGAGGTTTCATTCTCTTGGCTTGTTTAATTGTGGCGCACGTATCACAGTCATGGATAACCTGTGCAATAGCATCCATAGTTAAGTCCACCCCTCGGTCTCTAGCCCATTTATATGTTGCATCTCTTCCTTGATGGCCAGAGGTCTCATGGGCCCAGCGAGCTAAAAATAATTCACTCTTGTGTCGCCAGTCCAAGTCTGCTTGAGCCACCTTAACTTTGGCAGCTCGATCTACCTGATGGTTATTTTGTTGTTCCTCAGTTGCCCGGCTCTTAGGAACATGAGCATCTACATGGCGCACCTTTACAACCATATTCTTTATTCGGGCAGCAATGTCTCTCCACAGTTCAGCAGCCCAAATAGGTTTACCCCTCCGTTGCCAACCATTTTGTTCCCGTTGCTGTAACCACCCCCATAAAGCATTTGCCACCATCCATGAGTCAGTGTAAAGATAAAGCACTGGCCACCTCTCTCGTTCAGCAATATCTAAGGCCAGCTGGACAGCCTTTACCTCTGCAAATTGACTTGGTTCTCCTTTTCCTTCAGTGGCCTCAGCAACTCGTCGTGTGGGGCTCCACACAGCAGATTTCCATCTGCGGTGCTTACCCACAATGCGACAGGATCCATCTGTGAACAGGGCATATCTCTTTTCATTGTCTGGTAGTTCATTATATGGTGGGGCCTCTTTGGCACGTGATACCTCCTCTGCTGGTATTGTTCCAAACTTTTTACCTTCAGGCCAGTCCGTGATCACTTCTAGGATTCCTGGATGACTAAGGCTCCCCATCCGAGCTCGCTGTGTAATCAGCGCAATCCACTTACTCCAAGTGGCATCAGTAGCATGATGGGTAGAGGGAACCTTTCCTTTGAACATCCAGTTCAGCACTGGCAGTCGAGGTGCCAGGAGGAGCTGCGTTTCAGTACCGATTACTTCGGAAAGCAGCTCGAACCCCCTCGTACGCGGCTAAGATCTCCTTCTCAGTTGGAGTGTAGCGCTCCTCAGACCCCCTGTACGCCCGACTCCAGAATCCAAGGGGTCGGCCTCGGGTCTCTCCAGGAGCTCTTTGCCACAAACTCCAAGTGGGACCTTCCTTTCCAGCAGCAGTGTAGAGGATGTTCTTTACATCCTGTCCCGTCCGCACTGGCCCCAGGGCCACGGCACGGGCTATCTCCTGCTTAATTTGCTCAAAAGCCTGCTGCTGCTCAGGGCCCCACACAAAATCATTCTTCTTCCGCGTCACCCGATAGAGAGGGCTCACAATGAGACTGTAGTTTGGAACATGCATTCTCCAAAAGTCCACTACACCCAAAAAAGCTTGGGTCTCTGTCTTACTGGTGGGTGGAGACATGGCAGTGATTTTGTTAATCACATCTGTAGGGATGTGACGACGTCCATCTTGCCACTTTATACCTAGGAACTGAATTTCCTGTGCAGGCCCTTTCACTTTGCTTCGCTTGATAGCAAAGCCAGCTCGCAGAAGGATCTGGATTATTCTCTCTCCTTTCTCAAAAACTTCTCCTGCTGTATTGCCCCACACAATGATATCATCAATGTATTGTAAGCGCTCAGGAGCACCGCCCTGTTCCAATGCAGTTTGGACCAACCCATGGCAAATGGTTGGGCTGTGCTTCCACCCCTGGGGCAAACGGTTCCAGGTGTACTGAACGCCCCTCCAGGTGAAGGCAAACTGTGGCCTGCATTCTGTGGCCAAAGGAATTGAGAAGAAGGCATTAGCAATGTCAGTGGTGGCATACCACTTGGCTGCTTTTGACTCCAGTTCGTACTGGAGTTGTAGCATGTCTGGCACAGCAGCACTCAGTGGGGGTGTGACTTCATTCAGGCCACGGTAATCTACCGTCAGCCTCCGTTCTCCACTGGCTTTACGCACCGGCCATATGGGGCTGTTAAAAGGTGAGTGAGTTTTGCTGATCACTCCCTGGCTCTCTAGCTGACGAATCAAATTATGAATGGGGAGCAAGGAATCCCTGTTGGTTCGGTACTGCCGTCTGTGCACCGTTTTTGTAGCAATCGGTACCTGTTGCTCCTCCACTTGGAGCAACCCCACAACAGACGGATCTTCTGATAGGCCAGGCAAAGCAGACAGCTGCTTAACGTTGTCTGCGTCCACAGCAGCTATTCCAAAGGCCCATTGATACCCTTTGGGATCCTTAAAATATCCCCTTTTGAGGTAATCAATACCAAGTATACATGGAGCCCCTGGGCCAGTCACAATAGGATGTTTTTGACAGTCTTTACCAGTGAGGCTTATTTCAGCCTCCAACATGGTTAACTCTTGGGAACCCCCAGTCACCCCAGAAATATAGATTATGAGAATGAGAAGGCTGCCTGATATCCTTGCAAAGCTGTTCTGTCCTGAAAAGGTCTCAGAAAGCATGAGAAGTGTAACAGTGGATGGAAGGCAAATATATTGCACCTATCTGCCGAAAGACAGTCTGGGGAACCATAAACTGATAAATTCCCGTGCTTCTTGGAAAGATCGTGGCTTGAGCCCTCTTGGAACACATTTTTTTGGGTATGTGAAGTAGGAGGAGAAGAGTGGCAGCGGTCAGCGTGGATTTGCCAAGCCAAAATCATGCCTCACCATCCCACTTGCCTTCCTTGATAGATTTGTGAGTGAAACAAGTATAACAGTGGCCATTTGCCTTGACTTTGGCTTGCTGGATTGTTGAAATGGACTTCTTTTTTTCCTTTGTACACTTCATTACACACGAAATAACTGCTAGATTTCCGAGGTACTATTAGAAGGAGGAAAAAATAATATATAAATATCTTAGCAAGATTTCTTTCAGCAAGCGTACTATTAATGATTTATCAGAATAATACTGTTCTGTTCTTCCCAGTTTGGCGAACAGATCTTGGTAGTCCTGCAGATGGGAAAATGGTTTGTGAGCACTTAAAATCTGGTGTTCTGTTGTTGCTTTCTTTTTCATGCACAGATAAAGCATATGCGTGTGTATTCTTCCGTCTGAAAGCTGAACATAACCAAATAGAAATATACTATTGACTGTCTGGAGTGCCACTCCATTTCTGCTCAGTTCCCATCTTGGGAGGGGTGTGAGTATCAACGTTAGGTATGTATACATTAATTCCTAGGAATTCATTAAGTGTTGTTCACTTCCCCATCTTCTCCCCAAATGTGTTGCAGGCACTGCTTTAGTGGATCACTGGGCAACATTAAATGGAATTGCTGCCATGTTGTTTTAGAGTAACTTTGTTCATCCTTCTGATAAACTGCTGTAAGAGGTTTCTTGGAAAGAAGGTCATTGCCACAAATCCTGAATGAATGAAGCAGCATTAGTGGCAACAAAGTTCCTGACAGTTTTTCAGTGTACACTGACCATATTTTGTGACATGCAATTTTTTGAGACATGTAATACATACATGGATGGGAAAGCACAGGTCTCCAGTTCTGGAGCTGGATTTCCAAGCCAGAGATCTAATAGTCAGGTGTTGGTATATTGAGTAATTTCACTGAATTAAGTAGTTAGTGAAAAAGTAACGTATAAACATTGGCACAACGCTTGCTTTTATCCCCTGGAACGGCCCCAATGCTGCAAAAATTATTTACAAATCAGCATAAATGCTTTAAAGGCCTCTTCTGCCAGCTAAGTTAAACAGCAGGCAACTGCATACTTAAAACATGAGTTTCTAGTTCAATCACAGGGAGATTTTCCCAGGGCCAGGGCTAGGAACACTGATGACACTGTGCTCCAAAGATGATCTCTGCCCTCTTTTTTTTCTCTTCCTTAACCTTATGTAGGAAAAACCTTTCCCTCCTTGTTGCTTATTCATTTTATTTTTCAACCACACATGTGGCCCTAGGAGTGCTATTACTGCAACCTTGTCCTTTTCAGAGTTGATGCACACATTATCTGAATTTTTTAAAAGGATGGACTGTTAAAGGGTGGGTCACAAAGCTGCACGAGAGAAAAGCACACTGTGAAAGAAACGAAAGCAAATGTGCACAGGTTCACTTCTAGCAACACTCACACAGTAATACAAAAGAAATATTCACCTTTGGGGCTAAAAAGCTAGATTCTGCAAAAGTTTGTATTTAAAAGATGAGTTATTTCTTGCAGTCTCACTTGAGACATTTAGTATTAATATATCAGGAACTAGTCTGAGGTATAAATGATTTTGCACAAGAGTGATAGTGACTTTAAAAAGTTATTCTCGTTAAATTCACATCAAGATTTTATATGTTTTTAGTAATGTTATTGGCTCTTCCCATAAATTTAAGAGCAAACCCATTCAGTGGTTCACAAACAGCATAACATAAACTGTTTAATTGGATTTGAACAAGATATAAGAGCCTCCAGAAGACTGAACTGCATCCGCTTTTTTTAACCGTCAGAGAAACCAGCCACCAGTGAGATGCAAAAGCAATCTGATCTGACCTTATCTGCCAGCAGTTCCGGCAGTGACAAACGCAATTAGCTAAGTTAAAGATTTTAGCCTAGACAGCAGTTACCTCCTTTCAAGCTAAACAGACTCAGTTACCTAGACAGAAGATAAAGAAAGAAGCTACACTGAGGGGAAAAGGCAAAGTTGTCCTTTGGAAACACATGGAAGTCTTTAGAAGTATTTTTGATCCTTGTGTCTAGGTTTACAGTAAATTCACTCCGTGGTAGAAGATTGGAAGGAATCTTCCAAGCCAGAGCTACATTTTTATTGAGATTTCTGGGACACCTTCAGTTAAGTTGGCTGCATGAGAAGCAGTGAGCTGGCTCTTGTTCTGCTACACCACGCAGGCTATGCAGGAACTGCAACCACATCCTGAAGATGATTCCCCATCAAGGTGGTCCCCATAGGTAAAGGGAACAGCAAGCAATGTGGCAGACATCACACACCTAGGAGAAGAAAAATCTGGCTAGAACTTAATCAGATCTTATGCTGACACTGCCATTTCAGTTACCCTGCTTCAGATCAAACTTACAGTCTTCCATTGCAGGCAATCATATTTCACAATCCCTTCTGGTAACAGATTAAAATTTTCTTCTACAGTTAATTGTGGTTGTTGCTCTGTTAATTTCCTTTTAGTTTTTAATTTATTCTGGCCAGTGACAAGTACTTTGAGAGAGATCAATAGAAGGCTTAAGGGAGGAAGCAACTCATGCTGCTCACCATGATGATATACATCTGATTGTTTCCAGCTTTTATCTTATTTGAACCGTGGCTCAGCATGCAAATTTTCAATGAAACAAGTATCAGGTACTCGATGAGATATATCAAAACAAACAAACAAACAAAAACCCACAAGAGTCTATACAGATGTCTCAGTTTTGTAACAGACAGCATCATAGAACGGTTTTATCCTTAAAGGTCATCCAGTCCAACTCTCCTGCAACGAACAGGGACACCTCCAGCTCCATCAGGTGCCTGACCTTGGGTGTCTCCAGGGATGGGGCATCCACCTCTCTGGAAAACCAGTTCCTGCTTCTCACCACCCTTATTGTAATAAATTTCTTCCTTATATTCGCTCTAAATCTTTTAGTTTGAAACCATTTCCGCTTGTCCTATCACCACAGGCTCTGCTAAAGAGTCTGTCCTCCTCCTTCTTACAGCTTTAGATAGAGAGGTCTCTCCCAGGTCTCCCTGGAGCCTTCTCTTCTTGGGGCAGAACAGCCCCAGCTCTCAGCCTGTCCTCATAGGGAAAGCATTCTATCCCCAGGAATCTTTTTGCGGCCCTAAGACATGAGCTCTCAAAATATTTTTAATAACTAAGCTTGCCTTTCCAAGCAAATGCACGCCTTCTCAGCTCCTCCACACTCCTGTTACGTATCTCAAAACCAAGCTCGGGCCACGAGGCTGCCCCCCAGGCTCGAGCTTCAACGAACTCCAGCTCAGGGCGGCGTCCCAGGGCCGCTGCTGAGGCCGTTAACTGCCTTTGAGAGCCCTCAAGGCCTTCGGCAACTCTGCACCTGCAGGAGGCGGCACTACCCACACATTAAAAGGAAAGCAGGCGCCCTCTAATCCGCCGTACTCCCTCCCCGCCAGCAGCGCCCCTTTGCAGCGCTGTGGTGGTGTGGCTGTGGAGGACGAGGCGTGTGGCCGCCATGTCTCGCTCGCAGCGCTCTCGCAGCCCTTACTATTTCTTCGTGCGTGAGCATCTGCCCCTGCTGCGGCAGCGCGGCCTGCCCGTGAGCCGAGTGAGCGATGGCATTCCTCACCTCAGCCAGGAGTGGGCGGTGAGGGGAGAGGGCTGTTGTTCAGGGGAGAGGGCTGTTGTTCAGGGGAGAGGGCTGTTGTTCAGGGGAGAGGGCTGTTGTTCAGGGGAGAGGGCTGTTGTTCAGGGGAGAGGGCTGTTGTTCAGGGGAGAGGGCTGTTGTTCAGGGGAGAGGGCTGTTGTTCAGGGGAGAGGGCTGTTGTTCAGGGGAGAGGGCTGTTGTTCAGGGGAGAGGGCTGTTGTTCAGGGGAGAGGGCTTGGGGAGAATGGAGGGCGGCCTCAGGGGAAGACCTCTGTGGGATGGCAGCGCCTTTGGGTGCTGAGGGAGCGTGTGCTCGTGGGGTGCCCTGCGTTGAAGCCAAACGGCTTTGTGAGGGAGTTATGTGAGAATTGACAGACTCCGTTTGGAAGCAAGGAAACGTTGATTTGTGGGGTTGCTGAAGGGAGAGGTACAGAGGCATTGATGGTTCTCTTTGCTTCAAGCTGCTGACAAAGGAGGAGAAGATGGTCTATGCAGAGAAGGCTCTGAAGTGGAAGGAAAAGAAATCCTTGCAAGCTGCAGCCAAGGAGGTAAAGGTGCAGGAAGGAGCAAGTGGTGTTTGCATCAATGGGGCTAATTGCTCATTCTGAGTACTGTAAACTGATAATTATCAGCCCTTGTCAGGCAGAGACAATTATCTGGAATGTGAATGTGGATGTTACTCACACTTTATGCCTAGATTGCATCGTGTAAGCCTCTGAGGTTTCTGGGCATCTGCCCAAATCTTTTTGCTGCCCTAAGAGCTCACTGTTCGTGTATGGATGTGCAGGACTTTATTAATAGAACTGCAACTCCCTCTTGGTCTCATAGCCACAGAAAAGTCTAGTTACTCAGGGATTTATCAGCTCAGATGAATACCTATCCTAATCAAAGGCAAATGAGCGTTTTGAGGTTTCTTTATCAAAGTTGTGGGAATTGTTGAAGATTTCAGTCTGAAAACTTCCTTCTATGCATCATTAAGTTGAACAAAACAATTTTTTTTAATACTTCTATTACACTTCAGAAGCTTAGCTGAAATTCCTTCCAACTGTGTGTTGATTGAGGTACTAAGATAACCGTTCTCTGTTAGTATTCTTGCCTTAGCCTTCAAGTCTTCAGGCACTTGTATACACACTAAGAATTTGTTCCACTTAGCCATAATGAGCAGTGGACATCCTGTCTTTCTTTGGTAAGAGGTGATGAATTTCATTAGAGTTAGTTGATGGAGTTTTCTCATCTTTTCTAGGGCCCTAAGAATCCAGTACCTGCTCACGTGACTACAGAGACGTACAGAGTGACATCTCTTCTTGATGCCTCTGCTATATCATGGATGAGTGATCAGGGTACAGTGATCTTACAGTAGCCGGTGCTGTTAGATAAAAGCTTGCCTTCTAAAGATATTCTGTGTTGTACCCGTACGAAGATAGTTTTCATTTTGGCAGTAGTTGCCTTTGTCAGATGTGTGCTTGTTCTTAGTGATGGTGTAGGCCCACGAAGACCTTTCCTCGTGTAGTTGGTGCAAATGCTCCTCTGCATCCCTTGAAATAATTCCACTACCTGTTTTTCTTTTAGCTTAATGGGTGTATTGTTACTAATACATTACTTACAGTTCCCTCAGGGCTTTTTGCTCTGACATTTGTGATTTACAAGGCCTAATCCAAGTTTGGGATAATAGAATGTTCGTACTGAGATCCAAGGGCAAGAAGCTCAAACTAATCTAACACCTATATAATATAAATGATATAAATGGGTAAGTACTTGGTCAGTACCTGTGGGACATCCTGGCTAGTTTCCACGTGTCTTGAAAAGCAAGCTTTTTACCATCTGTACCTTGTCTTCAAATGGATGTTTGGATTAGAATTAAGTAACAAGCATGTTTTATTGTGGAAAATGATAGATGGTGACACTTGCAATAGAAGTTAAACAGCCAGTTAATAGAAGCTGTATCTGTGCTGTTTGGTCAAGTTTCTGCTCAAGCCTTTTACCTAACCAGTCTCTTGAACATGTCATAGTTATGCAGGCTCAGAAAATAGTAGCTCTGTTGAAAAAGTGTAATATCTGTTAGCTTTCTCACTGCCAGAATCTATGCTCAGCTGTTGCTATAATGTAAACTTGATCAGGTTGATGATGGTGACTTGAGCTGGCATAACTGATCTTTCAGCTGAGTCCGAGATGCGTTTTATGATCTTGCTCCTTAATATTTCTCAGTGAAAGTCTTGCGTGGTTGCCCATACCGGATTCATTTTTTTTCTTTGTGAAAAGAGCTCCACTCAGGAGGTCTGTCTTCCTTTCCCACTGCAGCTTGTGGAAATCAAGATCCATGTAAAGTAGTGCCAGAACTTAAGCTTGGGACAGGTGGTGCTGAGTATCATAGAATCTAGCCTACTACATCATTTTAGTAGAACAAATAAGGTTTTTGTTTACTTGTTTTGATGAGGGGCACAGTGTAAGGGTGGGTACTATCTTTAACTTCAGAAACAGCATTATGTAGCGTTTGTGACTGTTAGTTAAAGTATTGTTTGGTCATTCAAAACCAATAGAAGATACTTTATTTTCTAATTTTAATTAAAGTAACAAAATTATATCTCTTTTTTTCCTTTCAGCTGTGGTTGCAGACATCTTCTATTTCCTGGACATCTACAGTCACGGCAAGCTGCCGTCCCACTGTGATCAGCGCTTCCTCCCTTGTGAAATCGGGTGTGTCAAGTACTCCCTGAAGGAGGGCATAATGGCTGACTTCCATCACTTCATAGATGCAGGTGATTTCCAAGGAAGGGGGGTAGCCTGGAAGTAGTTCATCTTGCTCTGGGTTGAGAGGGAAGTTTTCTAGTGCCAGTTGCTGCTGTGCTCATTAGATTTCTGATATTAAGATAGGTTTATTTCTTTAGCTACAAGCGATTAGACTTCTACTTTAAATAACTGAGCATTGCTGTTTTCTGCTTGCTTTTGAACATCTACTTAAGTACTTGGTCTGCATGAAGCTTTGTAGAGGGCAGAATAAATCCAAAGGGCACTTCTGATGTTTGTGCTTTATTTCGTGCTGAGGAATGTTTGTTCTGGGCTTAACTTATAAATGCAATGCAATATACTCTTCAAATGAATGCAACTGAAAATATTTTTTTTCAAGAATAGTTGTGGTAGTTGTACAAGGCCACAGGGGAAGGTGAAGCTGCTCCTTTGTATAAATAAAAATCTGCTGCCTATTTCAGAGTTAAGGATCTGTCACTGTGGTGATGGATGACGGTTGTTTCTTTTTCTCCCATTCCTCGTGTTTTTCTGCAGAAGTACCACCACTTGGTTTTCGGTATCACTGCCAGGCTGCTAGTGAGTATCAGTGGAGGAGAAGAAGAGTGCTATGCAAGGCTTTACAGTTTTGGATTCTGCTTATCTGTTCTATATCCAGTTGTTTTGTAAGTCTCACCTGGAAGCTTCCCCTTCTGGGGACTTCCTGTCATCTTTTGAAGAGCAAGGGGTGAGAGGACAGCTTGCTGCAGTCACCTTGCTTATTTCTTGTACCCTCAAACAGCAGAGCTCTTCACTGCTGTGTTTCCCTCGTGACTCTTAAGCAGTGTTTATAGATTGTCTCTTTCCGTTAGTACAATTACTCCCCTTGTGTGCACAGGGAACAAACTTGGCTTATGCTATCCTACGTCAAGTATTTAGATAATGACCTCTCAAAAGGGGTAGATGTGCATGCATCTGCTCACAGCCCAGATTGCTAGCCTTTTTCAGGAAATAAGGTTTTCGTAGCTTCAATTACACATCTTCTCTGTAGGGAAAGAGAGGCATTGTTTTTAAGTATAGATGTATATACATCAAATTACAGAGGAGGGCAGATGGTGGTTTAAGAAACAAAATTTCTCATAAATTAAAATTTTATCCTCTTCACCTTTTGCTAGGTGATGCCACTCATAAGATTCCTCTGTCTGGATTTTGTCTTTCGCGTACTTGCTACCCAGTTGTCATACGTGAACTTCTTAAGTTTGCCCAGCCAGCTGGAGGTGCTTGTCCTCGTTTTTACTGCAAGGTATGATCAGGGTGTAAGGGAACTGTTGAACCACTGATCACCTGAGGTGAGCAGTGAGGCAGCTGTGGGAGCACAGGTGAAGGCAGTGCACCTGTATGACTGGAAGGGGTGGTGTCTGACTCCACCTCTCCCGGACCCCATTTAAGGGCTGACCACCATCAGGGAAGGATCTCTTGTTGCAAGAGATCCCTCCCTTGTGGAGTTTCTTTTGCGAGCTTCAATCTTTGGAAACAGCTGAGTGTTTCTCTTCTTATCAATTGTCTGTTTAGAAGGATTATCCAGAAGATAAAGTATACAATCTCTTTTGACTAACTATACCATTTGGTATTAGTAATTTGTCTTAACCTACACAAGGTCAAAGTAAGGCACTCAAAATCAAAACCTGAGTTCTCTTCCAGTGGGTAATCAAGGAGAGACTTTGCTCTAATGCGCATTCTGTGTGCAAATGAGTGATGGGGGAGGTTGGGACGATGACACACTCAAAGTTTTCTTCCATTATAGAAAGAAATTACCTTACATAAGTTTGGCAGTTGAAACCTGTTTTTTTTGTTTCCAGCTTTTTGCAGGAACTAAAAATGATATGGAACCTAAATAAGCAAGCTTCCTTTTTTGTTCTTTTTCCTTCCACACCTAGCCACACATACAAACCCCTGCTCTGTTAGAGAAAGAAGCTAACCTTTCCAGAAATGAGCGACACAATTTCTGCCTACTTATTCACAGCCTGCGTGTCTGGCTCTGTCTATTGATGAGCATTTCAGACTGTTCTGACACTGTTTGGAATTTTTAAGATTGTACTTAAGTTGAGTGTACTGGATAATAGTTGGGTAATCTCGCTTCTCTGAGGATGTTTTTACACTTTAATGACTTTTCACGTGAGAATGCTGTACATCTTATTTTTGCTGAATTGCTGATGAGTGAAATAA
This sequence comes from Cyrtonyx montezumae, assembly GCF_038088225.1. NCBI lineage: Eukaryota > Metazoa > Chordata > Aves > Galliformes > Odontophoridae > Cyrtonyx > Cyrtonyx montezumae. The sequence goes on from NW_027072034.1 coordinate 72,583,210, forward strand.
AACACTGAGGTTCAGAGGAATGTAAGCATCGTGCCAACTATATATAATTTTTTTTATTCCCCTTGAGCCTAGTGCTAGTTAACTCATAAAAGGAGTGGAGGATCTAGATCTTGGGCTCCATATATAAATACAAGTGCTGTGCATGGAGGGAAAATAACATACAGCAGTTAGTAGAGATGGCTGTAGTATGAGTTAACAGTTAACTTGTCTCCATGTATTAGCCCAGAATTTCTCCTGAGATTTGGTTGGAAGACTGCCTTGGTATTTGATTCCTCTTCAAGGTAATTTTCCGGGAGGTTGTATATAAACATGGACTTTTGTTTTGGGAATGATTTTTTTTAAGTGCAGCCTGAGGTCTTGCAGATATTAAATTATATACTGTACTTATTATGTTCTTGAATGTGACTGAGATTTTCTTTTTCTAGTCTGATGGCAGATTCCGAATCAGCTGGTGTCTTGAACGAATGGCTAGTGTAGCAGGTGGGAAAACAGTTGTTTTTGGCTTTTGTTTCTCCAAGAAAGGAGGGTTATCTGATCATGGACTGCTGTATTTGTCAGAAGGAGTTCAGGTCTCAGGAGTTTCATAAAAGCTGATACTGATAGCTAGAACTGTTGCGTGTGCTTCTTCTCTCCCTCCCCATAAATGCTGCATGGTTAGTCAGCTAACCGGCTAATGAGCAGATGAAGAGTACAACCAGAAAAAGGTGCAGAAGCAGTGAGATTACTGAGAAGGTGAGTGTAGGGGAACAGATGGGGGAACTAGCAGCTTCTGAGGAAAGATGGCCTGTAGGTAGGATATAGTGGAGTAAACTGAGAGAGTATAGGACCTGCCTTGATAAAATGCCAGATATTATTAATATCAGTGGCAGAATAATTTGTTGAGGTTTACGTGACTGTAGGGATAGAAGAAGATGAAGAGTGAACAAAGGCTGGCTGAAAAGAGTGGATGTTATGCTGATGTGGATTTCCTCTGGGCTATAGGTGTTCGGAGATCTCTGGAGCTTCTTACTGTAGAAGACCTGGTAATAAAACTGCACCAGAAGGAATGCCAAAAGGAGCCATCCAACGCTTGGGTGTTTAGAGAGCTAAATGTTGTCCTGTGGGATTTTTCCAGTAATACCAGGTATGTTGGTTTCTTTTTCTGTGGAAATGGGTATTGTTCTGATGTGTCTGGGTGCCTTAAGTGCAGCTTGTGCACAGCTAGGCTAAATTCTTCAGGAAACCATCTCATCAAAAGATTTCTTATCACAGCGTGGCTAAAACAGGAGATGTGCGTTGCTATCTTTCAAAAAAAAAAAAAAAAAAAGACCGGTGTCTCTAATGCTGAGTCTGGAGCTTGATTTAAAGGACAGTTAAAAAAAGAAAATATATTGTGATACTTGAAGTCATAGAAGTGAGGAGATTCAGAGCCTTGAGAAGCTGGATTTTAGTATGTACCTCACACTGCAACTGTGATGATGAGCTAGATGTGCTTTCTAGTGGCAGAAAACAAGCTCAAGAGTCAAGTTACATCTCACACTTTCCTGAAGGAATTCTTTTTATAATGCTAGAATGCATGTATTTCATAGGATTGTTTTTCTTCTTTTCCTTACATGTCTTGAACAGTAATGTTTTTACTACTTTTGGATCCTTGTGTTCTATTATATAGTACCTAGAGGCATTGCAGAATACTTAGCACTGATACAGTTAACAGTGGAGAAAAGCTGAAGTATGCTTCTGTTATAAAGAAGAATTAATAATTTGATCTTAATTCTATTGAATTTTTTGTCTACTAGCACTTATCCCTGAAAATCTGCTTATGCTATGGACATCTAGATCACTGAGTAATCACTGCTGTTTCTTTCCTTCTGAAAGAAACTACTACTTCACAGTAGAGGAAAGCATTAAAGAGAACGGAGGAAAAAAAAGTACTTCATAACATTTGCAGAATGAAACGGGGATGGTTGTATTAAGAGGGATTTTCGTTGTAGTGGGAAACTTAAAGATAATCAGAATTTAATGGGGTTTCCTTTTGTCTCTGCCACAGTGTCTGGAAGGTTGCTGGTTAAGTGCAGTTCTCAACTCTACATAAGTCATCTAGATCTGTTAGTAAATGTTGGTCATCTGTGTAATTTTAAATGGATGATCACTGAGACAAAAGATAACCTTTGATGTTTGCTCCTGTTCCTTCTGATCAGGCCAACTGTTCGCGTTGATTAAAGATGTAGATACTTAGACAGTAAACCTCCGTTTCATTTTATGTAGGTGCAAGTGGCATGAAGAGAATGATATACTTTACTGTGCTTTGGCATCCTGTAAGAAAATGGCGTGAGTATTTCACAGGAGTTATCTGCAGTGTGATGGCATTTCATTTTGTTACACACGCTTTTTGGCCCCGATTGCTTTGAGCACGGTGATTCTGAATCTTGAGTTTTATTTATTTCTTGCACTTCCAGGACTTCATTCTATTTTCACTTTAGTTTTTGTATTAATACTGTAAAGCAGTATGCTGCTGTAGCAGTTTGGTATAACGTGATGTCTATGATAATATCCATCACTTGGTCATCACTACCTTCGCTATTGGAGAGCTGAAAGAAATGTTCTTTGTTCAAATTCAGTGTTTTTCTTCAGAGGTTTACTAAGCTTCAGTTCGATGGGAAATTCTCAGTATATTTTAGTCCATCTCTAGAAATTTGTATACTGTTTTACATATAATGTAGATACGCAAGCTTCTCTTTTTTAGGTTGAGGGAAGGACAAATAGTTGGGAAAGAAATGCAGTTTAAGATCTCAGTCAATAGTAGTAATATTATTTGAGAGAAATAGTAATTAATTTTTTATTAAAAAAAACAACCAGTATTAAGCAAATTTCCAGTGATGGATTTAATGCTTATGAGTGGTTACATTTGACAGCATGGGGAAGTGACTGTGTTAATTTGATAGAATATGCTGGTGAACTTGGAAGCATTCAGGGTTGTTAGCTGCTTTGACAATATCCTTTTGCCCTCTGTCATCTCTGCGTCTTGATCTGTGGTGGCCTTGTCAGTTGAAGATCTAAGAATGCTGTGTTTCTGTATATAAGCATTACAACCCTATTAACAAAGCTTTTCTTGATTTCTTTATTTCCCTGGTCAAGTTATTGCATCAGTAGATCTTTCGCTGGTTCGTATGGAGTCTCACTGACAGCTGCTCACCTGCCTCTTGAAGACTTGTATTTCCGCTTCAGTCACAATCTGAGGCAACTGATACTGGATGCTGCACGTTTTCAGGTCAGGTTCTTCAAATTGTTTTCCTGTGTTATTTCAAGTTAACTCAAGTCTTCTAGACAGAACACACTTGGTAATTTCGGGTTAGCCATCTTCTGTTTTGGATGCTTTTTTTTTTTGAGGAATACTTGGTAGACTGAGAAAAGGAAAATAATCTCTAGCTGGGCAGTTTCTTGTGGTGTGTTATTTATTACTACTACTCACAGGTATCACAAATAGTTACGCATGCCACTTTAGAGAAGACTTCTTATTTTGAATGCTTATTTCTTTCTGCAGGAAATGAAGGCCAGGGGTTCTGGAAGGGGTAAATGCATCCTTTCTCCAAGTCGAGTTCAAGATCTTGTCCCTTCTAGATGTGAGTTCGAGATTTCCTCATTTGTAAAGGGAAAGAGAGTATTTAAACATAATCCAGTTGCAGCTTTTTCAAATTTCTGGGCTCAGAAGTTACTGTCTGTCAGCAGCATAGAACTCAGCTCTGCGTGAGCTAGGTTTGTGCAGATATCATTGAATTTCTCTAGATGAAATAACTACACTGTTACTGGACCAAAAACTGTGGTCAGTAGGTCTATACAAAATCAGATTTTTCTCATGAATGCTGCTGTTTTATAACACCTTATTGTTTTGTCATATTTACTTCTTTCTTGCATGTTTAGATGCTTTGAGGCAGGGCAACCTTTAAAATACCATCTCTCTTCTGGAGTTGTACCATTTGACTCTGCACATACTTCTTGCAAGTATTTTGTTACTCCTGGATTTATAAAAAAAAAACTTTGCTCCAAGTCCTCTTCTTGGAGCTAAAATCTTTCTAATATAAAGTATGTGCACTTGATTCATTTGTGCAATATGTGGCTAACCTTCAAAATGGAACAGAATAAGGTTTGCAAGACAAATAACTGTAAGAACTCTGAGTTTGCACCTTATGTTTTTGCGTGGATAACACACACTGAATTAAATGCTGAAACTGTTCTAAATATAAATCATGAGATCTTACATGGACTTGGTGGTTATGGAGGGCAGAACCTGTTTCTCACTTTTCCTGTTAGAAATACTGAACACATTCCACTCCACAGCATATAAAAGAAAATTCCATTAGTTTATGCAAGCTTCAAGGATTTATTTCATTTGTAAACTATTTCATTAGGTGATTCTTCACTCCTTTTGAAGATGTCTTCTTATGGAACAAGTACCACACGCGGAAGAGGAGTCACTCGATGGCTGGAAAATACACGTGACCTGAGCTCATCTTTCAGCCACTGAAAATCTTCTTTACATCTCTATCTTTTTCTTTTTCTTAAGGAAATAAACTGCTGTCTGTCTGGAGAAAATGTTGGTTGTCTTTTCATCTTACGTGCAACTTTTGATTGTTCAAGTTCTTGTTGAAATGATGAAACTGTTACTTACTGGACTTAGAGAAGATCTACTGGAAGATGTTTTGAAGTTGTGTCCTCTCTAAAAAGAAATGCTATGGTAGTTCTGTTTCTTAATGGATGGAGTGCAAATTCAAGAGTGATTAGCAACATCATTGAATTAGAAATTCTTTAGTGGCCACTCCAGCTTTAAACAAGTGCTGCTTTATTTTTTTTCTTTAGTAACCCCCTTCACCTCATCTGTATATGGAAGATAAAATTTCAGTGTAACTCTCTACAAATGGAGAGAGCAGTGGAGGTATGACAGGATGCACTGGAGAGTATACAGTGTCATGGTCTCAAAGGATTGCTCAGAATTGGTTTCTTCCACCCACTGAGAACTCGAGTAGTCATTCGATGCAAAAAAGCAGATATTCTATGAAAAAGTGTGGTGACAGTTTGTCAAACGGTTTACGGGCAGGTTCGGCCCGGTTCTGTGACGATTGGTGCGGGGGACCCACGCCCCAGGGAAGGGGGAAAGGGAAAAGGGAGATGGGCCTAGGAACAAAACAGCGGCAGCGATCTGAGGAGGAAAGCTAATTTACTAAATAAGATATCGGAAAGCAAAATAACACAATGTAATACAATATAATTGGAATTAAAGCTAATAAATCAAATAAAATGAGCAAGAGAGAGTGTCCGATAAACCGAAGGCCTTACGCTAACGCTGAAGGCGGACGGCAGCGAGCACCCACTGCTGAGTCGATCCCAAAAGGAAAGAGGGTGTCCCGTGACCGCAGACAGTTTTTATCTTTCCCTCTGTGCGTAAACACGTAAGAACGCAAAGCATCGCAAAGTCCTCTGGGGAATGGAGTTGTTCTTCTCTTCTGAGACAGGTATACCTGGAACTATCGATGATCCACGGAGCTGGAGCATTAACTCTTTAACTCTAAATGCACTACGTGATGTTACGATGTGGAATACCAGTACCAAAAATCATAAAACCATGACATTCCACCCCTTATTCCACATCACTACATCATGTTTGATATATATGTATAGAAGAACAGTGGTTAACATGCATTATATACACACACACACAACATATATAAGTATATACATGGAATTACCGACTGCACTCGCCCAACATCAAATTCCCTTGTGGTACACACTGAACATCCCCATTCTTCTGCATCACCCACCAAGTGGACCCAGGTCCCTGAGCAAAAACAGTTCCACGGAGAGGTTTGCCCTTTCCAGAAGCTGGAAGGACCCAAACTGCTTTTCCCAACATGTTCTTTACGTGTACTACAGGGACCTTATCTCCCTCTACAGTAGGTAGAGATCTGGATTGGGCAGGACCATCACGATTGATGGATCCTCGAGTGTTGACCAACCAGGTGGCTTCTGCCAAATGCTTCTCCCAGTGCTTAAATGTTCCGCCACCCATTGCTTTCAATGTGGTTTTTAACAACCCATTGTACCTTTCAATTTTACCAGAAGCTGGTGCGTGATAGGGGATATGATAAATCCATTCAATACCATGATCTTTGGCCCAAGTATTTACAAGAGAATTTTTGAAATGAGTTCCATTATCGGACTCAATTCTTTCTGGAGTGCCATGTCGCCACAGGACTTGTTTCTCGAGCCCTAAGATGGTGTTTCGGGCGGTAGCATGGGGTACTGCATATGTTTCAAGCCACCCAGTGGTTGCTTCCACCATGGTGAGCACGTAACGCTTACCATCGCGAGTTCGTGGCAAGGTGATATAATCAACCTGCCACGCCTCCCCATATTTATACTTTTGCCATCGCCCTTCTTCCCAAAGAGGTTTCATTCTCTTGGCTTGTTTAATTGTGGCGCACGTATCACAGTCATGGATAACCTGTGCAATAGCATCCATAGTTAAGTCCACCCCTCGGTCTCTAGCCCATTTATATGTTGCATCTCTTCCTTGATGGCCAGAGGTCTCATGGGCCCAGCGAGCTAAAAATAATTCACTCTTGTGTCGCCAGTCCAAGTCTGCTTGAGCCACCTTAACTTTGGCAGCTCGATCTACCTGATGGTTATTTTGTTGTTCCTCAGTTGCCCGGCTCTTAGGAACATGAGCATCTACATGGCGCACCTTTACAACCATATTCTTTATTCGGGCAGCAATGTCTCTCCACAGTTCAGCAGCCCAAATAGGTTTACCCCTCCGTTGCCAACCATTTTGTTCCCGTTGCTGTAACCACCCCCATAAAGCATTTGCCACCATCCATGAGTCAGTGTAAAGATAAAGCACTGGCCACCTCTCTCGTTCAGCAATATCTAAGGCCAGCTGGACAGCCTTTACCTCTGCAAATTGACTTGGTTCTCCTTTTCCTTCAGTGGCCTCAGCAACTCGTCGTGTGGGGCTCCACACAGCAGATTTCCATCTGCGGTGCTTACCCACAATGCGACAGGATCCATCTGTGAACAGGGCATATCTCTTTTCATTGTCTGGTAGTTCATTATATGGCGGGGCCTCTTTGGCACGTGATACCTCCTCTGCTGGTATTGTTCCAAACTTTTTACCTTCAGGCCAGTCCGTGATCACTTCTAGGATTCCTGGATGACTAAGGTTCCCCATCCGAGCTCGCTGTGTAATCAGCGCAATCCACTTACTCCAAGTGGCATCAGTAGCATGATGGGTAGAGGGAACCTTTCCTTTGAACATCCAGTTCAGCACTGGCAGTCGAGGTGCCAGGAGGAGCTGCGTTTCAGTACCGATTACTTCGGAAAGCAGCTCGAACCCCCTCGTACGCGGCTAAGATCTCCTTCTCAGTTGGAGTGTAGCGCTCCTCAGACCCCCTGTACGCCCGACTCCAGAATCCAAGGGGTCGGCCTCGGGTCTCTCCAGGAGCTCTTTGCCACAAACTCCAAGTGGGACCTTCCTTTCCAGCAGCAGTGTAGAGGATGTTCTTTACATCCTGTCCCGTCCGCACTGGCCCCAGGGCCACGGCACGGGCTATCTCCTGCTTAATTTGCTCAAAAGCCTGCTGCTGCTCAGGGCCCCACACAAAATCATTCTTCTTCCGCGTCACCCGATAGAGAGGGCTCACAATGAGACTGTAGTTTGGAACATGCATTCTCCAAAAGTCCACTACACCCAAAAAAGCTTGGGTCTCTGTCTTACTGGTGGGTGGAGACATGGCAGTGATTTTGTTAATCACATCTGTAGGGATGTGACGACGTCCATCTTGCCACTTTATACCTAGGAACTGAATTTCCTGTGCAGGCCCTTTCACTTTGCTTCGCTTGATAGCAAAGCCAGCTCGCAGAAGGATCTGGATTATTCTCTCTCCTTTCTCAAAAACTTCTCCTGCTGTATTGCCCCACACAATGATATCATCAATGTATTGTAAGCGCTCAGGAGCACCGCCCTGTTCCAATGCAGTTTGGACCAACCCATGGCAAATGGTTGGGCTGTGCTTCCACCCCTGGGGCAAACGGTTCCAGGTGTACTGAACGCCCCTCCAGGTGAAGGCAAACTGTGGCCTGCATTCTGTGGCCAAAGGAATTGAGAAGAAGGCATTAGCAGTGTCAGTGGTGGCATACCACTTGGCTGCTTTTGACTCCAGTTCGTACTGGAGTTGTAGCATGTCTGGCACAGCAGCACTCAGTGGGGGTGTGACTTCATTCAGGCCACGGTAATCTACCGTCAGCCTCCGTTCTCCACTGGCTTTACGCACCGGCCATATGGGGCTGTTAAAAGGTGAGTGAGTTTTGCTGATCACTCCCTGGCTCTCTAGCTGACGAATCAAATTATGAATGGGGAGCAAGGAATCCCTGTTGGTTCGGTACTGCCGTCTGTGCACCGTTTTTGTAGCAATCGGTACCTGTTGCTCCTCCACTTGGAGCAACCCCACAACAGACGGATCTTCTGATAGGCCAGGCAAAGCAGACAGCTGCTTAACGTTGTCTGCGTCCACAGCAGCTATTCCAAAGGCCCATTGATACCCTTTGGGATCCTTAAAATATCCCCTTTTGAGGTAATCAATACCAAGTATACATGGAGCCCCTGGGCCAGTCACAATAGGATGTTCTTGACAGTCTTTACCAGTGAGGCTTATTTCAGCCTCCAACATGGTTAACTCTTGGGAACCCCCAGTCACCCCAGAAATATAGATTATGAGAATGAGAAGGCTGCCTGATATCCTTGCAAAGCTGTTCTGTCCTGAAAAGGTCTCAGAAAGCATGAGAAGTGTAACAGTGGATGGAAGGCAAATATATTGCACCTATCTGCCGAAAGACAGTCTGGGGAACCATAAACTGATAAATTCCCGTGCTTCTTGGAAAGATCGTGGCTTGAGCCCTCTTGGAACACATTTTTTTGGGTATGTGAAGTAGGAGGAGAAGAGTGGCAGCGGTCAGCGTGGATTTGCCAAGCCAAAATCATGCCTCACCATCCCACTTGCCTTCCTTGATAGATTTGTGAGTGAAACAAGTATAACAGTGGCCATTTGCCTTGACTTTGGCTTGCTGGATTGTTGAAATGGACTTCTTTTTTTCCTTTGTACACTTCATTACACACGAAATAACTCCTAGATTTCCGAGGTACTATTAGAAGGAGGAAAAAATAATATATAAATATCTTAGCAAGATTTCTTTCAGCAAGCGTACTATTAATGATTTATCAGAATAATACTGTTCTGTTCTTCCCAGTTTGGCGAACAGATCTTGGTAGTCCTGCAGATGGGAAAATGGTTTGTGAGCACTTAAAATCTGGTGTTCTGTTGTTGCTTTCTTTTTCATGCACAGATAAAGCATATGCGTGTGTATTCTTCCGTCTGAAAGCTGAACATAACCAAATAGAAATATACTATTGACTGTCTGGAGTGCCACTCCATTTCTGCTCAGTTCCCATCTTGCGAGGGGTGTGAGTATCAACGTTAGGTATGTATACATTAATTCCTAGGAATTCATTAAGTGTTGTTCACTTCCCCATCTTCTCCCCAAATGTGTTGCAGGCACTGCTTTAGTGGATCACTGGGCAACATTAAATGGAATTGCTGCCATGTTGTTTTAGAGTAACTTTGTTCATCCTTCTGATAAACTGCTGTAAGAGGTTTCTTGGAAAGAAGGTCATTGCCACAAATCCTGAATGAATGAAGCAGCATTAGTGGCAACAAAGTTCCTGACAGTTTTTCAGTGTACACTGACCATATTTTGTGACATGCAATTTTTTGAGACATGTAATACATACATGGATGGGAAAGCACAGGTCTCCAGTTCTGGAGCTGGATTTCCAAGCCAGAGATCTAATAGTCAGGTGTTGGTATATTGAGTAATTTCACTGAATTAAGTAGTTAGTGAAAAAGTAACGTATAAACATTGGCACAACGCTTGCTTTTATCCCCTGGAACGGCCCCAATGCTGCAAAAATTATTTACAAATCAGCATAAATGCTTTAAAGGCCTCTTCTGCCAGCTAAGTTAAACAGCAGGCAACTGCATACTTAAAACATGAGTTTCTAGTTCAATCACAGGGAGATTTTCCCAGGGCCAGGGCTAGGAACACTGATGACACTGTGCTCCAAAGATGATCTCTGCCCTCTTTTTTTTCTCTTCCTTAACCTTATGTAGGAAAAACCTTTCCCTCCTTGTTGCTTATTCATTTTATTTTTCAACCACACATGTGGCCCTAGGAGTGCTATTACTGCAACCTTGTCCTTTTCAGAGTTGATGCACACATTATCTGAATTTTTTAAAAGGATGGACTGTTAAAGGGTGGGTCACAAAGCTGCACGAGAGAAAAGCACACTGTGAAAGAAACGAAAGCAAATGTGCACAGGTTCACTTCTAGCAACACTCACACAGTAATACAAAAGAAATATTCACCTTTGGGGCTAAAAAGCTAGATTCTGCAAAAGTTTGTATTTAAAAGATGAGTTATTTCTTGCAGTCTCACTTGAGACATTTAGTATTAATATATCAGGAACTAGTCTGAGGTATAAATGATTTTGCACAAGAGTGATAGTGACTTTAAAAAGTTATTCTCGTTAAATTCACATCAAGATTTTATATGTTTTTAGTAATGTTATTGGCTCTTCCCATAAATTTAAGAGCAAACCCATTCAGTGGTTCACAAACAGCATAACATAAACTGTTTAATTGGATTTGAACAAGATATAAGAGCCTCCAGAAGACTGAACTGCATCCGCTTTTTTTAACCGTCAGAGAAACCAGCCACCAGTGAGATGCAAAAGCAATCTGATCTGACCTTATCTGCCAGCAGTTCCGGCAGTGACAAACGCAATTAGCTAAGTTAAAGATTTTAGCCTAGACAGCAGTTACCTCCTTTCAAGCTAAACAGACTCAGTTACCTAGACAGAAGATAAAGAAAGAAGCTACACTGAGGGGAAAAGGCAAAGTTGTCCTTTGGAAACACATGGAAGTCTTTAGAAGTATTTTTGATCCTTGTGTCTAGGTTTACAGTAAATTCACTCCGTGGTAGAAGATTGGAAGGAATCTTCCAAGCCAGAGCTACATTTTTATTGAGATTTCTGGGACACCTTCAGTTAAGTTGGCTGCATGAGAAGCAGTGAGCTGGCTCTTGTTCTGCTACACCACGCAGGCTATGCAGGAACTGCAACCACATCCTGAAGATGATTCCCCATCAAGGTGGTCCCCATAGGTAAAGGGAACAGCAAGCAATGTGGCAGACATCACACACCTAGGAGAAGAAAAATCTGGCTAGAACTTAATCAGATCTTATGCTGACACTGCCATTTCAGTTACCCTGCTTCAGATCAAACTTACAGTCTTCCATTGCAGGCAATCATATTTCACAATCCCTTCTGGTAACAGATTAAAATTTTCTTCTACAGTTAATTGTGGTTGTTGCTCTGTTAATTTCCTTTTAGTTTTTAATTTATTCTGGCCAGTGACAAGTACTTTGAGAGAGATCAATAGAAGGCTTAAGGGAGGAAGCAACTCATGCTGCTCACCATGATGATATACATCTGATTGTTTCCAGCTTTTATCTTATTTGAACCGTGGCTCAGCATGCAAATTTTCAATGAAACAAGTATCAGGTACTCGATGAGATATATCAAAACAAACAAACAAACAAAAACCCACAAGAGTCTATACAGATGTCTCAGTTTTGTAACAGACAGCATCATAGAACGGTTTTATCCTTAAAGGTCATCCAGTCCAACTCTCCTGCAACGAACAGGGACACCTCCAGCTCCATCAGGTGCCTGACCTTGGGTGTCTCCAGGGATGGGGCATCCACCTCTCTGGAAAACCAGTTCCTGCTTCTCACCACCCTTATTGTAATAAATTTCTTCCTTATATTCGCTCTAAATCTTTTAGTTTGAAACCATTTCCGCTTGTCCTATCACCACAGGCTCTGCTAAAGAGTCTGTCCTCCTCCTTCTTACAGCTTTAGATAGAGAGGTCTCTCCCAGGTCTCCCTGGAGCCTTCTCTTCTTGGGGCAGAACAGCCCCAGCTCTCAGCCTGTCCTCATAGGGAAAGCATTCTATCCCCAGGAATCTTTTTGCGGCCCTAAGACATGAGCTCTCAAAATATTTTTAATAACTAAGCTTGCCTTTCCAAGCAAATGCACGCCTTCTCAGCTCCTCCACACTCCTGTTACGTATCTCAAAACCAAGCTCGGGCCACGAGGCTGCCCCCCAGGCTCGAGCTTCAACGAACTCCAGCTCAGGGCGGCGTCCCAGGGCCGCTGCTGAGGCCGTTAACTGCCTTTGAGAGCCCTCAAGGCCTTCGGCAACTCTGCACCTGCAGGAGGCGGCACTACCCACACATTAAAAGGAAAGCAGGCGCCCTCTAATCCGCCGTACTCCCTCCCCGCCAGCAGCGCCCCTTTGCAGCGCTGTGGTGGTGTGGCTGTGGAGGACGAGGCGTGTGGCCGCCATGTCTCGCTCGCAGCGCTCTCGCAGCCCTTACTATTTCTTCGTGCGTGAGCATCTGCCCCTGCTGCGGCAGCGCGGCCTGCCCGTGAGCCGAGTGAGCGATGGCATTCCTCACCTCAGCCAGGAGTGGGCGGTGAGGGGAGAGGGCTGTTGTTCAGGGGAGAGGGCTGTTGTTCAGGGGAGAGGGCTGTTGTTCAGGGGAGAGGGCTGTTGTTCAGGGGAGAGGGCTGTTGTTCAGGGGAGAGGGCTGTTGTTCAGGGGAGAGGGCTGTTGTTCAGGGGAGAGGGCTGTTGTTCAGGGGAGAGGGCTGTTGTTCAGGGGAGAGGGCTGTTGTTCAGGGGAGAGGGCTGTTGTTCAGGGGAGAGGGCTGTTGTTCAGGGGAGAGGGCTGTTGTTCAGGGGAGAGGGCTGTTGTTCAGGGGAGAGGGCTGTTGTTCAGGGGAGAGGGCTTGGGGAGAATGGAGGGCGGCCTCAGGGGAAGACCTCTGTGGGATGGCAGCGGCCTTTGGGTGCTGAGGGAGCGTGTGCTCGTGGGGTGCCCTGCGTTGAAGCCAAACGGCTTTGTGAGGGAGTTATGTGAGAATTGACAGACTCCGTTTGGAAGCAAGGAAACGTTGATTTATGGGGTTGCTGAAGGGAGAGGTACAGAGGCATTGATGGTTCTCTTTGCTTCAAGCTGCTGACAAAGGAGGAGAAGATGGTCTATGCAGAGAAGGCTCTGAAGTGGAAGGAAAAGAAATCCTTGCAAGCTGCAGCCAAGGAGGTAAAGGTGCAGGAAGGAGCAAGTGGTGTTTGCATCAATGGGGCTAATTGCTCATTCTGAGTACTGTAAACTGATAATTATCAGCCCTTGTCAGGCAGAGACAATTATCTGGAATGTGAATGTGGATGTTACTCACACTTTATGCCTAGATTGCATCGTGTAAGCCTCTGAGGTTTCTGGGCATCTGCCCAAATCTTTTTGCTGCCCTAAGAGCTCACTGTTCGTGTATGGATGTGCAGGACTTTATTAATAGAACTGCAACTCCCTCTTGGTCTCATAGCCACAGAAAAGTCTAGTTACTCAGGGATTTATCAGCTCAGATGAATACCTATCCTAATCAAAGGCAAATGAGCGTTTTGAGGTTTCTTTATCAAAGTTGTGGGAATTGTTGAAGATTTCAGTCTGAAAACTTCCTTCTATGCATCATTAAGTTGAACAAAACAATTTTTTTTAATACTTCTATTACACTTCAGAAGCTTAGCTGAAATTCCTTCCAACTGTGTGTTGATTGAGGTACTAAGATAACCGTTCTCTGTTAGTATTCTTGCCTTAGCCTTCAAGTCTTCAGGCACTTGTATACACACTAAGAATTTGTTCCACTTAGCCATAATGAGCAGTGGACATCCTGTCTTTCTTTGGTAAGAGGTGATGAATTTCATTAGAGTTAGTTGATGGAGTTTTCTCATCTTTTCTAGGGCCCTAAGAATCCAGTACCTGCTCACGTGACTACAGAGACGTACAGAGTGACATCTCTTCTTGATGCCTCTGCTATATCATGGATGAGTGATCAGGGTACAGTGATCTTACAGTAGCCGGTGCTGTTAGATAAAAGCTTGCCTTCTAAAGATATTCTGTGTTGTACCCGTACGAAGATAGTTTTCATTTTGGCAGTAGTTGCCTTTGTCAGATGTGTGCTTGTTCTTAGTGATGGTGTAGGCCCACGAAGACCTTTCCTCGTGTAGTTGGTGCAAATGCTCCTCTGCATCCCTTGAAATAATTCCACTACCTGTTTTTCTTTTAGCTTAATGGGTGTATTGTTACTAATACATTACTTACAGTTCCCTCAGGGCTTTTTGCTCTGACATTTGTGATTTACAAGGCCTAATCCAAGTTTGGGATAATAGAATGTTCGTACTGAGATCCAAGGGCAAGAAGCTCAAACTAATCTAACACCTATATAATATAAATGATATAAATGGGTAAGTACTTGGTCAGTACCTGTGGGACATCCTGGCTAGTTTCCACGTGTCTTGAAAAGCAAGCTTTTTACCATCTGTACCTTGTCTTCAAATGGATGTTTGGATTAGAATTAAGTAACAAGCATGTTTTATTGTGGAAAATGATAGATGGTGACACTTGCAATAGAAGTTAAACAGCCAGTTAATAGAAGCTGTATCTGTGCTGTTTGGTCAAGTTTCTGCTCAAGCCTTTTACCTAACCAGTCTCTTGAACATGTCATAGTTATGCAGGCTCAGAAAATAGTAGCTCTGTTGAAAAAGTGTAATATCTGTTAGCTTTCTCACTGCCAGAATCTATGCTCAGCTGTTGCTATAATGTAAACTTGATCAGGTTGATGATGGTGACTTGAGCTGGCATAACTGATCTTTCAGCTGAGTCCGAGATGCGTTTTATGATCTTGCTCCTTAATATTTCTCAGTGAAAGTCTTGCGTGGTTGCCCATACCGGATTCATTTTTTTTCTTTGTGAAAAGAGCTCCACTCAGGAGGTCTGTCTTCCTTTCCCACTGCAGCTTGTGGAAATCAAGATCCATGTAAAGTAGTGCCAGAACTTAAGCTTGGGACAGGTGGTGCTGAGTATCATAGAATCTAGCCTACTACATCATTTCAGTAGAACAAATAAGGTTTTTGTTTACTTGTTTTGATGAGGGGCACAGTGTAAGGGTGGGTACTATCTTTAACTTCAGAAACAGCATTATGTAGCGTTTGTGACTGTTAGTTAAAGTATTGTTTGGTCATTCAAAACCAATAGAAGATACTTTATTTTCTAATTTTAATTAAAGTAACAAAATTATATCTCTTTTTTTCCTTTCAGCTGTGGTTGCAGACATCTTCTATTTCCTGGACATCTACAGTCACGGCAAGCTGCCGTCCCACTGTGATCAGCGCTTCCTCCCTTGTGAAATCGGGTGTGTCAAGTACTCCCTGAAGGAGGGCATAATGGCTGACTTCCATCACTTCATAGATGCAGGTGATTTCCAAGGAAGGGGGGTAGCCTGGAAGTAGTTCATCTTGCTCTGGGTTGAGAGGGAAGTTTTCTAGTGCCAGTTGCTGCTGTGCTCATTAGATTTCTGATATTAAGATAGGTTTATTTCTTTAGCTACAAGCGATTAGACTTCTACTTTAAATAACTGAGCATTGCTGTTTTCTGCTTGCTTTTGAACATCTACTTAAGTACTTGGTCTGCATGAAGCTTTGTAGAGGGCAGAATAAATCCAAAGGGCACTTCTGATGTTTGTGCTTTATTTCGTGCTGAGGAATGTTTGTTCTGGGCTTAACTTATAAATGCAATGCAATATACTCTTCAAATGAATGCAACTGAAAATATTTTTTTTCAAGAATAGTTGTGGTAGTTGTACAAGGCCACAGGGGAAGGTGAAGCTGCTCCTTTGTATAAATAAAAATCTGCTGCCTATTTCAGAGTTAAGGATCTGTCACTGTGGTGATGGATGACGGTTGTTTCTTTTTCTCCCATTCCTCGTGTTTTTCTGCAGAAGTACCACCACTTGGTTTTCGGTATCACTGCCAGGCTGCTAGTGAGTATCAGTGGAGGAGAAGAAGAGTGCTATGCAAGGCTTTACAGTTTTGGATTCTGCTTATCTGTTCTATATCCAGTTGTTTTGTAAGTCTCACCTGGAAGCTTCCCCTTCTGGGGACTTCCTGTCATCTTTTGAAGAGCAAGGGGTGAGAGGACAGCTTGCTGCAGTCACCTTGCTTATTTCTTGTACCCTCAAACAGCAGAGCTCTTCACTGCTGTGTTTCCCTCGTGACTCTTAAGCAGTGTTTATAGATTGTCTCTTTCCGTTAGTACAATTACTCCCCTTGTGTGCACAGGGAACAAACTTGGCTTATGTTATCCTACGTCAAGTATTTAGATAATGACCTCTCAAAAGGGGTAGATGTGCATGCATCTGCTCACAGCCCAGATTGCTAGCCTTTTTCAGGAAATAAGGTTTTCGTAGCTTCAATTACACATCTTCTCTGTAGGGAAAGAGAGGCATTGTTTTTAAGTATAGATGTATATACATCAAATTACAGAGGAGGGCAGATGGTGGTTTAAGAAACAAAATTTCTCATAAATTAAAATTTTATCCTCTTCACCTTTTGCTAGGTGATGCCACTCATAAGATTCCTCTGTCTGGATTTTGTCTTTCGCGTACTTGCTACCCAGTTGTCATACGTGAACTTCTTAAGTTTGCCCAGCCAGCTGGAGGTGCTTGTCCTCGTTTTTACTGCAAGGTATGATCAGGGTGTAAGGGAACTGTTGAACCACTGATCACCTGAGGTGAGCAGTGAGGCAGCTGTGGGAGCACAGGTGAAGGCAGTGCACCTGTATGACTGGAAGGGGTGGTGTCTGACTCCACCTCTCCCGGACCCCATTTAAGGGCTGACCACCATCAGGGAAGGATCTCTTGTTGCAAGAGATCCCTCCCTTGTGGAGTTTCTTTTGCGAGCTTCAATCTTTGGAAACAGCTGAGTGTTTCTCTTCTTATCAATTGTCTGTTTAGAAGGATTATCCAGAAGATAAAGTATACAATCTCTTTTGACTAACTATACCATTTGGTATTAGTAATTTGTCTTAACCTACACAAGGTCAAAGTAAGGCACTCAAAATCAAAACCTGAGTTCTCTTCCAGTGGGTAATCAAGGAGAGACTTTGCTCTAATGCGCATTCTGTGTGCAAATGAGTGATGGGGGAGGTTGGGACGATGACACACTCAAAGTTTTCTTCCATTATAGAAAGAAATTACCTTACATAAGTTTGGCAGTTGAAACCTGTTTTTTTTGTTTCCAGCTTTTTGCAGGAACTAAAAATGATATGGAACCTAAATAAGCAAGCTTCCTTTTTTGTTCTTTTTCCTTCCACACCTAGCCACACATACAAACCCCTGCTCTGTTAGAGAAAGAAGCTAACCTTTCCAGAAATGAGCGACACAATTTCTGCCTACTTATTCACAGCCTGCGTGTCTGGCTCTGTCTATTGATGAGCATTTCAGACTGTTCTGACACTGTTTGGAATTTTTAAGATTGTACTTAAGTTGAGTGTACTGGATAATAGTTGGGTAATCTCGCTTCTCTGAGGATGTTTTTACACTTTAATGACTTTTCACGTGAGAATGCTGTACATCTTATTTTTGCTGAATTGCTGATGAGTGAAATAAAACACTGAGGTTCAGAGGAATGTAAGCATCGTGCCAACTATATATAATTTTTTTTATTCCCCTTGAGCCTAGTGCTAGTTAACTCATAAAAGGAGTGGAGGATCTAGATCTTGGGCTCCATATATAAATACAAGTGCTGTGCATGGAGGGAAAATAACATACAGCAGTTAGTAGAGATGGCTGTAGTATGAGTTAACAGTTAACTTGTCTCCATGTATTAGCCCAGAATTTCTCCTGAGATTTGGTTGGAAGACTGCCTTGGTATTTGATTCCTCTTCAAGGTAATTTTCCGGGAGGTTGTATATAAACATGGACTTTTGTTTTGGGAATGATTTTTTTTAAGTGCAGCCTGAGGTCTTGCAGATATTAAATTATATACTGTACTTATTATGTTCTTGAATGTGACTGAGATTTTCTTTTTCTAGTCTGATGGCAGATTCCGAATCAGCTGGTGTCTTGAACGAATGGCTAGTGTAGCAGGTGGGAAAACAGTTGTTTTTGGCTTTTGTTTCTCCAAGAAAGGAGGGTTATCTGATCATGGACTGCTGTATTTGTCAGAAGGAGTTCAGGTCTCAGGAGTTTCATAAAAGCTGATACTGATAGCTAGAACTGTTGCGTGTGCTTCTTCTCTCCCTCCCCATAAATGCTGCATGGTTAGTCAGCTAACCGGCTAATGAGCAGATGAAGAGTACAACCAGAAAAAGGTGCAGAAGCAGTGAGATTACTGAGAAGGTGAGTGTAGGGGAACAGATGGGGGAACTAGCAGCTTCTGAGGAAAGATGGCCTGTAGGTAGGATATAGTGGAGTAAACTGAGAGAGTATAGGACCTGCCTTGATAAAATGCCAGATATTATTAATATCAGTGGCAGAATAATTTGTTGAGGTTTACGTGACTGTAGGGATAGAAGAAGATGAAGAGTGAACAAAGGCTGGCTGAAAAGAGTGGATGTTATGCTGATGTGGATTTCCTCTGGGCTATAGGTGTTCGGAGATCTCTGGAGCTTCTTACTGTAGAAGACCTGGTAATAAAACTGCACCAGAAGGAATGCCAAAAGGAGCCATCCAACGCTTGGGTGTTTAGAGAGCTAAATGTTGTCCTGTGGGATTTTTCCAGTAATACCAGGTATGTTGGTTTCTTTTTCTGTGGAAATGGGTATTGTTCTGATGTGTCTGGGTGCCTTAAGTGCAGCTTGTGCACAGCTAGGCTAAATTCTTCAGGAAACCATCTCATCAAAAGATTTCTTATCACAGCGTGGCTAAAACAGGAGATGTGCGTTGCTATCTTTCAAAAAAAAAAAAAAAAAAAAAAGACCGGTGTCTCTAATGCTGAGTCTGGAGCTTGATTTAAAGGACAGTTAAAAAAAGAAAATATATTGTGATACTTGAAGTCATAGAAGTGAGGAGATTCAGAGCCTTGAGAAGCTGGATTTTAGTATGTACCTCACACTGCAACTGTGATGATGAGCTAGATGTGCTTTCTAGTGGCAGAAAACAAGCTCAAGAGTCAAGTTACATCTCACACTTTCCTGAAGGAATTCTTTTTATAATGCTAGAATGCATGTATTTCATAGGATTGTTTTTCTTCTTTTCCTTACATGTCTTGAACAGTAATTACTGTTTTTACTACTTTTGGATCCTTGTGTTCTATTATATAGTACCTAGAGGCATTGCAGAATACTTAGCACTGATACAGTTAACAGTGGAGAAAAGCTGAAGTATGCTTCTGTTATAAAGAAGAATTAATAATTTGATCTTAATTCTATTGAATTTTTTGTCTACTAGCACTTATCCCTGAAAATCTGCTTATGCTATGGACATCTAGATCACTGAGTAATCACTGCTGTTTCTTTCCTTCTGAAAGAAACTACTACTTCACAGTAGAGGAAAGCATTAAAGAGAACGGAGGAAAAAAAAGTACTTCATAACATTTGCAGAATGAAACGGGGATGGTTGTATTAAGAGGGATTTTCGTTGTAGTGGGAAACTTAAAGATAATCAGAATTTAATGGGGTTTCCTTTTGTCTCTGCCACAGTGTCTGGAAGGTTGCTGGTTAAGTGCAG
Organism: Cyrtonyx montezumae; assembly: GCF_038088225.1. Lineage (NCBI taxonomy): Eukaryota > Metazoa > Chordata > Aves > Galliformes > Odontophoridae > Cyrtonyx > Cyrtonyx montezumae. Next base: position 72,602,923 of record NW_027072034.1, read on the forward strand.
TTCTCAACTCTACATAAGTCATCTAGATCTGTTAGTAAATGTTGGTCATCTGTGTAATTTTAAATGGATGATCACTGAGACAAAAGATAACCTTTGATGTTTGCTCCTGTTCCTTCTGATCAGGCCAACTGTTCGCGTTGATTAAAGATGTAGATACTTAGACAGTAAACCTCCGTTTCATTTTATGTAGGTGCAAGTGGCATGAAGAGAATGATATACTTTACTGTGCTTTGGCATCCTGTAAGAAAATGGCGTGAGTATTTCACAGGAGTTGTCTGCAGTGTGATGGCATTTCATTTTGTTACACACGCTTTTTGGCCCCGATTGCTTTGAGCACGGTGATTCTGAATCTTGAGTTTTATTTATTTCTTGCACTTCCAGGACTTCATTCTATTTTCACTTTAGTTTTTGTATTAATACTGTAAAGCAGTATGCTGCTGTAGCAGTTTGGTATAACGTGATGTCTATGATAATATCCATCACTTGGTCATCACTACCTTCGCTATTGGAGAGCTGAAAGAAATGTTCTTTGTTCAAATTCAGTGTTTTTCTTCAGAGGTTTACTAAGCTTCAGTTCGATGGGAAATTCTCAGTATATTTTAGTCCATCTCTAGAAATTTGTATACTGTTTTACATATAATGTAGATACGCAAGCTTCTCTTTTTTAGGTTGAGGGAAGGACAAATAGTTGGGAAAGAAATGCAGTTTAAGATCTCAGTCAATAGTAGTAATATTATTTGAGAGAAATAGTAATTAATTTTTTATTAAAAAAAACAACCAGTATTAAGCAAATTTCCAGTGATGGATTTAATGCTTATGAGTGGTTACATTTGACAGCATGGGGAAGTGACTGTGTTAATTTGATAGAATATGCTGGTGAACTTGGAAGCATTCAGGGTTGTTAGCTGCTTTGACAATATCCTTTTGCCCTCTGTCATCTCTGCGTCTTGATCTGTGGTGGCCTTGTCAGTTGAAGATCTAAGAATGCTGTGTTTCTGTATATAAGCATTACAACCCTATTAACAAAGCTTTTCTTGATTTCTTTATTTCCCTGGTCAAGTTATTGCATCAGTAGATCTTTCGCTGGTTCGTATGGAGTCTCACTGACAGCTGCTCACCTGCCTCTTGAAGACTTGTATTTCCGCTTCAGTCACAATCTGAGGCAACTGATACTGGATGCTGCACGTTTTCAGGTCAGGTTCTTCAAATTGTTTTCCTGTGTTATTTCAAGTTAACTCAAGTCTTCTAGACAGAACACACTTGGTAATTTCGGGTTAGCCATCTTCTGTTTTGGATGCTTTTTTTTTTTGAGGAATACTTGGTAGACTGAGAAAAGGAAAATAATCTCTAGCTGGGCAGTTTCTTGTGGTGTGTTATTTATTACTACTACTCCCAGGTATCACAAATAGTTACGCATGCCACTTTAGAGAAGACTTCTTATTTTGAATGCTTATTTCTTTCTGCAGGAAATGAAGGCCAGGGGTTCTGGAAGGGGTAAATGCATCCTTTCTCCAAGTCGAGTTCAAGATCTTGTCCCTTCTAGATGTGAGTTCGAGATTTCCTCATTTGTAAAGGGAAAGAGAGTATTTAAACATAATCCAGTTGCAGCTTTTTCAAATTTCTGGGCTCAGAAGTTACTGTCTGTCAGCAGCATAGAACTCAGCTCTGCGTGAGCTAGGTTTGTGCAGATATCATTGAATTTCTCTAGATGAAATAACTACACTGTTACTGGACCAAAAACTGCGGTCAGTAGGTCTATACAAAATCAGATTTTTCTCATGAATGCTGCTGTTTTATAACACCTTATTGTTTTGTCATATTTACTTCTTTCTTGCATGTTTAGATGCTTTGAGGCAGGGCAACCTTTAAAATACCATCTCTCTTCTGGAGTTGTACCATTTGACTCTGCACATACTTCTTGCAAGTATTTTGTTACTCCTGGATTTATAAAAAAAAAACTTTGCTCCAAGTCCTCTTCTTGGAGCTAAAATCTTTCTAATATAAAGTATGTGCACTTGATTCATTTGTGCAATATGTGGCTAACCTTCAAAATGGAACAGAATAAGGTTTGCAAGACAAATAACTGTAAGAACTCTGAGTTTGCACCTTATGTTTTTGCGTGGATAACACACACTGAATTAAATGCTGAAACTGTTCTAAATATAAATCATGAGATCTTACATGGACTTGGTGGTTATGGAGGGCAGAACCTGTTTCTCACTTTTCCTGTTAGAAATACTGAACACATTCCACTCCACAGCATATAAAAGAAAATTCCATTAGTTTATGCAAGCTTCAAGGATTTATTTCATTTGTAAACTATTTCATTAGGTGATTCTTCACTCCTTTTGAAGATGTCTTCTTATGGAACAAGTACCACACGCGGAAGAGGAGTCACTCGATGGCTGGAAAATACACGTGACCTGAGCTCATCTTTCAGCCACTGAAAATCTTCTTTACATCTCTATCTTTTTCTTTTTCTTAAGGAAATAAACTGCTGTCTGTCTGGAGAAAATGTTGGTTGTCTTTTCATCTTACGTGCAACTTTTGATTGTTCAAGTTCTTGTTGAAATGATGAAACTGTTACTTACTGGACTTAGAGAAGATCTACTGGAAGATGTTTTGAAGTTGTGTCCTCTCTAAAAAGAAATGCTATGGTAGTTCTGTTTCTTAATGGATGGAGTGCAAATTCAAGAGTGATTAGCAACATCATTGAATTAGAAATTCTTTAGTGGCCACTCCAGCTTTAAACAAGTGCTGCTTTATTTTTTTTCTTTAGTAACCCCCTTCACCTCATCTGTATATGGAAGATAAAATTTCAGTGTAACTCTCTACAAATGGAGAGAGCAGTGGAGGTATGACAGGATGCACTGGAGAGTATACAGTGTCATGGTCTCAAAGGATTGCTCAGAATTGGTTTCTTCCACCCACTGAGAACTCGAGTAGTCATTCGATGCAAAAAAGCAGATATTCTATGAAAAAGTGTGGTGACAGTTTGTCAAACGGTTTACGGGCAGGTTCGGCCCGGTTCTGTGACGATTGGTGCGGGGGACCCACGCCCCAGGGAAGGGGGAAAGGGAAAAGGGAGATGGGCCTAGGAACAAAACAGCGGCAGCGATCTGAGGAGGAAAGCTAATTTACTAAATAAGATATCGGAAAGCAAAATAACACAATGTAATACAATATAATTGGAATTAAAGCTAATAAATCAAATAAAATGAGCAAGAGAGAGTGTCCGATAAACCGAAGGCCTTACGCTAACGCTGAAGGCGGACGGCAGCGAGCACCCACTGCTGAGTCGATCCCAAAAGGAAAGAGGGTGTCCCGTGACCGCAGACAGTTTTTATCTTTCCCTCTGTGCGTAAACACGTAAGAACGCAAAGCATCGCAAAGTCCTCTGGGGAATGGAGTTGTTCTTCTCTTCTGAGACAGGTATACCTGGAACTATCGATGATCCACGGAGCTGGAGCATTAACTCTTTAACTCTAAATGCACTACGTGATGTTACGATGTGGAATACCAGTACCAAAAATCATAAAACCATGACATTCCACCCCTTATTCCACATCACTACATCATGTTTGATATATATGTATAGAAGAACAGTGGTTAACATGCATTATATACACACACACACAACATATATAAGTATATACATGGAATTACCGACTGCACTCGCCCAACATCAAATTCCCTTGTGGTACACACTGAACATCCCCATTCTTCTGCATCACCCACCAAGTGGACCCAGGTCCCTGAGCAAAAACAGTTCCACGGAGAGGTTTGCCCTTTCCAGAAGCTGGAAGGACCCAAACTGCTTTTCCCAACATGTTCTTTACGTGTACTACAGGGACCTTATCTCCCTCTACAGTAGGTAGAGATCTGGATTGGGCAGGACCATCACGATTGATGGATCCTCGAGTGTTGACCAACCAGGTGGCTTCTGCCAAATGCTTCTCCCAGTGCTTAAATGTTCCGCCACCCATTGCTTTCAATGTGGTTTTTAACAACCCATTGTACCTTTCAATTTTACCAGAAGCTGGTGCGTGATAGGGGATATGATAAATCCATTCAATACCATGATCTTTGGCCCAAGTATTTACAAGAGAATTTTTGAAATGAGTTCCATTATCGGACTCAATTCTTTCTGGAGTGCCATGTCGCCACAGGACTTGTTTCTCGAGCCCTAAGATGGTGTTTCGGGCGGTAGCATGGGGTACTGCATATGTTTCAAGCCACCCAGTGGTTGCTTCCACCATGGTGAGCACGTAACGCTTACCATCGCGAGTTCGTGGCAAGGTGATATAATCAACCTGCCACGCCTCCCCATATTTATACTTTTGCCATCGCCCTTCTTCCCAAAGAGGTTTCATTCTCTTGGCTTGTTTAATTGTGGCGCACGTATCACAGTCATGGATAACCTGTGCAATAGCATCCATAGTTAAGTCCACCCCTCGGTCTCTAGCCCATTTATATGTTGCATCTCTTCCTTGATGGCCAGAGGTCTCATGGGCCCAGCGAGCTAAAAATAATTCACTCTTGTGTCGCCAGTCCAAGTCTGCTTGAGCCACCTTAACTTTGGCAGCTCGATCTACCTGATGGTTATTTTGTTGTTCCTCAGTTGCCCGGCTCTTAGGAACATGAGCATCTACATGGCGCACCTTTACAACCATATTCTTTATTCGGGCAGCAATGTCTCTCCACAGTTCAGCAGCCCAAATAGGTTTACCCCTCCGTTGCCAACCATTTTGTTCCCGTTGCTGTAACCACCCCCATAAAGCATTTGCCACCATCCATGAGTCAGTGTAAAGATAAAGCACTGGCCACCTCTCTCGTTCAGCAATATCTAAGGCCAGCTGGACAGCCTTTACCTCTGCAAATTGACTTGGTTCTCCTTTTCCTTCAGTGGCCTCAGCAACTCGTCGTGTGGGGCTCCACACAGCAGATTTCCATCTGCGGTGCTTACCCACAATGCGACAGGATCCATCTGTGAACAGGGCATATCTCTTTTCATTGTCTGGTAGTTCATTATATGGCGGGGCCTCTTTGGCACGTGATACCTCCTCTGCTGGTATTGTTCCAAACTTTTTACCTTCAGGCCAGTCCGTGATCACTTCTAGGATTCCTGGATGACTAAGGTTCCCCATCCGAGCTCGCTGTGTAATCAGCGCAATCCACTTACTCCAAGTGGCATCAGTAGCATGATGGGTAGAGGGAACCTTTCCTTTGAACATCCAGTTCAGCACTGGCAGTCGAGGTGCCAGGAGGAGCTGCGTTTCAGTACCGATTACTTCGGAAAGCAGCTCGAACCCCCTCGTACGCGGCTAAGATCTCCTTCTCAGTTGGAGTGTAGCGCTCCTCAGACCCCCTGTACGCCCGACTCCAGAATCCAAGGGGTCGGCCTCGGGTCTCTCCAGGAGCTCTTTGCCACAAACTCCAAGTGGGACCTTCCTTTCCAGCAGCAGTGTAGAGGATGTTCTTTACATCCTGTCCCGTCCGCACTGGCCCCAGGGCCACGGCACGGGCTATCTCCTGCTTAATTTGCTCAAAAGCCTGCTGCTGCTCAGGGCCCCACACAAAATCATTCTTCTTCCGCGTCACCCGATAGAGAGGGCTCACAATGAGACTGTAGTTTGGAACATGCATTCTCCAAAAGTCCACTACACCCAAAAAAGCTTGGGTCTCTGTCTTACTGGTGGGTGGAGACATGGCAGTGATTTTGTTAATCACATCTGTAGGGATGTGACGACGTCCATCTTGCCACTTTATACCTAGGAACTGAATTTCCTGTGCAGGCCCTTTCACTTTGCTTCGCTTGATAGCAAAGCCAGCTCGCAGAAGGATCTGGATTATTCTCTCTCCTTTCTCAAAAACTTCTCCTGCTGTATTGCCCCACACAATGATATCATCAATGTATTGTAAGCGCTCAGGAGCACCGCCCTGTTCCAATGCAGTTTGGACCAACCCATGGCAAATGGTTGGGCTGTGCTTCCACCCCTGGGGCAAACGGTTCCAGGTGTACTGAACGCCCCTCCAGGTGAAGGCAAACTGTGGCCTGCATTCTGTGGCCAAAGGAATTGAGAAGAAGGCATTAGCAGTGTCAGTGGTGGCATACCACTTGGCTGCTTTTGACTCCAGTTCGTACTGGAGTTGTAGCATGTCTGGCACAGCAGCACTCAGTGGGGGTGTGACTTCATTCAGGCCACGGTAATCTACCGTCAGCCTCCGTTCTCCACTGGCTTTACGCACCGGCCATATGGGGCTGTTAAAAGGTGAGTGAGTTTTGCTGATCACTCCCTGGCTCTCTAGCTGACGAATCAAATTATGAATGGGGAGCAAGGAATCCCTGTTGGTTCGGTACTGCCGTCTGTGCACCGTTTTTGTAGCAATCGGTACCTGTTGCTCCTCCACTTGGAGCAACCCCACAACAGACGGATCTTCTGATAGGCCAGGCAAAGCAGACAGCTGCTTAACGTTGTCTGCGTCCACAGCAGCTATTCCAAAGGCCCATTGATACCCTTTGGGATCCTTAAAATATCCCCTTTTGAGGTAATCAATACCAAGTATACATGGAGCCCCTGGGCCAGTCACAATAGGATGTTCTTGACAGTCTTTACCAGTGAGGCTTATTTCAGCCTCCAACATGGTTAACTCTTGGGAACCCCCAGTCACCCCAGAAATATAGATTATGAGAATGAGAAGGCTGCCTGATATCCTTGCAAAGCTGTTCTGTCCTGAAAAGGTCTCAGAAAGCATGAGAAGTGTAACAGTGGATGGAAGGCAAATATATTGCACCTATCTGCCGAAAGACAGTCTGGGGAACCATAAACTGATAAATTCCCGTGCTTCTTGGAAAGATCGTGGCTTGAGCCCTCTTGGAACACATTTTTTTGGGTATGTGAAGTAGGAGGAGAAGAGTGGCAGCGGTCAGCGTGGATTTGCCAAGCCAAAATCATGCCTCACCATCCCACTTGCCTTCCTTGATAGATTTGTGAGTGAAACAAGTATAACAGTGGCCATTTGCCTTGACTTTGGCTTGCTGGATTGTTGAAATGGACTTCTTTTTTTCCTTTGTACACTTCATTACACACGAAATAACTCCTAGATTTCCGAGGTACTATTAGAAGGAGGAAAAAATAATATATAAATATCTTAGCAAGATTTCTTTCAGCAAGCGTACTATTAATGATTTATCAGAATAATACTGTTCTGTTCTTCCCAGTTTGGCGAACAGATCTTGGTAGTCCTGCAGATGGGAAAATGGTTTGTGAGCACTTAAAATCTGGTGTTCTGTTGTTGCTTTCTTTTTCATGCACAGATAAAGCATATGCGTGTGTATTCTTCCGTCTGAAAGCTGAACATAACCAAATAGAAATATACTATTGACTGTCTGGAGTGCCACTCCATTTCTGCTCAGTTCCCATCTTGCGAGGGGTGTGAGTATCAACGTTAGGTATGTATACATTAATTCCTAGGAATTCATTAAGTGTTGTTCACTTCCCCATCTTCTCCCCAAATGTGTTGCAGGCACTGCTTTAGTGGATCACTGGGCAACATTAAATGGAATTGCTGCCATGTTGTTTTAGAGTAACTTTGTTCATCCTTCTGATAAACTGCTGTAAGAGGTTTCTTGGAAAGAAGGTCATTGCCACAAATCCTGAATGAATGAAGCAGCATTAGTGGCAACAAAGTTCCTGACAGTTTTTCAGTGTACACTGACCATATTTTGTGACATGCAATTTTTTGAGACATGTAATACATACATGGATGGGAAAGCACAGGTCTCCAGTTCTGGAGCTGGATTTCCAAGCCAGAGATCTAATAGTCAGGTGTTGGTATATTGAGTAATTTCACTGAATTAAGTAGTTAGTGAAAAAGTAACGTATAAACATTGGCACAACGCTTGCTTTTATCCCCTGGAACGGCCCCAATGCTGCAAAAATTATTTACAAATCAGCATAAATGCTTTAAAGGCCTCTTCTGCCAGCTAAGTTAAACAGCAGGCAACTGCATACTTAAAACATGAGTTTCTAGTTCAATCACAGGGAGATTTTCCCAGGGCCAGGGCTAGGAACACTGATGACACTGTGCTCCAAAGATGATCTCTGCCCTCTTTTTTTTCTCTTCCTTAACCTTATGTAGGAAAAACCTTTCCCTCCTTGTTGCTTATTCATTTTATTTTTCAACCACACATGTGGCCCTAGGAGTGCTATTACTGCAACCTTGTCCTTTTCAGAGTTGATGCACACATTATCTGAATTTTTTAAAAGGATGGACTGTTAAAGGGTGGGTCACAAAGCTGCACGAGAGAAAAGCACACTGTGAAAGAAACGAAAGCAAATGTGCACAGGTTCACTTCTAGCAACACTCACACAGTAATACAAAAGAAATATTCACCTTTGGGGCTAAAAAGCTAGATTCTGCAAAAGTTTGTATTTAAAAGATGAGTTATTTCTTGCAGTCTCACTTGAGACATTTAGTATTAATATATCAGGAACTAGTCTGAGGTATAAATGATTTTGCACAAGAGTGATAGTGACTTTAAAAAGTTATTCTCGTTAAATTCACATCAAGATTTTATATGTTTTTAGTAATGTCATTGGCTCTTCCCATAAATTTAAGAGCAAACCCATTCAGTGGTTCACAAACAGCATAACATAAACTGTTTAATTGGATTTGAACAAGATATAAGAGCCTCCAGAAGACTGAACTGCATCCGCTTTTTTTAACCGTCAGAGAAACCAGCCACCAGTGAGATGCAAAAGCAATCTGATCTGACCTTATCTGCCAGCAGTTCCGGCAGTGACAAACGCAATTAGCTAAGTTAAAGATTTTAGCCTAGACAGCAGTTACCTCCTTTCAAGCTAAACAGACTCAGTTACCTAGACAGAAGATAAAGAAAGAAGCTACACTGAGGGGAAAAGGCAAAGTTGTCCTTTGGAAACACATGGAAGTCTTTAGAAGTATTTTTGATCCTTGTGTCTAGGTTTACAGTAAATTCACTCCGTGGTAGAAGATTGGAAGGAATCTTCCAAGCCAGAGCTACATTTTTATTGAGATTTCTGGGACACCTTCAGTTAAGTTGGCTGCATGAGAAGCAGTGAGCTGGCTCTTGTTCTGCTACACCACGCAGGCTATGCAGGAACTGCAACCACATCCTGAAGATGATTCCCCATCAAGGTGGTCCCCATAGGTAAAGGGAACAGCAAGCAATGTGGCAGACATCACACACCTAGGAGAAGAAAAATCTGGCTAGAACTTAATCAGATCTTATGCTGACACTGCCATTTCAGTTACCCTGCTTCAGATCAAACTTACAGTCTTCCATTGCAGGCAATCATATTTCACAATCCCTTCTGGTAACAGATTAAAATTTTCTTCTACAGTTAATTGTGGTTGTTGCTCTGTTAATTTCCTTTTAGTTTTTAATTTATTCTGGCCAGTGACAAGTACTTTGAGAGAGATCAATAGAAGGCTTAAGGGAGGAAGCAACTCATGCTGCTCACCATGATGATATACATCTGATTGTTTCCAGCTTTTATCTTATTTGAACCGTGGCTCAGCATGCAAATTTTCAATGAAACAAGTATCAGGTACTCGATGAGATATATCAAAACAAACAAACAAACAAAAACCCACAAGAGTCTATACAGATGTCTCAGTTTTGTAACAGACAGCATCATAGAACGGTTTTATCCTTAAAGGTCATCCAGTCCAACTCTCCTGCAACGAACAGGGACACCTCCAGCTCCATCAGGTGCCTGACCTTGGGTGTCTCCAGGGATGGGGCATCCACCTCTCTGGAAAACCAGTTCCTGCTTCTCACCACCCTTATTGTAATAAATTTCTTCCTTATATTCGCTCTAAATCTTTTAGTTTGAAACCATTTCCGCTTGTCCTATCACCACAGGCTCTGCTAAAGAGTCTGTCCTCCTCCTTCTTACAGCTTTAGATAGAGAGGTCTCTCCCAGGTCTCCCTGGAGCCTTCTCTTCTTGGGGCAGAACAGCCCCAGCTCTCAGCCTGTCCTCATAGGGAAAGCATTCTATCCCCAGGAATCTTTTTGCGGCCCTAAGACATGAGCTCTCAAAATATTTTTAATAACTAAGCTTGCCTTTCCAAGCAAATGCACGCCTTCTCAGCTCCTCCACACTCCTGTTACGTATCTCAAAACCAAGCTCGGGCCACGAGGCTGCCCCCCAGGCTCGAGCTTCAACGAACTCCAGCTCAGGGCGGCGTCCCAGGGCCGCTGCTGAGGCCGTTAACTGCCTTTGAGAGCCCTCAAGGCCTTCGGCAACTCTGCACCTGCAGGAGGCGGCACTACCCACACATTAAAAGGAAAGCAGGCGCCCTCTAATCCGCCGTACTCCCTCCCCGCCAGCAGCGCCCCTTTGCAGCGCTGTGGTGGTGTGGCTGTGGAGGACGAGGCGTGTGGCCGCCATGTCTCGCTCGCAGCGCTCTCGCAGCCCTTACTATTTCTTCGTGCGTGAGCATCTGCCCCTGCTGCGGCAGCGCGGCCTGCCCGTGAGCCGAGTGAGCGATGGCATTCCTCACCTCAGCCAGGAGTGGGCGGTGAGGGGAGAGGGCTGTTGTTCAGGGGAGAGGGCTGTTGTTCAGGGGAGAGGGCTGTTGTTCAGGGGAGAGGGCTGTTGTTCAGGGGAGAGGGCTGTTGTTCAGGGGAGAGGGCTGTTGTTCAGGGGAGAGGGCTGTTGTTCAGGGGAGAGGGCTGTTGTTCAGGGGAGAGGGCTGTTGTTCAGGGGAGAGGGCTGTTGTTCAGGGGAGAGGGCTGTTGTTCAGGGGAGAGGGCTGTTGTTCAGGGGAGAGGGCTGTTGTTCAGGGGAGAGGGCTGTTGTTCAGGGGAGAGGGCTTGGGGAGAATGGAGGGCGGCCTCAGGGGAAGACCTCTGTGGGATGGCAGCGCCTTTGGGTGCTGAGGGAGCGTGTGCTCGTGGGGTGCCCTGCGTTGAAGCCAAACGGCTTTGTGAGGGAGTTATGTGAGAATTGACAGACTCCGTTTGGAAGCAAGGAAACGTTGATTTGTGGGGTTGCTGAAGGGAGAGGTACAGAGGCATTGATGGTTCTCTTTGCTTCAAGCTGCTGACAAAGGAGGAGAAGATGGTCTATGCAGAGAAGGCTCTGAAGTGGAAGGAAAAGAAATCCTTGCAAGCTGCAGCCAAGGAGGTAAAGGTGCAGGAAGGAGCAAGTGGTGTTTGCATCAATGGGGCTAATTGCTCATTCTGAGTACTGTAAACTGATAATTATCAGCCCTTGTCAGGCAGAGACAATTATCTGGAATGTGAATGTGGATGTTACTCACACTTTATGCCTAGATTGCATCGTGTAAGCCTCTGAGGTTTCTGGGCATCTGCCCAAATCTTTTTGCTGCCCTAAGAGCTCACTGTTCGTGTATGGATGTGCAGGACTTTATTAATAGAACTGCAACTCCCTCTTGGTCTCATAGCCACAGAAAAGTCTAGTTACTCAGGGATTTATCAGCTCAGATGAATACCTATCCTAATCAAAGGCAAATGAGCGTTTTGAGGTTTCTTTATCAAAGTTGTGGGAATTGTTGAAGATTTCAGTCTGAAAACTTCCTTCTATGCATCATTAAGTTGAACAAAACAATTTTTTTTAATACTTCTATTACACTTCAGAAGCTTAGCTGAAATTCCTTCCAACTGTGTGTTGATTGAGGTACTAAGATAACCGTTCTCTGTTAGTATTCTTGCCTTAGCCTTCAAGTCTTCAGGCACTTGTATACACACTAAGAATTTGTTCCACTTAGCCATAATGAGCAGTGGACATCCTGTCTTTCTTTGGTAAGAGGTGATGAATTTCATTAGAGTTAGTTGATGGAGTTTTCTCATCTTTTCTAGGGCCCTAAGAATCCAGTACCTGCTCACGTGACTACAGAGACGTACAGAGTGACATCTCTTCTTGATGCCTCTGCTATATCATGGATGAGTGATCAGGGTACAGTGATCTTACAGTAGCCGGTGCTGTTAGATAAAAGCTTGCCTTCTAAAGATATTCTGTGTTGTACCCGTACGAAGATAGTTTTCATTTTGGCAGTAGTTGCCTTTGTCAGATGTGTGCTTGTTCTTAGTGATGGTGTAGGCCCACGAAGACCTTTCCTCGTGTAGTTGGTGCAAATGCTCCTCTGCATCCCTTGAAATAATTCCACTACCTGTTTTTCTTTTAGCTTAATGGGTGTATTGTTACTAATACATTACTTACAGTTCCCTCAGGGCTTTTTGCTCTGACATTTGTGATTTACAAGGCCTAATCCAAGTTTGGGATAATAGAATGTTCGTACTGAGATCCAAGGGCAAGAAGCTCAAACTAATCTAACACCTATATAATATAAATGATATAAATGGGTAAGTACTTGGTCAGTACCTGTGGGACATCCTGGCTAGTTTCCACGTGTCTTGAAAAGCAAGCTTTTTACCATCTGTACCTTGTCTTCAAATGGATGTTTGGATTAGAATTAAGTAACAAGCATGTTTTATTGTGGAAAATGATAGATGGTGACACTTGCAATAGAAGTTAAACAGCCAGTTAATAGAAGCTGTATCTGTGCTGTTTGGTCAAGTTTCTGCTCAAGCCTTTTACCTAACTAGTCTCTTGAACATGTCATAGTTATGCAGGCTCAGAAAATAGTAGCTCTGTTGAAAAAGTGTAATATCTGTTAGCTTTCTCACTGCCAGAATCTATGCTCAGCTGTTGCTATAATGTAAACTTGATCAGGTTGATGATGGTGACTTGAGCTGGCATAACTGATCTTTCAGCTGAGTCCGAGATGCGTTTTATGATCTTGCTCCTTAATATTTCTCAGTGAAAGTCTTGCGTGGTTGCCCATACCGGATTCATTTTTTTTCTTTGTGAAAAGAGCTCCACTCAGGAGGTCTGTCTTCCTTTCCCACTGCAGCTTGTGGAAATCAAGATCCATGTAAAGTAGTGCCAGAACTTAAGCTTGGGACAGGTGGTGCTGAGTATCATAGAATCTAGCCTACTACATCATTTTAGTAGAACAAATAAGGTTTTTGTTTACTTGTTTTGATGAGGGGCACAGTGTAAGGGTGGGTACTATCTTTAACTTCAGAAACAGCATTATGTAGCGTTTGTGACTGTTAGTTAAAGTATTGTTTGGTCATTCAAAACCAATAGAAGATACTTTATTTTCTAATTTTAATTAAAGTAACAAAATTATATCTCTTTTTTTCCTTTCAGCTGTGGTTGCAGACATCTTCTATTTCCTGGACATCTACAGTCACGGCAAGCTGCCGTCCCACTGTGATCAGCGCTTCCTCCCTTGTGAAATCGGGTGTGTCAAGTACTCCCTGAAGGAGGGCATAATGGCTGACTTCCATCACTTCATAGATGCAGGTGATTTCCAAGGAAGGGGGGTAGCCTGGAAGTAGTTCATCTTGCTCTGGGTTGAGAGGGAAGTTTTCTAGTGCCAGTTGCTGCTGTGCTCATTAGATTTCTGATATTAAGATAGGTTTATTTCTTTAGCTACAAGCGATTAGACTTCTACTTTAAATAACTGAGCATTGCTGTTTTCTGCTTGCTTTTGAACATCTACTTAAGTACTTGGTCTGCATGAAGCTTTGTAGAGGGCAGAATAAATCCAAAGGGCACTTCTGATGTTTGTGCTTTATTTCGTGCTGAGGAATGTTTGTTCTGGGCTTAACTTATAAATGCAATGCAATATACTCTTCAAATGAATGCAACTGAAAATATTTGTTTTCAAGAATAGTTGTGGTAGTTGTACAAGGCCACAGGGGAAGGTGAAGCTGCTCCTTTGTATAAATAAAAATCTGCTGCCTATTTCAGAGTTAAGGATCTGTCACTGTGGTGATGGATGACGGTTGTTTCTTTTTCTCCCATTCCTCGTGTTTTTCTGCAGAAGTACCACCACTTGGTTTTCGGTATCACTGCCAGGCTGCTAGTGAGTATCAGTGGAGGAGAAGAAGAGTGCTATGCAAGGCTTTACAGTTTTGGATTCTGCTTATCTGTTCTATATCCAGTTGTTTTGTAAGTCTCACCTGGAAGCTTCCCCTTCTGGGGACTTCCTGTCATCTTTTGAAGAGCAAGGGGTGAGAGGACAGCTTGCTGCAGTCACCTTGCTTATTTCTTGTACCCTCAAACAGCAGAGCTCTTCACTGCTGTGTTTCCCTCGTGACTCTTAAGCAGTGTTTATAGATTGTCTCTTTCCGTTAGTACAATTACTCCCCTTGTGTGCACAGGGAACAAACTTGGCTTATGTTATCCTACGTCAAGTATTTAGATAATGACCTCTCAAAAGGGGTAGATGTGCATGCATCTGCTCACAGCCCAGATTGCTAGCCTTTTTCAGGAAATAAGGTTTTCGTAGCTTCAATTACACATCTTCTCTGTAGGGAAAGAGAGGCATTGTTTTTAAGTATAGATGTATATACATCAAATTACAGAGGAGGGCAGATGGTGGTTTAAGAAACAAAATTTCTCATAAATTAAAATTTTATCCTCTTCACCTTTTGCTAGGTGATGCCACTCATAAGATTCCTCTGTCTGGATTTTGTCTTTCGCGTACTTGCTACCCAGTTGTCATACGTGAACTTCTTAAGTTTGCCCAGCCAGCTGGAGGTGCTTGTCCTCGTTTTTACTGCAAGGTATGATCAGGGTGTAAGGGAACTGTTGAACCACTGATCACCTGAGGTGAGCAGTGAGGCAGCTGTGGGAGCACAGGTGAAGGCAGTGCACCTGTATGACTGGAAGGGGTGGTGTCTGACTCCACCTCTCCCGGACCCCATTTAAGGGCTGACCACCATCAGGGAAGGATCTCTTGTTGCAAGAGATCCCTCCCTTGTGGAGTTTCTTTTGCGAGCTTCAATCTTTGGAAACAGCTGAGTGTTTCTCTTCTTATCAATTGTCTGTTTAGAAGGATTATCCAGAAGATAAAGTATACAATCTCTTTTGACTAACTATACCATTTGGTATTAGTAATTTGTCTTAACCTACACAAGGTCAAAGTAAGGCACTCAAAATCAAAACCTGAGTTCTCTTCCAGTGGGTAATCAAGGAGAGACTTTGCTCTAATGCGCATTCTGTGTGCAAATGAGTGATGGGGGAGGTTGGGACGATGACACACTCAAAGTTTTCTTCCATTATAGAAAGAAATTACCTTACATAAGTTTGGCAGTTGAAACCTGTTTTTTTTGTTTCCAGCTTTTTGCAGGAACTAAAAATGATATGGAACCTAAATAAGCAAGCTTCCTTTTTTGTTCTTTTTCCTTCCACACCTAGCCACACATACAAACCCCTGCTCTGTTAGAGAAAGAAGCTAACCTTTCCAGAAATGAGCGACACAATTTCTGCCTACTTATTCACAGCCTGCGTGTCTGGCTCTGTCTATTGATGAGCATTTCAGACTGTTCTGACACTGTTTGGAATTTTTAAGATTGTACTTAAGTTGAGTGTACTGGATAATAGTTGGGTAATCTCGCTTCTCTGAGGATGTTTTTACACTTTAATGACTTTTCACGTGAGAATGCTGTACATCTTATTTTTGCTGAATTGCTGATGAGTGAAATAAAACACTGAGGTTCAGAGGAATTTAAGCATCGTGCCAACTATATATAATTTTTTTTATTCCCCTTGAGCCTAGTGCTAGTTAACTCATAAAAGGAGTGGAGGATCTAGATCTTGGGCTCCATATATAAATACAAGTGCTGTGCATGGAGGGAAAATAACATACAGCAGTTAGTAGAGATGGCTGTAGTATGAGTTAACAGTTAACTTGTCTCCATGTATTAGCCCAGAATTTCTCCTGAGATTTGGTTGGAAGACTGCCTTGGTATTTGATTCCTCTTCAAGGTAATTTTCCGGGAGGTTGTATATAAACATGGACTTTTGTTTTGGGAATGATTTTTTTTAAGTGCAGCCTGAGGTCTTGCAGGTATTAAATTATATACTGTACTTATTATGTTCTTGAATGTGACTGAGATTTTCTTTTTCTAGTCTGATGGCAGATTCCGAATCAGCTGGTGTCTTGAACGAATGGCTAGTGTAGCAGGTGGGAAAACAGTTGTTTTTGGCTTTTGTTTCTCCAAGAAAGGAGGGTTATCTGATCATGGACTGCTGTATTTGTCAGAAGGAGTTCAGGTCTCAGGAGTTTCATAAAAGCTGATACTGATAGCTAGAACTGTTGCGTGTGCTTCTTCTCTCCCTCCCCATAAATGCTGCATGGTTAGTCAGCTAACCGGCTAATGAGCAGATGAAGAGTACAACCAGAAAAAGGTGCAGAAGCAGTGAGATTACTGAGAAGGTGAGTGTAGGGGAACAGATGGGGGAACTAGCAGCTTCTGAGGAAAGATGGCCTGTAGGTAGGATATAGTGGAGTAAACTGAGAGAGTATAGGACCTGCCTTGATAAAATGCCAGATATTATTAATATCAGTGGCAGAATAATTTGTTGAGGTTTACGTGACTGTAGGGATAGAAGAAGATGAAGAGTGAACAAAGGCTGGCTGAAAAGAGTGGATGTTATGCTGATGTGGATTTCCTCTGGGCTATAGGTGTTCGGAGATCTCTGGAGCTTCTTACTGTAGAAGACCTGGTAATAAAACTGCACCAGAAGGAATGCCAAAAGGAGCCATCCAACGCTTGGGTGTTTAGAGAGCTAAATGTTGTCCTGTGGGATTTTTCCAGTAATACCAGGTATGTTGGTTTCTTTTTCTGTTGAAATGGGTATTGTTCTGATGTGTCTGGGTGCCTTAAGTGCAGCTTGTGCACAGCTAGGCTAAATTCTTCAGGAAACCATCTCATCAAAAGATTTCTTATCACAGCGTGGCTAAAACAGGAGATGTGCGTTGCTATCTTTCAAAAAAAAAAAAAAAAAAGACCGGTGTCTCTAATGCTGAGTCTGGAGCTTGATTTAAAGGACAGTTAAAAAAAGAAAATATATTGTGATACTTGAAGTCATAGAAGTGAGGAGATTCAGAGCCTTGAGAAGCTGGATTTTAGTATGTACCTCACACTGCAACTGTGATGATGAGCTAGATGTGCTTTCTAGTGGCAGAAAACAAGCTCAAGAGTCAAGTTACATCTCACACTTTCCTGAAGGAATTCTTTTTATAATGCTAGAATGCATGTATTTCATAGGATTGTTTTTCTTCTTTTCCTTACATGTCTTGAACAGTAATGTTTTTACTACTTTTGGATCCTTGTGTTCTATTATATAGTACCTAGAGGCATTGCAGAATACTTAGCACTGATACAGTTAACAGTGGAGAAAAGCTGAAGTATGCTTCTGTTATAAAGAAGAATTAATAATTTGATCTTAATTCTATTGAATTTTTTGTCTACTAGCACTTATCCCTGAAAATCTGCTTATGCTATGGACATCTAGATCACTGAGTAATCACTGCTGTTTCTTTCCTTCTGAAAGAAACTACTACTTCACAGTAGAGGAAAGCATTAAAGAGAACGGAGGAAAAAAAAGTACTTCATAACATTTGCAGAATGAAACGGGGATGGTTGTATTAAGAGGGATTTTCGTTGTAGTGGGAAACTTAAAGATAATCAGAATTTAATGGGGTTTCCTTTTGTCTCTGCCACAGTGTCTGGAAGGTTGCTGGTTAAGTGCAGTTCTCAACTCTACATAAGTCATCTAGATCTGTTAGTAAATGTTGGTCATCTGTGTAATTTTAAATGGATGATCACTGAGACAAAAGATAACCTTTGATGTTTGCTCCTGTTCCTTCTGATCAGGCCAACTGTTCGCGTTGATTAAAGATGTAGATACTTAGACAGTAAACCTCCGTTTCATTTTATGTAGGTGCAAGTGGCATGAAGAGAATGATATACTTTACTGTGCTTTGGCATCCTGTAAGAAAATGGCGTGAGTATTTCACAGGAGTTATCTGCAGTGTGATGGCATTTCATTTTGTTACACACGCTTTTTGGTCCCGATTGCTTTGAGCACAGTGATTCTGAATCTTGAGTTTTATTTATTTCTTGCACTTCCAGGACTTCATTCTATTTTCACTTTAGTTTTTGTATTAATACTGTAAAGCAGTATGCTGCTGTAGCAGTTTGGTATAACGTGATGTCTATGATAATATCCATCACTTGGTCATCACTACCTTCGCTATTGGAGAGCTGAAAGAAATGTTCTTTGTTCAAATTCAGTGTTTTTCTTCAGAGGTTTACTAAGCTTCAGTTCGATGGGAAATTCTCAGTATATTTTAGTCCATCTCTAGAAATTTGTATACTGTTTTACATATAATGTAGATACGCAAGCTTCTCTTTTTTAGGTTGAGGGAAGGACAAATTGTTGGGAAAGAAATGCAGTTTAAGATCTCAGTCAATAGTAGTAATATTATTTGAGAGAAATAGTAATTATTTTTTTATTAAAAAAAAAAACCAGTATTAAGCAAATTTCCAGTGATGGATTTAATGCTTATGAGTGGTTACATTTGACAGCATGGGGAAGTGACTGTGTTAATTTGATAGAATATGCTGGTGAACTTGGAAGCATTCAGGGTTGTTAGCTGCTTTGACAATATCCTTTTGCCCTCTGTCATCTCTGCGTCGTGATCTGTGGTGGCCTTGTCAGTTGAAGATCTAAGAATGCTGTGTTTCTGTATATAAGCATTACAACCCTATTAACAAAGCTTTTCTTGATTTCTTTATTTCCCTGGTCAAGTTATTGCATCAGTAGATCTTTCGCTGGTTCGTATGGAGTCTCACTGACAGCTGCTCACCTGCCTCTTGAAGACTTGTATTTCCGCTTCAGTCACAATCTGAGGCAACTGATACTGGATGCTGCACGTTTTCAGGTCAGGTTCTTCAAATTGTTTTCCTGTGTTATTTCAAGTTAACTCAAGTCTTCTAGACAGAACACACTTGGTAATTTCGGGTTAGCCATCTTCTGTTTTGGATGCTTTTTTTTTTTGAGGAATACTTGGTAGACTGAGAAAAGGAAAATAATCTCTAGCTGGGCAGTTTCTTGTGGTGTGTTATTTATTACTACTACTCCCAGGTATCACAAATAGTTACGCATGCCACTTTAGAGAAGACTTCTTATTTTGAATGCTTATTTCTTTCTGCAGGAAATGAAGGCCAGGGGTTCTGGAAGGGGTAAATGCATCCTTTCTCCAAGTCGAGTTCAAGATCTTGTCCCTTCTAGATGTGAGTTCGAGATTTCCTCATTTGTAAAGGGAAAGAGAGTATTTAAACATAATCCAGTTGCAGCTTTTTCAAATTTCTGGGCTCAGAAGTTACTGTCTGTCAGCAGCATAGAACTCAGCTCTGCGTGAGCTAGGTTTGTGCAGATATCATTGAATTTCTCTAGATGAAATAACTACACTGTTACTGGACCAAAAACTGTGGTCAGTAGGTCTATACAAAATCAGATTTTTCTCATGAATGCTGCTGTTTTATAACACCTTATTGTTTTGTCATATTTACTTCTTTCTTGCATGTTTAGATGCTTTGAGGCAGGGCAACCTTTAAAATACCATCTCTCTTCTGGAGTTGTACCATTTGACTCTGCACATACTTCTTGCAAGTATTTTGTTACTCCTGGATTTATAAAAAAAAAACTTTGCTCCAAGTCCTCTTCTTGGAGCTAAAATCTTTCTAATATAAAGTATGTGCACTTGATTCATTTGTGCAATATGTGGCTAACCTTCAAAATGGAACAGAATAAGGTTTGCAAGACAAATAACTGTAAGAACTCTGAGTTTGCACCTTATGTTTTTGCGTGGATAACACACACTGAATTAAATGCTGAAACTGTTCTAAATATAAATCATGAGATCTTACATGGACTTGGTGGTTATGGAGGGCAGAACCTGTTTCTCACTTTTCCTGTTAGAAATACTGAACACATTCCACTCCACAGCATATAAAAGAAAATTCCATTAGTTTATGCAAGCTTCAAGGATTTATTTCATTTGTAAACTATTTCATTAGGTGATTCTTCACTCCTTTTGAAGATGTCTTCTTATGGAACAGGTATCACACGCGGAAGAGGAGTCACTCGATGGCTGGAAAATACACGTGACCTGAGCTCATCTTTCAGCCACTGAAAATCTTCTTTACATCTCTATCTCTTTCTTTTTCTTAAGGAAATAAACTGCTGTCTGGAGAAAATGTTGGTTGTCTTTTCATCTTACGTGCAACTTTTGATTGTTCAAGTTCTTGTTGAAATGATGAAACTGTTACTTACTGGACTTAGAGAAGATCTACTGGAAGATGTTTTGAAGTTGTGTCCTCTCTAAAAAGAAATGCTATGGTAGTTCTGTTTCTTAATGGATGGAGTGCAAATTCAAGAGTGATTAGCAACATCATTGAATTAGAAATTCTTTAGTGGCCACTCCAGCTTTAAACAAGTGCTGCTTTATTTTTTTTTCTTTAGTAACCCCCTTCACCTCATCTGTATATGGAAGATAAAATTTCAGTGTAACTCTCTACAAATGGAGAGAGCAGTGGAGGTATGACAGGATGCACTGGAGAGTATACAGTGTCATGGTCTCAAAGGATTGCTCAGAATTGGTTTCTTCCACCCACTGAGAACTCGAGTAGTCATTCGATGCAAAAAAGCAGATATTCTATGAAAAAGTGTGGTGACAGTTTGTCAAACGGTTTACGGGCAGGTTCGGCCCGGTTCTGTGACGATTGGTGCGGGGGACCCACGCCCCAGGGAAGGGGGAAAGGGAAAAGGGAGATGGGCCTAGGAACAAAACAGCGGCAGCGATCTGAGGAGGAAAGCTAATTTACTAAATAAGATATCGGAAAGCAAAATAACACAATGTAATACAATATAATTGGAATTAAAGCTAATAAATCAAATAAAATGAGCAAGAGAGAGTGTCCGATAAACCGAAGGCCTTACGCTAACGCTGAAGGCGGACGGCAGCGAGCACCCACTGCTGAGTCGATCCCAAAAGGAAAGAGAGTGTCCCGTGACCGCAGACAGTTTTTATCTTTCCCTCTGAGCGTAAACACGTAAGAACGCAAAGCATCGCAAAGTCCTCTGGGGAATGGAGTTGTTCTTCTCTTCTGAGACAGGTATACCTGGAACTATCGATGATCCACGGAGCTGGAGCATTAACTCTTTAACTCTAAATGCACTACATGATGTTACGATGTGGAATACCAGTACCAAAAATCATAAAACCATGACATTCCACCCCTTATTCCACATCACTACATCATGTTTGATATATATGTATAGAAGAACAGTGATTAACATGCATTATATACACACACACACAACATATATAAGTATATACATGGAATTACCGACTGCACTCGCCCAACATCAAATTCCCTTGTGGTACACACTGAACATCCCCATTCTTCTGCATCACCCACCAAGTGGACCCAGGTCCCTGAGCAAAAACAGTTCCACGGAGAGGTTTGCCCTTTCCAGAAGCTGGAAGGACCCAAACTGCTTTTCCCAACATGTTCTTTACGTGTACTACAGGGACCTTATCTCCCTCTACAGTAGGTAGAGATCTGGATTGGGCAGGACCATCACGATTGATGGATCCTCGAGTGTTGACCAACCAGGTGGCTTCTGCCAAATGCTTCTCCCAGTGCTTAAATGTTCCGCCACCCATTGCTTTCAATGTGGTTTTTAACAACCCATTGTACCTTTCAATTTTACCAGAAGCTGGTGCGTGATAGGGGATATGATAAATCCATTCAATACCATGATCTTTGGCCCAAGTATTTACAAGAGAATTTTTGAAATGAGTTCCATTATCGGACTCAATTCTTTCTGGAGTGCCATGTCGCCACAGGACTTGTTTCTCGAGCCCTAAGATGGTGTTTCGGGCGGTAGCATGGGGTACTGCATATGTTTCAAGCCACCCAGTGGTTGCTTCCACCATGGTGAGCACGTAACGCTTACCATCGCGAGTTCGTGGCAAGGTGATATAATCAACCTGCCACGCCTCCCCATATTTATACTTTTGCCATCGCCCTTCTTCCCAAAGAGGTTTCATTCTCTTGGCTTGTTTAATTGTGGCGCACGTATCACAGTCATGGATAACCTGTGCAATAGCATCCATAGTTAAGTCCACCCCTCGGTCTCTAGCCCATTTATATGTTGCATCTCTTCCTTGATGGCCAGAGGTCTCATGGGCCCAGCGAGCTAAAAATAATTCACTCTTGTGTCGCCAGTCCAAGTCTGCTTGAGCCACCTTAACTTTGGCAGCTCGATCTACCTGATGGTTATTTTGTTGTTCCTCAGTTGCCCGGCTCTTAGGAACATGAGCATCTACATGGCGCACCTTTACAACCATATTCTTTATTCGGGCAGCAATGTCTCTCCACAGTTCAGCAGCCCAAATAGGTTTACCCCTCCGTTGCCAACCATTTTGTTCCCGTTGCTGTAACCACCCCCATAAAGCATTTGCCACCATCCATGAGTCAGTGTAAAGATAAAGCACTGGCCACCTCTCTCGTTCAGCAATATCTAAGGCCAGCTGGACAGCCTTTACCTCTGCAAATTGACTTGGTTCTCCTTTTCCTTCAGTGGCCTCAGCAACTCGTCGTGTGGGGCTCCACACAGCAGATTTCCATCTGCGGTGCTTACCCACAATGCGACAGGATCCATCTGTGAACAGGGCATATCTCTTTTCATTGTCTGGTAGTTCATTATATGGCGGGGCCTCTTTGGCACGTGATACCTCCTCTGCTGGTATTGTTCCAAACTTTTTACCTTCAGGCCAGTCCGTGATCACTTCTAGGATTCCTGGATGACTAAGGTTCCCCATCCGAGCTCGCTGTGTAATCAGCGCAATCCACTTACTCCAAGTGGCATCAGTAGCATGATGGGTAGAGGGAACCTTTCCTTTGAACATCCAGTTCAGCACTGGCAGTCGAGGTGCCAGGAGGAGCTGCGTTTCAGTACCGATTACTTCGGAAAGCAGCTCGAACCCCCTCGTACGCGGCTAAGATCTCCTTCTCAGTTGGAGTGTAGCGCTCCTCAGACCCCCTGTACGCCCGACTCCAGAATCCAAGGGGTCGGCCTCGGGTCTCTCCAGGAGCTCTTTGCCACAAACTCCAAGTGGGACCTTCCTTTCCAGCAGCAGTGTAGAGGATGTTCTTTACATCCTGTCCCGTCCGCACTGGCCCCAGGGCCACGGCACGGGCTATCTCCTGCTTAATTTGCTCAAAAGCCTGCTGCTGCTCAGGGCCCCACACAAAATCATTCTTCTTCCGCGTCACCCGATAGAGAGGGCTCACAATGAGACTGTAGTTTGGAACATGCATTCTCCAAAAGTCCACTACACCCAAAAAAGCTTGGGTCTCTGTCTTACTGGTGGGTGGAGACATGGCAGTGATTTTGTTAATCACATCTGTAGGGATGTGACGACGTCCATCTTGCCACTTTATACCTAGGAACTGAATTTCCTGTGCAGGCCCTTTCACTTTGCTTCGCTTGATAGCAAAGCCAGCTCGCAGAAGGATCTGGATTATTCTCTCTCCTTTCTCAAAAACTTCTCCTGCTGTATTGCCCCACACAATGATATCATCAATGTATTGTAAGCGCTCAGGAGCACCGCCCTGTTCCAATGCAGTTTGGACCAACCCATGGCAAATGGTTGGGCTGTGCTTCCACCCCTGGGGCAAACGGTTCCAGGTGTACTGAACGCCCCTCCAGGTGAAGGCAAACTGTGGCCTGCATTCTGTGGCCAAAGGAATTGAGAAGAAGGCATTAGCAATGTCAGTGGTGGCATACCACTTGGCTGCTTTTGACTCCAGTTCGTACTGGAGTTGTAGCATGTCTGGCACAGCAGCACTCAGTGGGGGTGTGACTTCATTCAGGCCACGGTAATCTACCGTCAGCCTCCATTCTCCACTGGCTTTACGCACCGGCCATATGGGGCTGTTAAAAGGTGAGTGAGTTTTGCTGATCACTCCCTGGCTCTCTAGCTGACGAATCAAATTATGAATGGGGAGCAAGGAATCCCTGTTGGTGCGGTACTGCCGTCTGTGCACCGTTTTTGTAGCAATCGGTACCTGTTGCTCCTCCACTTGGAGCAACCCCACAACAGACGGATCTTCTGATAGGCCAGGCAAAGCAGACAGCTGCTTAACGTTGTCTGCGTCCACAGCAGCTATTCCAAAGGCCCATTGATACCCTTTGGGATCCTTAAAATATCCCCTTTTGAGGTAATCAATACCAAGTATACATGGAGCCCCTGGGCCAGTCACAATAGGATGTTTTTGACAGTCTTTACCAGTGAGGCTTATTTCAGCCTCCAACATGGTTAACTCTTGGGAACCCCCAGTCACCCCAGAAATATAGATTATGAGAATGAGAAGGCTGCCTGATATCCCTGCAAAGCTGTTCTGTCCTGAAAAGGTCTCAGAAAGCATGAGAAGTGTAACAGTGGATGGAAGGCAAATATATTGCACCTATCTGCCGAAAGACAGTCTGGGGAACCATAAACTGATAAATTCCCGTGCTTCTTGGAAAGATCGTGGCTTGAGCCCTCTTGGAACACATTTTTTTGGGTATGTGAAGTAGGAGGAGAAGAGTGGCAGCGGTCAGCGTGGATTTGCCAAGCCAAAATCATGCCTCACCATCCCACTTGCCTTCCTTGATAGATTTGTGAGTGAAACAAGTATAACAGTGGCCATTTGCCTTGACTTTGGCTTGCTGGATTGTTGAAATGGACTTCTTTTTTTCCTTTGTACACTTCATTACACACGAAATAACTGCTAGATTTCCGAGGTACTATTAGAAGGAGGAAAAAATAATATATAAATATCTTAGCAAGATTTCTTTCAGCAAGCGTACTATTAATGATTTATCAGAATAATACTGTTCTGTTCTTCCCAGTTTGGCGAACAGATCTTGGTAGTCCTGCAGATGGGAAAATGGTTTGTGAGCACTTAAAATCTGGTGTTCTGTTGTTGCTTTCTTTTTCATGCACAGATAAAGCATATGCGTGTGTATTCTTCCGTCTGAAAGCTGAACATAACCAAATAGAAATATACTATTGACTGTCTGGAGTGCCACTCCATTTCTGCTCAGTTCCCATCTTGCGAGGGGTGTGAGTATCAACGTTAGGTATGTATACATTAATTCCTAGGAATTCATTAAGTGTTGTTCACTTCCCCATCTTCTCCCCAAATGTGTTGCAGGCACTGCTTTAGTGGATCACTGGGCAACATTAAATGGAATTGCTGCCATGTTGTTTTAGAATAACTTGGAAAGAAGGTCATTGCCACAAATCCTGAATGAATGAAGCAGCATTAGTGGCAACAAAGTTCCTGACAGTTTTTCAGTGTACACTGACCATATTTTGTGACATGCAATTTTTTGAGACATGTAATACATACATGGATGGGAAAGCACAGGTCTCCAGTTCTGGAGCTGGATTTCCAAGCCAGAGATCTAATAGTCAGGTGTTGGTATATTGAGTAATTTCACTGAATTAAGTAGTTAGTGAAAAAGTAACGTATAAACATTGGCACAACGCTTGCTTTTATCCCCTGGAACGGCCCCAATGCTGCAAAAATTATTTACAAATCAGCATAAATGCTTTAAAGGCCTCTTCTGCCAGCTAAGTTAAACAGCAGGCAACTGCATACTTAAAACATGAGTTTCTAGTTCAATCACAGGGAGATTTTCCCAGGGCCAGGGCTAGGAACACTGATGACACTGTGCTCCAAAGATGATCTCTGCCCTCTTTTTTTTCTCTTCCTTAACCTTATGTAGGAAAAACCTTTCCCTCCTTGTTGCTTATTCATTTTATTTTTCAACCACACATGTGGCCCTAGGAGTGCTATTACTGCAACCTTGTCCTTTTCAGAGTTGATGCACACATTATCTGAATTTTTTAAAAGGATGGACTGTTAAAGGGTGGGTCACAAAGCTGCACGAGAGAAAAGCACACTGTGAAAGAAACGAAAGCAAATGTGCACAGGTTCACTTCTAGCAACACTCACACAGTAATACAAAAGAAATATTCACCTTTGGGGCTAAAAAGCTAGATTCTGCAAAAGTTTGTATTTAAAAGATGAGTTATTTCTTGCAGTCTCACTTGAGACATTTAGTATTAATATATCAGGAACTAGTCTGAGGTATAAATGATTTTGCACAAGAGTGATAGTGACTTTAAAAAGTTATTCTCGTTAAATTCACATCAAGATTTTATATGTTTTTAGTAATGTCATTGGCTCTTCCCATAAATTTAAGAGCAAACCCATTCAGTGGTTCACAAACAGCATAACATAAACTGTTTAATTGGATTTGAACAAGATATAAGAGCCTCCAGAAGACTGAACTGCATCCGCTTTTTTTAACCGTCAGAGAAACCAGCCACCAGTGAGATGCAAAAGCAATCTGATCTGACCTTATCTGCCAGCAGTTCCGGCAGTGACAAACGCAATTAGCTAAGTTAAAGATTTTAGCCTAGACAGCAGTTACCTCCTTTCAAGCTAAACAGACTCAGTTACCTAGACAGAAGATAAAGAAAGAAGCTACACTGAGGGGAAAAGGCAAAGTTGTCCTTTGGAAACACATGGAAGTCTTTAGAAGTATTTTTGATCCTTGTGTCTAGGTTTACAGTAAATTCACTCCGTGGTAGAAGATTGGAAGGAATCTTCCAAGCCAGAGCTACATTTTTATTGAGATTTCTGGGACACCTTCAGTTAAGTTGGCTGCATGAGAAGCAGTGAGCTGGCTCTTGTTCTGCTACACCACGCAGGCTATGCAGGAACTGCAACCACATCCTGAAGATGATTCCCCATCAAGGTGGTCCCCATAGGTAAAGGGAACAGCAAGCAATGTGGCAGACATCACACACCTAGGAGAAGAAAAATCTGGCTAGAACTTAATCAGATCTTATGCTGACACTGCCATTTCAGTTACCCTGCTTCAGATCAAACTTACAGTCTTCCATTGCAGGCAATCATATTTCACAATCCCTTCTGGTAACAGATTAAAATTTTCTTCTACAGTTAATTGTGGTTGTTGCTCTGTTAATTTCCTTTTAGTTTTTAATTTATTCTGGCCAGTGACAAGTACTTTGAGAGAGATCAATAGAAGGCTTAAGGGAGGAAGCAACTCATGCTGCTCACCATGATGATATACATCTGATTGTTTCCAGCTTTTATCTTATTTGAACCGTGGCTCAGCATGCAAATTTTCAATGAAACAAGTATCAGGTACTCGATGAGATATATCAAAACAAACAAACAAACAAAAACCCACAAGAGTCTATACAGATGTCTCAGTTTTGTAACAGACAGCATCATAGAACGGTTTTATCCTTAAAGGTCATCCAGTCCAACTCTCCTGCAACGAACAGGGACACCTCCAGCTCCATCAGGTGCCTGACCTTGGGTGTCTCCAGGGATGGGGCATCCACCTCTCTGGAAAACCAGTTCCTGCTTCTCACCACCCTTATTGTAATAAATTTCTTCCTTATATTCGCTCTAAATCTTTTAGTTTGAAACCATTTCCGCTTGTCCTATCACCACAGGCTCTGCTAAAGAGTCTGTCCTCCTCCTTCTTACAGCTTTAGATAGAGAGGTCTCTCCCAGGTCTCCCTGGAGCCTTCTCTTCTTGGGGCAGAACAGCCCCAGCTCTCAGCCTGTCCTCATAGGGAAAGCATTCTATCCCCAGGAATCTTTTTGCGGCCCTAAGACATGAGCTCTCAAAATATTTTTAATAACTAAGCTTGCCTTTCCAAGCAAATGCACGCCTTCTCAGCTCCTCCACACTCCTGTTACGTATCTCAAAACCAAGCTCGGGCCACGAGGCTGCCCCCCAGGCTCGAGCTTCAACGAACTCCAGCTCAGGGCGGCGTCCCAGGGCCGCTGCTGAGGCCGTTAACTGCCTTTGAGAGCCCTCAAGGCCTTCGGCAACTCTGCACCTGCAGGAGGCGGCACTACCCACACATTAAAAGGAAAGCAGGCGCCCTCTAATCCGCCGTACTCCCTCCCCGCCAGCAGCGCCCCTTTGCAGCGCTGTGGTGGTGTGGCTGTGGAGGACGAGGCGTGTGGCCGCCATGTCTCGCTCGCAGCGCTCTCGCAGCCCTTACTATTTCTTCGTGCGTGAGCATCTGCCCCTGCTGCGGCAGCGCGGCCTGCCCGTGAGCCGAGTGAGCGATGGCATTCCTCACCTCAGCCAGGAGTGGGCGGTGAGGGGAGAGGGCTGTTGTTCAGGGGAGAGGGCTGTTGTTCAGGGGAGAGGGCTGTTGTTCAGGGGAGAGGGCTGTTGTTCAGGGGAGAGGGCTGTTGTTCAGGGGAGAGGGCTGTTGTTCAGGGGAGAGGGCTGTTGTTCAGGGGAGAGGGCTGTTGTTCAGGGGAGAGGGCTGTTGTTCAGGGGAGAGGGCTGTTGTTCAGGGGAGAGGGCTGTTGTTCAGGGGAGAGGGCTGTTGTTCAGGGGAGAGGGCTGTTGTTCAGGGGAGAGGGCTGTTGTTCAGGGGAGAGGGCTGTTGTTCAGGGGAGAGGGCTGTTGTTCAGGGGAGAGGGCTGTTGTTCAGGGGAGAGGGCTGTTGTTCAGGGGAGAGGGCTTGGGGAGAATGGAGGGCGGCCTCAGGGGAAGACCTCTGTGGGATGGCAGCGCCTTTGGGTGCTGAGGGAGCGTGTGCTCGTGGGGTGCCCTGCGTTGAAGCCAAACGGCTTTGTGAGGGAGTTATGTGAGAATTGACAGACTCCGTTTGGAAGCAAGGAAACGTTGATTTATGGGGTTGCTGAAGGGAGAGGTACAGAGGCATTGATGGTTCTCTTTGCTTCAAGCTGCTGACAAAGGAGGAGAAGATGGTCTATGCAGAGAAGGCTCTGAAGTGGAAGGAAAAGAAATCCTTGCAAGCTGCAGCCAAGGAGGTAAAGGTGCAGGAAGGAGCAAGTGGTGTTTGCATCAATGGGGCTAATTGCTCATTCTGAGTACTGTAAACTGATAATTATCAGCCCTTGTCAGGCAGAGACAATTATCTGGAATGTGAATGTGGATGTTACTCACACTTTATGCCTAGATTGCATCGTGTAAGCCTCTGAGGTTTCTGGGCATCTGCCCAAATCTTTTTGCTGCCCTAAGAGCTCACTGTTCGTGTATGGATGTGCAGGACTTTATTAATAGAACTGCAACTCCCTCTTGGTCTCATAGCCACAGAAAAGTCTAGTTACTCAGGGATTTATCAGCTCAGATGAATACCTATCCTAATCAAAGGCAAATGAGCGTTTTGAGGTTTCTTTATCAAAGTTGTGGGAATTGTTGAAGATTTCAGTCTGAAAACTTCCTTCTATGCATCATTAAGTTGAACAAAACAATTTTTTTTAATACTTCTATTACACTTCAGAAGCTTAGCTGAAATTCCTTCCAACTGTGTGTTGATTGAGGTACTAAGATAACCGTTCTCTGTTAGTATTCTTGCCTTAGCCTTCAAGTCTTCAGGCACTTGTATACACACTAAGAATTTGTTCCACTTAGCCATAATGAGCAGTGGACATCCTGTCTTTCTTTGGTAAGAGGTGATGAATTTCATTAGAGTTAGTTGATGGAGTTTTCTCATCTTTTCTAGGGCCCTAAGAATCCAGTACCTGCTCACGTGACTACAGAGACGTACAGAGTGACATCTCTTCTTGATGCCTCTGCTATATCATGGATGAGTGATCAGGGTACAGTGATCTTACAGTAGCCGGTGCTGTTAGATAAAAGCTTGCCTTCTAAAGATATTCTGTGTTGTACCCGTACGAAGATAGTTTTCATTTTGGCAGTAGTTGCCTTTGTCAGATGTGTGCTTGTTCTTAGTGATGGTGTAGGCCCACGAAGACCTTTCCTCGTGTAGTTGGTGCAAATGCTCCTCTGCATCCCTTGAAATAATTCCACTACCTGTTTTTCTTTTAGCTTAATGGGTGTATTGTTACTAATACATTACTTACAGTTCCCTCAGGGCTTTTTGCTCTGACATTTGTGATTTACAAGGCCTAATCCAAGTTTGGGATAATAGAATGTTCGTACTGAGATCCAAGGGCAAGAAGCTCAAACTAATCTAACACCTATATAATATAAATGATATAAATGGGTAAGTACTTGGTCAGTACCTGTGGGACATCCTGGCTAGTTTCCACGTGTCTTGAAAAGCAAGCTTTTTACCATCTGTACCTTGTCTTCAAATGGATGTTTGGATTAGAATTAAGTAACAAGCATGTTTTATTGTGGAAAATGATAGATGGTGACACTTGCAATAGAAGTTAAACAGCCAGTTAATAGAAGCTGTATCTGTGCTGTTTGGTCAAGTTTCTGCTCAAGCCTTTTACCTAACTAGTCTCTTGAACATGTCATAGTTATGCAGGCTCAGAAAATAGTAGCTCTGTTGAAAAAGTGTAATATCTGTTAGCTTTCTCACTGCCAGAATCTATGCTCAGCTGTTGCTATAATGTAAACTTGATCAGGTTGATGATGGTGACTTGAGCTGGCATAACTGATCTTTCAGCTGAGTCCGAGATGCGTTTTATGATCTTGCTCCTTAATATTTCTCAGTGAAAGTCTTGCGTGGTTGCCCATACCGGATTCATTTTTTTTCTTTGTGAAAAGAGCTCCACTCAGGAGGTCTGTCTTCCTTTCCCACTGCAGCTTGTGGAAATCAAGATCCATGTAAAGTAGTGCCAGAACTTAAGCTTGGGACAGGTGGTGCTGAGTATCATAGAATCTAGCCTACTACATCATTTTAGTAGAACAAATAAGGTTTTTGTTTACTTGTTTTGATGAGGGGCACAGTGTAAGGGTGGGTACTATCTTTAACTTCAGAAACAGCATTATGTAGCGTTTGTGACTGTTAGTTAAAGTATTGTTTGGTCATTCAAAACCAATAGAAGATACTTTATTTTCTAATTTTAATTAAAGTAACAAAATTATATCTCTTTTTTTCCTTTCAGCTGTGGTTGCAGACATCTTCTATTTCCTGGACATCTACAGTCACGGCAAGCTGCCGTCCCACTGTGATCAGCGCTTCCTCCCTTGTGAAATCGGGTGTGTCAAGTACTCCCTGAAGGAGGGCATAATGGCTGACTTCCATCACTTCATAGATGCAGGTGATTTCCAAGGAAGGGGGGTAGCCTGGAAGTAGTTCATCTTGCTCTGGGTTGAGAGGGAAGTTTTCTAGTGCCAGTTGCTGCTGTGCTCATTAGATTTCTGATATTAAGATAGGTTTCTTTCTTTAGCTACAAGCGATTAGACTTCTACTTTAAATAACTGAGCATTGCTGTTTTCTGCTTGCTTTTGAACATCTACTTAAGTACTTGGTCTGCATGAAGCTTTGTAGAGGGCAGAATAAATCCAAAGGGCACTTCTGATGTTTGTGCTTTATTTCGTGCTGAGGAATGTTTGTTCTGGGCTTAACTTATAAATGCAATGCAATATACTCTTCAAATGAATGCAACTGAAAATATTTGTTTTCAAGAATAGTTGTGGTAGTTGTACAAGGCCACAGGGGAAGGTGAAGCTGCTCCTTTGTATAAATAAAAATCTGCTGCCTATTTCAGAGTTAAGGATCTGTCACTGTGGTGATGGATGACGGTTGTTTCTTTTTCTCCCATTCCTCGTGTTTTTCTGCAGAAGTACCACCACTTGGTTTTCGGTATCACTGCCAGGCTGCTAGTGAGTATCAGTGGAGGAGAAGAAGAGTGCTATGCAAGGCTTTACAGTTTTGGATTCTGCTTATCTGTTCTATATCCAGTTGTTTTGTAAGTCTCACCTGGAAGCTTCCCCTTCTGGGGACTTCCTGTCATCTTTTGAAGAGCAAGGGGTGAGAGGACAGCTTGCTGCAGTCACCTTGCTTATTTCTTGTACCCTCAAACAGCAGAGCTCTTCACTGCTGTGTTTCCCTCGTGACTCTTAAGCAGTGTTTATAGATTGTCTCTTTCCGTTAGTACAATTACTCCCCTTGTGTGCACAGGGAACAAACTTGGCTTATGTTATCCTACGTCAAGTATTTAGATAATGACCTCTCAAAAGGGGTAGATGTGCATGCATCTGCTCACAGCCCAGATTGCTAGCCTTTTTCAGGAAATAAGGTTTTCGTAGCTTCAATTACACATCTTCTCTGTAGGGAAAGAGAGGCATTGTTTTTAAGTATAGATGTATATACATCAAATTACAGAGGAGGGCAGATGGTGGTTTAAGAAACAAAATTTCTCATAAATTAAAATTTTATCCTCTTCACCTTTTGCTAGGTGATGCCACTCATAAGATTCCTCTGTCTGGATTTTGTCTTTCGCGTACTTGCTACCCAGTTGTCATACGTGAACTTCTTAAGTTTGCCCAGCCAGCTGGAGGTGCTTGTCCTCGTTTTTACTGCAAGGTATGATCAGGGTGTAAGGGAACTGTTGAACCACTGATCACCTGAGGTGAGCAGTGAGGCAGCTGTGGGAGCACAGGTGAAGGCAGTGCACCTGTATGACTGGAAGGGGTGGTGTCTGACTCCACCTCTCCCGGACCCCATTTAAGGGCTGACCACCATCAGGGAAGGATCTCTTGTTGCAAGAGATCCCTCCCTTGTGGAGTTTCTTTTGCGAGCTTCAATCTTTGGAAACAGCTGAGTGTTTCTCTTCTTATCAATTGTCTGTTTAGAAGGATTATCCAGAAGATAAAGTATACAATCTCTTTTGACTAACTATACCATTTGGTATTAGTAATTTGTCTTAACCTACACAAGGTCAAAGTAAGGCACTCAAAATCAAAACCTGAGTTCTCTTCCAGTGGGTAATCAAGGAGAGACTTTGCTCTAATGCGCATTCTGTGTGCAAATGAGTGATGGGGGAGGTTGGGACGATGACACACTCAAAGTTTTCTTCCATTATAGAAAGAAATTACCTTACATAAGTTTGGCAGTTGAAACCTGTTTTTTTTGTTTCCAGCTTTTTGCAGGAACTAAAAATGATATGGAACCTAAATAAGCAAGCTTCCTTTTTTGTTCTTTTTCCTTCCACACCTAGCCACACATACAAACCCCTGCTCTGTTAGAGAAAGAAGCTAACCTTTCCAGAAATGAGCGACACAATTTCTGCCTACTTATTCACAGCCTGCGTGTCTGGCTCTGTCTATTGATGAGCATTTCAGACTGTTCTGACACTGTTTGGAATTTTTAAGATTGTACTTAAGTTGAGTGTACTGGATAATAGTTGGGTAATCTCGCTTCTCTGAGGATGTTTTTACACTTTAATGACTTTTCACGTGAGAATGCTGTACATCTTATTTTTGCTGAATTGCTGATGAGTGAAATAAAACACTGAGGTTCAGAGGAATGTAAGCATCGTGCCAACTATATATAATTTTTTTTATTCCCCTTGAGCCTAGTGCTAGTTAACTCATAAAAGGAGTGGAGGATCTAGATCTTGGGCTCCATATATAAATACAAGTGCTGTGCATGGAGGGAAAATAACATACAGCAGTTAGTAGAGATGGCTGTAGTATGAGTTAACAGTTAACTTGTCTCCATGTATTAGCCCAGAATTTCTCCTGAGATTTGGTTGGAAGACTGCCTTGGTATTTGATTCCTCTTCAAGGTAATTTTCAGGGAGGTTGTATATAAACATGGACTTTTGTTTTGGGAATGATTTTTTTTAAGTGCAGCCTGAGGTCTTGCAGATATTAAATTATATACTGTACTTATTATGTTCTTGAATGTGACTGAGATTTTCTTTTTCTAGTCTGATGGCAGATTCCGAATCAGCTGGTGTCTTGAACGAATGGCTAGTGTAGCAGGTGGGAAAACAGTTGTTTTTGGCTTTTGTTTCTCCAAGAAAGGAGGGTTATCTGATCATGGACTGCTGTATTTGTCAGAAGGAGTTCAGGTCTCAGGAGTTTCATAAAAGCTGATACTGATAGCTAGAACTGTTGCGTGTGCTTCTTCTCTCCCTCCCCATAAATGCTGCATGGTTAGTCAGCTAACCGGCTAATGAGCAGATGAAGAGTACAACCAGAAAAAGGTGCAGAAGCAGTGAGATTACTGAGAAGGTGAGTGTAGGGGAACAGATGGGGGAACTAGCAGCTTCTGAGGAAAGATGGCCTGTAGGTAGGATATAGTGGAGTAAACTGAGAGAGTATAGGACCTGCCTTGATAAAATGCCAGATATTATTAATATCAGTGGCAGAATAATTTGTTGAGGTTTACGTGACTGTAGGGATAGAAGAAGATGAAGAGTGAACAAAGGCTGGCTGAAAAGAGTGGATGTTATGCTGATGTGGATTTCCTCTGGGCTATAGGTGTTCGGAGATCTCTGGAGCTTCTTACTGTAGAAGACCTGGTAATAAAACTGCACCAGAAGGAATGCCAAAAGGAGCCATCCAACGCTTGGGTGTTTAGAGAGCTAAATGTTGTCCTGTGGGATTTTTCCAGTAATACCAGGTATGTTGGTTTCTTTTTCTGTGGAAATGGGTATTGTTCTGATGTGTCTGGGTGCCTTAAGTGCAGCTTGTGCACAGCTAGGCTAAATTCTTCAGGAAACCATCTCATCAAAAGATTTCTTATCACAGCGTGGCTAAAACAGGAGATGTGCGTTGCTATCTTTCAAAAAAAAAAAAAAAAAAAGACCGGTGTCTCTAATGCTGAGTCTGGAGCTTGATTTAAAGGACAGTTAAAAAAAGAAAATATATTGTGATACTTGAAGTCATAGAAGTGAGGAGATTCAGAGCCTTGAGAAGCTGGATTTTAGTATGTACCTCACACTGCAACTGTGATGATGAGCTAGATGTGCTTTCTAGTGGCAGAAAACAAGCTCAAGAGTCAAGTTACATCTCACACTTTCCTGAAGGAATTCTTTTTATAATGCTAGAATGCATGTATTTCATAGGATTGTTTTTCTTCTTTTCCTTACATGTCTTGAACAGTAATGTTTTTACTACTTTTGGATCCTTGTGTTCTATTATATAGTACCTAGAGGCATTGCAGAATACTTAGCACTGATACAGTTAACAGTGGAGAAAAGCTGAAGTATGCTTCTGTTATAAAGAAGAATTAATAATTTGATCTTAATTCTATTGAATTTTTTGTCTACTAGCACTTATCCCTGAAAATCTGCTTATGCTATGGACATCTAGATCACTGAGTAATCACTGCTGTTTCTTTCCTTCTGAAAGAAACTACTACTTCACAGTAGAGGAAAGCATTAAAGAGAACGGAGGAAAAAAAAGTACTTCATAACATTTGCAGAATGAAACGGGGATGGTTGTATTAAGAGGGATTTTCGTTGTAGTGGGAAACTTAAAGATAATCAGAATTTAATGGGGTTTCCTTTTGTCTCTGCCACAGTGTCTGGAAGGTTGCTGGTTAAGTGCAGTTCTCAACTCTACATAAGTCATCTAGATCTGTTAGTAAATGTTGGTCATCTGTGTAATTTTAAATGGATGATCACTGAGACAAAAGATAACCTTTGATGTTTGCTCCTGTTCCTTCTGATCAGGCCAACTGTTCGCGTTGATTAAAGATGTAGATACTTAGACAGTAAACCTCCGTTTCATTTTATGTAGGTGCAAGTGGCATGAAGAGAATGATATACTTTACTGTGCTTTGGCATCCTGTAAGAAAATGGCGTGAGTATTTCACAGGAGTTGTCTGCAGTGTGATGGCATTTCATTTTGTTACACACGCTTTTTGGCCCCGATTGCTTTGAGCACGGTGATTCTGAATCTTGAGTTTTATTTATTTCTTGCACTTCCAGGACTTCATTCTATTTTCACTTTAGTTTTTGTATTAATACTGTAAAGCAGTATGCTGCTGTAGCAGTTTGGTATAACGTGATGTCTATGATAATATCCATCACTTGGTCATCACTACCTTCGCTATTGGAGAGCTGAAAGAAATGTTCTTTGTTCAAATTCAGTGTTTTTCTTCAGAGGTTTACTAAGCTTCAGTTCGATGGGAAATTCTCAGTATATTTTAGTCCATCTCTAGAAATTTGTATACTGTTTTACATATAATGTAGATACGCAAGCTTCTCTTTTTTAGGTTGAGGGAAGGACAAATAGTTGGGAAAGAAATGCAGTTTAAGATCTCAGTCAATAGTAGTAATATTATTTGAGAGAAATAGTAATTAATTTTTTATTAAAAAAAACAACCAGTATTAAGCAAATTTCCAGTGATGGATTTAATGCTTATGAGTGGTTACATTTGACAGCATGGGGAAGTGACTGTGTTAATTTGATAGAATATGCTGGTGAACTTGGAAGCATTCAGGGTTGTTAGCTGCTTTGACAATATCCTTTTGCCCTCTGTCATCTCTGCGTCTTGATCTGTGGTGGCCTTGTCAGTTGAAGATCTAAGAATGCTGTGTTTCTGTATATAAGCATTACAACCCTATTAACAAAGCTTTTCTTGATTTCTTTATTTCCCTGGTCAAGTTATTGCATCAGTAGATCTTTCGCTGGTTCGTATGGAGTCTCACTGACAGCTGCTCACCTGCCTCTTGAAGACTTGTATTTCCGCTTCAGTCACAATCTGAGGCAACTGATACTGGATGCTGCACGTTTTCAGGTCAGGTTCTTCAAATTGTTTTCCTGTGTTATTTCAAGTTAACTCAAGTCTTCTAGACAGAACACACTTGGTAATTTCGGGTTAGCCATCTTCTGTTTTGGATGCTTTTTTTTTTTGAGGAATACTTGGTAGACTGAGAAAAGGAAAATAATCTCTAGCTGGGCAGTTTCTTGTGGTGTGTTATTTATTACTACTACTCCCAGGTATCACAAATAGTTACGCATGCCACTTTAGAGAAGACTTCTTATTTTGAATGCTTATTTCTTTCTGCAGGAAATGAAGGCCAGGGGTTCTGGAAGGGGTAAATGCATCCTTTCTCCAAGTCGAGTTCAAGATCTTGTCCCTTCTAGATGTGAGTTCGAGATTTCCTCATTTGTAAAGGGAAAGAGAGTATTTAAACATAATCCAGTTGCAGCTTTTTCAAATTTCTGGGCTCAGAAGTTACTGTCTGTCAGCAGCATAGAACTCAGCTCTGCGTGAGCTAGGTTTGTGCAGATATCATTGAATTTCTCTAGATGAAATAACTACACTGTTACTGGACCAAAAACTGTGGTCAGTAGGTCTATACAAAATCAGATTTTTCTCATGAATGCTGCTGTTTTATAACACCTTATTGTTTTGTCATATTTACTTCTTTCTTGCATGTTTAGATGCTTTGAGGCAGGGCAATCTTTAAAATACCATCTCTCTTCTGGAGTTGTACCATTTGACTCTGCACATACTTCTTGCAAGTATTTTGTTACTCCTGGATTTATAAAAAAAAAACTTTGCTCCAAGTCCTCTTCTTGGAGCTAAAATCTTTCTAATATAAAGTATGTGCACTTGATTCATTTGTGCAATATGTGGCTAACCTTCAAAATGGAACAGAATAAGGTTTGCAAGACAAATAACTGTAAGAACTCTGAGTTTGCACCTTATGTTTTTGCGTGGATAACACACACTGAATTAAATGCTGAAACTGTTCTAAATATAAATC
Source organism: Cyrtonyx montezumae (assembly GCF_038088225.1). Lineage (NCBI taxonomy): Eukaryota > Metazoa > Chordata > Aves > Galliformes > Odontophoridae > Cyrtonyx > Cyrtonyx montezumae. The sequence continues at coordinate 72,640,392 of NW_027072034.1, forward strand.
ATGAGATCTTACATGGACTTGGTGGTTATGGAGGGCAGAACCTGTTTCTCACTTTTCCTGTTAGAAATACTGAACACATTCCACTCCACAGCATATAAAAGAAAATTCCATTAGTTTATGCAAGCTTCAAGGATTTATTTCATTTGTAAACTATTTCATTAGGTGATTCTTCACTCCTTTTGAAGATGTCTTCTTATGGAACAAGTATCACACGCGGAAGAGGAGTCACTCGATGGCTGGAAAATACACGTGACCTGAGCTCATCTTTCAGCCACTGAAAATCTTCTTTACATCTGTATCTTTTTCTTTTTCTTAAGGAAATAAACTGCTGTCTGGAGAAAATGTTGGTTGTCTTTTCATCTTACGTGCAACTTTTGATTGTTCAAGTTCTTGTTGAAATGATGAAACTGTTACTTACTGGACTTAGAGAAGATCTACTGGAAGATGTTTTGAAGTTGTGTCCTCTCTAAAAAGAAATGCTATGGTAGTTCTGTTTCTTAATGGATGGAGTGCAAATTCAAGAGTGATTAGCAACATCATTGAATTAGAAATTCTTTAGTGGCCACTCCAGCTTTAAACAAGTGCTGCTTTATTTTTTTTCTTTAGTAACCCCCTTCACCTCATCTGTATATGGAAGATAAAATTTCAGTGTAACTCTCTACAAATGGAGAGAGCAGTGGAGGTATGACAGGATGCACTGGAGAGTATACAGTGTCATGGTCTCAAAGGATTGCTCAGAATTGGTTTCTTCCACCCACTGAGAACTCGAGTAGTCATTCGATGCAAAAAAGCAGATATTCTATGAAAAAGTGTGGTGACAGTTTGTCAAACGGTTTACGGGCAGGTTCGGCCCGGTTCTGTGACGATTGGTGCGGGGGACCCACGCCCCAGGGAAGGGGGAAAGGGAAAAGGGAGATGGGCCTAGGAACAAAACAGCGGCAGCGATCTGAGGAGGAAAGCTAATTTACTAAATAAGATATCGGAAAGCAAAATAACACAATGTAATACAATATAATTGGAATTAAAGCTAATAAATCAAATAAAATGAGCAAGAGAGAGTGTCCGATAAACCGAAGGCCTTACGCTAACGCTGAAGGCGGACGGCAGCGAGCACCCACTGCTGAGTCGATCCCAAAAGGAAAGAGAGTGTCCCGTGACCGCAGACAGTTTTTATCTTTCCCTCTGAGTGTAAACACGTAAGAACGCAAAGCATCGCAAAGTCCTCTGGGGAATGGAGTTGTTCTTCTCTTCTGAGACAGGTATACCTGGAACTATCGATGATCCACGGAGCTGGAGCATTAACTCTTTAACTCTAAATGCACTACATGATGTTACGATGTGGAATACCAGTACCAAAAATCATAAAACCATGACATTCCACCCCTTATTCCACATCACTACATCATGTTTGATATATATGTATAGAAGAACAGTGATTAACATGCATTATATACACACACACACAACATATATAAGTATATACATGGAATTACCGACTGCACTCGCCCAACATCAAATTCCCTTGTGGTACACACTGAACATCCCCATTCTTCTGCATCACCCACCAAGTGGACCCAGGTCCCTGAGCAAAAACAGTTCCACGGAGAGGTTTGCCCTTTCCAGAAGCTGGAAGGACCCAAACTGCTTTTCCCAACATGTTCTTTACGTGTACTACAGGGACCTTATCTCCCTCTACAGTAGGTAGAGATCTGGATTGGGCAGGACCATCACGATTGATGGATCCTCGAGTGTTGACCAACCAGGTGGCTTCTGCCAAATGCTTCTCCCAGTGCTTAAATGTTCCGCCACCCATTGCTTTCAATGTGGTTTTTAACAACCCATTGTACCTTTCAATTTTACCAGAAGCTGGTGCGTGATAGGGGATATGATAAATCCATTCAATACCATGATCTTTGGCCCAAGTATTTACAAGAGAATTTTTGAAATGAGTTCCATTATCGGACTCAATTCTTTCTGGAGTGCCATGTCGCCACAGGACTTGTTTCTCGAGCCCTAAGATGGTGTTTCGGGCGGTAGCATGGGGTACTGCATATGTTTCAAGCCACCCAGTGGTTGCTTCCACCATGGTGAGCACGTAACGCTTACCACTGCGAGATCGTGGCAAGGTGATATAATCAACCTGCCACGCCTCCCCATATTTATACTTTTGCCATCGCCCTTCTTCCCAAAGAGGTTTCATTCTCTTGGCTTGTTTAATTGTGGCGCACGTATCACAGTCATGGATAACCTGTGCAATAGCATCCATAGTTAAGTCCACCCCTCGGTCTCTAGCCCATTTATATGTTGCATCTCTTCCTTGATGGCCAGAGGTCTCATGGGCCCAGCGAGCTAAAAATAATTCACTCTTGTGTTGCCAGTCCAAGTCTGCTTGAGCCACCTTAACTTTGGCAGCTCGATCTACCTGATGGTTATTTTGTTGTTCCTCAGTTGCCCGGCTCTTAGGAACATGAGCATCTACATGGCGCACCTTTACAACCATATTCTTTATTCGGGCAGCAATGTCTCTCCACAGTTCAGCAGCCCAAATAGGTTTACCCCTCCGTTGCCAACCATTTTGTTCCCGTTGCTGTAACCACCCCCATAAAGCATTTGCCACCATCCATGAGTCAGTGTAAAGATAAAGCACTGGCCACCTCTCTCGTTCAGCAATATCTAAGGCCAGCTGGACAGCCTTTACCTCTGCAAATTGACTTGGTTCTCCTTTTCCTTCAGTGGCCTCAGCAACTCGTCGTGTGGGGCTCCACACAGCAGATTTCCATCTGCGGTGCTTACCCACAATGCGACAGGATCCATCTGTGAACAGGGCATATCTCTTTTCATTGTCTGGTAGTTCATTATATGGTGGGGCCTCTTTGGCACGTGATACCTCCTCTGCTGGTATTGTTCCAAACTTTTTACCTTCAGGCCAGTCCGTGATCACTTCTAGGATTCCTGGATGACTAAGGCTCCCCATCCGAGCTCGCTGTGTAATCAGCGCAATCCACTTACTCCAAGTGGCATCAGTAGCATGATGGGTAGAGGGAACCTTTCCTTTGAACATCCAGTTCAGCACTGGCAGTCGAGGTGCCAGGAGGAGCTGCGTTTCAGTACCGATTACTTCGGAAAGCAGCTCGAACCCCCTCGTACGCGGCTAAGATCTCCTTCTCAGTTGGAGTGTAGCGCTCCTCAGACCCCCTGTACGCCCGACTCCAGAATCCAAGGGGTCGGCCTCGGGTCTCTCCAGGAGCTCTTTGCCACAAACTCCAAGTGGGACCTTCCTTTCCAGCAGCAGTGTAGAGGATGTTCTTTACATCCTGTCCCGTCCGCACTGGCCCCAGGGCCACGGCACGGGCTATCTCCTGCTTAATTTGCTCAAAAGCCTGCTGCTGCTCAGGGCCCCACACAAAATCATTCTTCTTCCGCGTCACCCGATAGAGAGGGCTCACAATGAGACTGTAGTTTGGAACATGCATTCTCCAAAAGTCCACTACACCCAAAAAAGCTTGGGTCTCTGTCTTACTGGTGGGTGGAGACATGGCAGTGATTTTGTTAATCACATCTGTAGGGATGTGACGACGTCCATCTTGCCACTTTATACCTAGGAACTGAATTTCCTGTGCAGGCCCTTTCACTTTGCTTCGCTTGATAGCAAAGCCAGCTCGCAGAAGGATCTGGATTATTCTCTCTCCTTTCTCAAAAACTTCTCCTGCTGTATTGCCCCACACAATGATATCATCAATGTATTGTAAGCGCTCAGGAGCACCGCCCTGTTCCAATGCAGTTTGGACCAACCCATGGCAAATGGTTGGGCTGTGCTTCCACCCCTGGGGCAAACGGTTCCAGGTGTACTGAACGCCCCTCCAGGTGAAGGCAAACTGTGGCCTGCATTCTGTGGCCAAAGGAATTGAGAAGAAGGCATTAGCAATGTCAGTGGTGGCATACCACTTGGCTGCTTTTGACTCCAGTTCGTACTGGAGTTGTAGCATGTCTGGCACAGCAGCACTCAGTGGGGGTGTGACTTCATTCAGGCCACGGTAATCTACCGTCAGCCTCCGTTCTCCACTGGCTTTACGCACCGGCCATATGGGGCTGTTAAAAGGTGAGTGAGTTTTGCTGATCACTCCCTGGCTCTCTAGCTGACGAATCAAATTATGAATGGGGAGCAAGGAATCCCTGTTGGTTCGGTACTGCCGTCTGTGCACCGTTTTTGTAGCAATCGGTACCTGTTGCTCCTCCACTTGGAGCAACCCCACAACAGACGGATCTTCTGATAGGCCAGGCAAAGCAGACAGCTGCTTAACGTTGTCTGCGTCCACAGCAGCTATTCCAAAGGCCCATTGATACCCTTTGGGATCCTTAAAATATCCCCTTTTGAGGTAATCAATACCAAGTATACATGGAGCCCCTGGGCCAGTCACAATAGGATGTTTTTGACAGTCTTTACCAGTGAGGCTTATTTCAGCCTCCAACATGGTTAACTCTTGGGAACCCCCAGTCACCCCAGAAATATAGATTATGAGAATGAGAAGGCTGCCTGATATCCTTGCAAAGCTGTTCTGTCCTGAAAAGGTCTCAGAAAGCATGAGAAGTGTAACAGTGGATGGAAGGCAAATATATTGCACCTATCTGCCGAAAGACAGTCTGGGGAACCATAAACTGATAAATTCCCGTGCTTCTTGGAAAGATCGTGGCTTGAGCCCTCTTGGAACACATTTTTTTGGGTATGTGAAGTAGGAGGAGAAGAGTGGCAGCGGTCAGCGTGGATTTGCCAAGCCAAAATCATGCCTCACCATCCCACTTGCCTTCCTTGATAGATTTGTGAGTGAAACAAGTATAACAGTGGCCATTTGCCTTGACTTTGGCTTGCTGGATTGTTGAAATGGACTTCTTTTTTTCCTTTGTACACTTCATTACACACGAAATAACTGCTAGATTTCCGAGGTACTATTAGAAGGAGGAAAAAATAATATATAAATATCTTAGCAAGATTTCTTTCAGCAAGCGTACTATTAATGATTTATCAGAATAATACTGTTCTGTTCTTCCCAGTTTGGCGAACAGATCTTGGTAGTCCTGCAGATGGGAAAATGGTTTGTGAGCACTTAAAATCTGGTGTTCTGTTGTTGCTTTCTTTTTCATGCACAGATAAAGCATATGCGTGTGTATTCTTCCGTCTGAAAGCTGAACATAACCAAATAGAAATATACTATTGACTGTCTGGAGTGCCACTCCATTTCTGCTCAGTTCCCATCTTGGGAGGGGTGTGAGTATCAACGTTAGGTATGTATACATTAATTCCTAGGAATTCATTAAGTGTTGTTCACTTCCCCATCTTCTCCCCAAATGTGTTGCAGGCACTGCTTTAGTGGATCACTGGGCAACATTAAATGGAATTGCTGCCATGTTGTTTTAGAGTAACTTTGTTCATCCTTCTGATAAACTGCTGTAAGAGGTTTCTTGGAAAGAAGGTCATTGCCACAAATCCTGAATGAATGAAGCAGCATTAGTGGCAACAAAGTTCCTGACAGTTTTTCAGTGTACACTGACCATATTTTGTGACATGCAATTTTTTGAGACATGTAATACATACATGGATGGGAAAGCACAGGTCTCCAGTTCTGGAGCTGGATTTCCAAGCCAGAGATCTAATAGTCAGGTGTTGGTATATTGAGTAATTTCACTGAATTAAGTAGTTAGTGAAAAAGTAACGTATAAACATTGGCACAACGCTTGCTTTTATCCCCTGGAACGGCCCCAATGCTGCAAAAATTATTTACAAATCAGCATAAATGCTTTAAAGGCCTCTTCTGCCAGCTAAGTTAAACAGCAGGCAACTGCATACTTAAAACATGAGTTTCTAGTTCAATCACAGGGAGATTTTCCCAGGGCCAGGGCTAGGAACACTGATGACACTGTGCTCCAAAGATGATCTCTGCCCTCTTTTTTTTCTCTTCCTTAACCTTATGTAGGAAAAACCTTTCCCTCCTTGTTGCTTATTCATTTTATTTTTCAACCACACATGTGGCCCTAGGAGTGCTATTACTGCAACCTTGTCCTTTTCAGAGTTGATGCACACATTATCTGAATTTTTTAAAAGGATGGACTGTTAAAGGGTGGGTCACAAAGCTGCACGAGAGAAAAGCACACTGTGAAAGAAACGAAAGCAAATGTGCACAGGTTCACTTCTAGCAACACTCACACAGTAATACAAAATAAATATTCACCTTTGGGGCTAAAAAGCTAGATTCTGCAAAAGTTTGTATTTAAAAGATGAGTTATTTCTTGCAGTCTCACTTGAGACATTTAGTATTAATATATCAGGAACTAGTCTGAGGTATAAATGATTTTGCACAAGAGTGATAGTGACTTTAAAAAGTTATTCTCGTTAAATTCACATCAAGATTTTATATGTTTTTAGTAATGTCATTGGCTCTTCCCATAAATTTAAGAGCAAACCCATTCAGTGGTTCACAAACAGCATAACATAAACTGTTTAATTGGATTTGAACAAGATATAAGAGCCTCCAGAAGACTGAACTGCATCCGCTTTTTTTAACCGTCAGAGAAACCAGCCACCAGTGAGATGCAAAAGCAATCTGATCTGACCTTATCTGCCAGCAGTTCCGGCAGTGACAAACGCAATTAGCTAAGTTAAAGATTTTAGCCTAGACAGCAGTTACCTCCTTTCAAGCTAAACAGACTCAGTTACCTAGACAGAAGATAAAGAAAGAAGCTACACTGAGGGGAAAAGGCAAAGTTGTCCTTTGGAAACACATGGAAGTCTTTAGAAGTATTTTTGATCCTTGTGTCTAGGTTTACAGTAAATTCACTCCGTGGTAGAAGATTGGAAGGAATCTTCCAAGCCAGAGCTACATTTTTATTGAGATTTCTGGGACACCTTCAGTTAAGTTGGCTGCATGAGAAGCAGTGAGCTGGCTCTTGTTCTGCTACACCACGCAGGCTATGCAGGAACTGCAACCACATCCTGAAGATGATTCCCCATCAAGGTGGTCCCCATAGGTAAAGGGAACAGCAAGCAATGTGGCAGACATCACACACCTAGGAGAAGAAAAATCTGGCTAGAACTTAATCAGATCTTATGCTGACACTGCCATTTCAGTTACCCTGCTTCAGATCAAACTTACAGTCTTCCATTGCAGGCAATCATATTTCACAATCCCTTCTGGTAACAGATTAAAATTTTCTTCTACAGTTAATTGTGGTTGTTGCTCTGTTAATTTCCTTTTAGTTTTTAATTTATTCTGGCCAGTGACAAGTACTTTGAGAGAGATCAATAGAAGGCTTAAGGGAGGAAGCAACTCATGCTGCTCACCATGATGATATACATCTGATTGTTTCCAGCTTTTATCTTATTTGAACCGTGGCTCAGCATGCAAATTTTCAATGAAACAAGTATCAGGTACTCGATGAGATATATCAAAACAAACAAACAAACAAAAACCCACAAGAGTCTATACAGATGTCTCAGTTTTGTAACAGACAGCATCATAGAACGGTTTTATCCTTAAAGGTCATCCAGTCCAACTCTCCTGCAACGAACAGGGACACCTCCAGCTCCATCAGGTGCCTGACCTTGGGTGTCTCCAGGGATGGGGCATCCACCTCTCTGGAAAACCAGTTCCTGCTTCTCACCACCCTTATTGTAATAAATTTCTTCCTTATATTCGCTCTAAATCTTTTAGTTTGAAACCATTTCCGCTTGTCCTATCACCACAGGCTCTGCTAAAGAGTCTGTCCTCCTCCTTCTTACAGCTTTAGATAGAGAGGTCTCTCCCAGGTCTCCCTGGAGCCTTCTCTTCTTGGGGCAGAACAGCCCCAGCTCTCAGCCTGTCCTCATAGGGAAAGCATTCTATCCCCAGGAATCTTTTTGCGGCCCTAAGACATGAGCTCTCAAAATATTTTTAATAACTAAGCTTGCCTTTCCAAGCAAATGCACGCCTTCTCAGCTCCTCCACACTCCTGTTACGTATCTCAAAACCAAGCTCGGGCCACGAGGCTGCCCCCCAGGCTCGAGCTTCAACGAACTCCAGCTCAGGGCGGCGTCCCAGGGCCGCTGCTGAGGCCGTTAACTGCCTTTGAGAGCCCTCAAGGCCTTCGGCAACTCTGCACCTGCAGGAGGCGGCACTACCCACACATTAAAAGGAAAGCAGGCGCCCTCTAATCCGCCGTACTCCCTCCCCGCCAGCAGCGCCCCTTTGCAGCGCTGTGGTGGTGTGGCTGTGGAGGACGAGGCGTGTGGCCGCCATGTCTCGCTCGCAGCGCTCTCGCAGCCCTTACTATTTCTTCGTGCGTGAGCATCTGCCCCTGCTGCGGCAGCGCGGCCTGCCCGTGAGCCGAGTGAGCGATGGCATTCCTCACCTCAGCCAGGAGTGGGCGGTGAGGGGAGAGGGCTGTTGTTCAGGGGAGAGGGCTGTTGTTCAGGGGAGAGGGCTGTTGTTCAGGGGAGAGGGCTGTTGTTCAGGGGAGAGGGCTGTTGTTCAGGGGAGAGGGCTGTTGTTCAGGGGAGAGGGCTGTTGTTCAGGGGAGAGGGCTGTTGTTCAGGGGAGAGGGCTGTTGTTCAGGGGAGAGGGCTGTTGTTCAGGGGAGAGGGCTGTTGTTCAGGGGAGAGGGCTGTTGTTCAGGGGAGAGGGCTGTTGTTCAGGGGAGAGGGCTGTTGTTCAGGGGAGAGGGCTGTTGTTCAGGGGAGAGGGCTGTTGTTCAGGGGAGAGGGCTTGGGGAGAATGGAGGGCGGCCTCAGGGGAAGACCTCTGTGGGATGGCAGCGCCTTTGGGTGCTGAGGGAGCGTGTGCTCGTGGGGTGCCCTGCGTTGAAGCCAAACGGCTTTGTGAGGGAGTTATGTGAGAATTGACAGACTCCGTTTGGAAGCAAGGAAACGTTGATTTGTGGGGTTGCTGAAGGGAGAGGTACAGAGGCATTGATGGTTCTCTTTGCTTCAAGCTGCTGACAAAGGAGGAGAAGATGGTCTATGCAGAGAAGGCTCTGAAGTGGAAGGAAAAGAAATCCTTGCAAGCTGCAGCCAAGGAGGTAAAGGTGCAGGAAGGAGCAAGTGGTGTTTGCATCAATGGGGCTAATTGCTCATTCTGAGTACTGTAAACTGATAATTATCAGCCCTTGTCAGGCAGAGACAATTATCTGGAATGTGAATGTGGATGTTACTCACACTTTATGCCTAGATTGCATCGTGTAAGCCTCTGAGGTTTCTGGGCATCTGCCCAAATCTTTTTGCTGCCCTAAGAGCTCACTGTTCGTGTATGGATGTGCAGGACTTTATTAATAGAACTGCAACTCCCTCTTGGTCTCATAGCCACAGAAAAGTCTAGTTACTCAGGGATTTATCAGCTCAGATGAATACCTATCCTAATCAAAGGCAAATGAGCGTTTTGAGGTTTCTTTATCAAAGTTGTGGGAATTGTTGAAGATTTCAGTCTGAAAACTTCCTTCTATGCATCATTAAGTTGAACAAAACAATTTTTTTTAATACTTCTATTACACTTCAGAAGCTTAGCTGAAATTCCTTCCAACTGTGTGTTGATTGAGGTACTAAGATAACCGTTCTCTGTTAGTATTCTTGCCTTAGCCTTCAAGTCTTCAGGCACTTGTATACACACTAAGAATTTGTTCCACTTAGCCATAATGAGCAGTGGACATCCTGTCTTTCTTTGGTAAGAGGTGATGAATTTCATTAGAGTTAGTTGATGGAGTTTTCTCATCTTTTCTAGGGCCCTAAGAATCCAGTACCTGCTCACGTGACTACAGAGACGTACAGAGTGACATCTCTTCTTGATGCCTCTGCTATATCATGGATGAGTGATCAGGGTACAGTGATCTTACAGTAGCCGGTGCTGTTAGATAAAAGCTTGCCTTCTAAAGATATTCTGTGTTGTACCCGTACGAAGATAGTTTTCATTTTGGCAGTAGTTGCCTTTGTCAGATGTGTGCTTGTTCTTAGTGATGGTGTAGGCCCACGAAGACCTTTCCTCGTGTAGTTGGTGCAAATGCTCCTCTGCATCCCTTGAAATAATTCCACTACCTGTTTTTCTTTTAGCTTAATGGGTGTATTGTTACTAATACATTACTTACAGTTCCCTCAGGGCTTTTTGCTCTGACATTTGTGATTTACAAGGCCTAATCCAAGTTTGGGATAATAGAATGTTCGTACTGAGATCCAAGGGCAAGAAGCTCAAACTAATCTAACACCTATATAATATAAATGATATAAATGGGTAAGTACTTGGTCAGTACCTGTGGGACATCCTGGCTAGTTTCCACGTGTCTTGAAAAGCAAGCTTTTTACCATCTGTACCTTGTCTTCAAATGGATGTTTGGATTAGAATTAAGTAACAAGCATGTTTTATTGTGGAAAATGATAGATGGTGACACTTGCAATAGAAGTTAAACAGCCAGTTAATAGAAGCTGTATCTGTGCTGTTTGGTCAAGTTTCTGCTCAAGCCTTTTACCTAACTAGTCTCTTGAACATGTCATAGTTATGCAGGCTCAGAAAATAGTAGCTCTGTTGAAAAAGTGTAATATCTGTTAGCTTTCTCACTGCCAGAATCTATGCTCAGCTGTTGCTATAATGTAAACTTGATCAGGTTGATGATGGTGACTTGAGCTGGCATAACTGATCTTTCAGCTGAGTCCGAGATGCGTTTTATGATCTTGCTCCTTAATATTTCTCAGTGAAAGTCTTGCGTGGTTGCCCATACCGGATTCATTTTTTTTCTTTGTGAAAAGAGCTCCACTCAGGAGGTCTGTCTTCCTTTCCCACTGCAGCTTGTGGAAATCAAGATCCATGTAAAGTAGTGCCAGAACTTAAGCTTGGGACAGGTGGTGCTGAGTATCATAGAATCTAGCCTACTACATCATTTTAGTAGAACAAATAAGGTTTTTGTTTACTTGTTTTGATGAGGGGCACAGTGTAAGGGTGGGTACTATCTTTAACTTCAGAAACAGCATTATGTAGCGTTTGTGACTGTTAGTTAAAGTATTGTTTGGTCATTCAAAACCAATAGAAGATACTTTATTTTCTAATTTTAATTAAAGTAACAAAATTATATCTCTTTTTTTCCTTTCAGCTGTGGTTGCAGACATCTTCTATTTCCTGGACATCTACAGTCACGGCAAGCTGCCGTCCCACTGTGATCAGCGCTTCCTCCCTTGTGAAATCGGGTGTGTCAAGTACTCCCTGAAGGAGGGCATAATGGCTGACTTCCATCACTTCATAGATGCAGGTGATTTCCAAGGAAGGGGGGTAGCCTGGAAGTAGTTCATCTTGCTCTGGGTTGAGAGGGAAGTTTTCTAGTGCCAGTTGCTGCTGTGCTCATTAGATTTCTGATATTAAGATAGGTTTCTTTCTTTAGCTACAAGCGATTAGACTTCTACTTTAAATAACTGAGCATTGCTGTTTTCTGCTTGCTTTTGAACATCTACTTAAGTACTTGGTCTGCATGAAGCTTTGTAGAGGGCAGAATAAATCCAAAGGGCACTTCTGATGTTTGTGCTTTATTTCGTGCTGAGGAATGTTTGTTCTGGGCTTAACTTATAAATGCAATGCAATATACTCTTCAAATGAATGCAACTGAAAATATTTGTTTTCAAGAATAGTTGTGGTAGTTGTACAAGGCCACAGGGGAAGGTGAAGCTGCTCCTTTGTATAAATAAAAATCTGCTGCCTATTTCAGAGTTAAGGATCTGTCACTGTGGTGATGGATGACGGTTGTTTCTTTTTCTCCCATTCCTCGTGTTTTTCTGCAGAAGTACCACCACTTGGTTTTCGGTATCACTGCCAGGCTGCTAGTGAGTATCAGTGGAGGAGAAGAAGAGTGCTATGCAAGGCTTTACAGTTTTGGATTCTGCTTATCTGTTCTATATCCAGTTGTTTTGTAAGTCTCACCTGGAAGCTTCCCCTTCTGGGGACTTCCTGTCATCTTTTGAAGAGCAAGGGGTGAGAGGACAGCTTGCTGCAGTCACCTTGCTTATTTCTTGTACCCTCAAACAGCAGAGCTCTTCACTGCTGTGTTTCCCTCGTGACTCTTAAGCAGTGTTTATAGATTGTCTCTTTCCGTTAGTACAATTACTCCCCTTGTGTGCACAGGGAACAAACTTGGCTTATGTTATCCTACGTCAAGTATTTAGATAATGACCTCTCAAAAGGGGTAGATGTGCATGCATCTGCTCACAGCCCAGATTGCTAGCCTTTTTCAGGAAATAAGGTTTTCGTAGCTTCAATTACACATCTTCTCTGTAGGGAAAGAGAGGCATTGTTTTTAAGTATAGATGTATATACATCAAATTACAGAGGAGGGCAGATGGTGGTTTAAGAAACAAAATTTCTCATAAATTAAAATTTTATCCTCTTCACCTTTTGCTAGGTGATGCCACTCATAAGATTCCTCTGTCTGGATTTTGTCTTTCGCGTACTTGCTACCCAGTTGTCATACGTGAACTTCTTAAGTTTGCCCAGCCAGCTGGAGGTGCTTGTCCTCGTTTTTACTGCAAGGTATGATCAGGGTGTAAGGGAACTGTTGAACCACTGATCACCTGAGGTGAGCAGTGAGGCAGCTGTGGGAGCACAGGTGAAGGCAGTGCACCTGTATGACTGGAAGGGGTGGTGTCTGACTCCACCTCTCCCGGACCCCATTTAAGGGCTGACCACCATCAGGGAAGGATCTCTTGTTGCAAGAGATCCCTCCCTTGTGGAGTTTCTTTTGCGAGCTTCAATCTTTGGAAACAGCTGAGTGTTTCTCTTCTTATCAATTGTCTGTTTAGAAGGATTATCCAGAAGATAAAGTATACAATCTCTTTTGACTAACTATACCATTTGGTATTAGTAATTTGTCTTAACCTACACAAGGTCAAAGTAAGGCACTCAAAATCAAAACCTGAGTTCTCTTCCAGTGGGTAATCAAGGAGAGACTTTGCTCTAATGCGCATTCTGTGTGCAAATGAGTGATGGGGGAGGTTGGGACGATGACACACTCAAAGTTTTCTTCCATTATAGAAAGAAATTACCTTACATAAGTTTGGCAGTTGAAACCTGTTTTTTTTGTTTCCAGCTTTTTGCAGGAACTAAAAATGATATGGAACCTAAATAAGCAAGCTTCCTTTTTTGTTCTTTTTCCTTCCACACCTAGCCACACATACAAACCCCTGCTCTGTTAGAGAAAGAAGCTAACCTTTCCAGAAATGAGCGACACAATTTCTGCCTACTTATTCACAGCCTGCGTGTCTGGCTCTGTCTATTGATGAGCATTTCAGACTGTTCTGACACTGTTTGGAATTTTTAAGATTGTACTTAAGTTGAGTGTACTGGATAATAGTTGGGTAATCTCGCTTCTCTGAGGATGTTTTTACACTTTAATGACTTTTCACGTGAGAATGCTGTACATCTTATTTTTGCTGAATTGCTGATGAGTGAAATAAAACACTGAGGTTCAGAGGAATGTAAGCATCGTGCCAACTATATATAATTTTTTTTATTCCCCTTGAGCCTAGTGCTAGTTAACTCATAAAAGGAGTGGAGGATCTAGATCTTGGGCTCCATATATAAATACAAGTGCTGTGCATGGAGGGAAAATAACATACAGCAGTTAGTAGAGATGGCTGTAGTATGAGTTAACAGTTAACTTGTCTCCATGTATTAGCCCAGAATTTCTCCTGAGATTTGGTTGGAAGACTGCCTTGGTATTTGATTCCTCTTCAAGGTAATTTTCCGGGAGGTTGTATATAAACATGGACTTTTGTTTTGGGAATGATTTTTTTTAAGTGCAGCCTGAGGTCTTGCAGATATTAAATTATATACTGTACTTATTATGTTCTTGAATGTGACTGAGATTTTCTTTTTCTAGTCTGATGGCAGATTCCGAATCAGCTGGTGTCTTGAACGAATGGCTAGTGTAGCAGGTGGGAAAACAGTTGTTTTTGGCTTTTGTTTCTCCAAGAAAGGAGGGTTATCTGATCATGGACTGCTGTATTTGTCAGAAGGAGTTCAGGTCTCAGGAGTTTCATAAAAGCTGATACTGATAGCTAGAACTGTTGCGTGTGCTTCTTCTCTCCCTCCCCATAAATGCTGCATGGTTAGTCAGCTAACCGGCTAATGAGCAGATGAAGAGTACAACCAGAAAAAGGTGCAGAAGCAGTGAGATTACTGAGAAGGTGAGTGTAGGGGAACAGATGGGGGAACTAGCAGCTTCTGAGGAAAGATGGCCTGTAGGTAGGATATAGTGGAGTAAACTGAGAGAGTATAGGACCTGCCTTGATAAAATGCCAGATATTATTAATATCAGTGGCAGAATAATTTGTTGAGGTTTACGTGACTGTAGGGATAGAAGAAGATGAAGAGTGAACAAAGGCTGGCTGAAAAGAGTGGATGTTATGCTGATGTGGATTTCCTCTGGGCTATAGGTGTTCGGAGATCTCTGGAGCTTCTTACTGTAGAAGACCTGGTAATAAAACTGCACCAGAAGGAATGCCAAAAGGAGCCATCCAACGCTTGGGTGTTTAGAGAGCTAAATGTTGTCCTGTGGGATTTTTCCAGTAATACCAGGTATGTTGGTTTCTTTTTCTGTGGAAATGGGTATTGTTCTGATGTGTCTGGGTGCCTTAAGTGCAGCTTGTGCACAGCTAGGCTAAATTCTTCAGGAAACCATCTCATCAAAAGATTTCTTATCACAGCGTGGCTAAAACAGGAGATGTGCGTTGCTATCTTTCAAAAAAAAAAAAAAAAAGACCGGTGTCTCTAATGCTGAGTCTGGAGCTTGATTTAAAGGACAGTTAAAAAAAGAAAATATATTGTGATACTTGAAGTCATAGAAGTGAGGAGATTCAGAGCCTTGAGAAGCTGGATTTTAGTATGTACCTCACACTGCAACTGTGATGATGAGCTAGATGTGCTTTCTAGTGGCAGAAAACAAGCTCAAGAGTCAAGTTACATCTCACACTTTCCTGAAGGAATTCTTTTTATAATGCTAGAATGCATGTATTTCATAGGATTGTTTTTCTTCTTTTCCTTACATGTCTTGAACAGTAATGTTTTTACTACTTTTGGATCCTTGTGTTCTATTATATAGTACCTAGAGGCATTGCAGAATACTTAGCACTGATACAGTTAACAGTGGAGAAAAGCTGAAGTATGCTTCTGTTATAAAGAAGAATTAATAATTTGATCTTAATTCTATTGAATTTTTTGTCTACTAGCACTTATCCCTGAAAATCTGCTTATGCTATGGACATCTAGATCACTGAGTAATCACTGCTGTTTCTTTCCTTCTGAAAGAAACTACTACTTCACAGTAGAGGAAAGCATTAAAGAGAACGGAGGAAAAAAAAGTACTTCATAACATTTGCAGAATGAAACGGGGATGGTTGTATTAAGAGGGATTTTCGTTGTAGTGGGAAACTTAAAGATAATCAGAATTTAATGGGGTTTCCTTTTGTCTCTGCCACAGTGTCTGGAAGGTTGCTGGTTAAGTGCAGTTCTCAACTCTACATAAGTCATCTAGATCTGTTAGTAAATGTTGGTCATCTGTGTAATTTTAAATGGATGATCACTGAGACAAAAGATAACCTTTGATGTTTGCTCCTGTTCCTTCTGATCAGGCCAACTGTTCGCGTTGATTAAAGATGTAGATACTTAGACAGTAAACCTCCGTTTCATTTTATGTAGGTGCAAGTGGCATGAAGAGAATGATATACTTTACTGTGCTTTGGCATCCTGTAAGAAAATGGCGTGAGTATTTCACAGGAGTTATCTGCAGTGTGATGGCATTTCATTTTGTTACACACGCTTTTTGGCCCCGATTGCTTTGAGCACGGTGATTCTGAATCTTGAGTTTTATTTATTTCTTGCACTTCCAGGACTTCATTCTATTTTCACTTTAGTTTTTGTATTAATACTGTAAAGCAGTATGCTGCTGTAGCAGTTTGGTATAACGTGATGTCTATGATAATATCCATCACTTGGTCATCACTACCTTCGCTATTGGAGAGCTGAAAGAAATGTTCTTTGTTCAAATTCAGTGTTTTTCTTCAGAGGTTTACTAAGCTTCAGTTCGATGGGAAATTCTCAGTATATTTTAGTCCATCTCTAGAAATTTGTATACTGTTTTACATATAATGTAGATACGCAAGCTTCTCTTTTTTAGGTTGAGGGAAGGACAAATAGTTGGGAAAGAAATGCAGTTTAAGATCTCAGTCAATAGTAGTAATATTATTTGAGAGAAATAGTAATTAATTTTTTATTAAAAAAAACAACCAGTATTAAGCAAATTTCCAGTGATGGATTTAATGCTTATGAGTGGTTACATTTGACAGCATGGGGAAGTGACTGTGTTAATTTGATAGAATATGCTGGTGAACTTGGAAGCATTCAGGGTTGTTAGCTGCTTTGACAATATCCTTTTGCCCTCTGTCATCTCTGCGTCTTGATCTGTGGTGGCCTTGTCAGTTGAAGATCTAAGAATGCTGTGTTTCTGTATATAAGCATTACAACCCTATTAACAAAGCTTTTCTTGATTTCTTTATTTCCCTGGTCAAGTTATTGCATCAGTAGATCTTTCGCTGGTTCGTATGGAGTCTCACTGACAGCTGCTCACCTGCCTCTTGAAGACTTGTATTTCCGCTTCAGTCACAATCTGAGGCAACTGATACTGGATGCTGCACGTTTTCAGGTCAGGTTCTTCAAATTGTTTTCCTGTGTTATTTCAAGTTAACTCAAGTCTTCTAGACAGAACACACTTGGTAATTTCGGGTTAGCCATCTTCTGTTTTGGATGCTTTTTTTTTTTGAGGAATACTTGGTAGACTGAGAAAAGGAAAATAATCTCTAGCTGGGCAGTTTCTTGTGGTGTGTTATTTATTACTACTACTCCCAGGTATCACAAATAGTTACGCATGCCACTTTAGAGAAGACTTCTTATTTTGAATGCTTATTTCTTTCTGCAGGAAATGAAGGCCAGGGGTTCTGGAAGGGGTAAATGCATCCTTTCTCCAAGTCGAGTTCAAGATCTTGTCCCTTCTAGATGTGAGTTCGAGATTTCCTCATTTGTAAAGGGAAAGAGAGTATTTAAACA
Source organism: Cyrtonyx montezumae (assembly GCF_038088225.1). Classification (NCBI taxonomy): domain Eukaryota; kingdom Metazoa; phylum Chordata; class Aves; order Galliformes; family Odontophoridae; genus Cyrtonyx; species Cyrtonyx montezumae. The sequence continues at coordinate 72,657,482 of NW_027072034.1, forward strand.
TAATCCAGTTGCAGCTTTTTCAAATTTCTGGGCTCAGAAGTTACTGTCTGTCAGCAGCATAGAACTCAGCTCTGCGTGAGCTAGGTTTGTGCAGATATCATTGAATTTCTCTAGATGAAATAACTACACTGTTACTGGACCAAAAACTGTGGTCAGTAGGTCTATACAAAATCAGATTTTTCTCATGAATGCTGCTGTTTTATAACACCTTATTGTTTTGTCATATTTACTTCTTTCTTGCATGTTTAGATGCTTTGAGGCAGGGCAACCTTTAAAATACCATCTCTCTTCTGGAGTTGTACCATTTGACTCTGCACATACTTCTTGCAAGTATTTTGTTACTCCTGGATTTATAAAAAAAAAACTTTGCTCCAAGTCCTCTTCTTGGAGCTAAAATCTTTCTAATATAAAGTATGTGCACTTGATTCATTTGTGCAATATGTGGCTAACCTTCAAAATGGAACAGAATAAGGTTTGCAAGACAAATAACTGTAAGAACTCTGAGTTTGCACCTTATGTTTTTGCGTGGATAACACACACTGAATTAAATGCTGAAACTGTTCTAAATATAAATCATGAGATCTTACATGGACTTGGTGGTTATGGAGGGCAGAACCTGTTTCTCACTTTTCCTGTTAGAAATACTGAACACATTCCACTCCACAGCATATAAAAGAAAATTCCATTAGTTTATGCAAGCTTCAAGGATTTATTTCATTTGTAAACTATTTCATTAGGTGATTCTTCACTCCTTTTGAAGATGTCTTCTTATGGAACAGGTATCACACGCGGAAGAGGAGTCACTCGATGGCTGGAAAATACACGTGACCTGAGCTCATCTTTCAGCCACTGAAAATCTTCTTTACATCTCTATCTCTTTCTTTTTCTTAAGGAAATAAACTGCTGTCTGGAGAAAATGTTGGTTGTCTTTTCATCTTACGTGCAACTTTTGATTGTTCAAGTTCTTGTTGAAATGATGAAACTGTTACTTACTGGACTTAGAGAAGATCTACTGGAAGATGTTTTGAAGTTGTGTCCTCTCTAAAAAGAAATGCTATGGTAGTTCTGTTTCTTAATGGATGGAGTGCAAATTCAAGAGTGATTAGCAACATCATTGAATTAGAAATTCTTTAGTGGCCACTCCAGCTTTAAACAAGTGCTGCTTTATTTTTTTTCTTTAGTAACCCCCTTCACCTCATCTGTATATGGAAGATAAAATTTCAGTGTAACTCTCTACAAATGGAGAGAGCAGTGGAGGTATGACAGGATGCACTGGAGAGTATACAGTGTCATGGTCTCAAAGGATTGCTCAGAATTGGTTTCTTCCACCCACTGAGAACTCGAGTAGTCATTCGATGCAAAAAAGCAGATATTCTATGAAAAAGTGTGGTGACAGTTTGTCAAACGGTTTACGGGCAGGTTCGGCCCGGTTCTGTGACGATTGGTGCGGGGGACCCACGCCCCAGGGAAGGGGGAAAGGGAAAAGGGAGATGGGCCTAGGAACAAAACAGCGGCAGCGATCTGAGGAGGAAAGCTAATTTACTAAATAAGATATCGGAAAGCAAAATAACACAATGTAATACAATATAATTGGAATTAAAGCTAATAAATCAAATAAAATGAGCAAGAGAGAGTGTCCGATAAACCGAAGGCCTTACGCTAACGCTGAAGGCGGATGGCAGCGAGCACCCACTGCTGAGTCGATCCCAAAAGGAAAGAGGGTGTCCCGTGACCGCAGACAGTTTTTATCTTTCCCTCTGTGCGTAAACACGTAAGAACGCAAAGCATCGCAAAGTCCTCTGGGGAATGGAGTTGTTCTTCTCTTCTGAGACAGGTATACCTGGAACTATCGATGATCCACGGAGCTGGAGCATTAACTCTTTAACTCTAAATGCACTACATGATGTTACGATGTGGAATACCAGTACCAAAAATCATAAAACCATGACATTCCACCCCTTATTCCACATCACTACATCATGTTTGATATATATGTATAGAAGAACAGTGATTAACATGCATTATATACACACACACACAACATATATAAGTATATACATGGAATTACCGACTGCACTCGCCCAACATCAAATTCCCTTGTGGTACACACTGAACATCCCCATTCTTCTGCATCACCCACCAAGTGGACCCAGGTCCCTGAGCAAAAACAGTTCCACGGAGAGGTTTGCCCTTTCCAGAAGCTGGAAGGACCCAAACTGCTTTTCCCAACATGTTCTTTACGTGTACTACAGGGACCTTATCTCCCTCTACAGTAGGTAGAGATCTGGATTGGGCAGGACCATCACGATTGATGGATCCTCGAGTGTTGACCAACCAGGTGGCTTCTGCCAAATGCTTCTCCCAGTGCTTAAATGTTCCGCCACCCATTGCTTTCAATGTGGTTTTTAACAACCCATTGTACCTTTCAATTTTACCAGAAGCTGGTGCGTGATAGGGGATATGATAAATCCATTCAATACCATGATCTTTGGCCCAAGTATTTACAAGAGAATTTTTGAAATGAGTTCCATTATCGGACTCAATTCTTTCTGGAGTGCCATGTCGCCACAGGACTTGTTTCTCGAGCCCTAAGATGGTGTTTCGGGCGGTAGCATGGGGTACTGCATATGTTTCAAGCCACCCAGTGGTTGCTTCCACCATGGTGAGCACGTAACGCTTACCATCGCGAGTTCGTGGCAAGGTGATATAATCAACCTGCCACGCCTCCCCATATTTATACTTTTGCCATCGCCCTTCTTCCCAAAGAGGTTTCATTCTCTTGGCTTGTTTAATTGTGGCGCACGTATCACAGTCATGGATAACCTGTGCAATAGCATCCATAGTTAAGTCCACCCCTCGGTCTCTAGCCCATTTATATGTTGCATCTCTTCCTTGATGGCCAGAGGTCTCATGGGCCCAGCAAGCTAAAAATAATTCACTCTTGTGTCGCCAGTCCAAGTCTGCTTGAGCCACCTTAACTTTGGCAGCTCGATCTACCTGATGGTTATTTTGTTGTTCCTCAGTTGCCCGGCTCTTAGGAACATGAGCATCTACATGGCGCACCTTTACAACCATATTCTTTATTCGGGCAGCAATGTCTCTCCACAGTTCAGCAGCCCAAATAGGTTTACCCCTCCGTTGCCAACCATTTTGTTCCCGTTGCTGTAACCACCCCCATAAAGCATTTGCCACCATCCATGAGTCAGTGTAAAGATAAAGCACTGGCCACCTCTCTCGTTCAGCAATATCTAAGGCCAGCTGGACAGCCTTTACCTCTGCAAATTGACTTGGTTCTCCTTTTCCTTCAGTGGCCTCAGCAACTCGTCGTGTGGGGCTCCACACAGCAGATTTCCATCTGCGGTGCTTACCCACAATGCGACAGGATCCATCTGTGAACAGGGCATATCTCTTTTCATTGTCTGGTAGTTCATTATATGGCGGGGCCTCTTTGGCACGTGATACCTCCTCTGCTGGTATTGTTCCAAACTTTTTACCTTCAGGCCAGTCCGTGATCACTTCTAGGATTCCTGGATGACTAAGGTTCCCCATCCGAGCTCGCTGTGTAATCAGCGCAATCCACTTACTCCAAGTGGCATCAGTAGCATGATGGGTAGAGGGAACCTTTCCTTTGAACATCCAGTTCAGCACTGGCAGTCGAGGTGCCAGGAGGAGCTGCGTTTCAGTACCGATTACTTCGGAAAGCAGCTCGAACCCCCTCGTACGCGGCTAAGATCTCCTTCTCAGTTGGAGTGTAGCGCTCCTCAGACCCCCTGTACGCCCGACTCCAGAATCCAAGGGGTCGGCCTCGGGTCTCTCCAGGAGCTCTTTGCCACAAACTCCAAGTGGGACCTTCCTTTCCAGCAGCAGTGTAGAGGATGTTCTTTACATCCTGTCCCGTCCGCACTGGCCCCAGGGCCACGGCACGGGCTATCTCCTGCTTAATTTGCTCAAAAGCCTGCTGCTGCTCAGGGCCCCACACAAAATCATTCTTCTTCCGCGTCACCCGATAGAGAGGGCTCACAATGAGACTGTAGTTTGGAACATGCATTCTCCAAAAGTCCACTACACCCAAAAAAGCTTGGGTCTCTGTCTTACTGGTGGGTGGAGACATGGCAGTGATTTTGTTAATCACATCTGTAGGGATGTGACGACGTCCATCTTGCCACTTTATACCTAGGAACTGAATTTCCTGTGCAGGCCCTTTCACTTTGCTTCGCTTGATAGCAAAGCCAGCTCGCAGAAGGATCTGGATTATTCTCTCTCCTTTCTCAAAAACTTCTCCTGCTGTATTGCCCCACACAATGATATCATCAATGTATTGTAAGCGCTCAGGAGCACCGCCCTGTTCCAATGCAGTTTGGACCAACCCATGGCAAATGGTTGGGCTGTGCTTCCACCCCTGGGGCAAACGGTTCCAGGTGTACTTGGGACTCTTGGAGCTATTCTTGCTTCAGAAATTGATGGATTCAGCCACAGGAAAACCTTGGAGTAGTTAGAAATTTGAATGCATACATTTCTGGCTGGCTGAATTTAAGAAATTGGTTGCTATGTGTGTAGCACTCAGATAAATATGCAGCTTTCAAAATGTTTGTTTAAAAAAAGAGAAGCAGTGAAGTATCTCAGCTCTCTGCATTGCTCTCAATTTATTTCCAAAGGAAGAACAGGGCTTAGCATTGCAGAGTGTGAGTAGTTCTTTAATGGTTGTCATGTTTGTCTCTTACCTTTTCCTTGCTGGTTCTTATGAGACCTATTTAGAACTGAATTCATGACTTTGGGGGGATCTGTTTAATAATCTTGTCTGAACTTTGTGGCTGTTTCTTGTTTGTTTGTTTGCAGATATCGTAATGCAGATTTGTTAATCTCTGATTTCATTTACGTTTGCACATCGGTCATTTAAAATGTCATTTCAAGACTTCATCTGACAAGCTGCACTTAAGTTTCACATATTCTGTATTTTTCACTCTCAGGATAAGTTATGCAATATTAAAATGTCTTAGTGGTCAAAGTCAGCTTCTGGCTACAAATAGTATTCATAGTTGTGTCCTTCTACTGGTCTTTCCAGTTAAGCATCCACACTGTTATCCCTTGCAAGAAGCCCTCTTTAGCCCAGGGATGTAAGTGTGAGGGAACAGAAATACTGACAATGTTCTGAAACGTTTCTAAAAGATGCAGCTTTTGTTTTGCAGTAAAAACCTGTCAAAATGCTACTTAGGTTATTCGTACTATACTTTCTCATTGCAAAAGAGAATAAGATATGCCACTGTATTTCTTCTTCTCTTTCTGAGCTATGTACCTTGCTCTTTTACCTCCCTCCAGCTTTTATGTGCAGTTCTTTTTTTGGTAATCCATCTTTTTGCAGTGTGTAGTCATGCATCTAAACTAAGCACTGGAAGAAGTTCTCAGAATGTCTTGCTGAGCTGTGTTTCAAGTTGTTCAGTGCCGGAGAGATTTGGGTTTGGATGTGTTTTGTGAGGAACTCTGGTCTTTGCAGTTGTTACTAGAAATGAAGGCTATGATTAGAGTATCATGCAAAACAAAGGCAGTCAGAAAGTCGTTATTCTTGGAATTCTGATGTGTATGGTTCAGCAATCTGGAGAACGCTGAGGAGGATTGCTTGCTCTTCTTGAAAGTTATATTTCAGGCTTCTGTTATAATGTATTGTTGTTTCAAGCAAGAGCCTTTGCTCATCAGTTTTTTCCATACTTTTATTCACATATGCTTTGCATAGTGCATACAAAAATATATTCAATAAAATGTCCATAAAAATCTTGCTTCAGTGTAGCCTAAAATAATTTCTGTACTGGACAGTGCTGCAAGCTCTGTTTGCATAGCACCATAAAGAAGACCACCCTTCCTTAGCAACTTGAAACCTTCTGTGGATCTAGGGATATATTAGCAACTCTCTTCTCCAGATAGACTTGTCTGGCTTCTTTACAGTAAGTGGGACGGTGAGAAGACTGGTTATTTTTGGATGAGTGGGTGGAACAGCACTTCATATGCATTTTTCTGCTGTGAGGTTAAATATTAATACCCGCTGCATGTTAAGCACATCTTCTAAGGGTAATGAGATTACTATCCTCCCCCCCTCAGAAACTTCAAGACAGAGCCATTAGCTTTTACTTGGTTATTCTAAATACTTGGTGTGGCAAGAGATAGGTATTTCTTTTCTTTTAGGCTTTCTTTTCTCCAGTGGTGTCTGTTCCTCTGCGAGATGTGAAGATGGCATTGGCTTCCTGCTTCATTCATCTTCAGCATCATCTTTTGCTCTCTGAGTATCCATTGGTATCCTCTGCACACGTTCATCAGCATCTTCTCTTTCCCTAAAACATTATTCAGGAGTAGAAATGTTAGAGCCAGATAGAAGTTATACTGAAGAGATTTTGCGTTAGGCTGGTTTTAGATGGCTCTAGGTTGATTTAGAAGTGTACCAGACCAAACTCTTAAGTTATGATGTGGTGGTGGTGTGAGTATGTCTGTAGAGAGAAGATGACTGGTGTATCTTTTCTCATGCCACTCTTACAGTGGTTTTTCTTGCAATAATGTTGATTTGGGCATGCGAGGGCAGAAACAGCTAGGGCTTCATCAGTGGCTGAGTGTGCTTGACTGAGTGCAATTTGACAACTGAGTTCCAAGAGGGAATGTTTGGGTTCTGCCCCAGAGACCACATATCTGATGATATAGGTTCATAAGGTTGGAAAGGACCTACAAGATCATCTAGTCCAACCATCCATATGGCCATGTTCTGTGAGAAGAGATGGGAGGCACTGGGGTAGAAATGAAAGGGGGAAAAAAACAGTGCATACTTTTCCTTGGTGACTGCTTTTCTCCTGTGCTTTCTCCTGCATAGGCTGATGCTGGAGGAAGATGAACCCTTCGTATGTTCCGTTCCTTTTTTTTTTTTTTTTTTTGAGAAAGGTAACTTACGTCTCCTCGTAGTCCTTGTCCCCTCGGCAGCAGCAGAAGTAGGCTAGAATACTAATAACTATAATTGCAGCAAGAACTCCTCCAGCAATGCCTGCGTAAAGGGCAATGTTCATGGATGCTGTAAAGGAAGAAGAGAATTACCTCTTTGCAGTGAGAATGTTATCAAATGTGATCAGCGCAAGGATTGGTCTTCAGATCCTACTGACAGAGAGTTTGACTACAGGAGCTAGAATTGGTTCTGTGCTGGGGAGGTGATAAACCTACAGGAACAGCCCCTGGACCACAACAATAGCACAGCTGTACTTTACTGAGATTAGATTCACACTTTGGGGGTTCAGGCTTGTTATGCATGCTTTGGATTTTGTCAGCTCTGTGCATTAGTGAGCGCTCTGAGTGCTCTTTATGCTGAGAATGCGTTTAAAATGAATGTGCTACTTCTTGAAAGAAAGCAGGATTTTTAAGTTTTCTTTACATAGGGTGTGTCCTCTGGTACAGTTCTTCCAAAGGACTATTCCACATAGGCCCTTACGTGGGACAATGCTGACTGTCATGTTGCAGAATTCCTTTCCCACGCTGTTTGTTGAAGTGCAGATGTAGAAGCCAGAGGTATCTGCAGAGACATTCTTCAGAGTGATTTGCTCTCCTGTTGTGAAACACAAAGCCAGTCAGGAAAAGAGAGGAGCCATAGAAGGGCAGGTAATGGGGATGGCAGCCCTTCCATCCCATTCCAGGATGGGAAGGAGTGAGGAGAGGTTATGGGAGCTCATGGTTTGCTCCCTCTGCTTGTGAATTTCCATGCTAGTCTCTAGGTCTTACAGTGATCTGTGGGAGGACAAATGAAAGTGTGTTGTTTTGATTACAGAAAATGCTGTACTGGAACATTCCTTTTAGAAAGAAAACAGGGAAACTGTGGGTGAAGCATATGGAAATATATATGCTTAGTAACTGCTTTTTTTTCTTTTGCAATGGGTGAATGGCCAGGAGCCCTTTTTGCTTTGAAATATGAGACAGCACAAACCAGTGGTCTGACTTTGACAAGTGTCCATCTCATGAATATGAGATGGCTAGAAGTTCTTCAGTTCTCCAACCCTTAGGATTTAAGATTTAGGATTTAAGGGGGGGAAGAGGGGGAATAGTAGTGTTGTGGCCTCTCTCTCTTAGAGAGGCCGTTCAGGCTGTGCAAATAAAGGAAGAAACAGTACAGTGACACAGGAATGCTTTGATACTACACACTGCCTGTCCAACCCAGCAGAGTGCGGAATGTAACTAAATTTTAGTTCTCTTTGTTGAGTGGTGCTTATTACGTGTCTGACTGATGCTTGTATGAGTGCTTTGTTTTTTTTGCTTTCTACTGATTCTGCTTGAAAATAGAGAAGCTCTGAATGCTTTTTCAGTAGCTTTTCTGCTATGTTCTCTGTGATTTATTTCTTCTCTGTGATTTATTTCAGTTCTTTCTAGCTCATGTTTGGGACAGAGATTCTGTTTAGTCTTTGCTGACGCCTAGTGCCAGCTAGGAGGAGCGTGCAAACCAATAACAAGCTCCACCTGCTTCATTTATTTTAAAACTGTCTGAGCTTGCTTCACTTTCTTTCCTTCCTCCTTCAATATGATGATTATAGCTCTTAAAACTTAAAATTATAGCTCTTAACTGCAATTTGTTACTGGACTGTAAATCTGACTATATTAAAGTAATCGTCTGCTGAGTAAAATTGGAAGAATGTGTGTCAGATACTGTCAGTTTTGGAGTGGCTGCTGAGGGAGTCCTGCAGAATGGGCCTCGACTAGCCTAGCGCAGTAAGAAGTGTATAGCAGGGGGTTGGAACTAGATGATCTTAAAGGTCCCTTTCAACCCAAACCATTCTGTGATCCAGCCACCAGAGGAATCAGGTCCAGCTGGTTCACCTACTGGACAGCAGTGTTCTGCTAACACAAATAATATGGAAGTGAGTCAGAACAGACTCTTGTCCCGGGAAAGAACAGAATGAAGGCAGGAGTGGCAGACAGCTGTTGCTTGGAGAAGACAAATCGGGGTGTGTGCTGGGCTGTGTGATGCACTGGCACCGCTTAGTGGCCAGTTGAGTGTGGCTTGTGTTTCTGTGTAGGTTCCATCTCTTGCATAATTCATGCAAGAATCACTACTGGGAGCTGAACAGCCTACAGTCGTAACATATTTAGTGCAGCAATGCTACAATAACTTAGGGAAGATAGGTTCAGACGTGTAGTCTGTCTTTTTGGAGTTGAAGATAACAGGAGGAAAGGAAGCAGCTTGGAGTAATAAATCTGGGGTCTGTGATACTACTGCGCTTTAAAGGCTATTAAACTCACATTTTTTCTATGAATAATTCTACCTGAGGTAAAAAGGGAAATTCATATCCTTCTCTTACATTCTAATGTAAAAATAAAAGCAAGTAAAGCATTAGGATTTGTGTGACAGTCCTAAAGTGCTGGGAATTTCTTTTTTCTAAGTAGGAATGGCTTAGCAGTTTCTCATTACACTTTCCTCCAGGTTAAGAGTCATCTCTGGAACCAACTTTTGTTTGTTCTCAACTCCAGAATGTGACTTGTTCAGTGAGCTGAGAAATAAAGGGACACCAGTTAGAAAAATGTATTTTATCCTCACGCTATCTCAGCAATCGAGTAGGAATTATTTCTGGCCGCTTCCAAAGTGAAGACAGCTTTCCTGGCAGGTAAGAACTAAAGTGGAAATCTTAGTGGCCACTGTTACTTCAAGTAACAGTCCTTCTCACTTTGCAAGTTACTCAGGAATGTGTCTTGCCAAAAGGTCAGTTCTTAAAATGCTGCTTAAAGGGTTTCCTAAAAAGAGTTCTTGTGTGTTTTTAATATTTGCGTTTCAAAGTCTTTCTAACCTGGAACTATAGAGAGCTCAATGCCTCAGTGTCTCTGAAATTGACATACCGCTTGTTGTTTGTAGAACACGGGGCTCATTTTGTACGTTGAAGCTTTGCCAAGTATATGTGGGTTTTGGGGAGCCCTCATGAGAAATGCAGGTTAGATTGATAGTCTGTCCATATTCTGCTGTGCCCACGATCTTGCATTCTGGTTTGGATGGTGCAACTGAAGGAAGGAAAAACAGAATTTGGTTAATCATATGTAGTATTTTGTTTTCAACCCCTCTCCTGCTTCTATTTATTTCCTGCTGAACAGACCTTGCACCTACAGCCTTCTCAAAGGAAGGTTGTCCCCAGACTGTTTGTTCCTTCTTGATACTTTTCAGTCAAGAAGAAACTGTAAAATGCTTTTTGGGCTATCTCTAATGTTGAGCAACTCTTCCATTGATAACTTGAGCCACAGAGTGAATGAGGAATGATCTGTATTGAGTTTACTAGGTTACTGGGAATGTGACCTATATGACTCTTATGGTCAAGTATCTAAGGGAGTTGGATGCTCTTAATCTTTCCAACCTACTTCTGTAGTTGTAGGATAAGACTAAAGACAAAACTGTAAGTTAAGATTTACTGGGGGATTTTTTTTTCTTAGAAAGTAAATTTTTGTAAAAAAAAAAAAATGGTATGGACTTGAGAGGAAGGATAATGGGTTATGTAATGAATCTAATTTTGTCTCCATCGTGCTTACTGAGGACGAAAAGACTCATGAGTGCAGACTGCCGGGGGGGGTCATCCCGTAGACGAACGCTGCATACGTATGTCCCATTGTCTTCCATGGTTACTTCATTAATGGTGATGCTGATGTCTCCGCTGTTTACATCACCAGTAAACTGTATCCGGTTCTCATAGCCCTTGCCATACTGTACGAGTCCATCGAAATACCTAGTGACAGCATCATCCTGTCAGAGAGGGAGGGAAACTAAGCAACCTTTGTTTCTTCTGTGCAAGTCTGTGGTCTAACTCCATAGATTAGCTCATTCATAATAGAAGAAAAACTCAGAAAAGAGTAACGGGGGGGGGGAAAAAGACAACTTGGAAGTAAGAAGGATTCCAGACAGAAACTCTCACTCTTTCAAACATCTTTTCTGGTCGGAGACAGATTTCTTTTGCTGGGTCTTTATTTTTTTTACTTTTCCTTTTCATGGTAGGACACAATGAGACTTATTTGATATCCATGTGTCAACAAAATCCTGTTATTTTACATACTCCCTTGCCTTCTTCCAGCAGCGATCTTAAGAGAAGAAACCCTTGGCAGTTACTGCAAGGAGGACTCCAGGTGCTGCTTCTCTTCTCATTAATCCCCAAGAACTTCAGAGATCCTTAGGTCATATTCCCTGTGAATGTGGGAGACCTCAAGAATCTCTCCCATGTACTAATATCAACTAAAACTTCTTATACTGCATCAAATATGTATACATACATTATATGTATGTTACATATACGCAAAAATTTACAAAGCTTTTCATAAGTTTTCATGAAGTATCTGAATATCTCATATATATAAGTAGATATAAACCCAAGGCACGTGCAACTGTATATTGAGGGTACATTACCGTAAGACCAAAAGAGAAGGAGAAGAAGGGACTTGCTTAATATCACACAATGGATTTGTATTAAACTGAATCTACTATCAAAGTTTCTAATTGCCTAGGTCCGAGATTAAAGAAGATAGGCCTTGAAGGGATCTTTTCCTTCCACAACACATTCCTGCTGTCCTGCTTCCATCTCTCCTCCCACCTCCCTCTTGGATGTACTATTATATATTTTGTTATGCAGCTTGATTTACCGCGCTGATCACTTTCTTCCAGACAACAAAATCTCCTGCGCTGGTCCAAACGTGAGTATTAAAATTACAACGGAGAGTAGCGTTGTTCCCTCGTGCCACCTGCACTTCCTTGGTAGGTGTTTCCACAGTGAGGGCATAAGCAGTCACCAGAACTAGAAAGAAAATGAATTCATTAATCAGACAAACTAATGGCATCTGATTTCCATGGTTGGCTTTTTTACCTGCTGCAGTAACCTACAACTTCCCATCTGCTAGTTGTAGAATCATAGAATTGCTCAGGTTGGAAAAGACCTTCTAGATCATCACATCTAAGCCAACCTACCCATGCCTCTCAGGAACATGATTGGTTTGAGCACAGTTTTCAAACACATCCAGAGATGGTGACCACCTCCCTGGGAAGTCTATTCCAGTGCTTAACAACCCTCTCTGGTAAGAGACTTTTCCTTATATCCAACCTAAATCTCCTTGGCCCAACTTAAGGCTATTTCCCCTTGTTCTATCACCTGTGAGAAGAGACCAACCCTGCTCTCACTGCAATTACCTTTCATGTATTTGTAGAGAGCAATAAGGTCTCCCCTCAGCCTCCTCTTCCCCAGACTAAACAGCTCCTTTAGTCACTCCTCATAGGGCATATGCTCCAGGCCCTTCACAAGCCTTGTTGCCCTTCTTTGGATCTGCTTCAGCACCTCAATGTCCTTTTTGTACTGAGGTGTTCAAACTGAACACAGTACTTGAGGTGGGGTCTCACCAGGGCCAAGTACAGGGGCAGGATTACTTCCCTAGCCCTGCTCACCACACCATGGCATTCCTTTCTGAGCGGGAGACAACGAATGCTGCTGCTGACTGACTACAGGGATTTGCTGAACAGGATGGTGAAGAGCTAAGTTCTGCTTTCTTTGCCTCGCTTCCCTCTTCTTTACTTCTTTGGATATAAAGATGTAATTTGTTTTATCTTTCTGAATTTTCTGTACAGCACCTTTTGAAAACTGTCTGAAACCAGATAAGAGTGAAGGGAGAAGAGAAAGGAAATGCTGCTGAGAGGCATTCCTGTGACAAGGAGGAGTGAGGTCCGGAAAGGAGGAAGTTGGAAGAGGGCAGAGATCTATGCTTCCTGAGAGAGGCTTGCTGTAGTGGTGAAGGTTTGCTTCTGGAATGACCAGGCAGAGCTAGTGCTCCTCAGGGAGGATGTGAGTAAAAAGCTGCCATCCAGCAAGTTTTGGGGCCTGATTCTGCCGTATCTCTGTTGATCTGAGATCCACAAGGAAGAGAACAAAGGACATCTGGATTCCACTGTGAGTTGCACAAGGATTGTAAATGCTTGCATTTGTAGACAAAAAGTTGTCACAGCCACACATACCTTAGGTCAACAGAAACAAGCCATTGGCAAATCAGCAGTATCAGATCCTTGACTGTAACAGCAGGGAACTGTAGCATCCCTTAAAAGATAATGGTGTAAGGACCAGAAGGATTTTGATACCACCACAGGTTAGTATGGGACAGCTGGCACTACGATCTTTTCCCCCGTAAGGGGAAAAACTTTCTGTAACTGGATCCAGTCTGCTCTGTAAATGGCCCTTCAGTCTCTTTGTAGACATGGCCTGTCCTGCCAGAACTGCTGCATTTCCCTCTCTTGAGACAAGATGGATAGGAATTTCCACAGCAGCCACGCCTCTTCTCTCCTTTGCACTCTTTCATTACTGCAGGGTAGAAATGCCCTCCTTTCCACAGCTGTCTTCTGCTGAAAATGCCTGGAGCTTTCTGAAGTGTCAAGATTGTTTTTTATGCTTGGTATTGTCCTGGTAAGAAAAGGCTGATTGACCAGAGCAGGATGCTTCTAGCCAAAGTTGTCACCTTTTTGTGTTCTCAACTCTTGATTAAAGACTGTAGAAAACTCAATTATGCATGCATATTGTTTTCTTCCTCGTGGCAGTAGTGGTTTCTATTCTCACAGGCACTGATTCATCTGTAACTGCTGACAGCCATGCAAGGGAAACTAGCAGGGCAAAGTACCTCTAACATCGTTTTATTGCAGCCACTCCCTGGTCTTTCCCTGCTCTGCAGCAGCCAGCACAAGGGCCACGCTTGCATAGCCTAAGGGCTTTCTGACTGTTTCTAATCATTTCCCCTGCATGAGAGGCACCTATAAAAGCCATCTTGTTGCCTGTCGCAACTGGATAGAGATGCTTTCCCGCATTTAGATGGAAAGCATCATAATCTGTACTAGGAGATGGAGCAAAACCAATTTCCTGATCCTTTTGTCACTCAGAAACTTGTTCTACCAGGCCAGGCCTCAATGACAGGTCATTAACTCAGCCCTGAGGCAGAGGAGAAACTGCCCAACCCTAAGGCTTCACTCAGAAGTGCTTTGGCTTCTTCCAGTTGAATGACTAAAATCTACGATAAAAAGAGATTTGGTTTTTGTTTTGTTTTCCCAAACTTCTTCAGTACAGGGTCATGGAACAGCTGTGTACTGTAGAAACAGCCCCTAATGAGAGAGATGGCTTATATGTGTGTTGCTGTCATCCTAATGCCCACCATCTTCTGCTGCTCTCCCATTTTTCACCTGTGACATCTCTTTCTCACTCCCATGTTTCCCTTGTTATGTCTCCTTTTGGCTCTCATGGAAGCTGCATGATCTTGTCCTGAGGTGTGCCAATTTACTTTGCCAGTATCTCTCCATCCTCTTTCTCACCATGTTTGACCACTTCAGGGCCACCAACAGCCAGCTGGTTACTGTTGATGTGTATTTTGAATGCATTCAGTCCCTGTTTCTTGGACAACTGAAAGGACAGGAGAATCAGTTCTGAAAGAACTTAAGGAAAGCAGTGGAGACAAATAGCCACTATATCACTAGATGGATGGCATCATCTAGATTTAAGCCCTAAGATTACTTTTTATCATTAATGCTTTATGTTTATAACATTTTTTTTTAAATTGAGGAAAAATTTTACCTCTCTCTGCTCAACTTAAAGCGTGAGTACTAGTGCAAAGGAAGAAGAAAATCAAAGTGTTTACTTCCACGTTTGTTACTGTATACATGTTAATGCATAGTATCAACACAGAGTGAGAGGGCAATTAGCAGAGCTGAAACCAATCACTTCCATCATGGGAGAGGGGAAACCTCACGTGTGAGATGTGAATTAAAATTTAAGTATAGTTTTTAAGTATATTTTGCTTTGGCAGGGGAGTTGGACTCGATCTCCAGAGGTCCCTTCCAACCCCTACAATTCTGACATTCCGTGATTTTGTTTGATTCACAATGACCAATGTGGGGCCTTCCATTCAACAAGAAGGACACAGTAGCCATCAGTCACACACTGCAGTGTGAGCAGAAGGCAGCCTTCACTGACAAGGGAGCCCTTGTGTTCCAACCCTGCCGTGTAGTTCCTCTGCTCTAGTGTACTGTAGGTAGCTACTGTACCTTTTCCAATTCTTTTTTTTTTTTTTTCCACTCTGAATTATCATTTGACTCCTACCCAAACAGACAAGAAGAGCTTTGCATACAGATGGTAAACTTTTCAGAGCAGAAAATCCGTACTTAAGATAGCACAAAGGGCAAGGATAAGGAAAAAGGACGACGAATACTAACAGTGTTATGCAATTTACACAACGATCGCCAGATTATGACTCAAGTCATGTTTATCTTATTCAGAGCATGATTCTTTTTTCTAATTAGGTTAGACCTCATGAATTTCCTTCTCATGGGTCTGTTTGTCCAAGCAGGGCTTTCAGGATTTTTGACTGAAAAACTATGAGTGGTTTCCATGTAAGTAGCTCCCTAAAGTCTGAAAGATGACGTAGGACTGTTTGTATGAGAAGACAAGTCCTAAAGTAGTGAGACTCAGACTCTGCAAGGCAGGATAAGGAAGAGCAAGCCTGACGAAGGCCACGGGCAAACTGCTGAGTTACATGCATAGGCAGGGATCGCTGTGCGTCCCCTTGACATGCATAATATATAAAGATCACAGATCATACCCAAGTATAAACAGTAGGAGTTAAACTTATGGAGACATCTGCTCCATGCAGATATGCGTATAAAAGAATAAAACCCAAGGACTTTTCCACTTCGCTTGAGGAAATGCCTTCTTCAAGATGAAATGCTGCATTTAACAGGAGGCATTACAATTGGTTTCAAAAATATTTTTCGGCCTCTTGAAGTACAGCATTCTTTTCCTGTTTCCAAAGTTGACTTGCAGCCTTACGAGACGCCTGTGAGTCTAGGCATTCAGCATAGGGGGAGTAAACCCACCTGCCTGATCATCGACATGCTGAAATTTATATTAAACTGAAGCACGCCAAGTCCGTTGTATTACTCAGACTTTGTTGTGCTGTTTCCTTCTACCCAACCTTTTAAGACAGAACCAAGTCAGTACTCACCTGCACTGAAAATGAACAGCTGAAGCCCCTTCATTGCTGTCCACCTCCTTTCACCTCAAAGTGCTCTTCCTTCTAACTTGGAGGTGGATATGACTTTAGCTGAAGGCTATTGCACAATGACATCACAGGTCTACTTCCTCATTCTCTTTTGAAGTGTTTTGCTTTGCCCCTCCTCCCATCCAGAATGGCAAGGCAGATTACCAATAGCATTTGATATCTCTTGCTGCTCTCTGCCGCCTGGAGAGAGGAAACTTACCCTCCTGTGAACTTTCTCCCCCAGTTAACTGCCTCTCCCAGTTGCTCATAACACGCGGGTATGTAAAGCGAGAGAAGAGGCAATCCAAGGAGTACTGTAATTGGGAGTGTACAACACAACAATTGAAGCCGTTGTTTGTGGTGTCCAAGTTAAAAGTGAGGGCAGATGCTGTGATGCAGACAGGGATTTGGCCTGGTGCTCCTGCAATTCTGCTGCCCTGATGTTGTGGCAGAGAGCTGAGGTATGCTGAGGGTAGTGTCAGGTCATGTGGATCTACTTCCCGTAGTTCTTCATCTCTGTGGTAGATCTACCTCCGTGAGCTCCTGCTCAATCTTAAAACTTAGCAGCATGCAGCATATTCATGAATCATCTGGCAAAGGGGATGAGATGTAGTATACAAATGTTTCCTGATGGTACAAAACTACTGAGGGCTGTAAAAACTAAGAGTTGTGGAAGTACATCAAGATTCGGAGGAACTGAATTATAAAATTGCTTAAGAATTCTGAATTTTCAAATATTTTATTGTTAAATGCAAACTAAAGCAGACAAGGGAGGAATCTGTGCAAGGATGAATACTGAAGTTGTGGATAATTCTCTTAAAAATTGATGAGGTACATAGTGATGGAAGTAGGTAAATCTAGAAACAATTAGTGAAGGAATAGTTAAGAAAAATGAACCATATTACAAATGTATAAAATACCATGCTCTTTGTACTCATAGTGTTGTCAGCACTTACTGTTATTCCCTAACCTCTTCTAAAGAGATTTAAAAAAAGCAAGGCAAGGTAGAGAGTGAGGCATACAAATGTAAGAACTGCATTAATGGGAGAGAACGAAAGCCTGCTGTCCATTTTTCTGACAGCCAGCACTGGAGGATGTCCAGAAGGAATCTAGGCCAGGTGTAGTGATGCATGACCGTGATTTGTAGCTCAGGGATTTCCCGGTGCTGTATCTCTGTAACTAGTAGCACTGGACAGATTCATTTATTTTCTCACCCTTTGCTCAATCCTTTTTTGAAGCCATGTAAACTTACAGCAACTACAGAATCCAGTAGAAAGGTGTCTCACTGGTGAGAAGTACAGAAGAAGTTCTGCATGAAGCAAAATTAAAGCAGACTGATTATTCAGCTTGGTTGAAAAATAGATGGGAATGTAATAGAAGCTTCTAGAGCAAGGCAACCAACTTTTGTTGCAAGTCAACTGATAAAGGAGGGGGAAGAACAAGGTTAAGAAGCTGAAAGCAAAAAAACCTAGAAGTTGGATATCAGCAAAGTCTTCCAGGCAGTGCCTGGTGCTTTGTAATCATTCAAGGTGGTAATGGATCTTTTGTGGTGCTTTGCCAGAAAATATGAACCAGTACCTACCCAGATCTGTCAGATGATACCATGAACGATAGTGGTGTAGTCCTTTGTAATCCTGGACTCTTCCTTAGGCCACAAGCCAGTTTCTCCCAGTTTGTCCTAGTTTAGAAGAAAATCACAACATCTGATGATGAGCATCTGAGAGCCAAAGTCTCTCCGTCTCCTTGCGCTGTTCTGCCAACCAGGAGCTGGGGGTGCATAGTGAGCTGGGAAGGGATGCAGCCTGGATAGTGACCCAGACTGGCCAAAGGGATGTCCCCCACCATATGGCATCGTGCTCAGCAATGGAAGCAGAATGAGGAAGAGAGGGACATTTGGAGTGGCGGTGATTGTCTTCCCAAGGAACCGCTATGTATGCTGAGCCCTAATTTCTTGGGAGTGGCTGTACGCCTGCCTGCCCGTGGGAAGAAACAAATGAATTCCTGGCTTGGGTTTGCCTGTGCATGCAGCTTTTACAGTACTTAGTGTACTGCCATTGTCCCAGCTCATGAGTTTTTGCACTCTTACCATCATGACTCCCTTACCCCACCTGAAGAGCATGAGCCGGCGATTGTGTGGTGCTGAGCTGCCTGCCAGGGTTAAACCTTTACTCTGGAGAATGAAAGGAAGGCAGAAGGCAGCTATGGCAAACGCCTGATGTTACATTTAACTGAGTGCAGCAGCTGGCCAGCACACTTTTATACTCTTTGCAGCCAGTGGGCACCTGGGATATCTCCACAGGCAGTAAGTAAATACGTTGGCACTGTGATGGATAATGCCCTGTTGTTCAGAGACTTAGCTAGATAAATGTTTTCTAGGTTCCATAGACAGCATATGCTTCAGCACCTCAGTACATACATAAATCTGATATTCAGCAGCTCCTTTAGATCCCCTTTATTTACCACTCTTGTTTGTTAGGGGTATTTGGACACTTAAATCCTGATACTTTTTCCTGACGGTTCTCTTTTGAGGGCCTCTGGAGTTTTTGATAAATGTGAGAGAGTTTTTATTGGATGTCTATGGTGTATGTGCTCCTGAAACTCCATTCTCCAATAATATGGGATCCCACAAGCAAACTTCTTTAGATCACTCCCTGCCTCAGTTAGCAGCAATTAACATGAACACACGTGGCGCTACATTTGAGAAGTGCCTAAAACTTGCATTGCCCAGAGAAGACAGCTGTTGGATCAACTAATTCTTCCTCTTTTGGTACATTAGGATCTGTTCAAACCTGTAATCCAAAATGCATTTCCCCTTGGTGTGACTCCCTGGAATCAATATATTGCATTTTCTTGTTCCCGCCTGCCTGGCCCAGTAAATGGATAAAGACAAGTCTAGGCTATGAGTACAAAACTCAGGTGCCCACTTCATGGCTCTTCCCTATTGCCACACAGTATCCCTGATTGGGGATGCAGCCCTCAGCTAAGAAGTACAGGGCAGATGCATGCCCTGCACAGCACATCACAGCAGCACAGAGAGCTGTGCCATAAGAAAGGTCAGTATCCTTTTACATGTCCTTTCTTGTTCATTTTATGTTTACGAAAGGAGTCAATGGTGGGATATCACTGCATGACTCAGAACTGGAGCCATCCACACTGTAAATAGCATTTCCAGCTCTCACAGTGTTCTCCCCCACCAGCCGGTCTGGCAAGCTTTGCTGGGAGACAGCAAGTCCAGAATGGAGGTTTCCTCAATGAAGTGGCCTCAGAGGAAGATGCAGTGCACCTCAAGTGCTAGCTCATCCAGAAGTGAAATGCCACTCACTTCTGATGAGCTCGGGCTAGCTCACCCCAAACAAGGACATCAGGGGGTCTCTGTGGTGTTTCAGGTTGTGCTCGGTGAGGTCTCAGTCACCTGGAGGCTCCCACCAGGTGAGGCCCAGCCTTGGTGGCTCTGGTCTCTTCTCTGGGTGCCTCCTGCAAGGAGGAAACACACAGGGGGATAGGTCCCGCAGCCGGGAAGGAGTTAAGTGTCCGAGCAGCTGCCGCCTGTGAGGTACTGAATTCCTCCCCATGCAGCCCAGCAGCCAGCACAGGGCAGGCTATATTTAGAGGGCTGATAAAGGCTTGGAAACGACAGTTGTCCTGCCCCTCGATGAAGAAGGCACGGGGAGAGAGGGGGCCAGCGAGTTTCTCTCTCTCATACAGCTCCCTGCCAGGTTTCCTGTCCCGCTCTCAGGGCTCCTTCGCTGTGCCCCATCAGGGACGTAGCCCTTCATCCAGGCACAGGCGGTAAGTGCCATTTCCTTGCTCTCTGCCTCCTTGCTGCCCTGTCAGCTCGCTGCTCCCACCCAGGGAGGTGGTAGTGGCTGTGTTTTCAAGCTCCAGGCCAAGCAATGGCCTTTCCAGGTGAGCATGGCTGCCTCCCAGCAAAGGGCTACAAGGACAAAGTCCTGAGAGTTGAGGCTAGCTGAACCCATGGCTTTGGCTTGGAGCTGGTGGAGTGTTTTATGCTGGGGAGGTGAGGTCTCGTGTTTCTTTCGCTGACGCTCTCTGCTGTCCCGGCCTGGCAGCATACAGCTCCGTCCAGAGACCACGCACAGGGGGGAGATAGAGTTTCTACCCCGCCAGCCTTCCTCCTGGCCCCCTGCATGCCTACTCACGGGCAAGGAAGGCACCAGTGCTGCTGGGCACCAGCCAGGAAGCAGCACGAGGACACGGGATCAGCAGGTGCCCTGGCAGAGAAGCCATTACACAGCTCCTTGCACCACCACCTTGCTTGGGAAGATATGTGAACCCTTCCACCCGCCCTGTGGCCAGGGTTCACCACCAGCCTGGTGCTGCCTGTAACAGCACTGTGTTGCATATTCCTCCCTTCCAGTGGACCCCCCCTCAGCTGCCATGGCCAGCAGCGGGGATTCAGACAGCGAGCAAGTGGTGCCCGATGAAGAGAAGGAGGGCCCAGACGTGAAGGAGGTGCAGGCCCACTACCTGCGCAGCCCCTCGCCCAGCCGGTGAGTGTGTATGATGGCACATTGCCTTTCCCTTCTTCTCTCCAAAAGCACGTAGCCCATTTTTTTATGCCCACTATAAGGATCTGTGGATGTTTTATGTCCACGTGGGTCCTTCTTTTTTTCCCCAAGAGAGACTGAAGATCTTTGGGTTTGGTTGAGAGCCATCCTTAGCTGCAGGCTTTGGGTATCAAACAGGAGGCTGTCACTGAGCAAGCATTGAATTACTGCATGTTAAAAAAGCTTGATTTACACCTAAAACAAGGAAAAAAGTCATAGAATCATAGAATCACCAAGGTTGGAAACAACCTCCAAGATAATCCAGTCCACCTACCACCAATATCGCCCACTAAACCACATTCCTTAGTACCACATCTGAGTAACCCCTCTGTACTCCTTTCCTAAAGGAAAATGCTCTGCAGGACTTTCTGTATGCTTTGAGATGCTTTAGCTGAAGGCAGGGAGGAGGAATCTGTTTGAAAAAATCTGCCCCAGTGACCCTTTGAAGCAGGAAGCTGTGAAATGTTTCACGTTAGGACCCTCAGCTGTGGGACACTGCAGAAAAAAGTAGGCAGAATGCTTATTTCATTTAACTTCTTGAATAATTGTTTAGGAAGCACACTGAGCTCATATAAAGTAAAATTCCCTTCCCTCTCATTTTTTCCCCTCCCTTCCAGGACCTCACCACTGTTTCAGAGAATAAATGTTTCCTAATTCCCAACCTGAACCTCCCCTGGTGCAACTTGAGACCATTTGCTCTCATCCTATCACTGCTACCTGGGAGAAGCTGACTCCCACCTCTCCACAACCTCTTTTCAGGCAGGTGTAGAGTGCAATATGTCTCCCCTGAGCCTCCTCTTATTCAGACTAAATAATTCCAGTTCCCTCAGCTAGTCCCCATAAGACTTGTGCTCCAGAACCATCACCAGCTTTATTACTCTTCTCTGAGGCTCCAGGGCCTTGATGTCTTTCTTACAGTGAGGGCCCCACAAATGAACACACTGCTTGAGGTGTGGCCTCACCAGTGCTGAGTACAGGGGGACGATCACTTCCCTGCTTCTGCTGGCTGCACTATACAAACCAGGATGCCTTCCTGGCCACCTAGGCACACTGCTGGCTCATACTAGGTTCATTCCTTCCACACAGTCTTCCAGCCACTCTTCCCAAGCCTGTAGTGTTGCCTGGGGTTGCTGTGGCCAAAGTGCAGGACCTGGCACTTGGCCTTGTTGATCTTCATCCCATTGGTCTCAGCCCAGTGATCCAGCCTGTCCAGATCCCTCTGTAGTGTCTTTGTACCCTCAGGCAGATTGATGTCAATATTTTGATTTAGACGTTGTGTTGAGGGTCATGGTTTAGTGAGAACTACTGGTTGTAGGTGTTTGGACTGGATGATCTTGTAAGTCTTTTCCAACCTTGGTGATTCTATGATTCTGTGCTTCCTCCAAACTTGGTATCATCTGCAATTTACTGAGGGTGCTCAATCCCCTTGTCCAGGTCATCACTAAAGAATATTAAACAGAACAGACCCCTATACTGACTCCTGAGGAACACTAGTGACCAGTTTCAATGTTAATGCTTGTATGGCAACTTGTCATAACTCAGAAGATGCTTACAGACAATTAGGTAACAGAAAACAAATGGCATTTTTGTATCATAATTCGTTTTGAATTAATAGGACAACATTAATTTCTGTCTGTTGAGGTGAGAGCTATTTTTAAGATTGTTCCTTTTGATCCATCCCTCTTCCTGTCTCAAACCAGACATTTCTCTGCCCAATACCTTCCCCACTGGCCTATTCTTCTGTACTCCCAGCTGACTGAAGCTCTTCTCCCTTAGGACCCTTTTTATATCCTGCAAACACTGGATAGAAAGGTGTATTCAAAGCCTTTAACACTCCTCTGGAGAGCAGTGTGAGGGCTTGGTAAGAATTGGGCTCTCCTTCTATCAGCAGTAGATTCTTTTTGCTCTGGTTTCCTCTTGCTGTCCTCTAGAATGGGTATAAAGGTTAATGGGATCATGGGTCATGGAGATGGGATCCCATCAGAGGACATTTGCCTAATAGGAAGTGTGGTTGGTTGGCAGGTATTCGATGATTTCGGACGCTGATACAGAGAGCATATTCATGGAGCCTATCCATCTGTCATCTGCTGTGGCTGCCAAACAAATAATCAGTGAAGGTAAGAGGAGGAAATGTAAAAGAAGTATGTACATAGTAGAGACTTGAGTTGCAATTGTTTTGCGTTTTTCATTCAGAGACCTCAAAAAGACAAAAGAGCCTTTATGAGCAAACCACACCTGAGGCAGAGGTGCAAACCACAAAGAAATTATAGAATCACAGAATCACTAGGGTTGGAAAAGACTTCTAAAATAATGTAGTCCAACCATCTACCCACACCCACCATGCCCACTAACCATGTCCCTCAGTGCCAAATCTCCAGGGTTCTTCAACACCTCCAGGGACAGTGTTCATTTCCTCATCATCTCTGGGCAGCAAATAACAATATACAGAAAGATTTGGTGACTTTGAAGTTGTGGACTGAATCTGTGGCAGAATCATGTACAACAGTGGTGGAAATGCTAGTTGCTAGTTGCTTGCTGCAACAGTGTTGTCTTCCATTCTTTTGGGGCTAGAAGGACTGTACACTTTATCTCCCAAGCCATTGTGTCTCTGTACTGAGAGGATGGTGTACCCATTATAATGACCTGCAGGCTATTAGATAAGCATGTATGTGCATGCATTGCAGACAGGATGGTGTGTGGCCACTGGGAAAAAAAAATCCACAAGGGTTATCTCGGGAACAAAGAATGCCAGGTTGTGTATTTGGTTTGTTTTTACATGATTTTAGTTAATTGTCAGTTTGTTCCAGAACTAAAGACAAAGCACATCAAGGTAGATGCAGTGTGTCCCAAGATGTTAGAGTCTGCACAGCAGTTGATGGTGGAAGACCTGTACAACCGAGTTAAGGAAAAGATTGATGACACCAGCTTGTTTAACACTCCATGTGTGATGGACTTGCAGCGGGCACTTGTAAAGGACAGGCTGGAGACTCCCAGAGATGCTGTGGATGAAGTCTGGCCTAATGTCTTCATAGCGGAAAAGTGAGTGACAACTTCTGTATCAAGTTGCATGAGATGGAACCACTGAAGGCATGCATTACATGCATCTAATACCTTTAATCCCTAGAAAGTCACAGTGATTTTTAGAGTATGAATCACAGAACCATAGAATCATTAAGGTTGGAAGAGGCCACTAAGATCACCCAATCCAGCCACTACCCCATCCCCACTGTGTGTCCACTGTCCATGTCCCTCAGTGCCACACCTACATGGTCTTGAATACCTCCAGTGACAGTGACTACACTCCCTCCTTGGGCAGACTGTTTCCATGCCTCACTGCTGTTTCTGAGCAAATTTGTGCCATCTGAATATATGTTCACATGTATGCTTGCATAGATTATGTGCTCGCAAAGATCTCTGTGTGCTGAGAAGTAAATATGTCTTAATCAGAATTCAGCTGTTTTCCTACGCTGTTTTAAAAATCCAGAAAATTTAGGAAAGGAAAATGAGCCCAAATTGAGCTCTTCTGAAATTGGGACTTAAGTCTTTCTTGTGTAAAAGAAAATTGAAAAAGAAATACCATAGCAAATGTTGAGTGGAAATAGTTAGGTCTCCTGTACCACTGAGACACCTGTACAGGTGACCAGCATAGAATTAGAAGGGGATATGGTTTAAAACATCAATTGTGGGGTGATAAAAATGGAGAAATAAGTAAATAGCATGAACCTAAGACAACAGGATGATGAAGTTGAAACAGAGCACGCAGCAGTACTGGTGAGTGCACATTTATCTTTTCCCAGTGAGTATTGTAGAGAAATAATTTCAGAACTCTCAAAGGACTTTGAGGTCTGAGGGGATCCCTGTGTTGGACAAGTGACACAGACTGGGAATTGGGTAGCTCTTGCAGCACACAGCTTCTTTCCCACCTGAAATAGGAACGCTGATATCTAACACCTTCTTTTCTTTTCTGAAGGAGTGTTGCAGTGAACAAAAGCCGTTTGAAGAGACTGGGCATCACGCATGTCTTGAACGCAGCTCATGGTACAGGCGTATACACAGGACCAGATTTCTACAACGGTCTGAATATCCAATACATGGGCATTGAAGTGGATGATTTTCCAGATATAGATATCTCCAAACACTTCCGTCCAGCTGCAGAGTTCCTGGATGAAGCACTGCTGACTTACAGGGGTAAGGAGAAAAGATTACACTACTTCAGAATGCTTGGGTATTAATGGGTGGAAGCGTTACTCTGATAAACAGCTGATGCCAAATGAAGATGGAGTTACACAAGACAGGTTGAGCCCATTTCAATAGCTCACCACTACGAGCAAGAGGAGGGACACTCTACTCCTCCACGTTCTTACTCATAACTCCCATTTATACCCTTGGCATATGACTGATGCCTACTTTGTGTAACTGTTGACTTCACCTCACTAAGACTGCAAATCCAACTGCCCTCCCAAACACAGGGCTAGTAAGCTGAACTAGGTCACCAGAGGGAACCAGCGACAACACAGGGAGACAGAAAGAGGAGTGAGATCTCCCCCTTTTGGTGAGCTGTTAGAAAGGCTTTACTGGCTGTTAAAACACTCGGAAGACAACTAGGGAGTTTGATACTAAGAAAGATGTAAAAGACATTTGGAAAGCGTAGGAATAGGTACATTAAGTAAATACCTATTGTAGCACATCAACAGTCAGGAAGGAGGTGTTTAAACTGGCTTCATTAAGTTTCAGTGCAAAGAGCACACTGATACATTGGAGTTTATCACACATCAGGGGACAACAATTTCAGTTGTTTGCAGGCTAGCAAAGCCTCATTTATTCTCTCTTTGTATTCTCAAGCTTTTCTTTAATTTGCTATAAAACTATATTTAAAAAAAAAAACAATATTTTCATGCCAGAGCTTAGGTTTTTTTGCACGAACGGTTACTGAGTGAACACTGTGAAATACAGCAGATCTGAACAGCTTTCACTGTTTACAGAACAGTGGATCACAAAGATTGGAGTTTCTGTGCCAGCTTATTGGAGTCAAAATCAGCTCTTTTCCACTAGTTGCTTGGTCCTCCTCTTCTGAGATACGCTCTGGCTCTGGCCTCCAGGCAGTCTACCTGTAATAGTTCCAGTGAGCCCTGCAGACAGCAGATATGGGTTCTGAAACAAAAATATGATTAAATTAATATAAAGTTATATTTAAGTCCTATTATGTTCCTAGTTGATATTATTTCTGTATCAACTCAATACCTTCCTGGAGGCCACTGCTAACATCTCCCTTTTCACATATGGGAAAACTGAAGCATGGAAAGCTTACACGTCTTATCCTGTGTCAGCCTGGGAGTCCAAAATACTGCATCATTCTTTTTCTAATACCCACTATAAACTTTTTGAATATTTGGGGAAATGAATTGTAGTGGAGAAAATATGAATGTTGTTTAGCTTGTCTTAAAATGTGCATGCCCATGGCTTTTGAAACAGATATAGTTTTTGTTCATATGTATCTAGACTTTTACTAAGACAAAGCTAGCAAAAAATATCTATTATTGATTTCAGTCACTGAAACATGTAATCCGTTTTTAACAGTATTCAGAGAATGCATTTGTGCTGCACATCAGAGCAACTTCTCTCTGTTTTAGGAAATAGCTAATTACTTCTGTGTTCAATGTCTGTAGGAAAAATCCTTGTCAGCAGTGAAATGGGGATCAGTCGCTCAGCTGTGCTGGTGGCTGCTTACCTGATGATCTATCACCATATGACCATTCTGGAGGCACTGATGACTCTGAGAAAGAAGCGTGCCATTTATCCTAATGATGGCTTCCTCAAGCAGCTAAGGGAGCTTAACGAGCAATTACTGGAGGAACGAGAATTGGAGCATACAGGAGATGAAGATGTCACTCCTAGTCAAAGTCCCGTCACCCACCTAGGGACATCTTCCCGGCTGTCTGGAGCTGGTGACTCTGAAAGCATCACAGGACCCAAAGCACACTCTATCACAGTAGAAGAGGAAGACAACAGCAGCATGCTAAGCAGTTTTATGAGCTCTTCATCAGTGGGAAAAACTAGCCGGGTTTCCAAACACTCCACCCTCATCAGTGAGGAGGAAGAGGAACAGTTATATGAGGAATGGAGAAAGAAACAGGGCCTGCTTGCAAAGGAATCAGCAACTGACCATGGAAAAAGGGTGTCCCCAAGGCTTCTGGCTCAGGAAGGAGAGCAATCTGAGGAAGATGTGGAACAGAGGATCCATGACTGGCAGCGCAGAAATGAGAAATACCAAATGGAGGGTCCACCCAGAGAGGAGGATGGAAATCCTAGCATGGGAGAAAGGCCTTACCGATCAAATGAATTTAGTGATGACGAGAGTGTGAGCAGTTTTGAGATCCGAACCCTAAAGCGCCAGTTGGAAGCCAGCAGCTTTAGCAGGATGAGGAGGAGCCGCACAGACTCTATGTCTTCAGAGAGCACCTGGGACATGTGGAACCAGAGGCTGATGGAGATCGAGAAGGAAGCTGTTCAGAGGTATCGTTCTAAAAATAAGATTGGTGGGGAGAGACAGTCCCCAGAAACAGGAAGAAAAGAAAGGGATGTGGATGAGGAAAGTGTGTTGTCAGACTGTAGCTCCTTTTATAATTTCTGCCACAAAAACAAAGACAAGTTGACTCCTCTAGAAAGGTGGAAGATCAAGAGGATCCAGTTTGGCTTTCACAAGAAGGATTTAGAATCATCATCATCTTCTGCACCATCTCCAGCAGAAGATGGCAGCCAGACTGGTGAGGAGGGGACTGAAGGGAAGAATTTGTCAGACGTTAACCTGAGTGCTTACCAGGCTTGGAAAATGAAGCGACAGAAGAAGGTGGGCTGTGAAAGCAAGGAGGAATTTGTGGAGTTTGCCAAAAGTGAAGATTCTGCTTCAGCTAAAAAGAAGCAGAGGCGCGTAGAGCTCCTTGAACGCTCAAAGAAAATTTTAGAAGAAAGCCAGTCCATGTGCAGCTGGGAGACAGACAGTACAATGAGTGGGAGTATCCCCTTGTCTGCTTTCTGGGCCTCAGCTCCTTCTGCGAATGGTGCTGAGGATGCAGCTTCTACACTGAGCATGAAGACAAACCATTCATCTTTATCACAGACCAGGAGCAGCACTGGGGCAACACAGCCAAATATTCCCCTTCCCAATCTCCCAGTTGGCCCAGGTGACACGATATCTATGGCAAGCATTCAGAACTGGATTGCTAACGTGGTCAATGAAACCATTGCTCAAAAGCAAAATGAGATCATGATGCTGTCCCGTCCATCGTCTGCAATGGCCTCCAGTGTAATGTCAGGAGACCTTGGCAGGCGTGTTGATGATGATAAGGTTTCCCTTCTGAGTTCTCAGTGTGGCTCATCTTTTTCTGCCTCTCATCTCTGTCAGCAGGATGTGCACAGGGCTGAGTCTCAGTCTGTCCTGTCTTGCAATACCTCCATGAATGCAAGGGCAGAAGGGACTCGTTCAAACATGAAGGCTATGCAAACGAGCAAACCACTGTACAGCCTCTTTGCTGATGATGTTGACCTAAAGAAACTCAGCAGGAAGGAGAAGGAGATGCAAATGGAAATGAGGGAGAAAATGTCAGATTACCAAATCGAAAAGGTGATGAGTGACAATAAACGCAGCACTCTATTTAAAAAAAAGGTGACCAAAGGAGAGGAAAATGAAATAGAAGATGAAGTAGAGAGTACAACAAACAACTACAGGCACCCACTGCAAGCAGATCTAGACGGATATGATACAATCTTTACTCTGTCCAGTCTATCTGCAAACCAAGGTGCACTGAAGTCAGAAGTACAGACTGATGTTACCAAGTGGCTTAGTAGCCTGAAAGCAGAAAAGCAATCCTCATATCATGATCAAAGTGAGAATTTCAGAGAGAAATACAGCAGATCATCCAAAGTTAGAGAGATGGATTCTGAAATGTCTAGTTACAAATTCTCCAGATCCCAAAGAGAAGAGCTTGACAGTTCTTCCTATGAGTCAAAAGGAGATTCACTGAGAACCATGTCAAGATTTTCTTCTGCTTCTGCAAAAGAGGACAAAAAGATGTATAAGTTCACAAGGTCGAGGGTCAGTGAGACAACAAGTTCAGGAGAAAAAAGCCCAGAACTGCACGATTTCAGCCAAACACCTGAACCGTCCTTTGACTCTGAATCCCCTGAATCTGCACAGAATCGAGTCAGATCTCATCTCGTGGAGGCGTGTGAAGAGGAGGCCATGTCAGACATGTCAGAATTTGGAGCCAAGAGAAAGTTCACCCAGAGCTTTTCGAAGTCTGAAGAGAATGGAAAGAAAGAGGCAAAAGTGGAACAAAGTGAAGAGAGATTTGCATCTAGACAGTTCTCTCAGTACAAGCGAAGCGTGCGTAAAGAGGAGGAAGAAGAATTGGATGATGATGCTATTATTGCTGCTTGGAGAAACCGACTAGAGGAAACTACTGCAAAGCTGCGTCGGAGAAAGGAAGAGTGACCAAGGATCAGATTAGAGGAACACAAGCACAGTCTCAGAGTCCCAGAATCACTCATCGTTATATTTCTGATAATCCTTTGTGGTTTGCAGGGCATTTCCTGCAGACAGTTCTTTTCTTAATCAAAAGCGATAAAGGGAAGAGGTCAAGTTTTGGAAGTGTTTGTGGTTTTTCAGAAAGAAGATGCTAACATTAAATGATCAATATAGGTAGGAACACAATGTTAGAAGCCAGGTGATGTTTCAGCTGCAAAGTAATGGCAGCACCTCCATTTGAAAAAACAATCATCACATTTTGATTATTTCAATTTCCTAGTTTTGCTAAAGACTGAGCATACATTTTTATAGGACTCTTTTTGGTCATAAAAGGCAGAAGCCAACAGCCTTTTCTAGGAACTTGAAGAATGTTCCTGTCTTAATCAATTTTACTTTATACCACTGAGAAGATGTTGCTAGAAAGGCTCCATTTTCTATTCCAGCCTTATGAATGTCTACAGAAATAAGGCTGTTCAGGAGAATACAGATACTGTCTTCTTTCACTGAGTAGAAGCAGAGAAGTCAAATACTGGAAAAAAGAAAATGCCTCCTTCTTTTTAGAAGTGTAAGGCAGTAACGAATGTATTCCTGTGGTACAGTATTTGCCTTTTAGATGGAACTACCTTTGCTTCATGGTTGGTTCCTGCTAATAACTCTGGGCCACCGAGGGATAATGCTACCATCAGTCTAAAATCTAATTTAGGATTCAGAGTTAGGGTGAAGATTAGTGTTAGTTTAGGCTGGGTTTCTGGAGCACTGGCTTTGATTTGTTGTTTGTATGCAGCTCAGCTGAGTCTGTGCTCTCTTGTCTATAGTCAGATTGTCATGTCTTGATTTTCAAGACAATTACCTTATTGGAAAAGAGTGATACACAAACTGACCTCGTAATAAGACAGCGTATAACTAGAGTTTTTGTAGAAGACACTGTGCAAAGACTTCTCTAATGTTTCAATCGAGTGTGGTGCTTTGAAGCTTGATTTAGGAGATGGGTTTAGTTGGCATGTTGCAACTCTTTGTCATCAGACAACATCTTCCACCTCTCTCTTATAAACATCTAGGCCAGTTTCTCTGAGTTTCTTCTCTGGAGTTCTTTGTTCCCTCTCCGGGCCCTCTGGCAGAGCCGAATGTAAAACAGCGACGAAGGGATGATGCAACAGCACAGCATCACTCTCTCGGAGAAAGTTGTCTTTCCTGTCTTGTCTCTCTCAGTGTAATGCTTAGGGCTCACTACACTGTTATGCTAGCACCTCTCGCTATTTTAATTGTGTAATACAGGCAGTAAGCTCCGCAGGGTCTAGTTTTTGTCCTTCTCTGTATGACGCCATGCACATCCACAGTGCTATCTAAATAATGGTTTCTAATAACAAAATGCAGGTGCCAATTTTCCTAAACTTAGAATCATTTATCTCGACTCTAACTCACTGATTAGACATTATCCCTGTTTCTCTGAAGATAAAGATGACTCTTTCTGACAGCCAGGACCAGGGCAAATGATAGCTACTTATTGTCAGGTGAATGTAGTCTCAAAATCAGGTGATTGAACAATAACAGAGCTAGAAAAATAAGAAGAACATATTTTACTTGTATCTTTTTTTTTCTTTCTTTTTTTTTTTTTTTTTTTTTTGAGTAAGCACAGATTTCATTTTTGAAGTACATAAGGAACATTGTCTTGTTAATGTTGCAGGCATTCAGAGGTGCTGCAAGGCTTACAGTGTGCTGCTCCTGCAATATAATACACGATACAATACAGTGCATCCCTTACCTCTGCATAGTTCACTGAGGTTTTTATTTAAAGTGGTGGCATTTTAGGCTTTGATCCACATTCTGAGATTTTACAGTGAATTTCTGCAATGTGCTAAAATAGGTATTTTTTGCTTCTCTTTCTCTCTGGTAAAGTTGCTCTGTGCAAAACAATGTGACGCTTATGCTTAACTGGAGCTTAATTTCAGTCTAGAAAAGGTCTTAAGTGCGAGCATCAGATCCATCCTGTGTCTTCTCACAACAGTAAGCAGTTTACTTCAGTTTTGACGGATCAAAGTGAAAGTGCACGACACGTTCGGGCAGTGAATCTGCTCTTTTACAAAGGCTGTTCCCTCTGAAAATCTCTCCTGCTTCCTAAGGCTGCTGCTGCTCTCGACAGAAACGCCTGTCCTCTGCAGGTACTGTAGGGGGCATCTCACACTGTAAAAGATGAGCACCGCACGGTGTAGTAATTGGTTTCATTTTGCACTGCACAGCGCAGCCTTTGTTTGGGTAGCATTTTGATTTAAACAGCAATCCAGGTCTGCCGCACAAATAAATTATTCAGGACCGAGGGGCTGAATATGGTTCTGTAACCAGCCTGAGCCAAACCATCCTGATAGCGAGTTTTGACCCTTCTGGGAAAGGGTTAAGTGGGTTCTGCTGACTCACTGAGGTAGGTGGCTTATTAGTTCCCTTGTCTAAAAGAGAGATAAAAATGGTTTGCTGGGGAGAAGCCGTCTAGGATGCTGGCTGAACAGTCATGAGGGAGAAGCCTTAGAAACAGCTGAACTTTATTTTCTTATTGCTTATATCCTTGTTAATAAAGCCAAACCCCCAAAGCAATAAGGGGGTGGGGATAATT
The DNA here is from genome assembly GCF_038088225.1 of Cyrtonyx montezumae. Classification (NCBI taxonomy): domain Eukaryota; kingdom Metazoa; phylum Chordata; class Aves; order Galliformes; family Odontophoridae; genus Cyrtonyx; species Cyrtonyx montezumae. The sequence goes on from NW_027072034.1 coordinate 72,689,208, forward strand.
TTGGACTCCGTTCAGTGTATGGCCTGTGCTTGAAAGTGAGCTGGGAAAGGCTCCAGCTCACAAGTATAAATTACATGAAATGGTGACATAAAGACCTTGCATGGTGAAAATATTAAAGCATTCAGTCATAAGACCAATAACCAGGAGAGACAGAAATGAAGGGGTTGAAGGGAGGCTAGAAAGTCAGGTTTTAAGATTAGATTTTAGAAGGAGATACAGAATCGGTGAAAGAGGAAAGGTCTGCACCAATTGCTTCGGGTGACCAGAGCCACAGAGAGAAGGCTTTTTCAGCAATGACACTAATCTGACATTAGACTAAAAGAGTAGGTAAGTATCCAGATTTATCTGGGAAGGATCTTTCGGCAAGTATGCACTGGGGCTGCTGTTTTTCTCAGCCTCACTTTGCTGCTGTAGGCAGGAAGGTGGTATTTTTTTTCTTTGGCATTGTTTAGTGGAAGGTGAGAGTGCAAGGAGCATCCATACAGTCAGTTAAGAATATAAACATAAGAACATCAGAAAGGCTATATGGGGTCAGACCAAAGGTCCGTCTGGCTCAATATCCTGTCTCTGATGGAGACCAACAGTGAATACCTAGGGAAGAATATAAAAGCAGTGATATAAGTGATTTTTCCCCAGGATGATCTCTCAGCTTACAATCATTTGCAACTCAAGGACTTCCTGAGCCAAATGTGATATTTTTGTATTTAATAGCCCTTGACAGATTTTCCTTCCATGGAGGTGCCTAATCATTTTTGAGTTATAGCCATTATAGCCTTGTACCCGTTAGCCTCTATGATCTCTTTTGGCAAGAAGTTCTACACTTAACTATGCACTGAATGCTAAACCATCCCACTGTTTCTGTTCTGAACTTGCTCCTTACTAGCCTACTTCAGTGCCAACATACCGATCCCCGATTAGAATCTACACGATCCACAAGATTTTACTCACTTCTGTCATTATGTCCCACCTTAGCTGTCTGTTTTGCAGCCTAATGGAGTTTCTCATTCCTTCTAGGAGAGCTGGTCCATGTCTCTGAGTACCCTGACCACTCTTCTCTGAACCCTTTGCAGTTCTGCTTTCTCATGTCTGAGATGAGCGACCAAGTCCTCAGCCAGTATTCACAGTGCAGGTGCAGCAGGGAATTATCCCGTGGCACAGTGGTCTTCTTTATTTTTCTCTGTCCCTTCCCTATCATCTCGTAACAGTTTGCATGCCTTTTGGGCTGTTGCTGAGTACCAAGGTGACACTTTTATTCAACTATTTATTATAGCCACAAAATCGTGCTGCTGGGTGGCAGTGGTCATCTCTGAGATCATCGTGTTATAGGCTAAATTTTCCTGTGTGCGATGCTTTACATTTATTAACCTTAGACTTCATCTACCATTTTAGTGCTCGGTGTCCGAGTCGTATTAAGTATTGTATTTTTTCACAGCTGGCCTCTCATTTCTACTACTCTTGTTTCCATAATGTCCTTTGAAAAAATGTGGAAATCCAGGGTATGTGGGAAACAAAGAAATGAAGGAGGGATAACCTGACAGAGAGATGGTGGTCCGGGTGAAACAAGAAAATGAAAGCTGGAGAGATTGGAGATAATGAAGTATTGAAAAAGAGATGCGAAGACAACAGGCCAATTAAGGAGCACATCTACAGCGGGTGAAAAAGCAAGATGTCCATGGGAGCCAAAGGGGGTAATGCCAAATATTTGTCTGTTTACTCGTGTAATAAGAGTTTTGGTGAAAGACAGTGAGGCAACCTCAGTGGGAAGGAGGGAGATGGTGGGATTTGCAGAAATGACGGATTTCTGGGAAATGTGAAGAGGACTGTGAGAAACGGTGACGGGACATAAATGATAAAATGGCATCTGTGCTAGGTTGGGAATTCAAGAAGCAAGTTTGGAAGGAAGTGGAAACGTTGCCAGAAGTAGCTACTCCTGGTGTATCAGCTGCATTCTGTGTGGCCCTACAGGCAGGGCAGGGCCATAGCCCGTTTCCCCCCCCCTCTAGGATTTTCAGGGCGATGTGTTTTATTGCTCATGGCTCTAGTTTAGACTGGGTAATTTTAAAAGGCATTTAGCACAATTTCGTTTTTATACAGCTCCTTGAGAAATGCTTACACATTAGTTGTAGTGGAGAGCTAGATGAATTATGAGACAAAAAGTTTTAGCTGGGGATGGTTATGCTGCATTGTCTGCATTTCCTTAAAAGGTTTAGCTGAAATATATTGGATATATACATTATAACGTGAAAACATAGTATCCATATAACCTTCCTAAATTTATAGACAATCTAGCAGAGATGCAGAAAGCATGGGCTTAATACAGTGTGGGGCTCGGAAACAGAAACTGCATGCTCATACACTCCAGCAGTATCTCCGCGAGAGCTCCCTGCCTGCTCTCTGGAATTTCACTTGTCATTCAGAAAAGCCGAAGCACGTTAATTTTCTGCCTGTTTATTGTGAAGGAACCTTCAAAAACGTGAACCATGTGTAACAAATAAACAGTTCTCCAGAGAGATGGGATCACAGCTCTAAATGGTGCGTGAATTGCCCCAGTCTTCTCAGCAAGGTGTTTGCTTCTTTGCCTGGGAGGAATCAGTTAAATGCCAACAAGATTTGTTGTGCTGCTCTTCGTGTAAGAAGTGGACAGAGGTTAAAAGTAGGTTGTGGTGAGGTGTGGGATTAGGCTGCTTACATTGCTCGACCAGCATAATCAGTTTAAATGAATGCTCTGTCATTTTGCCTGGTGCTATGAACATACATTTTTTTTGGATATGGAAGAATTGTATCTTTCTCTTTCTGGTCTGCCTTTTGCTTTTCAATACATTATATTTTATTCAGGAGCTGATTTCACGTTACTTCCTTTTATCCCTCTGTTAGAATTGCTCAGTGCATTCTGAGCTCAGTGTTTCATGCGACTGCCGTTTCCCTACCAAAGGGTGCACTCTTACCACCCCCACACATGCACACAGACATACACAAAGTGAAAACATCGTTTATGAGTCATAAGAGCAGGCAACAATATGGTTTCATTCCTCCCCAAGACCAACAGATTGAAGCAGACGTTGGAATGTCTGTGTCAAGCTACGCAGATGTAATGGTGCCAAAGTCACCTCAGAGAGCTGGAGAAGGGACAATCTCTCCGTGCTTCAAGCCTTCCCCTATATACTGTGTTTCAAGAATATCTGTTATCTTTAAAATAGATAAAATTAATCCATATGCAAAAAATGTAATCGCTCCCACAGTGATTCATACCTGGGAAATTTCAGACAGAGTGGTTAACTTTTAGTTAAGGCATGGGTGTCCTGGAAGACACGGATGAGTGTAATGGGAAACTAGCTTCATTGTTAACTGTGGAGAGAACAATGTCCCTCCATAATCAATCAATCAATCACTTAGTGTTTTCCAGTGCACCCTTCATGCCAACATGCCTGAATGCTTTACGGTCATTAAATTAAATCAAAGAACACACCACAAAATGAACGAGGCCAGATCAATAAATCTTGAAACCTGATTCAAACTTACCAAGGACTCGGAACAAGTAGCCACGAAAGGAAGAATGAATCCATTCAGAAGGGCATGTGCGTAGGCATAAAACTGAGCCAAGACATAGGTGATGTTAGTTAGAAGACAGAAATGTTTAAAGGAACTGATCATTTTTTATGGCTTCAACTACCGACAGTATCTATGACCCAGAGCTCACAATCCTATGTCTTTTTGGACTTCTGAGTGACAACAGAAAAAAACAGCAGTGGCAGTAACTGTTTACAGCTGACCACACAGCTATACGCTTCAGGTCACATACTGCCAGCAACATATCTAACTTAAAAGGTTAATCTGTTTGTGATCTCTACACTTGATTATTGCAGGAAACAGTATTAAAGAAAGATGTAGCACGCATCAGTTGGTATTTAAGATCATATGACTTCACGCATCCTCATGGGCCATCCTAGCAATCTCATCTTCATAATGACTGTACTGAATGCGGATCCGGTCCAAGGCCTTCTGCTGGTCTGGTAGATGATCTCTCTTTCCTTGTTAGAGAGGAGAGCTTTATGATACCACAATGTCCTTTTATGAAACTGACAATTAATGGGAACCTTTATACATCGTGCCTGTAGAAATTTCTCAGTAAGCGCCATAACCTATGAAGATTCACTTGCAGAGCAGATGAAATGACCACAGGTCCAACTACATCCAAAATTAAATGCAAAATCCAGTTCTTCAACTTAATCTTCCCTCCCTCGACAATTTTGCAAGGCATGTGCTGCTTAGTCTGTGAACTGGATCAGAAGTATTGCCTGGAGGCAGAGGGTCAGAGGAGATTCCACATACGAAAAGCAGGAGGCCCTCAAGAGGGTGCAACCTCAGTTGCTGAACAGACACCACAAATAGGATGGATAAAAGGCCACATGAAACTCAGGTATGTGAGCAAGCAGAAGCTGACAGTCGCCCCTCAGGAATGCAGTATAAAGCTTTTACTTCTGCAGGAGAGGAGATCTGAAAGTCTGCTTCTTGGGAGCAATCAGACCTGACCTGTTGCATGGTGCTGCAGTTGCATAATTGAATAGTTGTCTCGATTCATCCCAAAGTGAGTGTTCCTGGTGGTAGTAGGCATATAAAATTTGTAAGTCATTAGGGATAAAAGGGCCTATGCAAGGAAAGGTCAGACATTATCCTCATGACCAGCAGAAGGGGTCCATATTAAAACAAAGAAGGTATTTGATTTTCTTTTGAACGTGAGCAGATGATTCAGGCCCACCTGCCCTTCATATGCTCTGTCTCTCCCCTTCCCATCTCCTCTCTTTTGAAACAGATTTGAGTCCATCCACTTTTATATTTTCAAACAAAACTCATAAAAGGGCCATAAATATCATGACTCGCTAAAATGAAAGCTGTTTTCTTCTCCTCCCAGGAGACTCCTGCCTGAGAGAGAGACAGAAAGAGTTCACCTCTTTGAAAATTCCCCCCTCAGCTGAAGTAAAGCTGGTATCTAAGAGCAGTCTTCAAGGCTTTGTTCTTACCATCTTGACCCGGCTTTGTACCGGCTTCTCTCTGAATTGCCTGTGGAAGTGTGAAGGACAGGGTGAGGGGAAGGAATTTTGGCTATCACTGGCAGAGCAAGGGTCATGCTTGGAAAAGGGATCTCATTGTGGTTTCAGAAAACGTTATAAACTCAGCACACCGGCAGAGAGAATGAAGAAGCTCATTCCCCTGCTAGATCAGACCAGCGATCCACCCCTTTTCTCTCTGATGTTGGCCAGAACAAGATGCATCTCAGAAGGTCTAAAGAAAGCCTAAGTGGGCAATTATGGGATAACCTGCCCTGAGTCGAATTTTCTCCCTGCCTGGCCCAAAGTCTTCCTTCATCTCCCTGCCTTGGTTAGAGTTCAAGTTTCTTCCCTGAAGCATGACGGCTTCTCTCCCTTCCAAACTGCTTTTCATCCTGGCCCGTCTAATGCAGCTGCCTATGACAGTGTAGTGATGGGATGTATGGGTCTTGTCCACTGAGAGCCTGTGACAGATCATAGCCTTACTGGAAAGAGAGATGGAGAGGTGAAGAGAAGGCAAAGAAGGAGAGCATAAACTCTGATCAAATATCCATCAGGAAGATGAAAAGAAGAGTGAGTGGCTGAGAAGCTAATTGCTGCTTGCTGACCTGAGCTGTGCACATGGCTTGCAAGTGAGCATTTTGGCTCTTCAGAAAAATCAGCCTGGAGCGCACTAGGAAATTCAGCTCTTGGTTGAAGCTAGTGTTCAACAATACTTCCCCTTATAAATATGTATGTATTTATATATATATATATTTACAGCTGTAGAAGTATTAGAGTAGTCAAGAGAAATGTATTCTGGTGCATTCTGAGGGATCTTTTTCTTACATTTCAGTTCATTACTCGTTTCTGGAAAGAAGTACTGGAGTAACTAGGAGCTACTAGACATTGAACAGCAATGAAAAACAGGTTATTCTTCTGTTTCTGCCTGACTTAGGAAACCAAAGCCAGCTCATCCCTGTCATATGGATCAACAGGGATGGCTGGTCATTCCAGACAGAGCAAAGATCTTATCCAACAGGCTAGGGTCTCAAACCAATATAAATAATAGAATTATAAATAAGGTAATCTAAACCAATGTGGAACCTCATTTGAGCTCATTTTTCCTTCACAACAGAAAAGGAATTGCTCTTATGAGATCATACTGTAAACAACAGAAAACAAGGCTGTCTCCTGGAAGGTATCTCCTTTGCTAAATCCTATGGATCAGCTTAGTAAGCTGTTCTTTCTTCTGTATGCATCCTTAACACCGGGGAGCAATACTATTTTTCCTATCAACTCACTGGAGAGGCAGCTGGGATAATTCTTTCCAACAGCAGATCTCTGGAGGAGCTTTGTGTCTTCTGCTTCCTGAAGTGATCCATTCCCAGGCTTTCTCAGTGCTGGCTAACAGATTTCCCCCACATTGGATACACGGGATGCAGGGCTTTAGTGCCAGCCAACTCTCCTGCTAGATTTTCTCTGATGAGTAGATACCCAGGTGAGGCTTTTATTTAGAATCTGCAGCACAACAGAGCAATTACCCTTTTAAGCTGCCATTTACAAGTTCAAACAACTATTTTCTACTAAATCTGTAACACAGTGTCGCTGCCTGGTATGGATGGGGTGACAGGAATAATATTTCACTGTCTTGATCTCATACATGTGTCCACAGCTTGGTCTGATGACAGCCACGTATTATAAAATAACCCCTCACACTATCTGCACCCTCTCCCCTCTGTCCACAACTGAGTTCCCTTCATAACTCCACTTTTGCCATGATGACAGCAAAGTAGCTATTTCAAGTACATAGGAATGGTGAATAAGTTGCCTATTATTCTTCCCAGTCACCTTTCTCCTTGTCTCTTCAGTCATGAATGTCTCAGAGAAGAGATCATCCTTGCATGGCACCTGGAAATTCCCTAGCTCTCCAGGAGAGATACAGTAAATAAAATATGATGCTAGATTCTTTTTTCACTATAAAAAAAGAGCCATGTTATGACCTGATTTGGTGTGATTATACTGTAAATAGGCCATAAACAGTCAAAGGGAAAATAACCAGCAATATTCACACCATTGAGAGACTGTGTATTGGTAATCACTTTTTCTCCCTGCTGTTCAAAATATTTTCCAAGTGTCCCTGAAACTGCATTGATAGCAAAATGTAGCCCAGTTCAGGGGCTTTAATGGTATTGCTAAGTGGAAGTGATTTTTCTCCTAGAAATTTTCAGTGAAATAGTCTCTATTTTGCAAAAATGAAATCATAGCTATTTCACCACAAAAGCATTAGAAAAAGGCAGAGACCATCAAAAGTATTTCTGAGAAGTCAGTCCCACGTTTCCAAAAACTTTGTCCAATTAAGGAAGAAGTAATAGTGTTGTAGATACAGTGGCATTCCTACATGAAGATGTCAAAGAGTTTTTTTCAGCGTTGGTTGCTGAAGCTAATAGGAAACTTACCTTCCATTTTATACATGGGGGAGCAAGAACAGATTTTTTTTACCTCTAGCTCGTTTTTCACTTTTTTTTTTTAATAATTGTCATACTTTCTTCACCGTGTGGAGAATGAAGATTTTAAAGCAGCATTTTAATTCGTCTTATAGTCCTTTCCATGGGGAGCTGAGCCAGCCCTGGCTATGATGAAGCTATAGAAGAGCTGCACTTGATGACCATTTCTTAGAATCCTAGAGTCATTAAGGTTGAAAAAGATGATTAATATCACCCAGTCTAACCAGCAGCCCATCCCCACCATGCCCACTAACCATGTCCCTCAGTGCCACCTCTCCACGATTCTTGTACACCTCCAGAAACAGTGGCTCCACCACCTCCCAGGGCAGCCTGTCCAGCCTTGATGCAGACAGAATTCTCTCTGTGGGGAAGGTCCTTTTTATTTATTTATGTATTTGTTTTGGCTGGATATTTATACCCAACATTTCCAAATATTTCCCCTTTGTGACCTCTCTTTCTCATCATCCATTTGGACTTCTTGATATGACAGAGTAAAATCTAAGGGTGTTGTTATGTCCTGTTACTCCGCCAGTACCCAGAGGCCTTCGCTAGCACTGCTGTTAATATCTACAGCATCCAGCACAATTCAAGATGTTCTCATCCTAAGAGGACTGCAAACTAAATGAACAAAACAGACCCAGGTTGGGAGAAAGAGGTGTGTCTGGCAGTGTACCTGAGACCTGGTAACTGAGCCCAACACTGTAGAAGAATAGAGGAAGACCTTGGAAAAGTTCTAAAGACTGAAAATTCAACTCACTAACAAAGTCATTCTCCTTGAGCAATCACTCAGCTGTATGTGGCACAATTAAACACTGGCTGGCCTCAAGAGAGCACAAGCGTGACTCTAAACTAGTGATTAAGTGTTCACTGGAGAGGGGGAGACATATGTTCCAGGCCTTTTTCCAGAGAATATATAGCGTGAGAGAGTTAAGGATTCATTAGTGCAGGCTTATCCCCTCCCACGTGAGTGTTCCTGACTGCTAACCACCAAGCTGCGCTCTGTCTTTCTGGCCAAAAGAATACTGAAATAATCCACCTGAAGATAAATAGTTGATGTGGGACTCATTAGCAGCACCTCTTTCATTCCAGAACAGACGACAGCACAGGAAAAGAGCCTCCCATGTGTACATGGAAACAGATTCACCTTCTCCTGCCAAGTTAAAGCACCATCTCCCATCTTCTGAGATGCCTGAATACAAGGGGAAAAATGACACTGCCTTCTGCTGTGTCTTGGGTTGGTGTCAGAACCTCAGGTAAAGCTCAGGGCTCTGGGAACAGGCTGGAATGAAGTACTTTGCTGCAGCCTCATGTTTAGGACTAATCAGGACGATTGCAAGCTGCTACCAGAAGCAGTAGTGGCATCCCCTCTGCTTGCATTCTCCAGCCTCCAGACAGCACAGTAACGTCACATTTCTGACAGGAAATCACAGTGATGCAGGTGTGGGGTACATTGGGTTACCTTGTTGATTTGATGCTTGGATCATCTTTTGGCTCCGGGTCATGCTGTGGTGCTGCAGGTGTTTTCAGATCCAAGTGCAGGCCATCCCCCAGATGGAGCATCTGTGCAAAACTGTGCTTCTTTGTGGCTCTGCTGAGGTTAGGCGTGATGAGAGATCATCTAGTAACATCATGGTGCTGGAATGGGAGGGCTCAGAGGACAAGGACCTGCTCTGAGGGACGTGTTTTGCCAAAAGGTGTGCAGGCAGGAACAGGATGTGAAAGATGTGGCACACTGCAGCAGACACAAAAAGCCTCACTCTGCTCCCTTAGTCTACCGCTCAGACTGAGTTATGTACCATAAAAAACATGCTCCTCCAAGATCAGACTGAGGTGGTGTTTGGCTTAAACCTAGCCCTGCTTTTGAATGTAAATAATTCTTCAACATATTTATTCTGCCGCTTTACTCACTGTGGAGCCTTTCCTTGGTTACTCCTCTGGCGTTAATCTGGCCCCGACTGGCGGAAATCACAAACTCTGATCACATCACAAGCCCTAAGATTCAGGTCCTCGGTATCGTGCTATCAGTGTCTTACAATCTTGGCTGAGGGCAGCCGGGACTCAGAGAACCTCACCTAGAGCACACCTGCACAGCTTTTTTTCCCACCCTCTCCTGCACAATTATTTAGGGAAACCTATTACTCTAGGCCAGAACAGCTATGTTAATAACATCCACAAGCCTTTCACTCAGGTCATTTCCTTGCAGCGGAAACTCACATGCTGTCAAAGTAGACAGTGCTACAGCCGTTTATTGCACCAAAAGACCTGGCCTTTTCTTACCTCCCATCTCCTGAGCTTGGCTGCTCCCATTATATGAGCCCTGGCTCGCAACTGTCCTTAATAAAATCTCCGTGCTCCATATGCTCCCTCAGCCTCACTTTGATTAGCGCTCCTGCAGTCTTCCTCACTGCTGACGTCGGGTGCATGCACAGCTCTTCAATTTCCCGACAGCCCTTTTCAAACACCAGCTTTTAATCAGGCTCTGTTTTACCAGCACTTCTTTCTCTCACAGTGCTTTTGAAGCAGTGCCGCTGTTAGTGGTGGTGTTCCTTCTCCACTGCCCCTTTTTGCTGTTTCCATATAGAATTTCTTAGCTTTTCAGATATCCTTTTATTTTTTTTTTCCAGTTCTCTTTTTTTTTTTTTTTTCTGTGCTGCGATCCTGATTTCCTTCAGGATTTCTCGTTCCCCTCCTGGGAAATTTCTCTCTATTTCTGGCATCTGTCCTTCCTAACCCTTCCCACTTTTTTTTTTCCCTTCCAAAGATGGGGGAAAAGAAGAAAAGAATCCATTTAATATTTTTCTGTAGTAACGTCTATCTCATCTGTCAATAAATTACCCTTTGCCATCTCCAGGAGACCCCTTTGTCTCCCTTCACTGACCTTATTCTGTACCTTGCCTGTTTTTTTTTAAGGGAGGATGCAATATCCCTGGGCTGTCATTCCATGAAGAACAGCTGTCATTCCTCCCACAGTGTATGCGTATGTGTCTGAGGAGGGAGAGGGAAGGGAGGGGGGGAGTTAGGGGAAGACGGGGAGCTGCCACTGGGAAATATGATGGTCTTGTTCACAGTGGTTAATGTTTTTTCATTCATGATATTCACCTGGCAATTCCATCTCTTTCTTCTAGTGGCTTTGGACATTCATTTTATGATTAACATAAATCTAATGTATTTGAAACATAGAATATTTATTAGAGCGTTCATTAAACACTTTTTTTGAAGTCATTATGCATTTTTTTTTACATGTATAAATGCTTTACGGTGTCTACAGCTGCGAATGCTATATCAATTGTCAGAACTGCAGTCTATTACTATAGAGTAGGATTTAGAAAGCGTATCCATGTGGCTAAAATATATATGACCTGTCCAAGCATTTTCAGGGATAGAAACCAAAATGCTCACTGATAGGGTTAAAGAGCACAGTGTAGTCCTGCGTGCAACTAGCTGGCTGCACAGACCTGCATGAGGAAGAGATGGGCCTTTGAATGCAGCAATTTCTGCCCTTCCCTCACCCCTCCCTGTGCTGTGTGTAGCACTGCAGCCTCCCAGAGAGGTCATCATGCAGCATTCCCTGTCTCGCTCATGATCCAAGGGCTGCTTCATACTGGTCACACGTAGCACAGACGCAAGCCCGTCTTTTTGCCTCTGACCCTCTGCACAATACAGTCAAAAATTTTATAAGCAAAAAATACTTTTAGAGAAGTAAAAGAACTGAAAATTAACTGCTGAAGATGTCCTCACCTCTGCAGCATATGGTAATTACACTGCTACATGCATTTATTCTCACAGCATATCTATGTGAAAATATCTACTTGAAATAAGGAAACACAGTCGTTGACATTATGCAGGTGTCCAGCAGAGTCTCAGGAGCTCTGTCTAAAGTAACCTGAAGGTAGAAAAACAAGCAGCTGGCCCTCATCCTCCGAGTCAAAAGCCTGGTGTGATGCATCATGACTCCTGTTTGATCCACCTCCAAGGTTTCCTTTGTTTGGAAGGCAGTGCACAGGCACTGTGTGTGTGTGTCACAGGAACCAGGTATCCCTCCAACATGCAAGCCCAGAGGTAGTCCAAGGCCGCAGATCAGCCAAAGCTAGAGCGAGGCTGGAGAATGCACACTCAATCAAAAAAGAGGTCCAGGTGTGAAGTATGTATCAAACTTGCCATTTCCTTGACCCATGCTGGTATGACATCGGAACAATATCTTTTCCCTTAGAAGCACTACACTACTTATTTTACAGCTGCTTTGTTAGTGCTATCTGCCATGGCCCCTTCTCTCTTGTCTAACTGTTCTAACTGGGTCTCTGTTGGATTTAGCTGCCCTAACTGAAATGGTAACTCACCTCCTCAGAGGGGGGACATAAATTCTTTAACCACCACAGTGAAATGCATGGATATGATCCTCAGTTGAATTGCTAATTTCTGCTATTCTCAGCTCAGGATATCGGAGTAAATTGGTATCAGTGGTGATTTACATCAGTGCATTAGGCTATGAGCTGATATAGTTAGCAGCGGACAAGCCGTTCACCAAGCCACCTTTTCTTTGGGTTGATTGCCTCCCACCTTAATAATATAAGCTGGAGATGGCAATGGTTTCAGCTTCTCCAGGCTGTATCATGAAGACTTGGGAACCAGAGCCTTACTTCCCTGGAATATAATACCACAGCACCGGAAATGATAGGGGGCTACGGCTCTGTGTGCGCATGGAATGGTTTCCAAACCTGGTTACCTGCTGGTAACACCAATCCCGCTCCAGGATCAGGAACAGTGTCTGCTGAAGAACCGCTCTTGGCTGCTGCCATCTTCAAGACGATACCATGTAATTATCCAGATCTTTTGTAAAACGACACCTGTGGCAACTGGCAGAGTACTTGCACAAACATTACCAACCCTGAGGCTGAGAAAGTTTTAAATACCCTTAGTAGTGTACTACTAAAACCTTGATGATGAGTGAGCGTGGGTGGCATAATTGTCTGCTCAGAACAAGGTGGCTTTTCTCATTCAACACCTGTAGTTGAATCCTTATCTCCTGGATAAATAAAAACAAACCTCTCCTGTTATTATTGTTCTCCTTCACCTTTTGACTCTCGATTAGATTTACCACAGACAGTTCCCTTTGGCAACGCGAGTGGAACCCATGTGTTTCTGATGGGCACCAGTGCAACCTTCGCCTTGCTCCACCTCAGGCCCTCCAACTCCTGTTAATGCTGTTAATGACCCGTCTCAGGCACACCCTTCTGAGCAATCACTGTGGCCAGCATGCTCAGTCCCGGTTTGAATTGTTACCTTATTTCTAACCATCACCTCTTGGAGTCAAATCTGACACCTCTCTGAGGAGAGGAGCTCACCGTGATGGTTGCCGTTGCTCAGGCTGCTTCTCCCTTCCCTGTTTTTTCGTGCTTTCCCTGACGAGGCCCCAGGATTATTGCAAACTAGTCCCAGGAAGAAATGCTGTTCAATTAGGCGAAAAGAAACTCGAAGGAAAAAAGGAGTAGCGCCAGCAAATTGCTTGAGATAACAATCTCCCCCCACCCGTGTGTCTCTGTAACTAAGAGGATTAGCTGAACTTTCTGTGTCACACCAAAACTGACAATAAGCAACAGTGACTTCCCCCCGCTGGCACTTGTACCTTCACATGTTTCATTTTCTTGCCCATACTACTGCCTTGCCCCTTGCTGATTGTATGACAAACTTGGGGATGAACGTGATGGCTCTTTCCTTTCCTTTAAGATTTATGACTCAAAGCCAAACAAAACCCAACTCTAGTTATTACATGCTCTGTTTCCTCCTAACAACAGCTCACTTTTAACAGTATAAGCTAACCAAGGAAACATGGAAATATGGTCTACTTGATCTCACCCATCTATCTGCTGTTTGCAGATAGAGACACCAACAGCAGCCTCAGGTCTGCCCCCATGGGACTAAGCATAAAGGCTTCCTTCGGGAGCAGGACCGCTTCTGCAGTATATACAAAGCAAAAGTACCATCAAAAACCAAAGTGACAGCGTCCCCATGAAGGTATTGTGTGTGATGGTGGGACTATCCAGAGTATATGGCAGAAGGTGGTGGAAGTATGGAAGGCGAATCTGTCTGACACCTGAGGGGGAGCGTGCAGGCACACTGACACGGTAAGCAGCAGTGCCACAGGGAAGGAGGAAGGAGAAGCAGAAATATTTTGGGATGTAAGTTGTCATGAGGAAACGGAATTGGGATGTGAGACTCAAGTGATTGTCACCAGGGCAGGGACTGAGGGAAAACATTTCTTTTCTGAAAGAGTGGTCAGGCACTGGAATGGCCTGCCTAGGGAGGTGGTTGAGGCACCATCCCTAGCACAGTTCAAGAAGCGTTCAGATGAGGTGCTAAAGGACTTAATTTAGTAGTTGGGTAGAGATAGTGATAGGAGGATGGTTGGACTAGATGATCTTATAGGTCCTTTCCAACCTTATGAACTTATTATTATTATTATTATTAAAACGCTGGCGGAACGACATCAGCAAGGAATACTTGGGTTGGGTCATAGAATGCTTGGGATTTGCCCGTTTTTGGAAAGCGTTTTACTGAACTAGGCGTCTGTGCTACCTACCCTTGTATTGCTACACAACTCCCTAGACCTAAATTAAATCACTATGGCGTTTCAGCCATGTTAAATGGTGCGAGCAGGTACTCTCAGGCCACATAAATTCAGCAAAGTAGTGGTTTGGGGGTCTCTGTACAGCTTTACTTGAGATTAAAGGGTACGTACTGTGGGGGAGAAATACCTCCAGACAGACTGCTACTCCAAAAATTCGTTCAGACTGAGGCATTGTAAGAAACGCCCAATGTATTGCCGTGGGGCAAGACTGCCTTGTCACTCTATAGCAACCCCTGTCTCCTCTATATGGAGCAGCAGTTTCAGTTCAAAGGGATCTAGGCCCATTCTCTTTCTCCATATACATGAAATGGGACCAGAGCGGAGCGTGGCAGCCTCTTAACAGTGCCCCACAGCACTGCCAGAGTTCAAACTAGAGAGTGAAGGATACCGTGTCCAATTGAAATTACAGAGGAATTCAGGGTAGGCAGAATGTAATTACACAATTGAAATTTAAACTGTGAAATTAAAAGGAAATATTCAAGGATGAAGGGGCAGAGAGAATCCCTAATCTCCAGCCAGGCTAGGCTGTGTGCCAGAAAAGTCCTTTCTGAAGAGGGAATAAGCAAAGCGCCTGTCCTGGAAGAAAGGGAGGTAGAGAATAAAGACAATGTTTTCAAAAGCACCCCAACTCCAGCTGTGAGTTTGTCTCGCGGGCTGTGTCTATTTGACAGAAAACCTTGTGGTTGCTAAAAGGTGTCAGACGCATCCCTCTTGGCCCCCTCTTCGCTGAGGTCAAAACCCATTTGGTTCCTCATGTAAAAGCATCACCAGAGTGCTCCTGAGGCCTACAGCAGTGCGCTATGGGGATGGCTGAACATCATGGCCCTCATTTTCTTACAGGTGCAGAACACAGCTTGTCCATCTGTATGGAGTCTGCCAGACTGCAGCCTCACTCTCTGTAATATGTAAGCGCTTCCCAAGTGTTAGTTGATGATCTCCAAAATGCTAATAGTACGTATTTGCAGTGTTCCTTTGTGGTACGGGGGAAGAGAAACTCACTGTGGCAGTTTCGAGCAGTGACTTGGATCAGGCAACGGCAAATCCCATTGCCAGGAGCTCTGAATCAGGCTTCAGGACCCTCTGCAGGAGGAGAGACAGGCTGTGCATCTCTGCGAGCTAAGCAGGGTCCTTCGCTCAGTGCATGGTTTGGAACACCTGCCACACAGGTAACTGAGCATGTGCTACTGAGTTCCTCTGCCTTGATTTGCCAATGCTAAGGCATGGCAACTGCTTCCTGAACTGAATTGGTCATTGGTTAGATGTAAGTGATTAACACTGGAAGGCATTCAAAAGATGCTGGGACATCCACAGGGTTAGCCACGACTCTCAGAAATGAGAGGTCTATGTTCATCCTTTCTCCAGTCCAGAGACAACAAGACGGACAGAACCAGAGCCAGAAAGCAGCTTGCTCGAAGGAAGCCAGAGGATTGTTTAGGGGAAAATGGGAGCCTGTATATGCAATGGGGAGGGAGTCTGCTCTCCTCTGCTCCTGGTGCTCACCACTTCCACGGTGCGTGGGAAAGAGTGGGCAGAGCACAGGAAGGAGCACCGGTGTGTGAGAGTGGATTGTCCCCTTCATGCTAGGCACTAGATGGGGAACAGCATCAGGGAGAAAGGTGAAACAGTGCTGAGATGAAAGGAGTGGACTGCACAGACCCACTGTACCCCCACACTAACTGAAGTCCTAGACCAACCAGCATCTCCTCCGTGACACTGGAGGAACTGTGCATGACCCTTGCATTCTCCCCAGTCAAGGAGCTGCTAATCCTATTTTCCTTCATTCTTTGCCTGCTGTCTCTCCAAATTGCAAGCTTTTTGAGACATGGGCTGTCTTTTGATGTTCATCTCTGCATCATGTTAAAAATGAGACTGTAACCTCTGTAACACAGACTGCAGCAGAGAGGCTGTTGGTATCTTTGTTAGGATGTGTATTACATACGAAAAGCAGTAAGCAGAGCCATACAGACAAGGTGGAAGAAAGGTGACACAATCTGAGCAGTCTGAAAGTGAAAGGAATGAATGGAGAGGTTCTGGGGAGTTATGCCTGAAAACCCACGGGGCAAAACAGGCTGTTCTGAGGCAGAAGTTCCTGTTGCAGTATAAAGGAGGAATATGGAGAGCAGAAAGGATAGGTGAAGCAAACATTGCTCCAGAAACAGGACCTCCCAGGGAAGGAGAGAAATCTGATGTAAAGAAAACATGATGGAGAGAAGAGACATTGTGTGAGAAATGCAGCGTCAGGGATTCGGACCCGAGTGGTGCAGTGGAGCTGGAGCTGGAGCACAGCAGATAAGTTTGTTCTTAATTTCTGTATGCCCTGCAGTTGTGCGGTGAAAAGGCTCCTTCCTTCCCAGTCTGCTTGCTGCTTAAATACTGGCACTCTTTTATCCCTGCCTTCTCACCTTAAATTGTCATTCTCTTGTGCCCTGCCTCCAGACCTTATACATACATATATATATATATATATTTGTTTCTGCAACAGCACTGAATTAATTGTGGCACAGTATCTGAAATTGAGGAGGCAATATGGCCATCATAGAAAATTTGGGGTTACAGGAACAAGTAGAGCAGCCCTAGTGGGGATGTGAATTAGGAAATATCTGAATCAAAATCAGAACAACAGACAGAGATTTATTGCAGAGCTTCAAAAGATCCTGAAATACTATTTATTTCCTTTCCAGGTGTGGTAATTTTGAACGTGGTACTGTTTTTCACTGCGAGGAAGCATTTCTAAAGCAAAACCCCTGAAGGAAATGATTTTACAAAGCGGATGAGCCTGGTCAGACAACAGAAACAGGGTGTCCCACAAGATGCTCCCTGCTCTGGGCCTCGCCTCAGCTAAGCATGTAAGCATGCTGGTGACTGCAGCCTCACTGGCTGCAGCCAAACAACTGCAAGCACTGCACCTCAGTCTTTTTGTGAAATGAATCTGGAGAGCTCAGCTGCTTGTTGGAGTAAGCTTCATATCATCCTGGTGTCCAATTACCTCAAATTTCAAGTATTTCCAGCAAGTTGCTCATGAATGAGGAGCTGGCTGGGCATTACGCGGCAAATAACATCCAACAATAAGTTTGCAGAAATCACAGGCTGTTTGCAGACAACTCACAACTGAAATAGAGGCAAAATTTACCTGATCAATTATTCATCGCAAGTGATTTGGCCAGCTTTCCTGGGTACATAGCCACAGGGATGTACGACACCTTGGGGAAGGCAAGAGATTGAGATGCATTCGAACTGAACTGGGGAAGAGGATGCAGAGACCCAGAGCAACCTTTAAAAAGGGAGGAAGAGCAGATACGTGGCCAAATGAAGTTTTCCTTACAGCCAGTCAATCAGGAAACACTGAGCAGGTCAGCAGCTAGCAGACAAAACAGTAACTATTTATTTTCAGAGTGCATTTCTTCAGTGTGAAGCATGCAGAGGCTGCGTGAGAGCAAGGACTAAGCCAGGTGTGGAAATAGAGCAAATGCTCCCTGAAGAGAAGCAGCTTCTGCAGGTGACTGGAAAGCAGTGTGTGGGACTGAGTAGAATCTGTGGGTAAGATGAGAAGATATGGAATATTCAGCGTAGGCAGGATTAGAGCTGTGCAGAGCCTTAATCTAGCCCCAGCCTTTTCTCTGCATCTTTATCTGTCACGGTGCAGCCACTGTGTGCTGCAGTGCTGGTATAACCTGGCCATAAAACTGGATTAACTGGCCCACGAGGCTCATGGCTGAGTGGGAGAGGAGCTACGACAATATGCCTTTGTTTACATTTTCACTCCTGTGAGTTAAGCATAGACCTGTGCAACAAAGTACTTAATTACTGGTACCAAATGTATGTAATGAATGTGCAAGGGCAGAATTACAGCATTGCGGGCAGAGTTTTGCTGTTTCATGGCACAGTCCATTTCAACTCCTGCTTCCAGCAACATTTGAGAGGTTCTGTTATGGTAAGAAAAAGCGAATCAAGCAAATCCCACAAAAATATTGCCAGACTAATTTATTTTTGAATAGAAATGCCAAGATTACCTTACTGATTGAGCCCTCGCAGAGAAACCCCGCTGCCTCCTTCTGACAGCCTGTCCTTTTTGGCTCTTCCCTACCAGTGAAAAAACCTAGCGACTGCCTCTTACACAACTCATAATTCCTTCAGCAAAACCACGCAAGAACGGATCCTTGCTAGTCTCTTTTATTCCATGAGGTTTTGAGCCCCAGAAGAAAATCCAGCTTGGACTCTGACCCGTCAAAGTTAATGACCCTTGGAAAACGTTAAGGGCAAGTCCTTAACAAACACCACAGCACCCTTCTGTTTCCTCTTTTTATGGGCGCAGTAACATCTATTAAAGCAGCAATAGGGTGAGGAATATTGGCTAACGCTAGCCTTCCTCTGCACAATCTGTTAAGGCGGCCAGCTTCAATCACTCAGCCCCACTGATGGCTTGTAGTCGTTTGGACGTGCTGAATGCGAGGCTCGTTTAGTACCTGCGGGTCTCTCAAGGCTCACGTTATAGTACTCAAAACCCCTTAAACGAGGGGGCCAGGTGGCTTTCTCCCTTAGGTTCGGTGGCAGAGCACGGATTTGTAGGGACACCTCAGGTACCCAGGGCGTGTGACCAGCGGCACCGTTTCCTCACAATTTCTCTCTTCCCTAAGAGGAGCAGACCTCCTCCTGACAAAGCGACCTGATCTGTTATTTCCTTTTCTTTGTATTCAACTCCTTTTTATTCACAGGGGATTAATCTCGCCGTGAGCTCGGTCAGCACCTGTCTCCCAAGCGACCCTCAACGTACAGGCGTTTCCACGCAGCCACATACACGCGCGTCTATCCACCACCGAGCTTCTCAGCTCGCTGCTGCTCGCCACTATCACGACTGACCGTCACCTGGCCACCCCGCTCCCCACCCTACGCCATCTGCACCCTCCCTCCCCCAGCCCGCCTCACTGCGCAAGCGCCCCTCCCCCCCAGCACAACGGACCGGAGGGCGCCTATACGCGCGCGTCTGCGAGGCGATAGGGGGGAGCAACAGTGCGCGCGCTAACGAGGCCTCGGCCAGAGGTGAAGGGATCGCAGCCCCGCGCCTGCGTGGTGGCGCCTTCGGGAAGGGGGGGGGGGGGTGGGGGAGCGGGAGGCCCGCGCAGGCGCAGAGCGGGGCCGCGGCGCTGTTCGTCGGCGACTGCGCAGTGGGGACGCGGGGGGGGGGAGGGGTCGCGTGGTTGGGGGGGAGGGGCGGGAGGGGGGGCCGGCTGCGGGGGAGGGTTTATCGGGCGGCCGATTTTGGTTAAAATATTCAAAATGGCGGACGGAGGAGCAGCGAGTCAAGATGAGAGTTCGGCGGCGGCGGTGGCGGCAGCGGCAGGTAATCATTACTGCATTTTACATATTCATATTCATACTCGCACACGCGGCCCCCCCGCCGCCCGCCCGCCCCGCTTAGCATAATTTATTAGTACTCAGGATTATTATAATTAACGGCGCAGGAGGGAGCGGGGGGGGGAGCAGGCAGGCAGCCTCCCTCCCCGTGCGGGGACACACACACACACGCGCGCTCCCTCCCTCGCGCGGGGCCGCACTCTTGGCCGCCCGCAGCCGGGGCAGTGCCGGGGGCGGCGGGGTCTGGGCTGGGGGGGAACAGCTGTGAGAGCGGGGGCTCTGCGTGCTGGCGGCCGAGTGGGGCGGGGGGGAGTCGGGGCACGAGCCCCTCCGTGGGGCCAAGGGGTGGGAGAGGGGCCGGCGTCTTGTTGCCCATCCTCCCCCCCTCCCGCCGTGCTCGCGGCCGGGGTTATTTCCCCCAGAGCCCGCGGGCACGGGGTGGATGGGTGCGGATGGCCTCCGGTAGGGAGGGGGGAGGGCGAGAGCGCGGCGTGGCTTTATCTATAAAGCCCCCCCTCCTCCTCCCGCGAGGTGTGGGGGTCAGCGCTCCTCTGGGCTGGGAGAGGGGGGGGTGGCGGAGTTTTCCCTTCCTCCCCCCTCTGCGATTGCACCCCCCCCCCCACCCGCCCATCAGGGCAGCCCCCCGGGTGCGGCCCCGCTGCCCCCTCCGTCGGCCCCGTGCTGGGGAAGCAGCGCGGTGCCGGCAGCGTGGGGTGCGGGCCCGGCTCCCTCTCCCCTTCCTCTCCCTTCTTCCTCTCATTTGAATAATGTCTAATTCGGGGAGGTTTATATTATTGAAATGGCCGCCCGGCTTTCCCCGCCTCTCATGTTTAGTAATTCAGACCTTTAATAACAGCCACTCAGAGCCCAACGCCGTGTTTATATTTTACATTCGCCCCATGTGCTTTTGTGGTTCAATGTGATTCTTCTTTCTCGCTCTCTCTCGCTTTTTTTAAAATTTCTTGGCAACCCACAGGGCCCCGAGATCAAACCCAGGCGGTGTGAGGAGAGGAGGGGGAGCTGGGCCCTGGCTGCTCTGGCAGCGCCTAGGCCTCACTCTGCTGCTTGATTTATTTACTAATAACCAAAATGACCCCCTCCCTCCCCCCCACACCTTCACTCCACCCCTGCCAGCAAAAACAAAACCCTCCTGGGGCCTGAGCAGCATCAGATCTGCTCGTAGATTCTCAAACACTCATGTCTTTTAAATAAGGAGCTTATTTTTAATTTATAGCAACTCAGGACTGTAAAGCTGCGCCTTTCATATTTGCTTTGCAGAAGCTTGGGCATTTTTGGTCCCTTTGTCCTTGCTTCTTTTCCTTAAAGGAGGAGTTGCTCCTAATTTACGTTTCCTGGCTCTGTGAGAGCTGCAGAAGACACACTCAAAATCCAAACAGCTCTCCTTCTCCCTCTGAGCACAAACAGTATTGAATACATTGAGGATAATCTTATTCACTTTCTTTTTGCTCGGTGTGGATGCAGTTTAGTAGTGCTGTGTGTCAGGTGCTTTTGTCACTGCCTGAATCTGACTATTCTGGTTGGCTGTGGGTTTTTTCTTTTCCCATTTAGATTTGGCTTTCAAGAAAAAAAAAAGATGCCACTAGGCAGCGCAGGGCCGAGGAAGGAAGATAAGTTTGCAGTGATTGTGCCGTAAGACCACCGAGTGGAAATTGAAATTAATCCTCTTAAATTGTCTGCAGTAATTCAGCGTTAAACCAGATATGAGGCTACTTAGAAAACAAATGGGCTGCTTTATGAGGAAGAGGTGGCGACTTTAAAAAAAAAAAAAAAAGAAAAAAAAAAAAAGAAAAAAAAGAAATTCATGTCTGAGGGCATGGGTCTCGATAAAGCTGTCTGGGTTTTCATTAGTGACCATTGTTTTCAGCCCGTGGAGAAAAGGACCTAGCAGCAGGGCTCTTCCCAGTAACTGCACCCATTAGCATGTAAACATCTCTGAGACACGATGAGAGTTCCTATGTGAGTGCAATCGGTCTGTTTTGCAGTTGGCTTCTAAATTTAATTTCTCTCCAAATGCTACGCTGCAGCTAATGAAAAGCGTTTGGATTTCAAAAATAACGGCTCGAGTTATTTATCCTTTTTGCTTCACCCTTGGTGGAGACAGACCTTGAATACTACAGGAAAAAAAAAATCAGTGGAAGCTGTAATGAGACTGTTGAGGTGACTGACTGTTTCACAGCCCAACAGCACCAGGGCTGGCTGGACAAAAAGCCGTAATATGATTTCATGCCTTAAATAGCATATGTTTTTGCACTCGCTTCGCGAGATGTGGTCAAGCCGATGATGTCATTGGCCAGAGGACAAGGTGCAGTTAATTTGATTTATTGACCTGGGGTGAGGTGTAGCACTGAAACCTTCTCATAGGGAAACCATTTATCTGAGGACAATTTCCTTTATAGCAGCAATTTAACCACTGCTGAGACTGTAGATATTTTATCCGGGATGATAAAAATGTACATTGCGTCTTGCAAACAAAATTTCTTTGTCCCTGACATTTTAGTCATTTTGATAGAACGGAAAACTGGACAGTGGCCTTGTGCAGTCTTACGGCTGAACTGGGGTTTATGGCTCTCTATTCAGTTATTTACATGACAAAATACAAATGTGTTTATCTCAAACATATATTCGTGAGCTTGTGTTGTAGCTCAAATATGTACTGGAATATCCTGCTTGATGCAGATAGAAACGTCTTCGGCAATGAAACCTATAGCACTATGTTAGTGGAAAGTCCCCTTTCTGAAACCCTGGCCTCGTCTTTGCTTTTTGGAAGGTGCTGGGCTGTTATTTCTCAGTCCTGAGCAAGGACTTCTGTACCTTACTACCAGTGGGTGCCACATTCTCTCTGCCAGTGGTGAGAAAATAAATGATTTTTTTTTCTCCTTCCTCATGGACTACCTGGCTGTGGTGAGGGCGGGCAGTTATGCTGCTGCCCTGGTGCTTTCTAACTGCTGCAAGGGGTTATGTTCTACTATTTTTGCTGTCTTCTGAGATGTTCTCGGGGGCAGCAGCAAGAAGGCTGGTACTCCCCGTTAAGCAGTTTGTGCAGTCTGGTTGCTTTTGCTCAGTTATCAAGGTGGCTTCACCTTGCCTCACCCTCCGGCCCCCAGACCCTCTCAAATTGACCAAAACTTACAGTCTAGCAGCTGGCTGGATGAACGGTTCAGCTCTGTCAATGGGAAAGTGTGTGTCAGTATGGTAGTGTTGTCAGCTATAGGAGCTAGGGGTTACTCCTTCCTTCCTCGAAGGAAAGGGTGAGAATCTGAGCCTCCCACTCTGTCATCTTAGAAGGAAAAAACTCAGTTTTGCTGTCACTAACAATTTCTCAAAGATTAGCCCACAGTAATAATTCAAGCAAGTGTTACGCTGACTTCCTGATGCTGAACGTGGAGAGCTTGTCTTAGCTAGTAGTGGTGATGAGGTCTGGAGCTGCCTCAGTTGATGGAGTCAGTGAGGTAACCTTCAGCTCCATCTGTCCTTTAAATCTGTGAAGCACCAACAGATTCTCTGTTAGAAGTCTGTGTTGTTCCTACTTCTGGTCAATCCTAATAATACCCCGAAAAATGAGATCTTGACTGTCATTGTCACCGAAATAATCGTTGTCAAAGTTCAAGTGGTAAATCCGCATTCAAAGCGGCACCTTTTGGCTGTTTTCATTATGTTCAAATATGCAAGGATGCAAAGAATTCTGAGGTAAATGTTTAGTCCCTCCTGTCAAGAATTCTTTTGTTTGATTGATCTGCCATCCTGCTTTTTTTTTCTTTTAAAGAAGTAGCATTTGTCTATTCCAGAGACACATTTGTTTTTTCTCTTGATTCTTTGGAGAAAAAAAAATGCAGTAGTTATTTGTACTATGCGATAATTTATTCATTTGCTTTCATCAAATTTTGGCTCTTTTGGAGTTCAGGACTTCAGTCCAATCGCAACATGCTTAATGTGTGCATCTAGCCAGTTATTTTTTTCCCAGCAATACTTTCCATTCCCGTCAAACTGTTGTTGCCCGTTAAACAACAATCTTGATATTGATAATTCATACAGCTGACAATCAGGTAGCGACTCACGCTTTTATTTTTATCTTGAGAGGTTCAGTGACAGTCCTGGCAAATGACTGCGTTTCATGACCCATTTTCAGTCTCTCTGGCAAATTTATTGTTAAAAGAGGCTGAACAAAATTAAATCTGACTCGAGTGTCCCAAATGCGGCGTGCTCGGTTTGGGTGCTTGTGCCAGTATGTGAATGAGAGACCATGTCGTGTTGCTGGGTAGGCTTACAGCGCTGTTTGCTGCTGCAGAGATTTGCTTCTCTGTTGACAAATTTTCCCACCCCTTTCCCTTTTGTGCTGCACTGCAATACAAAGCAAGTTAAGTGTGGGTTTTGCTGGAGGGAGTGTGGGAGAACTGATACATTTAAGGAAAGATGCTAGTCTTGGTTAGTGTATATTGAGCAATCGCTCATATTTCACTTGAAACTATTTGACAATCACTAATTGAAAACATGCCCGTAAATGTATTTTCCTTTCTATTGTTCTTTGGGTTAAATTTCTTGTATGAATTGACCCTGGTGCTGCTTCATGCGTGCTTACTCTTCTCCCTGCAAGAAATAATTACTTAGTGTCAGTGTTATTCCTTTCCCTACCTTCTTATTTCACAACCAGCTAGCAAATATCTGCTTTTGTTAGCGTAACTACAGTAGGAATTATGGCCTCTTTGATGCATTACCAAGTCTTTGCAAAAGGCTTTTTTTTACTGGACTACTACTGGCTAATTGAACTAGTTTAGGGTTAATAAACAGCACACTTGAGTGATGAAATGGTGATTTGGAGTTAGAGAATTTACTGGGTTCCAATCCTGAGTTTGTCATCAGTTTTGCTTGCTTTGCAGTTTTGGGCTAAATCTGTGTAATGGGAACGATACAGAATGCTTTCACAGGAGTGTTACTGGGGGAATAATTAGCTAATGTTTCACAGCATTTCTGAAAATAATACCGTGCTTCTTGTGCACGTAATTGTACAAGCCTGTGTCCAGGTTAAACTTTGCTTAGGATATTTTGGATCTGACACGTTCCTGTACTCGCATCAGTGTTGCAGGCCTCCTGTTGTAAAGGCACAGATTACTGTCAGATCTAACTATGCTGTGATGCAAATCTGCTGTAGGGTATGCACTTCAGTGGCAATTTAAATCAGTCTGAGTCTGGTCTCCTCATCCTGTGTGTTCCTCTCCCCTTCCCTGCACTGGTGCAGATGCTTGCCTGATTCATTTGCTGAGCTTGTTTGGGAAATTAAGTAGGCAGAAAACAAACCTTGCCAAAAATAACAGGGTTTTTTTTGTTGTTGTTTTAGCTCTCTGAACTGGCTTGCAATGTGGATAGACAAATAGTGGCACCAGTGAAGGAAAGGGGCAAGAAGCACATACGGTGACTCAAATCTTCTCACAGTTTTGTTCTATCTGATGACTTTCCTGTTGGTGGAAATTGTGGAGTCATAGAATGGTTTTGGTTGGAAGGGGCCTGTAAGACAGAGTCATGAAGTCACTTGAGTTGGAAGGAACCTTTAAAGGTCATCTAGTCCAACTCTCCTGCAGTGAACAGGGATCATCTAGTCCCAACCCTCTGCTGTAGGCAAGGACACCTCCCTCTAGACCAGGCTGCTCAAAGCCCTATCCATCTTGGCCTTGAGTGCTTCCAGGGGGAGGGGTCATCCATAACCTCTCTGGGCAACCTATTTGTAACATCTAGTTTAAATCTATCCTCTTCTAGTTTAGAACCATTTCCCTTCGTCCTGTCACTACCTGCCCTTATGAAAGGTGAGGTGTTATGCAGTGTTATCATAACACTTGCTTGGCACTGGTTCTGGTATCTACTGATTCCTAAGATGCTCTAGGTTAATTTGTTAACCTGGTTGAAACAACTAGCCTGACGTAATTTTAGATCTCAAGTCTGTGAATTTAAGTTGGGTCAACAAAAGCCTTCAGTTCCATCAGGTAGAATGTGAGGATCAAACTGTGTAGGGGAAGGAAGGAAGGAAGAGTAGTCAAGTTTCCTTTTGTCAGGAGCAGTAGGTGTTCTAGTTTGCTTAGTTGGATTGTATGGCTTCACTTTTGAGTGTCATGAAGTGCTGTGCAACCACAGTTGGTGAACTCAGCTTGATTTCTAATGGTACTGGCCCAAGGGATGCAATGGGAATTTGTGGCCATGGGCACAGTGTGGGGCCTCCTATGCTAGCAAAAGGCTGTTACAAGAGGTTACTGGTGATGAATCTGCACTTCAGCAAAGGAGTAGCTTAGAAACCAACAGGTGCTGACAACTGGGCATGGTATATGCTGTTATAGGTAAGACTGCATTAATGGTGAATGTGACAGAAACTCAGAAGATCAACAAGACCTCTAGGTATTTCCCAGTGTTTTAGAGTTGGCTACAGTGAAAAAGGCTGTGGCTCCAAAGGGTATATTGGCAGAGGTACCTAGGAGGCTACAGATGCTGTTACTTTGCCTAAATTTCTGAGTGATACCCATCTCCGTATCAGCCATCTAACGTGCTGGGTTTGAAAAAGGCCCATCTTTTCTATAAATTGTCGTTGTGACAACGAACCTTTTGTTATCATTCTTCATTTTCTTTCCCTCTTCCCAGAAATCAGATTTGGCTGTACAGAAATGAAGTAGCATATTAGCAGTCCTTATAAAACAGCTGCATTTCATGACATAGCGTGAAGTTTTAGAGAAGAAAGCTGCAAACAGCTAAATTACTTAAACTGTAAATACTACAGAAGACTTGAAATATATGCACAAGAACCTGTTGAATGAGGGTGGAGATTTAGCTTGTTTCTCTTTTCCTCTCCTTTAGGGCTTAAGAGCTATTAGGAAGCTGCCATCCTTTTTGCAGTGAGCTCCTTTGCTGTTTGTTCTCTTTGTCCTTCTGATGATTCAGTTTTATTTGAAAAATGCCATGTGACTTAGTAATTTGTGCCTGACCATACCAGTGTGGAGTTGTAGCTTTATACTGCTTGGATATAGCCCAAGGGGAGGAGTATACAGTGAATAAAGGTAAAAATGACTCAGACATCTGATGAATCACTCATTTATATATTAGTTAATATGGTCTACTGAATGAGAAGCCTGCTTTAAGTTTCTTTTAGGAATTCTATTGCAAAGATGCCTTTGTATTTATCCATAATTCTGCTTTGTACCTGCTGATCTTCAGTGCAGAAGGTTATTGCTCCTGTTTGAATTTTCAGCTGTAGGTTCAAATAGGTATTGGAACTTGATTATTTTGAAGGCTGCAGAGAGATGGAAATGCCAGCAAATGTCCCTTCCAAGTCCCTTCCAGCTCCCTACCAGCCACTGACTGTTTCCTACCTTGTCCTACAGTGCATGTGCAGGCACCCTTTGGGAAATGTATTGGAAAGCTTGGGCTTTGAGCAGATTCTTGTAGCTCTAATTGTAGCAGTAAAGACATCATTGCTTCTGACTGTTGGAGTTTGCTGTTCCCTTGCATCTGTTGATGGGTCTGCCCACGTGAGTGTTGTCTAATCCATTCTGGTTAAAATTAGTGGGGTTAGTGAAGACTGTGGTCTAAGCTGTCTGGCGTAGCCCAGATAATTCTGATTGAAATCTATGAGTGAGGGATCGTCTGAGTTGCTTTGTCATTGTACCTGAGGGTACAGTTCATGTTACACTTAATCCAATTTAAGGGTGGGTTGCTGCCAAAAAGAAGTGGGAACATAAGCAGGGAGAGCGTTGGGCTGTCACTTTCTGGATTATTGTCTGTTCTGATAAAGCCTATGTAAAACTGCCTTAGCTTCTTGGCAGCAATTGGGTAGTATTGCATGGAGAAACTGGAAGTAGGGAGAGCAAAGGGAGGAGTAACTTTTTGCTGACAGTGAGTCTGAATGAGGATGTCTGTTCTCAGTGTTAGAAATATGTGGCTCTCCAATAATGTTTTTATTAAATGTGTTGATCTGAACTTACTGTGTAAATTATGAGTTCGTCCAGTACTAGCCAGTTCCCTTAAAAAAAAGATGTTGTAAGGTTATCTTTACTTGCTGTTCTAACTGCAGTGGAACATAGCTTTAGAGATCTTATGACAACAAAACTGATTAAGCTTGGGAACTTGGAAATATCTTTCAGAACAATTGAGAGCTTATTCTTCTGTATATTTTCTTAGTCCAAAGTGTAGCTGGTTGTGACTTCAAATGAGTTGCACTGTCTTAAGGTGGCAAGTTGCTTGAATCTCACAGTATTGCTAACCTTTATCCAACTATCTACTGCGGGCACGGATGCTCTTTGCTTTGGCTGAATGTGCCAAAGTAAGGAAGAAGCCCTCGGTTGCCTGGCTGCACCGCTTTCTGTCAAATTTAGCCAAGCATTCTGCTAGAAATGGATCTTGGAAGTAGCTGCAGTTGTAGGAAGTGTTTTTATGCAAACTGTCAGAAGAGGAGATGTCAGATGGAAGGGTAAACTAGAAATGGATCGTCTAAACCTGTACCACTTAGCTGTTGTTTGCCCGTGCAAGCTAGAGCAAGGAGGTCTGAGCATTCTGTTGCACTTTGTTATTCACATCTGGCTCAGGCAAATGCAGAGATGAACGTTCTTACATTCTTGGGAATGTAAGGAGGCTGCTGTTGGAGGAGGGTCAGGTATATCTTGCATGTGAGACAGTGTGTTTATTTGTTTGAAAGTATAAAAAAATCAAGAATACCTTCCCACTTACTTCTCAGTCCATTGTAGGTTTTGTAGGTGGCTCTTTTCCTATCCTGAAGTGCTCACCAGCGCCATAGGAGTTCTGGAAAGATGATGATCTTTGCATGCCCTGCACTTATACAGCTCTCTGGAACAACCTGGATGTTGCTCCTAAGCCTTTCCTACTGATTGCTTGCATGGAAACTAGAGAATTGGAGGCTTCTTTTGCTGTCTTCCCTTTTGGAGATAAGGCGAAGATGTGAAGGGCTGGTGTTTAGAAATTCAGCCTCTGTTATTGCAGCACAGAAGGAATCCGTTGCTGAGTAGGTTCTCAACTTTGTGAGGGTTTTGAGCACCTTGCAGAAGTGTCCTACAGGCACAGACTGCAGAAATCTGCATAATTCTTAAATTCCTTTACTGGGAGACTGCTTTTCTCATTGCAGCAGGAAAGGGTGGCTTTGTACAGAATAATCTCCCTTAGAGTTCCAAGAGGTAAAATTGTTTTTTTTTTTTCATCACGGTACATTTTAACTTGTTTGGGAACCTAGTTTCAACACAGTCACACCTTATATGGTTCCGTTCTGTGGCAGAGCAGGGCCTTGCTCAAAATATGCTGAGGACTGACTGAAGCCCAGTGTCGTAAAATTTCCCCAGAATGTGACTGAACCATACTTGCCTTGGAAAAACTACTTCATTAATATCGTTATCAACGTAGTTAATATTGAAAATGGATCCAGGAATGTCTTTAAACAGATTTGTAATAACATTTGTAGCAAACTAGCTATTTTTAAGCTAACAGCTAAGTTTAAAGGATATGGCATTGAATTTAAGTACTTGCTAACTTGAGTTGTCTGTAATTTTGTGTGATGAACTCAGCAGCAGCAGAAAGGATTTGCAATGTGGAAGTTTAAATGAGGGCATAAAGAGTTAGAATGGTTGTTTTTCCATCTTTAATTCACTGGAGTTTCTCACCTCGATTTGCTGGGGTATAGGAGGAACAGGCAGTGCTTCTGCACTGTGGGGTCTCAAAGTTAGGTTTGCAAGTGTTCTGGGCATCTGAAGATCTTGGAAAAGAAATGTCAGTTGTTGCTTCTTTTAATAGTATCAATTAATAAAATGAATTAAAAATACCATGTATGAAGATGTGCCAGCAGTTCTGACCTCTTGTTCTCCGTATGTAGGGTTAACATAAGTGGAAGTTAGGATTAGCAGAAGGACTGTTGCTGGGATCAACTTCATTCAGCAAGATCACTTCAAAGTTGTGTAAAAAAAACCTCTCTGAAGTCTCTGAGCTCACACACTGTCTCAAGGAGACGCGTTAGTTTTTAGTTGCTTAAGGGATCAGTTAATCTTGTCAATCTCTCTAAATGCAAAATTAACTGCAGGTGGAGTGGTATCTTCATTATTTATTGGAGTTCTGATTTCTTACGGTGTGGGTCTGAGCTAGAAACGCGCTACAAATGAGGAAGTGTCATTGCCATTTGTCATGTATTCTCATCACAGATGTATCTGTGAATTGTATAATACAGATACTTAAAGAAGCTTGAAATTATAGCGAAGTTGAGCAATCTGAATGCATTTCTGGCATGACTTGCTAGAGGTTTTACCAGCTTGCTGCTTTCAGTTTTCTGAGTTTGTGGCAGTTGTATCGACTGTGTTTTGTGTATTAGGCTATATGCCTGTATACACAAGTAATTATCACCAAAGGCAGCATGTATCCCTAAGGCTTTAAAAAAAAATATCTCGGAAGATAGAGAAAGGAAACGAACCTTTCATTAGCAGGGAATAGCTTGGTATACTCAACAGTTTTTTTGTAGTCTGCTATGGGCAGTTGTATCCTGAACAGGCTTCATTTTGTGACAGGTTGGTTAAGGACTTTGGTGACACTGTCATCCAGGTTGTGGCCATCATTCTTGATTGTGTGTTGCTGTTAGGAGAGCATTGGAGTCAAATGTCGTGGATGCAACTGTCTGCTAATTACCTGTATCTAAACTCCTCCCCTTGTTTGCAGTCTGTGCTTTGTGTGCAGTCATTTGTTGTGACGGTCTTTATAAAGTGTGGGTGCTGGACAGGCAGACAACTGCTCCAGTACTTTTCCTTTGCTGTAATCAGTGCTCTTGATAGTAATAGAGAAAGTGTCCAACGGAGGCATGAGGCTAGTATAGAAATGTAGTTTAATTGATAACAAGGTTGGTTTTGTTTACTTTGAAGCTGATGACCAGTGCATACTGGAGCTCCATCACCATTGGGAGTGTTGTTTGGTCTGGCAGAAGTCTTAGAGATTGTTTTTAAGAAACACTGAGGTAGCAAATAAGTGTACTTCACTATGTACTGTGATCTATTTGTTAAAATTTGTTGGAAAATAATTGCTTTGATGCTAATTAACTCTTCAAGGCCAAACTGTGCAACATTTGATGTGGAATTACGATGTGATATGAAAACTCTGGAGGGTGAAGGTTTATTTCCACTCAGACTGCTCAGTGGCTGCTCTCAGAGCCCTGCACATTGCTGCACTGCATTTAGTGAGCGCTGGAAACAACCAGCGGTGCTGGAAGGCCATGCTGGGGCAGCCCTTAAACAAAAGGAGGGCTGGGCTCTCTGTGTGTGCTGTGCTGGCTGTCGCTTAGTTCTGCAGTGTGACAGTCCCGCTTGCGCTGGCTGCCCAGCTTAGAAAATGAACGTTTGTTTGTTGTCCCTGGGAGTTTTTGCCCTGTGTTTCCTACCGGAGCACAGGTTTGTTGTATACAGCTGCAGATGTATGCACAGGGAGAGAGAAGTGTGAATAGGAAAATTACTCCGTACTGGGAAAATTATGAATACAGTGAAAGAAAAACATCACTTTTAAAATTAGACACTTTTCATCACGTGTATGCTTAACCAGGCCTCTTTCTATGTGTGTGAGCATTTAAAAAAGTTACAAACCAGGTGGACAAAACGAGGTACTGAAAAGGCAATTTGCTTCCCGTAATATCTTATTTCCCGTGCCGCTGAATAGGTGCGTGTGAATAAGGTTTCTTTTGTGGCGGCACAGGTGCGTGGTGGCTCTGCAGCAGAGGCAGGGCCAGTGCTTGAGCCTGGCCAGTTGCCATGGAAACAATTATGATGTCACGAATTCAGGGCAGTGACTTCACTGCAGTCTACTCTATTCTCAGCTTTCCTCAGCTCTGGCGCGGTGATAAGCATCTCTGTGTGACCCTGAGGCTTGTTTATTCAATAACAGCAACTAATGTGCTCCAGGTCTCTCAAATTAAACCTAATGGCTGCTTACTATAAATTCATCCTCCCCCCCCCCCCCCCCCCCAAACCTGGCATGTTACATCTGCACGTATCTTGATCCTTTTAGCTGTGTTAGCCCCAAAAGCTTTCTGACGTGTTGGGAAAATGCTTTTGTATCTAGCTGAGAGAAATGCTTGTACTTTTAAAACTGAAAATGGGAAAGTAGTAGTGACCTGCTCCATCTTCTCCCAGAAGAATTTGTTCAATTCTGGCTTGCCTTTCTTTGTCCTATTCTTTCCTGAAGCAGGTGAAATGGTTTCCTGGTGGTCTCATTTAAGGGTTTCTTGACCTGCAGATTGTACCGGGAAACTTCCTGCCCATCAGCCTTTGGAAATGGTCAGCTGTTCCTGCTCTCCGAGCACTCCCATTTGTCACCGGGTTGTGCACCTCCATTTCATTTCACAGGTAGCACTGCTGGCTGTGTTCGGCGCTGTGTCCTCTGCTGCATTCTGATCGTCAAAGAGAAGCGTTCAGCATTTTTCCCATGATGGTGAAGTGATAAGGTTTCCAAATTTAGCCCGCAATAAAATGCAATAAAAACACTGAGCTTAACTAGGGTGCTTTTAGTTTGTTGGCATAACCAGGTATCTGTTTAGTGCTGGCTTAATGGCTTAACTTGGAGATTGCCTGAGACTTCTACTCCATCAGACTTATCACTGAGTAGTGCAGTGTTAAAGTGGCATGTCAGGTATTTTATTTTTTTTTAACTTTGTGCATCAGCAAGGGAAAGGCTCTTCGCCTTTTGCTGTAGTACAACAAAGGTGGTTTCTTTGGGACTGAACTTTGTTATTAGAAAAGCTTTCAGTGCGCTCAGAAAAGGAGAAAATGTAGGATGTGTGGATTTCTTCTCGCAGCTTACTACTGCGGTTATCATTTGCATTAAATTGTATTGAGCATCCATCCATTTATCTGAGGTTAGAATTAAATGACCTCTTCACATTTTTCTTCCTCTGAAGAAAGATGGAGACTTGAAATCATCCACCAGCAAATGGGAGAATGTCGCAGGCAGCCTGTGAGGAAGATGAAAAAACAGATCTGGAAAATTAAAGTTACAGTTGTCTCTGTAGACGAGGGGAAAAAAAAATCGCTGTGTAGCCTGTCATTTCTGATGAGCTTATCATGGAAGTTGAAATCTGGCATGCTGCAACCGGAGTTACAGATGTGATTGAGATGTTTTTGTAATAAGCTACTAATACGGAGCTGACTGCAAAATGCTGTTGCAGGTGCTATTGTTCCCATTACCTATGTGAGGATGTGCTGGTTTATGCTGGTAGCAGTTGTGCTTAGTAGGTGTTTTCTTTAATCAGTGTAAGCGTGTTATTGCCGAGACAGCTTGAATTAAAATCTAGATTTTTTTCAAAAAAATGCAGGCAGTTTTATCTGCATGCAATGCCTGTTTTATTAATTTGAGAGTACTGTTACAGTTTGATTGCTAAATCTTTTGGTGCTGAGGTCTGTGTGGCTCCCAGTTTAGTGCTTGCTAATTTAGCTGTTGCATTTTTTCCTGTTTAGAAATAAACACTAAGCTATTGGAAGGAATAGAGCTTTCTTAATGACAAACTGGCATAGCAGTACATGAAAAATTGCTAACTGAAAACCCAAACTTTTTAGTCACATGGAGATTAGATCATTCAGTTCCCAGCAGTGTCTGCCTGAGCTGGTGTTACATTTAGCAATAGCGCTGTGGCAGTTATTATCAGACTGAATATATGTGGAATCCAAAGCTCTGGACTGCAGGTTCCTTGGAGGTGAAAATTCTCCTCATGTGAGGAGGGGGGAGCATAGGAAGCTTTCTAGAACACTTGGGAAAAATGATCACCTTACAAAAGTCTTGTGAAAAAGAATGGGAGCTTGGAATGGAAAAAGCAAAAATCAGTTTTACAGTACGTGTGCCCGTACCGTCTTTTATGAATGGGCAGGCTTATGACCTACCTGCAGTACATAGATCAGAAAGGAAGCTGCTGCTGTTTCAAACTTCACATTTAAGAGAACAGAATGACAAGAGTCATGATGGGGAAGGAAGTAACACCCTCATCTTGTGTTTATTCCATTTCGTTATTAAAAAAAAAAAGTAAGCTTGTCAGTGTTGTTTAATCCACTACTGATTCCTCAATGAGGACCCATTATGTTCTGGGACTCAGAAAAGAAGCAAACTAATTGCAATAGCTTCATTTCAGTGCTGTTGATTCGAGTTGAAAATACAGCATGAAAATGATTAAATATGTTAGTACCAAATTCTACATGCTTCAGTTATAGACTCTGAATGAGCTATCTTGTAAGTTAGTACTAGTGCTAGTATTCCGTAAAAGAGATCGATAATGTTGGTGGAAGTAGGGATGAGTAATTAACTTGCATTTCATGACTCAGCAGCTTAGAGCAGTTAGAGTTGGATTGTTCAGGAGCTAGGGCTAGTGGTGATCTGGTACTTTTGGCTGCAGCTCTGGAAGCTTCTTTGGATCAGCAGCTCCTAAAGAATTCGGGTGTGAAGAGCTAACATGCTTGTGTAGGTTACTTTGCCAGCTTCACAGCCCAGGGACAAATTTGGGTCAGAGATGGGATGTATGAAAGAGCAGTTAACAAAAGGAAGCAAAGTCTTGATTGAGGGGTTGCTTGCTTCCGAGGAGAGGTTAGGAGGCTGCAGATATCGGGGAGGTGTTGTTTCAGGGACTGGGCTTGGTAGAAAGCTGGGTTTCTAAAGTCCGTCCTTCTTGGGGGTCCTGCCTGACCTATTAACCTGTCAACATGTCCATCGGTCGTGGTTCTGAATAGCAGATGACCTTACCAATGAGTTTTCTGCTGGGGGAAGCTGTGAGCAACAGCACAGACACCCCTTCAGAGGTGCCCTGTCCTCTCATAATAAAACTTCTGTCATTAGAGAATTTTATTGGCTTCATAAATTGCTACGTGCTTTGCAAAAGCCTGTATAGAAAATTCAGTGTATAACCTTACAAAGCAGTAAAGATTAGAAATTTGATGTTGTGCAGGCAATCAAGAGAATTTTCCTTAGTGCAGGGAAGGTGGCTGTAACAAGCACATTTCAAAGGCTGTTATTGATGAGTTCTGACGAACACGTACAGTGTTAACTGGGAACCTTGTGAGAATGTTCATGAGTTTGTGCATAGAGATGAAGGGTCATCCCCACCCCTTGGAGCATTTTGGGGAGTGCTGTGGGATGCCAGGATGACATGGTTATCCTTGCCTCAGCAGGCTGCCTGGCTCACTTTTTTTTCAGCTCTCATTCAGATTACCCGGCAGCCCTTGTGCTTCACTATGATCAAACGATACAGCCCTCATGGAAAAATCTGCTGCTCAAAGCTCTGTGTGGCTCCTGTAGCCAACTTGATCTATACAATGGGAAATAGGAAAGCCTTTTTTATCTGATTAAACAGCCAACATTGGCATGAAATCTCCTTTTTAATATCAACTTGTTGGAAGTGCTGTGACAATACAAATACTTTTTTTTCATTGTTGGGAAAGCAAAAAAAAAAAAACCAACAACCAAAAAAACAAAAAGCCAACCAACGTTTCCTCGTTTCATGTATTACTGCCACAGCGTTCTTTGACATTCTTTGAGTTTAATCATCAGATGTGATAGCACGGTTCTACTTTTTGACTTGCTTTTAGCTGCCGTCATCTGTGCTTCATGAGGATGTTTTCCTGGTGACCTCAGTTATTGTTTCTTCTTGCTTACTATATTGGTGATAAATGAATTGATAATAAGATGAAACGTTTCAGCAGTAATCATTAAATTACAGGTAATGAATCATCAGTTTAGGAAATTGCCATGCCTGTTTTTAGCATCTACTGCATTTGTAGATTTGTGTGCAAGGTGCCTTTACTGGAGAAAAAGGATATACTTTATCAGATATCTGTCCTTTTGGCATTAAGTCGTGATTTCACCGAAACAAATGCTGCTGGCTGTTGAAGTACTGCATTCCCATGCATCTTGTTTTTTTGCCCTAAGCACAGCAGAAGGTACTGTACCTAAGGCAAAAAGCTGAAGAAGCAAGCTATCCTAATATCACTCTCAAATAGAAAGGAAAGGTGATGGTGATGTAGCCCTTGGGGATTTCCAGACTGTTACAGAAACTGTCTTAGAATAAACCATGATCTGAGTTCAGAACTTCTCTTTAGAAAATGAATGTATATCTTGGGAAATGTCTTGCTTGTTGACACACGCGAATTATATCTTAGAAGCAAATATATATGTGGTTAAAAGAACAAAATTTGACAAAAATATCTTCATAAATCTGAAAAAAATACATAGTTAGCCTGCTTGCATTTATGTTTAAGAGCTTTGAGTGAATTCCTAATGTGAAGCCTACTGAGATGTCCCTACTGAATCTCCCACTGCAGTCATAGTACACATGTCTAACTTCAGCACTTTAGCCATCATGTTCCAAAAAGTAGCTCTGAACAGGGCTCCTTGTGTATCCAGACTCCTGTGCACAACAAGCACTGTGGACTGTTTGTGATTAGTCTATGACAAGTAGGATTGCAAACAAAAACCACTGGTAGTGGCCTCATGTAGGGTGAAGGCTGTGGAAGGTGACTCCGTGTAATAATGTTAGGTGATCCAATTTTTAAAGAGCACTGAATTTACTGGAAGTGTAGGTTCCCCTCTGTAGTAAAACAGAAGGCAAGATTAGTTTCAGTAATCTAACCATGGATTTTATGATTAAGCTGGTTGGTTTGTTTTTGCTTTTTTTAGTTAATTGTGGGTTTTGAGGGTTGGGAAAGGAGATACTTTTAGGCGCTTTTTTCTTAACGTCTTGTTTAACGTTCTCTCCTTCCTCACCAAAAGCATGTGCATACTTGCTTCTGCTGCAGTGTTCCGGGTGGAGGAAAAGGTGAGAGAGGAAGCATAAAGACAGGGGAGCAAGTTATCAAAACATCTTTGAGATCTAAAGAAACTGGAGAAAGATAAAGCAGGAAAAGAATACTCCACATATGCTTCAGCCTGTAAGTGGTGCATCATGTGGGTGAACCTCACATGTGATGTAGCAGATATGATGAGATACTTGCTTTGTTGTAATTGCAGAGTGTCTTTGGAGTAAATGCTTCTTGAGAGAAAAGTCACATTGTGAAGAAGAAATCTTAGAATCAGTGGACTTGCTCTTTAGGTTTTTTTTTGTTCCTTCAGTTAGTTATTAATGTATGCAATTCAAAGAAGAAAAAAGGCAAGCAAGAGCAGCGTTGAAGCAGTTTTAGGCAGAGCTTGGCATTTGGCTGCTCAGGTTTGTGGTGTTTGCCTTGGCCTCTGTTTATTGTCCATTGATCGTATTGAATGCATAGGAAAAAAATGAAGCTGTTTACAGTAAACAGTGTATTTGAAATGTAGGCAGAAAAACTTAATTATGAGGTAGGGATGATAGACATATAAGCCTGATTATCTAGTCGGACTGGAGAGAAGCGTCCTTGAAATGGTACCTTTAAATAGTTGTCCACAGCGCTTCCTGCGGAGAAAAGAGCGTTTATGGAAACATTATTGGTCTCAAATAGGATCACGAGGTTTCATATGTGATTTCTAAGGATGATTTCAGTCTGAGAGTGTGTAGAGCATTGTGATTGTGGCACATCCTTTTCAAGCTGAAGCAATTCCCATTACCATCCTTTTTATGAGGCACACATATATTACGCTAAGTTCTGTTCTTTAATCTAGAATGAAATCAAATCTAGAGATGATACAGCTCAACCGACCCAACTCAGTTTAGTGGTGGTTAGCTTTAATTTGTGCAATACCTGCACTAGAGAGGAAGCATACAGACCTGTGAGGAAGGACGTGGATGTCTGGTATTTTTATTTCGCAAACCTTTGCCGGAGAAACAGTGTTGGATGTGTTTCTCTTTTATATTTAAAAGAGGCATCCTGAACACTTGATTGTTTAAATGCTAAGATGATGTGCCACTGCAGAGGCTTTTTCTTCTCATACTGCTTTCATTCAATAAGATGCGCATTTTTTTCTGTATAAATGAACTCATATTCAGTAGTGCAGTTGATGAATTCCCCTCTCCCTTTCTTCCTGCTGTAATGCTGGCAAGCAGTTTAGTTCATCCAGGTATCAGTGCTTTTAGCTGTGTGATCACAATTTCCTAATGAGGGGAGGAAACTATAAGAACTGGTTTGAAACCACTTTTCAAGTTTCAAAAAGAAAAAAGAAGCAAAGCTATCTTAAAATTAACAGCTGGAGTATTTTTTTCTTTATGGCCTTTCAAAAGGGAAAGAATAGAGATGGAATTTTTTTTGCTGCTATGAATGAAACCTTACACAGCTTTCCTCCCATTTTTCTCTCATGTTCAACCCCCCACTTTTATCACAGAAATGTAATTCCTCCTCTGACTTTCCTCTGCGGTTTGTTCTCTGTGACGCAAGCGTGGCTTGGTTGTCGCAATCTCTGATTCTTTTCCTTTCAATTCTGCTTACCTATTTTCCCGTGTCTCGACTTATTTTTGCTAACCCTGCCATTGTTAATTAGTTTTAACTTTTTTTTCGGAGAGATTTCTTGCTTTGTGGGTGTGAAAGCAATGCAAATAGAAGGCAAACATAAAGCCTTGCCTAGCGGCTGCAGGGCGCTTAATGCAGAGCAGTGCCTTCACAATAGCGCTCCGCCCCAGCCCCTGAATAAAAAGCTTAAGTGAGATATGTATTGCTAGATTTCAGTTGTTTTCTTTTGACGGTGGGGTGGCTGGGGAGGAAAGGGGGTCGGTCACATTTAAATAATCGTTTGAATGTTTTGCTGTGGGCTCCTTTTTATTTTATTTTATTTTTTCTGTTGAAGTGTTTCTACTGGGAGCCTTGGTAATTTTCTTCATTCTCATTTCTTGGGGGGTTTGGGTGAGTTTACCACCCAGGATTGCTGAGTAAAAACTCTACCTGAAGCAACTAGCTCCTGACCTCGCTCATCAGCCCTGAGTCATTGGCTCATTTACCTGTGATCATGGAGAGAAAGAAGCAGTGCTAGATCACACCTGGGAAAATTTGATGTTTGAAATGCATTTTTTTTCCCCCTCTAAAAAGTACAAGCAGTATGTGCTTCCAACTACAGGGATACTCATTTTGCATTCCCAGGGATTAATGAGTCTCCCTTGATCTGCAAGATAGGGATGTGGTGCTTCCATTAGACAAGTGTGAGTTTTATGTAGTGAGTTGCTGAGCAGTTAAGGCAGGTGATGGACTACATGTGAATAGGCATTTTACTAAGCATAGTATTTTGGTGACTTGAGCAGCAGCATTGATGTGTGTTCTGCTTAACTATGGAGGAAATGTTTTGGAAGGAGAGCTTGGACAGCGTGCTGACTGATACCTTGTGCCACTTGCAGACACGCAAGTTGTCCTGGCGCAGCTTGGTCAGGTAAGGATGCCTCATACTATTACGGAGAGTCACTGCAAAGAACATACTAGCCCAGACAGCTTTTAGCACTTTCTGCTCACTGTAACATCCTATGAGTTAAGAAGGTGGTCTAAATTAACAGTATTAAAAGCCTGTTTCATATTTATAGTGGCCTAGCAAGAAGTTTTTGCCCTTCCAAAGTCCCTGTAGGAAAAGGCAGTCTGTAAATGTATTACAACTTGGGATTGTAAACTGACAGCACAGTGCAGGTCTGCAGTTGAGTGCCAGAAGTTAAACTTGCAGTAGAAACAGATTTTCATCTTTGAAATGCTTTGAAATGCTGCATTCTGATATGTAAAACAGCAATTGGGACCAACTTTTTCTGTGTTTTCAGACAAAGGCAGTTGGGTTGCTTTTCAGCTGGGTAGCAACTCAGAAGACATCCTCTGCCTTTCTGAAATCACAAATCTGAAGTTAACTCTGGAAGAATGCCCTCTCCTCATTAGAGGGGTCTATCAGCATGGCAGACTTTAATTTGAGACAAAGCTGAATGGAAGTGTGTTGAGAAATGATTGGACACTTCTGAAATTTCTTTCTGAAGATCGACCTCTTGGTGCCTGCTGCTCTGTTTCAAGGCTTCTTTAATGCTGAAATGTGAAGGATCCTAAGTGAATATTATTTCAGAACTTGTGCAGTTTGTTTGAGTATCTGCCATTCTGGAGAAAAGTCTGCTCGGTCTTTTGCAATAAATATCTTAATGTGCTACTTAATGGCAACCAAAGGCAAATTATATCACAAGGTAAAGAATTTTCCTTTTATGAAGTTGTCTAGTTCTGATTACTTTCTGTTCAGAATGGGGAGCCTGTCAGTGTGAAATTTAGCTTCAACATCCTTCAGCACTGTGAAGCTAGCAGGTCTAGTTCAGCAGCGGTACAAGGTTACTTTTCCCCTAGAAGATAATATATTTTCAACAGTGGTATTTCAAATTGGTTCAATGATGTTGTAAAAGTAGCAGAGGGTCTAGGAATGCTATCACAACTCATTCGTAGTTAAAAACTTACTTTTCTATGTAGACAGTGGAGAGCAGCATGCTTGGTCATTAGGGTTCTGATGAAATATGATAGGTGAGTGACGGAGTGACTGCTAGTACTTGGGTGAAAACAGATACTTGGAAGAATACTTTGTAGAACCACACAACAGTACTAGGCATGAGAAATTGGATTTTTGTTTTTCCCAAATAAAATTTAGTGCATTTCTGAAAATTTGCTGGAAACTAGAAAATTCAGCCTCACAAAGTATTGTCGTAAGCCAGTGATCTTAGCATTGTCTTTCTGCTTTCTACATCGGAGGCTTCCAGGTCTGCGCTTTGATTTTAGACTTGGCAACTGAGAGGCATGGCCCGTTACAGGAGTATCACAGCTCTTAGCATCTAGCTTTCACCACCAAATTTTAATTTTCCTGTTGTCTAGGGATAATTTTGTCTCAGTCGAAATCCCTTGAGGGGGTTTGTTTCATAAGCGCTAGCAGGATTTTTTCCTTGAACAAAATTCCATCCCTGAGGTGTTGCTTTTCTTCTGCTGCATTAAGGATACATACATTTGCTTTGCCACATATTCAGCTGCAGCTATTTTGTATACATAATGCAGTTGCTGTGAAAGGTTTAGGGTATTGTTGGTAAGTGAGCTAAGAAATAGGGAAACCAATTCAATGTGGTAAATACTAGGCGGTTAACAGGAAGGCAAAGAAATTAGATACAAAATACATATTAAATGGAGTAGCAGTACTGTTTTGGCACCTATGTGATGTGTCGGTGCAGCAAGAAGTTTGAAATGCTAGGTTCCATAACAAAGCAAAACATAGTGAAATAAAGACATTAAGATAAGTGTTGCATACAAAATAAAATATTAGTATGCCTTAAGTAGTTAGTGCTAAGTAATCCCTGTCACTGTGCCAGTGATAAAAGGTATTTCTAACCACATATGGCTCCATATGCAAAAGTGTGTTCCTCTTCCTGCTAAAGAAATAGCAAATGTCTTTAATTTAATTCTTAGATGCTGATTTTTTGAGTTCTCAGTCTTTGTTATTCAATATTCATTTTGTGATTTTCACAGAGCATTATTCAAGCTATAGTAACTTTGCAGCATTTGCTTTTATTGCGCTGCCTCTTCAGCTTTTGGTCTTCTGATTGCTGTCACATATCTGCATTGTGGTATGCAGTTAGCTATTCATAGTTCTTTTGGCTATTTTGGAGCTCATAACACTTAAAGATTACAGATGTAGTAATCTAGCAGTGATGACTTTAATCCCTTATTTTGAATTCTCAATGATAAGAACTAGTAGGAATTAAAAGCATGGCTGCTTTCTTAGCCTCCTGAGTGACTCTACATTACGGCAGCCTCCTGAAAAAGTAACATACCAGATAGAAAAGCTTTTGTACCGGTGTGCTTTTTTTGATGGATAGTAGATGCTTTTAAAAGTATCCTTCGTTATCATCCACAATCATTTAACATATGTGGATGTGTAAGTACAGTGCACTGCAGAAGGTAATCCATTGTCGGAAGAACTTGGAGCCTTCTTCTTAGGTGGCATTTGCATACTGCCTGGTACGAGCTGCTGTTTTTGTGAAGCACTGACATTGTGCATCAGTGCATCAGTTGCTGTTAAAATGAAGGTGATGTCAAATGTTCACTTCTGCCAATTCAGTGTAGTAAGATGAGTTTGAATAAATTGAGAGGAAGTGAGTCAGTCTTTGTTTAAATACCCATCCACAAGTGGTGCACAGAGCCCTGATGTGAGGGAAGTCCTTCCCCCTGCTCTAGCTTCCTTTTAGTCTCCTGGCTTCTCTAAAATAAACATGAAAGATGTTTTTAGTTGCCATGGAATTTGTGTGGTATCAAGACAAGAGGTAGATAGACTCCTGTAATTTTAAAGGAGGTATCAGAGATGCATAGTTCTCTTGGTACAAAAAAAAAAAAAAAGTGCTACCAATACACAGAAAAGCAATGCATAGTTTTTTTTTTTTTTTTTTTTTTTACTATTTAACTGAAGCACAAGTCTCAAGGCTGCTGTTTTTATAAGCTTGTTTTTGATAAGGAAGCTGTTTCCTTGTTTTCCTTGTTTTATCAGATACAGAAAGCTTAAGTAAACTCCTTGGCTGAGTTTGAGACTGCTTGACAGGTTGTCCTCTGTATGGGCCAAGTCTTGCCTTGTTTTGAGGACAGAAGTGATATCTAATCCTGTGTTTCTAAAAGCAGAATGTTCCCGTCCTCATTGCTCCAACAGTAACTTTTTTCTAAGAGCAGCAGCTGCTATGGGGAGAGGTGTTACAGAAAAACCGTGACCAAGAAAACTCTCCAAAACCGAACGATAGCTTTGAACTCTGACATTGGTTTATTGCAGCACTAGGTGTGTGGGGATCTCTCCATCTAGTATACATGCATCGGAGATAAATCACCCTCGTATACATTTAACATATGAATATTCATTCTGTTTCCGCGAAGTTCTCACCTATTCCCAGAGCTGTTGTACATATTCTGTCATTTTGCGTGCCCTGTTGAATTAAGGGATTCTTGCAAGTGGTCTCTGTTGGTCTCTCAGTTTGCCCGTATATGGTACTGATGCTGAGGTACATCTATTGCTCTTTGGTGCCCCCCCCCCCCCCCCCCCCGAATGTTTACACAAAGGGGCATATGCTTTGAATGCTAACTAAATAGTTTAAGTCTCTGGTATCAGATGGATGGAGAAGTCAAAACAGTGGAGGCCTTCTAGTCCACAGGCCTTGAGAGTTGGTGGCCCTGAGTGTAGGGAACACTGATAAAGCAGCTACCCTGTGGACTTCTGCTTACTCAAGTGACAGTAGCAAGTTTGTAAGAATGTTCTTCTAAGGAAAGCTGCTCAAGTGGCATTTCCTTCTCTAAGGGCCATTCTTCCTTTCTGAAAAAGGTTGCAAAGATGGAAGTAGCCGTTGACGACTTGGCAGAT
The DNA here is from genome assembly GCF_038088225.1 of Cyrtonyx montezumae. Taxonomy (NCBI): domain Eukaryota; kingdom Metazoa; phylum Chordata; class Aves; order Galliformes; family Odontophoridae; genus Cyrtonyx; species Cyrtonyx montezumae. The sequence continues at coordinate 72,731,990 of NW_027072034.1, forward strand.
AGCACTGTTTTCGTTTTGACTTTAGAAGTGACAAATCTTAGAGGAAAACTAGAAGAAATAGAGGAGCAATCTGATGTTGGTAAAGTATCTTTAGAATGAAGAAAAAAATTGCCTAATTGCTTACAGTTCTGGTTTGATTTCTGTAGACCCTGTAAAGTCCGGAGTTCATAGTTCGGTTTGACTGGGAAAGGAGTATCAGAAGCTTAAGAAGAGGATAAGAATGTAGAGCTTTTATGGTTGTGAGGTGGGTGGGGAACTTTGTTGTTTACTTTTACTGTGGATCTGGTATAGCCCTTAAGTGTGATGTATTTTAAACCCCAAATACCAGAGCGATTACCTAATTTTGGTAACGTGGTTTCTGGAGATGTTCTCTGGAGGATTCCCAACAGATATGCACAGTGAAGAGAAGGAAATAGTTTGAGACGAAATACGGAATCTGCAGAGTCACTTTGAGAATATGATGCCTCTAAGTAGAAGGGTGACTGCTGTGCACATTGCAGGAGGAAGACTCTACAGAAGTGATTTATACAATATACATTTCCTGAATGTAAGCTAAGTGAGCTTACGCGTGGGAGCTGCCCTAACAAAATGAACGATGAGATTTCTTCTTAACTTTAAAGTATTACCACTGCTGCCTCCAGTCAGTGTCATGATGAATTACTTGTTTTAATGCTCTGTATTTGAGATTAATGTAGTATTCTTTATTTGGTTTGCTTTATGTACCTAGTCCTTGATGACTGGTTCAAGTATGGGGTATGACTACTCTGCTTGTTGCCCTAAATGTTAAGTGTTAGATGTACTCTAGAAATATTCAGGAAATGTACTCAGCACCTTGCATGCATTATAAAATAGTTTAGGACCAATCTGCTGAAGTTTTTTGACTGCTCTGTGTCTCAATAGTGACATGATAGGTGTTGTTTGTTGCTTATTTTCTGTCTGTGTACTTGAAAGGTTCTTCATCCTGCTTTTAGCTGAGATTTGTCAGATGTTTTTCAGGCCTACTTAGCTTAAGCGAGAAGAAATACGGTGTGCAAATCAGATCTCTTACTGCATTAAGGAGATATTTATTATCTCTGACTTTAGTGGTGTCTGTTTCCTGTAACCTGATCGCTTTTCTGAAGTCTCCATTTTCAACCAAAGTGACAGATAGGCAAGTGTAGTTAGAAAACATTCTTCAGGTTCTGTGGAAGTAGGTAAGGAGAAGAGAGAGGTCCCAGGGGGGATGCTCCAAGAGGAAGATGGACTTGTGTTACGGGCATTCAAGAATTAATGTCATTAAAGCTATCCTTAAAAATATCCTGCACAAGAAAACATTTGAACGTAATATATGAAAATTTAGTAGACAAGCCAGTGTTCACAGAATAATGTGTTTAAGTTAGTCAAGACAGATGTCTCTTTAGTCATAAATGTATTTTCTTTGCCAGCTGTATGAGCTTAAATGCTTGTGATTGCAATTCTCTTTGGAATGTGTGAGATATTTGGGTGGGAAAGATAAACTTTGTTTGCAAAGAAACAAGTGTGGGAGCAAACTAGTTACAAGAGAAGGCAGTAGAAACTTTGGATTCTATGCCTCTACTGTTTGTTGCCCAAAGTTCCTTTAGTTATAGCCTCAAATACTTCAGATTTCTGTAATTAGTACACTGTAAGTATTCTGGTGCTGTCTGCTTCATATGGGTGTAACACAGTCAGTATTCAAAGTGTTTTATAAGCGTAAATAATACTCAAGGGCACTCCTGCTGTGCAAAATGTATTTTTGGACTTCAGTTACTTAAATTGCTTTAAAAACTCTTGTCTTTTTTGCTTATGCTTAGTATCTACAATCTGAAATATGTAGCCTAGCTTGTAAAGTAGACCTAATAGGGGCAGGTTCTGTAACTCTGAGGTGGACTTTTCCCAAGTCAAGTTTTAAAGTGGAATGTCTTCATAAAACAAAACTGGTAATCACAGGAAGCAAGCTTAATATAAAGAAGCTATATTTCTACCATTTCTTTTTCATGATGTTTCTTGGTTTATCTTACAGGTGATATCGATTATTTCAGGCTCAGGTTTACCTGTATGTGTGGAACTTATCTGTAGTGTCCTTCACAAAAGTAGAAAGCTCCTTTATTCTTTCTGGAGGAGGGAGTAAAATGTCTGGTATTAATGGACTTGAAGCTAAAAATCCTAAACTGAGCATGAAATTCGGCTTAGTCCTTAGATTTGATGACTTTGAGTCTCATTGTTTTCCCTGATGTACAGGAGATTTCTAGTAGATGCCTGATCTCCTGAGGAATTTGTACAGATTCAGTAGCAATGACATGGCATCCTGCCTTTGAGAGCAGTGGCAGTGTGAGAGGGGAGACCTCTCTACGAAGCACAGTGACAGCTGAACTCCGCTAAGTCAGTGGTGGTGCTGGCAGTCTGCTAGTGCCTTACTTGCCTGGCTGTATATTAGTGTGTGTGTTTAGACAATTTTGCGTGGCTCAATAGGATGTCTGCATTCTTCAGTAATGTGGAGGATCATCAAAAGGGATATGCTTAAAATGGGAGACACTATCGTATTATAGGAAAAAGGAAGGGAAATGTTTAAGTTATGAGATTTACATTAAGAATTTGAGTTTGGATACCTTGTTTTGTTCAGAGGGAGAAAAGGTCTCAAGTTAGAATAGTAAAGTAACGAGAAGAGCATTACCAAGAGGGCATATTGCAGAAAGTAGCATCCGTAATGTGGTCTGGAAATAGTATGCTGTAGAAATGGTATGTGTGTATGTTGTCAGAGTATGTAAATCAGTAAGGAGACAGGGTAATTGTCAATAAGGGACAGCTTTAAGACCCTTACGCTTTAGAAGTCTTTTATGGAATTAACTTCACATGATTAACTATTAATAATTTATTGTGATATTGACACATATGTCAGTACACTTTGCAATCTCGTATTTTATTACAAATATTATTGGCAAGCAATTTCAGTATATACATCACAGATAAAAATCCACAGAGGAATATATAAATTGCATCCGTGTAGCTGCTGCACGGTATGGAGGGAAAGAGGCGGCCTAGAGAGAACAAAAAAAGATGCTTGAGAAAAGTGCAGGCTGCAGTTAGGAATTATTTCATATAAGTATTGCCTATGGCATGGATATTTAAAGAGGGTGAAAAGCCGAATATATTACGAGCACTAATATTAACCGCTGTTGGAGCGTGCTTAGCCATTTTAAAACAGAGGGGACCGAACTTGTGAGCCTGCCTCATATACGCCTCGGTGTTTCTTTTTCCTTGTGGTCGCCGTGTTCTGGGCTCTGTGCTCGTCGTTCCTCCCGGTTTGTAGGAGGTGGTGGCCCTGACTGATGCGCATAAGGTGGCCCTGCGTTGTTCCCTGGCCGGGCCTGTGAGCTGGCCCCGCAGATGGCGCTGGCTCTGCCGCTGCTGCTGCCGCTGGGTGCTGTGCTGGGAATGCTGATTGGGCTGTCTGGAAAATGTGTGCCTTTCAGGTGGCTGCTGGAAACCAGATGGTTTTTGATAAGATTTTGATAAATGTATTGGGATCCATCGAGAATAAGATTTAACATGAAAATAAATAAAGAGCGCCCAGGGGAGTAATTCTATTGTGTTTATATTCCATAGTTCAGATAGGGTTTTTTTTATATTTTTGTTCTGTTCCTTCTACCTTTCTTAATAAGAGCACGGGACAATTTATCTGCACGATGAAATTATATGAAATGTTTTCTGCCCCTTTTTTGAATCTGAAACCTTCAGCAATGCATATAGCACGAGTGAATTTTCAAAGGAAAACTCTTTGAAGTCCTTTTTTCTTTTTTCTTTCTTTGTGTCTCTGTCTCCCCCTTTCTCCATCTCTTTCCCCCCCCCTTTCTCTCTGTCTGTCAAGTTCAAGAGCAGCTCAGATGCCATGAATTAAGTGAAGCACAAAAGGGGAAAAGGAGACCCTTTTGAAGAACAAAGGCCTCCCATTAGGCTGCCGTGTTCTTTCTCTGACCAAAATTGCTCCCTACATGGTTTTTATTGCTGTCCGCATGCTTGGCACATAAGGTAAATACAGTAGGACCCTCGTTACCTCACACTCTCTCTTCCTCTTCCCTCTTCAATAAATGTTTTGTCTCTTTGATGTCCCTAGTAATTCTTATACTGATTGTTCCCACCCTCATAAAAGCCCCAGGGGTAGTCATGGTGGTGGATGGCATTAGATACTGTGTAAATGCTTCCAGAAAAGAGACAAACTGCAGCCAAAGAATTTATTTCAGGTGGAAGAGAATGGGAAGGAAATACAGATGTTTTCTTTTCTTCTTAACATGTTGTCTCTGTGTCCTGGCTGTACTTGTGTATCTCATTGAAGTTCACAGTTTCTTCCTGTTTGTTTCAAAAAGTAACAAAGAAATAGGACTTAATCAGAGTTATGAGGAAATGAATGCTATGAAACTTTAAGGGTATAGAAATCTCTTCTTGAGCCTTTTTGATTGATTATTTTTCATTATAATTTGGACAGCTGTTTGTTCCAGAGCTCTGGTGAGAAGAATCAGCTGCGGTTCAGACCTGGATCTGTTTGAATGTGAACTTTGTAGCGCACATCTCTTGAAAAGAAGCCTGTCAGGCCCTCTTTAATGAAGTGACACTTAATAACAGCATTGAGAAGTAGGCATGTGTATACAAAAACTTAAACTTAGTGTAGAACACTGTACTTGAAACCTCAAATTGCAGCTAAAGTTTATGATACTTGACAGAAATTCCTAATAGTTTAAAAGGCATTTTTAAGACAAAGTTGTGAAAGATGAAAATAATTGCTGTTGGATAGCATAATTCATGTCTAAGTTGTGTGCTTTACAATTTCCAGACAAGTATTTTCTGGAATTTATAATTCATCTTCTTCCAACTCCTGCTTCTTCCCAAATAAATCATTTTCAAGGGTTATCTACTTGGTTTGATATGTTTGCTTTGATCTCATAATTCTGCATTTTCACTGACAGAAAAGTGTTCTTACTAGCTTGTGGAACGCGGTTGAACAGGTAATATTAAAATTAAAGTGCCACAGCATTTCACTTCTGGTTTTAGTTCTGCTGCTTGGTGCTACCACCTCATCTCATGGAGTATATCCTTTTTTGAGTATATGATGTTATGGTAGTTCTAGACTGTGGTAATTCCAGAGAAGATGTTATCAAGGCTACTTGAAAGAATAACAATGACTTGAATTGGTTTATTTTGTAGATTACAAAACAAGGAAAATCTACCTTGAAAACTGAATTTTTGTGGCAGGTTTATTTTTTTTCTTGTTATTGAGTTGCATAAGAAATTGTATAAGTTATGTTGATTGTAATTAGTCAGATTTTTTTTCTGTGTGGGAGTAAGGTTTTGCACACACACATGGGAATGTGCTCCCAGGCCACTTGTACCCTGGCCCATTTAGCTTTCTGCTAAGTGTGTGGGTGAGAGGTGATGCTGGCATTTAATGAACTTTCACTGTATATTTGGTTTGTTTTGATCCATATTTTATGCAAAATCTGTAATGTCAAGTGTGCTGGTAGAATAGTAGGTAGCAGGAGTGCATCTTGTACATGTGGATGCCATGATTAATGGCAGTGGTTGTAGCTGCCTGAGAAAGGCAAACGAACCTTTGTTCTGTCATTCCTCTCCCCCATTCCATTTTTCTGTGACACTTTCCAGTGTTCTGCCATTCTGTTCCCCCTTGCTGTGACCCATTTCTCTTCTAGCCTCTCTTGTCCTCTGACCCATGTCCTCATTCTCAGTAGTAGAGCTGGACTTGCAGTCATCTTCCCAGTCTCACAAATCCAAGCCAAGGCTGACTTCCCCATCTACCTGCAGGACTGTTCTGTTTGCTGAGCTTAGCCCGAATTTGGGAGCAGATCCTTTCCCAAGTCCTGAGCAGAAGATGTAGCTGCTGGGCCATCCCAGGGTGTTTGCACCAGCTGCTGGGTGCAGAGCAGCAGGTGAGGATATGCTGGCATCACATCCGAGGTTCAGCTACAGCAACTGACTGCTGATAACTACCAATTGCTAGTTTGGAGGTGCTTTGGTTGGGAATTGTGCTGTATACAAAATATCATAAGTGACAGTGTTGAAGAAATACCCTGAAACTTATACAAGAGTGTTTTTCCCTCAACTGGTAGTGAACTTACGGTTTTAAAATTCCATCAGATTATATTATTTCTGTTCACGTGACATGTATGTGGAAAGCTAGCGTTATTGTTTTGGGTAACTGTTTCTCAGTCTAATATTTAAACTCAAAAGAGGACCGCTGCAAATTTTTCACTGTATGTCTGCATGAAGCAGGCTTATGGCCTGAATTGAGTTTTATTTGGTCATTTCTGTTCAAAGCCCTGTGATGCACAGTAGGGAGAGACTTCTTTCTGTTGAATTCATCTTGAAATAAGCCATGAAATAAATAAGCCTTTTGGTAACATGTTTTAATTACTCAAAGCACTTTTATTTATTTATTTTTTACTTACCTGAGCTGCCAGTTTTCAACTGTTTCATCAACAGTTTTCATCCTAGAGCCTTGGAGGTAGAACATCACATTGAAAGAAGACTTCTGTTGCTATCTGTGGAGTAAGCTGATCGTTCTCAAGAAGTGGTGATGCCTTCAGAAGGCTTTGCACCATGTTGGCACTTGCAGAAACAGATTTCAGATGAGATCCCATTCCATAGCTTCATAAAAAACTGACATGTGGCATGTGGAGATATGAATCTTTAAACCAGCTGAAATACAGTTAGATCTGCTTTTGTGAAAATGGGGGCATGGAGGTGGTGGAACTGTGGGTTTTCCGATAACAGTTTAGATGGATTTGAACCTGATGTGGCTAGAGGGACTCTGCTCTGCTCTGTAACCAGTTGTGTATTTCTTCCAGTTCTGCTATCATCTGCCTCTCAGTTGATATGTTAGAAACATTCCCTCCAAGAAAAGAATCCTATTCAGTTGGAGCAGCAAGCAGTCTTAACCTCATGACCACAAAGTCCCTAAAGCTAATAAGGAAATGCAGGGATGGAGGAAGAAGAGGGTCAACTGTTGAAATGGCAGCTGCCATACTTGATCCAATGGGGAGATCACAGGATGCTGTCAGCAGGTGGCTATCCAGTAACCAAGTGCCTTTCTAGCCTACATGCTGTTTTTGTTGCTGTTTTTCTTTCTTCTTTTTTTTATTTAAACTCCTGTAACCCCCTGAAAGAGACTTTTAAACCAGGTTTGAGATTCTTGTGTTCTTTTTCCAAGGGCTGTGTTCAAATTAAGATGGTCTCTTTGCTGCTACATTTTCAAAAGCTCCACTTTCATGTATGTCTGTGTTATCCTGAATGCTCCTTGGTACTAGTGCCAAGCTGCCATATGTGACTCAGCCCTACAGATTGCATGTTTGGTACTGGGATTAAAAGGATTTTCTATATCTGTAACTTCTTACTGTGGCGTGAAAATGAAATTTCTTTCACACTTGTGCCACCAGAAACTTCTTGAGTGTGTCTTCATTTTGAACTAGTCATTTGGGAAAGGCTTGTTTATCATAGCTCTGAAATGTGAGGTTGGTTTCTTCTAGTCACTGAGATTCTCACAGGGTCAGTCCAGGATAAATGGTCCATTACATCATCTGTTCCTTCTCAAAGGCCTAATATTTCTAACTACATTCCCAGTAGAGCTTTGAAACTGTGTAACTATTCTAATCATGCAAAGTGTAAAATTTATTAAGTTATAGCAAATAGTTTGCAGCTTAATGTTTAGTTTCCAGACAACAATAAGACTTCAATCACTTTGATCTTTAGGAAGCCTTCTGAATTCTCTACCACTTTAATGCCTTCTACATGCTCCTGTTTCCGGAGTCATCAGGTATGTCAAGATGGGTTCCATCACCTTGACTACTGTGCCTGGGAGAGCTGGCTTTGCTTCTTTGCCAGCTCTGGTGGCCTTTTTCCCTGTGACCTTGGTCAAGATATTTTGTTGTAGCATTCTTTCCTCCTCCTTCTCATCCCACACACATTTTTATTGTTTGAGATGGAGAGAGAGGCATGATGTTCTGGGGAAGTAAGACAAAACTGATAAAACTAGTTCCGACTTAATCTTGTCACTTTGGGTTCTTCTGCCTCTAGTCACTTGTCTGTCTGATCTCAACAGTTCTTAATCATGTTTTTAAGGTCTGAAGAGTCTCCCAGGTTACAATAATGTACAATCAACCATCCCAATTTAGATTACCAGTGTCAGATCCACTGAGCAGTTTTTTGAAGACTGAATGCTTTGTTTTAAAGTGATAAGAAATAGCAGGTATATGTTGCGAAATGAACAAAAAGCAATGAAAACCCCACACCAACTGTAGATCTAAGTTTTTGCTGTTTATCTTCATTTTCATCTCACTGATGCAGTCCAAGCTATTGGTGCTCAATTATGATTTGATCTCAACATCCTTCCAGGTTTTTGGTGCTGCATGTCTGAATGTGAAGATTCTTAAAGACTTACTGGACACTCAGAAGCATTTCCAGCTAATTGCTCTGTTCTGGGATTGCAGTCAGGCCATATATTTCTGTTTTATGTAGGTCATTGTGAGACAGGAAGGATTTCCTCAGACAATAACTGAGGCACTATGGACAAGCCCATAGAGGTATCTAGATACAGTTTTTCTCTCTTGTGGACTGACTTTGTTAAAGGTATCATGAGGGTGAAATCGGTGCCTAATTATCTCCTGTGGATTTTCTCATCTTGTCCCCATGTTAGAAAGAGGGAGGTGTGAAACTGAGTCTCTTATGCCAGAAATTAATGTGGTAAATGGTAAACTTTTTTCTTTTTTCATTGATCAGTATTTCACAGCTTTAGGAGTATTAACCCTTCCATTAGAATTTTGTACTAAAGTGAGAAACAGTGGCAAAGAAGGCCATGAAGTCTATATTCTAATCAGATCCATTCCTTTTTCTGCTTACTGTGACACAGCAGTCTGTACAGAAAAGATGGGACTTTTGTTGTAATATGAACTCCCTCTAGGTTAGATCCTTCTTTCTGCCTATGCACCTACCTGCCTAAACTTCATTTTAGTTCCTGGGAAGCGTTATTATGCCGACCTTTGTACATGTGGTATTAAAATTCTAGGAGGCTGGTTCTCAGTTGAAGGTTTTAGGTGTAGAGTACTTCTTAACTATGGCCTTGAGCTGTTATATAGTGATGTACCCACTTAGCAATTCTCTGTGACGTTTAGGTAAGATTGTCCCCCTTGTTTTTTTTTTTCCTAAGACACATACATATTTATATGAGCACCTGTTGTAATGCGTTGAAGTAACTTTAAGTATTCTTGGTGAGATCAGGGGCGTAATGTAGGTGAGTTGCACTCAGGTGCTGCTGGCTGGCATTCATAGTCTGTGAGCACTGTGTTCTTTCCCTGCAGGGGGGTTGGACTTGATGATCTCTTGAGGTCCCTTCCAACCCCTATGGTTCTATGATCCTGTTCCTGGTTGCAGTACCCATGCTGGAGAACAGGCCTGCAGAACGCAGCTTTGCACTGAAGTCACATGGATGCCTTCAATATCCATTCTTGGGAAGCTTAATTAACAGACCTAATTACAATCTGAAATAGGTGTACATTTCTCTGTGTTAACGTATGGCGTATGTAGGAAGACAATGAAGCTGTCATGTTTGTGGCTGCTTATGTCTAAAGCTCAGCTCTCTGAGGGAGTTATGGGCATGGCCCAACATTTTGTTTTCCCAAAAGATGCAGGTTTCCTACACAGAATCGCTACTGAGGGTCCACTTAATAAGTAAATCATTTAGCAGGTGAAACTCCTGTCTGCTGGGTCACCAGTGTGCACTGGAACGTGCACATGATCCCAGGCTGCTGAGGGATGGTGTTTGTGGTTGTGCTCGCTGTTGGCAGTGATGCATATGCTTTCTTCGTGCAGCCTTTCTGAGAGGCTGTTCTGCTTGTTCCTTGGCTTGTCTTGTAGCCACAGCGTGGCTTTGCTTTGTCTCAGCTCAGAAAATTGCTGCCGCTGTTGGCTGTGCGGGTTTGTTCTGCGAGCACGGGCTGCAAGTCTCAGGAGGAGGGCGAGCCTTGCAGTTCTAATCTCTCCGTGTGTTGCCTCTGGTCAGGCAGTGGATTGTTTTTCTGGTTTTGTTCCTCCGGGTGGCATCTGTCTTCAGGAGAAATTTCCTTGCAGCAAAGTGTAGACTGCTGAACTGTGGCCGTCTCAGTATTGCTGTTTCTGACTGCTAGGGTGAATTAATTATGTGAGCAGTTATAACGTAGGTGCTTGAAATGTTTGTGGCTGTGCAAAATTGAAGGGTTGCTCTTACAGGAATGTCTTCCTTTCCTCTGCAACCTTTTTTTGTTTTGTTTTTAATTTGGACTTCACTTTTTAAAAACTTTCTCCTGAATAATAACATCTCATTTCAAATGTATAAAAATGTTCTTGTGCCATTCGGGATACCTTTTGTGTCTGTTAATGCCTTTTGTGATCTTTCTGTTAATGTTGAAAGTGCTTCCCATGCCCTCCTAACATTTCACTCCAGTTTTTCAGGCTTTACCTTGCTGTAACTTTCTGATTGGATACTTTTGTTACAAACTAATCAACTGTTTATTTCTTGCTCAAAATGATGTTCTTTAACTGTGTGTAATTGATTTGTGCTCCTTGAAGGTTTGTCAAAGGAATGACAAATGGTTATTTAAAAGATGAGGCTCAAACTACTTGATGCACAGTGTTACAGATGTGAACAATACGGCCACGTGCAGCCAGATGTTGCAGGGTCAGTGCAAACCTGACAAAGTCTAGGAGGGATTCTGCACTTGCTGGGTAAAGACTTGAACAAATACATGTGACTTGCAGCGTTCTCTAATGGCCTAAAGAAATGAATTCTCTCAAATCAGTGAATGAATTCTCTGGAAAAGTTTGCTCTGCTGAGAACACCTTTCAGCATCTCCTGGGACTTAGAACTATAAAGGTCTTACTGGTTCAAAGCAAGCTGGAGTTTACACAAGGCAAGGTTGGAGAAATAATAAATTCAGTGAAGGCTGTTGTGTGCAGGTGTGATGTTTCTTGGAGAAAGTGTGTATATGTGGTTGTATTGTGCTAGCTGAGTTATCTTGTTCCCTGGTAGTACAAGGGAAGAGCTTTAAATGTTTACTTGTTTTAATTCTCATTTATAAAGAAATGAAGGGCTGGAATAGTGATGTAGATCATTCATACCTTTAAAACTTACTTTATAATAATGATAAAAAACATAATTATGAACACTGTTCGTATTATTTTGCTTGCCAAATGCCTCTGCTATTTGACAGCCTTAGTAGTCAGTGGCAGAGTCAAGTTAGCAGGACTTCAGGTAGTCAGGACCTATTCAGCTATTAAACAACAAAAATAGCCTAACTTTTGTGCTTTTTTGCTCGTAGGGAAGTCATGACTGTTAATAAGTTAAATGTATACTGTGTATGAAGAGGCTAAATACTATTAAAATGGAACATTAGTGTTTTACTGGTGCATGAAATGTAATGTAGCTTGCCTTCACTTCGTAGGTAACAATGATTCTCTTTTGGGAGGGAAAGTATACACAACTGTCATGAAACAGATATTAAAGCATTGCTGGGACAGCTTTGCCTATTCAACTCCCGCTAAGCTTAATTATGCAAACGGTACAGGAGTCCAGGCTTTTTGGAAATGTTTGTGTTGCTCCAATGCATTTTTAGCTTATTTGATGTGTGTGAAGGCTCCAAGTGGCAGTGCTGCTTTAAAATTAAAATGATTTTCTTTGCATTTCAGCATGTGGTATTTTAAAAAGGTGTGTTGCTCCAAGTTAACAGATGGGAACTCTCTTACCCAATTTAAAAGAATTTCCTGAGGAGAAACCTGGAAAAGCAGTGTGTGGAAATTTCCTCTTCTTCATGGGGTAAAGTAGGGATGTATTGAGAAATGGAAGCTTGAACCTGAAAATGGTTATTTCACTGTCTAATAAAACTACTTTTCAGACCACAAGGGCTGTGGAGTCACCTTTTGTGTCCAGAGAATTTTGATTATATTTGAGCACAACATTTTCCTTTGTGCAAAACTGTCTCTTTGTCTTTTCCTTCTACAGCATGTACTGTTTCGGTCCTTACTTCCAATGTTTGCATTCTTTGCATGCACTTTGAGCCCTAGAAATTTCTTCTTATACCTTAAGCTTGGTACGCTGTGTTTGCGAAGCTAACAAGGTAAATTTTAAAAGAATGACCTATTCACAGGTTGAGAGTGAGACACTATAGAATACAAGCACACCATACTATAAGAGAGCAAGAGAACAAACAGATTCGAGAAGAGAGTAGTTATACCTTTGTTTTCCAGATAGAAGGTTATGTACTGACAGAAGGCCATATTTTCTTGGTTTGGAAATATGTTTTTATCGTCACCCTATTTAAAAGCTCTAATTTGGATATGATACTAAAAGCCTGTGAGTGTTATTAAACCACAGTTTGACAGAACTTTTGGGATAGGTGTATGTTTAATCCTGACTTCCAAAGAAAGGTGAGATTATTTGATCGTGCTGACACTTGTTCTACCTGTTGTCCACTTGGTCAAGAATCTTAGGCGTTCTTAGGCGCTCCCTAGAAGATGGTCAAATAGAAATTCTGCTGCGCTTCTGTGAAAAGGGAGAATTCAGAACTCACATCAATTATTTAAAGAAATATATGCAGGAAAGAGACCTGTATAAAACATGCCTTTAAAATTAAAGAATCGTCAAGACTTGAAAAGAAAGGCCTTTACGATCAGCTAGTCCAACCATCAACTCATTGCTACGGTGTCCTCTAAACCATGTCCCTCAGTGCTACATCTGCACATTTCTTGAACACCTCCAGGGACAGTGACTACCACATCCCTGGGCAGCCTGTGCCAATGCCTTGCCACTCATTCCGATATTTTTTTTTCCTAATATCTAACCTTGCAGTTAGACAGTTGTTTCATGTGGTGAAAAGTACAGGTACTTTTAACAAGATCAATTTTTTAATCTTGTCTTTGGAAGACTGTGCAAGCCAACTGAGGGGGTAGAGCAGGGAGGAACTAAGTGCAGGGGCACGGAATTCGTTTCGGAAGACATGGTTGCTAAAAGAAACGCTTGGCAAAGGACAGCCTCCCTGCCACATGGATTCTTGTACTGGGGCGATGCAATTTTTTCGGAGCTTTTCTGGAAATGAAGACATGCAGAACAGCTTTTTTTGTAGGTGGAGTCAGATATATCAAAAGGGACAAGCTCTTACTTCAGTCATAATCTGGTTAGAGAAAACAGCTACAAGATGCAAACTCTTCAGAAAAAAACCTTTGCCCACTGGATTATGTTACCACTACCTGTGTTTTCATAGCACTTGAGTCCTGTGCTGTTTCAAGGGGGAGAAAAACTTTTGCATGTCTTCTTCCAAAATGTGAAGACAGTATTTATTTCTTGAAAGCTTTTGTTCTGATTAAAGATGGTATGTAAAAAGGCTGGTTATTTAAGGAAAATGCTGAAATGAAGCAGTGCTTTGCTGTTTCTTTTCTCTGTTAGAATATTACACATCAGATTTTAGTTCAACCCAAGATTAATATCTGTGTAGTTTAAACTTTTTGTTCCTTGCTACTGTGGTGCAGAAAGTAGAATTACCCTGAAGAAAAATGACAAGTCCATGGATGTCTTTCTATTCTCTGATGGAAAGAGTTGACAGAACTCAACCTTGTTTTTGTTTTTTTTTTCTTTTGGAGTCGTAACAGTATATCAGTTAATTTTGAACATGCTTACATTTCAACTGTTCATCAGTAAGACTAACTAGTAATTCTAAGAAGTGAACATTACTTCAGCTGTTTTCAGTCAGTTTAGAAAATGTGTTAACACTGCCACAACATCTGCTGTGGCTTTCTCTTGGCGTTGTTTGATGCGTTAGATTTTGCACATTGTCTTCTATTTGAAGGAAGCTGAAAACACGAATGCAGTTGTGTTTTGTTTGTAAGACTTCGGAGTGATCTCAGTCTAATGCTTTACTTAAGAGGATACCTCACTTTATAACTGCTAAGATACTGAAGAATGTAGCAATTGGTTACCAACAGCAGCTACTCTGAACTGGTATGAGAGGATGACTCAAGTGACACCTACATATGTATATCTGACTACAACATCATTCTTTAAGCACTGCTGTTTCAGGAAGAGGAGTCTACTGAAGCTGGGGTTTAACATGTAGATAAGTCGGTATCTCTGAAGGTGAAATGGGGACTAGTGTCTACCCTTACACCTTGCCTCTGGCCTTGCTATCTTTTTTCTCGCCTATTCTTGGAAAGTCTTCCACCATTCTTACATGCTCTTCTTTCCAGAAGGCTTCCTTCTGAAAGCCAGCAGAATGTAGAAATGTAATTTTATAGTGGTGAAGAGACTGGGTTCAGGAATAGATGGTTTACCGCCTATAAGAAGAGGCTACAAACTCCACTTGAATTCTACATCTCCTGTGACTAAGTTTGATGCCACTGAAAGGACACTTCTTGTCTGCTTTACTCATTTGTGATACAGTCTCCATCCTTGTGGCTGTTTTCGATGAGCTCAAGGCCACTGTGAGGGGGAGAAGTAGATATATATTGTGTTTTGACTGGAGAAAGGAAATAAAATGAGGACTTTGTTTCAGTGATAGGCAGCCATTAGATGGAATTGGTTATAAAATCTGAATGTTCTGTGAGGCTGTGTTTTAAATAATTTAAACCAAACTAGATTGTTTTTGTTCAGCCCCACCATAAGTAGAATTTGTTTTACTGATTACTCTGATGCCACAGACATCCAGGTTAGGGGGCTGAGCATGCAGAAATTGTCAGTTGAGTGCTGGTGTAACTCTAAAGATGGTATGGGAAAGTGGGTGGAGTGGTACAGCTAATTTGTTAATTAAGGTTGTCTACACTCTCACATCAATAAAATATTTCAGCTCCTTCTAGGTTCATATGAATTCAGTGGATGGGGTAGTTAGCATTATGGATGTCATCAAGGGGAAAATAGAATAACCCAAGTTGGCCAGAGAGAGGCAGTGGATATTCTGTCCCTGGAGGTATTCAGAGCTCTGAGCACCCTGATCTAACTGTAGATGTCCCTGACCATTGCAGGGGGTAATTGGGTTAGATAAGATAACCTTTACAGGTTCCTTACACGTCAGATGATATTGTAATCGTCTTTCCCACTTTCTAGAAAATGGGAGTGATGGTTTTCCTTTTCTCAGTCACTGGGGGTCTTCGCTTTATAGCCATGACTTTTCAAATATGGCAGAGTGGCTTGGCAACCATCAGCCAGTTCCTTCACAACCTTGGGATGCAAGTTGTCTGGCCTCAGAGTGGCTGTCTCTGACTTGCTCTGCTCTTACAGGGGGAGAGATTTTGCTCCCCTGATCTCTGCCCAGAAGTTCAGGTACACGTGAGGTATGGAACGTCTGTCCATCCTCAAAGTCTGAGGCAAGGAACTCATTTAATACCTTAGCTTTTTCCAGATCTGTTGAAGCCAGTTCCCCCCTCTTCTTATGTATCAGAGAGGATACATTCTCCTTTGCTTATCTCTTCAGACTGATGTACCTGTGGAATCCCTTCATGTTATTTTCACATCCCTCACCAAGTTCAATTCCATCTTTGCCTTGGCTTTCCTTGTTCCATCTCTGCATGTCTGGACAGCATCACTGTGTTTTTCCTAGAACACCCACCCATTCCTTCTTTCTCTGCTTGTGCTTTTCCTTCTTTTCCCTCAGTTTTACTGGCAGGTCCTTGCTTACCCATGCTGGTTTCCTGCCTCCTCTGCTTGATTTCTTACACTGGGGGATGGAGAGCTCTTGTGGTCTCATAAAGGTGTCCTTGAAGAACTGCCAGCTGTTTTGTTTCTGTGTCCTTAAGGACAGTCTCTCAGGGGATCTCATCCAATAATTTCTTAAACAGACAAATTTGCTCTCTGAAGTTCAGGTTCTTGACTGCAAATAAGATGATGTTTCTTCAGTCCTCATGAAGAGTGAGGTACAGAATAATCAGGAGTTTGTGAAAAACATGAATCAACAAAAGGCATAAAGGAGACTCTAATGGATAGAAAGTACTTGACTGGGGCTTCTGGGTGTCAATATGAGATGTTCTTGGTGTGGTCCTGGCAAACGTGTTCCCATGGTGATAGGAAAGCACTCAGTTATCTGCCTCTTGTGCTGGACTTGTATTGGACAGATGGAAATCAAAATACAGATCTTATACTTCTTGCATAATTAACATTTGCATCTTACTGCTGTGATACGTAGCTGAGGCCAAAAGATTAACAGGATCAGGAAAAAAAAAGGGGATTATTCATTTACAGTACATTATGTTAGGTTAAATGAAAGCTTTGTAAAGCCTTTGTAAGGAACTGAAAAACCATTATACAACAGGGAACAAATAAAGTGCCAACTAAAGGGGATTAGGAAGAAACTTCTCTAAGAAGTAGGTCTATTCCATGGGTGTCCACTGTGAGGTTTCTTGTACCTAGTATAAATCAGGCAAGTTTTAGGTGAATCATTTTTTCATGACAATTTTAACATCCGTTTTTACCAGGTGTTACCTGTTTGATTTGAATGTGAATGTATAGCTGGAAAGATTGCTCAGGAAGCCAAGTTTAAATTTAGCGATACAGAAGATTTCTTTCCAGAAGAGAGAGCCTCTGGAGAAAGGATAGGGTCTGCTGTAATCAAAGTAGGACTAGAAACCTGAGGAAGAAATAGCAAAGGTGATTGCTTATGGCAGTGGTGTATGATGAAAATTGTGAGGAAGAGCACATGAAAGGCAAAATCAATGCTGGGGAGGTCAGTGGTATTAACGTCATCACCTAAGGAATTTTAACAGCACAGCTACAATAGTGGGTGAAAATAGAATTGAACATTCCTCTGATTTTGAGTGTGGTTAATATCTTGAACTGACAATCTGCATTAAAAACCAGGGAGGTGAACTGACCACACATCAGAGGGGCTCTTAATATGTGTATGGTACTGTATTGAGCCAGGACAAGCAAATAGGAGACTTTAATAGTCAAAGTAATTTATTGGGCAAATAAGACAGATTTGCTGTAAGTTGAAGTGGAGTTGTAAGGTTCCAATGCGTGCCATGAAGTAAAAATTGAAAGAGGAATCGTGAGGGGAAACTGAAGGAGCTTTCAGATCATGGAGTCGAGTTGTTAACTATTGCAGCCAAATGGTCGCTGAGAGATACAGATCTCAGTGAGATATACAAGTACTCACAGCTGATATCTTCAACAACATAAAGTGACCAAAATCAGAGAAGCTTAAACGTGAAGTCTCATTTACGTTGTCCTTCTGCTACTCGTATCTACTTTACATCAATAAAAGCTGCTTGATAGACAAGTAACTGCCTATGTGCCCCTATTTAAAAGGGTTTTACAGGTTAAAAAAAGAAAATGTTTACTAAAAACAAAAAATAGTTAATTATGGAAATAGAAACATGTAAAGTGTGTCCCATGCAATGCTACAAGTTTTGGACAGAAAGCTGCATGGAGGGAAGAGATCTGGCTGTGAAAACCAACACTTGGCTGAAGCCAAGCAGTGAGCCAGGAGTGCGTTGAGGTGACCAAAAATGCCAGTGGCATCCTGGCTTGTGTCGAAAATAGCATAGCCAGCAGGAGCAGGGAAGTAATTGTCCTCCTGTACTCAGCTCTGGTGGCACCTTGATTACTGTTCAGTTTTGGGCCACTCACTACATGAAAGACATTGAGATCTGAGAAGGACAAAAAGGCTGGTGAGGGCTCTTATGGGGTCACAAGTCTTACAAAGAGTGGCTGGGGGAACTGGAGTTGTTCAGTCTGGAGAAGAGGCTCAGGGGAGACCTTATCATTCTATGCAGCTGCTTGCAAAGAGGCTGTGTCGATGTGGAGCTCAGCCTCTTCTCTCAGGTAACAACAAGAGGAGGAGGAGGAATTGCTTCAAACTGTGCCAGGAGAGGTTCAGGTTGGACATTAGGAAAAGTTTCTTCTCTAAAGTAGGAGTCGGGCAGTGGCACAGGATGCGTAAGGAGGTGATGGAGTCACCGTTCCTGGAGGTGTTCAAGAGATGTCTCGACGTGGCACTGATGGATGTGGTTCAGTGGGCAGTATTGGTGATAGATGGCCAGTTGGACTAGATGATCCTGGAGGTCTTTTTCAACCTTAATGATTCTGTGTCCTCTTCCATTTTTTCCATTGAATGAAGCAGAGGAGTCTGACTGATGTCTGTTTTTCAGTTATCTTTGTTTGCTTGGGAGACCAAGAGTCCTAGATATAGCCTTCTCACTTCTTTCCTTCTAAAACAGCGGCCTGTGTTTGCTCTCTGAAGTGGTTATGTCCCAGTTATCAATTAAGGAGTACAGGCACATTCTGGAACACATTTTTCTGATGTGGTCATATGGTGTTACAGTAGTCTACCTTTTTCAAGCTATTATGTGGCAAAGTCAGCCACCATAGCAGCTCTCTGTTGACAGAAACAGCACCTTTCTCCCTGCCCCAGCCACTCTGCTTTTATCTTAGTAAGTTCCTGTGCTAGTTAAACTCCTCTGTGGACTGATAAGGCCAGAGCAACACAACCAAACAATAACAACAACAGAAAAGGGCAATAGTGAGTTTTTATTTCTCCCCCCCCCCCCCCCCACCTCTGGTGGCAGTAAGCTGTTAGCTGACTGACCAGCCTGTGGAGCTTTGTCTGTAGGTGTTTTCTAAAGGCTGCTGCCGTGAGCTTGCATCCTAATGCTGCAGAAAGTTTGGAGACTTCTTAGACTGTTTTTGAAGAAGTTCCCTCCCCCCTCTGTTAAGCTTACTGGTTTCATTTGGCATGACTGTGAACTATCTTGTTTGCTGATGAGAAGAGTGTCAGACAGGCTTCTAACTAACCTCAAGGTCATGAGTGAGAATGCAGTCTTTGGACCTCACTGGAATACTCACCTGCTTCTGAGTGGTCTGAAGTGTTTCCAAAAAACGGAGATAAAATAAAAGAGCATAGGGAGGGAAAGGAATGTTTGAGGTTATGTATGAGGTGGATTTCTAAAATCTGCACTGTGAGTCAGTTTGCATTTAGTAATTCACAATGACTGGAAAGAAATCTCTGTAATTTGTTGATGTTACATTTCAGTAAATCTTAAATGGGCAAGGAAGCTGCAGAGAGGTGATAGGAAAAATGAGCAGGTCAATAATGTGAAAAATGAGAAATGTGCAGGTTCATTTCAAAACTAGAGGCCAGTTGCACTTATTTGAGTGACGAGATAATTTTTGGTCAATAAAAATAATCTCATATCAATTTATATGATTTTCTGGGGTAGGAGAGGAGGCCTTGTCAGATGAATTTGCTGTAAGCTTTTTCATTTCTTGTTAAGATTAAAGCTTTGTTTTGTAATTGTATTGATAAAATACACTCTTTTATAATATATTTGATTTAGAGTGGCTTGCTTTATTGATTACCAAATTAAAGTGATACAAAATCAATAGTAGCACACACTAAAGGGATTAAGGACGGGATAACTGAAAAATCTCAATGTAGTTGTTAATGGAGAGTCAATGTCTACTAGCAGTGTCTTTCAGCAAGTATTCTTCAGTATCTGTCAGCGATCAGGAGTAAGTATGGAAACTGAAGTTTTCAGAGGATGCAGAGATCTAAGATTCACCGGACTTTCTGAGAAATTAGCCAATTTAGCCAGAACACTATGTATTAAATGTATAGTGAAAGATGCTCAGAACACTACTAAGTACGTAGCGAAAGATGTTTGGATTTCCTCTTTGGAACAGCCTGCCCTCTGAAGCACAGGGGCTTTAAAATGAATTGAGTTGTGATAAATTACAATCTGTAAATGGCTTTTGCAGTAAGACTTGAAGCTATGATAGCAAGTATATAATTCTTAAAGTATAAGTGCTGTTGAGACTGGTGTACCACCATGAGTGGTAGTACTAGGAGATTTGTAATATTAGGAAAGTTGGTAACAAAAAATAATTTGTTTCTGAGAAGAGACTCAGTTGGAAAAAAGCCTGTCAAACTGAATTTAAAATTCAGAATCTTTGAGAAACTAAGTTAGACTAAGTAAACAGTGACTTGCTCTCAGTACATAAAGGGACTTCATTATAAGGAAGTCAAAGGTATGTAACAAGACCCAGATGGAAACTGATCCTGGGTAACTTTAGTCTTCAAGCGTGCCTTGTATTTATAAAAAGAGACATCAGGCTAATACCTAAAGCTAAGCAAATGCAAAGCTCTGTGTCTTGGAGAGTTTTAATCAGAGTATGGTATCTTTCATATGTTCTATCATGTTGTCTTCAAGGCTCTTCAGATACCTTTAACTCTCATTCCCTCTTACCTTCTTACCCTCATCTACTCCCTCCCTTACACTCTGTAAGTGTCATGCATTGAGCTAGTGCTGATGGGGCTAAACAATGCTGTAATCACACACGAGCAATTTCATTGGAAGTTTATCCTTAACGTGCATCAGCTGTCAGGAATTGAAACCCGCAGCAGAAATAAGAAATGTAGAGGACAGAATGATATGTGCTTAACTTTTCTATTTTTGAAACTGTCAAAACCTGTTTAATTTTTGTGGAAGGGTTGCATATGAGTGAGATATGTATGTATTTGTACGCATATTTGCAACTTTATTTGGAGAAATCTCTTCCTTAACACTTGACATTAAATATTTTTGTTATACCAGTGTTAGCTGGTGAAATAATTTCAATATGACGTGTCTACTTCCAATATAGAATCACTTGAATTTTTAGCTTCTCAAATTCCAGCTTATGCCATAGAAGCGTAGCATCACCCAGGTTGAGAAAGGCCTCCAAGATCATCTAGTCCAACTGTCCACCTACCACCAATATTTTCCCAATAACCATGACCCTCAGTGCCACATCTAAATAAGCATCTCCAGGGGCAGTGACTCCACCACCTCCCTGAGCAGCCTGTTCCAGCACCTGACCGCTCTTCTGAAGAAGAGATGTTTTCTAATAAACAACCTGAACCTCCTCTGGCCCATTCCCTCTCATCCTGTCACTGGTTGCATGGGGACAGAGGCTGAGCTCCACCTCGCCACAGTCTCAGGCCGTTGTAGAGAAGCGATAAGGTCTCTTCTCAGGGCTGAAGAATCCCAGCTCCTTTAGCTGCTCCCCGTAAGAGTTGTGCTCCACGCCTCTCACCAGCCTTTTTGTCCTTCTCTGGACACATTCCAAGCCCTAGATCTCTTTCACATGAAGGGCCCAAAACTGAACACAGAACTTGAGATGCAGCCTCACCAGTGTGGAGTACAGGGGGAATGGTCACTTCTTTTGTCTTGCTGGCCAAGTTCAGCCAAGTGTTGACCAACATCCCTGAGTCTGTTTCTTCTGCACAGTCTTCTAGCTGCTCTGCCCCAAGCCCGTTGTATTGCCTGGGATTGTTGTGGCCAAAAGTGCAGGACCTGGCACTTGGTCTTGTTGAACTCTCAGTATGTCCATCTTGGTTCTTTCTGTAAATTGTGTATACCTATTGTTTCCAATGCAGACCAGATTTCAGTTTTCCATTCTTTGCCTTTTTTTTTTAACCTGAAATGAACTGTTAACACAGTGCAAACTATGCCGTGCCTATAGGGGAATACAAATGCAAGCCTTTTTTTTCCCTTTCCCTAATGAATTGTGATTTTTTTTTCAATTGAGTGTGCTTGCAGTCCATTTTTAACACTAAATGGCATGTTTCACTTGCTCAGCGGTTGCGTCCTGTTAAAGCTTTGTGTGTTTCCCTGGTCATTTCAATGCCACCAGCTCAGCTGTTTCTTTGAAGTGCTGCTGATTAGTCTGGAAACAAATTTGGAAGGGAATTCGGAAAGGATAGAGACGAAAACTAAAACTGCTTAAGCAAATGAGCACCTTTCAAGTTTGATGGATTGAGGATAGTTCCCACAGGTGGGGTAATAGATGAAGTATGCAGATCCACAATATCATAGGTATACAGATAGCTATACATTCTATTATTCATCTAACTTCTGGTACGCTCACTATACTGTTCCTGATTGCTTATATTTCCCTTTCATACTTAAATGTCTATTCTAGTATAAGACAGCTGCCATAATGGTGACCTCTTGCGTGCTTATGTGCTGAATGTTCCTGGATAAGCTTGGCTCACTCTTCTTGAAAAGCAGAGATCACTTGAAGATAGAAGATTAAGCCAGGTGCAAGGACAGGCGTTTTGAAGTCAGCACAAATGGAACTGACTGATACTGAGACTATTTCTATCAGTAGCCTGCTCTTCAGAAAGAAATAAGCATCATACTGTCATTTTTATATTTAGCCAGATTTCTTTAAGGAAAGGAGGTTGTGCCGTTTTTGTCCAGCTGTTTCTTTCCCCTTACCCTTTTAAGAAATTGGCAATTTGAAACCAAGTTAAACAAGTGGCGATATTTCAATGATACCAAGCTCCTGCAGTGTTTATGAAAGCGGTGAGAAAGTTAGAGATAAGATCCTAATTTTATACAGAGTAGGGTACGCACACGTGCCACTCCAGGTGCAAGATCTTTCATACATTCAATTTTTTCAATATTCAGTTTCATATTTTCAGTATTTTTTTTTTTCAGGGAAATATCCACTGTATTTTTGTGCTCAAGAGTAGTCCAAGCAAATTCAATGCTCAGACTGAAGAGTGCTGAGCAAAATAAGAAAAAACAGCATTGTGCCAAAGTCTGTATTAATACTACTTTGTCCTGCAAAGCTCTTCTCTCCCTACATGAAAAAGATGTAGAAAATCAGCTTTGGAGATCAGTGTATAGGAGCCAATCACACTTCTATCAACATCTGTGTGGGCTAAAGATTATAATCCCAGGAAAGGTAGAGCTATGGCAGAAGTCAGTGAAGCCTCGTGGAGGGGTGAATAGAAACACGTGATTCACTGTCTCTTTTTTTGCTAGAACTGGAGGGAATGAAGTAGTGCTACGAAAGATGACATTCAGAACAAATTAAAAATAATAATAATTCAGTTTGTATTTAAGCTGTGGAACTCATTGTGGTAGCATGACTCCTGGAAGTTTACTCAAGCTCAAAAGAATGTTGTACAGATTAATTGGGAGGAAAAACCCCCCAGGGTTAACTTAGTGTTCCTATATGTCCTCTGGCCCCAAAAGTCTGAGCTGGAATTTGTGGGAAGAAGAAAGCTGCGGAGGGAAGTTCTAGGCTGGGTTGGATGGGGCCGTGGGCATCCTGATCCAGTAGGGGGGCAGCCCTGCCCACGGCAGGGGGTTAAAGCAGGGTGGGCTTTGAGGTCCCTTCCAGCCCAAGTCTTCTGTGTTACTACGTGAGGCATTGTCTTTTTGCCTGAGCTTGTAGGTCTGTTGTCACTTGAAATGGCGGTCTGAATAGAGAGTTGTCCTGTTTGTGGACACCTTAAAGAAAAGGAGAGGAAGCTTGGACCTTGCTTGCCCATCTACAGTTCACATCAGCCCATCGGCCTTCTACCTGATGTTTGGTCAGCAGATTTGGGAGGGGAATGGTGGAGGAGGCTGTGGGCTCAGGTGTAGATGGAAGCAGTGAGCTGTGTGTGCAGGGCACTGGAACAGGGGGAATGGGTAGAAGACAGGGAAGATACAAGTTTGTAGGTAAGGAATGAAGTAGATTATGGTGGTGACTCCATCTTTAGACTGAGACTTGGAAAGCTGAGACAGAATACAATTAAAATCAGAAATACTAGAAAGTACTTGTAAGAGATGCTGTTTTGCGGAAGATGTATACTGACCAGAAGGATTTGCATTTGGAGTTGTATTTCCTTTCTGTTCTGTTTTAATTGATTATAATTTACTGGATGATACGCATTTTCCAAGTGGTGCAGTGTTGGTCAAACTTCAGTGCATTGCAGCATAAGAGAAAAGCTGTTTCCTTTCTCTCTTCCTTTCTCTCTTCTTTAAATAACAAGTTAATTTGATATGCTGAGTGGCTGCTGCTGGACTAAGAGCATATCCATGGTTTTATTTTTCTGTATTAATCAAGGCAAAATGGATGTGCTTTTTAGGAGATGTTTCCTTTAGGAGATGCCATAATTGATGTTTTGTTCACTGAGTGTTTAAACACTGTGGCCAATGTGAAGCAGATACAACTTCTTTGCAGTGGCCAGCAGTGCAAGTTGCTATGGGAACTCGGTGGGACTGTCTGGAGATTACTGCTCTGGGGACCACACCTGGCTTATTTGCATTCAATTTAAGTTGGGGCAAAATTCAGAAGAGACTACCAGTAGTAGGCAGGCAGAAAGGGCTTGTCATTTTGAGGCTGTCGTATGGGGTGGAAGGCTGCCCTTATTCATGGCTCCTGCAGACCAGTGGGGGATTCTGAATTTTGCAGCCATTCGTGCGTTTTGTTAGTGTGGTGAGGCTCATTAGAAATGCAATGTCACAGGAGCTTTTTGGTATTATTCCCCCGAACTTTGTTTAATCTCAGTGAATAAGCCAATTTTGCCTATGTAATGATTTGTGTTACAGTGGAGGATTGTGAAGGCGGCATGAAACGCAGGCCATTCTTTAAGGCAGCGTGTTAACTGCCACTCGGTGCAATATTAAAATGTCAGTGCAGTATAGAGTGTTGCTGCTGAGCTAAGTCTGACTTTTTTTTCTGAACACTGAAATTGCTCTTTTTCCAGTGATGACTGTGAGAACTTCCTAAGAAGGCTGTGGAACAATTTTCGTTCAAGTCAGAAGCAGTGGTCAGCTAGCAGCTTTCAGACTGTGTGAGGCTGGATTTGTGTGGATTATGGCGTCCTGGCACATAAGTACTTTGCTTCTTTCTTGCTACATTAACTTGCCTGTTGACCAAAACTGGACAAAAGCGATTATAACAGTGCTGTGTGCTGACTGCTCATTGTGCTTTTCACCTGCTGTTGTCCTCATACTGCAGGGCTGACAAAATGCCCTGGCACCTTGCTGCAGGAATGTATTACTGGGATTTTTGAACTGTTTTCAGAACAGTGGGCTTAGAACCTTTGAGAAATATGAATCTCAATATCCGGGGGGGGGGGGGAGGGGGAGGATAACCTGAGAGTTAATGGTGGCTGACATCAGTTCTTTTGCTTTTTCCCTTGAAGTTTCAGGTTCTCAGTCTGAAGTGATGCTATAGGACAGCATCTTGTTTGTACATTGCGGAGACATTAATGCAGTGTACTTTTTATTTGATGTCATTTAGCTTGCTATGCTATTGCAGGGTTAGTACCTGCTTCCAAATTCTTCAAAGCAATTCCTTAAATTAGCGTTCTAAGCCAGGTCTGTGCTAAAAGGTCTGGCTGGTAGGATTCTAACTGTTGCTCCTTTATCTGTTAGCTTCTTGCCAGCACTCCCTGTTTTCTCAGCCTCTGTGCTGCTTTGATGCTCCAGCGGGGAAAACCTTTCTGCTCGCAGATCAGATAACTGAGCTGTGTATTTTCTCCCTATGGTCACATTAGCTCAGTTCCCCAGGTGGCAGTGCAGGAGGTGCAGCAGGGCACTGGGGCTGGAGGCTGCAGCTCTGGGAGGAGCACTGCCTTTTGCTGACTCAGCGCTTGTCACCCACAGCTGTAGCAGTGATTGCCTCATGTGGTCTTGAGTTAAATGTCTGATTTTTAATGTTTGGTTTTCCTGTGAAATCAGTGAGATGCATATATGGAGTCTGTTCTAGTGAGTGTAATGCTTCCAGTCAGAACAGGTTACAGAAACGAGGCTGGGGCAGTGTGGGAAGACTTAACCTGTGCTGCAGCTTGCTCTAAAAATAACCCATTCCTGTCTGCAGTGGCATGTGTCCACCTGCATGTAAACAAAATGTGCATGTCTTCCCAGCAAATAGTCTGCAATCACAGCTGCAGGTGGTGGCGATACTGCATGCCCTTCGGCTTTGCTGGTAAAACAGTCCTTGTGGTGGTTTCCTGGAAAAGCCAATCACTGTCTTATCTGCTTCAGCATAGTGTAGCTGCTAAAACTGACACAAACGTGCTTGGGGACGTTTCCTGGAAGAGCTAATGTAGATAATACTCTGTATGCATAGTTAAGGTGAGGTTTTTACAATCTACTGTTCCTAAATCATAAATTAAAGAGACCGAAGTGCCCAGTAATTTTTTTTAACGTTAGCTCTGACTAGCCAAAATGATAGCTGCTTGGTGGCTGTGCAGGGGGATGGAGCCAGTGTCTGCACTGTGTGACTGCTGCTTCCTTCAGACCTCACATCTGGCAGTTGTTGTTCCATTTGTAACAGACAAAGCAGCTTGTCTGGAATGTGGCCTTTTCCTCTTTAAGATCAAATAATTTAAGCTTCAGAAAGAGGCATTCTCAGGACCTATCTTGTAGTTCCTACAGGTGTTAATGGCGTCTGGATCAGTGTGCTGGGGGCAGTAAAGCAATATCCTTCTGCAGATTGGAGGTAGTTATTACAGAAAAGATCAGAATCAAGATTCTGCAAAGGATGGTGGTAACAGCGGAGCAACTTCAGTTCCTATCATCATCTGTTTTACATGGGCTTTTTTTTTCCCTTTATTAATTTGTTTGGCAAACACTCAGAATGCTGGCTAGAGCTAAAACCGCCTCTGCAGATTTCTGCTGCATCCACTTGGCTCCAGCAGCAGTCATAGTAAACTTAACTGGTGACTTTGATGTATGTATTTTGAGAGCAAGCTGTAGTGTATTTAATGACAGGTAGTGTGGAGTCTGAGATTTGAATTGAGCTGAATTGTATGGTTAAGTTATATGCTGAATTAGTCTATTCTTTGTAGAGCCCCCGTTCATCAAGTTAGAGTAGTTATTACCTCTTTCTCAAAGTGGGGACCAGAAACAGCATGTTTGCAAAATGCTTTTTATTTTGGTTTACAGGTGAGTTTTAAAATAATGCTTTTTAGTTCTGAGCACCTGTTCTTATGTAGGTGCACATGGGGAGGCACACACAGTGATGTTCCAGAGGTGTAACAAGTTATGCAGCTGCTAAAGCAAATACTGCAGCCAGTAGTTGAGTGTGGCATAACCAGTGTTCAAACATTTTCAGACAAATCACTTGTGGTGTACGTATTTGGGAATAGTTACTCAAATGCTTTGTATTTTAATGTGTATTGTAGTAACTTGAAGTTTACAGTTTGTACGTCACCTTCCTTCTTCGGTGTGTGTGAGAGAGGTAGGGGGCAAGATACTAAGGGCATCCCTGTATAGCACAAACTCCTTCTACACCATCCATTCAAATGTATGCACAACTCTTCAGTAGCCACTGCTAGTGTGGAAGGCATGTTCCCATAAATGCTGTCCCAGCATGCAGCTGGTAGAAATGACTGCTTAAGGGTGTGCTGTACTGGTTGGTGTAAGCCCCCGGGGATAGGTGTGAGCGTGAGCTGCCCATCTCTGCAAGGGAGGCTGTGCCAGTTGCCCAAGCTGCAGCCTCCCATAAAGCCCTGCGAGCTTTCAAGGATGGTTTGTTTTTTTTTTCATTTTCAGTACTGCTCTTGTGTAGATCTGTGCCCTTAAATTGCTTATTTCTTTTTTTCTTTTTTTTCTTCTTCTCGCTCTGTTGGATTCTGAAGTTTTACAGATAGTGTTCTTCAGCCCTCCCTTGTGTTGCATTCATGTAACTTCACATCAGTCTTCATTACTGTCTTTACTTGGAGCCCTGCGGTACTCTTCTGAAAAGCAATGACAAAATCTTGTAATTGAATAATAAGAGAAGTTTACTAATTAAACAAATGCATCTGCTCTGGGGCTTTAATATTTTAGTGTGAAGTACTCTGAAATCTGATAAACCTATAACTGTAAGGGGAGGTGAGGCCCACATCTATGTTACAAAAAAAAATAAAAGAAACCACCTCAAACAGGTGTCTTCCTTCTAATATTTACTTGTTAAAAACAGTTTGAATTTTTTAGTTAAAAAAATGCCTACATAACACTGTGGTGCTACTTTTCATATGAAAGTTCAGGACAGGAATGAACATTGATTCTAATGTTCTGGATCCAGTTTCAAAGGATGACTTGCATATATCTATGCTATTTTTAGTTAAACTGAATGCATCTGAGCACTCTTCTGCAGCTATTCAAAAGTGCAACTGTGCAGCAGCTCTATGGCAAATACTACGTGCTGCTGGAATAGCATGAACTTGTTCTCAAAAGTGTGGTAGTTAAATTTGTGGATTTTTTAGTTTTTTTAAATTTAATTCCTGAAATTGGTGTTTATGATGTAGTGCTCAGTATAAAAAATAAAAGAAAAATCCTCAAATTATTATGATTTTTATTATTACTGATAAAAACTTTTGAAAATGAGTGAAACATAAGGTCTTAATCAGAAAATGTAAAGATCTAATACTTGCTATTCTTCAAATATTCCATGACTTTAAGAAAATATTATGACTGTTTTGTCAAAGGTGGAGTTCTGAGCATGAAGGGCTATTGGTACAGTAGAATTATTTAGCTTGTGCTAAATTTATATAAAGTGCCTCTGAAAACACTCATAGTGAAACTTATTTGTAGATATAATGTGGATTCTTTCTTGTAAGATCTGACTTGTAGGCAGGGAGAGGTGGGCAAAGCTGTTGAGTTGATTCACTGGGGTGGTAGTGTTAGGCATGAGTTTCAAACAAGGTAGAGTTTGCTTGTGAAAGCTAAGTACTGTTAAAGCTAAAATATTGCAACTTCTGAATGAGGGCATTTCTTTAATTTTCTCTCTTCTGTCTCTTCCGCTACTCCTGTTGTTTTTTTTTCCTTCCCATATAGAGAAACTATGCTATAAGTATTTCATGACCACAGTTTTCTTACTATAAAGATGACTTAAACCATTATAGCTGCTATTATGTGTGAACAAAAGTGAGGTTTTAAACACACAAACAAACTTCTTTATATGAATGTGTTAGGTACTTAGGAGTATCTCCTGTCTTGCACTGATAAGATGAATTAGCATTCCTGGCTTGCTGTCCTGGTGCTTAATTGTCTTCAAAAAAGGTATGCGAGATCATTTTGAAAGAAGCTTTGTGCAGTGGAAAGTCTGAAAGGGTAGTTATGATTTGAGTTGGAGAGAGAAGTAAAATTAGATGTAGACTAAAGTTTGAGTTCATAGCAATTGTATAATGACCTGTAATTCTTTAACAGGCCAATTTTATTTGACTTTTCCAGAAAAGTACTCTTGGCTTTCAGAGTGAACTTAGCAATTTTCACATAAAATCAGTTTTGTTAGCCAAAGTCAAAGGTGGTTGCTAAAATTAGAGCTTGGTCTGTTGCTCTAACCATGAACAGGCTGCTGTCTGTCTTTAATTATCTGAAGAGGATTGTGCCAATGTTAATAACAGTTTATTTTTGTTGAAGCACATTATTTAAATATATATATATTAATAGCACGTTGAAGTTCTGTTTGACAAAATTTTTACTAGGTTTCATTTACTTTGTGGAATGTAGTCTTGAATTGAAACATGGTAGCTCTGTATAGTGTCAAATTAGAGCTAACTATCAACTGATCTTGGCTGTCAAGACATATAGGAAGCAGCCTTTCTCTGCATGATTGCAGTATGCATTGGAGGAGTGCTTAGTCATGTACTTTTAAGAAAGCTTTTGTGTCCAGTCATCTTGAGGATGAAATATTCTAGACGCTGGCACAGTAATGAGGGCAGTATGCTAACATGTTATGATGAATACCATTTTGTTCCATGTACGCCATATCAAAATGAAATGTGTTGTTGGTTTACTGGGCAGTCTTGCCATATTCTGTCAGAAATCATGTCGGGAGTTTTGCAAAGGTCATACTTGTCACAGAGCTGCCTAGTGGCAGAAATTTCCTAGCTGTCACTGAGGAGGTGTAATAAACAGTGTTTTATTAATATATGGAAGTATGTCTGTATGAGAGTTAAGGTGCTTTTTCCCCTTAAAGTGTTTCAGTGAAAGAACGTTGCTCGTAATTTTTAGTCCCTTTAGTTCTGCATTGTCTCTTTAGTCACCTACCTGCTCTCCCCATCAACTGAATTGACGTTCAATGAATTGGCCATAATAAATGACAGAAGCAGAAGGAATGGAAGATGCAAAACAAGCCTAACCAAAAGTTGCATAAGCTGCAGAGGGAAATGATATACTCTTTCCAAAAAAACAAGGTGTCGAGTTATAGTCACTGGAACTCCATAAATAGCAACAAATTGGTGGGAGGGACAGCGGAAATATTTAAGTGGGAGGATATGTAAAGAGCAAAGAGGAGAATACGGGAGGAGGAGTCTTTCTGCAGCATTGGGCTAAAGATGCTTGTCATATCTGACTCTGTCTTAGTGGCCTTGGTTCTTTCACTTACAGCAAATCATTACCAGAGTCGTGTGGAGGAAAAAGTCATCAATGTCAGCATTTGCAGAATTGCCTGAAGAGAACTTGTGAAATGTCTGCAGTAGCTTGGGAGACTGAGAGGGTTTTCTTCTTTCTTTTACTCATCCCCAAAATGATCTAAGATACCTTTGGAGGACAAATAAGGATTTTTGGGGAAAACTCACAGTAGTGTCGTGCTTAAGTATGAGTACCACAGGTGGGACTGGTTCAAAGTATTAACTTTTAGTGTAGAAGTCCAGAACAAGGAGGATAGCCATTGATGTGGGAATCCAGAACAAGGAGGATAGCCAATGATGTGACAGGACCTGGATAGGAGAATAGCACTGGTTTGGAAGCAAGATGATCTACTCTATTCTTCCCCTGATCCTTTCTGTTTAGGTCTTCAGGCCTCCTTCAGATACATGCCAGATAAATCGTTGCAGTAGTGTGGCCTAGATGGAATAATAACGTTTTTGTCCAAAAATGTCAGAATTTACATAAAATACAAGATAATAAAATTATCAGAGAAAGAAGTAACCACTTGAAGAATATTATACTTTATTTGCTAAGCTTAAATTGAAAAGTCAATTTAAAAGGCCTAATTTGAATTAGCATGTCAGTGGAAGTTGCAGTGTATGTTTGTGGAGGGGATGGTACTTCTAAGATAGATTGATTGGGGCACAGTCATGAACGGGAAGAAAACTTTTTTGCTTTTTCCTTGTTAGCTGTCAGTGCAGTGTCAATAGAGCAGATGAGCAGCGCAGTGGTACTGCAAAACACTTGCTGACACTGCTTCAGGCTTATCCTTCCCTGGCCTTTATTTACTGCTTTATTATTCTGTTGCTTGATACAAGTCATCCATCACTACACATGCCTGCTTTAACGGTCACTTCCTGCCTTCATGTGCTTCTGCTGCTGCAGCTGTGTTCATGCAGCTCAGTGTGAAGACAATCTACAGGACAGCATTGCAGACCTGGCAGCTCCTGCTTCATCATGTGTCACTGTCCAGGCTCTGCCATTGAAGAGGTTATCTTAGTGTCCTCCAGAAGCTTGTGTGGAAGAGCAAAGTTTCAGGAAGGTCTGAGGACCATGATGTGTGCTCCAGAAGTCTTCATGGGATGTGTGAACACTTAGGAAACAGTCAGAAGCAAGGTGCTAGGAAGAGGTAATTGATACCTGTTGTCTCCGTGCAGTCGGGTATATGTTCCTTTCTTGCCATCTTCTTCAAGTGTAGATCATTTGTTAAATATATAGTGGGGAACATCATGTGTTAAGTAGAGATATGAACCTGAACAGAAGAAGAGGTCAAGCGTGAAACAAATTCCAGTCAGTGGCAGACGATCGAGAAGTCCCTTCTCTTGTGCACTATTGGGTGGAGAGGTGGTGTTTGAGTTCCTTTCAAAAATGAGGAGAAAAGTACAGTTAACTTGGAGGAAAAAAAATTTTCTTTGAATTCACATTAACATTGGGAAGAGAGTGGCCCAACCCTGCAGACACTGGCACTGATCATCACACATATCTTCTGATCAGAACACAGTCTAATAAACATTAAGGTATCCGAATGCCACTTCAATTTTTTGCATTAATGTTCTTGCTGTTTTAGACAATGAGATTTGAGTGCTAATCAGTCTATCTGAAATGGTTTCATCTAGCATCGTGGTTCTTTGGTATGTGTTGCTCTGTGGAGCACTTCTGGAAACTGGGATTGGCTCCTCCGTAGAGCATAGCCACCTGTTCCCCAGCTCTTTGACAGGTTATGCTCACAGCAGCAAACAGGCTCTGCTTATCATTGAGTGATTCAAAGCTGCAAGCCTGGTGCAGAGTGTCCCCTTCAGAACTCATAGCTCCACAGTGAGCTTTGTTTGGCTATGTATGTGTGCTTGGCTATGTTGTGTATGCTTGTGGTAGGGATTAATAATAGATTTTTTTTTCTTGGAAGTCATTGGAAAGCCAAAAAAAAAAAAAAAGAAAAGAAATCTATTTGGATTTCACTTGGGATAGATTAGTGGGTGTCAAATATTACACAATACTTGACATACCCACTGCTGTTAACGCGGCCGTTGCAAAGGGATTACCAGATAATGAATCACCGGCCTCTTTAGTCATTTTGAGAGAATTGTGCTGCTTCCTTGCCACGGTGTTCCTCTTTCCTGCCCAGGACCTTCTTGTGACAGCTCGTGTTACCATGTGGAAAACACCACACAGATGTGCAGGCGCCGGTTTGACAGCTCTGTGTTGGGCTCCTACCTTGCTAATTGTTTTCTTGGGATTATTTGGTTTGTGCAGAAAGCTTTTTCCAAATCCCCTTTATTACCGAAGTTATTGTTGCCAGCAGGAATAAGATTAAAGGTGCTTAAGTCTGTAGAGTTGTTTCTAATTTGTACGTGTCATTTCAGTGGCATTTTAACAAAACTCCGTCTCTCTCCCCTCGCTGCTCCCCTGTGGTACTGTGCTCGAGTTAGGGCTGAGAAGCCAAGCTATTGGAAGAAACTTCATTTTGTTCCCTAATTATTATGCTGGCACTCGGGAGATAATTTTTCCCTTCATGCACTGCCAATTAATATGCAAATAAGCTGATAAATATTTATACCACGATTTAAATTATGCAGGGAGCGCTTTCGGTGTACTCTGCAAATGAATTGTTCATGGACTTCAAAGTGCTGGCTGCTGTGCTAACGAGGGGAGATTTGCATAAGGCCCTAATCAGGCGCATACTGATTAAGCTTCATTATGGAAACTGCCAGCTGCAATCTTTGTTTCTATTTTATTACAAAAAGGGGAACTTTTCACGCTTCAGTCGCCTTGACAATGTCAGACACTGCTAGTAGGAGAGACTAAAACTCCACAGAGCAACTGAAGTTTCCCTGTTCAGTTGAAGATTGCTATGGTGTAACTGAAGTTGTATTTCTTCCCCACCTCCCCGCTCCCTTTCTTGTGCCGTTGAGAGCAGTAGTGTAGATTTGATAGAAATTGCCATTCTCCCTTTCCTTGGACTGTCTGAACCTGTAGAGGATACCACAGCAATGCTGGACTGCAGTGACTACGTTCTAGGTGGGTACCAGCTCAGCTCTTTCTTATAAGTGTTTAATATGGAAATAGAGGGTGTGAGGTTGACTATGCATAGAGGCTTAATCACATATGCAGAGGCAGAGGTGTTTCTGAGGCAGAAGCTCACCAGTGCATCGGCATCGAGGAGCTGCCTGATGTACACGTATTGTATATATCTGTACTGGGGAAATAAGTTATTTTCTTCTCCCCTTTCCCTCGATCCAGGAGAATTCTTTTCCTCTGCACTGAATGCTTGCTGTTAGGCTTAGATGATACTGATGCAAACCTTATGCTTTTTGGATTTCAATCTGAGAAGGATTTAGCTTCTAATAAACATTCTGTGATTGAGACTTAAGTCTTGACTTGCATATCTGTGTGTTTCAAATTTTAAAACGTGAAAATGAGTGAGAGTCACAGTCTCAAAGAATTTACTGGCTGTATCGAGCCATTCCCCAACAGAATGTATATTATGTCTGTGTATTTTTAATGTAATAGCAAGGTTCTTCACGCGTAATAGAAAACAAGGTGGAGTCCACAGTGGTTGCCATTGATACCGTTGCAAGCTGTGCCTAAGGTTACTGGGATAATGTATTTCCTGAGCAGAGATTTCTTCAGGACTGCAGAACAGGCATGCCATAATTTCTTCTAAATGTAGTTTTAAGTTACTTACAAGAAACCGATAATCCCAATTTTACAGGAGATTTTGTTTATTTTCAAGGCTCTTTCCCTGGAGCTCAATGTATTGATTTTTTTATTTTTAAATGCGTTATCTCTGTTTATAAAGAATATTTTTTGCATGGTAAATTTTAAAGCAGACACTTGAATATTTGATTCTCAACGTGAAATGGGTTTCTGAAAATGAGTTTCTACTCCAAACCTTCGAGTGAGTTCTTGGTATGCTTTCGCTCATGCTGAACTTTGTTTTTTTCCATATGTGTCACCGAATCATTTTTGCTGGCTCTTGTCGGAGCATTAGGTACTTTCACTTTGGGTGAAAGGAAACGGTGAGTGAGGTACCGGTTAAGATTTAGCATTTTACTGGGTCTGCATAGGTCCTAATGCTGCAGGTTGATCCTGTGCCTGCTTCTTCCTGCTGCGTGGCTTCTGCACATGCTGAGGGGCTGTGGGAGCATTGCATAGCACGGCAGCACTGCTGCGTGGGTTTGCCTCTGAGAGCTGGATCTCGATCACGCACCTGCTGCTTTCTGTCCTCCTTCTGTGCAGTGTGCTGTATGATGAGGTTGGCAGAAGTTGTAGCCCAGAGCCTTTATTTAAACGCAGCTAAAGTCTGAAGGCAGGAAAAAGGATGAGAGCGTCAAGACTTCTTTTTTTTAGCTCACTGCATTTGTTTATTCCTTTAACTTTAAAGCAGAAGTCTTATGAGTATGTATAAACTCTGTGTGTGTGTGTGTATGTGTGACACAATCTGTAGGCTTAGCATCCTGAAGATACCTCTGTTTTTCTGGTGGCAGTTTTGTGCTTCAGATGTGTATCATACCATTTGCAATGGAAATAGGAGCATTGTTCCTGATGCTTTACATGCAGAAGGCCCACAGATTGAGCAGGAAATAGTCAGCTGGTGAAATAATGGATGCCATCCTTCGTTCAAATGCGAACAGTGCTAGAAAGATGTTTTTGTGTCCAGCTTACGGTTTTTTCCACAATGACATTTGAGGTTTGTTGGGATGAATCCTTACAACAAAGTGTTTGTCAGGTGGGCACACTTTAGCTACTTGAGTAAACTTTATCTGTCTAGTAGTAGTAAACACTGACAACCCATTTAAAAAACAAACTATTTTACAGTACTCTTAACAGAAAAAGACACCTTGCCTTATGAGAAGAGTTTTGCTTTTGTCCTGAGCAGACACGCTTGTTGTGCAAGAAGTTGTTGGGTGGCAGTGCTTGCAGTGTTGTGTGCGGGATAGCTTCTGCCCTGCCCCTAGGTGCACATTGATGCCAATGTGTGTACTCTGCTGGCTGGCTCTCATACTTAAGTTTCTGCAGCAGAGTAACCCTAGAGACCCTCTGTTTTTCTTCTCTCAAGAAGAGCTTTATCTGAAGTCCTTGAAAAAGTGCATCCTGCATTGTTCAGGGGTGATGTTTTAGATGGTGCTCTTCCCCTCTGTGATTAGCCTGTAATGAGCTCAGGCTGTCCTGCTCTGGGCCTAAAAATATACCCTACATCCACTATGTTCGTAAGTTAGCCTACTTTCATGGCAAGGTATATTTGGTGTGGAGCCCTTCTTGCTCATGTTGCTGCTGAACAGGCGCTCTTCAAGTTTGCGTCCAAAGAGAAGTCAACTGCCCAGTGTTCTCTGAAGCCAAGCACATTTCAGTAGCCAGCTGTGTGTCAAGGAGCAAATCAGTGATGTTTAGCAAACAAACATTGCCTGTAATCACTTCAAACAAATGCGCTGTTACCACAACGGTATACTCATTTAAGGTGTATACAGCTACTAAATTAAAACAAATTGTTTTTCATGCAAACCCACCAGCAGTGAGTGGCACATCAAAACTGCCTATTTCCTGCATAGTCTTGTGGGCAACTCCTCTCCTTTTGTAGAGTATGTATGTTGCTATCTAAACATGGAAGATGACAAACGAAGGAGCTGAGAAGTAGTAGATTCTGTACCTGCAGCCTTAATGAAGCTCTGCTCAAGGTCTTTTGCTGAAATGTGGGACAGAAGCATTCAGCTGGGATGGTTCTCCCTTGTTCCCTGTTTCAAACGACAGTTTAACCTGTTTGCCTTCATGCTGAAAGGAATGTTTAGGGAGCATGTCTGAAGTCAATTCAGCTATCTTTTATACTCAGCTGACACTTAGAAGACTTAATCATAGCCATAGGAACTTACTATGGAGAGCTGATGCTTTGGAGAGGTTGAAGTAACTTGTCAGGGGCAGATTCACTTGTTAGAACCCTCTGGGTTTTCTAGGCCTCACTTGCTTCAACTGCAGCAGTTGTTTACATGGAAAATTACATTCGTTTTAAAAATACTGAGATGTCTTAGATAGTGTTTCCTAACTGTCTTGGAGTTTTTCCTTGCTTCTTTTACCGATTCTCATATGCGCTGCATTACTAACTAGTTCTTCCCTCTTTCAACCCAGTACACTCAGACAAGCTCCATTGTAACTCCTGTTTCCTTTCAAGCACTGCCCAAGTGTTCATTCCTTCCATTTGATTCATACTTGTATTCTTCCTCTGCTCTTGCCCCTGGCTTTCATATCCCAATAGTTTTCTGCTAGGCAGCAGATGGTAGCACATGGCAATTGTCTTCTCACATCCAGCTCTTCTAGGCTGTTGAGCAATGAAGAGGCTGGGCATTCTTGGAAATACCCGGGGAAACACACAAGAATTAATACTGTTACTGTATTCCTCTTCTTCAGCCTATTGTTATTTTGTAGATTGCTGCTTTGATGAAAGAAGGAACCTTTTAAGCACCTAGCAAGTGAATATCTTGAAGTTGATGTTCATTTTCAGCTTATTGAGCTTGTGTTTAACAGGTTACAGCATTGAAAGAAGGTACTTAAGGATTTGCTTATGCTTCACTTCATGAACTAGTATATCTTGAGATTCTTTTTGTAGTTTTGGTTTGCATCAATATGGCTGGTAGCTAGGAATGAGGAGGTAATAAGTTGTAGAGCTAATTCTGTATGCAGAACTTCTCTATAGCTTCCTATAGGGAAGCTATGTTCTCTGCCATCTGAAGAGACTCTGTGTTGTGCAATATACAGCTGACAAGCTCTCAGATACAGAGCAGGCTTTTCAGTAGGTTCCATCTATTGGGAGAAGGAGGAGAAATATGATTTGTATTTGTAAGGCTTTGCATGAATATATAGGAAATACTGAATTTAATATTGGTGACATTCCTGTAAAATAAAAATGTAGTTTTAGATAAATGGCACCTATTTAAACATAATGGTCTTGGTGGTCAGATTTAATGTTTTTGAGTCTTTTCATATTCCTTCTTTTTTCATTTTTTTTCCTTCGTTTCTCTAATTCACTGTGCTGAAAATAAAGTTCTACCTATTCTTGTCTTCTACCATGCTGTTTTTATTCCTTAGCACTATGCTTTTACAAGTCAACAATGACATACAAAATGTTGAAATGGTATTTATCTGGAAAACTCAATATTGTGCTCTGCTTCTGATGATTCTTTGTGTTTACAAAATAAGCTGAATTAGGGTAAATTACATATCAAATTCAAGATGTTCTGTATGTGTCTTGGATAAGAAAATATGATTAGATTGTTGAGCATTTTTTGTTCATGGCTACATCTTTTTCTGTTTTAACGCAGACTCAAGAATGAACAATCCGTCAGAAACCAGTAAACCATCAATGGAGAGTGGAGATGGGAACACAGGTAAGAAATGATAAATTGATACACAGGTATTTTTGTCATCAAATTAAATGGATACAAAAAGCAGAATTTTTTTGCCTGTTTACAGGAACAGCAAGAACAAAAACACTGTGGAGGAGAGCCCTAAAAAACACACACAGAATTTCAGGGGCAGAGGTTGTTCCTACACCTGGGAAAACTGCATGTGTCAATACCAAAAAAACAGTCATTAGCCATGCTGTATGCAGGGTACTACTCATTCACATATCAATATGATTATAAGATTCTCCATTCCTTCTTGTTTATAATGCTTCTGATATCATGAAAAATCCTGTGACACTAGCTCTCCATAAAGCCGTCTCATTCTTCCTTGTCAAGATGTATCTTTGACATACCGATCTCTTATTTATTTTGAGGCTGTTTTTTTCCTGGCAGATGTGGGCCATTGGCTGATCTGGTTTCCATTCTAGACTTCAGTCAAGGCTACAATTGCCCTCAAGAACAAGGCAAAGGAAGAAAGCATCATTTCTCAACGTTAAAAGCAAACAAACAGCATCCTATTAGCAGACTTTTCTGTAATGTCTTCATGTGTTAGAATAGACTTGAAGTTTGACTGTGACACAGTAGGCTTTTTGTTTCAAAGCTATTGTGTCTTCTGTGCATCATTGAGGCGAGGCCAACTTATAACCCATTGAAGTTAAGTCAGTAGAACTCAGTCATGCTATCTCATGCCTCAGTTCCTTTCTGCAGATACTTAAAGGTTCATTTTGGAAACAAGAATTGACTATTCTGAATAGGCAGTAAATAGTTTAATTGAACTCAGTGTTCTCTGAGCTCAGAGTAACGTTTGGGGAGAGAAAATTAAAAGGAACTACTTTGTTGAGTGACATTGTCAAAACCATTTATGGGCTGGTTTGGCCCGATTTCATAACTGATGGGTTGGGGGACCCATGGACCCATGCCCTACAAAAGTGGAAGGGGGAGAAGAGATAGGGTAGGGAGATGGGCCTGAAAACAAAACAGCAGCAACAATCTGAGGATGAAGGAAAGCTAATATAATAAATAAGATACTGGAATGCAGAATAATACAATATAATTGGAATTGAAGCTAGTAAATCAAATAAAATGAGAGAGTGTCTGAAACTGAGGACCTTACTCTAAAGCTGAAGGTGAGACGGACAGTGCTGAGGTGGCCAGCAGAAGAGGGCAGTCTTGGGACTTGTGTTCAGTTTTCTTTCTCTCTGAGTGGAAAATGGGAACACAAAGCCCTCTGGGGTGTGTAGCTCTCTTCTGAGAGCCAAATACTCAGAAATTTGTCAGTCCACAGAACTGAAGCATTAACTCTTTAACTCCCAGTGCCTCATGTGATGTTATGAGGAATACTGATAACAAAAATCAGAAAGCCATGAGAGAAGTCTAGTTGCCTTGTATAAGGAAAATGGGTTTCTTCCTTCTTATTCAGTAATAAGAATTTTACTTTCAACTCTGGAATTGTGCTGAAATTAATAATTTACCTTATTCTTCTGTTTCCTCATTCTTTGAGGAAGGCTTTAATACAGCTAATAGTGACTGAATGTTCCCAATATTGATCTAAGAGGCTGGATGTTTTCTGTCATAGATGATGTCAGTCAAAAGGAAATCAGCTCACTCTTACTAGTGTATTTCTTGTTACTGGCATCTCTATTTCTGTACTTCCAGTTGTATTTGTAAATAGGGGAAGTATCAATCACTTTTATGTGTAAAAAACATTTATTAACGATTTAATAGTCTTTTTAGCGTGGCTTATAAGTTTATTTAAAAAAAAAAGTGCAAGCTAGAGATACAGTCGTAGACAGCGTTGAGAAAATGCTTTTAATTATCCCTTTTTTGTTGAATCATTGTATCTGGACGGTGTGTGTAAACATCTGAGAAAATTCAAACTTGCTGCTTTGTATGACTGCAGCTCTGGGTACCTGTTTTCAAGAGCCATCCCTGATGCACTTCCTTAAGGACAGCTTCAACTGGCAGTTTTTACCTCAACCAAGTTCTTTCAGAGGAGGGCACAATTCATTTGGAGGTAGTCCATTATCATAAAAGTGTAACGTCTGCTTTAACAGAGCTCTGGTTTTGCTGCCCTGGGCAAATACTTCATCATTGTGAAGATGATGGTCATAATTTAAAGAAAGAATGGACTGTAATGCTCCATGTAGATGTTTTCATCACAAGTGAGGCTACAGTGTTTATATTTTTTTATATTGTAATGCTACCATTAGTTTATAACAAAAGCTTGACTCTTACTGGTATTTGGACTTTTTGCAAACAGCACTTCTGTTAACTTAAATGTTCCTAGTCATTCACTTCAAATTTATTTCCTGATTTTATTTATTTATCCAGACTACAACAATCTAGGAATTTTGAGGGCTTTTTGTTCTGTAGTGATTGCTGTGTTTTCAAGCACAGTACTCATAAACTACTGGAGGTAATGATTGACACCTGTGACATTCTTTGGAGGCTCAAGCATCAGTTGCATTAGTCAACAGACAAATGTTAAGCTCTGGAAGGAGTAGTCGTGATATGTAATTTGGACTTCTGATCAGTGCTTTCTAGATTGTGGTTCTGGGCTCTGCACATACTTAGTGAAAAGTAGTCAGGATGGTTGGGGACTGGAAATGCCATTGATTGACTGTCTAGGGAACATAGGCTCTGATAGTAAGTGCAAAAAGAATTTTATGGATGCTGATTCTTATAACTTTTCATTAATTGTCTTCTTCCCAGTAACATTTGTAAATTACTTAAGTCTACTGTATAAGCACTGCTTGACTGTCTTTTGATCCAGAGTGGATGTTTGGGCTGTTCCTGTTTTCTGGTAAGCTGATGTGGTTTGAAAATTTTAAGAGTAATTACTGTTGGGCATGGAGCTTGTTTGGCAGAGCAAGTGTTTCAGATGAATAAAAAACAACAGCAAAACTTTGGTAAGTGCACAAGTTGTTGTCCAGCTGTTTTCATGAGAGGATGAATTAATGAACTGTTCTTCAGTGTTGTAGAATTAATTTTCCAGCCTTCAGTAGGGGGCTGGACAGGTCATTTAGTTCCCACTGGAAAAAGGCGAGAGAATGAGAGAACTGTGAAACTCTATCTTGTAGAAAAACTGATAGCCTTTTCTGATTCCTTTCTGGATGTTATAACATACAACTTTCCAGAATAGTTCTTTTTTTTTTTCCTCTTGTTTAGTGAGTGTTCTTAAAGTCTGTTATTGCAGTAGTATGAAAGCCAAGGTTAATGTCTATGAAAGCTATAGTTTTCAGATGTACATTGACATAACAGCAGAATAATTAAGTGAAAGAAAGAAGGATTCTGAATATTCTTGTTTGTGTTGCTTCATTTCCTGAGATTGAATTTCCAATGGCAAGGGAGCATGAAATGTTTTTGATATATATCTGCTAGAATTCTGGGCAAATATCACTACTGAACTTTTTATTAATGACGTGAACAAGGAATCACCGATTCTGGATACTGGGCAATGTCAGTGCTGCAAGATGTTTTCTAGAGCACGTTGCAGGTGCATGTTCAGGTTAGTTTGGAAATACTCCTTCTCACTGTTTGTCTTCCTTTCGTAAGTCCTCTCTCACACCTAATTCCGCATCTCTCTAGAGCTGTAGCCTCTCACTCATCTTGCTTTCTTGAACAGTTTGCAAGGCCTGGACTAAGTTCTGATGGTTGTGGTCTTAGTATTTTGAAGCATGTTCTCCTGACTGCTGGTGCAGCGTTACCTTCCTGTTCCATTAGGCCCTGTGTTTATCCGTAGAAAGTGTGATTGCAAGACAGTAAACAGTAACACAAGCTCAGGCTGCTGTGGTACTTCATGTTCTGTTCCTCTCCCTGAAGCAGTCCTAAATGAGATGGTTCAGGCATCTGATTTGACTGAAATTAATTTCATGCATTATTAGGCTTCATCCAAACCAGTTCTCTGAAGTAACTAGCCACATAGCTGAGTATATGCCAGAATTTGGAGGTGTTTAAGTTGCACTGGACTTGGATTGTAAGGGTGAAACTATGTCCTAGTGCTCAATGTGATCTAGAAACTTGCTGGAACGGGGAAGGCTTGTTTCCCTATTGGCACCTCTCTGCCCTCACCTGCTCTGCATCATCTGCTGCTTGTGAGACCCAAGTCTAAGTTTTTTTTTCTGTCAGTTCAGTGGAATGATTTAACTTGGTCTAGAGGAAAGGGAACAGTTAATGTGAAGAGTTTTCTACTCCATTAGAGGTGTGAATTCACTTGCTGCTATGTCTATGAACTATCAGAAGAGACAGAACAGTGATGACATGCCTGTATGCAAGAATACAGGGGATACTTCCCACTCCCACTTTTTTGGTGTTGGTGAGCTATTAGATCAATCCTAGCAGTTATGTAGGAGGAGTGATGGAGACGGGAAGGGCATAAATATTTGCGTTAAAATCTGTTCTTTTTTTGCTGATGTTTAGTTTGTTTTTAGCATTTAGCTCTTACCTTGAGCAAAAGTGGCACTCTGATCCTTTCATGTTCCTACGGTCGATGACCTTCTGATTCTGACAGCTCCGTTTCCCAGTCTCTTCACCAGATTTCTTGGATTCCGCAGGAGTGCTGTTACATCCTTCTGAGCACCTTAAAGAGTAAAACCTGTGAAACTCTGAACTGCAAGTTCATTTTCCCTGCTGTTCTTCAAAAGATGTAGGCATCCTGTGATAAATGCGAGAAACTTTGGCAGCATTCTTTCCAAAGCTAAGACTGCATCTGAAGGGGAAAGGAACTTCCAGATACCAAAGAAGGCTTAAGATACAAGTAAAACAGAGTAAACAGATGGGGTTTAGGGTTTGTTTTTTTCTTTTGCTTGAAGTTGGGATTTGGATGGCATGGGGAGAAGGAGTTGTAGTCCTTCAAGAATTGATTTAAGGAAAATGTTATACTCTCTTGATAACCTGTCTAAACTGCTGCTATGAGAGTTACAAATATTTGGAATCAGTGAAGATTTTATGCTCAGTCTTAGAACTTGCTTTGTTCAGAATTGTCAACTGTAGGAGGCTTCTTTCAAGTCTTCATATCGGAGTTAGCAGAACCACTAGCCAGAGTATCTCTATACATATGTATAGCAGTGCTTTTTTAATATAGTGACATGATTTGAGGCTCTTTTTGGAAGGCAGTTGACAAGAACTGTTTATTTACGGTGAGGTTAACAGCTAGTCCTCTTGGAAAAGGGTAATTCTTTTTTTACCCTTGAAAGTTTATAGCTGGAGGGAAGGATACCTGCCTTACAGTAGGATTTTTTCTTTCTCCCTTCCTACTTCCTCAGCAAGGTTGAAAATATCTGATTAAAAGCATCTGCTTGAATGAGGAGGCAGTAGATTTTCTTTGAATTACACTATTTGTTTGTCAGGGTTTAATTTTATATATTTACCCAGTCAGATTCCCACTCCCTTTGGACTTTGCACTGAGAGAATTTTGCATTTTACTCAGAAGAATGGGAACGGATAGTACTCGTAGCTCTTTCCAACAGGTCTTCTTACCTACTTCTATTCAGTGAAATGCAACCAATTCATTTAGGATTAGTTCAGATCAGTGATAGTTTTTCCATGCACTCTTTGGGCTCACTGAGCAAAATCATTCTACATAGCTTAAAATTTGAGTATTTAGAGTGTCTGTGGATCTTCGGCTGCAACAGATGTCTATAAGTATGTAAACCCTGGCTCAAACCATGGAAGTAAAAATAGAGTTGGCCATTTCTTCCCTTACACCACCTCCAGCAAAAAAAGCCACATCACATGGCTGCCTTAAGTACGACTTACGTTGGCGCTGGAAAGCTTGCATCTGCATTTAGTTGAACTGTGACATAACTTTTGGTAATCTTATGTATGTAAGCTTTTTTTGTAGGTCAAAACAGAAGTATAAGATTATATTGGATTGTGGTATATTTTTAATCAAATTTTGTCTCCTTGCTTTTGCAGATGTTAAATAATGGGGGATGCTATTCCTTAGAAACAACTGTGATTACTGCTTACTAGATAACGTAGGTTTTTGTAGAGGAAAATAATGTAGGTGATGGAAAGAGTTCAGAACTAGGAATTAAACAGCTGTTCATAAGGATCAACAAAATATGTTGTGAAGATATAAACATGCAAGTCTAATGCTGTTTATACCTTTTCATATACACCATTTTTTAAGATGGCATGACATTTTTTCATGTCATGTTTTGCAGCCTGACAAAGAGTCTTCCTCATTCTTCTTAGCCACAGTAGGTAGTAATGCGTGACATACAAAACAGGTTGGTCCCTAACGCTGTCTTTATATAGCCATGGAATAATTTTTCAAAGTTTATAGTTAGTTCCTCTTGGCAATGGGAAATCATTTGACAGTTTAGGTGAAAAAATGTTGAGTTCTTTCTCTCACGTTCAG
Source organism: Cyrtonyx montezumae (assembly GCF_038088225.1). Lineage (NCBI taxonomy): Eukaryota > Metazoa > Chordata > Aves > Galliformes > Odontophoridae > Cyrtonyx > Cyrtonyx montezumae. The sequence goes on from NW_027072034.1 coordinate 72,775,943, forward strand.
ATTATTTGGAGATATTTTGTGGATTTTTGTGTCTTCCAAGCTATTTAGGAAGAAGACAACAAAGATGTAGGAAAACAATCAGGTTGTAGTTACATGAAAATGAACAAGGATAACAGCAAGCACATTTGGTTATCTTATGTCATGGGAGCTCTGTGAAAATAGTTGTGGAAATTTGGAGATATCACTTCTGGGTGACAGTTTTACTCTTTGGATTAAAAACTATTTTTACAATGGTCTTATTTTCCTCAAGTATTGCTTATCCTACCTTTAATGAGAGATGAGTATTTATGAATCTTTTCACTTTGAACTTGAGGATTGTACTCAGTGTGGAGTACATGCAGAACTGATATTTTAACTTCAGCAGCTTGCAGTCATTTGATTTGCTACCATGGTTTGAAAATGATGGGGTAGTAGTGTACACATGATAGGTGAGGTGATAGAATTTAACTAAACTAGCTTAATATTTTCTTTCACTTTACAAAAGCTAAGTCATCGAAGCCTGGAACTGACAGAACCTTTTTTTATCTATCTCAGTAATAAAAGAAAAACAAAAATCTTGCTATCCTTTGGAATGTTTTTCAATTACATTGTACTGAGTTAAATATATTTGTCGTCTTTTCTTTCAGTAAAAACCATAGCTAATGGCCCATAATCTCTCTTCCACTAGGCACACAAACAAATGGCCTGGACTTTCAAAAGCAGCCTGTGCCTGTTGGAGGACCAATCTCTACAGCCCAGGCCTTTCTTGGGCACCTTCATCAGGTAAGAGAAGACCCATTTCAGAGCAAGGGTGACTCAAACAGATACAAACACAGCTTCTCTTGTGTGTTCTGTTCTCTCTCTGTGAGTAGTCATTTAGAAAAATATGTTGATAAACAGCATGCTCGAGGAGCTTAAGTGGGAAAGTTCTTACTGTGTCAGTACACACTCAGTGATCTCCTGATGTCCCTTCCAACCCCTGTGATTCTGTGGTTCTTATTGTGGCATTCATTTAATTGCTTTGCGCTGTAGACTGTATCCCATGGAGTGAGACCTATCGGGAGGAACTTTAAATGCCTCTTTCTTGGGACTTGTGACTGTCTAAAGTAATTAGAAATAAAGTTATTAGACATAAATGAAATGCAGTGTCAAATTTAATCTTTCTGATAAGGAGTAGTGTTAGCTGAGCAGTTGCCAAGATCTTGAAACTGTCAGTACCTAGTGAAGAAAACAAAAATGATGTTGAAGGATGTTCAGCATGATGCTCTGATCTTCTGAGCTCTTACATATTGACTAGAAATACAAAATTGTGGTACTTATTAAGCACATATGGTTCTCTCAGGTGTGGTGTTTTGTGATTTTTTTTGTACTTTTTTTTTTCTTACAAAAAGTTATTTCAGATAGTTGTGTGTAGAATGATATTCACCCTTCTGCTACAGTCCCTCTGCTTTGCTGATGCTGCTATGTTTAGGGAATCAAAGCTGATCTTCAGATGTAGTTTAAAGTAAAATGGGACATCCCTAAGTGAGGAGAAGCACAAGCAGTATTTTTGGTACCTTTTTTAATCTGATAGCAGTTGAAATGTGAAAACAAGTGTCCTAATTCCTTTCACTTCCTCGGCACCAAGTTTAAACTTTCAAATGCTGTAGCTAATTGGCTGACCTTGAATGCTTGAGGTCTGCAGTTGCACGGTTGTTGTGGTATAATTGACCTACTGAAGCTTTTATACCCTATTAAAAGAGCTCAGAATTGCCATTTTATTGTATGGAACATTCAACACTTGTCACGTTAATTACAGTTTTCCTAGTAGATTAGGTTATATGGGACCTAGGAGGAATGCCAACATCTGGATTTGCAGAACCTAGAGGCTTTGGTAGGTTGCTTTTTTGTGTAGAGAAGCTGACTAATTTTCATCGGTTGTCAGTATGTGTTTAACATGGAGACATATACAGCTGTCCTGAAGAATCTTGTGGCAGCTTTTAAATTTTGTTTAAAAGCCATTTTTGTTGGTGGTGGTCGGATTTGGTCTTTATTTTGTTATATTGGTTGACCCAGGACTTTAATTTTATTTAGCATGGTGCCTTACCTTGGTTGGAAAATATTTATTTAAACAATTGTCAGGATTGTTGCAACTTCATGTTTGATAAAGCAATTAATTCTTGAAACTCTATTTCAAAGACAAATCTCAACTATTCTTCCATATGTTTGTTGGGTGTGTGGGACTCTACTTTCAAGCTTCAAGTACGACAGTTCTGTGTGAAATGTTATTCAGTCTTTGAGTGCTTTCCTCTAGACTAATGCAAAATATTGAGATGTAGCCAATATTCAGGACCACTTGAATTCCAACTTAGAAAATGTCCATGGTGGAAGGGATGTCCAAATTGCATCCAAAGATATGTTCAGGTATATTCTGGCTGTACCTGAGTGAGATGCAGTCAGTCTTCTGTGTATTTTTTTAATGTAGTTGATTTGAGTCTATTCTTTCAGACAGTAGGATATTGTTGTGTAGATTATTCTCTGCTTTTACTTCAAAGCTCATCATCAACTGGCATACTATACTTTCCTTTTTGGTAAGAAGGAGCTTTTTTGAGAATGTTTGCTTGTATAGATAACGTGCTTAGTAAGTCTACTGGGACTTTATCCAGAGTAGTAGAAAATACTTCCAAAGTGACTCTTAAGGGTTGCCTGTTCAAATACTCATTTAGTAGTTCAGCATAATTCGGTTTACATTAAAACTATTCTTCCTATGCTTACAGACATCTTTATGCTTTTATACAGTATAGTTATGTGGGCACATCTTTTTATAGAGGCCAGTACTGCATTTTGATTTTGTTTTTTGTTTTTTTTTCTTTTACATTCATGTGTTGCCTCATTTTCAAATGAGCTGTGATTTTTCAAACATAGTCAAAGATGGACTTTGTTACAGGCTGTTACTTTGACCTTTGAAAGTGTTGATAATTAATTGCATAGTGTTCCTTCTGTATAATAGCAGTGGTAGAAACAAGGAGAGATTGTTTAAAACAGTCTTCAGTTTAGAAAAAATAGCAGTTGTTACACTGAAAAAATTCTTGTTACAGATAAAATGGCACTATTCAGTGAGGTTTCTGAAACATCAGTTACTTTTCACTGGTAACACACAAGCTTATTTGGACTTGGCTGTTAATCGCAAACATTGGATTCAAGTTTTGAGCATACCTGAATCAATACCACCGTTGTAAAGCATTTCCAGTCCTCTATATTAATGTTTTCTTCAGTGGCTGAGGATTGCAAGTAGTTGAATGGCTTTATCTGTGGAAGAGTTGTATCCTGTGGATTCAGTGCTATGCAGTTGATTGCTTTTTTTTTTTAAACAAGGAAGCAAATGAATGTAACATGCATATTTGGGCTAGGACCCCTTCTGAATTATTAGGAGGATGATGAGTAGAGTGTAGCTCCCTTCCCTAAGTTGTGGGTATTTATACAATAATAGGAACAGTCAGACTGTCAACCCCAAAGTGCACTCTTTCTACTCAGTTACTTTGGATCCAGTACACCTGGATCCTATGGCAGAGGTACCTTCCCCAAGAGGTAGACAAATAAGACTGAAAGAGTTTGGTGAGTCAAGTGTTAGAAGGACAGGCATTGTTCTTGATGTAATTTTTGTTGCGGTGGAGTCATTCCCTCTTACACTTAGTTTCCTATAGATTCAACATCACTTCTGTTTTTGCACTGTTGTAGGTCCAGCTCGCTGGAACAAGTTTACAGGCTGCTGCTCAGTCCTTAAATGTACAGGTAAAAACTGTTTCCATCTGCTGCTTGCCCTTCTCTCATTCTGCTTTCCAGACCACGTGTTGGTCCTTTTAGAGATAGCCTTGGACCTATGAGATGTTGCTTTGTTTCCTCATTTTGATTGGTCTTGCAGGTAACAGGTCTAGATGGATATAGTTTCACAAGTGTAAATGAGGATCAGCACTGTAGCCGTTCAGAAGCTGAGATGCTTAAAACATCCAGTGATCATCATTTTATTTTGAATGTGTCAAATGCTGTAATTTATTATGAAAGTTGTAAAACGCTAGGAACATTTCATGTTCTTCCACTTCTCTTACTGTAAACGTAGCAGGTGTTAGTTTGTCTTTATTTCTAGTGGCTGGATATAGAGGTGTAATATAAGATGAGCTATGTAAAGTGGATAGAATAGATTGCTTGCGTAAATAACACATAGTAAATTTTCTGTAAGTCAGAGTAATTGTTCAGTAGTGTATGTGAGACAACAAAGCTTACAAACTTTAGATGCTAAACGCTTTGGTGTATCAGTTAATGTGCTACTTCCTCTCAGTACTATATTAAAGGGCAAGGGACATAGTATTACTGAAAACCGGTTTCAGCATTGCTTGTTATTAAAGAACGTAGGTAGTGCATTACATGAAATGCAATAGAATGTGGACCCACTTATACATAATAACAATCTGGACAGAAGAGGAGGTATAGTGACCTTCCTTTCTAAGAGGAAGGAGGCAGAAAATTGCCTTGGTTGCCATGGTAAACTTCCATCCCTGAGAGAGATGTTGGCAAACAGGCTGTATCTCCAGTGCAGAATGTTTACAGTCCTGCGCTGTAATTATCGCTCAATGACTGGCAGAATTAATCAGAGCCTTTATGTTAATTAGCCTGCTCTGCAGTCCCCAAAACAGGTGGTGGAAAATATGCAAATCTATGCAGAATTTTAATGTTCTGCATAACCAGTTTTAATTATCATAAAACTCTCTTCCCCCTCTTCATGCACTTGCATTTCCTCCCTCGTGTCTTTGCAATTTCTTCTGTTTAAAAAACAACAAACCATTTAAAATAAAGCAGCGTTCAATTAAATAAATGCTAAACTTTGATTATTTAGAAGCACTGTATGTACTGTGCGTTTTGCTCTCAGTGGGTAAACCTATGAGGATTTTTCAAGCTAGTTCTCTTGTCAGCCAACAGTATGATGACTTAGAGGTCCAGGATGCAGGTACAGAAAATAAAAACATAATCTCCTTTCTCTCGTTTCATTGTTGAGGATTTTAGGCAATGAATAATTTTAACAACCATTTCTTTCTTTATGGTGCAAGGTAGTGTCAGCTTCAGTTGCACTGCATAAAATGAAATGAGATCTGAAAATAATGTCAGAGTCACGAAAGACCTGCGAGTCTCTTTTTGTTTAAACCGCATTACCTACAGACATGTTTGAGCAATCATAGCTGAGATGGTGGGCACATAAAGCCATTGCTTAAACCCACTCTTAAAATAAACCCAAGGGCTTTTTGTATGCAGATGAAAGATTTTTTATTGTGTAGCGTTCGCACAGCAGTGTTAGACATTAACATCTGTTTTACACTATAAAGAGTTGTATTTTTTTCTGTCCTAGTCTAAATCTAATGAAGAATCTGGGGACTCTCAGCAGCCAAGCCAGCCTTCCCAGCAGCCTTCAGTGCAGGCGGCCATACCCCAGACCCAGCTCATGCTGGCCGGAGGACAGATCACTGGGGTAAGATTTACCTAAGAGTACTGTAGCAAGCCTCCTGTCTGGCAGATGATGGCAGTACTGCTGTCCCTGTAGAATTATCAGTGAGGGTTACTGTCATTTCCTTTCACATAGGAGGAAGTTCGTGTGAAAGAGGGCCCAAGAGGGAAAATGTTTTCTTACGAAAAGGCACCCTTTGGTCTGGTTTTCTTACAAAGCACTTGCATTGAGAAACCCATCTGAAACTTAAAATGAGACTTAAACCTGGTGTGCCCAAATGAGTTGCTGTTGTCATTACTGTAAGAATAAAACAAGACATGCAAGCACGAGATTAAATTGTATTGGATACTTGAGTTACAATGCAGAACAAAAATGATGGAACTGCTGACATTAATTTCCTCTTCTTGTATGCATTTCTTTTTAAGTAACTGGTGGTCTGTGCCCTAAGCTTATTCGACTTCTCTGTTTAAACTTACCAGTTTGGAGTTGTTAATTGCAAGGTCTTCTGAGGAATTGTGGAACAGCTGTTGCTTAAGGATTATTGATGTTTCTAAATTGTTCTAAATGCCTTTAGTCAAAACAAAAAAAGGAAGTTTTGTGAAGGGGCTGTATTTGTTAGTTGTCTTGCTTCTGTGTGATCAACTCTCCACCTTTAAGACTGTACATGCTAATAAGGAATTTAAGACAGTTGTACTAGTGATGTATTTGGAATTTGAACTGTTAGGTTAGGTCATCTCTACAGTTGAATGAAACTGTCTTAATTTCACGTTCAGTTGTTTAATGTTGTAAGCTAGTTTTCAGCCAACATCCTATTTAGTTCCGGTTAATTAAATTTGAAAGTTTTAAAAGTGAGACTGTTTTAATATGTTGGGTTTTTATAACTTATTTTTGCCGTTCTCAGAAAGTGTTAGTTTCTTTTATTTTTGAGTGTTTGCAGTAGTGGAACATAGGACTCCGGGTCTATGCAGATATGGATTGTAGCAAATGTAGCATCAAGATTCATTTACATGTAAAGGAGAGACTGCTGCCACCTGTTTCACAGAGATAATGTGTGTTTGGGAAAGGAAAGGGATGTAAACTTGCCAATTCTATTCAAAACAAAACAAAACAAAAAAAAAGCAGATGGGGAGACTTGGAGAAAAACAAATGGAGCTCATGTTCTTTACTTATATCTTAGGGCATAATGGAAATGATGGAATATGGCAGGGATTCATGCTAATGTGAAGCAGCTGGGGTGTTATCAGTTTGTTCAGTAGCCACAGCCAACATTCCTGCTTCTCATTCATCTGGCTAATCACTTGCTGTTCTTCTGGGTGTAAATATCCTTTCAAGACTTGGCAACGTAATTCTTTTCTTTTGCTTGCTACGTAATTACCTTTTTCCTGAATCTCCTGATAGAGTTGAGGAGAAAACTTAGGAGTAAAATTAGATGCTGTGGATTCCAGTAAGTGCAAATGTTTCCATTCATGTGGTTTGGTTTATATCAGTTCTGTGGTAGGTTGATTCATACAGTGTGTTGAGTAGCCAGCTGTCCTTATTTATGGCCAAAATCCATGACTAGTTCATGGCTAAACTGTAGTAATAGTTCCAGGAACGTCTGGTTAATATAACTAGTAATGGGCTAGCTAATGACTTTGTAGCTAAAGTGGCTCTTTCCATTATTAATGGCTGTTTTCTAATTATTTATAGCTCACGTTGACGCCAGCCCAGCAACAGTTATTGCTACAACAGGCACAGGCACAGTTGCTGGCAGCTGCAGTGCAGCATTCAGCCAGTCAGCAGCACAGCGCTGCTGGTGCCACCATCTCGGCCTCTGCTGCAACGCCGATGACGCAGATCCCTCTATCTCAGCCAATACAGATTGCACAGGTGAGGCTTTAGAGGGTGGAAAATAAAGTTTGACAAATTGCATCATTGAAGTAACATTTTTATTCCTTACTCAGTGAGTCTCCAGAATCTGTGAGGTACTGATAGTATTTCCTTATTCATCCTTAGCTCTGAGGTAGTTAGGTATATCTAAGAATGTAAACCAGCTGCTTATCAGTTCCATTGAGCTCCTGAGATAGTTTGAGAATCTGTCCAGATGGGATATCTTACGTATTTCCTTCCTCGTAATTAGCTTGAAAGGGAGAAAAATGAATGTAGAAAGATGCCCATAGAAATGCCATTGTTGAGACTTATGTATGGGGAGGAATGCCCCACAGTATCACAAAGGACGTTGCTGGGATCCAAACAACAAAATGAGAGAGCTGAATAAAGGCAGCTTGACAGGTTTGTTTGCTATCTTGACTTGTTGCTTAATGCTGAGAGTGCAGTGACAAAGAATTGGCACTCCTGTTTTTCCAGAGAAAATCTTGCCAAAATAAGTCCCATGTTGGAATCTGTCCAGTTTTATGGACAGCTGCTAACAACCTGTTAATTCTTTACTCTGAAGAACTACTTGACAAAGAAATTTTGCTTACTTTAATCTTCCTGTTTTGGCTTAATTTAGTTTTGAGAATGCAGCACCAGTGACTCAAAACATAGCATCTGTGGTATTGAAACTGTAGACTTCTGGACAAGGTAACTAAGTGTAGAGCACAGACATCATGGTAGGTGACTGTGTTGCTGGCATTGCGGTCCATCTCTACATAGAGCAAGGTTCTTGCTATATAATACTGCAGTTTGATTGGTCTAGCTGTGCAAAACATGTTGAGTATGTAATCTCCAAGGTTCCTTCTTCCACTGAGCAGCCTTTTCACACTGGCTGACACTTCCTATTTGGACTATTTTCACTTGTATTCTACTGGGACAGAGTGTCTAAGAAGTGAAGATGAGAGCTGATTAAGTAAAACAACGGAAACGTCACAATTATTTGTGAAGTGCACTGTTGAATGTGCTACTTCTTTGTTGCAGTAGTTCACCAGTGGGGTAGGAGCCTGGTTCTGTTACCAGTTTTGTACTGGCTGAAGTGGACAGGCTCTGTGGTGCTGTTCTGAAAGTTCTAGCCTCTATGGCTGTATTTTTAGAGGCCGCTGTGGTGCCAAACCAAAAGCCCAAATTAGAAAGCCAGTGCTGGTGTGATACCCACTAAGCCTCTTGGTGCACTGTGACACTTGAGTCACGTGAACAAACGACTGCATTCAGTGTCATGGTATAGAGATGACTCAAAAATGTAATGTTCAAGGAAACTTGTAATACCCAAGACCATCTCTCATTTTTATTAAGCATTTGTATGTAGGCAGTTTAGGAATGGAAAAGGAAGTTGATGGTTAGCATCCAGCTGCAATCTGTGTGTCTTTCAGGTTCCTATCTGATGTTGTGCAAGTCTTTTAACCTAAACTTAAATGATCCACAGTCATGCCTCTTATTCTCCCTGTGTGCAACTTAAGATAGTGACGTCTGTTTTACTTAACCAGTGTTTAAATTTCGTATGAAGTCTGTACGTTGAATCCTGGCTTTACACTTGTCAAGCATGCCAATGACATGGTTGAGATTTCTAGAGACAGTTTTGTGTGTGTGCGAGATGTTGCTCTCCTATTCTTCCGCTGTGGTGAGATGCTGTGTAAGTATGTGAAGCTTCTAGTTCAGTGCTGTGAGATTTTTTCTTCAGAATTTACAAAGTCTTGAGAGAAGGTTTTGAGTAGAGTTGAAATAACCAAACATATGCCATCAAATAGACAACTCACTTCAGAAGCTCTATTTTGTGTGCTTGAATGAGCTAAAGGCTTTCTGGAAAAAAATAGCATGTGATCATGCAGTTGTCACCATATATGAAGTGTATTTGCAGTGCAAGTGGAACAAATGAAAGTTTCACTTACTGAGAGATTCCTAATTTCTTGAACATTAGATGCAGCAGTTCCTTTTGAACTAGGTTCTTCCAGTATATGTTGATTGTTTTGCTTCCTCTTATCGTAAAAGTGCACGGTATAATTTGCACAGCTGTTGGACATAATTTGAGGTGTTTAATGAAAAACTTCCACGGTCTGTGTTTGTAGTTGGATAACACTATGCTTTTTGACCCATCTCAATACCTTTTTATGAGTGGTGCTCAGCTTTGCGTTGCCACTGTAAACACATAGCTGATTACACAAATAGCTGAGTGTTTATTTTATTTGATGGTTTTTGAATAATTGATTAACTGGCAGGTCTCTGCAGCAGGGGGATTACCATATTTATTTTAATTAGCTAATTGCACAAACATGACTTCTTTAATGTGCGCTGCAGTTAATGTAAGGTATCTGCTGTAGGAATCTGGAAGATGTCAGTACTGCTGCTGTGAGCTGATGCTAAACCATCAATAAGTAGTTGTACCAAGTTTTGGAGTTCTTTAGAGGCTTCTTTGCTTGTTTTCAGAATCTATCATCAGTGTTTGTATGATGTAAACTTCAAAATGACAGGTACTTAACTTCGAAGTGAAGTTCTTACTTGAGATAATGGCATCGAATTTAGAACTTTGGTTTAAAAAGAAAAAATGTCCTCATATCAAAATGTTCCACTCATCTTGCCAGAGATAGGAATTGGATTCCTGTGATCTTTCTGACTTCATAGGAAGCACCAGAAGATGTGTTTCTACAAAAATCTGTCCCTCTCTTTCTGCATTTGAAAAACAAAGAATAGCCTAGGAAAAGTGTCAGTTTTTTGCATGGTTGCTGTTAGGAGATTTTTTTTTTGTAGTGCAACAGGAAAACAATAAAACTTTCCAAAAGTAGAAATGAAATTGAATTTCAAATGAATCTGAAGAATTTATAGCATTATTTGAGTGAATAGCCTTGGAGATGTTGTTTTTATTCTACTTTACATAATTATATTTTTATATTCAAACGAAACTCAGTCAAGATACTATTTACCTAAACAAATGTAGAGAAGAAGATTACTTATACCTTATCTTGACACCTCAGTTTTAAGTTTTCTCATATTAACTGGATACACTTAAACAAAAAGTTCTTCTCTTTGATCTTAGAAATATACTAACACATGAGCGTCCAACCTTTTGGCTTGCCTGGGCTGCATTGTGTGAAGATGAGGACTGCATAAATGTATATAGCTCTGAAAGTAATGCCTCCTACTGATTTCTGTGGAAATGGCAACAGATATAAAGAGCACAATAACTCTGATTGACCAAATTCTTATCTAGAAAATGCTGTTTTTCCACATGGTCACTGCCATTAGCTCTGCATTTTTGCCAGTGATGAACAAGAGCTTGTGTGCTGCACTTGTAAAAATCTGTTCCAGTGGAGGTCACCTGCTGTAACTGTTGTCTGTTGCTGAAATTCACCACTCACCACCTCACATCCACTGTTGGGTCTCCGTAACCATTCAGCAAGCATTGATGAATATCAATGGGTGCAATTTTTTCTACATAGAGGAGTTCAGTTCCACACTTCTGCTTCATATGCACTTCCATGTTGGACACCATTTTGTGAGACTACCCTTATTCTGCCATCCATCACGCAGAAACAACATGGGGAGGTTCAGCTTCTACTGCCAATACTGCCAGTATCCTCCTCTGACACTGTGGGCCAACAAAATAAGATAGGAGGTATTACTTTTGAAGCAGCCCTCATAAAATATAATATAGTCAATGTATATAAATTACAAAACTTATTTTAATTTTTAATTATTTTTATCAAAACATACAAAAACCATATACAAAAACATACAAAAAAATAATGATTTTTATCAAAACATACAATAAAGCCACAAAAACAGTGGAATATGTGTCTCTGTGAAGCTGACACATCAGTCTGGTTTGATGGCAGTGGCTACAATTCTTTCAAGGTGTTCATCAGAGATATTTGATGAAATTTCACTTTCTGTGCTTCAGACTGGAGAGCAGTTGTTCACAAATGTATGTACTGCCAAAAAGCAATTGTGTGAGTAGGATGTGACTGTAAACTGAATATTTCTCTCTGGCAAGAGATGTCTTAGAAAAAAGTCTTGTAAAGAGGCATCAATTAGTTTTAATGGCAACTGTATACATTCCATTTGAAAATTTGTAAGACTGAGAATGGAGTTGTGAATTTAAAAATTGCTTATTTTTTGATCATCTTTAAACCTACTCTCAACCTCTCAAAACCTACTCTAAACCTATTCTTTATTGACACAAAGCGTGGCTACATTTTCTTCTCTGTTCATAGAACTATGTTTAGCCAGTGTATCAAAATGCATGAAAATATTTGCCATCACTTGAGCAGGTACTGCACAGTACTGTGTCCTGGTTTCTGCCTAGATGGAGTTAGCAGTGCACTGATTCTCTGTTGGTGCTGAGTGGTCGGGCAGGATGCTGAGTGGGAAGAGGCAGTTGCCATGAGGGCCAGGTGTAGCAGGGGATGCATCACACTGTGGGCTGAGCCAGGCCGCATGTGGGCTGTAGCCTGGACGTGCTTGTGTTACCATATACCCTGTCCTGGTTTTTAATACCCTTGGCTTGTTTTTTTTGTACATATTTGTTTCTCTTGTGGTTTCTCAAATCATTTGAAAAATGCTGTGTCATCTCGGAATTTCACATTAGCTTGCTTTAGTGCAGGAGGCCCACAACCTATCTATCTCTGTCCATATTTTTTTCCTCAAAACTTCCTTCCTAATTCTACTTTTTAGATTTATACTTTTTTTCATTATTTTCATCTTTCAGCCTCTCTTCATTTTTTTTCCACTCGATTCTCAGCCATACAGTTTCTTCCACTGCATTTAGTCCTCACGTTCAGTTCTGTGTGAGCCTCGCTATGGTGGAGGGTTTGCTCAGTCTGCAAAGGTAACTGGTAGAGTAATGACTATCAGTAAATGAGTGAAGGTCTGTCTTGCATTGGGCTCAAGAAGTAGGAGATTTTAGTAACATTTCTAGCTAATGTAACTTCAGCATGAAGCCAGGAGAAACTTGGAACATTACTGGAAAAAAAAAGGAAGAAGTCTGTCTTTTTTAAGGAAGGAAGTTAGCCCGAATTCTATAGGAATGGTTGCAGTACTTCCCAAATTTTACAAAAGCAAACAATGTTATCAACTTAAAAAAAAAAACACACTCTGTTCTGTGGGTTCTGTTTTGATGTTTTGCTATTCTCTTCCAAAAGAGAACTTTTCATTGTTTGGTCAGTGCCATCTCGTGTCTGTCTGCCATGCTACGATTCTGCATGCTTTTGTCTTAACTTGATGAAGTTGCCTCAGTGATAGATGGCCAGTGCCTTTATAAATGGAGGTTAAGTAGTCATTTTCTTGTAATGCATGTTTTGTGGTCTCATGAGTCAGTGGATTCTTTAACTTCCTAAGCTGCCTTTTTGACACTCCCATTCCACCTCCTTAGAAGATTGTTGGAGCTCTTAAGTCTTAGCTTAACATCTTAAAAATAACATAAGAACTCAGATAGATATGTATTTCAAATGGTTGCATTGTTTGTATAAGAAGTTATCCTTGACACTGTCTTGACTTTTCAACTCTCTGCTGGTAGCAGTTAATGACCTTGCACATCTGCTGGCAGAGCAGCTCGTGCAAGTTCTCAGTAACCTGCATCAGTCAAAAATACATGCTAGTTAGTATAACAAGCCTTGAGAAGCAGGTGTTTCTTAGTCTGTCTCACTTTCACTGAGCTTACATTTAGAGGTATGTTAACATGAACAGCTCCATTCATGCAGTCATACTGAGTGCTGGTTTAGGAGTGGCCTGGTGTTGTTAGCCTTCAGACACAGGTAGATATAGTGAGGCTTTCTGTCAGCAGGTACTTGAGTATCTAGGCTACTTACCTGAAAGACAGTTTTGGGCAGCTTTTTGATTTTGTTTTAACTAGAGTATGCAACTATTGGAGATCTTTCTGACTTTTATCTACCTGCTGTGTGTGTGCAAGCAGCACACTTCTTGAAATAGCTTCTTCTGCACATGTATTTGGATAATTCATGCAGATTACCTCTGTTCTGTTGACTAACTTTATACTGTGCTTCAGCTTTCAAATATAGATTATTCTTACTATCGTCTTCCCTGAAGAAGTTTAAAAAGACTAGTTTGGTGTGATTTTTATTTTGTAGTTCTGCTTTTTTTGTTCTCCAGCTAAACAAGTTGAACCATTTTTCTTGATGATTGATTCTCAGAGATCAGCATTTATGTTAAAAGCAATCATTTAATTATAAGAAATCAACAGTTTTGAACGGTTTAAATACATAAAAGTAGAGTTCTACAACAGAGCAGTGTTTGGGTAGCTGCATCTACTACACTTGCTGTAATTTTATGGAAAACTAAGCAAATATATGTTTACTATTCGGGTTAGCTGCTTCCCAAAATTTGACGTGAACAACTGGAGTGCAAACAAGAAATCTATAATTTTTTGCTTTCCTATTAATAATTAAAATTTACTTGCAGATTGTTGTTATAAATAAAAATACATAGGCCACTCTGAAAGCGATGCCTCCTATTTATTTCCATGGGAAATATTACAGATACAAAGAACATAGTAACACTGTTTGGTAGGGCAAATTCTCAGCCACAAAACATTGTTTTAAACATTGTCACCATTAGCTGTACATTTTTGCTAGTATTGAACAAGAGCTTGTACGCCGTGCTCATAAAAATCTGTACCAGTGGAGGTGACCTACTGTCTCCATCACTACTACTGAAGCACCAGTCAGTGTGCTCACATTCACCATTTGGTCTCCATAAATGTTCAGCAAACATTGATGAAAGTCAGTGGGTGCCATTTTCCCACATGGAGGAATTCAGTGACACCCCTTTGCTTCATCCGCACTCCCATGTCATGCTTCCCTTCTGCTGCTGTCTGTCACAAAACAAAATGAAACAGAATATTGGTGGGAAGGTTCATCTTCTACTACCATACCACCAACATCCACTTCTGATGTTGTAAGACAACATAATAAAATAGGAGGCATTACCTTCAGGGCAGTCCTTGTAGCTCCTAGCAGAAATGTGCTGGATTTCTCAACAGTGAATGGCGTAGTAGAAGTTGCATCCTTAAACATAAGTCTGAGAAATACAAGTGCTGACAAGTATTTGGAAACTTATCTGTTTTGGTTGAGGGGGAGGGGAACTTGTATTTTTTTAAATAAAAGCAGAACAATGTTAGAAATATTTTGCTGGGTTATTTGGCAAACAGTTTTTGTTGGTTTTGTGGGTTTGGTTTTTTTTGTTTGTTTGTTTTGTAGGGCAGTGAAATTCACAGTGCCAGTCTAAAAGGTATTTTAGTAGCAGGACTGATGTATTTAACATCTAGTTTAATTAGGAATCATGGCTGACATAAATGTGTAACAACAGCTCTTTTTCCTTTTTCTTTTTATCTCTTTTTTTCTTTCTTTTTTTTTTTCCCCTTCCCCTGTTTCCTTAAGGATTTGCAGCACTTGCAGCAGCTTCAGCAGCAGAATCTCAACCTGCAACAGTTTGTGTTGGTGCATCCAACAACCAACTTGCAGCCAGCACAGTTCATCATCTCACAAACACCGCAGGGGCAGCAGGGTAAGTGCTCCTTGCCAGAAAAGAAAATCATACATAACTTTTTTTGAGGAAAAAGTGGAACCAGGGAGGTTTATACACCTTCATTATCACGGTTGATATTCCCTGGGAAACGTAACAGTATTGGAATTAAGATTCCTGTCTAACAGGTTGACCCTTTCTGGGTGTTACTTCTCAGCCTCATCAAAGTTTGTGTAGATGACTTCTCAAGGAGAGACAATCCAGAGGTCATGTTATAGGGACATTTGGTAACAAGAGTTCTTGGGAAATATTGCATCATATGAATTTCTAGGTGGTTCCTCAAGAAGGAAGGAGTAAAATAAACTTTTTACACTGGCAGGACAAGGAGAAACAGTTCTAGACTAAAAGATGGGAGATTCTTCCTCTGTCATCTGCCCTAAATTTTCACTGAGAGAGTGATGAGGCATTGGCACAGGCTGCCCAGAGAAGCTGTCTCCCTGTCCCTGGAGATGGTTGGGTGGGTCCCTAGGCAACCTGATGTAGTGCCTGATTTGGTGGTTGGTAACCCTGTTTGCAGCAGGGTAGGTGGAGCTAGATGGTCTTTGAGATCCTTTTCAACCTAACATGTAAGTCTATGGAATGTTAAGATTCCATGGATTCTATGATCCTAAGGAAGCTTACTGGCAAGGCAACTCTCCAGAATTCATAAGCAGTCGTAGGAGGTGGAATCCTGGAGACTTGGCGTGGCTTACATTTTAAGGGCAAATCAGGGTAGTGGTAGAAAGTAGTACCATGCTAGTTAAGATATTGCATAGGGTCCTCACTCCAAGAACTGATATTGCAGTACATTATGGTACTGATTGCACCTTTTGTTGATGCCCTCAGAAAGCTGTTTTTGGCCATGGATGATGGATTCCAATGCTGATACAATCAAAGTCTTTTTTTCCCTTCTTTTCTACATGAGCCTGTAGTTGATCAGATCTGGGAATCAAATTTTCTTGTTCAAAATGCATATCATTCATGGCTGAAGAGTATTCCAGAGCCTGACTGTCCTAGAGTAGCTCTTGGCACCTTATTTTCTTCTATTCCTTTCAGGTTGTTGTTTCTTATTTCTTCTTCTTTTTTTTTTTTTTTGCGTGTGTGTGTGCATCATTTCTTCTTACATAGTATGACTGGAGAACTGGCTTTCCATTATGCCGAAGCTGAATGCACTAACATTTGAATAAAGAATTAGTCAAAATTAACCTTCTTTTAACAGTACTTGATTTAGGAGAAATTTTCTCAGCACCAGTAGAAAACATCTAAGAGACTGTTCTGTGAGCCATTTAGCAATATGCTACTTTCTTGAAATAAGGCAGAATTTAAAAGCCTTTCATACAGTTTTTAGAAGATATCAGAGTTCACCAAAGTTACATTCAAGAGTCTTCATGATTGTTTAAAAGACTCCTTTAAGGAAATAACAAGCAAAAAAGCCACTGCTTTGAAAAACTCAACAATCATTATTCATATCTGCCTACAGTTTTCAGAGTATTTCTCCTGGGTATTCTAAAATACATCTGAAGATGCTTCTCAAAGAGTGGAACTATGAGTAGCATATTTCATTCATCTCTCAAAATGAGTTTTGTATTATAGAATGGGAAGAAAGTTTTTTGTTTTAAATCTTCTGAAGTAGAATTGCTACCAGAAGATGATTTCACAGTTTATTTTGCAGGGAACTGCTCTGAAAGTGATTTCTTGACTACAGTGAGACCTGCATATTGCTGTCATCACTGACGCAGTGTGTGTAGAAACACTATGTATTACTGGTAATGTGCAGCCTGGACAACTGAATAGTTCAAAAAATGTAGGAAGATTTATATTCTGTATTCTGACCATCAGCCTCTAGTGTGTGACAGCTTTCCAAACGGAAATGCTTGAATGGATCTAATTTTCTTCATGAGCACTCAATGATAAAGCAACATGTATGTCATAATAGTCCTTATCTCACTTTCTAGGTATGGCATTCTGCAGTATTTCATAGTTATTGTTAGACAGTCTCGAACAGTGTGTTATCATTTATAAGAAAGATTGAAAAAATGTGTTTTTATCATTTCTTTTGAGCAGACTTCACTATTTTGTTCTTGTCCTATTGCTCCTTTAGTCAACTTCCAAAAATAAAAGATTTTGGAGAAACTAGCATAGGTGTTTCTTTAAGACATTCAACTTTTTTGGATGCCTTATCAGTACTGTGTGGGGCTTTATATATGTGCATCCACTTAGTAACTAAAATAAAAGTTTGTAGTTACGTATTATCTATTCTGGAAGAAATCTGTTGCTTTATACACTACACTGCATGTTTTCTATAGTCACGTGCATGAAAAACTTTAGTATGTAAGAATTGAAGGAAATGGATGGAGAATGCCATCACTAAGCAGGGTCATAGAAGACATGAAGACATTAGGTAGAGAGAATCATCTCCTGCTTGGAGAAGTAGTGGAGGCAGAGCGACACAGTCATCAGCAGCCTCATGTACGTTCTTGGAAGGAGTTGAATTCGGTGGCTTAAATACTCTTAAGGTCTAACCTGCCAAATTTTTTAGAGAACTCAATAACCACATATTAATTAAAAACATCAGTTTGTCATTTTGCTTTCTTCAGAGCATAGATCACAGTAGTAGATGGGAAATTCTTGCTGTAAGTCTGCTGCTCTGTCTGTAGTGTAGTTGTCTTCCTTTTACATGTCATTTCTGGTTGTGCAAGAGCTTATATGAAAAAAGATGTTGTGTTTCTCAAAGCTTGTAATAGGTAGCATCATACTCAAAGGAATTCTTTTAAGCCTCAACAAATAAGTGGAAGGCTAAATGGAAATAGAAATTTTGAATAATTCCTTACTTAGAACAATTATTATCCCCATGTTTTGTTAAAATTACAGGCAGGAACGTAGACCTAATACTCTTTATACCTCTTGGATCTTGTATTCTGTGAAGTAATAGATCCATCTCTAGAATCATCAGTTTAGTTTCCTTTACTGTAATTCTGGCTGCTTCTCAAAAATATTGCACTTGAACGACCATTTTCCTTTCTACTTGGAAAATACTGCCAATAAAAATTTCATTAGTAGAAATCTGAATGGAGAAGGGGGAAATGGTACTGCATTTCATTTAAATTCATCCTGCATACAGAAGATAAGATGTGAGGAAAGACTGCATCATTGTCAAGAAGAGAGAATTGGTTTAGAAACATGAGATGCTTTCCGGAAGACTTTCTTCACAAGTAAATGTGGAAGAAAAGTTCATGTTTAGCTTTGAACATTGTATCTGAGCCTACACCTATTCTCAGGTTATTGCTGCTTATTATTAAAGACCTCCTTTGATTTCCTTTCTTATTGTAAAAATACCTGATATGATGGTAGCAGGCCAAATTCGTTACTGTTTTCAGATACTTTCTAGTTGTATTTTGGATTAAAAAATTTAAAAAGATCACTTCTGTTTCTTTTTAGATGCATCACATTTGTAACGGAAAGGTGTTTGTCTCTTCTGAGACTGTGCGCCTGTAGTGCACTTGCAGGACTTCTCTATTTTGTTAATAATGTGCTGGGTGAACCAGGTGCAAGTGGTTTGATGCCGTCAATAATGCAGATAAGGAGATACAACTCTTCATTCTCAAGAGCTTCTTAATGACAATATATTTGGTGACAAAAAGCAGTTGAATAAAATGTAACTGACTCGTATTCATTCCCTAAAGAGGGAAAAGCTAAAAGCGGAACGAGGAATAACTTGATAGAAGGGATTTAAAGGGTGATTTTTTTCCCCTGGGCTACAAGCATTCATTACCGAGATATGAATTAAGTTCTTAATATTTACTGCCTGCTTTGAAATCAAATATTCAGAGCTAATAATCCCAATAGCATTAATAGGTAAAAATGTAGATATTCATAGTGGTAGGGTGCTGGCACTTTTTTGTGGATAAGTGAAGTGAAATTTCTTCAAGACTGCAGTTCCAACTTCAGCATATATGCATCCATATTCTTGAACTGATTCTAAAAGTTAACTGGACACTGTAAAAGGCGCAGCAGCATGCTGCATATTTGTAGGAATCTGTAGATTAGAACTTCCTCTGCTGTGTTGATTCCCAAGTATAATTCCAGCTTTGAATCCCCACTTTAGAAGATCTGGATTAGATAAAATGAGGTACACCAAAGTGTCTGGGAGTTTTCTTTACATCAGTGAAGTTGATCAAATAACACCGTATGTAATGTGTAGTCTAATACTTCTCCTTTCATTTTTATTTTTTCAGTTAATCAAATTATGATCATGTAATGGTTTGGCTTTGTACACCAACTTCCAGGATACACGCGTGAAAAAAAGAACAGCTCTGGCAGAGAAAAAGCAGTCAAGTTTTTCTTTGATGAAGAAATTCATTCTTTTAGGGAGCTGAGAGATAAATTATGTATTATGATTCTGGGCCAGCTTTTTAAAAATGATGCTGAAAAGATTTGCACTTCAGTGTTTGCTTAGCTTTAGACAATAGCAACTAAACCCCAGATCAGGCCTTAGGGACTGTTGACTGTCAGAAAGTCTTTGGCTTGAGCTGTTATTCATATTACTTGTAGATATTAAAGGGAAAGTTCTGGGTGATTGTAGATGCCTTTATTTTAACTATTTAAAAAAAAAAATTGATTTTTCTTGGATGTAACCTTTTCTACAGCCATACAATTATCCAAATGATCAGTTTCATACAAGTGATCTATTTGCCATTATTAGTGCAGTTAAACTACAGCACTCTACTGTTTCTGATCCTCTCTCCTGGGTTCTGACTCTGTGGAGTTAGATATGCAAGTACAGTATTACTTAGATTAAAAAAAAATCATATAGGTGGAAGGGACCTATAGAGCTTATGTAGTGTTGTTCACATTCCATCCCAATTTAAAGAAAAAAAAACAAAAAACAAAAAACCACGCACACAAAACTAGAAAAACAACTCTATATCTAGTTGGAGTTTTCCATGTTCTTGCTCCTATCTGTTGATACTTACTACTGTGCACACCCTCCAGAAGAGTCTGTTTCTATCCTTGGAGACAGCAGGAGCTGAATTAAGCAGATCTATGATGCATTCCTGGTGTGAGTGTTCAGGCTTGTTTGTCATCCTGATAGGCCTTGAGCGTATGTAATCTGGGATGTCATTGTGTCTTGTACTGGTGATGTACTGGATAGACCAATGCAGGCTGGACATGATGTTCCAGACATGGTCTCACTTAGATAGAATTAGAGTCCTACCTATTGACCATGCTCTTACTAATTAATACAGCCTAAGGCATGATTATTAAAAGGGCATAGAGCTGACTTGTATTCAATTTATAGGTTCATAGGTTCATTAGGTTGGAAAGGACCTACAAGATCATCTAGTCCAACCATCCTCCTATCACCATCCCCACCCAACTACTAAATCAAGTCCCTTAGCACCTCATCTAAACGCTTCTTGAACAGCACCAGGGATGGTGCCTCAACCACCTCCCTAGGCAGGCCATTCCAGTGCCTGACCACTCTTTCAGAAAAGAAATGCTTCCTCAGGTCTAATCTAAATCTTCCCCGGCGCAACTTGTGGCCATTCCCTCTCGTCCTGTCATTATTTATCAGGGAGAAGAGGCCCACCCCCTCCTCACCACAACCTCCCTTCAGGAAGTGGTAGAGTGCAATAAGGTCTCCTCTGAGCCTTCTCTTTTTTTTTGGGACAACCGATTTGTTGTCCCCTAGGTGTTTTTCTGCAAAACTGTGACCTAGAGTGTAAGTGCACAGCTTGTATTGCTGCACACTCTAGCCTATTTCTGGGACTTTGCATTTTCTTCCATTGATCTTCATGAATTCCATTTGTCCGGCTAGCCTGGATCCAAGCTTCCAGTCTGTTGTCTGCTCTCTGAATGTGATGTTGTCCCCAAACTTGCTGAGAGTATATTCTTCACTATTGTCCATTTTAGTAATTAGGACAATAAACAGCTTTAGCAGTGGTGTATCAGTCTACAAGGAAGCAAAAAACTCTGAAACACCAATGCCACTGCAGTTACCTAGAAGGTGCTGTTTTGGACTTAGCCCTTTAGCATAGCATTTAAAGTTCACGTACGTTGTTGCTGAAGTTTTCTTGGACCAAAGTGTGGGGAGTAATAGTCTCAGGGGAAAAAACAAGAATGAAGCTTTAACTAGTACAAGTCTCATCTGAAAAGAGCTAAACTGCAGCTGCCCGCATGAGGAAGCTAATAAGTGTCTGAAGTATACATGGCAACTCTTTGGAAAGACTTAAGTCAATGAGAGAGGTGCATACTGTATGAAAACAGTTGAGCTGCTATCTCTGTTTCCTGATTAATTACTTTGGTCATCTAGAGACTTAACTTCAGCTTTTTCTTTCTCCAGTTCCTGCCTGAGGGACTTAGCATCAGTATTTAAGTAGGGTGAAGTGATGTCAAAACTGTATGAAACATGTTCAGGATTTTCTATTCTGTCTTTCAGTGGTAATTACTTCAGAATATATGAGTGAGAATAAAATGAGGAAAAGCATAGTGATTGCATGCTCTTTAATGAAAGTCTTATTGCCAGTAAAATACCCTCTGGGATTTCTTTGAGAACAAAACATCACAAAAGGACAATCCTCAGTACTCTTATTACAGTTATGAATCAGTAACTTGTGGTCAGTGTTGTTAGCAGGTAGATAAAGAGATCGCATGTGGTCACTGTCAGATGCCTTTTTTTGTCTTATTGATGGTCAACTACTCTATAGCATCATCATGATGCCTTGGCCCTTTCTGTTTTGGACTGTCGGTTGAAGACAAAAGTTCTTTGCTTAGAGAATACTGTTCTCTAATTAGTAACTAAACTCAAGTAGCTGTAATTGTCTTTCAAGTGGACAAACATTTGCCTTAGAATAAGAATTGTATATATGCTAGTAGTTAGCAGTCTTGGAATTTCTCAAACCAATCCATTCCCACACCATGATTTTTCAGAACAACTGAACATTCATTATGTGATACAAAACAAATTTGGAAAGTTGTCTATGGCTGGGCTATTATTTAGTATAAGGAAAATTATCTTAAAAAGAATAGCACAGTAAAATCAGTGTCAGAAGGCAATTCTGCAGTTTAGCATCCCTCACTAAAGATGCATTTTCTCCTGTCTACATAGATAGTCCTAGGATAGTATTTGCATCTTCTATGGCTTTACCTTCACAAACATCTAGTTTCCCACTCGCTATTTATCAAGTCCTAGTTCCTGAGTCCCTTGTTTGTATTCTGCTAAAAGGCAGCTGACTGTAAGTGGTGTGCCCAACCAGCTTATGAGTCTGGACCCACCACATCAAACTCAAACTGTGTGGTTTTCTTTATGTGCTATTTGGTTCTGTTCTCTGAGTGGTTTTAAAGTGTCTATCTGCTGTTGCTGCTTCACCTCTTATTCACCACCTGATTTTTAGGAACTTTATATATTGAAAATGCTGGCTAGAGGTAGGCTTAATTAGCCAGAGCCTAAAATCATTGTGGGGAAAGTTAATAGATGTAGTCGGGAGTTACTTAGAATATCAGTAGTTTTATTCACAGTAAGATCAAGGGAACTGATTAACTGTAGTTCTATCTTTGTCAAGATTCTTACTTTTAAAAAATACATTTCAGAATTAGTAATGCAGAACATTTCAGATAACTTTTGGTTAAATTACATAGATGCTAGGCTATTAATTTCTGGAAATACTTGATAGGACACACAGGTAGTAAACTGAAAGAGAATTTATTTTTAGAGTGACAGCATATTGTGTATATTGGTTGCATCAGTTTTAAGTGTTCTTTAATGTTTTCATTTCATAATAGTAGGAGACTTCATATATTTTGTGTAATGCTTATTCTATTTGTTCAATGTAAACAGTGTTCAGCATCTTTATTTTGGACAAGAGAAAGTTGTCACCTGGGCTTGTTTTGTCTTCTGGTATGATTTGCTAGGTACCTAGCATGGGATGGCATGGAGAGAAAGAAGAATGTTGAGGGAGCAACTGAACGTTAATGTTCAGTTGTTGGACTACTTTTTATTTTTACACGGCTCTTTGACTCTCAGTCAGCTATTGGTTACAGGAAGAAGTTTATCTGTGATGTCTGAAAGGGTCAGTAAATGATTCCCACACACAAAACTTGAAGAACCGCAGTTACTAGAACTGTTTCTACAGGGGAGAGTAGTACAGATTTCATTTCAGTTCTCTGTTAGCATGCGTACTTCAGGAAAATACAAGGAGATTTTGGCCTGTCAAGACCGAAGTCTAGAGGTGTCTCAGCAGGGATAAAATAGAGGCTTGCACCTCAGATTTCTTCTGTCTTTGATTATTTGGCAAAAGCCTTGTTTCACCTCATTTCATGTAATAGTCATTGTTCAGTAGGTAAACCCAAACTACCCTTTTCTCTTTCCAGGTCTCCTGCAAGCGCAGAATCTCTTAACGCAACTACCTCAGCAAAGCCAAGCCAACCTCCTGCAGTCTCAGCCAAGCATCACCCTTGCCTCGCAGGTCAGCCTTATTTCTAGAGTTCATGAGTTTCTTTGGGGGGATTTGAATCGTTGCAAGGGAGTGAGCCCTTTGTAGCTCAGTTACAGTAGTAAGTACAGCTTTACTACAGGTATAAATGCAGTAATAGTATTGAATTTGTCTTTCTGCATAGATTCAATATAGAACAGAATTACCTGTAACTTCAGTTTTGTAATTTCTCACTCTAAGCTACTATATTTATTTTTTCCACATACTTTTTATTTTTAACTGAAAGTTTTCGTGTTTGATATTTTGATTTAAGGGGACTAGAGGAGCATTTGATTTCTTGTAAGGTTTATTTAGAAAATTTATACATTTGTGAAAATCAGAGGAGCAAGGTGTGGGCTGCTCAAAAAGAGGACTGCAGACTAGTATCTTTTTTTTAGAGATTGCAGTGGTAATCTGTCTCTGTTCTAGCTGAGTTGTTTCACCATTATTGTCAAGTCATTGCCAGTCTTATTAGTTACCTTCTGTGAAGATACTGTCAGGAATGCATTAAAATATTGTTAGATATATGTTAAAATATTAAAGCTCTATGATTAAGCTCTCAGACTGTAAGAAAACCAATTCTAAGATTGCACGTGCCTGCAAATTTAATTTTGCTTCACTCTGTATTTTACTGTGCAGCTTAGTTACATGACTGCATTCTAAAATACTGTATAATATCATACAGTATCATCCTGCCTTGGTTACATGTGAGAAATTTTTAGTCTGTAATAATGCCTGTGTCTATCAGAGTCTTAGAAAACTACGTTTTCTGTTATACCACCTAAAGTACTTTTCTTGTGCCATGCAGAAAATGAAATTTGTCTCACCTCTATAGTTTATACTTTGGTTAGCAGCATGATTCCTCACTCAAGATAATACTTGGATTTTGAAAAAGTACGAAAGCCACTAAGAGAAAGTAAATTATATGAAGGAGATGAAGTCAATAAAAACATTGAAGTAATTATTCACTGTGTTTAGCGTAAATTTAAAAAATAATGGGGCACATACGTCTGCAGTCCTAGAAAGTTCATACATGATCATATTATTTCTCAAGTAATGGAATTATTGATGCTGACCTTCCTCTGCCATCTGCTATGCATTGCACAATACTGCTGCTCTAAGCCAGGAGAAAAACAACAGCTTTGTAAAGACTCAGCTATGTATGGAGCATTTATTTTAGAACAGCCATTTCTGGATCTTTGCAAGCTACCTTGGTGTTGCATAGACTTGAGATTGAATTGTGCTGAAGGAGCCTCAAGTTTCAGAATTGGATGTAGGACATAAAAGCTAACCAGCTGAACTGAATATAATTAAACTCGAGTAAAAGATTTGTCTCTGCGTCTCAGATTATCTATTGCATATGAGAAGTTAAGAGATTTGCACCCAAAACATGTCTTCAGAGTCATCTTTTTTTCTCACATAAAACCTAAACCGTGCAGTATCAGATTTTAATGTATTTTTTCACCTGTTAACATTCTCCTTTATTTATTTATACAATTTCTTCTTATTGCTGTATGTAGTATGTTGATATTCAGGAAGAGTGAGCCTTGTGCTGACTGTCTGGAAGATTTGCCTTTTATGCAGAAGTAAAATAAGATCTAAAAGGAATGAATTTTTTTGCAAGTTGCGTTTACTTAATTTCTTGTATTGTCAGTGCTGTTACCCTTATTGCTGGAAGTATAAACAGAGAAGGGTTAGAAAGTGATGTATTTTTTTCCTTGCTCAAATTGTTGAATCACTCATGAGCAATGGTATTAGAGGAAGCTTGCCATGTGTGCCCCTTTAGGTGCTCACTGTTCCAAGATTATACAGATTTCAAGGTTTTTGGGCTGATGGCAGTGCCACTGCATACAAGTAGTAAATTCAGTTTTTTAATGATTAAAATTGGATGAATATCAAGATGTCTATAGCTGATAGAACTATATCAAGTAGGAGTGTTCAGCCTTTCTTCGAGTGGCTTCTGTAGCAAATGAAAGTTGTTGGTTATCTGCTACACTGAATATCTCTTAGGTTTCTTTAATGGGTTCTGTCAGAGCCTTTAAAAGTCTGTCGTATCAGTACAGTTTTCTGAGTTGTATTTGCTTGTTCTTGAGAGGAATGTAGATAATTCTAAAGAACTTCCTGATTGATGGAAATCTCGAATTCATTGATCTTTCTCGCAGAAACCTCTTGTGCTTTGTCTAAGGTTAATTCTTGCTGGTTATTCTTTTAAGTCTGATTTTCATATTTTTCCTTGCCCTCTACCCTAATAGCCAGCAACCCCAACACGCACAATAGCAGCGACCCCCATTCAGCCACTTCCACAGAGCCAGTCAACACCAAAGCGAATCGACACTCCCAGCTTGGAGGAGCCCAGTGACCTTGAGGAGCTTGAGCAGTTTGCCAAGACTTTCAAACAAAGACGGATCAAACTTGGATTCACTCAGGTGAGACTGCGTACCTTAGTGCCTACCAGTGTGGAATCTGAGGTCTCATCTTTCAAGTCTGGAGGGAGACTACAATTCCACCTTTTCCTAGGAGTACCTTCTTAAATAGGGTTATGCTCTGGCCTTTATGTAGGGGGATTTCTAAGAAATAACAGAAAAAGCCATACATCCATCTTACATCCCTGTTGGTTTTAAAGCATAGCCATTTTCCCAGCAGGTACATGCATTTACCAGCTCCAGATGTCATTGCGTGTGCACTATCCATTCTGAAGGATTTAAAATGAATGGGACAAAGCGCTTTAAAGCTGCCTTCAGAAGTACAAAGTTCCAAAAAAATCCTACAGCACAATTAACCGCTCTGTGTGTTTAAAAAAAAGTATGTCACAACTGTGGAGTTGCTTTGGTTGTCAAAGGGTTTTTATCTCTCAAGTGTATTTTGCTATTAAACATCAATGATTTCTGTATTTAATGCTTTTGCTCAGGTTCCTAAACAAAACCTGAAAGGACTGTCACCTTTGAAGTTCTCTACTTGCAGAGATAAACTAGAATTGTGGTTTATTTCGTTTTGTTTAAAAGCTCGGAAATACCAATAGAGCTGAAGAAAAGTAATCTTGAATGTGGTGAAAATGGTTGAATGAGGAATACAGTTAGAAGTACAATGCGTTTCGTTATTGTGCTGAAGGGAAATACCACTTGGATGCAAGAGCCCTTTTGTATCAATATAAAAATTAAATACTTTCCTACAGAATTAAAATGATCTGTCCAGGTAAGAAATAGCAAACAAAAATTTAAGTAGGTATTTAAAAGTCTGAGCTCAGGGCAGTCAGCACAAAATATGAGATTTGTCCACCCTTGGAATAAGTAAGCCTACTCTAGCTGAAAATGTGTGCTGAAGTCAGATTTATTTTTCTGGCAGAGTTTTAAATGTTTGAAAAATCAGGGTTCATAATGAAAGTTCCTGGCAGCATCTTAATTGTAACGGAGGAACAGAATGTTCCTAGTAAAATTAAGTGCATTATGCTGGCATGGGTGCCTCCTTCCCTTCCTTCTTTCCACTAGAGGGAGGTACGGAAATGTAGCAGTAATAGGCACACATAAAAACTAGAATAAAGCAGAACAGAATAGAGTAAAACACAATAGCTTCCCTGCAGCCTGATTGAGGAGGTTTATGTAGATCTTTAGCTATTATGTTTAGTCTGTCCTACTGCGCAATGATTATAAAGGCTCGACTAAGACTTTAAGCTATGGATTAACCCTTCTTTTTTGACCTTGTTACGAATTTTCGTGGTCAGGAAAAACGATCACAGCTACTCAAAGCTTGCATTTTAGTATTTGCTTTTGAGATTAAAAAAGGCAAGCATAGAACAAGCAATAAAATTGCATTTGATCGTTCCTGTCCTACATTAAGTGTGTCTGTATGTATTGAAGAAGTTCTAATAACTTCTGTTTAATTGTGTAATTGGATAATTAGAGATCCCTATTACTTCACTTTTCTGTAGCTGGATAAACAGACTGTCTTTCAAAGGATAAAATAAATCTATTTCCAGTAGCACTAAGATTTTTCAAACCCACCCCACCTCTTTTTTTCAAAGAATGTTTGCACGGCAAACTGATCACTTATGATATTCTACCTTCTGAGTAATATAAAAGATGTTGAATTTCAGCAGTGTCTTCCCCAAAAGATGTCCATAATAAATGCGTTTGTATCCTTTTGTTTAACTGTTTTTTCTTAAAGGGTCTCTGTCTCTGACATACAAAGTGACAGTGAATATATTGCATCGTAGTGTTATTGCAGTTATGGGACTAATTGCTTGGGACAAATTGAAGCTATGTGAGCAAACATTTTAGACAATATTATTTTTGCTCTCTACAAGATATTACCTCCTCTAGTCCATCTGTACTTCATAGAGTCATAAAATAGCTTGGGTTGGAAGGGACTTCAAGGATCATAAAGTTCCAACCCCCTGCCACAGGCAGGGTTGCCAGCCATTAGATCAAGTACTGCGTCACATTGCTCCGGGCCCCATCCAACCTGGCCTTAAACACCTCCAGGGATGGGGCAGGGCAAACTGTGCTTCTCTGGGCAACCTGTTCCAGCATCTCACCGCTCTCTCAGTCCCCTGACATCTAATCTACATCTCCCCTCCTTTGGTTTAAAACCATTCCCTCTTGTCCTCTCCCTGTCTACAGGCAGGCACACACAGTGATGATGAACTTTATAGTCAGTCCCATTTCGTTACTGAAGTGTCATTCAGTACATTCATGTACAACATAGACCAGCCATCTCATTCATCCTCTGTTCTGTCCAAACTTTCAG
Organism: Cyrtonyx montezumae; assembly: GCF_038088225.1. NCBI lineage: Eukaryota > Metazoa > Chordata > Aves > Galliformes > Odontophoridae > Cyrtonyx > Cyrtonyx montezumae. The sequence goes on from NW_027072034.1 coordinate 72,804,032, forward strand.
TGGCCCAAACCAGAATATAAAATTCTCATTCCTGTACGTAAATTCCTTTGTGTACATCTGCAATGCTGCCCTGCCACCTTTTGGTATTGAAAACTACTGACAAGGAAATGGTTAACTATTCATTTGAAATCATACAGTAAATGTTAACAAGAACAACATAGATATCAGAATTAAATTTGGTCAGGGGACTGGAGTAAATCTCATAAATCTCTCTTCCAAGACATTGAACAGCTTATGTCTAAAATGGTTTACATAACCAGGTTTTCTCCATAAACTCACTAGAGCATCCAGGTTACTTCTCTTGGAATGATTTGTCAGTTTTGAAATGTGCAGAATCTTGGGATATGAGTTGAGTAGAGGTTTCCTCAGTTTTCCTTTTCTGTTTGAAGGGCTTCAAACCAATGGTTCTGCTCCTCTTCTAAGAAGGAGTTTGTTTTCTTTATGCAGCCTGCACAGTTTACTTATCAAAAGCTTTTCCCCCTTGCTTGGATGTGGCCACTCTGCATGCTGTTAGTTTATTTGTGTCAAGCTGTGGTTGTGGATCTGACCTAAAGGAAGATGAGCAAGCTTTATGCACCATCCAACTAACTCAATTGCAATTAAACTTCACTAACTGTGCTCGAGCTCTTCAGTCTTTTCTTCTAGGCTTTTTGTCAATCACTTTTTGTGTTTAAAGAACAAAAAATATATATTTAAATTAAACTAATTTAGAGCATATAGTAAGAAATGATGAAGTTTTCTAGAAGGGCAGGACCTTCATGCTATAAAATGAAAACATGCTATTTGTAATGACTGTGATCAAGAATGGATGTTTATCTTTTTTAAATGAGACATTCAAAGCATACAGTACGTGGAGGTGATATACATATAGTTGAGCAGAAAGTCTGAAAACTAGCTAGAACTGAGTTTTGAAAAACAATCACGTGTGAAGAGGTGATCATCTGTCTATTAATTTCAAGGATAGGTTTTGGCAGATGGGTATTGGTAGGGAAGACTACCATTAATCATTATTTAAAATGATTGAACTCCTTGTCCACTTTGAAATGTGCATCTATGTGGAAAAGTTTGATTTGAACCTCAGAAGATACTGAAAGTTCATATATGAGTATTTTTCCATTTTTTTTAAATAAGATGCAAGTTTGTAGACAAGCCTTATTCATCTCTTTAAGAGTGTTTTTCTGCTAATTATATAACATAAATTCACTGTATTTCTGCTTATTTGAACTTTTCTTCTTTGGTGTGAAACACGTAGAGACTTATATCTGCTCCCAAGGAAAGTTTGGCCTTTCGCTTCTCTTTTTTGAAGAAGTAAGAGAAAAATTGCAAGTTAATATTCAGTGGAATGTTCTGATTATTGATAATGAGGATTTCCTGGGAAGAGTTACATAGTTAAACTGACCTAGTGAAGTTTGAACATAAGACATTTATTTATCTTTATTTGCTTTAGCATGACTCTTTAGTGCTGAGCAGGTTTCTGTGAAACTGAATTCCATGCAGTAGTTGAGTCACTAAACACTCAAAGATGTTGACAGGATTCCTTGCTTTGGAAGTACCTATTTTAGTGAATCCCTTTTTTCTCTTTCTTTGTCCAGGGTGATGTTGGGCTCGCTATGGGCAAACTCTATGGAAATGACTTCAGCCAAACTACCATCTCTCGCTTTGAAGCCTTGAACCTCAGCTTTAAGAACATGTGCAAGTTAAAGCCACTTCTGGAAAAGTGGCTCAATGATGCAGGTGAATGAGTCTGTGTATTTCTTCACCAGCCTACCAAAATCAGTAGGATTCTGAAAAACTTTGGAAAAAATGCTTCGTTGGTGCCCTTATGGTTTTATGAAGCCACTGTTCTATGTTCATGGGACAAAAAAGGGTGTAGAAATAAGTGTCCATTCTTCCCTGTTTGTGTGCCTACAAATGTCTGAAGTAGTTCCACTGTGAACTTGTAGAATTGTGTTCTGCAGTCAGCTAAATAATCGCATGAGGTGAGATGTAACGTGTGTCATGGTTTTCCTCCTTCACGTGTGTTAATGCATATAACTTCTAATCCTCCTCTAGCTTTCTTTTTCAGATGTTTAATAGAGAGAGTTGCATGCTTTGTTGTTTCAGTAAGCAGAGCTTATTGCATTCATCATCTCCCACATCCCCTGTGTGCATTCTTTTCATCTCTCTCCAAGAGTCCTTATGAGCATTCTCTTTCTCTCCATACCAAGAGTTATTTGTTAGGTTTTTTTTCTTTCTGAATGATTTTTTTCTTAGGAGAAAAGTTATTCATGATAGTAGTTATAGTGATAAATTAAAAATAAATAGAAATAAAATACACCAGAAAAGGAAGCTTGGATGTTGGTGCTAGGTGTTCGGATAGATAATGTTAATGCTGTCGGCTTTATTTTCTTTTGAGTGTACAATCATACATAGTATAAAACTGATGAATCTGCTAAACAGATGACAGAGACTACTTGTGCCTTCCTATTCTTATCAAGATGAAGAGAGCTTTATGCTATTACCTACAATATTCCTTGAAATTTGAAATTAAGTGGGTGCAGTGTTGAAAATTTTTTCTGCACTGAAACGAGGAAGTGTCGTTCTGTTGTGCTCGACAGGTGCAACCTTAGATAATCTGAATCTGTGATAGAAAACATAAAGAACTTCACGCTAAGTTCTCTAGTCCACAGGACAGTGGTCCCCAAACAACTGACATGAGGGAATGTCATACTTTGCTTTTTCTGCTAACCTGAAGAAGTACTTGGATCTATAAAGTTAAAGACTGTTAACAGTGCTGGGGTTTTTTGCAGCCTGGAAGTTAGGAACCATAGTCTTTGGCTCTCATTCAATTTCTTAAAAATCTGAAAGAGAGATTCAGATGACTGTAAAGGTCATTCAGCTATTTTTGTGTAAAAGCTGGCAGCAGAAACATACCGACGATCCCTTCCATTACATTAAAGTGTTAGAATTCACTGTTACAGAACTTGGTTTGTTCTGTGGGATTTTCAAGACGGATAAGGGATCCAGCAGATTTATGGGTACCGTTACTGAAAAAAATATAATGTAGAAAATAATGTGGTGAATGTACTTGCCTGTTTGAGCCTACAAGAGTGGTGTTAAGCATTATGAACTGCCTCACCTGTGGTGCAAACCCCAGTGCAGGAAGGGGTCTTCAGTGTTACTCAACCATAATCAGTCATTTTGTTTAACTTCCTTTTGGAAGGTGTTGGTTGTTTTGCGCTTTCTTATGCAGAGTGGGATAAAAGTGCATCTCCTCTTTGCTATTCTGTGGAGACAGGAAGGGTAGGATTAGTGTTTGACAACTGGAGACCTTCTTAAAGCTAAGGAGGGGAAAACTGCTAGCTTTCTAGCAGAGCATTCTAGCAGAGCTGCATAGCACAGTGTATCTGCTAAGATCTCCAGAGAAAAGAGGTTGAATAATGCGGAGCTGGCTGGGAGCTTCTTCTTCCTCTCCTATATTGCAGAGTAGGTAAAAGAAGTTTCAGATTGCTCAGATTTTTTCACAGTTTCTGGCTTACTGCTGTGGCTTGTGGATATCAACTGCTGCATTTATTAATTAAACTGTAGTTGCAGTGTGAAAGTGTGGGTTGGAAATGAGATAAGGCAGATAGAAACTTTGTTTAGGTTAAATAAAAGGGGTACTCGTGTATAGTACAGGAGCAAAGACAGCAGCCTCTTAGGTCTAACTCATAGATTTTAATTTTCAAGTACAGCAATTAATGCATATGATCTTCAGAAATCTCTGTGTATCTGGAATAGATACAGAGTGGATTTTAGTATGCCTTGCACAGGTGAATAACAATTAGATTATAATAAGTTGCACTACATTCAGGTAAAATCTCTTTATTTGTGTTAATTTTTTTTTATTTTTATTTTTTTTACAGAAAACCTCTCATCTGATTCAACTCTCTCCAGCCCAAGTGCCCTGAATTCTCCAGGGCAAGGAATTGAAGGCGTGAACCGTAGGAGGAAGAAACGCACCAGCATAGAGACCAACATACGTGTGGCCTTAGAGAAGAGTTTCCTGGAGGTCAGTAATGTTGCTGTTCAGGTCAACCCATAAAGAAATAGTTGAAAGTTGCATCTGCTATAATGAAGCCATTACCGTACAATTTAGGAAAATGCTTGTACTGAAGGAAGTAAATTCAAAGATTGTTCCAAGGAGCATGCGATCAGTGTCTGTTTTAATTTTAAAAACAACAAAAAAAAACCATACACACAACCACCCCACCAAAATCTCTGGTTCTTACAGTTCATTGACTCAGTGATTTTTTGCAACCCAGGGTACTGTACAATAGCTCAAAGCTTGATATTGTGCACATCAAAAAGAATAAAACAGAATTGCTATTTCTGAGGATGGGTGAATGGGTAGCAGTCTCAGTGTACATAATGTTCAATTCTTAACTACCTTATGTTACTTTTCTTAGATGCTTTGTGCAGCTCTATGAGCAGATGTATGTTCTATCCCTTTATGGGAGATGCTAAAAGAAATCTTTCCTATCAATACCTAGATTTCTTTGAAGGATAAACTTACAAGTCAGACCCTTTCTCTCATAAAGATGCATGTGGGCTTTGTCTTCATCACCCGTCTCTGAGTAACGTAGCTTACCACTGGTAGAAATTTTACTGTCACTTGGAAAATGTAGGGCAGAAGTATCTATTATGATCTCTCTCTAGAGATCATAGTACTGAGCAGATTCTGTGTATAAATAGCCTATCCATATTTCTGCCTAGTGAAGGAGAAGCCGTAATGCAAAATTTCTGAAGGTAATTTCTCAGCTTTTCAAATATTTGTTTCCTTTTCTCAGAACCAAAAGCCTACCTCGGAGGAGATCACCATGATAGCTGACCAGCTAAACATGGAGAAGGAGGTGATCCGCGTTTGGTTCTGTAACCGGCGCCAGAAGGAGAAAAGGATCAACCCACCCAGCAGTGGTGGAACCAGCAGCTCGCCCATCAAAGCAATTTTCCCTTGCCCAACCTCACTGGTAAGAATCAAGAGTCTGCGTTGACAAAGACCACTGGAAAAGAAAGTTCTGTTCTGCGGCAATTGTACTACATCTTCTTTGTACAGCAGATTTGTTTGCACAAGATTATCTTTTGCTGGTATTTTAAATATCTTTCCTGCATACTATGAAAGCGAGAGAGTGCTTAAATATCAGGCACTAATTAGGTCTTCACTTAGGGCATTTTATTTAGCCAACTCATGACTAAGTATTCTGGCTAGGAAATTTGCATTTGGGTTATTTCTTTAGAAATATGCCAGATAGTAGCCCATGTTTATATATGGATTTTCTCTCTTGACGAAACTGTTTTTGTAAGATAATAGTAATAAAAAATGCTTAGCAGTTCTACCCCTCCTGTCTTATTTTGGCTGCAGTGTCAAGTAGGTGAGCAGCATTAAAGCATATCATTTGGAGACTTAAGTCATAAGTCCAGTGTTACTGTTGTTGTCACGTTTATTCAGGAATTATTTATATCAAGAAGGCATGGAACAAAGGGAAAAAAATAGCTAATACTCATGTAATTAATTTCCCAAACTTGTATTTACCTCAGGTAAACACAAACTTCATGAAAATATGAGTAACAAAACACTTGCATCAAGGTTCCTTCAGCTCCTTTGCTACCAATGTCCATGGAGGTCTGTTTTCATAAATAGAAACAGTAGCTATTAGATTTCATAGTAGCTATGCTAATAGGACTGTGGTGGAATTTATGTAGCCCGTAGTTGTCTTTTTGTAGTATTTATTCCACCTTCTTCATTGTAGTAGCTAATATCTTCCAGTACTTCATTAAGTCATTAATTTTGGTGATGTGTCATTCTTTCCCCTCATCCTTGTCTCAGGATGTGTGCATGCAACTTCTCATTTCAGGGAAAGGGATATGTTAACTGTACTTAGTCCTTTTTTTTTTCTTTTTTTTTTTCATCTTCCAGTTGGAAAGCAAGGCTACATGCCTCGCTACCAAAGCAGAACATAGTGAGATCTGTGAAAGTGTGCAAACATTCTTGGACTGCAATTTCAGAAAATTTCCCTACATAAATTTATTTTTCATTACAATGGCCATTGTATATGAGAAACTGAAATGTTAACAACGATATCCATTTTATCAATGATGTTTCACTAAGTGTTTTCACTCACTGTAGGCTTCTCTTAAGGTATTACCACTCAGATGGACATTCCTCCCTCACCACCCCTTAGTCTTCACTGGCTGTATGCTCTGTTGATTGCTTGTGTCAGCTCTGGAGACTATTCGTCTGTAGGATGATTGGACTCTGTTTACTAATTTGACTACAAATTAACCATGTGAACAGTAATGATTAATTTCTAGTAGTATGTCTGGATAACCAATCTAACTTCCACCCTGACTGCACTACAGCTCTGTGGCAGGATTGGAGGGGAATGCTCCTTTTGATTGTAACCTCCTTTTGCATTGGCTTAAGTCAGTCACTGTAACCACAAGGGTGAGCTGTATTAATTTTAGGTCATTCGCTGCCCTGAAATATTGATTGTGACTTTGGCCTTAACTGTCCAATGGACAGTTGACAGATGTGATGTGTAGGCTGCGTTAGTGGGAAGTGTACTGTATATGCAGTTGTTCTTTATTTCATAGACTATTTGAGATGGACGGAAAGCTCTTAGGCCTGTCCCAGTTGCCCCAGCCTTGTTTAAAATGCATAAAGCATTTGGCTTCCTATAAGAGGATATGCAGCATGAGAGAAATTTCTCTGATAATGGACTTCGGTAAGAGATGGGAAAGGAGGAAGGTCCTAACCTGTATTCTTAGCTGTGTTCTCTTGGGTAATTTTAAAGTATTAATTTCTCTCATTGGTGTAAAGCAGCCTTCAGATATTACTGTTAGACACTATTTCTTCTCCATAAAAAGTCCTTTTTCTTTTTTTCCCTTGATTTTTGTTTATAAGCGTATTTCTCCAGCCTTTAGTTCTTATGGCGTATTTTCTCCACGATATCTGCAGTTTATTTGTAGCTTGCTTGTACTAAGCTGTCCACATGTTAAATAAGCTAATGTCATTCTTCTGACATAAGGAAACTTAGAAAATTAAAGCTCATACGTTGGTTGAGTAAATGTGAAACGTTATACTATTTATCCATGTAAACACTAAAATTACCCTAAATATCTTTGCTAATGCTGTGGCCTCTCAATCATTTTATTGGAGAAAGGGATTTGTAGCTGAAAAGATGCTTAAACAAAGGAAACACCATACATTAATAGTATCTTTTGTAACTCTTTCTGCAAGAGTGGCTCTGTTAAACAAGGTTCTCTGTCTTTGGCGGGTAAGGATAGGTGGAGGGCCAACTTGCAGTCCTAAGGCAGTATGAATATAGTAGAAATACCTCCCTTCTAATGCTGACTAATTAAGAGTAAAGATATTGCTGGTAACAACAGTAGGTAGTATGTCTAGCCCACTGAATGCTAAAGCAGTGGATTTACAAAATCCATTACTAGTTAGTTTATGTGCAGTAATTTCCTCAGCTGAGGATGGGAAGAAAGAAATGCAAGTCTGGTAGCTAACTGCTTTTGTCAGTTGAGCAGTTGTGTTCTTTTTTGACCTCCAGGTGGCAACCACGCCAAGCCTTGTGACTAGCAGTGCAGCTACTACCCTGACTGTCAATCCTGTGCTCCCTCTGACCAGTCCTGCTGTAACTAGTTTGTCAGTCACAGGTAAGGTGCATGCCATGCTAGCTTCTTTGCAATTCATTTATTTTTAGTTGACAGGTAAATTATGATGCCAAACAAGTAATTTAGGTTTTATAGAGGTAAAGATTTTGTTGGATTTCTAGTGTCCTTCGTTGTAGTTATCCGGGAGAAATTTAGAACTGTCTGCGAGTTTATACAAAACTGCCTAAGTTTTGTGTAAAGTAGTTATTGGATTTTACTGTATGCTCTGCATAATGAGATGCAAAAAAGTTTCATACAGGTATCCATAATCTACTTGGCTGAAACTGGAAAATAGGAAAGAAAAATGCTTTTACAATAGATGAAATACCTTTGAGATACTGTGAACTCATCTTTTGTATGTTGGTTCCAAGCATTCCTCTTCTCTTGACTTTAAACAAAGCTCCTGGGCAGATTTGCCTTGCCCCCCTGCATTAACCTATTTTCCCCTTTCAAATTATTCAGAAAGTCTTTCTTTATCACAGGAGCAGTCACACAAGTATCCCAGGGCATCCTTGTCATTGTTTCTTGTTACTCCACTCTGAAACTTCAGTCTTTGTGATCATTTGATTAACTTTCCTGGGGAAACAAACGCAGGTGATAATGAAATGAAAGGTGCTGCCTCCTATTGCTGGCTTCTAGATCTCCTCAGCCTCCTCTTGAAGTCTCATTCCATTGCAGACTGAGACCCAAACTCAGCAGAACCAAAGTTCTTGAAGAAGATACATGTGTTTGTCTTCCTTTCGGTTGGATGTGCAGCTCAGTTCAAGTGGTTAGTGGTTGGTTTCTGCTCAGTTATATCTGGCTTTTGTACTGATATAACCAGACTCAATCTTTTAGGCACAACAGAAACCACCTCCAACAACACAGCAACAGTGATTTCAACGGCACCTCCAGCTTCTTCAGCAGTGACATCACCCTCCCTGAGTCCTTCCCCTTCTGCCTCAGCCTCCATTTCAGAGGCATCCAGTGCCAGCGAGACCAGCACAACACAGACAACCTCCACTCCCTTGTCCTCCCCTCTTGGGACCAGCCAGGTGATGGTAACAGCATCAGGGTTGCAAACAGCAGCAGCAGCCGCATTACAAGGAGCTGCACAGTTGCCTGCAAATGCAAGTCTTGCTGCCATGGCTGCTGCAGCAGGACTAAACCCAGGCTTGATGGCATCCTCACAGTTTGCAGCTGGGTAAGGATGAATTTTTCACACCTTTGCAGGTTAAGTGGTAGGAGAGGGAAGGAGAATTCTTGGAATAATTTGTGTGTTCTTTTATGTGTCGCTATTTTCTGGTAGGGCATTTGGCAGATTTAGTGTCTTTTACCTGAAGTTCTGAAGGTTTGCTTACAGACGGTAGATTTACCATTCCCATCAGGGTACACAAAAGCAGTTTTCATTTTACAGATGAAAAAGCTGTGTTGCAGGTTGTTATTTGCAAAGTCATCTTTGCATCATGCTGAGTTTGACTGAAGAGCTGCAACTGATCAGAAATTATACAACCATCTCAAAGGGAAGAGTTGTTCTAGGCCCACGAACAAGTATATAACCTCCGTATTCATTTCTCCATCAAGAAGCTGTAACGATGCATAATATGTATTGGTGAAGTTTTCATTTTAATAAGCATTGTTTTGAGAGATGGCTCTTTGTTTCATCAATTCCTCTTGATTGACATCTTTATTCAATTCATTATCTGAATCTAGGAGGTAATGATAGCTATCTAATGAGTTACAGTTCCCCCCCAAAAAAACATTACAGGAATATTTTATCATTACAATCAATCCAACTTGTAGTTACAGTGCCCATACTTCAGACATATTGCTAACCACAGAGCTGAAAGGCAACATCTGCTCAAGTTATCATCAAATTAAAAATAAAATAGACTAAAAAGTAGAATTAGGACTTAATCCTCTATGTCCCATTCCCCCCTCCCTTCTCCTCCCCCCTATTTTTTTCTTTAATATGATCATGTGATTCTAAACAATGGTCATCTTTTCTTAAAAGTAACACTCTCTCCCTTTGTCTTTCTTCCATGATCTTGCTTCCTGCAGAGGTGCCTTACTCAGTCTCAATCCAGGGACATTAGGTGGTGCTCTCAGCCCAGCCCTGATGAGCAACAGTACACTGGCAACTATTCAAGGTCAGTAAAGTTCTTCTTAATGCATCACTGTTGTACTTCCTTAGCTTTGTTGTTCTCTACCAAAAAAAGAATGCTGACTCTTCAGAACTGGACATAAGTGTTGTCAGACTAGTGGTTTTTCAAAATTCAGATGCCCAAATTCATTTTCTGTACCACAGTTTTAAGAGCAGGTACAGCTTCAGCAAATAGGTTAGAAGAATGTATAATCTTGTAGAGATTCACAGAAGGCCTTTAACATGCCGTATGTGATCTGAATTTATTTTCTTGTCTTCCCCCCATAGTCTTAGAGGCACACGTGTCTTCAGCAGGTTGGAGATAGGCTTTTTATAGCCCTTCTAACATAAGCTTGAGCAGGGTTGCACTGATTTGAGATCTGCAGTAGAGCACTTCTGAGAAACACTTGATCCTGGATTCTTGTTCTCAAATGTCTTTTAAACGAGTGAAAAAAATCCTACCCCAGAAAGTCCTTACGTAGAACTTTAAATTTATAAATCCATACTTGGAGGAGTAAAGCTTTATTTTGGAACTGCCATACAGTCAAAAATTTCCACTGACTTTTAAGAGTTGTTCTCAGTTCATAGTTGGTCATCTGTGTGGGAGGGAAGAAGTTGGTGCGGGTACCTTAACATCTAGCTAAGCTTATGTATTCAAACATCTTGGGGGTTGGACTAGATGATCTCACTTCCAACCCCCTACAGTTCTGTGATTGATTCTGTGATCTTCTAAAGCAGCTTAACAAATCTTGTTTGCAGGGTCCAAGAAAGAACCGTTTCACAAAGTGTCACAGATAAATATATGAGATCATAATCTAAGACAGACTGAAGCCTGTAGCCTTGTGAGAGTAAGTTGTAACCACATTTATATGTCATAATTTAAAAAGTTACTCTCAAGGTTACTTGACCTTCATCTTGTGATAACTGTTGTTTCAAGTGAACACACATCTCAACCCTTTCAGATACAAGCTACCTGAGTGCACAGGTTCTTCTTTGACAGAAAACATAGAGCGGTGTTGCAGTAAAAGAACTGAAGAAAAGCTTGATGGAATTAGGAGCAGGTGACAGAAGCATTTTAATATCTGCAAGGTCTTATCCAGCCTTCTGAAGGAGATGTCATTTTAAAAAAATGAAGTTACATACGATGTCTGTCTTTGGTGGTGTAGGGAGCGTTCACATGAGAGAAGGAAAGTGCCTAAAAGCAGCAGGGCTCTGCACATTTTGCAATGTTGTTTACTACTGATGTTATCTCCTCCCTGCTTAATTCTCCATTTTTTAGCTCTTGCATCTAGTGGCTCTCTTCCAATAACATCACTGGATGCATCTGGAAACTTGGTGTTTGCCAATGCTGGAGGTACTCCTAACATCGTAACTGCCCCTCTGTTCCTGAACCCTCAGAACCTTTCTCTGCTCACCAGCAACCCAGTTAGCTTGGTCTCTGCAGCTGCAGCCTCCGCAGGGGCCTCTGGACCAGTCGCCAGCCTTCATGCCACCTCCACCTCAGCCGAGTCCATCCAGAACTCTCTCCTCACTGTGGCCTCTGCGAGCGGGGCCACGTCCACCACCACTACTGCCTCCAAGGCACAGTGAGCTGGGCTGAGCTGTGCTGCCAGCAGCCTTTTTCACTGTGCAGTGGGATTGGCTGCCAGTGGGGTTTATGAACTGAAAAATGTGATGGTCATCCTCTCGCCATGTTGCTGGGGACAAGGGAGAGAAGGAGAAATATTAAAAAAGAAAAACAAAAACAAAACAAAAAAAGAAACGAAAACAAAAGCAAAACAGGAAGGATTTAAAGCTGGGACAGACATTTGCCTAATTTTATAATAAACACTGTCTTTTCAGGATCGCTTCATGGATCGGAGAACTTTCTAACCAAAAATGTAAAAAAAAACAAAAACAAAAAAAACAAAAACAACAAAAAAAACCACAAAACAAAACAACAAAAAAAAAACACAAAAAAAGTGAAAGGACTACTTATCATTTCCAGCAGTCACAATGACAAGTTAAGGTGGGTTATCAGTTCAAACATAGGACGGGGATTTCTTGTTCCTTTTTGGTCTAAATATCTTTCTTTTTTAATTATCATTTTATTGGTCTGTTGTACAGGCCATTATGTCATACAAGGTGTTTATAATCGTATCAATCTTATTGGGGGTTCCTTTCTTAACTGGTACAATTTAGGCAGGCCTGTATTACTGGTGTATCTCTATTATTATTATTATGATTATTATTATTATTATTTTTATATATATAGTTTGGACGCATTTGTCTATTGCTCCTGGATTATTTTCAGCGAGCTCCCACACCATGGGGGGAGGGCGGGAGGGTGGAGAGGAAGAATGAGCACAAAGAGACTTTCTGTCCTAATCTTCTGGGAACGTTTTGAACAGTTTCCTCATCCTTAAATTTGTCTAACGTCTACTTAGGGGGGTCAGAAGGATTCATTTCCATCGCTTGTGCAGGAAGCTCAGTGTAGCGGTAGGGATCGTTGCGTGCAAAGTTCCAGGCTGGTCTCTGCTCTTCGTGCAGAGGTAGGAATTAGTTGTGAACCACAGTTCTCCTTCTCTTGATTGCTTAGACAAAATGGCCAAGCTTTACACTTAGCTTCATGCGCGTGGTTTCTCCTTACTTCAGAGAGTGGAATTTAACCTCCTGAGTCTAGGTTGTGTGGCATACTGATGGCTCTTTTGTCCTGTTGAATTGAACGTACACAAATATTTTAGAATATCAAGTTACTCAAGCTAATTGGAAGTACATAAAGCAGAATTTACCGTCCTAGATTTCTACCAGATGAATTGGTACGGAATTTCAAAAGGCCTGGCTCTCCCTAAGCAGAGCAGCATTCTTCTTCATTGGTTTCTAACATATCCAACATTGTATTATTTAGGAGAATTTTCTAGGAAAAGAAAGACGCACCAAAACTGTAAGAACAGAAGCTGCCATCTTTGATGCCAACACAACAGAGTTGTCTCTGTTTTTGCACATACCTTGGTGATCTCGTGTAGTCTCTGAGCTGTGATGCTGCTAGCTATGTAGAAACGGCAGTAAGCATCTCTGAGCGGAGCATCGGGACTTACCTGCCACTGTAACTGATTGATTCTGATCCATGCAGCAAAGAATATTCATGTGGATGAGGAAGAATAACGGACTGTACAGAACGTAGATCTGTATATTCTTTAAATATACAATCTAGTATCTGAACCAAAAAGACTTTTGAAAAGAGAAGACTGGATCACTGCAATGCAGTTCACTTTGAACTTCCATTCTGGATGGATTTAAAGGTTTCTGCCATGTGTTTAAAACTAGATTTCTTTAAGCTAGCAAGGGTATAAGAAGAGTTCCCTCCCCCCACCCTCTTTCCTGTTGTCACCAGAGTGTTCAGAAATAATGAGCTAATGCAGCTATGTTCATTTTGTTGATGATTCAGGGGGATCCTGGAGTTTCTCATCCAAGATCCAGATGGCAGCAACTTTAAACTCTACATGTGCTTTGGTTGGCGACCTGAGCACGTGGGATTTGTGTTTGCACTCAAGTGGCAGAATCCCTTATCTCTCCCCCCCCACTGCCTTGGTTTTGCTCTGTTCATCTCTTAACTCTCCACCTTCCTGTTTTACTGAATATTTAAACCAGTTATCCCCGTATCTTCAAAACTAGTGAACTGCAAGCAGGGAAACTAACAAATGTCCGTCCACCGTTTCTAATGTGTTTTTGATTTTTTTATGTTTTATTTTTTTAAAACTAAGCTTGAACCAAAGTCAATTTCTAGCAAGCTGCTGTACTAATGGACTAGTTTGTGTAAGTGCAGTTCAGATGCAGAGAGGCGATAGATGCTACTGACAATTTCTTTTTTCATTTGTCCTTTGTTTTTATTAATTTTATATAAAAGTTGCTGCTTGTTTTTAATCTTTTTTTTTTTTTTTTTTGGTTGGTTGGTAATTTGTATTATCCTTGGGGCAGACTCTTAACTTGACTTTAATTTGTTTTCTTTTGTTTGATGTGTAAATAGAACGGCAATGTCAGGGGTTTGTTAATCCAACAGGTCCCACCCTCATCCCACCAGTATGGATAAAACTACGTATTTTTGAGGTGTCTGATGTCTCTCTGACTTCAGGCTGCACAGAAGACTTTTAGGGCTATGAATAATACTGCATAAATGTAAATTTCCCACGGGAATAGCTTCATAGTGGTAAAAGATACAGTTGGGTGAGCTTCAGGGAGGTAGCGAAGAAGTGGAAGAGGAGATGCTGGTACCCACTGTGTTGGTCTGGAGGCCATAGTGTGGACTATGTTTTCTACCAAAGGAACGCAGGCCCTATGGGACTTGTGTTCAGTGAAGTAAGAGGATGGGAAAAACTGCAGCTAACGTGTTCATTCCTGAGTCTGAAAGTTCCCACTTACTTTCACGCCTGTGCAAAAATATTACTAATCAGGAAGTTTTTTCATTGAAGAAGGGATACTGTCGGTCTTTTCTCCGATGGATCTTCTATACCATAAAGATGTGGCAGGTGGGGGGCATGGCTGTTGCATATATATATAAGAAACACAAAGAAGGGTGGGCCTTAATCAGCATATCCTCTCTCCACAGTTCAAAGAGACTGTGCCATTAGCTGTCGGAATAAGTTTTCATGTCCCATTCTTGCTGGTTTGTGATTGGGAGAGGGTCTTGTTGAGTACATATCTGGAACACTAATGCAGCTTGGATGGTTTATTTATTATAAAAAATCTGCTTTTTTTCCTGACTACCTTTGCATTGGTCACATGGCTTTGGTGTGAGCACCTTAAATACCCTCTTTCCCTCCTCCTCTCTACCCCATCACCCTCTCTGGGGCCCAGATTCCAGGGAATTTCTTTGCAAGTCTTTTTCTGAGAGAAACTGGAAACTCAGAATAGCCACATATCTGGAAAGGGCTTGATGTAACTCGTGGAAGCTGACACAGTACCCAACAGCACCTATCCCATGGCTTTAGTCACCAGAGTGCTTTGGTTAAACCCCAGATTGGTTTGCTCAGAAGTATTTTCCTAAGACATCCCAACGGCTGACTGTTTCATCCCTTGCAGTGCTCTTTCTCATGGCTGCTGGCAACCTCTGGGCTTCGGGTGAAAGACAGAAATCGGGTGCCTGACTTGAGGGCATGAAGGGAATGGGAATGAGATCAAGTACTACAATTTAGTAGAAGTTTAGTTTTTAAATAATCTTGCTGACAGTAGAAGTTAATGCATCCGAAGAGACTAACAGTTGTGTAGAGACTTAGCAAATGGGATCTTTGTCTGAAGTTCACCGGTGTTTAAAATGGAGGATTGTTGTCCCTGGAAACGCTGGGACTTGGATTGTTCAAACTGGCTGACAGACACAGAGCATACATGTTGCAAACAGAATGATTTCTTTTTCCTCCAATTAGGCAAAATAGCGCCTCTGATTCCAGTAGAAGTGGGTTTACGTGTCGAATGGAGGTGATTTTCTATGACGTGCTCATGGTCTTAAATTCTTCCTTTCTTTTTAGGGGAAGATTTTCTCAGAGAATGTCCATTTCTAGGATAGTTTCTAGCTGCGTGCTGGTACATTTACTACTGTATTGACTTCTCAGCCAGGATCAGAAGAAACGTCAGTGTGTTAGAATATGGCCAATTGCATCTCTCTTTCTGAGCTCATGGCTCTTTATTTACAGTTGTGTGGGTCGCTTTTCATATCTGCAAACATGCCAAAGGATATGTGCAGGAAAAGAGAGTGAAAAACACTCTCATATAGCCAAGGACGAAAACCACAAGATTTGAAGAGCCACAAATATAGACATGCCCTGAAGGTCTTGAAGAACAATTTAGGAAATGGTTTCAGGGTGAGCTGTTGTAAGCTGGTGATGATTTTTTTTTTTTTTCTGTTAGGAAAATTTATTCTTGTTTGGCTCTAGTACAGCTGAACTCCTCAGAATCTGCTCTCTGTAGTCACTGTAGAATTATTCTTGAACAGATCATATAAAGTACCCGGAGATATTGCTGTTTACAAAAGTCACGTTCATCTAAATCTCCTTAAGAGGATTTCTTTTGTTTCTGAGTTACTGCTGTATTTTTGTCTCAGTAAATTTTATCACGTAGATTTTCCTGTGTAACTTCAACACAATATGTATGTGCATGCTCTGATAAAATTGTTGGGGAGATAGAGTGCTCATTATGTTCCAAACCCCCTAGTTTGCATTTAAAATTTTCTTTCTTTTTTCTCCATCCCATTGGCTAACATCACTTGAGCTCAGTGTTTAGTTTTTCTTTGGGGAACTTGTGATGACTCATCGTTGTACCACTACTTTGGAAGATCCTCTGCTTCAGTCAGGAGTTGTCAAAAGTACAAATTAAATTGGATTGCAAAAGTCATTTTGCCATGAATGAGAAGTCTGTGCTCTGATGAACCTTCAAGGAGAATGAGCTTGAGAGCAAGTTGGGTTTTCACGTAGAAGTGTGCTGCTGCTGTTGTTCCATGGTTCTGTTTGAGTGCTAGTGAGGTTACTTAGCAAGAGAAAACTAAAGTGCAAGAACATTAGGAGGAAGATGTACTCTGTGGCTTGAATTACAGGCCTTTTAGAGCACTAGAGGCTTCAAGTTTGCATTTTATCTTGAACAGGCTGACAAAGATTAGATGGAGTGTAGATCCTGAAGTACTTGAAGTTGCAGCTTGTAATTTCTTGCACTTTTTAGAGTTAAGAAGGATGCCAGTGTTGACCAAAGTAGCCATCTGCTGGTCCTAACACCCAAGAGCAGATGCTCCTTTGCTGTGTGCTAGTTTTGCCTTGGTAAAGAGCCATCTGTTGCTTGTATTTTGCTCCTTCTTGTTCTATTCTAAATTCATGGTAAGCATCAGATCTAACAAAAAATTTATACTTTTGCTCATCTAAAATTCTTTTAGGATGATTAATTCCTTAGGAAAAAAAAAGAACCTCAGATACAAACATTTTTGCTCAGGGGGCAGTAAAAGAATGGCTGTTACTAAAATGCATTGGAGAAAATTCTCTGTACGCATCTACTGCAACAGTTTAAAATATATATGTATTTACTTGCTACTGTGTCCTAAAGCTTTGGTTTGAGATGATGTTCAGTTGTCACCTTTGTGAGTTTTGCAGTGTGCTCATTGCATGTTTCTCCAGCCGTGTTGCTGAAGGTGATGGCAGTGTTAGTTCTGTTCCTCTGTGCACATTGCTGTGGAGCAGCATTCTTTTAAACAGAAGTTTCCACCTTCTGTAAGTGGAGCATAGAATGTGCTAGAGCTGGAACCATACCACAGACATTCAACGAAGATATCTGATTCACCTTAAATATTGATTGATACTTTCTGAAGTAAAAATTAACTTTATGAAATTCTTAGAGAGACAGGTAGCTTCTCATGGCTGCTAGGTTGTCTTGGGCCATAGAAGATAGGTGTCTGGCCCAAATGTCCAGTGGTTTTAAACCAGGAGTGCAGGTCAACATATTACCAGGTGAACTGTATTAAGGGTGGCTAGTCCCATTCTGCACAAAACGGTTATGTGATGTTTATTCCCAGAGCATGAGTGCTTCTCACAGATGCACACCAGAATATTGGCTAGGGCAGAGTGCTACCAAAAGAGTAAGCTAACCTGCTGGATTTTGGGTTGCCAAATTCTTACGCAGCCAACTTAAGTTGTTTTGTATTTTTGTAAGAATACCTCTTTTTATATCTCCTTCCTTTTCCAAAATATTAGAGCAATACAGGATCCAAGGTACAGAATGGCAGAGGCTCTGCTCTTTTCAGTCTCTCTCTTTCATCTAACTCTTGTTGTTGCTTGGGAGCCTTTCTCCTTTTACAACCAGGAGACTCCCTTGAGAACGTAAAAGATTTTTGTTGGAGACTTTGTCATAGAAGGTGCTGTGGCCCACATCTTTCTTTATGTGAGTAGAACTTACGTGGAGAGATTTTACAGGGCTGTTGAATCATAAAACGATGCAGAACTGATAACGGACTGGCTCGTGGCTTGCAGTTCCTTAAAGTATTCATATCTTTGCTTCGTGTCCAAACAGGGCATGGTTCCCTGTGTGACAGAAGGCATCATTCCAGTGCTGTTGGAACAGCAGAAAGAGGAGATTCCTTTACTTAACATATCTTTGTGGTCAAACACTCAGCAAGACATGAAAAAGTACTCGATCTTTTTTGGTACATGTATCTTCTTCATTAAGCTTTCATTCTCCCACTTCAGCTACATTCTTAGCGGGTACCTTCTCTGAGCCGTTACCCCATGGGATGCTGTTAGAAGGGCGTTCAGATGATTGCACTGGAATTACAAATGGTTATACCTTGCGAGAAGGGCCGAGACACCTTTTAGCTGAGTAGACAAACGCGGTCAGGTTGTATCAGGTACTTCTTTTCTGACCAAATTCCAAGCAGCCACTGCGGCTGCTTTTGTTTGGTTTGCACTGCACAGCTGAGTGCTGTCCTTCATTGGAATAATCTGGGCCCCCTTCCCTCCCCGCCCCCCTTTTCCCTTCCCCATCTTTCCCCTGTGGAAGGTAGCACCATACAGCTCTGAGAACAATACGTGTGGGTAGCAGCTGGCTTCTGGCACCTTCATAAAATACCTCAGCATAGCTTAGCATTGTCGCAGAACTGGTTTTAAACTGAAAAAAATCAGAAGAGAAAAGCAAACTTTATAAATAGTTGAGATAATTCTAGCTGTAGAGTTTAGTTGAACTGATGTTTATTATGATTGATAAACATGATTATGCTGTATGTATTTGAGATCCTGTTTATAGCTTACAACTTTATAGGGTCGGGTGGGGGTGGGTGGATGTTGGGGGCAGAGAAGGGGGTTGACTGTGTTAGAAGGAAAATGTTTGCTCATGAATTTTTTTCCTTGTATCTGTCTTGCCAAAGGAAACATTTTGTCGCTCCTGGGTTTGGGATTGTTGTTTGGTTGGTTTATCTGTGGTCTAATCTGCAGCACGGCACGTGGTGGCATGCAGGTTACTGGTTGGGTTGCTGTTCAGGGTCCTTTAAAGTGTGCGCACACTTCCCTCCCTCTTGGCCCATCCTTACCCTTCGCTGGAATCTAAAGATAAGGCAACATGTACGTGGGAGGCTTGGGGGAAAGAAGGTGGCTATACTGGGTTAGACTCAACCGAGACGTCAGTCCGTTCCAGTTAGTTGAGTTGCACCGGAGCTGAATTGGGTCCATTGTGTTTGACTTCGGGGAGGGTGGAGAATGGTTGTCACATCTTAATCTGTCTGGGAGAGCAAAAGTGAAACAGGTTCCTTTTATCCCCCTTGTCTTGTTACTGAATGTAGGGCTTGTAGTGCTTGATACTAGGTGGAAAACTTTTTAAACACTTCCTTTTCTAATAGCAATGCTAATCTGTCTAGACCAAAAACTATGAAAGAAAAACCAAACTGAGAAGTGAAAGCTAACCTACTCCTTAACACCTGGCTGGTGTGCCTGAACGGGTTGTAATACTGTGAGATTGCCATGGGAGAGGGGGGCTTTGGGAGTGGTCGGGAGAGGGAGCGGGTCGTTCTGCTGGCGCGTCTCAGCGTTGTGGTGAGTGGTGTTACCGTGGGAGGGGTGTGTGGCCCCGCCATCCACACCCCAAGGCTCCCTTCTCGTTTCCCTTCAAAGCCTACGGCATGGGGGACGAGGGGCGTGTGTGTGTGTGAGTGTGCATGTGTGCGTGCGTGCAAGCATGTGGTGATGCGGAGAGGAGCTCGACTCCACTGGGGTGGGAGAATTCCCAGTGGCCTCGTAGGGAACCAAAGGCACTGATACGTCGTCAGCTCTGCTGTTTTCAGAGCGGGTAAGAGAAGAAGCTGGGTGGGTTGTTTTTTTTTTTTTTTGTGTTGAGCTTGGGGTCACTGTCCCGTTCTGAAAGGACCTCATCTCTCGTGGGTACTCCCACCTTTTCTGCATAGAGTTGCTTTGGCTCTGTGAAGACAAACTGCGTGTGGGGCTTGCCCAGTGCTGCAGGTCTTAGGCTGATGTTGGGATACAGTCAGGGAAAACTGTTTCTGTCCTTCGAGCGAGGAAGCAGTGTAGTCTAAGGTCAGAGTCTGTTCAACAGCTTTTGCATACAGCCCTCCCCGTAGGGGGGGGTACAAAGTCTCCTTTCTTTGCTCCCCAACGTAGCCTTGTACATGTCCATGTGTCGTGCTATTGGGCTGAGTTGTTTTATCGGTGAACTTGGTGAGCTCTTGTGAAGAAAGGGAGGGAGGGAGGGGGCGAGGCGGACTGTCCAGCCGCTCTTCCTCCAGACGCCAATCGGGTTGCAGAACTTCACTGAAAGCTTTACTAATAGAATTGTTGTTCTGACATTATGTAAAAGTGGTATTAATATTGTGTGACTTTTCAAAGAGCTAGTTAGATTTATAGGTAGGTAATAGGGATATTGAAGAAATGACTTCTCAAAGAAAAGAACACTTGGAACAAAAGAAGTGGAAAACAAGGTGTGCTTTAAGGAAAACAAATCTGAGGAAGGAAATGAAACAGCTTGTGAGAGGCGAGGGAAGACGATGCCTTTTGGCGTTCCTTTGTGCTGCTGAGGCTCAGCCCCGGAACTGGAACATACCCCCTCTGCCTTATCTCTCTACCAAACAGGACATTGTCAAGTAGCTCAAACCAAAACGCGCTGATCTGTCTTAAAACGTTCCGGTCTGCTGGTGGATGTCCTCCTGCAGAGCTTTACGTAAAACCCTAAGATGCTTAACGTACCAAGGTAGCTTCCCCTCCCCTCGCAAAATTCTCTTACCTACGGTAGGTCCCACTTCAGGATTCACATCGCCTTTGCTGAGTTTTGTCGCAGCAGCTACTTAAGCCCTATTCCCTGAATGTGATCACGTTGTGTGAGGATGAAGCTGGCACGTTGCGGTGCTGTAGAAGTCTGAAATGCTGGAGCAGACAGAATCTGATGACACCGGGAGCCGCGTGCCGAGGGGCAGACGCTGGACACCACACAACCCCTCCTTGAGAAATAACTGAGAATGCGAGGGCGCCAGTGTCAGTGTCCTGAGAACAAGGTAGTTGAGACAAAACCTTCAGTTCTTCCCCCATCCGCTGTCCACGTGTCGGCCGCTGTGGCCGCAGTGCTGCCTGCCCCGAGGGAGTCTGAGGGCAGAGTGCCATGAAGACTTGGAGGGCCTCCCCACACCCTGAGAACTGCTGGGGAGACGGGCAGGCCTCCCTTAGCCACGGGGGGAAGGGATGGCTGCCCAACTGCCACAGCTGTTGGCAGGGGTGCAGCATGCCGGGGGGGACCCAGGCAGTACCTCTTTGTCCCGCCAGTGCCGTTGTTCCATTTCCTTCCTCTGTGGTAGTGTCTAAGGCTAGGTGTGAGTAGGTGTGGGGTGTTTATCCGCCACCGGTACAGGAGCTGTCGTATACCTCATTTCTAACTCGTAACCGAGTAACTTGCTTTAACTTTCTCCAAACCCTACAGAGTTGCCAAGTCTGCCCTCCCTCCTCTGACGAACACTGAACTCTGGCCTATAGCACCCCGTGACCTGCAGCCCGGGGAGCGACCCCCTTATGCCTCTGAATGTCGCTGCTTAAAGCTACTGCAAAGTGAGGGCAAATTGCAATTGTATCTTATTTCCTTTGGTTACAAGGGGTCCTCTTGATTAGTCTGTGAATCTCCGCCCCTCCCTCCACTCTTCCCGCCGGGGGCCGCACAAGGCCCGCAGGTCTCGGCCCCGCTGCAGACACGCTACTCGCTTTTCGACATGACCAAAAAGCCCCAAACCCAAGAAAAGTCTCCAAATGTTTGATTTTCTTCTTTATTATTTGACAATCCTGGATTCCCCCCTCCCCTCCCCCCACCCGCTGCCCGCCTGGCCAGCAGCTGCCTCCCGATCCCGTTCCATCTTTATTTGAATGTAGTTCCCCTGCCCCCCGGGACAGAGAACCTTCGTCAGGTCACGGTGGCCGCTATAAGTCGGGAGGGGGCGGTTTCTTTGTTTTGTTTTGTTCTTTTAAAAAAAAAATTTCCAGCCAAAACCAAAGATTTCCTAATGATTGTATAAACTCAAAACAAACAAACAAACCAAAGACAAAGGGCGTCTTCAGCGCCCAGCCCACCTGCGAGGCGCCCGGCGGCGGGGCAGGGCCTGGCCGGTGGGTTGGGGGCTGAAGGCTTGGGCGCAGGATTGGCTGCTCTGCTGGGTGCTCGAACCCTCTGGGGGCTGGGTGACGTCGATTAATACACGCTGAGGTGCACTTCCGAGCTTTCCCCCCCCTCCCCACCCCCCCTTCCTTCCCCGGTCACTGCTTGGAAGAGGCTGTCCTGTTGTGAGAAATCCCTGAAAGAAGAAGAAGAAGCTTTTCATTTCTCCTCTAGCTCCTTTTTTCTATATTTCTTTTATTTTTTGCAGCACCACTGTGCAACTATGCATTGTATTTCTCAACCTTTTATGCTAGGTAGATGCCTGTGACTTTTTAACTTTTTTGGGGGGGTTGCAAACGGAGGAACTTTTTACATGGATCTTTTTAATCTCAGTTGATTGGGGGGTGTTTGGTTCTAGGGTCATACAAGCTCTATCCCAAAGCAAAATCCAAATGTTAATATTATTAGCCTGATGCAGATACCAAAGATAATTTCTTTCCTGCAGAACCTTAGACTTGTGTATTAAGTACGATTACCCAGCACTTGCATTAGTCTAACCTCAGTAATTCCAAAGCTTAGATGTATATTTTGGTATATTTCTGGGATATTAAAAAATTGTCGTTTAAATTCTTGTTTGTTTCAGTGTAATGCTCTTAAAGTCATAGCATGGAGATAACTGAACTTGTCCTATTCTTAGTAGTTTGAAATAATAGTATTTTTGTATGTTTTGGGTGTGTCTATGTATGTATTAACATAACAGTTTTCACTGCCTAGGTGTTCATAAATAAATTAAAAAAAACCAACAAAAACAAACGAAGGGTTTTTAAACTGTACATAATGCTCCATGAAGAATTTCCACAGACCGCCAATTCGGATTGCATTTCACTGACGGCCGCTCCCAACTGGGATATCCTTGCTTTCTTTTTAAAGAGACAGCATCTTCCTCTTGCCGCACGCCCCTAAACCCAGGGTTCTTCCTCAGAGCAGAGGGTTCTCCGCTGCTCTTAAGGGATGGGCTGGAGAGGAAGGAGCTCAAATGTTGTTGTTTTAATAGATATGTAACGCGTCCGTTCGAAAACCGACCCCTCTGTGTTGAAGAAGGGGGAGCTGAAACACGAGCTTGTCCTTTGGGACCCGGCTGTCGTTCTCACGTGGTCGGAGAACGGCTGCGGTGTCAGAGCAGTCCCTTTTGCTTCTGTCCCAAAACAGAAGCTCAGTCTTAACCGCCTGGGGCCGTCCTCATGCCCTCCCTCCAGCGCTGGGGCCCTCGGGCCAGCAGAGCGCAGGAAGGGCCCCACAGAGCGCCCGTACCCACTGCGCCCCACACATGATGGGTTGGGTCCCACACATTTCAAACCTCGCTGGTCGTACGAGGGGTGAGGAGGAAGGTGAAGTGCTGTCTCTTTAAAGATGCCCTTTATTATTATTATTATTATTTTCCCAGTGGTTGCCTACAGATAGCTGTAGGCGGTGAGAGATTGTGTAGATTACGGTAAATCAGAATGAAAAGGTAGATTTTGTGTAGATGCATTTGTCTGCTGTAATTTTTTATATATATTAAACTTACTGTAATTGTACAGTTCATTTCTGTTGTAAACATCATTAAACCATTTTCCAAGTGTTTTAACATGTATGCGCTTGTTTGTGCTCTGTCAGTGTGCACACACGGCTCTTCGACACTCACTTTATTAATTCATCAAAAGCCTCGTTATGTTACTGATTTATTACCGTTTTGGAATAATACCTGCATCGTCTCGGATTGGTTTGGAACTGCATTTATATGCTGGCTTGTATACAAAGATGCTGCTGCCTGGAAGCGATGATAGTTGTGTTTTTCTCCCCGACACGGCCATCATCACGCTAACTCTTAGGAAGGGAGGTGGCTGCAGTGGTGCGTGGAGGTGCTGTGAACAAGGCGAAGGGGCCGGAGCTGGGAGGGGTGAGGTGCCTGGCTTTCCCAGCACTTCTTTCATGCTCAGTGGCTGTTGTCCTCGAGGTCGCTGCAGCAATGCTGGCTTCTGCCTGCCCAGGCATCTCTGGGCCGGGCCTGGCTCCTGCTGAGCACGTGGCAGCGCCATCACTTTGTCTTTTGTTGGAGCTCAGGTCTTGCTTGATGTGGAAGAGCTGGCACCCTGCCTCCGCCACTCATGGCAGTGACACCGCATCACTTCTAAAGAGGGAAAAACCCATCCCCGGCTGCAGCAGTTTTTAAAAGGTACGTGTGGAGTGGAAGGCTGAGCTGGCTGCTGGCAAATGGCGTGCAGATAAACACTGCAGGAAGCGACAGAACCCTATCACTACACGGGTCTTCTTTCAACGCCATGAGCCTCCGTGCCCCCAGCAGGGGAGGGAGGAGGAGCTCCCAAAACAGCTGTGTCAGGAGGTGGGGCCCGGTCCTACAACGCAGATGTTGCTAAAACAACCCAAAAACTACTGGTGTGGGAAATTACTTTACAGGTATGTACACATCAGGAGCTAAAGCTTGCGGTTACGTTATTCCAGAGGAGGAGAAGAGAAGGAACCCTCCACCAACCAAAGTAGATTGCTGCACTGAGAAAGTACACAGTGTGCGTTTTGTTAGGGATGAAAAAGACTTACTTAACCCTCTTCTCCCCCCCCCCCACCCCCCTCCCCCCCCAAGCACGTGGGCATCCCTCGCCGCTGCTCCTCCCCACTGTGACTCCCGCTTAGCGTGGGGGCAGGGGCTGCATTTGGAGAGCATCATATGTGTCCTTGGTCGCTGCGCTGAGCCCCTGAGAAGGAGAGAAACAGAGGTGAGGTGAAGGCTCAGTTCTCCAGAGGTGTCAGGTCAGGAACGAGGTGCTGGGATGGGGCAGAGCAGCATTCTGGTTTTTTGTTTCTTACAGAGGTTTGGTTTTTTGGGGCTCGGTGTGGTGTCACTGAGCTGGAGGCAGCACCACCCTGAGGAGCTCTAGCAGTGCGTGGCTGCAGCAGCTCACTGACCAGTTCTGCCAGTCTTCAGACTACATTTTACCTCGATGGTTAAGAGCCAACAAACTGAACAAACCATGACTAGATGTGAAATCCTGAACAGTTTTCTCAGGGCTTCTCCGTAATAACGCGGAAGGGGAAGGCAGATGCGATGGAGGCTGCAGTTCAGCTGCAGAGATGGGTGGGAGGGACAGCTGCAGCTGTGTCACCTACCTGGTAAACAGCATCGTTCCCTTTCCCTCGCCGCCGCTGCTGCTTTGGGGAAGACAAACAAGCAGCAATTAGTGCTTTTCCCATTTCAAAGGAAAGAGAAGGCTGAGGACTCTCATCCTGTACTGAGGATGTGTAGGGGAGAACCCACTGATGAGTGCCACCTGGGCTGGAGCCACCCCAAGCTGCTGCAAGGGCTGGGAAAGAAGAAAACAGCAAGAGAAGATATCTCGATGTGATGACATACAGCTGTAACGCTGCTAGTTCCTGAATCGCTGTAGGCCAGCAGGTGTGGCAGCATTCCCTTGCTGCTTTGTGGCCTGAGAGCACACCTGAATTAATAAGCACGTGTTCTGAGTTGCTACAGTTCAGCTGGTGCATGAGTGAGTGACCTCTCCTGGGACACAGGCCGTAAGTTCCTGTCGCTAACTTGTGCTTTGCAGCTTCCGGGTGGAAACCCAGGATGGCCAAGCTTGCAGCCCCAGGGTGGAGGCTGCACCCCAGGCCCATGGCTGGCCATAACCAGCCTGCACCAATGGCCCCAGGAGCGTTTCCTGTGTCTTACAGATGGCAGAAAGCAATGCCCACCTCAGTCAGCACTGCAGTGAGCTGTTAAAGGGTCACATGTCTAGAACGAGGAACAGCTTTTGTTCCCCCCTCACCCTGCTGCTAATAGAAACATTCACAAGTAAAACCAGGGTGAGACTGCGTAAACTTGTAGCTCACGAACGGAGCCTGAATATAGCAGACAGGCCTTTAGAACAATAAAAAGGGGGGAAGGTGTTAAATATTGGTGTTGCTTCATCATTTTTCAATGTTAAGCTTCCTCTGCAAATCCCCTTTTTTCTCAGAGGGAAATCAAAGGTTATGTGTAAGATGCTTTGACTTAAAATAGAACCTGTGTAGGTCAGAGCAATTTTTCATTTTGCCATAAACAGCAAACCAAGACAGCCTCTCTGCAGCACCAGCATCCCTCCCCCGGCAGCAAGCTCACTGAACTGAAGCTGGCCCCTTGCTGCTTGGACACAACAGAGCCGTTCCCTTAAAAATGACAGAGAAAGGGTGCAGGGAGGGGAATGTTCTCCCAGTTCCCTGACTGCAGACAAGCATGCAGTGCCTGCTGGTGCTGACTTGGTTATAGGGCACAGCAGATGCGGCAGCTGCCCATACAGAAACACCATGAAACTCCAGCTCAGAGCTGCCCTGGAGGAAAGTAAGTGCTCAACAGATGGAGGTGCTGTGCTGCAAGGTTGCAGCCCTTGAAATCAGGCATTTCCTTCAGATATTCATCTCAGAGGATGGCTGGGGTCACTGTCAGACTTTTTCCTGTCAAAAGCTGCAGCATTTCCCCCTTGGCATTACTCAGTCTCCTCAGGAACACGGCTGCTGTGTATGGGCCATGTTTCTAATGCTGATGGCACGAACCTAGCCTTCCAGTCCCCACCTGGCTTTGTGGCTGCTGCAACACTGCAGCTTCACCTCTTATTGCTGTACCTATATTACACCGGGTACTACAGGAAACAGGTAACTGCCCTCAAATGCAGGCACCCTTGCACAGGGCTGCTGCCCTGAGCAGCACCTTTCCCCACTCCCAGGAGGAGGGACTCACCTCTCCCTTCTTCCCAATCTCGCTGTATGCCTCACCCATCTTGTCCTTCTGCAGGGACTGCAAGAAAGAGGGGGAAGGAGTCAGTGTCACCAGATAAGCTAATCCAGTCCCTGTGTGCCCGCATGTCTGGGGCTGCTGTGCATGACCCAACCCTAGGGCAGAACTTTGACCCCATCTGGAGGAGAAGGGACAGTGTGAGGTCATAGCTGATGTGCAAGGAAGTATAGGCCAGGTGCCATCAGCCCTGCTCAGCAGCACCACACCATCTCCAACCATTTAAACAGAGAATAATGACCACATCATTTAGCTACGCTGGGCTGTACTGCACCAAAACCCTCCGAAGAAAACCTTTAAGCAGAATTTGCTCAGGAGACAAAACCCAATGCACTGAAGAGGCTGAAGGATGGGGCAGTCTTGTAACACAGAGAGGGGCTCTTCCTCCCTCCATCCCACTACCAGCACTGATCAGAGCTTGTGAATCAGCCATGGTAAGGGCCAGACTGGGAACCAAAGCTCACTTCTCAGCAAGTGCTGAACACCCAGACAGAGCTGAGGTGAGATGTGAGCATTAGCTTTTGTGGCTCTGTCCTTCAAAGCACAGTCCAGGAGTTAAAGCTATTAAGAGGTCCCTAAGCAACCATCCCCACCCCCTTAGTTCTTTACTCACAGAGTAGACGGTGTCATGGGGGTTCTTTCTTCTCTGCTGTAAAAGAAAGGAAGAAAGTTGCTCACATGTTGCACTGCTGATGTCCTATCACCTGTACATATATATATATACCTGTCTGTGGGTTTGCTGTAAGGCCCAGCTACAGCTCCATGGACACAACCAGTAGGACCCACCCAAAGGGCTCCGATAAAACAATTTGTTTTCTAGACTAGTCATATGATTTTAATAACCAGTAAAAAATTCTTAACTCTCTTTTGTTCTCCCCCTGGCTGCCACGTGCAGGCACGCCCCACGTGCAGATGCAGCAGGTTTCCCCTCCCTCTTCCTTTTGCTGGGCTCTGCAGCAGAAGCAGTTGCTCAGGCTGCTGCTTGACACTGGCAGTGCTTGCCTGGCGGCATCACGTGCAGTGAGCGCTCATGAAACACTCTCTCCCCCCTCACCTGCCCTACATCCCCCCAGGCCGGGTGTCACTTCCAGCAGGGCGTCTGTGAGCTCTCAGCAAAGCAGCGAGGGCACAGATCAGAGGAGAGGGGGAGGTTTACTTTTGTCCATTCCCACCCAAGGAGGACCCTGGTGACTTGTAAGTGGTTGCTTGGTGCGTGCACGTCTGAACCGCGGTGAGACGCAAGGAGGAAAGAACTGGAATCAAAAAGCAGAGGGGGAGATGTGGGAGGAAGCTACCTCGTGCCTCCCGCCCTTCTCAAGGTCTGCTCCTCGCCTGGCACCCAGCACGTCGTATTCATCTCTGTGCCCTCGGGACAGTTTCTGAAACGAGAAGGAGTGCTGGATGTCACAATCATAAGAAAGCAGACTGAGCTTGGCTTAGCACAAGAAAACATATTACCCAGTCCAACTCCACGAGTATTGTTATATTGAACTGTATAACTGTTTCCACCTCTTCATTTTTACTATTCTTTCAGTAAAATCATCTACAACAAAGCTATGGAAGCCAGGAAGAGTGGTCAGTGCAGCAGAAAGCTTCAAACCATCTGTCAAGAAACTTCCCAAGCAGAGCTGAGCTGAAGAAGAGCAGGACAGAGAGGGAGACTGACTTCCATGCCTTCTCTCCCACTGGTGCTTCTATGCATGGTTTTATGCACTGGTGGTGGTTTTGTCTGTTTGTTTTTGCAGAGCAGCTCATCTACATTTGCATCAAGTGGATGCAGAAGTTCTACATCTCTCATCTGGAAGAGGTTACCTTGGAAGAGGGCAAAGGAGAAATTTCAGGCCAGAAGAGCACCGTTACTCTGTACACTGAGTGCACATCAGTATCTGGTGCTATTGAAAAGGTGATGGGTGGTACTTGAAACTGAAAACAGAACATTAGTTTTCATACATGACATAGTTAAATGGTGGAGCTCATCACAGGATGTGGCTATGGTCAGGAGTGTGAGAGAAAAATAAAAATAAAGACAAAAAATCAAGGTAACCAGAGGTGTAGCCAGAGTTCAATGCTAGCATGAGCAAGCAGTTCATCTAGAAGGCCAGGCAGGAGAGCATGAGCAAGCAGTTCATCTAGAAGGCCAGGCAGGAGCTCATATCCATCCTCTCGCAGCAGGAAGAATCTCTAATGCTGACTGTGGCCAGGTCACAGGATTGGGTGGGCCTCCAGTATGACCTCACGCAACAGCCCTGGTCAGCTTTGATTTTTCTCCATACAACTCTCCTTCTAACTGCTGTGCTGCACCCCTGGTTGCAGTGCTTTCATCAGCTGGTTCATCCCGTGTTTTGCTGATCCACAGGCAACTCACTAAGTGCCCAGAAAGGTGTGTCTGAGTAGAATGATTTAGAAACAAGCACACGCAACACAGCAGATACTTACATTGTACACATCATCCTGGCCTGGCAGCAGCTGTGGCTCAGAGGCCTGGCTAAGCTGGAAGAGAGAACATACTGTGAGCAGGGGGACTGCAGCTTCTATCTTTCCGTTCCTTCTCTCCCCTTGTCAGATACCAGGCAGCCCATACACAGGCAGCCTGTGGCACTGATGGGCCTGCAGCAATACAAGTGCTGCCCTGCACAGGACTGATGAGCAGCTAATTCTAATTGTTTCAGGCAGGAAGGGCAGAGTTAGGTCAGTGAGAGCAGTTTCTTTGTGCTCTACTCTTTTCATAGAGCCTTACGCTACATTCTGTATTGCTTTAATCTTTTTTGCACTTAGCATATATTAAATCTTCCTTAAAAAACAAACAACCAACAACAAAAAACCTTTTAATTGAGTTTGCATTTAGGCATGGGATGGGTCTGATTTTCCTTTAAAAAAAATAGAAGTCTGTAGTAATTACAATTTACCCAGCAGGTTTGAGTAAAGACACAGAAGCACCCAGATGATGCCTCATCAGCCTCGTGGAGCTTTGCAATGGTGTTATCAGCTCTGCTACTTCTGGCTGAAAGCCCAGCATTATCGCATGGCTTTCCTGCTTCCTTCCTGCCTGCAGCAGCTCAACACCATGCACCTCACCAGCAAACAGCTGAATGGACCAGATGGAAGGCTTAAGGCAAGGGCACATCTGCCTTCCTGAGACATTTCACTACTTCCTTCGTGGACTGGGCATTATCCTGAATTTTCAGTATGCCCTCTCTTCTCGTTCCAATGACAAAGCTGCAGAAGGAACCGCATCACTGTTGACCAACCATTTCCTAGGTATTCTATCCAGAATCTCTGATGGCATGCATAACTGTGGCATCAAAATACACTCATTTATACACTTCACTCCTGAGCCCTCAGACAGCATTTGGCCAAAATATTCAAGGCAGTACCAGAAGAGGAGTGGAAAAGCATGAGAAAAGAAAGAGAAAATAAAAAGGTCTTATTTTAAGAGACGTGCTTTCTGATCCCACCCCCATTTTCCAGCTTGGCCCAACATGCCAGCACCACCGAAGCCAAATGCATCAGCATTTGGAAAGACTGACCTTAGCTTTCACAAAAAGGGCTGTGATGATGACTGCGTAAATGAAGAGGAATCCATCAAGTAAGTAGCAGAGTCGGGGGTCTGTCAGTCCAAGAACTGCTACAGCATCTGCACAGAAAGACCACATACATCAACAAACACGGCCACCTGAATCAACATATGCTTGACAACATACACGTGGAGTGGCAGGGCAGCACAGCATTTTATGAAGTGAAGCCAGTAGGGAGGCATGTCTGCCTGTCCACACAGGAGATGGAAATCTGAGTGAAGATCATAGAACAAATGAGCTTGGAAGGCAGCTCACTGGATGAGCTGACATCATTGGATGCCCAACCCAATGGGGTCAGTTGGAGCAGGCTGCCCAGGACCTGTCCCAGCTGAGCTGCCTCTGGTTGGGTGGATTCCTTTGAGATTTTTTTTTTAACCAAAAAGAGTTTTTAAAACTTTACTGAGGAATAAAGTCTGCTCATGCCCTGATTGAGAGCTCTGTAAAACCGCTCTTCAGAAGATGTTGGTGTTAATTTCATAGTCCGCATTCGTGACACGTTCGTACCCCAACCACATCAAGCAGAGCACAGCAATGCTGATGGCTTTCAGCAGCTAGAACTAATTAAAATGCTCCTGTAACAGTAAACATGCAGCAAGCTTGAAAAAGCAGCTGAAAAATAAAAACAATTCGGGTCAAGAAGCCAAAGTAAATATGGATTTAATATGCAGCTCCAAGACCATCACCAAAGGAAGGGTGCATTGCACAACTATTAAAAAAAATCACTTAGAAATGAATTTGAGGCATGCTTTGTACAGAGAATTGGAGGGAGTTCAAAAGAGGAAGATGAGAATGATCAAGAGCCTGTGAAACCCTTCAACAGAGATAAATTGAAAAGAATTGGTATGATTCATCTCCTTCCTAAGGTGAACAAAGTATGGCAATTCCTATTAACCACATGTGATGGATAGCAGTTGAACCACTTCATGCACTACTTCAAGACGCTCGGTTAATCCCACGCCGAGAGCGGGGCCGCTCTGCGCAATGGGCTTTCTCTCCAGTCCGTCCAGTCACAATGGAGATTTCATCATGCTTGCAGATATCATTCGGCAGCACAAGGGAGTCTCCTCTAAGGAAATAGAGCTAATGGTGATGGTTTGTAGCACTGCTCAAGGATGCTATTTGTATAAAGTGTGGCTGCAAATCCGTGCCTGGAAAATCAGTAATGCAATTGTAAATTCTGAAGTAGACAATCAGTTCACTGCTCCCACCGAGAGGCTCACACAGCCAAAGGGAAAACACATTTCCAAACACGAGATTTGTTTTAACTAAAAGTTCGCATTCAATTATTATTTTTTTTAATTATGCTAAGACACAAATCTCTGGAAGTAAAGTAAGACTAAGACCTTGGATTGCCTTCCTTCTTCCCCTCCCATTTTCTATGATTTATAAAATAACTTTCAACAATAACCACTATGTTACTTTCAGGATAATCAAACCCCATATACATGGGGTAAATGGAGACATAGAGATTAAGATATTTGCCTAACATCACATATCATATATTAAGCCAGCCAACATGCTGAGAACAGCTTCCTTGAATTCTTCTAAAGATTCACAGGACAATATTTGTGCCAGCACTGGTTCGACAGTAAACTAGCCTCACAGTGCCCTGAGCACCACACTTTTCCAGTGTTTTACTGGTCCAAATTTCAGCAGTCCATTAAAATAGAGGAGGATGTTAAAGCAAGGTGCCTAAACATGAACACAGCGCTGGAGAAGACTTTTTCCATCAGCACATCATCATCACCTGATGATGAAACACAGTATGGACACAAGCTGTGCTTTGGCCAGGTTCAACATTACAGTTTGCGGCCCTAAAACCAAGGAACAAAACACAAATATCATAAGGATTCATGTTATCAGACTGGACCTTAGGCAGCAAGAATAATTATATTTGCTGAGAGAAAGAAAAAAAAAGAAGTATTTCAGGTCATTAATTTTCACTTCTTTTTTATGCCAAAAGATGTTAGCATTACGGAAACATGAGGTGAGGATAAGATGCTTTAGGAACCTTCCTATTTCTGCTAGGGTCCCATTCAGGGAGGCAATATCACCAAGCTCAAGCAGTGCAAGTTGTCTCTTGATTCATTTTGGAAGAAATAGATTCAGAAGATGGAAATGAGGATAGTGTGACCAAATGCCAAACACCTTCCATCTTATCTGCTGAAAGAAGATCACATGCATGCAAAAAAGCCAACAGTAAATGATCTCCCTTTTTGCTCCGAACATGAAGAAGTTTAACTTTTAGCCCACCTTGAGCAAGGCAAACTTTCTGCCCTCAGAATCTTTCCAGAGCCTCGTCAGAAACAGAACAGAGGGGGAGCACCTTTCTCATCTCTGGAAGGGGACTCCTCACTTACCCAAACAGTCAGTCATTCTCAGAAAAACAGCATTGCTTTCATTTCTCGCTTTTGCATGAACTTGGTGCGAAGGGCTTTCCTGAAGCAAAGATTGTGATGCCTCCTAGAGACAGCAAACCAAGCGCACTGAGATGGCAGAACCCAGATATTCAGCAAGCTCAGCTAGCAGATGGAAGCTATGAAGCTCTTTCAGCTTTTGTAAGGATTTTAGGTTAGACACATGCTCTTTTTCTAGATTCATATTCATCAGGGATAGCAGTTCAGCCTACTTAATGTAAAAGGTGTTCCCTGTTCTGTTTCATATTGTTAAATATCCAGAGAGGCAAGGCTTACCACTCAAATGGTTATTTCTAGCTTTCTTACTCCTTCCCATGGAGATTTCTGCCTGAGCACCCCACAGCATAACTCACTCCATCCACCTTCTCTATTGGGCAGCCTTGTTGCTACTGAAGTGGCCTCTATTTTAAAGAGATCAGCTTCTAAAACCAAATGCATGCCACGGAACGCTGCTCAAAAGAACTCAGTCTACACAGCTTATCTCAGTGCAAATCTCAAAGTCTACCTGCAGTAAGGCTGAAGGCAGAGACACCAAATCAAGCACAAGATGCTTTAAATCACAACCAGAGGCATTTGTCTGTTGTGCAGCAGACATTCCCCTAGCGCTTTAAAGTTAGGCTTTACAAAGAGCAGAGGAAGCACGAGTTTAATAAACAGCTTGCAGCTAACTCATTGCCCATGGCTCCAGGAGTCAAATATACTGATGACATAAAGAACAGTTCCCAAATGGAAGATTCATAAAGCCCTTCCCATTGGTCTCATCAGTGCATCGTTCTTCTCGTCTTGGTGCTAATGCAGGGAAGGGCTGCTTGGATTTCACAGCTCGTGCCAAACCAAGTGAGTTCCAATTGAACTCACTGACAGCACAGACCTAACTCATGCCGAAAGAGCAAGCAACAGAAAGGACAGTAAATCCTTATAATGAAAGGCATCCACTTTTTTTTTTTTTTTTAAGCAATGCTTCGCAAAACTCAGGTGGCAGTCATCCAAGGCTTTCAGTGCTGCGAAAAGCTTTCAAGATTTACTTGAGGGCATCCATTGGGACAGTTCAGGGTAGACACTCTTAAGGCCTGCACAGTTTCGAGATGTTTCATTGCAGCCTCCTTACAGACCTGTGCTTCCAAAAAGGCATATTCATCGCTGAAGAAATTACTAGTGAAGCTTGCTGTTGGGCAGAGAAGTGGTTAATCACCTCACAGCGGCAGTGGTGGCATCAGGTTATGGGCAGGAAGGAGGCTGTGCCGGCCCTAACGGCTGGGGCTCTGCCAGCATAGCTGCAAGCACTGGGGTGGGAGAGGCACCCAGTCCCCTGCTGCCGACCCACTTAGCGAGGGGATGTTTGTGTCACATTCTGACTGCTAGGAGATGGCACACGTGTAGCAGCACTTATGTACAGAGTAGAAAGCAAGGTTGGTTAAGGGGTTGGTTTAATATTAGTCCCTTGCATATCCTTTTTTCAGCTTCACTGGCCGAAGCTTAGCCTCCTTCCAGTGACTGCTAACACCAAGCCCTTCATGGGCCTCATAAAAAGAGCTGAAGGAAGAGCAAACACACCATGGAAACACTACCACAAACAACACCCATGCCCCTGAGGGAACCCTTCAGCAAAGGCTCTAAGGACAAATGCTAACTCTTGGAAATTCCCCTTTGGAAAAGAAGAAATCATTTATTCCCCCTCCGGCATGTTTTTTCCTCTAATTTGGGGTGCATTCACATCTTAACACAACTACATACCTAAAATATGACAAAGTAAAACACCACTAAAGAGTACAGGCATGAGCTGGATCTACTATGAGATCACAGGTTATGGCTTTATGTTCCTGGTAACATGTAACTGGTGCAGTCTGCAGTCCACTACCAGGTGACATAACTGGTTGCTCATCCTCCCATCACTATATTTTATTATAATCCACCCCAATGTACTTGATTTTGAGTACTTTACCTCAGATTGCATTAGAGCATAAGGAAATAACTGCAGTATTTTGAGATGCATCTCTTCACACACAAGTAGGAAATCATTAATAGAAAGAGGGCAGATGGGCAGATATACACAGACTGAATTAAGGACTGTTGGAAAGCAACGCATTCCTGTATGGAAAAAATAGCAGAAGGAAAGAACGTCTTTATTACTAATGGCCTGATTCTTTGGTTTTATTTTGCCATCTTTAAGATAAGGATAACAAAAGTAATATTATAAAAGTAAAAACATGTTGTTCTCCAACTCTCAGATGCTGGGAAGTTTCTAACTTTTTCATCATTTCTCTGTAGAGAGAAAGAACTGCAGCAAAAGCAAAGCAAGTGAAGAAAAAGGATCCCCAAGCTCTCATCATAAAAATCTCCTGTATATTTATAATAAGAGCTCAAACCATTCTAAGTCAGTATTTGTGACTGAGATGAAATCAAACTATCATGCTTTACTCATACCTATAGTGCATGCAACTAATATTAAAATTTATCGAGTTAATTCCAGTACCCAACATATCCATATCCAACACGTACCATAGAGGTACGCCTCTGTATCACCAGCAATAAATGACAGTGTTAGCAGAGTTATCTGTTATCCTTCCAATTACTTTTGTAAATAGTAGGCATAGTCTCTGGTCATTCCTGCTATCTGTTCTGGCAGCTAATTTCTGTTGTATTAGCTCTACTTTTGCTCCCCAATTGTGAATTGGTTGTAACAACTTCCATGCTGCACATGAACGTGAGAGCTTCCAAGCAAAGCTATCTCAAATTAATAAGAGCATCACATTTAAGAATGAAACAGTGAAGGCTTAAGAAAAAAAATAATTTCCATTGCTGAATATAGGTACTAAAATTGTACTTTTTGTAAAACAAAGTGTTAGGTACTGCAGGCTCTCTGTAAGAGCATTTATATTTTGCAGCTCTATGTTTTGCAACATTGTCTGTTGTCGGCAGTCTGGGTAACCACTCTGTATTTAAGCTTACACTGCAGACGTA
The DNA here is from genome assembly GCF_038088225.1 of Cyrtonyx montezumae. Taxonomy (NCBI): domain Eukaryota; kingdom Metazoa; phylum Chordata; class Aves; order Galliformes; family Odontophoridae; genus Cyrtonyx; species Cyrtonyx montezumae. The sequence goes on from NW_027072034.1 coordinate 72,839,693, forward strand.
TTAAAAACATGAAATCCTTCTCCCAAAGAGGCTCAGCTTCAGCGTGCACCTGCTAGCAGTAATTACAGACCATATTGCACAAAGTTCTGTCGACCAATAGCAATATTCTGGGTCAGCTTCTCTGAAAACTACAGGCTGAATTCTGCACTCCTTCTGTCCAAGAAATCTCCATCGATCCCTGCAAGCATTTCATGGTGAAACAACCTCTTTGTATGCTGAAAACAGGATGGGATGATGACAGCAAAGTGGTAAAAACCCTGAGATTTCATATGGTTCTTGAATGCACTGGTTTCAGAGGAGCAGGAGAAGATAGTATTTGAACATCTAACACATTGGGATTATTAGTTGTAGTTTGTTTTTCTAAGAAAAACAAAACTGTTCTAGAGTAACAGTCAATCCACCAGAGCAAGTACTGGAGTTGGGTATCAGCCCACCAAAACAAGCATAGCAGGATCTATGATTTTTATACAATGAAGTATATATGATAACAGTAGTGGGACGTCAGAGGTCCATCTGTGTTTGCATCACACAAAGAGCAAGCTGAATTATAGATATATGAAGTCAGCATAAATGAGGAAAAAAAATAATGAAGTCATCTACCATACTGATTTGTATTCTGCCCTATACCCCAGCTACAAATAAACTCCACTTCACCCCCTCCTCGTTTTGTTCTTATCCTTGCTCTAAATACCTGTTTGGCATCCATAAATCCACTTGCAGTGGACGCCCAGGAGCCAGCCACCAGCAGCCACAAGGCAGCAGGTCTCTGCAGAGCTCATGCTGCTGCCATGCGGGTCCTTCTGTCTAGATGCCATCAGTCCTCTTGAAAAAGAAACCTACTTGTCTGCTGCCTGTTTGCATTATGAGGAGCAGCCATTCACACCTGGAAAGGAGAACTGTTGTCACTGAGCTACACCGATTTCATCTACAGCACTGAATCTACCCTATTTGGTTTTCTTCACAATTTTGCCAGAAAAGATAATTTTCTAGAAATGCTGCACACAGAAATCCTACTTCGCTGTTTATGACTAGATTGGTTTTGTTTTGTTTCTCCTGGAGGAATGCCATAACTACTGTAGAGCGCATAGATGCCTTGTATTTCTTCATGGCATCTTAAGGCACAGCAGCAGCACTCAGTGACAAGACCAGGTACAGTTTACCAAACAAACCTGTTCATACCTGAGAGTTTTAGCACACATCTCTGAAACAGCCACATAAGATGAGATGTTGACTTTACTCTCATTCTCTACGTGTTGAATTATGCATTATGCTCTCACTGTGCTGATAAAATCGCTTGCAGATCTCATGAAAGATGTTTCTTTAAAGGGCTTTAATGCTGCTTCTAAAATGGATGAAAACTCACATTATATTTACCCTAAAAACGCTGTCTCTCCAGAAAAGCCTCATTGCAAAACCTCCAAGATGTGCAGACAAAGAAAAACACTGCCTGGAAATGGCATTTTTTTCTTTCCATGTGCAAGTGAGTTGGAATTAGAACGCAAGGGGAATTTCTTGTATCTCAATTTTTTTGTAATCCTCGGTGCTTAATTAACCTTTTTCCAGAACACAGCAGTTACAGAAACTGTTGGGTGGGGTGAAAGAGATGGCCAAATGCCCACAGGTGATGAATTTTCCCCTCCACGTGAAAAGGCTCCTTAGCATTTTGCTTACTTCTGCTGTGCACTAACTATGAAAATCCTCCTGCTGCTCCTATCCACTAGGACTCCTTCTGCCACAGAGCTGACTGCTGTATGTTGTACTGCTTAAAATATGTAACAAAGAGCCAGGCTGTCTGGGCAATGCATCAGCTATTAGAAAACAAAACAGTATTCTCCTTTAATACAAATGTTGCATTTTTGTTTTGCTTCTTTCTTTCTTCTTTTCTTTTTTTAATTAGCTATGACTAATCCATACTTCATTTGCATCTGATTTAGCATCTATCCCTTACACGATACAGGGAAGAGAGAAGATGCTGGGCACAAATACAACGCCGAGGTGCAGTGCAGTAGTCTCATTTGTGCCTCTGGGAGTGTCTCTCAAATGCTGCTATGGAATTAATCCCATTAAGCTAAGTGTTATCTCACACAGAATTAGCCACTAGATGTGCATTAATTGTTTCAACCTACTTATTGAAAGCTGTTCCAAGAAGTTACCCTGGCTTTAGAGAGGAAATACTACGAGTACAGCTATTCAAAGTGATGGCAATTAAGCAGATTATATTCAGATTTATCGCATCAAAATGGAAGAAGAAATGTGAGTGAATGCCAACAAATGGCCCAGTTCTCTTCCTGCACCACTGATTCCAACAGAAGTTACACAGGCCATTTAACTCAGAGTACACAGGCTTAACCCCAAATCAGGCACGTACATGCCTTCAAGGACATGCAAGAAACATGCAGTGATAACCAATAATAATGAAAAGACAGACAACTGTTTCAATATTCATCTCAGTCTCATAAGTTTATGTTCAACACAGTAGAAATCTCTAAAAGATGTTAGATCATGGGAGAGAGAGAGAAAGCATCTGCTCAGGTATTTTAACACTGCTTACAATCAGGGATCCAACTGTACGCTTTTAGGAGTGATATTCTTTTTCTTTCACATTTCTAGCAATAACTGCTATAATATCAGAAGCATTTGAAGGAAAAGCAAACTAACTAGAAGGCAAACTAACAATTTTAAGAAATCCTAGGCAAAACTACCAGGTACTCTTTAAGACAGTAGATGAATGACAGTGTTACAGAGGGATTTATAAGCTAGGTAATGCTAAGTAGAGCATTTCACTGAACATTCTGCTTCACCTAAAATTCTTGTCTGACTGTGCCTTAGAAATATCCTCTGTCCAGAGCTTAGCATTTCTGCAGCTTTTAAAAGATGGCATTATTTCTGCAGGTGGTCATGCTCTCTGCAGAATAACCCGATACCAAGATATCACATAGGATTAGAATGCGTGCACAACCAATTTGTAATTGAAGACATAACTGCACAATTTAGCTAAAAGAATATTACTTCAGAGTTGTACTTTACGGTTGCTTTTTTTAAAAACAAAAGAACTTCAGCTGTGTGAATGTAACCTAGCAAATCAGAGCAATTGTAGTGAAGGGATTACAGTTGGCTCCATACAGGCTGGCTTCTCATCACAATCGTACCTCTGCATCTACCTTCTGCAATCTCAGGGCAGACGAGCAATCAAGTTCTAGGAGAACACAAGCAATTTAAATGTCACCATCCATGCAGCTGCCTATCAGCACTGAAATTGATAATAAAAGCTTTCATCAGCATTTTGAACACCTGGGAGTAAAACTGTGAACTCACTGCACCACCAGAAACCCCAACTGCCTCTACTAATTACCTCAGAAATGCCTGATGACACCGTCCTTTTCGTGGAAAAGATGTGTAGCTGCTTTATTGAATAATTACTCATTTCCAACTAAAGCAGCAAAACTAATATGTATGTATATTTTCAGCTAGAGACTGTATTTTAGTTTTATTACCGAGCAGAAGTATAGAAGTGAAAAGTCAGCTCGGCATTCTGCTTATACAGAATGCAGCATTACTTTCTCAGTCACATGCATCTGAGCTCTTCAAACTACAAATGCACGCTCCAAGCCAAAAGAGAGGAATCCCAGCAGGGACAGCAAAATCTTGCCCGAGTTTGTTTAAAAATGTGGTTCATAGCACTGAGGTGGTTATAATGTTTGAAAATCAGAACAACCCTATCTGAAAGACTGATGTGCAAATTTCCAAAACGTTTGTAAAAAGAAGCATGAGGAAAACAAAACTAAAAAGGAATATACTTCATGAAGAGAATCTTCATGGTGAAAAAGGACAGAAAGCCATAAAACTGACTGTATTCAATTCTTTTCTATAGCTACTAACAGACCGTTCCATTCTCCTCCTGTTCTCTAAAATTACTCCATACTGTAAAAGGTCAGACAGAATTGGACACCTAAACACAAAAACATCTGCAGTTTAATGATACCATCAGTGCTGACCAGGACAGTTCAAAGGAAGAAAACAACCACAAAACAGCCATGAAATCGGCTCAGGACATCGTTCTGCACTTGCATCCCCCGCGGCCATTGCTAGACATTATCCAGGCTGATTTTAATAATAACTTCACAGTCAGAGTTAAGTGGAAAATGACTAGACTATGACCTCCTCACACTTCTGTTATCTGTCCAGCTTGCTCAACTGCACATTATGGCTTTCCATCCTGACAACTAACCACCCTTTTATTGGATTTCATTAATAAAGACGTGTTTCTCTCCACAGACACGGTGAAACTTCTTTTTGTTGTCCTGTTATACTCTAGTTACACTGCATTTTGACCAGAAAGGGTTGGATCTGTGTGTCTCATTGGGGACCATTCATATCAGAACTCGGCATTTTGCTTTCAGAAAGCCCAGCACCTTTCCTCGCTCCAGCCTCTTACTGTTACATCTTAGTACACCCTCAGAAAATCCTCCTGTGACCAGTATCCTTGCTCCCCATGGCATGCCACACCATGCCAGCAGCAAGCTGGCCATGTTACTTTGGGAGCAGCTCAGGAATGGGTTTCCCTGCCCACTGCTGGAACATTTTGTTTGCTCTCATCTGCCAACGGGCAGGAAACGGGGGCACCGAGGGGCCTGCCCCTGCATCTGCTCACCTCCACCGCCACACGGCCTGCCGTGCTGCACGTCGCTCCCACAGCACGAGCTGCCACCTTCTCTTTGCAAATCTCCATCCTCTGTGTCTTGTGGGTAGATCAATATCAGTAAGGTCAAGTTTATTTTCTCCGCTCCGTTTCTTCAGCCTTTCTTCCTTGTGCAAGACCACCGATTTCTGGTGGCCCTTATGATATTAGGGAAATGAGCTATGAAGCAGATAAACAGCATGAACATCCTTTTTATATGTATTTGCTGAGAGAATCACAAGGGGCCACCTTTGCTTATCTGTCAGCAATCACAGTGTCTGTGCCCACCCAGTCTCCTCCACTTATAAGCTGCAGCAACTGAGCGGGGCTCACGGTCCCCCACTCATGCGTACCCAGCCCCTTTGAAGGCTCAAAACGAGACAGGACGCTTCCCTGAGACAGATACAGATCTACCCCTACACACCCGCCCCAGCAAACACACATCTGAGACTTTTGTTAGCATAGACAGGCAATACCAGGTGCATCTGAGAAAGCACTTGCTCAAAGCTGTTGTAAGCAAGCTAGAAATCATTACCTCAAAATAAAGACCATGTAGGAGAGGACTTTTGATTTCAGGGCTCTCTAATCTCTCTTTCTACAGGAGGGAGCACAAAAGGAAGTGCTTGGCTGAAACAGGGCAACACCAACATTATATTTTCCTTTCATCTGAGGCGCAGACACCCTTTGCCCAAACTCACAGCCAACAGTAACTCAGTGTACACCCCACTTGTGTGAGGTGCCAGACGCTGGAGAAAATCATAGGTTCATAGGTACATTAGGTTGGAAAGGACCTACAAGATCATCTAGTCCAACCATCCTCCTAACACCATCCCTACCCACTAAACTACTAAATCAAATCCCTAAAGTCTACACAAAGCTTTACAGCCAAATAGGCAAAGTGCCAGCCCCACTACAGAGCACCACACATCACATGTAGGGTCTGGTTTTCCTTTGAAGTGCCTGTCTCCAAAGGAAGCCCTTTCAACACCCTGAAGGCAATACGTATATGACGCAATCTTACACACCAACGCTTTTTTTTTTTTTTAAAGCAAGATTGTGATGATGAGAGGTTGTTTGCTTGCTTGCAAAACATGGCTGAGTTGCTGCATTCATCCATGAAATGAGCTACCCCTGGAGAGCTCAGCAGGGAGAAGTGAAAGCAATGCCTTGACATCCAACACTGCGGGCTCTGCTGTCTGAGCTGAAGAAATCAGCACTCAACACCTCCTGGGAGACTGGAAATCATGCTAAGTATTCCTGTGTTGCGCAGCCAGACCAGGGTGCAACAAGGGCAGCCCCTCTGAAAATGCTGCCCAACATGCTCAGACAAAAAGGAAAGGCTACAAGGCTCTGTGTGCTTTGGTTTGGGTTGGGTTTTATAAAAGGCAAAATATAGATCTCTTGTCAGAAGGCAGCTTTGACTCTGGAATTGAAAAATGAAATTGCCAGAGGGAAAAACAAGTTCACATCCACGAGGAGTTAACCACCAATACACAAATGCTCTCTCCCTCTCTTTTATAAGAAGCACCCAGAATAGAAGCATATATTTTCTGATTATTTCTTGCCAACTCCCACTCCTTCATAATGAGCAACTGGAAGGTTTCAATCTGAATAACTTACTTTAAAAGATTTAGGGAAATATAATTCAAGTGACTATGTCAAAGGGTAAAAAAAGTCCTGCTTGTGATCTCCGCAGTATACTGTATGGACTCCCATGAGCAAGCAACAATTTTGAAGATGCAGGAATAAAACATGGCTTCCTACAAACATTGCACACACTATCATCTCAAAGTCAGAATAAGCAGCTAGAAGGTTAAGTTCTTGTTGTACAAGGTTGGGCTAAAACTTTCTCATAGAAATAATGGTAACCACAAAACATAACACTGCCCATAGAGCTGTGGTATTTTAGAGCAGCAGGTATGAGCTGCAGTCAGAACTGCAGAGGTATTAAACAGTATTTGCAAGGAAAGGTTTGAAGGTCTTTTGCACGATCAAAAAGGTTAATGCACACAGTTGCAAACATGTAGCAGAGTTTAAATAATCAAAACAAAAATCTACTCCAAACTTCAAAAAAATATCCCCAATTCAATAACATCATTTCCCTTTCCCTGTTATTTTGCGTTAATGCTGCCTCAGATCATCCTGCTTCTGAATCAACTGATAAGTCAGTGACAGATACGTGGAAAGAAACAGAGAGAGATAACAGGATCCTTCTCTGATTCCACCTTCCAAAAATGTAGGACTTGTTTAAATCAATGATCCTATTCAGTTTAAATGAGCTCCTCAAACTTTTCAGTTCATCCATTGCCATTTTGCTTTCGCACACGTGCTACGTAATCGCTGTATGTCACTGTTATATACCAGAGGTGTTATATATCAGGGGTGTTTGTGCACATATATGTACACATACATAAGGGGTGCATTGTGGATGATCATACAAAGAAGCATCTGCGTATCTACTCCCCAGTCATTCCTCCTCATGCTCGCAGTGGGTTGGCAAATGGAGTCAGTATATTTGATCTCAGGCTACTAGAGAGGGCACGCGGTGCTCTACAAGTTGTAGATAATACCTCAACTGCGTGGAGAAGAGAACCATAAAAATCAGTTGTTGTCTTTATTCTCAGAATTTATTTACAATATCCCCAGTTTGTGCAGCTGTGAAGACCCATCACCAGAAACACTGATGCTGAGAAATCTGTCAATAAGCCAAAACCAAAGTGTCAGTGGTCACTCATGTCACATCAGTCCTTTAAAACACTGCCCTGTCCTAGCCCAAAGCTGCCCTGATACCTGGCAGATGTTTCAACACTGAACGGACCAGAAAACACGAAGCTGAAGTACAGAAACTACATCAAGTGCCGCCTGTCAGCACGGATGATGAAGAAGACCAACTTGGAAATAGGAGAATAGAAAAAAGTTACTTGATAATAACAAGTCATATTTCAAAACTTATTTTGCATGTTATTTGCCCATTTTCTTTTTGATGGTCAGATGTTAGCACATATGTTGTACTAAGTATTTGTACCACCAGAACATTTTCCTTTGTAGAAATAAGTTGTTACATTTCATACCTGATGTGTTCATTCATGCAAAAATAGAAGCAATTGCTTAGGGCCTAGATTATGCTCTCCTTGAAGCAGCAAACATAGATGCCTTCATCTAGCAGCATAAGCTGCTATGGTTGTTGTCTTCTTGAAGGTTCTTCTCAACCCCTCGATGAACCTGATAACTCAGCCAAAATAGCAGAATTATTTTGTCCTAACGCACTCTGAAGAAAATTGCATGTGTGCTCCTAAGCCTCTCTAATGATAAAAAAAAAATAATCAATCCTTGTGGTGCCTGAGGTTGTTGGCTGAGTTTGCATGCTAAAAAGTTCAAGCTACATTTATTAATGTGCTATAAACAAAGATGACTTTTCATAGCTAACACCACAGTTGCTTATGTTTTAAAGAAACAAGACGTTCTGGCATGAGAAAACATGCCAAAATTCGGTTTTAATATGCTCTGCTGCAAATTTGTATACATGTAGATTTACCAACACAGCCAACAAAAAACAACATTCTGTATTTGTTTAAAGGCTCATAAGACACAATAAAGCTGAGTGCTAGTATGGTGCAGATTACAGCTTATAAACATTTTCATCCTATCAAATTAGAACTCAAACATGTAGGTTATTACCATTTTTGTTTGGTTTCCTGACATATCAGAAGTAGAAATAAAACCATATACTTTTTCATGCAGTTTTTGATTTTACAAAGGTTACGGTTAGGGTCTTAGGGTTGGGGTCTTAGGGCTAGGGTTATTTATTTCTAAATATCAAACAGCATTAAAAAAAAAAGAAGAACAGACAAAAATCTTAAAAATCTTTTCTAGAGTTAATTGTAAGTATCAGTGTTCTGGTATAATTCTGAAACTTATCTTTACTATGCTGATATTTAAAGATCACTTTAATTCACTGGAATTAATCATGAAAATTACAGCAAGTTGAATTTTAAATTTAGCCAGTGCTGTTGGGTGGAGAAGTTTCAACCACTGAATGGCAAGTAGATAATTTATATCTGAAAACTTCTCTGGCTTAGTCAACAAAAACCTTCTTTGGGATGCAGACTGGCTTCCTCTGTACGACAAAAACCTGTATTGCTAGCCCTTAACCAAAACCACTTGCACGAGAGCCCTGTCAGGCTGCAGGCCCGGCCTGGTTCATTAAGCACAAAGGTCAGAAATGGGGTTTCTGCAGCGTGCTCCTGCCTGGCAAGCACCAGCCCAGCTGCATTCTACCGTTTACGATAAAAGGCAGCAGCAGACCCCACGGGAGTCAGCTTCACACGCGGAAACACTTTGAGTTCACAGAAGTCGCGGCCTTCTGACTCTACGTGGGTTTTTCTTCTGCTTGTTTTTAACCTCCGCAGTGCAGCTACATATGTTCCATTGCCCAGGCTGTGCCCCAGAGTCACAACCTGATGATGCTCTGATACTTGCAGATGTTTACTGAACAGCTCTTGTCACCATGACTTTCTTCCATGTCAGCCTTAAAGGCAGGCTGTTTGCCAGTATGTCCCTTCCCACTGCAGAAAAGCTTTCCAGCCCATCAGCATCTCTGCAAGTTTTCAAGAAAAACATGGGATGTAGTGAGGTCAAGGAGAGACAGTGCAGGTGGCCACGAACAACCATTCAGCAGCAACCCAAGATGCAAACACAGCAAGGAATTGTGCACAAAAGGGCAGAAAACACCTGTAAAGGCAGGCAGGTACACTGCTACTGACAGGGGATGGATGCTTGAAAAAAATATCACATACTGACAGTTCCACAACAAACAGAAGTGGGTAGATGTTTTCCAAGACTAAGTTCAGCTACACTGATATGGAGGCAGAGATTCTTATCAAATCTCAGGCTCTCTGACACAAAGCCAAACTACCACCTTTCACCTACCACCTTCTTTTCAAGAGCCACATTTTCCTGCAATTATAGCACATATTGAGCACTGAGAAGGAGAAAAAAAAAAGAAAAAAGAAATTTTACACACCACAACATCATTTTTGACTAAACGTCAGTCCTTCTCCCTCACAATTTAGCAGCATGCTCAAGAAACGGATCTAGAGCTGCTGTATCAATGTTACTTGAGTCTTTCAGATTTCATGCCAATCATGAATTGCTTTCTATACTCACTAAAACATCTCAACAGCCAACAAATGTTTTACACACACAATCAAAATCACTAGAGGAAACACTGACTGGGGTACAGAAATCAAGGCTAAACATGGCAGAATGTTTGAAGTGGGGGAAATATTAAGAATTCAGTCATCTCCTCTGCATGCCAAGGTAGAGGAAAGCACATTTAAGCAAAAAGAATGAGGTCTCCAACATACCCCCATCATCAGTGCGAGTGCCTTGCAACAGTGCTTGCATTCAATTCAAATAAACTTAAAAAGACATAACTTCACACTGCATCAGCAGTGTAATCATCACTAGAGTTGTTACAAACTTCTTTTGAACTTCAGATAGCAATTTTCATCTAATCCTTCCTTCCCATTTCTAACAGGAGGGAAGGAAAACCACAATCTTTTCAGGTTAATGCTGTATTGTTAATTAGAGAGGCTTAATTTCCAGGGACATAAGGTGTCGATGGTCTGGGTCTGTTGAGCAAAGATAAACAGGACTCAGTGGATGAGTAATTATAGATGAAACCCAAGAATGCCTTCCTATTGCTCTATCCCAGAGATGCACGAGCACAGTTCACGCTCTATTTTAAGATTAGTAGGGGCAGACTTCAGCAGTTAAGCTCCCCTGCTCATCCTGGCGCGCTGGTTCAGAATCTGAGTTGCTAGAGGAAACTCTACCTTCTATTTTCAATTAATTTAACATTAACTGTATAGTAATGTGGATTGTTTCAACTTTTTAAAAGAATATTTATATAGAAGTACGATTCCTCATATCTTCTAGTGTATAGGAACAACATCTGAATAATAGATAGCACGTCTACACTCTGTACTATTACATTTCATCTTATTTGTACCAGTCCACGAAATCTGGTCAAGTACTACAGACTGCTTCCGTGTTGAAGACATGTTCCAGCCTTGTGTCTTCAGCAAATCATATTCACATACTCATATTCTTTTCTGCTACTGTTATTAGGTAAGATATTAAGCAGTAATATCCAGATAAGCTATTAGAAATTCCTGCTAACCATCTGTTTGGTCCCCAATTTTCTCCTGAATCGTCCTACTGACACTTTATTGCTAGCTGTTTCATCGTGTTCTTTACAATACCGGCACTAAACTCCTCTTTTCCACAGAGCAACACGAAAAATGATTCAGATAAGTCTGTCATTTCATATGTGAAGATAACCAATAACCTATTACCAAGTAACCAGTTCAGTTATCCTTAGATTCAACCTCCAGTAAACCCTTATTGCATTTTCTGTTACTTGACCTACAACTGTCTCTCATGTCTCTTCCACTGAATTTACCCAGAAACATTTCAGCCCACTGTGGTAAAAGACCAGAAGAGTTGTAATTGATTGTTGTCCTTCTGTTTCTGAACTATTAGCAGCAAGTTCATTATACTTCTGTCCTATGAAGAAGTGAGTGACCTCATAGTGGTCCAATCCCAGTTTCTGCTGCCTAGTTAGTAAAGGAGAAGGAAGGATTATTTGCAGACAACCTGTGCATGAGAAATTGAAATATCCAAAGATAGAAAGCGTTTTAAAAAGGAGAAAAACAAGAAATGTTGTGGACAGTTTAGATGTACTATGTAGATGTTTATGCAAACCTACATACTTATCTGCAAAAATGACACTGCTATCACAGCTTAATGCTGTGAGACATTCAACCAGAACAATCTTTTACTACATGGCTCCAGAGATCCCCCCAGGATTCTGTGCTCAATCCCATCTATGTAAGCAAAACTTTAGGAAGGTCAGTTTTACCTTTACCTTAGAGGTCAGAATCAAAGCAGTGTTTGAATTGCATCTTTTCTCTGAACCACAGCTTGGCTTCCCAGAATCATTTCTAACATGAAGAGGATGATACAAAGGTAAGTTACTGGGCCATCAAATCTACAATTCTCTCCTTAATCTTCTGCTTTGCTGCTTATCCTCTGATCCACTAAGTGATGCTTTCCCTTTTGTTCCCACCTGGGCTGTCTCTGCAAGTAGTTTAACCTTTTACAGAATATTTGCCTCATAGCCTCCTCCTCTTCTTTTCATCTTCACCTTCCTCCCCTTCCATATACATCTTACAGAAAAGGTCTCCAATTTTAAATCATCCTATAATAAATTACAATCAAAATGGGGCACCTGTGACCATATAATTCCATGTAACTGTTGAAGGCCTGATTCTGCATAATCATAGAGATCCCACAGCTCTTATTCATCTCAGTGGAAGTTCTAGGTCCATGCCCCTCAAAACATCAAGCCAAAAGATTGACTTGCAACCATCTTATAAATAATCTAATATTTGTCTGATGACATTCATTGTATCTTGGAGCTCTCCTGCTTCCAATAATGCGAGGTGGCTTCTGCTTCCCTTTTCTTTACAATCAGAAAAGGGAACGTCACAGGACTCCATTCTTATCCCTCATTTATTTGGCCTTAGTGCGACTTAGGCACTGAGAGATGGGTCTGAATTGTCAATCTAAAAACTGAAATTGAACTCAGACATGGAGCAGTCTCTTTTAAATCATGCAGTTATTTGCCCTCCTATCAGTCCATATGATGCATGGATTTATACTTCAAAGACTACAACATAAGGAACAGATTAGTGACAGTGATATGACTTGGTAGGAAGCGAAAGAATAACAAAGAAAAGAGAAAGAATAAACAAAGGAAGGACTATGAATTCTTTGAAGTTACTCAGTTCTCCTTTGCTTTCTTCTTAACAGCCTGCATAAACTGTCTCCCAGCAAAAGGGAATGTAATGATTTTTCTTAGTATTTGGCTGTCCATATTTCCTCTACAAGTACCCTGGGATTGTTTTTTTTCTTTCTGGACACCTGCACAGAAGCAGTACCCAAGAGGGTAGGTTTGCCTTCTTCCTGGAGGCGTCAAGAGGTTTGCTCGCTACATAGAAAGAAGGTATAAAAGACATGCTGGAAACATAAAGGTACTGAGTGCCACTAGCATAGAAATGTATGACAGCTCATCTGAAGCAAAGAGCAATAAAAGCTTCTGCCCAGGCTGCCACGGTATAGTAGCTGTGAATAAAGCAGTGGAGAAGAATTGGGAAGTTCCTAAAAAACCACTCCAGTCTGCTTCCTGTATTTTCGCATACAGACAGAAGCATTGCTGGTAGAATCCTATCATTCAGAACTCCCAAGGAAAGATGCACATCAGATGACTAATGTTGCTTTTATATACAAGAAGCCCTTCTTTAGATAGCGAAGAAGACTTGCCCCAGAACACAACCCTGGGATATATGTGGCACTTCCTTGGAGAGTATCTACAGCATTAGAATACATTTTTAACCTGCAAGGTTCTTACACACCATATTTAAATGTTCCCTTTATCAAGTTAAAGCTGGACAAACTAGAAGGGAAAAAGGAACATGCTTGTAACAAGTTATACTATCTTAAAGCCTGAGTCACTGAAATTGCTTACTGTGTCTGAGACACCAAAAGTTATCTATTAGAAATGAATACCTGGCAGTACTGTCAGCATTAAGGTGATTCTGGGCCTAAAAAAAAATATGTGCATGCAATACCTAAGCATTCTATGAAAATTCATTCAAAGTTTTAGTGCTTCCCCTGAAGTAAATTCTTTATCAGATCAAACAGACTCCCATATTTATTCAAAATAATTCCAGTACAGACATTTTATTTCCAGAGGCTAATTATCTAATTATCCCTTTCTCCCTCAGCTTCTCAGGATTCACAGCTGTGCTGTGCATGTAGTCAGGCTGTTTACCTCAAGTCTCCAATTAATACTGTTATTTTATTCCTTTTTTATTGTTCTGTTCTTCATGCTCTGATGTATTAACACTAAATGTCAGATAATGTTTATGTTTAAAGAAACAGAAAAGAAAGACAACATTTCTCTGAAACAGCCTAAAATAACACAGATGCTGCTGATGGTTTTTAATCACTTATACAAAAAGTTGTCATAGTTGAGTCAGCCCAAAACCATATCCAGATAATATTCTTTGCAATACAGTCTAACAACAGATGTTAAAGAAACGTGACACAATGATCTTTCCCCAGTATATCCTCTCAGACAACAGGTTGTTCAGGAAATTACTAATGTATATTTAATGAGCAAAGTCATACACAAGGGTGAAGGTATTAATGCAGCTATTCTTAGCCACAAATGTATTAATATCTGTAAAAAATGTTCTTTCCCACTTAGCTGTAGGGTAAAGTTGGAGGGAAATCACTGAACAGTAGGGATTGGAAGGGATCTCTAGAGATCATCGAGTCCAACACCCTGCCTAAGCAGCTCCCTAGCCCAGGTTGCACAGGTAGGCGTCCAGGTGGATCTTGAATGTCTCCAGAGAAGGAGACTCCACCACCTCTCTGTGCAGCTGTGCCACTGCTCTGTCACTGCACTGGGAAGAAGTTCCCACACACTTTTGTGCGGAACTTCCTGTGCTCCAGTTTGTGGCCATTTCCCCTTCTCCTATCGCCAAACCAGGAACCCACTTCCTACAGATAAGGCATCAAATGGTATTTTCCTAACAGTACATGGGCAGGATGAAGAAAAATAAGTTTATAATTCAGAGACTGTTAACACACTGAGAAGGAACACGACAAAGTTAAAAATAAAAAGCACCAGGAGGTGTGCTGGTACAACATGAGGCAGACTACACCAGCTGGGTCTACACCACCTTTTCCATATTTATTTGCATTTTTAAACAAAAACTGCCAAAAATTGTTAATAAGTTTTGTTGAATATACTCCAATTAAAACAGCAAAGACTCTTGGCAAAAACAAACAAAAGGTCATTTCATGTGGGAGAGGGAAACAAGATAAACAGAAAATATATACACAGCACAGAGTATCTAGAAAGTAGGGGGAGGTGAGAACTGATGTATAATTTATTTTAAACAAACTCCTAATTCTATAAAACACATTATTCCACTAAAATCACTAAACCCATTAAAACCTACTCAACCCAATGTTCCTGTTCCTGTTTTTTCTTTCAGCTGAGTACCCAGCTCCTAAAATAAAGCTGTCACTTCAGCCACCAGGTGCTTTCATTCCCGCCTCCAACCTACAACAGTTATGACAAGAGATTAAGAAAAACAGCTACCCCGGGCAGCCCAAGCTGGTGTGTAATAAATGGCTTAACCCTGGATAAATCAGATGATGAATGTGGGTGGCTCTGATTGAAATGACAAGGCAGTTTGTCACCCATCGTTCTGCCACAGAGATCAGCAGTACTAACATTTTCTGCTGAGTTGAGAGGAAAGCAGCATGAAACTTGCATGTTTTGGAGGCTATGAGCAAAAGGCATAGAAAACAAAAGGGGTCAGCTCCAGTGCTGAAACGCCTCTTTTGCCCGAAACAAGTCAGCAACGGAAGAGACATAGTTTCTAAGTCACCCTTGCAAGAAAACACCACTGTCTGTGGAGATGGATGGGGAAAAAACAACAACAACAACAAAAGATAAGAAATATACTGAATTCTCTTACTTTAAGTTATCTACGTACTATTGTCAGAGATACTCAGCTTACTGGAAACTCTGAATAGCAACACCTGCTACCATAAGTGGCTGCATTTTGCTCTGTGATGAGTTTTCACTGTCCAACAGCAAGACTCCATCACTGTCATTAAGCATTAACTAGTCTTGAGTGCTCCAGGTGACTTGGATGGTGCTGTTTCATGTTTTACAGGCATTATATGCATAAAAATAGCAAACATTTGCAAAAGACTGCATGTGCCTCATTCCTGCAATGATCTGTATTTGTTCAATCTTAACTTCCATTTGTACATTAACTTCTGGACTGCACAAGGTGGTACACAATCAGAATCCAAATGAACAGCTGACAATCTTTTAAGGAGAACAGGCACAGAGAGAGGCAGTAGCTGTTTGAAGTTCACAGAATCACACAACCATAGGGGTTGGAAATGACCTCTGAAGATCACCGAGTCCAACCTTCTGATAAAGCAATTGCCTGTAACAGCTTGCACAGGAAAGCATCCAGGCAGATCTCAAACATCTCCAGAGAAGGAGGCTACACACCCTCTCTGGGCAGCCTGTTCCAGGGTTCTGTCACCCTCGTGGCAGGTCAGTGACAGCCCTGGATCCAAAACCGCTGCAAAAGGAGAGGGTGTGTGACAGTGTCACGAGACTTCCAGCAGCATGAGAGGCATCAAGGTTAATAAGAGGAGTTAATATCACAACTTCAGACCGCATGACATTATTGAACTTACTTATTGTATGAATTTGAAGACTGCGGCCTTACTGCGTTTTCATTTTCGACACCCACACAGAGCCTTTGTGAAAGCCCCTCTGGTTCTTCCCTCTGACTTAGCCTTCTAATTAAGAAGACTTCAAAACATTTTTAGCCTCTGTGCTTGGGGAAAACTTCTAGTGGCTCTTCTGCCTCCCACTCTCACCACTCCTATTCAGCACCTTGGAAAGCCCCTCCTGCTTTTAATGTACGTACCTCTACAGTTAAAGATACCAGCATTTTGAGTTAGTCAAATGTTCATCGTCCTGCCTCTATGCCAAGAGCAGGAGCAGACCCTGTTGAAGTTTTGCTACCTAGCACTAATCCAGGGACATCTGGGTAGATGCAGTACACTCTCTAATCTCATTGCAGTGCCCTGGGAACTCAACCGTACTACAATTCTGTACACACACTTTGCATGAAACAAAATGTACTTCGCTAATAAAATGCAGCCAGAAATGAAAATATAAATCAAGCAAGTGGATTGATACAGTTTCATTCCCTTGAAGCCTTTAATTTAATACAGCAGTTGCAGTATTGGCATTTCAAAAGAAAAACAAAGGCAAAATACAGAGATTTCCCTTCTGGCAGCAACACATCAATCTGTCATTTTCTTCTCCAGAGGAGCACGTTCACAATAGGCTTTTTGGTGGCAATTTCCATACTGACCTCCTTCCAATATCAACTCTCAATGCCCAGGTCTGTCAAGGAAAAGTCAGCTTTGACATTTCCGTTCTACAGACAGCTGCTTAAGAGAAATACTGTGACCTTATTTGTGCAGTTTCCCATACGTCATTAGCATTCTCAGTAATAAGGGTAGTATCACTGAAAGATATTATCTTTTTAATATCCATTCACCCATTCTTAAATTTTGTAATCAATATCAGATGTCTTCCTATTCCAATACCCGATCTGAAAATGAATGCTAACTGGTGAATGCCATTCACTCCTCATCTCCAGGTCTTTTGAACTCTTCTGCATAGTAACATTATTTTTACGTCTTCTTTCACTCTCATCTTATGTATGTACCTCAGACTCAAGCTAACCTTCTAAGAACTTACAGAATCTGTGCAACTCCAGTAGTTAACCCACACGCTGAAATTCCGCATTTAATAGTCTGTCTTTGACTGAGATCAATAGATGTCCAAGAGTAGAAGAACAAGACAATCTGAGTTTTAGGATCCTTCTCAGCTACATAAACACATTGACTGATTTTTTTGGTTCTGTTATGACCTTTCGGCATCCTGTTATGAAGCACTGAATGGATTTTAACCATTCTTTGTAGTACTAGTAAGCTTGTGTGAATGTTTCACAGACGTCATTTAAAACAACTGCACTGATTTCTTCTCTGATGTTGTTATGGACCATTGCTATTTTGAATTTTGCTAGGTCTCCTCTACTGAAATAGCTAGCATAGAATTCCCATGCGGATATTTGCTGCCTTTACACACATTCTCAATCTCTCTCTGAAAGTTTATTCTCTTCAAAATACTGTGTTACGTTATATATATTTTTATCCTTCCCCTCATCTCTTTTCTTTGTCTTTCTCTCTCTCCAATTTAAATCTGTTGATATGATAGAAAGAATCAAAGCAGATTGACTTACCCAGTGAGTTCTCAGCACTCCCAAGAGACAAGATCATTTAAGGTTGTACTAATTGCACTCTTAAAATCTTCAGTCAATTTTGAAGTTTCACTCCTAATGTAAATCATGGTAAATATTTGCACAAATTTAATTATAACGTTGTTGACAGATTCTGAAGCAATCATAGGTGTTTCAGCCATGCTCTACTATTTTTCCACTTGTTATATCATTATACTGCTCACCCTGAGGCACATTCCACCTGTACCCAGAACATCTCACTTCAGCCCAGCTTCAGTACAGGGTGTCCTGGCCTCTGCATGTTGAGTGTGGCACCTATTTTCTGACAGGTTTTGCTTTGATTGATGGTTTTCTTTCTTGTTAATTTGGTGATTGTAAAGATATATAGATATATATATATCTTTATGGTATCTGAAAATTAATCTACTACATGGTTCAGTGGAGTATTTATCTTCCAGTTCTTTTTATTCTTTTTGCAACAACTTATATGGAGATACTTAACAGAGGTTTTTATTTATATTGCTGGGTTTGTTCCAAAATAGGAACAAGAACCAATTCGTCTTGCTTTGGTGGAAAACTCATAAAATACTTTTGAATAGTTTCTTACTAATTCTAGTTTAGTCTCCCACTATTAGTCTATCCTGCATGTTGATTTGGAAACATAACTTAGCTAACAGCTAAAGCAATTAGATTTCTATTCTGGGCTTCGAGACTTTCTAAACACCAATTACCCATTCTGTGCCTTGATTTACCACATTATAATACGCACTACAAGGACATACTGCCTTAGAAGAGCAGTGTAAGAACCCGTTAATGCTTATGAAGTACTGCAAAATTCTAAGAAATTATTAAATAAACAAAAGTAACATGATTACCAGACAATGCATTAAAGGATAGCTTTAATAGATAGTCTACGCTGTGGCTTTCAGGAGATTCCTATTCCTATTGCAACAGCAATACTAGGATGCTAATAGTGGGCACACCAGGCTCTCAACCATCCTATTCTAATTTAATACGCTAGGTACAGCATTCACACTGAAGGCAACATCTCACCCATCAAACAATACAGTAGTGATGCCTCCATTGTTTTGTGATCCCACACAATCCACCCACCCACAGTGATCTTGGAGGAGAAGGAAAGTGACTGAAGTAGCAATGACCAACACCTTTGCATATGCAATTTGAACAGGGACAAGGATCTAAAAATATATAAAAGTGTATATTTCCTTACAGCAGAGCAGCACCATACTCTTTCCTCATCACACAGTACAATGACTCTCCTTGTCTCGGTATCATAGATATAACCATGTCTGATAACAAATCTCATCTGTGTCACCGATGGGGAGGTAAATAAGGAGGAAGTCATTCCTCTGCCTCTTGCTTCTAAAAGACAAAATCCAAGTAGTATTTCAGCAAGAGAAATGAAGCAGGGAAGAAACAGAAGAGGTCCTGGCAACAATACCACTCACTGCTTTTGAAATAATAAATGCAAGCTAAAAGATAAATATTCCACTATTTCTGGTATCAGCTGAGAAAGCACTTTTTACTCTCATCTTGGACTACATGCATGTGATAAAAAACAAAAACACAAATACCAACAACATGCTGTTTATCATAGAAAAGATGAAAACAATACATTCTGTAATTTTAATATGTACAGATACAGAGGTAAACAAATGCTTAAGATCATCTCGTCCCTTACTAAATTTACATTTAGAAATTGCTTAGATAATGGAAGTGAAACACATTTGCACGCTAGTATACCTAATAGCACATGTGAACTGGATGGTCCTGCACAGATTTGCTTGCAGTGTACCCTTACAAATCTATTCACACATTTTTGTATTGCTTTCTGTATGTACGCTGGCACAATACCAACAGTGTCTGTAGTTTTATCTGGCCACTGACTTAGAACAGACTTGATTAAACGTGGTGTATATTCTCGTGTACCTCTCAAATATACAAACAAGAACAAAGGACTGCAGAAGACCTTCTTGGCTAACTGCCTTTTGCTCCTACATACAGTCATACAATAAAATTCCACAAATTCAGCAAGCTTCTCCTGAATATCAGCTTATACTTCCCTTGCCCAAGAACAATCTATGCCAAAACTCTTCATACGGTGTGAATATTTCTACTCCCTAGAGTAGTTCGGCATCCTGTTTATATCTTTTTCTTCTAACACACAATCATTTTTAATTCATCCTTCCTCATTCCAATGTATTATAGACAGCAGTCATCACCTCTCTCAACTCCACTGCACAATTATAGAAGCAAGTGGACTTTTACACACCATATACAAATGTTGAAGAGGTGATGTTTTGATGAGCTATATGTAAATTCCAGTGCCACTTGCCTTTAGGGCTCTATTTCAAAATATTTTATGCTTCCCCTCCTCATCCTCCCACAGCTAAAGGCTCCAAGATTGAAAGGCTCAACAGAATGACAGCTCTGGAAAAAAATAAAAATAAAATCCCAAACAGCTTTCAGGCAAGCTCACACCCCTCTGGCTCTCACATACTACTGCACAGATAATAGTTAAGTGCTGTGCACTGAGCATTTTCCAAGCCACATTACAGATATTACCCTGTATAAGCCAGAACATCCTGAACAAAAGCTTTGCTGAAGTATAGCTCCCCTTAGGCAGCTTGGCTTCTCAGAAGCCAAAGACCAGGGAGTTCAAGACCGAGGTGCTCTATTCTGTGCCCGAGGCAAAAGAGGCTACATACATTGAGCAAATAAACTGCAGTCAATCCCCAAAGGAAGTCCTCGCTTTGATGCTTGGTTAATAGTTAATGCATAGGGCAAGTCCTTGGTAGCCAGAAGCTACCTATGAGAAAAGAAGCAGGCAGTTCTAGGAAGATGGACAGCTGAGAGCTGAGCTTCAACATCCACTTGACATAGCAAGGACTATCTCCACTAAAAATAACGTATGTTTTAATTAGTCTAAATGAAATATGTAGGCATTACAATCACCATGTTGTAGTGTAGGTGTTCTCATGGGAGCAAAAGGTGGCCGCAATAATTGTTCACATAAATTTGCAATCCCAATGCTGCGGTCTCTCAGTTGTAATGCTCAGACTGCGGCCAGGTCAAATACCACCACACTAAATGTTGCATCGACATTAAGAGCACCAGTGTGTAGGTTTTGCTTTATCTAAGAAGTGGCATTAACTCATGCAGTGGAGGACAAATCTGTAAAACATGGAGGATGACAGGAATGTCAGAATTTTCTACAAATGCCTCAGACATGATCCCAAAGTTCAAAGTTCCCAATTTGAAATTTATATTATATTCATATTAATTTTGTCTAGTGTCTTAATATCAATCTTCCTAACCTCATAAAAAAGTCACCAGAAGACGCTTTTAAAATATTCAGACACGGAGTTAAACAGGAAAACATTGAAAATAAAAAGCCTCAAAACAAAGCACCACTTTAGGAGTCATAGAATCCCAGAATACCCTGAGCTGGGAGACTCAGAGACTAACAAAGACCATCAAACCCAACTCCAGGCTCCACATAGGAGCACCCAAAATTCAAACCAAGTTTCTGTGATGAATAAAACATCTAACTGCAGACTTAATAAAATCACTTAAAAAATCACTTATACAGGGAAACTGACAAATAAAATCTACTTAAATGGCTACTTAGAAGTGCCTTTTCTCTTTTTCTTGGACATACAATGCTTTCTAAATATAGAAGTTGAAAACTATTACATTTTGATTATAATATTACTCCAACATTTCAAAAGAGGTGGAGAACCCACTGAATTTAAAGGCACAGAATGAGAAACGTGTTCTTTCCAAAATATTTGTGTACTGCAGTTGTTATGCAAGCAGCAGTGGCTCACAGAAACACAGCTAAATTGGTTTTATATCAACTGACAGTGGTGTATTTCCTTCAGCATAAATCACTGTGTGAGCTGCAAAAATCTAGCTGAACAGTTTGCTAAAAGCTCATCCAGTTAGTCTGAAGTAAAACTCCTGCCAATATCATTGGAGATCTGCCTAAACAGGAACGCTAATTGTAAGTTAAATGTTTAAATAAGCAGCATTTTCTCAAACACCAATGTGCCCTTTTAGAAGCAGGAAGTTTGACAGAAATTAAATATTACGACTGCTTTAGAGTTAGAGCATATAGACAGCGTATTTAGAGGTGAAGCTACTCATCCAAATCTTTTTAGACACTGTAAGCCCTTCTTTATTGCTCCTCATAGTTTCTCAGATTGCTTCCCACAGCAATCTGAGAAAGCCCGGCACATCATATTCCATGTTGCTGGCACCCACAGGCCCTTATGTATTCTGAAAACTTGGCATCTTAGGACCATCTAAATCTTAACAGTCCTGCATCATTAAACATAGTTTTAGAACTTGAGGGTCATCAATATATAAGCAGATGTTATTAATACTCATATTTAAGTTGTTTATATGTATATATATATATGGACAAGATAACAGCACACCTCTATGCTCCATTTTGCAGACAAAGTTACACACAGGAGTCTGCTGGGGGTTATGCCGTTGCTGAAATACAGTCAATAGTAGAGAAAGCACAAAGCATGTAAGGATGGGTGGGGAAACTCTCAGGTAATCCTCCCCAGTGTGGTCCCAACCCTTAGTATAAGGCTTCTCAAGACCAGCAAGGGCATTGCTAATTCTTCAGAGCAAAAATGCCTGTATTCCATTGACTCCAAAGGATTAAACTGACTCTATAGAATACTACAACTGAAACCGAAACCTTTTTTTTTTTTTTAATACATACATTTCAATAGGTAACAGCATTTCATCAGAAACATTTCACATGACAAATTCTGATGACACATTGATTGGGGAATGTTTCTGGACTCCCTTCAGAATTTCTCATCAATACCACTGATTATCTCTTGACTAGCTGAGCACATGGGAGTCCCAATCAGGCTCCTGCTATGAGTCAGACAGACCAAGGACCTGAAACTGGGTTTCCCTCTTCCCAAACACAAAAGACTAATTGCTCTTAGTCTGCTTTGGTGTCTCAGAAAAACACTTTGGAAGGGTTTGGTTTACCCCAGTGGAAAACAAGAAACAGAAATCTTGAAAAGTTTAGCAGAATCAAAAAATCGCTTCCCCTGAAGTTTAATTTTAAACCTGGTATCTGATCTACTAAAGCCATCATGTCTAACAAACAGACATTCGGCCCATGATATAAAAAGAAGAGCAAGAGAGAAAGGAGGCAAACCTGTTAGCTACTTCTTTGCAGCTGAGAAAGATAAAATCAGATAAAAACATCTTGGAAAAGATGTTACAACGAGATAGGGTTGAAGTTTCATAGCTGTAACTTCAAGAGATTTATAAAAAAAAACAACGAAGCCTGAAAATCTGCTGCTTTTCAGTCAGAAGAGACATACCTGGCAGCAGCAACAAATGCTTTATAGCACTGTTGGGTTTTGAGGCAAGTATTAAAGTAACATCTAACTTAATAGAAGAAAAGAGATTAATTCAGCTGTGTGGAAAGACAGGACAGTGCGAATTCCAGTTCTGCAAAGTTCACATCATTACCACAAGCATTTGAAACTTAACAGAATTCAAAAGAGCGTAAATTAAATCTGCTTCTTCTGGAGAGAGAAATTATGTAATGAGAATCTTCATTTTTTAAACATTTGAATCGTGGAGAAACAATCAAATATGTGATGTGATCAAAAACATGTCCTCAGAAAAGAGATCAAGTAATG
Source organism: Cyrtonyx montezumae (assembly GCF_038088225.1). Classification (NCBI taxonomy): domain Eukaryota; kingdom Metazoa; phylum Chordata; class Aves; order Galliformes; family Odontophoridae; genus Cyrtonyx; species Cyrtonyx montezumae. The sequence goes on from NW_027072034.1 coordinate 72,863,065, forward strand.
CATACCAAATACTCATAACTTTCTCTTGTCATATTTGAGGCAAAACTCTTAAAAAAAAACAAACATACACACAGAAAAATAAACAAACAAACCAAAAACTCAAAACCACTCTTGAAGATCTGTAGTTATTTTCAGACTTTTGGGGATGGGTTACATTTTGAAGTTACAAGCAGCCTTCATCAGAAATGTAGGTCACATCTAAGGCAGCATTGCTAATTGACCGGGAAGCAGTTGCCTTAAATTACACCTTTGAGGTCTCCCACAAAATTTATGTATAAAGAAAATGGACAATGTTATGCTGGTTTTAATAAAATTATTCATCATTTATGAGGGAAAAAGAAAACCACATTCTCAGCAAGCTAGCTGTAATTGAGCTTGATGCAAAAAGTGGAAGCCATCTGTCATATCGGGGCATTGAAAAAACAATCCACAAAGCTAAATTCCAGAGGACTTTTATATCAATGATTTTGACATATTAGGGTTTTTTTTTGTTTGTTTTTTAAATAATCTGGAATTACATCTGACCTCCACCTAGAAATCCAGATTGGTTAACCCTGCTTACCTCCTCTGGTCTGTTAGGTGTAGTTACTCTTGTAAACACAAATGCTCGGCCATAATATGTAGAAGATCAGTATATTCAAGAAGTTAAAAATCAAGCCACTTGAAATTGTATATTCCTCCCCTTCCTTCTCAAGCAAAGGAAATTAAGAGATTTATTTTTTTTAAAGGTGGTTTAATTTTATTAACTTTCTCCAAAACTCTTCAAGCTCACTATCTGCAAGATTTCATTGGTATATCCTATTCATCAGAATAGTCCCCAGCAAACATACACAGAGAGGTTAAACTTCCAGGGAGAGATCAAAAGAAACAGAAGACCATTAGTATTGAAGAATATGTCATAGGCAATAGGTGAAAAAACTGCATGTAATAAACATGAAGGCAAACCTACTACTAATGTAAGCCTCCCAAGTCAGTTATCACATGGATTATTTTGGTTGTGTTTCATTTGTAACTTTTCATATCCTAACAGGATGTTAAGTGTCACAGTAATACTGTCAGCAAGAATGTTTACACTCCTTGAGAAATGAGAGGAAAAAAACACAACAGAAAAATGTGTACTTACGTTACTTTATACAACACCATTCCCACATTCCTCTCCTGAAAATCTTTTATGACAAATTCCCTGAACAAGTTCCAGTCTGTAACGATTAAGCCTTCAAGAATGAGTTCACCTGTACTACTTATTCCTGGTCAGGTATCAAACCTTGAGGTAATAAACCATAATATAAAATAACAACTCAGTATTGAAAACTAGTAGCAAGTTCATAGAATCATAGGGGTTGGAAGGGACCTTAAGAGATCATCGAGTCCAACCCCCCTGCCAAAGCAGGTTCCCTACACCAGGTTGTTAGGAAGAAATCTGTAGAACTGAAATAACATCCTTTAAAAAATTATAAGAAGCCCATCTGTTAGAAGACCTTTCATGAACAGAGGAACTAAGAGTAATTCACAGAACTGTTTGCTTCCTTCTCAGAAACCAACTGCCTTTAGTGAAGAGAAACTCACAGGACTTCATTCCACTTTTCCTCATAAACGTACCCTCATGCTTGCACAAAGCACTGCCAAAAATGCCTTACTTATGTAAGAATGCAAAACAATGATACTGTGTGAATTCTCCTAAGGGAGGGAGAAACTCAGAAAAAAGGAGCAATTACTCCGGAGAACTCTGCTAAGGCTTCTTTATTGCAGTCAGATTTACATGGCTAGATGGGAAACAACATAAATTGCAGTGACAAATACAAAGTAGAGACAGAAAAGAGCTTTCCCACCAGCGACTAGATGTTGGGTTTTCTGACCGAAGCTCACTAAGACATGACTGAAAAAATGAAATAATATTGTAAGGATCTAACATATAATTAGGTGTGATTCAAAAATTTTCACAGTAAAGGCTTCGGATTGACTGCAAGTTGTAAAACTTCAGCCCAGGCACTCAGTGTGATTATACTTTTAAAAATCATCACCCAAACCATCCAGCTATTTCTGAATGACAAAACAAACAACATTCGATGGCCAGAAATGTGCAGTAGTACCTCACTATAGGATGTTGATCTTTTTCTAAATTGATGTGCGTCAAGAATATTTAAAAGTAGTACTGTCTCATTTCACAAAACTCTTGCTTCAAACTGACTCAATAAAGTAAGGAGTTATCATTTGATAATGTATAGTTTGAGCCAATTTTCTGTATTAGATAACTCTAAATAAACAACTCCAACAGAAGAATCTTACCAGTTTGGGCTCTGCCCCCACACATCAACATCTGCAAAAAATAAATATATCTTGATTTGCTTGCAGGATCAGTGTAACTATGAGGGCGTGTTCCCATCCAGCTAATTATCTACTGGACATTTTTCTGTTTTCCCTGCTATAAGCCTCAGTTTATTCTGTGACAAGATGTACACCATGAGGAATTTGAATGAATTTATAATAGAAACTTATGCATTCAGTATTAGGGAAGCGTTTCTATAAATATTTGACACTGCTTATTTAATGCTTGGCTGTCGTATAGATGACAGCAACATTTTAAGTGAAATGAATGCAAAACACTCATGCTCCTAGCTAGAATAAATTGGATATAAAACCTGGATAAACAACCAGCAAAAGGTTTTCTCATCTCAGCATTCCGTTATTCAACAGCTTACTTAAAATTAAATAACACAAAAATTAGCACTGGATAATTTTCTGGATATCACATTTTACCTCATTAAAAAAGTGTTTCAGTGCATTACTCACTATTTTTAAATTACTATTATTTACGTAATAATAATTTTCTGGATATCACATTTTACCTCATTAAAAAAGTGTTTCAGTGCATTACTCACTATTTTTAAATTACTATTATTTACGTAAAAAGAAGTAAATTATGTTCATTTTTTTTGAGATTCAAATTGTAGGACACCTAGGAAAGCTGCTTTTTAAGCGTTCTTTGGTTCTATATGTTCTATATGCTTTTTGACCAAGAAGCTATTTTCAGTTCTTGTTAACCACAAGCAATGCCAAAAACAAAACAAAAAAAGTTACTGGCTATATAGATGTTAAGCTCTTTTTCTGGTGTCATGCAGGTTTGAAAATGCAAACTAAAACAAACAGAAAAATAGGAAAGCATCTTAGTAGTGAAAATTAGTATTTTCAACTAAGACAATTGCTTTAAGTGTAAGTAAATCAAATGGTAGAATTTCTTATAAAACCACAAGTGTTGATGACAGAGCCACAACCTAGATTTACTGTGTGCTATGATTTGTTGACAATTTTCCCTTGACCCTTTTTCCTTGTCAACTTCCACCTAATTGTAATTTAGCATCACCTCCATATTATCTGAGTTTTTGAAGAGTTAAGCATTAACTTTATGGCTACTCCATCAATCAGAAATTTAGGAAGTTTTTGAAAAGGTGTTTTTTTTTTTTTCTCACTCCAAAAGAATCAGGACATGGATAAGCTTTAGTCAGGATATGGAGATGAAGTTTTTACTGTCATTACATTCTTGGAAAGAAATAGGGCAAACAGTCCAAGCATTTCATCAGGCTCAGCAACCTGTTTACTAGAAGTTCTATGCTTAACATACTCTCATCTACAGAAAACATGTGGAGATGAAAAACTCCCATCTTTCTCAGTTCTTCTCTCTTTCATTCTGTACATTGTTGTCTGCCCTGCTCAACTGTTACCATTTCCAATAAGAAATAAAGTGAGATTGAAAGTATATAATATATATACATATAATGAAGTACTACAGCTTCTTAAGGTTAACTACTCCTAGGAAACTTGTAGGGATTCAAATATTTCCAGTCTATACCATTCAGATATTAAAATAACTTCTAACACTTAAACAGAGCTTGCATAGGCACCAGTACTTGCGACCTTGATACTCAGGAGCTAGACTTTTTCACTCCTATTTTTTAATATCCAAATTGTCAAGAGTGAAAGAACCACATATCTGTAAGTTTAACCTTTAGAAAGATGGATGTATCCACTGTATGTGGCTACATACATGCATTTCCACGGTCTCCTAAGATTTGTGTGCATGAACAGATAGGCTGAAGTACAACAAACTGAGCTAATTTGCACATGTATTTTACCTAAGTTACATATGAAACTACTAATCTGTTGTACGGGATAATGTGGAGTTAAATCTTTCCACTACTTTCATGAAGAAACCTGATTTGGACCATCATGCTTTAAAAGCTAAAAATTCTCGGTATTTTTTGAAGAAGCAGATCATAATCGCACTATACCCCAGTGCAAGTCAGAAAAAAAAAAAGAATAATAAATTAAAAAAAAAACCCTCATCTTCTCTAAAACCTCTGGAACAGCTGAAATTGTTTTCTTAATGCTAAAACGGAACAGCAGCAAAACTTTATTTTAGATATTAACTGAATTCATGTCAGCTCAACGTTGAAAACGAACAATAAACATACAACTACGCACACATACAAAACAAATACTTTCAGCAGGATAAATATTTTATAAGTATCTTTAAGACACAGTATCTTCATTCATCCCACCATAAGAAGATACTCTATTTTATAGACAGAACAGCCAATGCATGATATAATCCTATGTATATTCATACAAATATACAATAAATTGAAAGAGGGGAAGGATTTGGCATCCATTTGCAATTGTTCACATAATTCTTTTTTCTTTTATAAAGAGAGTTTGGTTACAGCATAAAGATAAGAAAACATTTAATTTATTTAAATGAGTTTAGCATGGTGCTAGCCACAATTCAAGTTCGAACGAGTAACAGAAAAGAATCGTCAAAACTGCCCCTCACATGGACATTCATTCATAAATCAAGTTCTTGTCCCCTATAAACTGTCAGTGAATCTCCTGTTTCCCCTCAACTTTGGCTTTCAAACCACTTTGTTTTGATATCTACTTATTCATACTTAGACAAGACAAATATATGGAATACATTTTCAGTAAGTTTTCTCTAGCCCACCTGAAAAACAAAAGGAACATGATCATTAACTTGTGACTTCACTCATTAGGAATTTTGCTTAGAAAAGTTCTGATGGAAATCACTCATTCTGTAACAAGCATTAGAGAACTGACTGTAGCACTGCAAGAGCTTGATGAACAGCCCTTTACAAAGAAAAGCTCAGTTTGCCTGCATTTTGTTCAGTTTGCTAATGTGCCAGTTCATTGGGTTTTTTTTTGTTGTTGTTGTCGTTTAACATGAATTATTAATGAGTCGCTGTGAATAGGAAAGAGAAATGGGAAATAAAGCAAGTAAAATTAAGCCTTTCAATTTTTTTTCCAGCCCCTCAAGGTCTAACAAGAATTCAGCTAGGAGACCTTAACAGATTAGGCACAAGGACATGTGGATTGTAGCCAGATTTTCGTTTGTTTTTTTTATTTGTTTGGGTTTTCCAAGGGTCCTGTAAACAACTTGAAGTTTATGAGTCTTTTAGTTTGCAGATCTGCTAAGTCATCTTACAAAAAGGAAGGCACAAATGAACCCTAAGACCCATGATCCGTCTGTTTTATCATCCTGCCTATTAACTGATTAGAAAAAGCTCCTGATTGTACAGTGCCCATTGGGTAGAGGCCACAGTTATGCGCAGCAGAAAAATACTGTGAAAATAAGCTGTGCAAGTAATCTCTGTTGATGGTTGACACATTTTAGTTTCCACAGAGCTAGCAAAAGAACTGTCCGATGCCGTTTAACACATGATTCTGACTACAGCGATTTTGTGAAAAACAGGGAAAGGTTGAACTTGAAAAATTCTTGCACATGTATTTGTATATGTATATATATATATTCGTATACGTATATGGATGTTGCGTATTTATATAAATCAAAATGCCATCGCATCAGCCATTTTTAGAATGAGCATTTCTACAACACCACCCACAGTACTGACCTACTGCCATTAAGACATGTCATACTTTTGACTAAAAGCTCTGTAAACTATACAGATTTTTACCATTCTGATTGTGATATTTGTGTACTTCTTTTTAATAGTCTCCTTATGTATCAAAGAACAAGATGATTAATAAAACTATCTGCTAAGATTTATATCTAGACATTTTTTAATAGAGAGGTTGTAGAAAATGCTCAGCTAGACTTCCAGAGCTGCTCTTTGATAGAGACCACAAAGAAAAATCAGCATGTATACAATAAAACTTGTCTGTACTTGCTCAGTGGTCAAGGATTCTGAAATTTGTGTTCTAATGTTAGTAACAACAAATCAGATTCAGAATTTGTGTTCCATCTCTACAGTTTTTTATTTGAAAACAAAGTGCTTTTTGTGCCTGACATATTTGTTCCAATATTCAGAAGATCAAAGCAAAGTTGTCACAAGTCTATCAGTCCCAGTTCTGGTAGTGCCTTTAGTTTGACTGCTTGGAGAGTAAGTGCAAAATGCATTTCAGTGAAGTGGAAATGAATTCACTGTAAAGCGGGATGCAGCTCACCGAACCTCCATCCACTCTCAGCTTGTTCATGGAAACTTTCTGAAATTTTACTTCATGTTAAAAAGACTTGTAAAACACTCCAGGCAGCAGCAGATCTCTGTATTTGTTCTGTGTGAAAACGTCACCTGTTCAGTCTCATCTTCAAACAAAGTTCATGATGATCTTCTATGATGGCCAAAGTGTTTTCTGAATCTACAGTAACTTAACAATTTCCCAGATTTGGAGTTACTTTTATTTTGAATACTACAACTCTTCAAACTACTGTGGTTACCCAGTGAAAAATACTTCCCCTCAAATTCATAGGCAACTGCCTGAAAACAATGGCAGCTGTAGCTTGTTCAAAATTCAATCTCATATATTCTTTGTAAGAGTGAATACTCCAAAAGCTTTTCACAGTAGACACTTACAGGGCTAGCTTCAGCCATCTGAAAAGTATTACATATTTTTCAGTAAGTTTTCTCGCAAAAAAAATTACAGATAGGAACCCGGAGTTCTGATATATTGGACAGAATAGAAGAAAAAAAAAATGCAAAAAGGTACTTTCAGCTTAAAATGTGTCTGAAGTAATCCCCATAACTTTATAGCCCTATAAAACAAAATAATATTTTCTTGAGAAACCTTAAGGTTGAAAAGCACTTTTGAAATGTCTACAAAGATCAAGGAAAAGGAGTTTCTAGTGTTTGTTTACACCTCACACCCACATCTATGCATACAAAACAGTGTACAAAAAGCACTTAAGTATCAGAAAGGGATATAGCTTGTTAAATGAAGACAAACAGAAGCCGTTCTTACCGCAGAGAATGTTATTCTACTTAAAATCCTCCTGAAACAATCTCCACAAACTACTAGAACTGGTGCCACATATAGCCATGAGATGCTTCTCTGATCAGCAGAAAACTTTTTACTTAAATTTCCACTGCAGTCTCCAAAGCTCTTTAGAGCAGCAATTGCACGTTTGTTAAGCACACTTAGTGCACACTCTTCCAGGGGATTTTAATACAAGTGCAAACGCGGCCTACTCATATCTTGCTGCTGCTGACTTCCCCAGATGCAGGCCTATATCCAGGCCTTCCCTGGATCTACATTCAGTTTTCTTTCTCTTTTGAACTCCTAACCTACAAAGAAGTATATTCCTCTCTCCTAAAATTTGTGCAACTTCTGAAGATCTGGGCACGCCAAAACAGCCTCACTTTCTGTCCAAGCGAGGCCAACCCATACGCTATCACAAATTAATATAAGAAAGCATTTTCACTTCACACTGTGTCCAGCTGGGAAAACCACAGGGGTAAAGACATGAAGGGAAGGATTCTATCCCTTTTATCTTGACATATGTTCCTGCATACCCAGCTCGTTGGCTCTGCCACACACCTCCTTCAACCACCAACATCCTGTTGCGATTAACATGGCTGTATCTTAATCTGAATAGAGATACACTCTTGTGCTGACTACTGAAAGTGACTACATTTTCATTTTAGTATCAAATATCTCCTTTTAAATCCCAGCGAATGCTGCCCAGGTGAGGGCTAAGATTTTAAGGATGAACTGTTACTTGGTTATGGCACAAAGAAGCGGCTGTCCTCCCCACCCACCAGAGGACATCTTTATAGCAAGGAGTGTCAGTCTTAACTAGTCCTGCTGCCCCAGTCCATCCCTAGCTGGGACCAGAGGGATGGACATGGTTGATTTTCAACATATCCCTCCACAACTAGAGAGTGGGGGAATTTACCACGGAGCATTGTGCTCTTCCCTCACCTTAAAAAACATTTTAAAAGAACGCCTCATAAAATAAAAGTCTGCCTTACCTGTAAGTGGGAGCTGTGCCTGGAAGGTGACAAAGACAGCGATCCTCTTCCACTTCATCTTGCTCCAGTAGGCTGTGCTGGGACACACAGCGTGGGGTGCTAGGAAGGAAGGCACCTCCACGGGTTGGTATCTTCTGGTTGCCTCTACGGAAGCACTGCTTCTATAAGGGCTTTCAGAGTCCACCTGCTGGCAGCCAGCCCAAAACGCATGCATCTTCCTCTCCGCTTCTGAGGTCTGGTCTTTACATTCTTGGTATTGATGCTTGAGGTTGAGGTTTCCTTTTGTATTCTTCTTTTCACAAGACTTCTTTAAAACTTTGATGGTTCCTAGGTCCATTCAGCAATTCAGCAGCTCTAAGAGGGTTCTAGAAAATGTACGTACTATCAAAATTCAGTCCAACTTCAAAAGTAATACAGCGATGTCCAGTGTGTTGAATGCCATAAACAGAAGTCTAGAGTTGTAAGTGGCAGCCACTCTTGATGAAGTAGCTTAACTACACTTGTAAAGGCACTGAGCATATTTTAAAGCTCTGATTAAAATATGGATTTCAGATTAGCAGCTGAAAGTCGTCGCACTCCCAGGGCTACACGACAGCCTGCATCACAGAGTTGGACTCCGTCTATCTTTGCAGTGTCCACAAGACATAAAGCACTAGCACAGCTGGCACTACCTGCCTCGTTCAGCTCTATGTAACTGAACCAGATGCACCTTTAGATGTGAACGTACCGCATCTTTGTATTGTGAGAAACTCTGTATGTGTGCAGCGCCCTGGAGCCATTTTATCCTCCGAGGCAGAGCATTGTGCAGAGCAGAGCACTGGGCCATCTCTGTGGGAGAGAGCACAGTGTGCATCTCCTCCCCGCGAGGCCTGACACAGGAAGCTGGGCACCACACCTACAGACTAAGCAGGGCATGGGATTCAGCCTTCTGCTGCTCAAAGCTGTTCTCCAGTCAGTTACTGAGACAGATCAACACAGATAGTGCACGGTTAGAAACAATCTGGATGCATCCTGGGAATTTACTGGGATTTTCAGCCCCATGCTGTAGGCATTAATACAGCATTCACAGCAACACAAAGCAGAGCAGCTTTGCACAGCTGCAGTGCTTGCCGGTCTTCATTTCCTGCGAGTCCATGTTCTCCATCCAATGCAATTGCTGAGGCACCCTCCATATTTTCCTCAACTTCTTCTGCTCTCTTGGCCATTTCACACCCCCAGCCCTCCCTCTGTGGGGTCAGGTACACAGCTGTAGGTTATGTGGCTGATTTGAAGCACATGTGCACGTGCTGACTGACTAACCCAGCCGCCCCACGTGAAAGTGAAAATGCCTCCGTTTTTTACTGCTGCTTTGAGGGCACTAATAAGATCTCTGTGGGAGCCTATGTGAAACTACAAGTAGGAGCAGGTTATGTTTGAATCTCCTTTGTTTTGCTGGATTGATGTTGACCCCCCAGGTCACAAGTTGCTGGGGGAGGTGGTGGTGAGAGGCAGACTGAGTCAGGAGAATCACAACTCTTGTTTCTTTACAAAACCAAGCTCGTGGTCACATCAAACAGTACTAAAGCAACACTCAGTAGGGAGGGGTGGAAACTACATGGGTAACAGAAAAAGTGCGCTTGAACCTGGCAAATATCACTCTGGAGAATGCATTGTGCTATGAGCTGACAAGACACAAGAAAATGATTTAACAATATTATTTCATTATGCTTTTACTTGAGGACCTCAATGTACTTCTGAAATTAGTGTCACAAACCTGAGGGAGTTAAGCTTTTACAAATGAAGAAATTAAGGAAAACAAGAAAAACAAGGCACTAAAAGAGGATTTGAGAGGTTCTTGTTTGAATTTTAAAACTTTGAGGTTTTGGACGGAAAGAACTATGGGTAGGAATACTTCCTCCTTAACATATATTTACTATTCTAAACAATAAGAAGCTAAGAAAAAAAGACTAATTACAAGCAATAGAAGAAAGGAACAAGACAGCACAACAACATTAAGAAAAGTGAAATCTGGAGTTTTAGAAAATTCTTATTGAGAAGGGAATATATGAAAGAAGTACTCTCTCCAGCGAAGGAATTTATAAGAAAATCAGAACCCCTCCCCCCAAAACAAACAAATAAACAAAACAAAACAAAAAAACCACCCACAACTGTTCAGCTTGATGCCAGCTCTCACTTCGTAAAAAAATTCACATTAACTTTTTCAAATGCAAATAAAACCATTCACTTCTATTACCACAGATAAAGAGTAAATTTTAGACAACTGTGAATAAGAAAAAACCGAAAACGTGACTTAGATACACCTTAAAACTGAAAACTCAGCCTTCCCTCCATCAAATACAAGGGGCTCAAAGATTGCTGAATGCTATTAATATATTTCAGGATGAAAGTGTAGGGTGGGAAGGAGCAGGTATCTTAAAGAATAATAGTGGGGTTTTTTTTCATTTCTGATTCTTAGACGTGAGAAAAAGGAATATGCATCCCCAGCAGATATGGGAACAAGACTGGTGATCTCTATTTCCCAGTATTCTGAAGATGATTGGCAAGGTGAGAATTATTGTGCATATAAGATGTAAGGATTTATAGTCTTTCAAAAGCAAAGTAAATTGAAATTCTTGGAAGATGGAGACCAAGAAATACATCACCTTGCTGTCTGGAATAATGAAGGCTAATACATTGATAACACAGCATAGTTCTTTTATTTAATAACTATTATATATGATACCATTCAATACCAAAATAATTCTCTAATATTACTAGTGCTGCGTGCCGTTCTGCAGTAATATGGACAGTATTGCAGAGTGTCTGCCCTCTCTTAGCCTCAGTGAGGGTTTCCTGTGTAGCTTTTCAACCCCAGAAGCTAAAAGAGGAAGCTGGAGATGCACTTGCTGATTGTCAGGCAGTGAGCAAAGCACAGCTCACGAGAGCCACCTCACACGCTGGAGTTGGAAGAGGTAGGTCAGATCCAGAACTCGCTGCACTCAGGTACATGGGATACATGGTCTGTATTCCAGTGCAAGCTGGATAAAGCCCCCCCCGTCCACTTTACTACATAAAGGAAGATTAAAATAAAGAATTAGGGAGAAGAATAAGAGTCCTACTTCCACTGCAGGCTACCTAAATCTCACTGGCATCTTATCCAAAAGCAAAAATAATATAATACCAGTTATTGATATTTTTGGGTACCAGCACCTTCAGAGGAACAAATGGCACTGCTCATCACTATTCTGCTGACCCCTGTCTCCTCCTGTTATTGATCACAGCTTCTCCCTCAGGCAGAGAGCCAGCAAATTATCACTTTGAATAAAGAGTTGAGGCCAAAGGTAAGGAAAAGGAATGAAGAGCTGTATAAGAAAGGGAGATTAATGGCAACATTAGGCACACTGGGAGAACAGCAGTTAGGTCAGTGTGTTTTGATGTCTAGTTAGGGAAAGGTCAGAGAAATGGACTTCATTTGGAAGTGTGGGTAGAGAAAAAGAAAAGGCTTTGCATGATGGTGCTCCTAGAAATTCTCTCCTCCGGTCCCTCGTCTTTTACACAGAGGCAAGCATATCATCATCATCAAAATACAACTAAAGTATACGAAAGAGCAATCACACTTGTATTATGAGTTATTCTCAAAGCAAATATAACCTTGTAGATGCAAATCACATGCAGTCAAGGAGTGCAGATAAAGGGGAAGTGGTCTGTCCTCTAGGAAAAATCGACTGTCTTCACATGTCTTGCAATTGCACTATGAGAAACTTATTTGTTTTCAGCATAGTGTTTGAACCTCTAGGAACTATAGGGCACAGTTAAAATTTTGCAGCTCCTACCTACATTGTGCATTAGAAAAACTCATACGTGCATTTTTAACCAACAGTTTAAACGACACCGTGTTTCAGTTTACTCATTTCAGTCAGTTCCTAATAACCTTGGTAACACTGGACTAGAGGCTAAAGCCTGTACTAGTTCATCTGAACCAGCAGTTATTTGCAGTTCAGACAAAGCCATGCGAGAGACATGAAAACTTCCCTGAGACAGGAAAAGCTCTCAGCTAATTCAACTCGTTATCTAAATGCATGGGTGGAGGAAAGCGTATTTTCCAGAGTTGTGTGGAAGAGTTGTCTGTGCTGGGAAGACCATAAGATTTTATCTATGGCTCCTGAAACAGAATAGAGCAGGGAACTGAGGTGATTCCCAAGTACAACTCCATTGTGTTTAATGCAGGTTAAGGTGCAGGTTGTTATCTCTAAGTTATAATTTCTTTCATAAAATAGGCATGTATTCAGTTGGTTCTGTGCATCAATATGCCCTTCTTTCTCTGGACACAAGAAATCCTGGAACAGCTCTAATGCAAGGAGCTGATTCATCCCAGAAGCATTCCTTTTTCATACTTACTGGTTATGCTTTGACTGAACTATTAAAAAAAAAAAAAAGCAGCAGGGTTTGCAGTTTTAACAGGAAATAAATGAAAACTAGAAAACAAACACACCACAGTCAAGCTAAGGATTAAAAAATAACTACACACTGCCCTCTGGCTCATGTATTGCTACCACAGAGAGCTTGCCTGTAATCATCACCACAGACTGCTGGGACTGAGAACAGGTCAGTTATCAAAAGTTCTCCTGAGCCAATTTGATACAGTCAGTACTTGCAGGCAAAATTAATACCTACATCACCTGATGGCGGAGCTGGCCGACCTGATGGAGGAGACAGGAGAATCCAGATTGCAGTCTTGCCCCTGATTCAGCAGGGAATCAGTTATAGTGCCAGAAATAACTCTACAAGTATCAAAATCGGTTTTGGAGATGTTCACACAATAACGGGTGTTAAATAAGCAACAATTTTCTCTGGTGAGAACGTTGTAGCCCCTAGCGAGGCATACCATTCATGCACTAGACTAATACACTGAAAAGAAAATGAAATTGCTGTTTACAGTATGTAAGCCCACAATTTCTATTGACAAATTGTGGAGGAGTGACAGTCCTATATTGCCTCACCGCATTTCAATGCACCACAGCGCCTTACAGTGAAGCTTCGCTTTGCTATAATTGGGCTCAACTGTGCTAATCCCCTTGGCATGCAGCAATTAATACTTATTTAGTGATAATTGCTGCATTCCGAGGGGATTAGTCCCTGCCCTGCACTTTTGCCAGCACTGCACACAGAGAGCTGGAAGGAAGACAGTGCCTAGCTACAGGTCTTGCTTTGCAGCTCCCAAGAGGGAGACAAGAGAAGTTGGTCTCACTACATCTGCTCCCCTCTGCGAGTGAAAATACTGCCTTTCCAAGGAAAAAAAAAAACCAACCATGCTTGACTGTCACTGCTCCATGTAGCTGCATTGTGCAAATAGAAACCCTGCCACATCTAAACGGACAAAATGAAAAGAAAACAGACACCTGTGCAGCATCATAAAGACAAACACAGTCATGAATGTATGTTTCTTATGGGACATGATAAAGAGGCCTTGATACAGTGTAAGAATTACTATTCATTATTATGCTTCTTAGTCCTGTCCCTGCTTTGGTCTCAAATTTTTCAATGCAACATCCGTTTTGGAAACTTACCAAGGAGATGTTAGTAAAAAATTGAAATCCACCGTCTCTGAGTACTCACTGAGACTACTGAATATACTATACCTCACTCTTTCATTCTCAATGAAATCCTTACAGTCTACTCTGGATTTCTATTTTTTTTAATGCACACAAGTGACCACTGCTTATGTCTTCACACGGAAGTCCCATGCCTCTTCTCCTTTGAGATAGTCAAGCTACTTTCCCACATCGATTTCAAGTTAATTTCCATGACAGTAAATATTTTAAAAATATAGAGAGAGCAGCCTCAGTATTTTCCTGCATACCTGTGTAGACTGTCGTTATGGTTTTATGATTTTTGTTGTATTATTGATATTCCACATCATAACATCATGTGGTGTATTGGGAGTTAAAAGAATACAACAAAAATCATAAAACCATAACAACTGTAATTGAGCAGTATGTTTATGTCTTTCATGAATTCAAAGTTACTATGAAGCTAGATGTCAGGACCAGAGATAAGTATCTTTATTTCCTGTGTTCTGTTCCCCTTTTTGACCTTAGTGCATATCAACTCAGGATTTTTCAAAGGCTCGTCTGGGGAAGAATTTACTTAAACAAACTGAAAATCATGTATGCATTTAAAACGAATCAAAAATCCAATTCACCCTTATTAGACAACTTCTGCTACTTGCCACTGTGAAAGAGCTATGCAAGGTTCTTAAAGTCATACTGTATGATTTGTGTAATGATTTCTCTACTTCTTATCCCCAAACAATTGCTTGATTTCAGTCTAGAAAGAGTAACTTGTTAATACTGGATGATTTTAATAGGTTGAATTGACACAAGACATTCTAGAAATACAAACATACGCAATTAAATATTACCTAGTATTTCTTGAAAGTCTGTATCTTACCATGTTTGCACAAAAACACACATACCCTGTGTTTGCAGCCATCATGCAGACAGGTCCTTGTGAACCCCCTCCAGCACAGGACATTCTACAATTCTACTGAACTCTCAGTTTTCTGGCTTCAAGTCTGGATCCAGCTGGTGGATGTTCCAACGTGTTCTACACTCACTTCGACTTCCCTAACTACAGCTTTTAAATTCAAAAACCTTTAAATTACCTCCATGGATATTATTTTTGAACACCCAATTGCACAAAACAATTACAAAACAAAACAAAAATGAAATGTTCTGGTTTTTTTTTATCAACTACTGGTCCATCGTGTTTATGGAAGAAAGCATTCACAATGCAAAGCAGTGTAGGAAAAGAGTTCATTAGTATAATGACCCAGTCATATCCTATTCCAGGATTTCTGAGTTACAAACAATTCAGTAACTACTTCTAGGTATTAAACATTTAGCAGTCAATACGAGTCTAAGTCTATGGCACCCTCTTGTGTTCAGCAGTAATATTACAGTTGACTAAATTTTGAGTCTTCCTAAAATTAAAAACAAAAATAAAAAACAAAGATCATAATATTATTATAATTAATACTTTTTGTATTAATCTAATACACTTATTAATCTTATTTTACGATGACAATCACAGATATAGTATTAAAAAGCTAAAAATTAATTCCAGATAGAACTAAGTAAGGGATTAATCTGCTCTATCATGGTATAGAACCTCATGATATCATTACTCAAGATCAGAAGACAAAAAAAAACACATTACTACATCATTATAGATTGCATGCCGAGATTATCCTAATGAGATTCCTGGCTAACAAACATCCTGTGACTTAAGAGAGTTGCCTAAGGTTATCTCGTGCCATAGATTATCAATGAGTAGAGATGCTTAACTTCCTGAATAAGTAGAATGACTTCATTATTATTTAGGATATGCTCAGAAACTTTAAGCATGTCACAGTAGAGGACATACAGTCAACACTCAATTCGTTTAGAGCTATATTAATTTCTTAGCCTCATATATTCTAAGCCACAATGTTATTTCTGGATATTAGGAAAAAGGGAAATATGCACAAAAGTCAGTTCCTTAATGAGTCTAATACAAAGGTAAGCGCATGGAGAAGAAAAATAGATGAAAAATAGGACAAGCTGTTGATGACTTTCTTAAAGTAAAATCTTGTGTTACTTTAACATTTACCTGCCTGTTATTAAGGGAGAAAAAAAGGTTTTTAGCAGGACTTCAAGACTGCTTTCTGTTCCAGTTCTACATAAAAAAGTCTTTTTAGCTAAGTGACAAGATACATCAATATAACAACTTCAGACAGTATTTTTCCAATTAATCCTCAAATCCAATTCTGAACATTAAGCTTAACCATTCTGTTGTATGTCACCTTCCAGAAGCACCACCAAGAAACTTGATCCTCTCAAGTTTCAAATGTAAGGAAGTTCTCTTTCAATACAGTGCAGTAGCATTACAAAACTATTTCGGGCTAGTAGTTACAAACAAACAAATAAACAAACAAAACACCTCAAATCCAAATTAGAAAATAGCAGGGAGCTTATACAAATGGGCAATCTGGAAATATAACCAATATAGGGGAAAGAAAATGCTTTAATCCATTTAATCAAGGGTTCAGTACAAAAGTGATTCCTTTAACAGTGACTGGAGTTTTACATTAGACATTTGCATTTCATTAACAAATTAATGGTGAAAAGCCTCATTTGAAAACATTACCTTAGGTTGAGAATGACACTGAATAAGTACATATCATACTTGGGACAAATACATACATTTATGTATATATTAAGGAGACCTATTAATATCTGCGTAAGAACGTTTGAGAGTGAGAAAGTATTGGTAGAAAAGGTAACTGATGCAGTCATTTATGAAAGTAGAAGTCTTAGCTGAAGACGTAGTCAAATAAGAGTTTGTCATCATTTTAACAAGATCCAGTGTTATTGTCTTATGATTTATTTCACAGTATTAGTTGCAAACAATGAAGTGAAACACAAAGATGCAAATTTCAACCAAAAAAGGGAATAGAATGGTTTCACTATGTATACTTCAGCAAGCATAAATGATTCCTGAGTGACAACATAACCCCGAAGCAAGTGTGCTTATGTGAAAGTGCAGGAGAGATAAATGTTTTCAAATGTGCAATAAATAAAGTCAACAACATTTTTTCATAAAAATATTTTAATTTTATCAAAAGTCCAGAATCATCAGTCTCACACAACAGAAGTTATGGAGTGTTAGGTAATACAGTCAGGTGTCCCCACATAAAGGATCAGTCTATACCATAAAATCAATAGAATTTTCACAATTGTTATGCCTTATATAAAAATATTTCCACTATCATTTTTAATTTTAATGTTATCTACTCATCATAAATTGTTTACATATCTTAAGGATTTTATCCCAAATAGTAGTACACAGTGTATTTAATACAGTAAAAAGCACGCTTTCCCCTTCACAGAGAAGGATTAATAAGTTGCTTCAAAACAGGTTTCATAAATCTTTCCCATACAAGATGGGCAGCAGAATAATGATGCAATTACTATGTAGAGGTGATTGGAAGTGATCAATTTCGCTATTCTAGTATATAGATCTGCCTCTAGGGACTCTTAATTTTCACATTCTTCACTATGTTAAGCAGCTAATATTTGCATGGGTAAAATCAAATTAATTGTTCATAATTTCTTTTGAATATTTGTGATCTTTGTACTTGGGAGATGTGACAGGATATAAAAAGGTGCTGAATTTTCTTCCATGGTTGCATAAGGCTTATTTTATAAAACAGAATTAACTTGCAACACTTTTCATCATTCTCTGTAGTTGATGAATCATCTGTTGCGTTCTGTATTAGCTTCCTTTTCACTTAGAATTGCTATGTAAGGCTCCCAAAAGAAAAGAAAACAAACAAACAAAAAAAAATCAGCCACATTCTACTGCTGAAGGTGGTAAAAGCTGTTACATTGTCATTTGATCGGAATGCAAAGCCAAATATTTCAAAATTCAAGTCAGTAAACAACTTCTTGTATCAGTCGCACTGGATTTACGAGCCACTACTCTTCATGCACTACAATTGGGTACTTTCATTAGTACTAGTACTTCTTTAAAGGAATCAGGACATAGAACTACTACTAAACAAATTTACCAAGAAATCATCACGAGCCTGTGGTACACATACAATTTCCATATACCCAATCATGGTAGCAGAACAGGAAAATAGGTCAAATTGTGACTGATAGATGTTGAAAGAATGGTGTTGTGTTCAAGAAACATTTAGATGTTGGACTGAGGAACACAGTATAGTGGGAAATATTGATGATAGCTGGATGGTGGGGCTGGATGATCTTAGAGGTCTTTTCCAACCTTGGTGATTCTATGATCTACAAAAGAAAAATTTACAACTCAGTATGTTATCTGTCACTGCAATATAAGGAAGGCTTTCCAGTCTACAGTCAGCTGAAACAACCTGTAGTGCTGTGTCACATAAAGTGGTATTTTTTAATATCACTGACAAATAAAGTGGTATTAAAATATATTGGAGAGTGCCTACAAACAGAAATGATTTAACTAAGGCACTGAAAGTTTAGAACTGGACTAATCCTTAACTTTCTAGTAAACACAGCATTTCTGAATGTGTAGAGAAATATCTTTCCAGATTCACATCCACTGAACAAGATTTAGTTACAGCTTATGCACAAAGGATTTTGAGTATGGCACAACTCAAGCTGTGCTAGATGGTGTGAATTTTCATGTGCTTCAGAAGGATTACACAGGCTTATTAACAGTGCAAGGTGTAAGAATTTTTATGCATTATTAATTTGGCTCTACAACACATAGAAGATCTTTCTTGGAGCAGTCATCCGAAGTAATCCATTTGTACTATCAGCATCATCAAGGATCTTCCTCTGCTACAAGGAGTAAGAGTGAAACAGTATGTATGTTTGTTGACTGTGCTAAAACATACATATACTATATATGTTTTCAGATATTTTTATCTATTTATTAATATATTATGCTTCAGTATCATGACAAAAGATTCAAAAGCTATGTAGTACTGCTACAGTCCTACTGATAAAGACTATTAAGCATTTATGAAGCTATGTTTAACTATTACACCAAAACATAACCTGCCTTGCAATAAATCCAAATAAAGGACAGTGACTGTGCTTACTCTGCAGTTCTTACTCCCAAGAAATTATGTTTAAACCGAAGTGCAGTTATCCACAGAGAGTTAATTATAGATACTATACTTGTTATCTTTAAGTAGGTGGATCCCCTATTCAAACATATCTTATGATTTGAGATATTGTGTCCAGTAAGTAGACTAGTTAGGGAAATAAGACAAATATATATTAAAAAAGCAGAGATGAGTAATACACACTGCTAATAAGGAAAAGCGTTACAGCTTCCAAATATAGTGAGTTAAATATGCAAAGTACTTACTAAGGCTTGACATTGTAATACTCTTCTGGTGTCACAATTTTCAGTCCACCGAAGTAGTCCAGTACCCAAATATTGGTGATGTTGAATTTGGCAAAGAACCAATTATGATCCTTAGGCCAACTTTCCATCTCAGGATGCCGAGTGAACAATGCCTTTTTCGCTAAGGCGGCTTCTGAATCATTCACCTGAACAACAGCCAGCAAAATATTAAGATACAGTCACACAGAAGACAAATACTAGCAGAAATACACTCTTGACTACAGCGGGCTCTTCTTAATTTAGCCATATTTTGCCCCAAAGTGCTCATTACTGTGGCAGAGTCTACTTATCTTCAGGGTGGTGTACAACTGTACATGAGATAGGCAAATGCTCCAATGGAGCTGCTTTCAATACTAAATTGAAAGGGTGCTTTAAAGTAATCAAGAGCAAGAAAGTATTTCATCAGCATGAGGTTAAGTCTTCCTTCTGTTCTCCAGAGAAAGATACAGGCTGACAGCTTTGAAAAAAGTATTGATTCTGCTCTGACATAAAGACTATAACCAACCTGACACCTATCTGTCTAAAGACTACTGGATAAAACCAGACCCTGTGTGGTTATCCAAGTCCACAGAACATTTGTAAAAGGATGTTAAATGGATACTTAAAGTTCTTACTAGAGAGACAATGATGAAACAGTGTAACAATGAGGTACAAAGCTTTGCTTTTGGTTATTAAAAAACACACCAACTGATTTTGGTGTGAAGACAGAAGTTTTTACTTTTTAATAGAACAGCAAATAGTGATGTTAACTACCCATTTACAGAGAATGAAATCTTCATGTCAAATCATTTCTTGAAGTGCTGTTTGAATTCTAGCATTCAGTCTGTAATTTGGAATTATGTTTTTGGAGACAGATTTCTTTTTTTCTCCATTTTCTCCTTGTTCTTCAAGACTTAAGTGTGCACAACTTCACAAGACAAACAAAAGCCAGGGTGGGGGAATAAAGCGTCTGGTATTAGTACTTAAGCAGGAATGGTATTCAGTTCAAAATAAACCTGAGTAAGAGCCTAAAACCAAGGCTGGAAAGTGTTTTGTTCTTGATCCTAGTAGTGGTAGATTTGTAATGGAATATAAACGTATCAAGTTAAGTATGATTCTTTAACTAAGTAAGCAGCAGCAACAATACACCATGATCTTCCATCACCATAAACTTCATCAGAGCAATTAAAAGATTGCTGGAGTGTAATACAATCTGAGGTGTGAAGACACCAAATAAGAAGTCAGGCTATCATATAAAAGAGACCAATGATTAATGCTCATCTTCACCAATTATCCTTAATAATGGGATTGAGATCTTCAATGAATAACAGACACAGTTCTAGATTCCTTCTATGGGACAACAAGGTCCTGGTGCAGAAAGGCACACTGTCCTGGCAGCAACAGCACCAGGTGACAGAGTAAAACTTATCCATGTCTGATACCCATAGCTTTGGAGCTTGGAATAATATGTACTTCAATAAAGTTTGGGATGTGCATGTGTCAAGAGTGGTCAGGCCACAGAATCTAACTGCGCATAAGATGAAGAGACCTTAATGCTTCACTCACATCTTGGACATTCCAGTTTCCAAACAGATCCAGTGCAACCTTCCCAGCACTTACCTTGACAATGCTCCCACAGAAGATTATGTGGGCGCAGAGGGGGTTCTGGGGGTCATATCTGTGCTTCTTGCAGTACGGAGTCTGCGCCAAGGACACGGTTAAGGAGGCATTCGAATTGATCTGAAACGCAGACAGTAAGATGAGATGAGAGGTTTGTGTGCCTTCAAGAGGAAAAGTTATACCATGCTTTCAGCTTTTGGGGCTTCATTCAGCTCAGAGTTGCTGGTAAAAAGACCAAGGCTGTCATCGACCTTTTCCTAATCGCATCCAAAAGCCAGCTTGGATAAGCAGCGTACTGACACAGCTACGACAGCTGTGAGGAAGCTGCCTAACTGCGAAAAACGCTGACTCACGATTAGTCAGCACTACCCCCCCAGCAGCCGCCACTCGGCGAAGGAAACTGCCGGCTAACAGCTGACGCACAGCAGGAATCAGGCTACCCGCGCCACTGAGACGCGCATTTAAGCTATTCTGACGCAGCAAAGCCACGCCCGAGCCGCGTTCACCTCCAGATCCTGCACGGAGATCTCCATGTCGGTCAGGTACAGATAGGGAACGCCGCTGCCGCCACCGGGCCCCGGGGCGCCGTCGCTGATGGAGAAGATGTTGGCGAAGGGGCGACCGCGCAGCCCTTCCTGAGCGGAGAGCGTGGCCAGCGCGCCCCAGTCGCAGTTGTGCAGCACGAAGCGCGCCATGCGCGCCGCCTCCTCAGGCGGAGGGATGGCCCCGCGGGCCGCCACCGCCAGCGCGGCAGTGCACAGCAGCACCAACAGCACCATCGGGCACAGCAGCGACCACCGACACCACAATCTACACCGGGCGCCGCGCGGACGGACTACAACCCGGCGCGGGGAGGGGCGCGTCACCCCGCTCTCCGCCAATCGAAGCCAAGCTGCCCGACTCTCAGCCAATGGGAGGTGATGGGAGGTGGGGCCGAACCCGCCGGGTGCCGGAGGTGGTAAACAACCTTGACGGCCTTGGCTCGTTGAGGGGCGGGGCCACCGTGATCCAGCAGCCAATGAAAAGCCTCGCCGGAACTCCCTGCCAATCACATTTCACGAGGTGCAGAGAGGTGCCTCGCTCCGCTTCAGTGTTATCAAGTGCGTCACGAAATCGAAGAGTCACAGTATTGCAGTGGTTGGAAGGGGCCTCAGGAGATCATCAGTCCAACCCCCCTGCCACAGCAGGGAGGTGATCATCCCCCTGTACTCAGCTCTGGTACGGCCGCACCTCGAGTACTGTGTTCAGTTTTGGGCCCCTCACTACAAGAAGGACATTGAGGCCCTGGAGCGTGTTCAGAGAAGGGCAACAAAACTGGTGAGGGGCCTGGAGCACAAGTCTTATGAGGAGTGGCTGAGGGAGCTGGGATTGTTCAGTCTGGAGAAGAGGAGGCTCAGAGGAGACCTTATTGCACTCTACCACTTCCTGAAGGGGGGTTGTGGTGAGGAGGGGGTAGGCCTCTTCTCCCTGATAAGTAATGACAGGACGAGAGGGAATGGCCACAAGTTGCGCCGGGGAAGATTTAGATTAGACCTGAGGAAGCATTTCTTTTCTGAAAGAGTGGTCAGGCACTGGAATGGCCTGCCTAGGGAGGTGGTTGAGGCACCATCCCTAGCGCTGTTCAAGAAGCGTTTAGATGAGGTGCTAAAGGACTTAATTTAGTAGTTGGGTAGAGATAGTGATAGGAGGATGGTTGGACTAGATGATCTTATAGGTCCTTTCCAACCTTATGAACTTATGAACTTATGAACTTATGAGCTCCCTAGACCAGGTCACACAGGTAGGCGTCCAGGCGGGTCTTGAATATCTCCAGAGAAGGAGAGCATGGACTGAGATCCCATTTGCGGGAGCATGAACTGAGATCAGCAGCAAAAATAACAAGTTTCTATGCTTCACACATTCATTTCGTGCCAGTCAGAGAAGTATTCCCCAGTGCATCTTGCACCTTGCACATGGAAGTGCCCGTGGAAGTATAGAACAGGAGCACAACAAAGCATGAAGCGTGCCATACCCAGCTTTCTGGTGTCTTTTACCCAGTGAAGTCTCTGACACAGCTTAATGGGTCAGTTGCTAGCTCAAAATCCAGCTGTATGCGAAGGTGAATTTCAAGCTAAAAACATTCAGATAACAATGCCAAGAATAGAATATTCCGTGCTGATGAAATCTGCCAAAGAACAGAAAAGAAAGGCAAAAGCCCTTTCTCCAAGAGTTTTGCAATAGGATCACTTCAACATCCCAAAGCCCTTCTAGCCAAACCCCAAAAGCCACATTAAAACAGGCAGAGTTTCAATCTCCCACAAGTGATCATGCCAGGAGTTTTCCTTTAGCTTTACTCAGTGTTGATGGAGGGTGTTATGTTACAGAGACAAGTCCCAGGTTCCTGTTCAGGAGTCCCTCTTTTTGTCAGATGAATGTTCAGGTCCAGACATGGTTTTCAACCCTTCAGCTGGGGCAGGTCACATGCTTACAAGAGGCCCTTCAGGGCTGCAGCCGTGGCTTCTTTCTCACCACCCGTGCTTCTCATGTGACAACTGTCCCCAAGTACCTCTTCATACCACACGTGTGTGTCCAGGCACTAGCTGAGGCTGAGGGCACGTGAGAATGACGTGGCTGCAGGCCAATGAACTTAAGGGTTTGTGGAAGTTACGGTGCATGCCAGTTCGTTGGGCTAAACTCAGGAAAGCCATCTCATCTCGAAGAAAAATAAACCACATTTATGCACTGTGCTACAGCTGTGTACAGGCAGAATGAAATTGTTTTTCCTTTATTATCCCTTTTGCTTCTAAGGAGCAGGCAGTGGCACCCCTTTGGGGAAGGGGAGCACTGAAACACAGAGCCTTCCACTGCTGTCCTCTCCTGGCAGTGCTCAGGAAAAACGTGCTCTGTTGTAGCACTGCAGTAAGAGCACCCTTGCCGGTGATAGGGAGCAAGTTCTTTCTCAGGGCAAAGTGCTGAAAATATGACAAGAAAAGAAGCTAGTGTGAGAGAAAATAAGAATGCTTTTATGTAGATAGGATTATGGGCTATATTTGGAGTTACAGAAGTAGAATGTATTGAAAAAGACAGCAACTGTTCTGCAGAAGTAATAGTATGGAAAAGAGGGTAAAAAATGATCTAGAGTTCCTAATCAATTTAGTTTATGACTTAAAGGTGAGTAACATATACTGCAACAAGCTCTTTTCATTAGAGATTTTGCTAAAGCAGAGATATTGCTTCCTCTTTTTCCACCAACATATATATGCATACACTCTTCATTTTCATAGCAGTCGTGCCCTCTGAGAACCAGAGGGAAGGGCTCAGCATTTCCCCGCTGCAGTGAAAGGAATAAGCGGTAGGGGCAGGTGGGGAGGTGAAGATGGGCGCATGGCTGATTTTGCTGGGGATCAGGACAGTTGCAGGGAGCAGACAGGAGGGGTCAGTCAGGAAAGAACGGAATGTCACAGAAATGAAAAAGGATGGAAAGGAAAGGAGATAAAGGAGATGAGGGAAGGAGGACTTTTTATTATCATTGTTATTCTTTTTTCTTTCTTTCCAGAATGTGAAAATACATAAAGAGGAAAGCTTATATGTTTACATTTATTAGCAGAATGCATTTGCCAAACGTGGCTACCTGTCCTTCAGCAGGAAGAGTGTACATTACCGGTGGTGTTCTCCAGACAGTACCACTGCATCTGCAAGTTTTTCCTCACCTTCCTCTCCCACTGCAACTCCGCAGAGCCCTGCAGCCCTCCCTGTGAGCAGCCGCCAAGGGGTGCTGCTGCCTAGCCCTGCTCACAGTGCTTGCAGAGCCCAGCAAGCGCACCTGCTCACAGCCCTCTTGTGGGATTTGGGCTGCGTCCAGTGGGTGTTCATCGCTGAACAGCGTTTGTTGACACGAGTAGTGTTGGCTCTGTGCTGCAGAGAGCAGGATTTATTATTAGGCTGAGTACTCTCTGCTGTGGGCAGTACACGCCAGCATGTCTTGCACACCGCTTTGAATGAAGGCTTGTACTGACCCTCTTCTTCTTGAATGGCTGTTGGGAGAATCTGGAGGGTAAAGAAGGCAGTCTTTAATTTCTTTTGCTTGCTCTGAAACAATGTTATCTGAAGTAAACGTCCAAGCCTCTTTCACTTCCTCAATGGGATCTCAGAGAAAGAAGAAGGATTGTCTCTGTTGTGATGCAATGAGTCTAGGGGCTTCCAGGATCCTTGCATAACAAATTCAGAAAAGTATTGCTAGCCACCAGTTCCCCTTTTCAACTTATGTTCTTATTTACATCACCAAAACTGCAAGTAAATGGTAAAATCTAATTGTAACTGAGCCAGTTTACTCCCTCCAGGTGTTGGCCAGGTAGTGGAATCATAATTACAGTGCAGTTTATGTACCATGGGTTGAAGGATGTATCTGGGGGCCGTGACACTGGAGAAGGTGCATTTTAGCCAGAAAGTCATTGAGGTCCCCACCCTGCCCAGTGTTTCATCATCCTCCGGCTGCCCTCTTCATAGCTGCTTTTGCCTGAGCCAGTTCCACTGAGATAGCATGACTGTTTGATGGGCTGAGTGAGTTTTCTCTTCAGATGCAGTGTAGCTGGGAGCTGGGCCAGGCTTCCGGTCTAGATCATGCAATCTCTCCATGAAGAGAAACCTTTCTTTGTGCGGATAACGCTTGCGGGCCATGCAATCTGGTCCAGAATAGTGCTTGATTTGTGAGCCAGGCCAGCTCCCTGCATCCAAATGACAGTCAGAGAGTGATTAAAGTCACTTGCCGCTGCATTTGACAGAAGGGACCGACCTCTGAGTCAGCTCTGGCAAAGTTGAAGTACTCAGTGCTTTGAAGTGCCAGCACTGGGTGCCATAGGAGTCCCAGCATGCAAATTGTTTCTAAAAATGTTAGTCAGTTATCAACCTGAGGAGATACCAACCCCGTTGGACTGTGCAGTACAGCTACTATTAAGAAACTCCACACAATGCAGAATTTTGCTGAACACAAAAAAGTTTGTTGTGTGCTTGCACCTAAAACATTTGTTTTTGTCCTCAAAGTTCCAAAATTGCATTTAGTTTCTGTCCCGTTTGTCTGAATATATCTCAAAAGAGAGGTGAAGTGAACATAGCACTGTCCCAGCATTCAGCAAGAAGTCTTATTATCTTTTTAACAGCCACTACACAGAGCATGGCAATGCAAGCTTCTTCTGTGTGTAACCTGCTAAGGAGCAGAAATGTATCCAGCACAGATGCCAGAGACTGTGTTAGCAACCCTGTTCTGATTATAACGTGTTTCTGTTAGGTCCTGTTGCATATTAAACCTAGTAATGGGTGGAAGAGCCCTTCAGTCTAGAAACAGGCCAGCAATGGCTGCTGCTGCTAATATTTATCACATCACTGTATTAATAGAATGTGATGCAGCCATGCTGTATAATACCCCAGTTCTATTTGTTTTCTAAAATCAAGTGAATCAGCAGTGAAAGCAGTGTTCTCCAAAGAAATTCAGGTGCTGCAAAAAGGGATGCTAGCCACCTGTACACCACTCACTGATCATAGGTTGCCTGATGTAAATGGAGGTGGTGAACTTCAATGTGATCTTCTTCCTAAGATCAGAGCCACTGAGGCAAGGCACTGCAGGTGAAATTCTCCCTATACAATACCATGTTTTTATAATTTGGCTCTGTTTATAGACAGGCTTTTGATCAGATCCTGGAACTTAAGGATAATTTGTTCAGAACCATGATTTCAGCACTCGGGCACAGCCTGGCAATCAGGAACATTTGAAACAATTCAGCCTTTTCTGTTAGTGTCTATCAGCTGCTATTTATGTGGCCACACACAGACTTGCACTCTATCCAGTGCAGCTCAGTGAAAGTCCCTTATAGCCATGCCCCTTCATTTTATTCAAGCATCTTTGGTAGTGGAATATGCCAATTCACCTCAGCTCCCAGGGGTGTACAGTGTGTGGCACATGAGCCTGTGTGTGTGAGTGCATGGTTGCATGTGAGCACGCATGCGTGTGTTCTCAGATGTGCCTCACTGCAGCTGCAGAATTAGAGCAAAAAATATCGATAGTACAAAGCATTCCAACTGACTTCATTTCCTGCCGATAACTCCCTGAAGAGGAGGGTGAGGCTGAGCATTTGCAGCATTAGTTTACACTGAGAGGCGAGGGCAGGGTTAGCAGAAGACATTTTAGAATGCAGCCAGCAGAATGGTAGGTTCAAAAAGCAAGTTTCCTATAGAAAATGCTGTTCACATTCACTTCCTGTGAGCTTGCCTTTGTCAGAGGAGTTGATGTGTAAACCCAGCCCAAAACAGGATGCTGGCTTTTAGAGTTGATTGCTCTTAGAAATGCAAGTTCTTTTTTTTTTCTGTGGTCACCCCCTCCCCTTTATTTTTCAGTTGAGAATTAAATCGCTTGAGTGGAATCAGGGAAGGTTGAGACCTCTGTTTGAGGAGAGTCAAAAACTCAACCTGGCAACAGCTGCTGGTTAATAATATAAATTCTGGAGAATGTGTGGGTATCACCAGCCTACTTTGGACACATAGGTGAATGGAACAATCTCAGATACTGGTACTGACAGGCAAATTCTAATAAGCAAACATTTTAAAAAACACAGATTCAATCTATCTTGTGAGACTCACAGCTTCCTCCACGCTCTGCTAATCCACCACCCTCACAGACACACCTTCCCAGATTCAGTGCCCACACTGACAAACAAACTAGCTATGGGGATGCAAATATCTGAGTCAAAATTTCAGTTGCCCTCCAAAGCTTTCCTTCCTGAGTGGCCTTTGAAGAAAAAACTGCCACATCCCCGCATGTCCTTTCTATTGTTTTAGTATCGTAGAGATGTCCCTTACTCCATAATTCACTGCCAGAAAGCAAGAGGGCAGCAATATGGTGTCGCTAAGCATGGCAGAACTAGTTATGCTGTGTCTTTTTCAAGCATGCCAGGATGAGTGATTGTGTATAGCAGGAGCACTAGTCATTTGGTCTGAAGTGAACTTGCTCTTTTGGCCTCATACGTATTGAAGAGAATTAGCTGGGAAGCTCCAAAACCCAGAGGTCCACAAACACAGCATTTTCTCTCTCCACTGAAATCTGTTTTAATCTGTTTTAATGTTACTTGTGATTTCTGTTTTGTTTTGTTTTTTCTCCTGAGAAGAGCAGATGTAGAAACTGTTTTTGCATGTACCAACAAATGAGTCTTATAGACATCCCAGAAAGCCTGTAAACAGAGACTCAGAGGGTCATACTCCAGAATATTTCACATTCATACTTGCACGTACACGTCATGTAAAACACTCAGTTCCTCAGTACAGCCTTGCTTAATAACATTTTTTTCAGAAGGTTCTTGCAGCTGAAGCGTGTGGATTGCTTGTAACACATTTCTTTTTGTATTTTTCAGTCCAGAATATAGAAAGGCTAGAGCAAATCCACACCACAAGTCTTCCATTCTGGAGAAAAACATGCACCCTATTTTTGCACCTTTCTATCCTTGCTTGCTCAGGAAGGAAGATTAAACATTAATAACCTGAGTATTGTGTACCATACTCAGAGCAATGGCATTTGGGAATTCTGCTGGCAGAATAGATTTACTTCACAGCAAGATACTTTGGAGCATAAATAAATAGAGTGGAGAAGTGTGTGGGGGGGTAGCTGTAACTCCCTGTGCTTTATTAGTGCGTGTAAAGTGATACCATCTCTGCCTAGCAGTTTCCTTTTCTGTAGGCCCAAGCAGTTTCCTTCACAGAGTGAAACCCCTGAAAGCAGAAAGAAAATACTGAAATGGACCTGAGCACAGTGAAGCAACCATGGTATCTAATTGGTATCTAATTTTGACGGTCTATTACATGATAGACATCTTGAAAGTGACATTTGCGACCAGTGCCCACAGTGAATTCCCTGAGTGTGAAATGCTGCTGCTACAGTGGGCAAAGCACCGGCAGCCAAAAGTGTCTTGCCTTCCCCACCCCAACCTGCTTCTCATTGTTTCAGTTCCTATCCACCCAACTAGTTCAGAACTTAAAGAAATGAACAGTATTTCCAATGAAGAACGAAATTCATTTTTGTATTCCTTTTAGAATCATAATCTTTATTTTCTTACATTCTTGTTGCAGCATCTGCTGGTTGCTTACACTAGAGAGGATTCAAGTAATCCAGTGTTTCAGCAACAGAAGATTATTTAATCCTCTTGCTTAACCTCCAGATTGCAACAACTCAGTGTATCATTCTTTTGGCTAAGGACTGAGCGACACTGTATGCTGAATTTAGGAGACAATGAGATCATGATTTAAATCTATTAATTCCTATGCTTTCTAAAGAGCTACAAGAGTCCTACAGCATTCAGTACAGCAAAAGTTAAGCATGATGTAAAAACAATTATACTGAGACAATTTATTGGTGTGAGTAATCTGGGATTTGATGATGTTTACATTGAAAGCCATTCTGGAGGGTTTTCCTCTGTAGGCAGCAGAGATTTGTGAAACACTGTGAAGGAAAATTATGCATCATTTTCAGAAAAGATGCTTTAAACCTCTTCTGCCCCCAACATGATGACATGAAATTGTGTCACTTGAAAGGCAAGGAAGCCAAGCAGAAGACAAAGGGGGTGTTTCCAAATTCCTCTGCACCACCCTGCTCTCAGGAGGTGGGGACTGAAATTCTTGAGATGGAGCATGTGCAAACTGTTGCTAAAACAGGAACAAGATGTATAGTTTACAACACTGCAGTCTGAATGGAAAGGGAAACTGTAGCAAAACATTCCTGAGGATTAGTTTTTCCCTTATGAGTTTTTGCATCACCACCACCGTATCTTCTCATTTCCAGTGCACAAGTCTGCCCTTCCCTTCAAAAGGAGGGAAGAACGTCCTGCAGTTTATGTCCTAGTAATGTGAGAAGTGAATTTGGAATGGAAAGAGCAAGCCAGTGACACTTTGCACGGGGACACTGTGCTTGTGGCTGCTTTTGTACAACATCTTCCTCAGTGAAACCGAGATCTCCCTTTGGGGAGTATCCCATCAGCATGTTAGTACTGCTTATATTGTGCCTGGGACTCGCAGCTGTAGACCAAGGTACCAAAGCCATCTCTTCTGTGCAAATGCATTGCCACCTGATATCTGCTCCTTTTCCACCTTTCAAACTACTGTGAAGAAATTCTGCTGCAATTGAAACTGGAGGAAAAGAGAAGGGACACTGTGATTAAAGGAAAAAAAAAGAAAGACCTGACTCAAATACACAGAGAAGACCCTGCAGACTTCGGAAAGAGAAGAGTGAACAGGGGAGAGACCGAGGCAGGGATGCTGGAGAACAACTGCCAGCAAAAGAGAGAAATAGAGGCAGAAGTGGGCTAGGAAGAGAAATAAGTAAATAAATAAATGAACGAGGTGATAGAAATATGAAAGGAAGATAGAAAGGGAGGGAGAAAATGCACACATGGTGTCCCCAATTTTGGGCACAGCAGCAGAGTTTGCTGCTTGTTGTCTTATGAGTCCAGCTCTCTGGGAAGGACAGTATCTGTTTAGATTTGTGTCTAAATTTAAACTCTGATTGCCTTGCCTCCCCTCCTCTCCTCTCGTCTCCCCTCCCTCCCTTCCTCTCACCCACCCGCCCTTCTTCCTTGTTAGTAGAGCAGGGCCACTCACTGGGCTCTGTCAGTTTTCAAGCTGAGCAGGAGCGTGGATATTACATACCCTTGAGAGCAGCGTGATTTTGCACTGGCTCAGCTGAAGCTTTCCCACTGATAAGAGGGAAAGGGGTGGGGAAGGAAAATTGCCCTGAGGACACCTCTCTCTTGCAGGACATGGAGGTAAAGAAAACTTTCATTTCCACTTGCTTATGGCTTGTTCCTAGATCTGCATTAGCTGCACCTTGCAAAGCAATTTCTCACTAAAGGCAGCTCAAAATGCCTTATTGTTGAGGTCCAGATAAATGTCTGTCCCCACAATTCCAGCCTCCGCCATCGACCTCAGAATGTTTTATAAGGCTCAGATTTGGAGGTGAGGGGACAGTATGGGGAGAAGTTACATCTGTGAAAGGGTAATGACTGACGTTTACTTTAGTAGTCAGTCTCTGAGGTGCGAAAATGAGTTACATTTTAATAGGAATAATTTTGAAATGGGGATTTGAAAATTCAGTGTAATTGTGTGCATAAGGAGAAGTGAACAAACTGTACAGGATTAGTGGACTCCTTGGGGTTGATTCTTAGCTGATACATAGAAGAGCAGCTGTCATTTAGACCCACTTGTCCCCACTGTTCCACGTGGATCTTGCAGTCTCGCTTTCATTACCAGCAGCATTTTGGTTCAGGAAAGCAAACCTGAGAGCTGTTGCTGTGGCCAGGTGAATGAACAGCACAGCCACACAACTATTCACGCTGTGTGCTTTGTGCTTCTAGGGAACAGGAGCTTTTGTCTCTTGGCAGGCACACTGCTGATGGACAGGGGTGTGGAAGTAGGAACGAGAGTCCCCTGCCTTTTCAGTTCAAACCTTCTCTTGTGTAGCAGCCTCTTAGGCAAGGTAGCTCACCTCTCTTTGTCTCCTTTCCCATTCATATGAAATGGGATTGACAGTGCTTACTTTGCTCATGTGAGATTGGATTCACTAGCTTTTCAAACCACTTTCAAATGGCAGAGGAAAAATTGTTTGTGTTTAGGAGGGGCATGGAAGATAGAAATGTGATTACAACACTGGCAAAACCTCAAATGATGAAAGAGGACTTTGGGTATTTCTTTCAACAAAACTCAGATATTACTAAACACTGTGTATTAATCTTCCCAGAAAAGCCTTTTCTTTGTGCATTGGTGTGGCACCAGCAGCGGGGAGCATGCAACAAAGCCAGACACCACTGTAATTTTTTCTTTGAAGATTTCCAGCACATAGCTCAGCTGGGCAGTTCTGATAACGCCCAGGTGTTAACATCGCAGTCCTTGTTATCTGTGTCGGCCTGCCCTACAGACGAGGGTTAAAGATCAGGCACATTCGTTACAAGATAAGTCCTCAACAGACTATCTAAAAAATTTTGGTGTGGAGAAGAACCAAGCGCTGCTGAAACCAATGCAGCATAGATGATATGTGGCGTGACAAATACATAGCTTTATGAGAGCTTTTAGGTTTGTCAAAGCCGGCATCAGTAGCTATTAATGCTTGCTTCATACTTTTTCACTGTGTAGTATCCTGTCATGTCTCAGAGGGGCTGTTGAACTCTTAATTTGTTATTGCTGTTCTGCACAGGAAGTAGCATATGGAGCAAAAAATAAATGAGGATTGAAACAGATATTCTGTCTTGTTGAGGATGCTTTGACCCATCTCTTATCCTCTACACACACATGGGACTGCACCTCTCAGTATTTTCTGTTGTCTGCTACAGGGGTGTTTTAGAGTTATAAGGCATGGACCTTTGTTTCCTCTCAGGAGACACGAGTCACACATACAGTGGGTCTGACTGTCAGTAAGCCTCTCTGAGTTATGACTTTCATCCTTTTGATTCTGACCCTTTACCTCTATTTCCCACTCTTTTCTCGTGCTATCTTGTTTTCAGATCAGCTGTAGATTTCTGCATCTATTCTTATCTTTAAAAGACCTCAACTCCCCAGACATATTTTTAGTAGTATCAGGATTCTTCCCTCCTTGCCCCAACCCTCAAAAAAGGTGGTTGATGTACCAAAGTTGAGATATTACACCAAAACAAAGTGAAGAGCAAAGACTTGTGTTTCCAACTGCCAATGTTCTATTTCTTCCTGAGAGCTTTTCTCAGGCAGTGTGAGCAGGACATGGAGGCTCATTACCGTTTTTGCTTTAAAAAACATGTAATAGTCCTGTGTGACAGGAACAAGAAGTTCTGTCATTTCCCTTTTTGCTTTACTGGTAGCATGCACTGCTGCTCTGTGCTTTGCTGCTGGCATAAGTGGCAAGTGCTTTGCTCTAGTGGGACACATGAGGATACCAGCATTAGGGAAAGAAGGGCGGAGGGCTGACCTAGCCAGATGATTTCCATCACGTCTCTGGCAGGAAGACCCTGTTTTCTAAGAACCTACAAAAACAAGACAAAATGAGCAGCAAAAGTTCGTTCTTGTCGGTTCACATAATTCTATGAGTCTGCTGGTGTTCAAGATTTTGTTTTGTTTTGTTTTTACGAAGGCCCAGCTCCTTGATGCAAGGTAGATTTCAGAACTGTTTTTCATTCCAGTGGTAAACCTGATCAAATGAGCTTGAAATCGTGAATCTACCACAAACAGTCTGTTAACTGCAGGAGTCTATAAAGCAGCCACTAAATCTTTGTACTTGCAGTAAAAAAAAAAAAAAAGATTGTGTTGGTTTGTTAGTTTACACTTTCAGAATTGGTCCAAGATGTTTCATTCCCATAGCTGTATTAAACATCACTGAAAATGTTGTGAGTTAAGGCATCCACTGACAGTGCTCGTGGTTTTCTGCAGCTCATATTCAATAGCAGTCATGGCATTCCTCTTCCCAGCCTCTCTGTAGGAGCTTGGGAGCACGGAGACATTTGAACTTTGCTCACAAAATGAGGGGAAGCGATCCAAACCGGAGTTCCACTTTGCTGGCTCCCCATGGTGCAGTGGGTTCCCTTCGTTGAGAAGATGCTGCAAGTAGCTTTATTTCAGGAAGACTCTTCTCTCCTTTGTGCTTACCAACAGACTTCACACCTTTCTTTGCTGTCTTCAATCCCATGCCTCTTCTACAATTAGCTCCTGCTGAATCTTCATTTTTCCTGTCGTTACATTAGCCAAGCAGAGGAGAGGCAATTCTCTGCTCACTTTTCTACTGTGCAACTTACTGGTCATTTCTCCATTCTACACCACAGTGTTCTCATCTGGGACATCTAGGGAGTGAGAGTGATGGTTCCACTGCTGTTTTCTATAGCCTTATATTTGTTGGATGAAGAAGCCCTCAGACTGCTCTGAATCCTCCAGCTAGGAGCAGAGCAGACCAGAGAAAATGTATCTGACTCCTCTGTTCCCCATCTCATTGGGAGCCTGCAGAAACCTCTCTGGGCTCAAACACGTCCTCCTAACTCAGCTCCCTCAGACATGCAAAGTCAGAAGCCATTCTTTCCTTTTTGTTGTGGTCAACATAACATCACAACAGAGCGCATTTCCAGTTTTAGCATCCTAACTGTACCTTATGGCCCCCAGAGCAGCAGGACAGTAAGCCCTGTGAAGGTAAGCTGGGTTGAGCAAGTTCCACCCTTGAAGCCATGTATTCAAGATAAGTATAGGCAGTATGCCATGGCTAGCTCTACCAGGAAACAACTTCCCTTTCTCAGGAAGCTGTTCTGTTTGGTTTTCAATGCAAAAGTTAAAAACCTTCCTTTTCCACTTCTCTTAATTTTCTTTTTGCTTAACAGCATTTTTACCTCAAATGCACTGATCTTCAATGCTTTTCCCCAAACTCATAAAAATAACACATTAATGCAGAGAGCCTACATCAATAAAGGAAAGAGTATTTAAATAAATTAGGAGAGGTATCATATGACCCCATTTTACTCCTTAGGTCTGGACAAGTTTAGGACCTGCCTGACAGTAAATAGCATGTCTGCAGCAGAGCTGGAAAGGATCAACTTTGTCAGACTTCCACAATCGAGTGACTGGTCGAAGCCCCCTCATGAGGGACAGGAAGAACAAAACTGAACCCCATGGGGGTGCTGTGACCCTGACTTTTTCTTAGAGGGGACCCAGAGTAAACGGTGTGCAGAATCAAATCTTTTCTTGTGCCAGTGGAGAATGTATGATTCTTCTGAACCCTTCCTGTCCCTTACTCCCCAGTTGAACTTTGGCGTGTCTGAGTTTCTTTAGTCATGGTGAAAGCTTTCTGGAAAAGCTGTACTCCACAGTCTAATTGGCAGGGCATATAACTGTTGTGCAGCGTATTATGCATACCTTCTCTAGCACATTCCCAGGATCTGCTTATCTGAAGAACAGGGAAAACATCAGAACTGCTTTACAGATAGCTGCCATAGGTCTTGCCAGGAAGCTGTGCTGGCTTTCAACTAGGAACTGACAAATCTCATACAAACTAGGGGAGATTTTCCTCTCAATTTCCATGCAGTTGGTTAATAGTTCTAGATGGGTGGCTTTTTTTCCTCTATAACCTCATTTTGGGATCTTGAATAGCAGCTTAGATAGCAGAAAAAAAAAAAAAAAAAAAAAGCTGTTTGGAGGACTTGTTTATTTTGCAAGTGAAGCACTCCTGCTACCTGTAGCTGGTAGAGACAGAGCTTATTTCTGAGCCTGCTTTGTCAGAGGGGTTGGGCTCATGATCTCTAGAGGTTCCTTCCAATCCCTACAATTCTGTGATTCTGTGATTTTGATGCCTTATGGACAATTATATGACATCAGCATCTTGAAACGCAACATAGACGAGGATGAATTTGATCTGTAGACATGAGATCTGTTGTGTACAAAGATACTTTACAGACTCACTGTACAGTTGCTTCACAGCTAGGTCTTGTCAGA
Source organism: Cyrtonyx montezumae (assembly GCF_038088225.1). NCBI lineage: Eukaryota > Metazoa > Chordata > Aves > Galliformes > Odontophoridae > Cyrtonyx > Cyrtonyx montezumae. The sequence goes on from NW_027072034.1 coordinate 72,898,308, forward strand.
GGCCTGGTGCTTAGTTCTTATGGTGTTTCATGTAGATGTTTCACTTCATCCAAGCCACTTGCATATCCAGCTATGGTCTCATGCCAGAAATGCTTTTACGTTTGCGTCAAGTCTGAGGCATACCTCTGCGGTATCTTCTCCTCAGTTTATGGGTGTTGGTAATGTACTGACAGAGACAAGGCTTATCTGCCCCATTAGTGCCAAAAGTTTTCACCTGTGAGAGAGAAGAGATTAGACCAAATTCCTGTCAGATAGGAACGCATCACTTGCTAAAAGGAGCTTCTTCAAGTCTTCCTCAAACAAAGACTCAAACCTCACTTGCTAAATAGACACCTCATACAGATGCATGTCATTTTTCTTCTGTTCTTCAGTATCAAATTTTAATAGAACTCAAAGCCCATGCAACAGACAGCAAGGTGGTAAACTCTTTTTCATAACCTGTGTGCTTGTGCAAATAAACCTGCTCACACCCTTTGTGATGAGATGCACACTGTTTTGGTCAGCGTGGATGACTGGTAGCCAATCTGCAAAGGATATTGATTTACCAGTGCCTCTGTTCATCTCAAATGTCTGAAACTCATGCTTTTAATACCATGCATGACTGGACCATAGCTCAGATTGTGGTGCTGTACAATTTGGTAGCTATGGCAGGAAATACCACTTTACTGAGCATACTGAAGCATTTCACAAAATTTAATACCTCTGCCTTATGCTTTCTCATGAAACCAAGCTACGTACTTCTTCTTAAGGCAAGAAATTTAGTGCTCAATTAGACCTCAGCTTTTCAAGAACAGCAAGTAATGTGTTCAGTTTGGAAAGCCTCAGTAACAAGTGGATGCAGAACAATTATTTGTTCAGAGTTTTGTGTTTTTACACAAAAAATGCAAATGAGAAGAAAAGCTAACTCAGAAGAATGGAGGTAAACAAGTCAGGGTGGCTGTGCAGACAGACAGAAGACAGGAATCTAAACCCTTTAATAGGGGAAATGATCATTTAGTGCTTTGGAAAAGCAGTATGCCTAGGAATAATGGGATCAAAGTGAAGACGTATATCTCACCAAATAGCAGGAAGATCTAGCAGCGAGATCTAGCAGGATTTGGAATAGTTATCCAAACATAAAGGAAACCTCTTTTTCCATGAGTGATTTAACTGGAGAGAGTAATAAAAAGCTAATGTCAATAGCTATATTCTGTTGAATTCAAGCAGTAGTATTGATGGGGCAGCCAGAGGGGCAGAACAGCGCTGCTTCTGCAGTCCTTCTGTGTGTACAGCTGCTGGCAGGAGTCAATGGCTACCCAGCATCAGGACCAAAAAGCATTTATGATTTCTTCCTGCTATGTCACATTGTTAAAGCCCTGAAAACTTTTGCCTTCTGGAAATTTAGGTTAAAATAAAGTGACATAATAAAGTGTAAGACTCTGGGAGCTGTTATGTGTAAAGCACGAAACTAATGTTACTCTTTTTTTCCTGTTCTAATAATGAAATTCTTTATCCTGTAAAACTGTGAGCTGCAACAGCAGTAATGGTTTTTTCAAGTCAATCCTCTTGAAATACCTTACTGCTGAGTACCATTTTCCACTGATGTAAGTTTGGATGAAAACGGTCCACTTTGTTTCTCCTCTCTCTTCAGATACACACACTTGAGCTTGTGTGCCAGGTTTCCTAGGAATTTCAACCCTTGTGCCATGCAGCTAGTGTGTATTTAACTTGTGATATGTGTGTACTTTAGCTTGGTTTCCTTGCTAGTATTTATAATGAGCATGGAGTTGTCAACACCATCCCTCCATGAAAAACCAGTGTTTTCATTGCCAGTTTCAGTTTCAAGCTATTTGTTCCATTAGAGGTGCAGGGGCTGTCAGTGCAAGGAAGTACTCATGTGCACACCAGTCCTGTAGACAGCAGGTGTCTGTAAACAAAGCAGAGAGGAAGAAAAGGGATGGATCGGTAAATGCTCTGGAGTATGAGGTATGAGGGCACAGAAATGAAACAAGTCAGGCAGGTCACCCATGCAGAAAGGAAACACTTTTAGCACTGTCACTTTCATCTCTATTCTCGATGCAACTGTTTTTTTTTCACTAATGCCAGGACTATTAACCTTATGTAATATTGAGTTCTGCTCTGCATAGCTCTTTCATCTCCTAATGACCTCTCCACTAATGTCGGGACTTTTAATCTCATGTAACTTCAAGTCCTACTCCGTATAACTCAAGAAACCTTTGCCCACAAACCAGACCATTGGATTTCTTGGCCCTTGTCCCCCTACTCCTTTGTATGCACTGAGCATGGAACTCACAGTATTTGACTCTGCCCTCCCACCTGTCTCCTGACCTCCGCAGTGGCATCTCACACTCACACTGCTCCAGTTCTGATCTCACGTGACTGCATGTGATCCTTCCCAGCATTGCTCAGAAGTGTGGATTTCATGGTCCAATCCTACAGGGTTGATCCCATAGAAGCTTCACACTCTGACCCAGTAGAGTGTAGCTAGCTTCAGTTCAGGCTGTAGATTCTCAAAGGCCAAAACTGGAAGCCTTGTCTTTTTGTAGCCTACAGGAAGGAAACCTACCAAGTAACACAGCTGGTATGTGGTATTTATTCTGCATCTATTCTGCAATTTAAAAAATCCTGAATTATTCTCTTGTAAATTAAGGTCTGTGAACTCAGGGATGTGCTGGCCAGAGCTCTCTTGAGCTGATTTACTCACTGAGTAATGTGCAGGCAGTAAGCCTGTGCTTCCTGTACACCTGGTGCCAGTGCCCCACCTGCAGAAACTGTGTCTGTGGTTGAAGGAAATCAGTCCCTCTTCTTGTCACAGAAAGAACATGTAAGAGTTTCAGACAGCTGCTAGGAGAAAGAAATAGAACATTGGTGTGGGTAGGGTATTTCAAAGCGCCTACAAACGTTGAGTTTCTCTTTTATGGTGTTGCTGGGATAACTTAATAATCTGGTTAACTCAGAAACAGAAGCAATTATCTTTCTCAGATCACAGAAGAATCCACGTCAAAGGCTAAGCTATAGCTTGGGGATTGCTTGTGCACATTCTCCTTAGGATATGTATTATGATCATTCACCAATGGAGATCACTAAATTCCTAATGTATCATTACAGCTGATCCAGACTGCACTTGAAAAATGTGGGTACACATTTTCAAACACAACTGCAAGCTGCAGCCACCTGGATTTGTTTGCCCAGCTTAGGGTCAGCTCTTCAGGACCTCCAAGCTCCACAGGGAGGGCAACTGCTAAGGGAGATGCCTAGCAAATCCAGTTCCTTAGAGCAGCAGGTGCCGCTGAGCTTTCCAGGGACCCACTAAAAAGACATCTCTGTGGATGTAGCTTAGCATTCACACCTCAAGTTGGCTGCTGATGGCATGCTTCCTATCACTTTCCTCCCTTCCATATCTACATATCTCTTTAGACTAAATTCCTGGCCCAAATAAATATGAACCTCCTCTGCTCTGCTTGTATTCAACGTAGACCTGATTTAATAGCAATGTGTTACAAAGATAGCACACTTCTAACTGATGAGTCCTGGAAGCTGCAGCAGTTAGGAGCCCTGTGCAGGCTCATTTACCCTTCTGACTTTCTGTTCCCGGCATGATAAATTGAGAAGAGTTGAATCCCTGTGCTGCTACAACCAGGCTGTATCTAGTATCAAGTTTAAATTGGGAGGGCTCACAATCTACTTAACATATTTTAACCAAAGCATTTTGAATGGCTGCTTCTTCACATTCTCTGTGTCCTTTCATTGACAGTTCAGTTACTTTGATTACTAAGTTGACCTTCTGAATAGCTTCAGATTAGGCAATTAATGCAGACTGAATATGTACCTGCTTAGAGGTCATCTTAAACAGCTCTATCAGTCCAAGAGCTGTCCTTCCTCATCTCACCTGAAGCATCTTGTATCTGAGCCTCCTCCTCCTGTAGAAGTTTGTCTTCAGACCTCTGCTAAAAACAGGCCTTTTCCTCACCCCACACGAAGCAAGCAAAGGAGAAACCAAGCTGAAAAGCAGTTGAAAGGTAATTCATAGGGCTGAGCTGCTTCCTACATCTGTTCCATTAAGGCAGCTCATTTCCTTCAGAGCAGCTACCCAAGTGTGTCAATTTGTGTAGGTGGGAGCAGAGTGTGGCCTCACATTGTGTCTACAGCTGCAGTGCTATGAAAGTTACTTAAAGCCACAGTATGTTTCAGATAGTTTAAAATAATGATTTTCTGGAAAGCATGTTTTAATCAACAAGAAGCTGTTCGTCTCAGGAGCCTCTATCAGATAACCATGGTTCATGCATTGTATACACCCCTCTCAGATAGTATGTACACATTCCCCATTTTCCCAGCTGTCTCACCCCTGTGCCTCAGGTGAGGAGAGACTAGGCTCATGTAGGCTAGATGTACCTGCCTCATAGATGGCATCACTTCCCAGCTTTCTGCAGGCAGCCTGGGAGGTTCTGATGGTTGTTCTTGCATTAGCACCCCCCTCATCCTTCTAGAGTTCCCTTAGATAAGACCCAGAAGTACATGTGGAGAGGCACCACCAATTAACTTGGGGTAATTCACATACTGTATACAGTTCCCAGACTAGCAGGAACAACAGTCAGAAGCCAAGAGGGGAACATCTGGAAGCTGTGAATGATCCTGGGGAAAACCCAGGTCAGGAGTAGAGCACTGTGCAAGCAGCTGATGCAGATGGTGTGCTGGGTAAGTGGATGATGTCTTACAATAGCTATTAATACACTTCTTCGGTACTACTATCTCACCTCTCAACCATGGAGACATTTGCTAGCAGTATGAAGAGCTCAAGGACAGATCACAGATATTGGTTGTACAAGCTGCTGAAAGACACTTGGGAAGCCATGCGCTTCAGTCAAGCCTGACTGCAATCTTGATCACAGCTGCTGTCAGCTGTAGACTAGGACATCAGCATCACTGTACTAGGGGTAGAGATCAGCCCTTGGCTCTGTCTCTCTAAATTCCTAAACTAGAACTTCTTCAGTGACTTACCTATTCAAAGAATAATTTCAGAGAAATAACCCTTTTTGTTCCCCCAAAAGCCTTTCATTTGCATTTTAGTTATCAGCAGTAGTTCATGTCTGGTTGTATCAACAAAGTTTTCAGGCAGCAATTGTTGCTAGAGGGCTCCCATCAGACAGAGAGGTGTTGCTGACAGGACTATATATCCTGCTTGACACACAAGAAAAAACAGAGTTCCTCCTGAACTCACAGCTGAAAGCTGTGTAGGTGTTCATTTTGTGAAGATTAAGTTTGGAGAAATCAGCAGTGGTGGTGTTTGAGAGAGGTCAGGGTTCTTGATTATTTAGGAAAGCGGTGTGCTGGCCCTGAGTTGATGCTGAAATCTTACTGCCCAAGTAATGCCCATTGGCCTCCTTCAATGTGACATTCCTTAAGGCAGCTAAGGGACCTGGTTTTCATCATCCCAATTCACATGTTTGTAATCTCGACTAATAGCAGAGCTCAATATTATCTGCTGCAAGATTCTGGCTCAGTGTCAGTACTCATGTTTTAGAGACACAAAGTATTTCCCCCAAAACACTTCGCGTTATTGTAAACTCTGTGGAAGAAGGCTACAGATGTGTCACTGGTGTTGACTTGGAGCAAAAGAAGAACTCTACAGTACTAAAACTGTTCTTTTAAAGCCAAATTCTCATTTATGAAGACCAGTCATTTCTTAAAACTGTTTGTTCCAGATAAATACAGACAGTATTTTAAACAGACATAGAAACTCAAAAGAAATATCAGGACACTGAGTTCCCAGGCTTTCATAAAAGGAGGACACTTTCAATTAAGTCTCCTAGCAAAGTTAGAATGAGTTAAGTGCAGAGATCTTTGTTAAATTAGTCGCATGGTTGTATGTCATTGCTGAAGGCCACTGATGGTCCCACTCCAGTTTGCAGTGCAGTAGGCTTCACTGGGTAGCAATTAGATGTTTTGAAATATATTACCATTTACTGTAGCATTATGCTAAGTTACTGACTAGTGAATCTTGCTGGTTTTGTTTTATTTTATTATTTTATTTTACTTTATTTTATTTTACTTTATTTTATTTTATTTTATTTTATTTTATTTTATTTTATTTTATTTTATTTTATTTTATTTTATTTTATTTTATTTTATTTTATTTTATTTTATTTTATTTTATTTTTCTTGAAGTTGTAGCACCTGGAAAATCTCAGCCTCTCCTAAAGAGCTTGTCTTGCCCTCATCACAGCAGTGTTAAGTCTGGAATAGAGACACTAGTGCACCCCAAAGACTCAGAAAGGAGAACCCTGTGTGGTGTGTCTGGGCTTAAAACCTAGCACTGATGATTTTTTTAAGTTGGTGCTGTTTCAGGTTACAGGAAAGCTCCTCCTGCATGGAGCTGCTCCAGAGCTAGTCTGCTATACTTCATATGCTGCATGTTTGGACAAAGCCTCAGTGCCTTTCACTGTTTCCCCTCTCATGTGGCTTAGCATGGGTGGATTCAGCCAGATAGCAACTTTATCCACAAACCTTTTCCTGCTGTCTGAAACTATTTCCAAGCTGGCTGCTTGGACGGTCTGCAAGCGGCTGTGTCAGGTTTGTAATGTGGCAATTGCATAAGCACAACCCTTTTACAAGAAAGACTGAAAAACATTTCTCTTTGAATTGAATGCATTTAAGAGGCTTTTCTGCTTGTTCTGCATTATTAGTTACCTTGTCTGTAGGTATGTGGCCTTGTAGGTATCTGGGCAATGTAGATTTTTCCCTCTTCATGGAGTCCTTCTACTCTTTCCTCTTCATTGACCACAAGCAAATGTTGTTACTAATCTTAAAAATTTAGTGATCTTAATGTCTGTGATCTCTTCTTACTGTACATGGCACTGCTTTTCCCCTCCATAATGTAGGGCTCATAGACACTTATCAGCCTTTTGTTACAGCTCCCTACCTGTCCTCTGGGTTTCCTGAGTGCTCACTGCTGTATGAGTCCTCTTGCCCTCCTAGTCTCTTCCGAGCCTTTCTTGCATATTCTCTCTTACTTCAGCTGTTTCTTTTTTACTACTTTCATCACCTTTGAGCTTCTTCTTCCTCTCATATTGTTGAATTAAAGATCTAAGGAAATCACACTCTAAGTCTGCTTGCTGAGCCTATGTACGCTATTGTGCATGCAGACAATTGTTATAGTACAGCTGTGCAGCTACAGACAGGAAGAGTAAGCTGAACAAACAGGCCAATAAAAACAAGGGGTGCACGTGACCAAGACTAGAAAAGTGTCCTTAAGACACCCTTTTAACTGTACTGCATAATATCCTTCTGGTTCTGCTAAAAAACAGGCAGAAATTCCTTCAGAATGATCAGCCCTTTGTAGGTGCTAGAAGTTCTCAGGAGGTAGTTAGGACGAGTTTTATGGAAACAGCTTCTCAATTAGTACGTGCTGTATCACACAGAATCCATATGGCTACATCCTGTGGACACAGACATGAAATGCAGATACCTGGTCTGCATGCATGTTCATGCAGTACTGTGTCTGAGCTGATGGTTCCCTTGGTGTGAGCACAGTGTGAGATGAATGCATCCCATCTGACACCATTGTGAGAAGCTGTGCAACACTGTGACTATAGGGATCAGATCTCTTTCAGCAAGAAATCTTAATGCACAGTGTACTCATCTTCAAATATGAGTCTTGTAGAGAACCAGTGGGTCAGGGAGGACAAGGTCAAAGTGGAACTTGTGTAGTCCAGACTAAAATTCTCCCCTGGATTTTGAGTATCTGAGGGCAAGTCATTATGTACAAGATAACTGTAGTGTTTATGTGGAACTGAAACACTGTAATCCATTTTTTGGCCTGGAAAAAAACTTGCAATCGTCACCTGACTGCTGCCTCTTTCACTTCACAAGGCATGCATTAAAACTTGACCAATGCCTGGAGTTCTGCTTCTGTACAAGCCTGGTTTTGCCCCCTCTGACTTGTTCATGACTGGTCCACTGCCCAGACCAAACTGGTGTTAGAAATAAAGCATTTCCTTGCTACATTCCCCCTGGCCCACATCCTCATCTTTACTGCCCATTCCTTTCCCCAGGATAATACCCTAAGTGTGGTGAACATGAATGGGGTTGGGCAGCTCACAAAATGCACTGCTCACAGGGAAGGAAATGGTGGTAATCCTGTGTTGCTGCAGGTTTCTGCAGTTGTCTCAGCCAAGGACTTCCAAAACACTATATGTACATAAAAAAATAAACAATTTACTCTTTAAATGGTTTGCCGCCTCCTTCCCTGTGCAGAAAGTCTTGGATGATCAGCCAGATGCCTCATTTTGCCCATAGCAGAGCCAAAAAGTGCTCCCATCTCCAACGGGGACAGGCTGAGCTTATGTACACTCTGGCCCCCACAGGCCCACAGCCCAATAGAGACCAGGTGCTGCAGTTCACTGCCTCTTTCGGTAAGGGTGGTACTTGATCAATCCCTTCTTGGCAGCCTTTGGCAGATGTGATAAGATAGTTGCTCAGGAAATAGATGGCCTGGGCTCAGCTCTGTTGTCAAGGGGTGTGGCCTTGAGACTGGTCTGTCTAAGGAGAGGCAATTTTTAATCTGTTGCTGAGGTCAGGGCTAGGGCAAGCACTCACCAGCCTTCCTGCTAAAGCCGTGCCAGCACGTAGCAAAAAATCCATGGCTCTCTAGGGCAGAGGGGAGTGTGCACCTGTGTCCTAGTGAGCTGAGTTCTCTCCTGATAGCTATCTCTTAGTCTGTCTCCTGATAGATTACTCTCAGAACTGTCTCTTTGTTGTATGCAGCAATTGCTAATGCACATAAAAATGCACAAAGTAGTACATTGCTTTCTCAGTCAAGGCTCCTAACCATGAAGGTTTTGAAGGTTTGATGTGATGTTCTGGTAATACAACTTACAGGAACTATGCAATTGCTAAATACTCTCATTACTAAGCAGACATTCAAGGTTTAATGTGTATCTTTCCCAGTGATACTGGTTTTACTAAACTCACTAGGCACTGTTTAGAAAGCACAGACCATGCACTCCTGAGAATGACATACCATGGCATAAAGAAAAGAACAACTTGTCATAAATCGAACCTCAGAAATTTGCAACGCCAGCCAAAGACTAGTAAAAGGTGGCTGACATACTCTTCCTATATAAGGGCCTTTTCAGACCAGACAGGATAACTTACTAACAAAATCCACATAGGCATACAGGAATCTGCTTTCTTCACCTTAGAGTCCAGGAGGCTGTGAGGAGAGCAGCACAAGTCCCACCTAATTAAGTTAAACTGAGACTTCATGCAGTTACACTGAGAAGAAGAAATACCTTTCAGAAAATGTTACGAAAGCTGGCATTGTTACCAACCTTCTGTCAATCATGAAAAACAGCACTAGAAAACATTAGCATTGTACCCACTTTTCTAGATGAAATGCATCAAAAAAGGAAGGCAGCCAAGAATGCCAGGTGGCCTCTATGGGTCAATTAAGAGCTCCTGGACTCATTTAAGCACAAAAAAGACTATAGGGCATGGAAACAGGAGTGGGTTACCTGGAAAGACTATGAAGAAGTTGTCTGAGCAGCCAGGGATCAGGTTAAGAAAGCTAAAACCCAGGTAGAATTAAATCTAAGCAGGGACATAAAGGGGAACAAGAATAATTTCTACTGACGTGCCAGTGATAAAAGGAAAGCCAGGGAAAATGTGAGCCCTCTCCAGAAGGAAACTAGAGACCTTATCATAAGGAATATGGAGAAAGCTGAGGTGTTCAGTGACTTCCTTCCCTCCATCTTCACCAACAAGGACTCTAGCCACACCATCCAAGCTGCAGAAAGCAAAGGTAGGAACAGGGAGAATGAAGATCTGCCTGCTGTAAGTGAAGATCAGATTCAAGACCGTCTAAAGAACCTGAAGGTGCACAAATCCATGGGACCCAATGAGCTCCATCCATGGGTTCTGAGAGAACTGGCAGATGAAGTTGCCAAACTGCATATTTGAAAGGTCATGGAAGTCTCATGACGTTCCCACTGACTAGAAGAGGGGAAACTTAACTCTCATTTTCAAGAAGGGAAAAAAAGAAGATCCAGGGAACTGCAGGCCAGTCAGTCTTGCTTCTGTGCCTGGCAAGATTATGGAGCAGATCCTCCTGAAAACCCTACTAAGGCACATAGAAAATAAAGATGAGGTGATTGGTGGTAACCAATGTGGCTTCACCAAGCACAAGTCATGTCTGACAAACGATGGGTTTTTATGATGGAATTATAGCATCACTGGACAATGAAAGAGCAACTGATGTCATCTACCTGGACTTGTGCAAAGCATTTGACACTGTCCTGTGTGACATCCTTGTCACTAAATTGGAGAAAAATGGATTTGATGGATGGACCACTCACTGAGTAAGGAATTGTCTGGATGGCTGCACTCAAGAGTTGCAGTCAGTGGACCAATGTTCAAGTGGAATTCAGTGACAAGTGGCGTTCCTCAGGGATCAGTGTTGAGTCAGGTGTTATTTAACATCTTTGTAGGCAACATGGACAGTGGGATCAAGTGCACTCTCAGCAAGTTTGCAGATGATACCAAGCTGAGTGGTGCAGTTGACACACCAGAGGAAAGGGATGCTATCCAGAGGGACCTGGACAGGCTTGACAGGTTGGCCCATGCTAACCTCATGAAATTCAACGAGGCCAAGTACAAGGTCCTGCACCTGAGCCAGCGCAATCACAAGCACAGATACAGGCTGGGTGGAGAATGTCTTGAGAGAAGCCCTGAGGAGAAGGATTTGGGAGTGTAGGTTGATGAAACATTCAACATGAGCTGGCAATGTGCACTTGCAGCCCAGAAGGCCAACTGTATCCTGGGTTGCTTCAAGACAAGTGTGACCAGGAGGTGATTCTGCCCTTCTACTCTGCTCTCGTGAGATCCCACCTGGAGTACTGTGTCCAGTTCTGGGGCCCCCAGCACAAGAAGAGCACTGAACTGATGAAGCAGGACCAGAAGAGATCCATGAAGATGAACAGAGGACTGGAGCACCTCCCCTATGAGAACAGGCTGAGAGATCCTTGGCTCTTCAGCCTGCAGAAGAGAAGGCTTCAGGGGGTTCCTATAGCAGCCTTCCAGTACCTGGAGGGGGCTTACAGGAAAGCTGGGGAGGGACTTTTTATAAGGACATATAGCAACAGGACAAGTTGAAATGGTTTTAAATTGGAAGAGGGTAGATTTAGACCAGATATTAAGAATAAATTCTTTACTGTGAGGGTGGTGAGACACTGGAACAGGTTGCCCATTGAAGTTATGGATGTCCCCTCCTTGGTAGCATTCAAGTCCAGGCTGGATGGGGCTCTGAGCAACCTAGTATAGAGGGAGGTGTCCCTGTCTACATCAGAGGGTTGGAACTAGATGATCTTAAAGGTCTCTTCCAACCCAAACCATTCTGTGATTCTATGATGAACAAGAAAAGGGGAACTTCTTAGAGGGTAGTTTGAAACAACCCTTATCACATTTTATTTGCATTCTAGTCACTCTCTGAAGTGGAAAGCAGATAGTATATTTGCCACTTCGAATTTCCTGGGGTCTATCGATGTTTCCTCTGGCACTGGCTGCTCTCTCCTTCCCAGCTCCCCCCAGTCTGGATGATTCTGCTCATTGGAGTAGGCACAGCATTGCTGCGGATAACGTATCTGCACCTGTACTTGAATACCCTGAAGCCACATCATCTAGCTCCAGCCACCTATTTAGTTATGTCTGCAGCCCAGTGCAGTTAGGGTGGTTTTTTATTTTCACAATAATCATTGGCTTTGTTGTTCAGAAACTCTAGGCAATCTCATGTTACCTGGAGAGAAGTACCAGAGAAGGACTTTGAGCAAGTTTCTCATCCAAAGAAACAGCAAAGCTTTCTGGGGAAAAGTCACACTCCAACTACTCTGCTACTTATCCAGGCCCTCTTATGTGTAGGCATGGGTAGTGCAAGCCATGGATAACCATTGTAAGTTTCCCTTCTATTTTTAGTAGGTAAGATGGAAGTACATTACCACTTTGGTACAGCATATAGTGGATAAGTTCAACACAGAGTCCCTTGCTATGAAAATCATTTGTCCCTTTACTAATTTCTACTAGATATCTTCCACCATGGCCTAGTTCACTAGTCTTGCTTACGTGAGCCTTTAAATCTGGCAGATCTTAGTCTCTGTAGTTTTGAAACAGCTGCACTGTATTTTGGAGCTGCTTGCTCTCTTCTAGAGGAAAACTGCTCATCATAACTGAGTTGAAATATCCTCCCGTTACCCTTTGTGCAGCGCTTGACCCTGAGTGCCAAGATGGCAGCAGTTCACAAGGGAATCCTCGGAGGAGAAAATTAAGACCAGACCACTGCAAGTCTAAAAAAAAAAATGTTTCCCTAAAGTAAACTCTTCCCAAACACGGGAAAATTTTACATATTTCATGTAAAGTAAGATTTTCCTGCCCTTTTTCCTAAAAGCGAACATGCAAGCTTCCTTTGAAGTCCCTATTCCTCATATTATTCTGCTCTGTGTTACAGTCAGAACTTCTTTCTCACCATCACTGTGGCTATATAACAGACTTGCTGTTAAGTTCAGACACACACTCATCCTCTCCTCATTCATCTGTGGTGGGATAAGTGTTGACTTGGGTACCATTTCTGAGTAGGGATGTTGTATACCTCAGAGTTACTCTCGTGGCTAACTTACTTGCTAACTTGAGAGACAGGCTGCAGTGATTTGCTCTCAGGCAAGAAGCTTGTTCTCCACTGTGAAATGTACCAAAAGGAAGGATTTAAGAAGATACCTGACACTTTGTAAAATGGAGTTGTTTAGCTTCTGATAAAGGCTTATCAGTGAAAACATGACAGAAAGAAAAGTAGAAAATTACTATTTCTTTTCCAGCATGGAGGATTCCCTTGACAGAACTGCAAGGTATTTGGGACCTATCTTCACCTGGAAAGTAACTGCAATAAAGCTCTGCTATGGCAGGTTTGCAGATGTTGCTCACGCAGTACTCATCACAGCTTTTGCTGTGGTGGAGCACAGCACTGTTACTGTTGCTCCTGTTCTGTAATGAATGGTAGGAAATGCAAGTAGGAGCCTTGGACCTGAATCTCAGGGAGCTATGCCGGCACAGTGACAGACAGGACCGGCTAAAAGGTATCACAGCAGGCACAGCTGCAGCCACTTCTATCTGGGGCTTCTGCCAATAGTTAAAATTTACCGCAAGCAGATGAGGAGCAGCAGCATTGCCAGATAAGAGGCCAAGTGAATAAATAAACCACATAAATCCCTCCTGAAACAGGGAGTTGGACTGTCTCCAATGAGAATGATTTGTGAAGAAGGGTAAAGAAAGAGATGGGAAGAAAGATGTTTTGCTGGGGTGAAGAGGGGTCAGTGTAGCAAGAAGAGGCTTGTTTATTCAAGTCTTACATCTTGGGATGTGTTGCTTCTTGAGCCAGGGGCCCAACGTACTGCTGAACTCCAGTCGGAACCATTACCGTGAGATTTCCTTCTAGGGATATAAAAATGGGCTACACGAGTGTGAGCCCTCCCACTTCCTGGGTAATCTACACTCAGCCCTAGATGATATTTCCATGGATCACCAGAAGAGTTAATAGGCTCAGATTGTGTCTGGATTCTAGCAATTTTTGCATCCTGGGTCCTCATGCTGTGATTCAGTTATTTTCCCATCCTCTTGCCTTTCAGTTTGCTCCTCTGGGGGAGTTTGTGTTCTAAACTGGCCCTTCTCACTTATTTCTCCTTTTGCAGTCCTAACAATGTTCCCCTTTCAAAATAATCTTGATGCCACTGTGGTGCTCACATGGACACAGATAAACAGTTTAAATTATGTTGGCACGAGGATGCAAACGGATTCATCTAAGTGGAAGATGCAGAGAGATGGCTTTGAATGAAATTGAAGACTATATATTAGATTTATCCATGGGTAATTTGGATCCAGTTGTAATTAAAACCTCTTCTTGAGCTTTTTAAAGTTCATTTAAAGAGGAGTTCCTTACAAGTTATCTAATCTTACTTGCACTTACACAAGAGTTTAAATAACTGGTGCCTGTTAGAAGAGGTTGAAAAGAAAAATTCGGTTACCTAGTTCCTGCCATTGAACAAGACAAAAAGAGAGGCAGATTTGCCCAGGTGAACCAAAGCTTGTCTGTTGTGCACTATTTTCTGCTTTAAGGCTAAGACTTACACCCAGGGATCCATTTCAAGTTTCTTTAGATTCTCTTCCTTGAACGGTAAATGAATCTAAGAGTAGAAAATAATGGTTTGGTATATTGGTCTCTTTGGACACTGACCTCAGAACAGGTAATCCAGGGATCTTTCTAACTGGAGGTTTTAACAGTTCATACAGACATGGCATCGTTATGTTTTGCATCAATACTGAATATTACTGTGGCTTTTAGCCAGCTAGGACTGGTCACACACACACGTTTGGCTGGTGGTAAGGAGCATTCATGATGCATTCTCCAGTGCAGAAGTTCATAATCTCTCCAGATAGACTGGAACGGTACCATATATGTTGTGCTTTGTGAATATGCAGTGACTCATATGAAATACAACATTTGCCACAAGTCCGGTAGAAGATTGTCCAGGGAGAAGAGATTAGCTTGTACTTGAAGTTATGGACACCTCATATCTTCATGGGGCATCGTGGGAGGAGATGATGCTGTCAACACTTCTCCACTGCTTGATGTGCAAGAAAGTAGGATGTCTCTGATTCACCAAACTCCATCTGCACAGGGGGAGTCCTTTCCAGAGGGAAGTTGCATAACCTCACCATGGGGATAAGAGATGTCCACCTCGAGGGATGCCTTGCTACAGCATAACACATCACTCTCAAAACATTGTTTTCTATGTCAGAAACAGGTACCTGTGGCATTTGAGAATGGCTCTCTTAAGGCAGCAGATTGTGAAGGAGTTCAGTTACACTGAAAAAAAAAAAAAAAAAGGCACTTTTATCAGATGAAGGTTGTATTGCTCCCTGTGCAAACTGAGATAGTGACCGCAGGGTACATGGTGTAAGCTTCCCCCTGCAGACAAGGTCTCTGAATGGTTGGCTCTTTAAATCTTGCAGCTACCTTACTGAAAACTGAGACGTGTTCATGTGGTGTCTGGGAAAGATGTGAGCAGAAGGCATGAGTCTGCCTTGGGAGTGCTGCTTTGCAGGGTCAGGTGTGAAAGGGGAGACTGTGCAAGGCTCTGGTTTCTCCTACATTCACTTTAATTTCAAAGGAAACTGCAACATCGTTTCCCAGTATTTCTCACTGAACCCCGGCAGAGTGTAGCAATGTTTATTTTGGCAGGAGCTTTGACCAAAGCAGATTCCTGCCCCCAGACACCTGCTCCATCCTTTCCTTGGCTGCATAGGCACTGTATGTGTGGAGCTGCTCTTCCTGTGCCACACCGTAGGCTTCAGCACTCCCTGTGCTGTGCCATGCATGCTGGGTGGAGTGATGAACCTGAATTAATAACAACCTTCTTTTTTTGATTGGGTTATTTGTAGTCAGAATTACATCCCCGACCTGGTTCACAGCACAGTTCTGCGGGCAATTGCATCAGCAGAGTTGAGGAAGTGTAAGAATAGGAGCTTCTCAAAACAGCACAGTGGATAGAGAGAAAAGCTCAAAATATGCCCTCACTGCAGTGCTAACAAATGTGTGCCTCTTAGAGCCAGGTACCTGGGTTAGCAGTGGGTGGGAGGGGCGTGAAGAAAATCATATCACCTTCTGAGTAGGAAGACATGTCTGGATGGCCTTTCCTCAGGCACTGGCCAAGTGAGCAGTAGTGAGGTCTGGACCCTCAGCTGCAGTCTACTCCCTTGTTGGGCTGTGCCACCAATGCTGTTACTGAGATGATCAGGCTTAAAAATAACCTGGTTAAGAGTTAAGGGAAGTATTTTTAGCCCAGATCATTTCAGTGATCCCGTTTACAGCACATCCCTACAAACACACTGGCATGAGAGAAGGGGAAGGAAAGGTCAAGGGAGAAAAGAGCAGTTGGAAACATGAGCTCTCTGTCCAAACCAGGATTCCATGAAACAGCACCCAAAAAGCACTGACACTATCTGCTTTTCACTTGGCTTATTGACAACTGGTTTTCTCACAGTGCAGCACTAAGAGCTGTCTGCTGAAGGTCCCTGATTTCTGAATCCTGTTTCTGAGTGCAAGACACCAGCCTAATGAGCGTCTTATGCTATTTTGTGTCTGCCTCTATGTTTATCATTATTTTTCGACATTTGCTTTTGCTTAGGTAGAAGTGCAGTGATGAAAAACCCCATGGGAGTCATGGGGGGAGCTGCGTAGAGCTTGTGCAAGCACAGAGTGTGAGAAAGCAGTGGGTATGATGGCCTGGTGTGAGGACTGCCTGCGGGAATAGCTCCTGTGAAGCTCTTTGAAGAAGGGGAGGGATGCAGAGGACAGGGCTGGGCCTCAAAACCAAGTCTAGATGCAGCTGCAAGAGTGGGAAAGTACGCAAGACTGGTGCAAACAGTCATGTAAGCAGTAACTGGGTTCATAGCCACAAAACACTCCAGCCTTGCAAAGTGCTGCAACGTCACCCGCTCTTGCAATTAAAAGGTGTTCTATGCAGCCTAAGTATTATAACTGCAAAAGCAGGCAATTTCAGAGGATTCCTGGCAAAGTGGAGGAGAGGGCTGTACACATCTCTGCTGGCACTCAGCTGATATGCAGGCACTACTTAAGCCCAAACACTTCACTGTATGGCAATTAATACACATTTGCTCTTTTCACCAGCCAAAGCAGATGCACAAATCCAAACTGGAGCTTCTCCCTCAGTGTCTGCTTCCAACCCCGACTGGTCCCCCATCTAAGCAGCTTTGCAGTCACATACTACAGACAGTGCCCAAAGTTGAAGGGTACCAACCCCATGACATGGGGTCAGGACAGCTTTCAATTGCAAGGGCCTGGCGGTGGTGGGAGCCAGTTTTGCACCAATCCCAGCAGGATGTTTGAATTAATCCCCAAAGCTACCTCTGGCTTTCCAGTTTTCCCCAGGACTCCTTGTAATTTTGATTTCATGAGAAACTCATTATCTATAGTGATACTCCCCACTGGTATATTATATCCACCATCTTTAACAGAAGTTATTTGTGAGTACAAAAACGGTACAGACAGGAAACTGTGGTCTCTAGACCTCTTTTGTCCTTAGCACCTGCTCTAACCCTAGCATCTTATGCCATATCAACCTGCCAGTGCAGTCAGGACTGTGCCTTGAAGAGACACTGCAGGGTTGGCATGGGATACTTCTGCGGGGCCTGACTGTGTGTCTGACAGACAGCCTGTGAGAGAAGTAGGGGCATAGATCTTTGCTAAAAACAGTGGTGCCTCTTCAAGCCATCTGCAGAATTGAGGACAGGCAGGCAGTACATTTTGCTCTCACATCGGAGGCAAGGATTCCAGATGAAAAGGACACTTTCAAAGGAAAGAGAGGCGTTGGTTTTGCTTGAGTTGCAATGATTGTACCTACTCCATGAATAAAGGCAGAACTTTCTTCTGTAGCACAGCCAAAGGGACTGGGTTCAGTCTTGAAAGTAAAGAGATGGGATTGGAAAAAAACATTTTCAAATTTACTCAAATTTATAAACTTATCTAGGAGAGGAAAGTGAAACCCCCCACAGAGAACTTGGTAGTTGCACTTCCTCTTTTGCAGGCAGTGTCATGTTTACATTGATGGTGCAATTTATTTCCTGTTTTGCCACTCAATCTGAAATCTCTCAGAATATGTGATGCTTAGAGTGAAGGAACTCAGACTATCAGCCACCAAATGGCTGATGGAGTAAGTCTTATATTCTGGCTCACCACTTTTAGTCTATGCAGGCAGTCCACGTTTCTGACAGGTGCAAAATTCGAGTCTGAATAATTCTGCTGTTTTTGCAAAAGAAGAGCAGCACTGATCCTCATCATCATTCAGAAAGTTGGTGGACTGTGTCACTTAAAAGGGGAAAAACATGAGCCGGCACCAAGCAGCCTCGTTGGTGGAGGAGATCAAGGGCTGCAGCCAGCTCTCCAGAGAGAGTAAGAACAAGAGGCTTCTCCCTTTCTTGCAGTGCCCTGGAAGCCCCTGGAGAGCCCCGGGAGAGCGCTCTCCTTCCCAAGCAAGGGAGGGAATTTTCTGCATCCAAGTAGCCCAGTATGGTGAACCTCTTCAACTAGGAGGCATACAGCCTGGAACACCAGCTGGGGGAAAAAAAAATCCTGTAGAAAAAGCTGGACAGAGGACAGCAGTTCAATTGCCAGAAAGGATCTGAGAAAGGACTTTTCCAGTTGCAGAAGGCATAGTGTAATTGGAGAGCCTGCAGCTGGCAGTTTTGGGAAGACACAGGCCGTGGGCTACTTGTTCTAATCTTAGAATGGTATGCTCACTGCTTCCTGTATGCCGGACACAGGCTCCATGTGCTGGAGAGCTGTGCTGCTTTGCTACCAGCTAAACAAGAAATGTGCAGAATCTCTCCAGCTCCACGGGTCCAATCAAATCTAGAGAAAAGGAGCCGTGTTTTCAGACTGCAGAGCAACAAGTTTAACAAAAACCAGCCACACAACAACCCCAGCATAAGAGGTCAAGGAGGGCAAGAGGAAATGCACTGCCTTTTCTGGGTGAAGGCAGAGGACTGTGAAAGAAGCATGAGTATGAGAAAAAAGAGACTATAAGGGAGGAAACCCTTCTAGGCAAACTACTGTCACCTGCATCTCCTCAGCCAGATTCCCTGGTACAGGCTGAGTATCTGGATTCTTCTCCTTTTCTCAGCTTCATTCTTCTTCCCCTCTTCTTTCCAGGCAGCCCTACCTGAACAGCATGGAGCTCTGGTAAGGGCTCTGACTCCCCACTGAGACCAGTTGTCATTGTTTTGGGGCGCACGTTTGTCCTCATCTGCTTACTTCACCGTTACTTCCTTTCCCTTTCTCTGCCACTTCCCCTGCCTCCAGCATGACTCTAATGGAGGTTGAGCAGATAGAAGGAAGAACTGCCAGAAGCTCACAGAGAAGACTGAGCTTGGAATGGATTTTGTGGAAGGATGTAGGGAAGCTGGTCAGAAGCGTATGGGATGATCTTAAGATGGAAGATGCAGTGAGGATCCTGGAAATGCAATAGCAGACATCTACTTGAACATGAGGGTCTGGGAGAAGTAGGATGGCATTTACTGGGAGCTGCTACTCTCTGAGAAGGGAAAAGGTCCTTTGCTTAGAAGAAACAGCCCATGTATGGGCCAGCTTGGTGTTTTGGGGGCCTTTCACCTCCAGTGATGCTGAAGGAGTGGCTGTATTAACTAGCCAGCCAGTTCCTTCCAGGCAAAGCAGTATGAAGGGAGAAGAAAGAGCACTGGTGGCACCTTTGGAAAAACAGAAATGTATTCCTCCCCCCCCACTTTGCCCTGGTGAGGCCTCATCTGGAGTGTTGTGTCCAGTTCTAGGTACCCCAGTACAAGAAAGACAGGGATCTTCTCAAAAGAGTTCAGTGGAGGGCTACAAATATCATAAAGGGTGTGGAACACCTCTTTTATGAAGAAAAGCTGAGAAACCTGGGTCTGTTCAGCCTTGAGAAAAGAAGGCTCAGAGGGGATCTGGTTCACGTCTAGAGTGGGATGCAAAGAGACGAGGCTGGACTCTTTTCAGCAGTGTGTGGCAATAGGATGAGTGGAAATGGCCACAAACTGAAGCATAGGAAGTTCCACACAATGTGCATGGGAACTTCTTCACAGTGCAGTGACGGAGCACTGGCACAGCTGCACAGAGAGGTGGTGGTGTCTCCTTCTCTGGAGATATTCAAGACCCGCCTGGACACCTACCTGTGCAGCCTGGGCTAGGGAGCTGCTTGGGCAGGGGGTTGTACTCGATGATCTCTAGAGGTCCCTTCCAACCCCTAAACTTCTGTGATTCCTCAAACTACAGCCTTTGGTGTACTTTCTGACTGAGAAATAGAAACATGTAGAGGATGAAGGACAAAAAGTGTAGTGCTGGTCATGCATTAATAGTGGTAGTACAGGGAGTAGAGGCTCCTTTCCGATGGTTCATAGCCTGGTTTGTTGTTCTGAGGTCTCAGTTACCAACAAGGATTGTTGGCTAGATATTCACAGTTCTTCTGGTTTGGTTTTCACTGCATCAGATATTGAAGACAAAGAACAAAAGTTTCCTTTCATAAGCTTTGATTTCAAGGCTTACTCCTGCCCTTGCTTGATACGCACATAGCAAAGAAAACAAGGTAAATGTGGGATGAGCAGGGCTGTTTGCTGATGGCAAAGCTGCACCACCTAGTTTCCAGCAATCCTCCCACTTCTCTGCTTGCTGTGTCCCAGGACAGGGAAAGCTTCCCTCCGCCCTGGTATTTCCTCCCTCCCATCCACCCACCCAATTATTTCGCTGCCATAGAAAGCAGAACAGCATCAGGACACCCCCAGGCAGATGCTAGTTTTCTGCAGGGGCAGAGATTAGCTTCTCATAACAGAATCACTGGAAAATGAAAAACACTTGTCACTAGGGCAGCAAAAAGGGGTGGGAGGGATGAGAAGTGAATGGGGATGTCATTTATCACTCAGTTCCATCAGTTCACTGCTAGGAAGAGAGAGAACATGAAAAATACTGAGTATGGAACCTTCAGCTGGTTATATCAATTACTCATTTTATGTGACTCTACCTTAGATATTTTAATGTAATGCTATGTCCTGTATTCCCAAAACTTATGCTCTCAGACTGGATGATTGATGCCAGATGTGAGAAACTCTGCTTTAAGTCCTTGCTTACTCTTGAACTTTGTAACACACAAGCAGGCTCCTCTCTAGCCTGCTTGTTTTTCTCAGCCTTTGCTCACAGAATACTGTTTCTGATTTGTCAGAACAGACCAACAGAGACCAATTCAGAGGTGGACAAGTCAGCATCACCCTCAGTGGCTCAGCTAGCTGGGAAGTTCAAAGAGCAAGCAGCCAGTATCACTGGAAAAGAGGTAAGGAGCTTTGTAGCCACCAGCAGGTAATTAAGTGGGAAATTAGGCACTTGTTTCTTCCTGTAGAAGTTAGAGCCTCTAGTGATCTAAGCATAAATCCACCTTGATTTTGAATCTTCTAAAAGGCTTTGTCTCACAAGTGCAATGCAAGCTATGACACTACCTTTAGTGTGCTGCCGATTTGTGCATGGTTGTTTTTCATAGTGCCACGAGCCACTGTAACTGAGATGCTCTAAAGCCGGGTGGGATATGCACATATCTCTAACGGTAGCAGGCAGCAATGCATATACTGTGTAGGCTGGCTTCTGTGGGCTGAGGAATGCAATGAATAATACTGCAGCTAATTTTGAGCCATGGAAGAAGGCGGCAAACAATAGGTAACATAGAATAAAAGACAGAGGCAGGTCACCAGCACCTTGTTCACAAAAGGAGAAAGTTTTATTCAGGCGCTACCTTCTATACATTTCTGAAACAGAAAGCTACCTCCTTAATTGCCCTGGTTAGTTACCTCTTTGCAGTAACAACATTTCAGACTCTGAGCCTATCTCTGTGATGCTGAGGCTTTATTTTACTGAAAGCCCACTATGCAAAGCATCCAACTCACAAGTTGTTTTTCACCAGATAAGCAGAACACTTGAATACCTCTCTTAGGAAGAAAGGAGAATCAAAGTGTTCATGAATGTACACTGACATTTTAGGAGAGCCCCCTGTATCATTACACACTTTTTTGGAAGTGTAAATGCCTACTGACATGCCATCTCCAGATGGTAGGTTTAAAACTCCTTTAAAACTGAACTGTTTGCTTTTCTTGCTCAGCTGCTTTCAGTATTGTCCCAGGCTGGACCTAAGGGCATCCTCCCTGTAACCCATCATGTCTTTGTTGGGATATGCTGGTGACCTCTGTTCTGCAGGCCTGGGTGTGCCACTGTTTATCGGAGGTTAACACTCATATAGCTGGGCCCCAGGCTGGGAATAGCAATCTCTCCCTGGCCACTATTTTTTTTCTTCTAGTCACCAATACACTACTCCATCCATCCCATTATAGTCATTTCCTCTTCTTAAGGTATGGGACTTAATTGCACCAAGTTCCTCCCCCTTAGGAAGCTCAGTTAAGTTCCCAGACCTCTCTTATGTTATCTGCAGACCTCTGCTGTTCCCAAGCCCAGGCAGGGTAGAGGGGCCTCACAGTGAGGGAAAAACTCATTTTCTCCAGGGAGTGAGGAGGACAAAGTTTCCTGTCTTTTCTCTCCAACCCGCCTGTCACTTCCCCACAGCTTTCTCAGGCTGGCCTCAGATTAATGGCTGCCTGGAAGGTCCTTAACCCTTGCTTGACCCATGCCAGCAATGAGGAACATATCAGCCAGTGAACCTCTGACCATCACCGTGGCACAACACAGCACTGTTTGGTTGCAAAATGGTAGGGTTTCAATAAATCTTGGTGTTACTGCTTCCAAGTGTGATGTAAGGGGAAGAGCAAGACTGCTTTTGTCTGCTTAGAGATGCAGCATTACCATGGTTGGGTGTAATACCACCAGTAGTTAATGGAAATCAACTCCACTTGTCTTCCAAGGCATCCAGTTCTATAAAGAGCATGTGCCTAATCCATTTTTTCACATGCCTGCCTGTTATGAAGTAGCAAAACTATCCCCACATTATATTATGGATATTAAGAAATATCTACAATCTTGCCCAAAACTTAGTAAGATCATGAACCAGGTAGGAAGCTGAGATTCTTTAAGAATAAGTTGTGGTAATGAGACAGGAAAGAGAACAATGCCAAGCTATTCCAGTGGGTGGGGTGGGGAAAGGGGTTGTCCAGCAGGACACTTTGAAGATGAAGCTTCTGGGAAGGCTTCTCTATCCTTCACACCTCTGAAGAGCATCCTTTGCACAGAACTAACAGTCTCATGGTTCATGCTAAGAAAAGAGATATAGCCTGCTTTTCCAGTACTAGGATTGGGATTGAGATGCTGTGAGCCTAGCACGTATCCATATATTAATGTCATGTGGTGCCTTTTGGACATTTCCTTTAGGTAAGCTGGGCCCTGCTATCCAAGCAGGTCACTTACAGAGCATGCTGTTTGGTGCTTGAATTTCACTTAACATAACAACGACAAACTAATGTTTTTTCTGCTGAGTTAGTTGCTTTCTTCTCTTAGGTGCCACCACATAAGCCAACTCGGAGGAAACCACCATGCTCCCTTCCACTGTATTCCAACAAAACTGAGACAAGCCAGAACAATGGGCAAGTGAGTTATCAATTTAATCCAGGGACAAAGGATCTCTTCTCTGCAGTTTGTTCTGTCTTGAGGCATTAGCTTGCAGGTAGCACAGCGATCAAGCTGTGCAGCAGAAGACATCTGTCATGCACCATCAAACCCTCCCATGCTTCCACACAGGCACTGACTCAGAGATAGCAGCACGCTGCTTCCAACTCTGGTAACACAGAGACACATCCCACTTCTACTGTTTTTCTTTTTTACCTTACTACACTGACAGATCCACACAGTTACCACCTTTGAATCATTTTAATTCAGAACCTGCTAGAATTTATTACATTTGAACAGCATTTAGCACTGGCGGCATTTTTATTATTATTTTAACTTCAGATGAACACTAGAGGTTTAAATATAATAGTTCTGCTCTTCAGAATAAGGGAATAATTAATCTAGAGTGAAGAGGGTTTCTTTCAGCAATGCCTGCAGAATATTGTCTTGAGGTACTCTTCATACAGCACCCTAGAATAAGCAGATCCCAAGAAGATCCCAAGAAGCTGGCTGCGACTCACCCAAGTTTATATTCAAGCCCTTTCCAGTCACTTCTGTATTTCTGTAATGTCAAAATATGAGGTTTATCCACCAAACTTCACATCAGTGCCTGCCCTTAAGGAAATGGTTCTTGAACCTTTTTTTCTGATAGCTACAGGCTCTTGTTGCCTCCATGCCAGAGAAACACAGCCTTTAAAGTTTCACATTCCTTCCTTTTCCTTTGGATCTAAAAACAGTAATATGTTCCTTCTCAAAGAAATACTCTCCCTTTCTCAGTTTTGAGTCTCTCATAGCTCAACCATTCTGGCCACTTAGACTTTTCCTTTCCAAACTAACTGGGTACTCCGTAACTATTAGTTGAGTGGTAGCAGAAAGTCTTTACCATTATAAAAAGTTTGTAATGTTTTACCAACATTAAACCTTGTAGGCTTTGAGAGGTAGAATTTTAATCTGTCTAATCCTCACATAGTACCAGAGGAAACTATCATAGGTTAGATACTCAACTGAAAGCCATGTAGCAGCCTGTAACTCTGACACTTCAGCCAAAGGACAATAGCCTTTTCTTCCAAAAGAAGGATAGGTGCATATAGAGCCCTAAGATGTCTAGAAAACAAAAGGGGAGCATGATTAGGAAAGAAGAAGGGAAACTTTTGTGTGAAGGCCTTATATGAGGCTTCATTTGCTCCCTTACAAGCACTTCCATCTCTTCCAAGTTGTGCACTTGTTTTGCATTTCCTTTTTTTCACCTACTTTAATGTGACCTTTCCATGTTTTCATTTTGTTTTGCAGAAGCCATCTCCAAATGCTTGTCCCGTTCCCAAGGTCAAGGTGAAAAGCTCCCCCATGATTGAAAAGCTACAGGTAGGTCCTGAAAGAGCCCACGTAGTTGCCCCTGTCAATTAAAACTACTTGGCATTTGTCAGAGCCACTTCCCTTGCAGAGAAGCCACAAAGAGGACCCAGGAACTGAAGGTGACAGCTAGATAGAAAGGACAGTGGCCTCACCAACAAGGGCCTGGTCCCACTGTGCATAAACAAGGAGGGCAGAGCAGGTCTGCTAATGGGTAACCACTGTCAGAAGCAGTCCAGCTGTCCTTGAGCATGGGCACTGGCAGGTCAGTGTGAGGCACAGGTCTGGATCTGTGGTGTATACCGCATCACTTTAAAAGCACCTCATAAGATGGGAGGGAAGCTGTGGCTGAGGTTTTATCTACCTCTTTGTCCACAGCAGTTTAAACCACTTGCATGTCTGAGGGAGCTGACTTGGAGCAAAGACAGATGAAGTCCTGTGAGTGGACAGTGCCTTTGGGTCTCCACTAAGAGTGCTTAGAAACTCTGTGCTTTCTTCACCTCAGTTCCCCAAATTACACACAAGCAGCCTGTGCTTCTTGTGCTTTTTGTCTGTCAGTGGCACCTGATTCATGCCACTGAGGACAGCTCAACACTCAATAGCCCATAGACATGGTGCCCTACCACTGCCAGCTGCCAATGCTGGCAGCATACATGACTTCTGAACATAATGCCTCCTGAGCCCCCTGACACAACACAAGCCTATTCATAGCAGTGACCCTGTTCATGCACCCAAGGACATTTGCCTGCAGAACTTCTTGATGGCAGGCTAGCACAAGGTGCTTTGCCACAGTTAATCACAAACTTGTTTCTTTCCATGGCCTTCTCTCTCTCCTCATGGCTGTACAGACCATTCAGAAGACCTGCAGACCAACCTTGAAAAAGTGAGGTCTGCTTGGGCACAAACAGGGATGGTTTAAATTTCAATGTGATTGCTGACTGCTTGTTGATACCTTGGCTCAGCCACTGTATGCTGTGCTGGCTTGGCTGGGTCACTGGAAAATCCCCAAAGTCCTTAGGATGACAAAAGAACTCATCTTGAGATCCAGCTGTTGGGGAAGGGCAAATGTCCAGTCATAACTCCTCTGCCCGGACTTGTTTGTTGACAGTGTCACCAGGAGAGACCCATAACCAGAAGGTATGTGGGCTATGACAGCTGAGACGTGGTGGCCCCGTGGCGTGAGCAAGGGTTCCTCCACGTGGTTAATGCATGTATTACACACCGGTGTCACCCACGGCAGTGACGGGCGTTTTTCTTTGCAGGCCAATCTGGCTTTTGCGCCAGCAGCTCTGCTGCCGGGAGCATCTCCCAAAAGCCCTGGTCTGAAAGTCATGGTTTCTCCGTTCAGCACCCCTCCCTCAACGCCCAGCAGCCCAGGGATCCAGCCGCAGTCCTGTGAAGCAAGTGAGACGCCGGTCAGCTTTGATAAACCCCCAGAAGGCACTCAGCTGCAGTTCTATAACAAGGTAGGGCATCCACTAGGTCTCCAGCACAGCAGGATAAAGCCTGTCCATTGCTTGTAGCTGACGGGGAATGGGAAGGCTTTAGCCCTCAGTCCTCCCATAACAGTGTGGCTCAGTAGCCAAGTCAGGAGATCTAATTGCTGGGTTTGAAACAGCTCTTTGATGTACTTCTGTGAGTCTTCTCTCTGCCTACCAGTCCATAGGGTTTTGTGGGCCAGTGACTCCAGCAGCATTCATATCCCCATGGCTATAGAGAAGGAGTAAGGTAGGATTCAATTATTTCAGCTCAGCAGTAATTGGGTGGCTGATAGCTGAGCAGGGAGCACCATGAGGAGATGGTGCCACATGCCAGCAAATGTCAAAGGTGGCTAAGGTGCTGTTTGTGGAGCCGTGACAGTCTGCTCAGGTGCTGCACAGAGTGTACAGCACTTAAATGAGGAGCTGTAACCTGTATTCACTGCTTCCTCTGGATCGCAGACTCCTTCCTCAGCCACCAAACTGCAAAAAGTTAAAGAGGCTGAAGTGTCAGAAGAAGTCAGTGTCAGCAACATCTGCACCATGATATCAGTTTCTGTGGCTTACATTCTAACTTGGACAGTCTCACAGTTAATACCAGGACAGTGATCTTCAGCATCAGCTCTACAGAGAGAAAGAAGGTTATATTTTGGGGAGCTGCTTATCCTATAAAGTACTCTTTCAGCAACAGATAGTCCCCACACCTCTCAGTAGCAAAGCAGGAAAACCAGTGCAGCAATCAAGTTTCCCCCAGTATTTCCCTCTATTGTGCTTTCCTGCTTTCCAGTACTGTTCTTTGATTGCTTCAGTGTCTTCTTTTCCTGCCTTCAAGGTGCGGACGCGGGGATCAATAAAGCGTAGGCCGCCTTCCAGGAAGTTCCGAAGATCTCTGTCTGACTATGGAGACGGGGAAGATTTAGGGAACATCATTCCCTCTCCAGAAAATGGTGCCAAGGAAGATGAGGATGAAGTATTTGGGAATAAGGGTAAGACAGATGAAGCAGAAACAGGGAACAAAGAAATAAAGAAGCAGACGGTGTCTGATGAGAAGCCCCCATCGAGGAGAGGATCCAGCAGATCAGAAAATGAAGAGAAAGGGGAAAAGCAGGCAGAAGAAATGACTCCTTGCAAGAGTAATGCAGGAGATACAGAAAAGGAGGAGGAGGAGGTGTGTCGTGGTGCTTCAGGAGAGGAGAACTCACCCCAGTCACCCTCTGAAGACAAGGAAGATAAGGTGTCTGAGGCTCCTCAGGGACAAGAGCAGGAAGGTGGTGCCTGTGAACAGGAGAAGGGAGAAGAAGAGAAGGAAGAAGCTGAAGAAAAGGAGACCAGTGAGAGCACAGTCACACAGAGAACGTCAGACACTGAAGAAACACCACTGGCATCTGAACCGCTGCAGGAGGCAGTGGGTTTAGAGACTGCCAGTGAGCCTTTAACATCACCCATGCAGGACATGGGGACAGAGTAGCTGTGACACACACAAGGTAAGTGTGGTCAGCATGAGAATAATTCCTAAAATACCAGAAGTTTTTGCTTACTAGTAAAAATGCAAAGTGTGACAGAACATGCCAACATTTATGCTGCTTCCTACACCTCAAGAGTATAAAATCTCAACATTTCAAACAACCAGTTCTCCAAGCTGGTGTTACAGAAAAAGGGAACAAGGAGACAAAGAAGGAACAAACAATTCTATCTGCAGTACAATGAAAGAGGCTCTCTGATGCAGACATCCCAACTGCTGTTTTGAAAGCAATTTGAAAGTAGAAACCGTGTTTAATACTAACTCTACTTTGTATGTACTATTCTGTAGACCTCCCTGCATGTACGTATTTTTGTGTGCACATGTATAGATACATGCATACATTTACAGGCACTGTATTTATAGGTATATACCTTGTTATCCTGTTAGCTACGCTGACAAAAATCATGTATACACTCACACCAGTTTCATGATCAGCCCTGCAAGCAGCCTCTATGAGCCTCCACCACTTCCAATAGAAGATTTCCTCTGACTAAAGCAGAGCTTGTTCCATATAGCTTATTCCTGATTTTCCAGCCACTGGCAACATAGCCACAAACGTCTGAGGAAACATCTCCTTTCACCTCAACCTGCCTCCTTTTCAAATGTATCCTTGGTTGGGCAAGGACTGACTGAAAGAGGCAGTCTAGCATGGAAACCACCAAAGTACCCACAGTCACAGATTCCCCACTTGCGTATTTACTTAGACCTATCATTATTTTTCATCATTTTTGTCCTTTTTCCTTCTCCAGAGGACATACCCAACCAGGACACAGGAGATGATGTGTGAATAGGAGCCATCTAACTCAATCAAGGTGGAAGCTACTGGCAAACCTTCAGTGGCAGGAGAGGAGCAGAGTACGGATGTCCCCCGAGATCCAGACTGATCCCAGAGCTGAGTGGCTGCTCACCATCTCTCTGCTTCGCACCATCATATTTTGTGACAGTCAGAACAAGAGACTGCCTTACAATCACTAGGGAGCACAAAACTGAGGTGCTGGCTGACTTCACAAGGTGGTAACTGGAGACTGAGAGATCTGCTTGCTACGTGCTGTCCTGGATTTGGCAGCCACTCCTGGGCCCTCTGTTCCTTATTCCTGCTGAGCTCCAGAATGTCATTTTATTCTCCCCTGCACTGGTCTTAGATGAAGTTCGTCAGCTACATACATATGTGTATGGTGCTTTTTCAGTAGCTTCTTTTGAAATATCTTGAGTTTTCAAATTTCAGCAAATAATGTTTCAATTGTAGGAAAAAAAGAGTATATTTTCTCCATATATGTTAATGCAGACAATGTGAATTCTGAATGTGGAAAAATCTCTTAGGAAATTGTTCATAAAGCATAAAATGCCTTTGAAGTGGGGGATTGAGCTGGCTGATCTGTGAAACACCCAGTCATGGTAAGCAGTTTTTGTGTCCTTCAACTTTTTGGAGTGATTTTAGTGCTGGTGGAAAGTAACAACGAACAGACATGAGGCACGGAAAAGATGTGCTGAGGACAGGCCAAGTTCTCTTACCCAACGCTGTGGTCCAGTCCTGATTTAAAAGAGCCACCTGTCCATCAGTCTTTTTGACTTCCAAACTCTGCCTTTTGATTCCCTTTTGAAACTACTCAGTGATGCTTTTGATGGGAAGCACCCCAATTTACTAGAAACAGCCTATTAATTTTATTTGAGTGAAAGTCACCCGGGGTTCAGCACTATGGACACAGCTACAGAGACCAAAGGCAGAGCCAGGCAGCTCCTCTTCATCCCTCACAAAGCTCCTCCTAGTGAATATTAAGCTGAGCAGAGGCCCGTGCTGTCCAATGAGCAGGCACAAGGATTTAACACAACACAGCCCATGTCCCTCCTACACTGGGCTCTGAAGCACAGCACTGTTACAAAACCCAGGGTTTGGAGGGATGTCCCCTTTCTGTTCGACAGCTCTAAAATCACAAAGGAAGACGTCTCTATGCCTCTATGCCCTGCCTTTCTTCTCCTCGAGCACTGTGGGGTTACCTGTCGAAAGCCAGACACATATGCCCTGGTATGTAGAATGGGCTTATTGGCAAACATGACACCCACATCCTTTTGAGCCATGTTATGGAGTACTGTGGCCTTTGGACCTATTTTAATGCATTTGTTAAAGCTTGTATGCCAGGGCAGGCTGCAATCGTTCACTGTATCCTGTTTCCTCTCTCAGCAGCGTCCCACCTGTGAGTGACTGTGCCTGACTGTATATATCAATTCATGTGTGCCTGTTTAGAGAATGAGCATGCGTGTCCCGAGCAAGGGAGTGGAAATCTGAGGGAGAAACAGAAGAAATAAATGGTGGAATAAAAAGAAAACTAAACAAAACGTGTGTTTCCTGCTGGGTCAGCGTAGGAGCCTGAAGCAGCAGGCAACACTGGCACGGGCTGCACACAAACCTCACACTCGTCCCTTCTACAGGCTGAGCGAGAGCAATTTTGGAAAAAATCACAGCGCTGCAAAAGCGGAGTGCAGGTAGCTACGTATCCCTGCCGTGACCTTGCTGCCAGGATACAGGGGGCAGAACTAAGGACACCAATGGGCAAACGGGAGTAAGCGACGACAGCGGGAAGCCCCGACTGTCGATCGGTGTGTCCATCAGCCCTCGCCCTGCCCGGCGGTGGGAAGGAGATACCCACACCCCGGCAGCGGCCGACACGGTTAAACCACGGCCATCCGAGGGGAGGAGCGGGAACGTTTCCTAGTGTCCCCTCCCTTCGCTGAGAATGAGCTCGCCCGGCTTCAAGCCCCCGCCTCGGCCAGGGTCGGAGCGAGCGTGTGAGGCTGGAGGAGCCGTGGCAGGCGTCGCAGCTCGGCGGAGAAGCGGCGTGGGCGACGGGCGAGCGGAACAGCGGCAGTTTGAGGGGAGAAGGGGGCATAGCAAAGCACGAAAACATTCGCGTGGGGGACTGGCCGCGGGCAGGAGGAGGCGGAGATGAGTCAAGTGTTCAGTTAAGGAAAAGCCGGCAGAGAGCGGCTCGTTGGTCTAGGGGTATGATTCTCGCTTCGGGTGCGAGAGGTCCCGGGTTCAAATCCCGGACGAGCCCTCGGTCGAGGGAGGAGGTAGCTCCTTCTATTTTTGCCGCCGTGCATCTTTAGTGTGTTTTTTGTTGATGTCTTGGCTGTTCCGCGACGGGCTGGCATCGCGGGGCTTAGAGGGGTGCGGGCGGGGCAACGCCGGCGGTGAGGGGAGGCAGGGGGCAAGCAGGCTCAATGCGAAAGGGGAATACAAGACGGAGAAGGGGTCCTTCCCCTGGCGACCCGCTCACGCTGATCTCATTCTTAGAATGGAACAGCGCGTCGCTCGCGCCGCTGCTCCGTGCGGTGGCAACGGCTGTTTGTAATGCGTGCAGGGCTCGGCCTGTCCTGCAGCCGACAAGTGGGCGGATGTAGGACGGCAAGGAGGAGGTAGGGAGAAAAAAAAAAGTTGGGCTCGTCCGGGATTTGAACCCGGGACCTCTCGCACCCTAAGCGAGAATCATACCCCTAGACCAACGAGCCACTACGAGAAAAGGGTTTGTGCCCTTCCACAGGAACAACTGCCCGAAGAATCCCACCTGGCACAGCTTTACTTCGTGTGGCCGTCGGCTGCCGGCAGAAGATGGTCATTCAGTCTTTGTGATCTGATAAAGGATTATGGTAAGCAGACCTGGTGCTCTTCCAGGTGCTCTCTGTGCTGGCCAGCAGTGCTGGTGAGCTGGGCCATCGCAGAGCTTCACCAGGCCAAGCAGGGCTACATAGGTCGCTCTGGAAGTAACGCCTCCTATTTATTTCCATGGAAATGACAACAAATATAAAGAGCACAATAACACTCATTGATAGAGTAAATTCTCAGCTACAAAAGCTATTTTTCAACACAGTCACTGCCATTAGCTACGCATATCTGCCAGCAATGAACAAAAGCCTGCATGCTGTGCTTGTAAAAATCTTCTCCAGCAAAAGTGACCCCTGTTTCACAACCACTATGTGGGCACTGTTGCAAGGAAAATGTTGCCCATGCAGTCCATCTTTCGTTGTGCTCACATCCACTGTTTGGTCCCCAGAAACATTCAGCAAGCGTCACTGAATGCCACTGAGTGCCATGTCTTCTTCACAGAGGAACTCAATGACTCACCTTTGCTCCATGTGTACTTTCTCATCAGACACCATTCTGTCAGACTGCCCCTCTGCCACCATCGCGTGGCAACAACATGTAACAAAATATTGATGTGAAGGCTCAGCCTTTACTGCCACACCACCAACATCCACCTCTGACACTGTGGGCCAACATACTAAAATAGAATCACAGAACTGTAGGGTTGGAACGGACCTCTAGAGATCATCTAGTCCAACCCCTCGCTAAAGCAGGTTCCTTAGAGTGGGTTACACAGGAAAGCATCCAGGTGGGTTTTGAATATTTCCAGAGAAGGGTACTCCACTACCTCTCTGGGCAGCCTGTGCCAGTGCTCTGTCACCCTTAAAGTAAAGAATATCTTTCTTACGCTTGCATGGAAGTGCCTGTGTTCCAGTTTGTGCCCACTGCCCCTTCTCCTGTTGCTGGGCACCACCAAAGAGCCCAGCCCCATCCACTTGACTCCTGCCCATTACATATTGATAAGCACTGATAAAGCACCCCCTCATCCTTCTCTTCATCATGCTGAGCAGCCTCAGAGCTTTCAGCCTTTCAAATATAGGCCATTCATAAACTCCATGGAGAAGAGTATATTTGAAAAAGGGGTATGATTTTTAAAAATTTGGGGTTAGCTACCTTGAGAAAATGCCTAGGAAGACAAAGGTTGGGGTGTTCAGGGGTTGAAGGTAAAGCAGCAGGCACTGATGTGGCATCTTCAATGGAAGCGAGTACCTTCAGTCACCGAGCAGAGCTATAACCTGTCCTGGCTTTCTAGAAAACTTCCAGCATGGTTAGCTGTGGAACACACTCCAGAGCTCTCCCCAGGGCACGTATAATGAAGGCACAAGCTATGACGCCAGAAATCCTAGTAGAGCCGTGGGCCTGCTGCCAGTGCCGTCCTGGGGCCTCCTCCCTGAGGAGGTGCACGCAGCACGCAGGAGCCCCGCGCCTGTGTTTTAGGGCCGGGAACTCTCACGTGTGCGGTGAGCAACAGCCTTGTGATCTGGAGGAGGGTGCTCAACTTCATTAAAATACAACCGGAATTTTCAGGCTAAAGCCAAACGCGGTTATCCCAACGTTAGCCGCGGAAGCAGCTGGGTGGCGGTCGACTCCTTTCTCGGCTTTTCGCCGCTCAGCTGTCCGATACCACCGACCGCACAGAGCAGGCCCGACCCCGCACCGGGACCGACACGCTCGCGGCACCGCCCGGCGGGGCCGGGAGAACCGATCACGTGCCCGGCTCGGGAGGCGGGACGGCACGCTTCCGTCTCGGATTGGGCGTCGAGGTTTGACGGATCGGCACACCAACCAATCCCCGCGAAGAAACGGGGCGGGGACGAGCGGGCCGCGGGAGGTGTGTGCGAGTGACGGCGGCAGGGCCCTATCCCGACGAGGGAAGAGGGCCGCGAGGTGCGAGGGGGAGGTCCGGCGGCCGGGGGCGGACAATGGGGGCGCGGGGAGGTGGCAGCAGGAAAATGGCAGCGGCCGGAGGCACCGCGGGACGCTCGGCGGTTGTTGTGGCCGCACGGCTGCCGTTCTCGTCCTGCCTGCTGGCCGCCGCGCTGGCTGCCGGTGAGTGAGGGGCGGCCGCCGCTCGTCCCCGTGAGGCCGCGCCCGCGGCCCGGGCGGGTCTGTGGGGTGGCGGGGGAATCGGCGGGGGATGCGGGCGCCGATCCGCCTTCCTCCGCGCTGGGGGAGCGGGGCGGCTCGGCCCCCGTGGCACGGCTGGTCCTCCGTGGGCACGGAGCGCGAGGTGCTGGGGTGAGCGGCCGGCCGCGCCCGTCGGGAAGGGCCCCGGGCGGGGAGAGCTCCCCCGGGGTCCCGCGCTGCCCTGCGGTCGGGGAGAGGCGCTCCGGTTCTTGAAACGCCTCTCCTGTTTGTCGGTGGTGGGCAGAGGGCTGCTTGGCATGCCGTTTGGTGACCCCCTGTTATCCGAGGAAGCTGCTCGCTCGGTTTAAATCCACCTTCCTTGGTGGGTTTGACTTCTGGTTCTCTAACTGGTGCTGCGTGTGTTTTCTGCACTAGTGCGGGAATTTGCTTCTTCTCTTTCCAGATCAAAAGCAAAACGTCCAACGTGTGTTGGACGCCATAGCACTCAAGCGTATTGTACTTGCAAAAGGCAAAGGGTCGGTTATCGCCCTGCAGATGTACCCCGGGCATGTCATCCCACAGGTGCCAGGTTCTGCCAGGGCCTAGCGACCCAGCACGTGGCAACCATGATGCACATCAACCTCTCTGTTCCACATCTTTGTTTGCGCAGTCGTGAGACACCAGCCCTCTTTGTTGAGGAGGGGTGCCATGGAGCGGGTAGGTGACCAGCCATTGGGAAGCTGGAGTTATAGGAAACAACTTTGAAAGCACCTTTTGTGTTTGGTCAGTGGAGAAATATTTGGGTGGAGCAGTAATGACATCAGCCAAAATCAAGCGTTTGTGACTCGTATAAACGTAGAGTAAGTACACAGCTAATATTGGAGTGGTAGTAATGGTGAGAATAAAGCTTAACTTTGCTTTGGCATACATGCTGACAGGGTAAATTGTTCTATGTTTGCTGTTTAATTTTGAAATGAAAACAAGCAACTTTCTTAAGGCAGCTCTGCGTGTGTATGTATGTTTGTGTGTCACCTGAAAGAGTCCTTGCTTGGCAGTACTTGCTTAGTGGTTGCAACTGCGTAAAGGAAGTTAGTAGCAGTCTCTAAAGAAGTTTGATGTCTTCTCTGTTCTGGAAGGTTCTGAAAAATACAACCTGTAAGTCTGTGAAAAGGATCTGTGTGCAGTGGTGAGGAACTTTTTTCCAAATGGCTTTTGTTAACCTAAATTTCTGCATTTGGCAAGAAGCGTAAGCAGAGTTTGTTAAGGCTTGCTGTACACTTTCAGAGGCAGCATAATGCTTGGAATGAAGTAGGTAAATAAGCTGAATATATAGCTTACAGTTAAACTTAGTTCTTTGAAAATAAATATGGAGACTAGAGGAAGAAGGACACATACTTCTCTTGACCACAACAAAAGGTAGAACTGCGGTAATGCTATGGAAGCTCAGAGGAAGAGCTGGCTGCAGAGCATGAGGTTGTAACCAAATGTGGTATCTTAAAGGCAAGCAAAGCTGCAAGATACTCTTTTGAAGGAGATCTTCCTGAGGGTGGGTAATGCAAGATTACACTTAAGAGGATTGAATGGATGCTAAAACAACTATTTTATCTGCGTTGAACAGTGATCCTGTGGCATGATATATATATTCAGTATAACTATTGAATGTTTCCTTCTTCAAATCGGAAGTTACTCCCATGTTGGCTTCTCCTCCCCAGGCTTATACCATACATGGTTAATCCTTCTGTTTTCTTTGAACCTTCTGTTTTCTTTGAAAATACTCTTCTTTTATATATATATTTTCTTCTTAAATGTGGAGCTGACGCAAGGTTTATGTCTGTACATGGGACTAAGAACTATGTTGCAAGCTGCTACCTCTACTTGGATATACAAAGTAACTAGTTGATTGGTGTGGAGAAGATAACCTTCTCTTGAGTTTAAGGGTATAAGCAGTCATATGTAGCGATCTGCCTTTCAGGTCCCATGTGTTGCTTCACTTCCTGCAATTTAGCAAGGCTTTTTTTTGCCTTCCTCTTTCCTTGTGCTGAATTTTCATCTAAGGAGAAACTGAGAAGTGAGAAACCACCAAGCAAGAGGAAGGGCAGTAATAACTTCCTGTTCTTTTTACTGCTTGTCTGCTCAGGTGTGATATGTGGCTGGGGAGAGTGCTGCACAGTTAGCTGCAGTGGTTTGTGTCTTTTCTCCCTCCTGATGTTCTTCATGGCCTGTAGTGAGACAGTAATGTTACTAAGTGGGATGTGTTGTACAGACTGGGTTTAACATCATGGTCTGTTTTGTCAAGCCAAGCACGTAATTGTTGCTTCATGGCTAAATCCAGATGACAAGTGTTAGGCTTATTTTCTTGCATACAGCTGCATGTGTGCTTTGGAGTTCATCCTATTTGTTTATGCTTAGTCATCTGAGAACTCAATTGCTTCCTTTTTTTGTAAAAATGAAAGATAATTCACAAATGTTTTGTGATTCCTGTGGGCATTTGTGGCATGAGTAGTTAATCTAGATATAGGTTCATAAGGTTGGAAAGGACCTACAAGATCATCTAGTCCAACCATCCTCCTATCACTATCCCTACCCAACTACTAAATCAAATCCCTAATGATCTCTTGTATGGTGGGTGAGCCTTGAGCAGCTAGTCAGAGCATCAGGGAAATGGATTATCTTGGAATCCTGAGTTTTTAAGTCATATAAGTAATCACTTAAAGTGAGATCATATCTGTCTTTAAAGCAAGGGTGGTGCCTGATTACTTCGGAAAGTCTTAAAGAATGTATAGATGTTACTACAAAGAGGGTTAGTATTTCTACTGTTCTTTTTCATGCAAAGTCTGACTTTTGCTCCCTGTCTCTTACTGCCCTTGTACACACTCACATGTATGTGCAGGTACACACAGGTCAATGTAACAAGCAGAGGAGTACTGAGATGTTAAATACTTCTAGTGTCTGCTATAACTTCATGCTTACCTGTGTGTTTCAGTTGCTACTTGAAATGTTTCATGAAAACAACAATGCAAGTCAGGGTTGTGATGCTCTCTTCATGTTTGTGCCAGGTTTAGTCAGGATTGTTGTGTTCACCCAGTCAGAAGCAGTTAGTTCTTTCAAACGGAGCCCACTGATGTTGTAAGCAGAAAGGCTTCCTTGCTCACAGCACTTGCTTGGTTTCTGCAAGGGGAAGAGGTGCTAAGGTAGGTAAACTCTACCCTCTAGAAGTTGGGTTGAAGGTGGGACTACTGCTCAGGTTACCTTGCTTGTAGCAGCAATAAGTTCTTGAATAAGTTGGGAAGGTGGCTTAATGTTTTGGTGAGAGAATGTGGCATGTTAGATGCCTAGGTTTCCCTTGACCACCAGCCTCCCAGCAGTCCTCTTCCTCTGTGTAATGATACATATAACCTTTTCACTTGCTGTCTGGATTGCAACGGATTAAGAAACATGTTAATCAGCTTTTGCACTGCCTGTCATTAACCTTACTTTATTCTGACTGGGAACAGTGGGCTATGGGTGCCATCTGTCCTGGTTTTATAAGGCAGATGTCCTGTCAGGTTTAAATTGAAAGATTATTGAATGCTTACTCAGGATATCCCAGGAATAAATCAGAAAGTTCAGGAAGCTCTGAGTATGGAAACTTTTGCATTATTTATGTTTGCTGTTTTTTACTTTTTTTTTAACTCTCTTTGGAGATTTGCTTGTCTTCATTAGTGGGCTGATCTAGATTAGTATTACCCTGTGTATAGTGACTAGTGCACTAGAAAGAATACTGAATTATTGTGTAAGTGGAAGCTGTGGCAGTAGAGAACAAGAAGGTCTGAACTGATAGGGAGTTCAAATGGCAGTGATTTATGGTTATTTCATGACAACAGCTATTTAGCAGAGCAAGTAATTACTTGGAATGGTGTTCAGCAGTATGCAAAGCCCATACCCATAGCACAAGTGCTGCGGATATGTGCTTTGACACATGGTCAACATCAGTATTGTTTTCTGAGCTAGTTGAATGAGTGGATGACCCTTCAGACAGGCAGTCTTTTTTAATTCCAGTGATTCCTTCCCACCTCCATCGCTTTAAAGTGATCAGATCATTTTGCTAGTTGTCCTAAAGAAGCCTGTTTTACAGATGGTTACATCAAGCCATGTGTATGCTGTTTCCGTTTACTGCTGTCCTTCAGCTTCTGCGTTTTTGTCTTTACTGTTGAGTTAGTGGTTTCTAGTTTGTGTGGCTCTACCTTTTGCCTTCAAATGCATGAGGAAAGCAGGAAGGCTGTATTATGAATTTCTCCTTCCAGTCTGGCAGAAGATGCTTTGCAAGTACGTTAGCTGATGCTTAATACACACAATGTTAAGTGGGGTTAAGGAAGCTTGCTGGATATACCTGAGGTGGGTCAAATCAGGGCAGGTGCACTTCAGTTAGGTGAAATAGCCAGTATGTAATGGGAGATTATCCTCAGTTGTCTGTTTGCCACTGGTTATAATTTTTAATAACTCATTTTGTAACTTGCTGAAGTGAAATACGATGAACAAGCCTCCCCCTTGATAATAGATTCTAAAAAGCTGTATGTGCAACAGGACTTCTAAGATCTAAGTGGTTAATGCATCTTGGAATTTTGTTTGCTTTGCTCTTCCAGTGTGGAAGGTAAAGAGCTGGTGGCTGTGTGGCGTTGCTGCATACCCTAAAGCTTGACAAAGTCAGCACAGGTATGGGTTGAAGGGCTGCCTTAATTGGAAGGGTTGTCTCTACAAGTGAGAAAATGAGAGAGAAAGGGAGAAGGAAGGCCATCAACACTTCCAGAATGAGAAGCCTTCCAGAGACAAGCTATCTGAAGCAACTGCTAGTCGCTTCTTCCTCATCATCTTGCAGTTATTGTGCAAACATGGTACACTGTGAGCTGGGTTACGGTGTTTTTCTGGTTTAAAAGAAAACAATGGAAGAAATGCTTTTTTGAACCTGAGCTAGTTCCTGGTCGGATTTGTCATGTTATGTCATAGTGGGCATGGGAGCTGTTTAAATTGGCACCATCACTGACAAATTCTTGTGAAGCAAGAATTACTTGAAAATACGTAGCATGTTTTTTTTCTTTCGGCTTTGTAGTCACACTGATGCAGGTTATAACTAGTTATTAGCTTACTGAGTTTCTGACCAAGTTTGGTTAGCAAGTAGTGAAAGATTAGTGTGAGTAGGCATCAGTGGAAATCGTAAGGGATAGAGTCCATAAAAAGCTTCAAGTTTGCTTGAGCTTTTGGAAGTAAATCTCCAGTCATACCAGAAGAGATTGGCCTTGTGACACTGCTAGCTGAGGGGGCTAATTAGTTAGGCTTAGTTTCTGTGCTGCTAGTTCTAGATTTTGTCAGAGTATCAGCAGTTCTCAACATGGTTGTGTTTTTGTTTCTTAGTACCACCTGAACGGCATTTAATTTCTACTAGTACTAGTAACTAGTGTTAACCTAGAATGGAGGTTGTTGCTTCAGCCAGTGACATGTACCTTTGCTGTCTCTGCCTTGGATCCTTTTTGTTTCCAACTTCAAATCCTTAATGATCTAATTTCTTTAGTAGACATTGTGACAGTTTTAATGGATTGTTGTAGTAATTCTAGGAAATGTTTGTGATGATGGGATCCTTTCTTCAATATCGCTGTCACATGTTGAGCATATGTACTCAGTTTCTCTCGGTTTTGTAGTTAAACAAGCTTAAGGATGTTCTTTTATGTGGGAGAAGACCACTGTATTTCAAGGAGACCTTTATAAGGCACACTGTTTATCTTGTCCTCTGTCGCTTTTCTTTAATCTTAGTTCCTATTTTCGTGAATCTTTCCCTATGCCCAGGAATAATCTGCTGTGTTAGTGTTGCATGATTAGAGGTAAAATAGTTGTTATCAGCTGCTCCAGATACCCTTTGCACTTTGAGCAAGTTTGCTTGTCTCTTTGGGTCTTTAATTGTTTCGGTTTGACTTGGTCAGCAAGAACTGTTTACTCGAACTTGAGCTCTTGTAAACAGAGTTGGTAATGGAAGGAAAACCACTTAAGGTTGGAAAGTACCTGAGCTGCTGATTGGTGTTCCAGTTTCTGGCATAGGCAGGGAAGTATATTGCCTTGTGATCCGTGAGGAAAAATTACTAGAACAGGAGTAGATATTATCACCTTCTAGGCTAAATAAGCATCTGCCCAAACCTGACTTATGACTGGTTGTGTAACTGTGGAGCATGAAGCAGTTCAACAGTAATACTTGCGTGTGGAACTGGGCCTTCGTAAGCATCTGCATTTTTATGCTTTCCAGGTTGAGGGAGTAGTACAGCAGTTAAGTGACTTGCACAGGATAGAACAAGAAATCTATGGTATAGCTTGCACAGGAGCTCAGACACTCCCTGCTGTTTCTCATGCTTGCCCATAGTTTCTTGTTAAAAGCATTGATTGGAGATGTAAATCTGGCATGAGTTCTGCTGTTCCTTGGCAGAATAATGAACAGCTCTGCGTAATGTGAAGGAAACTACCTGAAAAACCAAGCCTCTAGAAGCTGGTACCAAAGTGACTCTATGATTTGTCTGTAAGTCCTGTCAA
The DNA here is from genome assembly GCF_038088225.1 of Cyrtonyx montezumae. NCBI lineage: Eukaryota > Metazoa > Chordata > Aves > Galliformes > Odontophoridae > Cyrtonyx > Cyrtonyx montezumae. The sequence continues at coordinate 72,938,108 of NW_027072034.1, forward strand.
GTATGTATGCAGAGATGCACAGGGCTAAGTGACACTGTTATTGACTGTTTTGACAGCGTTACCACAGCCTGCTTAAGGCTTTCAGTGAAACCTTATTTCTACCACTTAAGGAGATAAAATACTGTGCTTTTTCACTTTTTCTCTTATCTCTGAGTCAGGCAGAGCCCAACTGACTGTGCAAAGAGGCCAACAGAAAGCAAATGTGTTAGCAGCTGTTCTTCTGGGCTCATTTCTGCTCGGGGGTTGATCATTCATTCCCGGCAGCAAGTCAGTGGTAGGTGTTCACGGGCAAGGTGTCAGCAGCAAATCTGCTTCTCAGAGCTGATAGGGTGCTGCAGGACTGGCTCTGCTACCAGAGGCAGGAAGCTCTCTTTCTTCAGCTGTCTGAAGTACTTGGTGAGAGAGGCAACCTGGGGAGCTGCTGCAGCAGTGAAATGCTTTTCTGGTGGTTGATGATTCAGAGTAGAGCTAGACTGTTCTTCCTTCCTTTGAGGCAGCAGAACTTTGTTGTTGCTTTGAAACTTAGGTGTCAAGAGTAGTTGAATTTTGCCTGGTCTTCCTTTTTGTAGCTGATTTTGCTTTGTGTTCTGTATGAATATATTGGATGTTCTGTCAAGGTTTGGGATAGGGGCTACCATGCTGCTGTGTGAGGCGAGGCTTGGCCCAGCAGCCAGCATAGCAACGCTCTGGGGGGAGCATGGGGAAGAGAGGGCAAATATGGCCCAGCAGGGAGGGGACAGGGAAGCGGCGTGAGAAACCACCCTGCAGGCACCCAGGGAAGAGAAGGCAGAGAAGGTGCCACAGGCACTGGAGCAGAGATGCCCCTGCAGCAGAAGTTTTGGAATAATATATGATGGAGCAGGTATTTCCCTACACCCTGTGAGACCATGGAGGAGGAGATATCCACACTGTGGCTCGCAGAGGAGTGCATGCAGAAGCAGCTTCTGAAGAATCACAGCCCATGGGAAGGACCTGCACTTTCACTGGGGGAAAAGTGTGAGGAGAAAAGAGTGTCAGAGAGGAGCCATTATAGGTTGATTGTAACCTTCTATCTGCTGCAGGCTGCCTGGGGAGGGAGAAGAACTGGAAATAAATGAGTTAAAGTGAGCTTGATTTTTGTCTTTTTCTCACAGGTTTATTGTAAATTAAAGTAACTTTCCCCAGGTCAAATGTGTTTTGCCTGTGATAGTAGGTGATAAGTGATCACCCTGTCTTTATCTCCTCCAGCTTTTTCATCTTATGTTCTCCCTCTATCCTATTTTGTAAGCTGGAGTGAGAGAGTGGGTGTCTGGAAGCTAGGCAGGCTCAACCCACCAAAGTGATGATCATAATACATATATATGATTTGCATGTGTGTATGCATTTTTATGTCTATACGCTCAATGAGGCTTCAGGTAGCACCATGATGGATTTCTAGTGTGGAGATGATTGGGCAATCTGTTCTTTCTTAGGCCAAGGTATATGGCTCCTTAATACTTGTGTGGTTTTCTTATGAAATACGACGTGTTGTTATTGGCTGGAATGATTTGCTTGGATTTTGCTCCTGTGTTAAGGCTGAATCATGTAAATGAATTCTTAAAGTGGAAATTTGATCCCACATCTGGATGCTTCAACAGATCTCAGTGGAGTTTCAGAGGAATGATTTGGGCTAGTCTGCTCCTACCTAATGAGACCATCAAAGATACGATTGGTCTACCACACATTTTATTGAAAATGAGACAGTGGTGACCTATGGAGATGTAGGTGCCTGTAGGTAGGGAACGGTAACTTTGTACTGCCCTTCTAAAACGTTTTGTAGGGAGCTGACTGCTGCTGTTTCTCACTGGTTGGTTGTACGTGAAGACCTTTTGGTACAAGAAATAACTAAATGTCATGAAATCCTAGTTTGAGAGAGATGTCAACAGTTTTACAACGCTCTTGACATTGAGTATTTCTTAATGAAGGCACTCTTTAGCAAGTGTATATAGTTTTTGTGACTTATGACCTCATAATCACTAGAAAATCTCACATCCTCCCGTTTCCTGGAAAATTACAGCTGCTAGGGAAGCCATTGTGAGCATACAGATATGTTGACTTCCTGTGGTTTTGTCAAGACCTTTAAATGTGAACTATTGAGTCAGTTGTATTAATACATCTATTTCTATTTTCCTGCTCCGTGATGCTGTCATTAACTTTTTACCTGTAACAGCGTGTCTGAATTTTTTAAAATCTTTCTTTCATCAGGCTTTTTGATTATTTCCCGATCTTTCATCCATAACGATATTATAATTGATGTAAATGCATGTGTTACTAGACATCTTTTAATATAAACAAAGCAATTTGTTTGTATTAATTAGTAAACTGATGACTAGTTATTTCAGGAGAAGGACAGCGTAGTAGGAGACTGTAGCATCTGGTGGTGGTCTCTTAAAAGTTTCCACTTAGATTGTGTTAGTACTCATGGAATAAAATGCCCATGATTACAGCTTTACTTCACATTCTAATTTTGTTGTCACTCCTAGCGACCAAGCTGAGTTGGATCCATGGGAATCAAGTTTATTTTGGTGTGTTCATAGCCTTAATTAACAGAACTTTTTCATGTGGTCCATGATCTCAGTGCAGACTGGTCTCTAAAAGACTTCCAACTATGTGTTAATTATTGTATATTTTCAGTGTCAAGAAGGGCTTTCCTTGAGAAGTGCTACCAAGTTCCATTTTCAGCTATTGCCTAGCACAGTGGATGCCCTATATTTGTATACAAAATTGTAGAAGAAAACCAAATCTTGCCCTATTTTTCATTAACCACTGTGAAAAAAGCGTGAGCAATCAGGGGATACAAAGCAAAAGTGGGGGAAAAAAAAACACTAATGGCTTAAGTGTGCATTTATCTCTAAGCACTGCCGGCTTAGGCAGTGTTGGGTTTATGCAGGTGCTGTTGCCAAATGTTTTGGAGGCGTTTTAAGAGAGCTTGAAGGAAGTGAGATAAGCTTGCACTGTCTGAGCAGATCCTCCAAAGTGTTAGGGACGTTGGCTAGCAGGAGAAATAAGAATATGGTTTTGAATGTAGAGAGCAGTATTGCACAAGGGGAAGTATGCAGACTTTGACCTGTTAGATAGCTGGTCACGTGTAGTGCCTCTTGTGCAGATTAAGTTACCATCATGCCTGACTTAGTCTCAGCAGCTGACCTGGACAAGGATCCCCCTGAGGGATCACCTGCAGGGAGAACACCCTCAGTGTGCTGAAGAGAATGGTTAGCCACCTTCTCCAGGAACTTTTCCATCAAAGTGTACTCTATTTCAAAGGTATCAGTGAATCGTAATTAGCAGTGTCATTCTACAATCTCTTACGTTACTCTGATGAATACTGTATGCTTGATGGCTCGTACTCTCACTGGAAGTTAAATAGTTAACCATAATTTGTTTAACTAACTAGATGCAAGCTCTTGTGGTTGAGAATGCTTGTCTGCAATCCGTTCTGAATGACTTAATCTTCCTATACTTTGCTGCTGGGTAAACATAAAGGATTCCTTCACGTAGGTGGTTTCAGAGCAATACATCACTGCACTCATATCAGTGCTGACATATGCATGCCAGGGGTTTATGATCTGAATCAGGGCTGAACTAGCTGAAAATGTGCGTCTCTTTTCCTTGTTTTGTACATCCTGGCAAACATGCTGGTGTTATTACAAAGGAACCAAGAAGCTCTAAGTCTTTGGATCTGCTTTAGCTGCTGTAGAACTGTGTTTTCAGAGTTAAAAATGTCTTGTTTGTTCACAGCAAGTAAATTGAAACAATACCTAGTCAGTGAAGTTGGTTAGATGGAGATGTTTGTATAACAGGATCGTGCTTATGCTGGGCATGTGTATGTTGAGTTCTGCATCTTCTGTCATCAATTTGTAGAAGAAAATGGTGATCTTGCATATATATCTTCTAGTGTTACCCTTGGAGTGGTTAGTATTCATTTCCCTGTAATTATATTAGTGTTTGTCTTTTTCAGTAGAACAATGAAGCATTAGGGATGCCATGCTTGGTATTGTGACTCTCCAGCTGTCCTTGCCATGTGTTGGCTGTTTCAGGTCTGCCAGATACCCTGCTTCTATTTTACAATGGCATAGTTTTTTTCTTTTTTCTTTTTTCTTGTTCCCCTCCTTCTTCCAGTTTTTTATTTTACAGTGAAGTCATTTAGTCACTAGATAGAGACAGTGCCTTAAGGCATTCTTGTTGCCTGGATGTCAGACAGTTGTTGCTGAGGGTAGTGTTTGGGGAACATGAGCAATGATTGCTCCTTACGGTAACCTCAGCTCATGTGCAGAGTGGAGAACATCAGTAATAACATCCTGCTGTGGAAGCTGAGTTTTTCAGCTTTTAAGCTCTGATACACAGTAAATGTTTCTAACTTTATCCGTTCTGTGAGGGTTCTTCCTTCCTTTCTGTGCTCCTGAGGTTTCAGCAGCCAGAGGCAAAAACTACCCACTAGTTAGGTGATGCAGATGTTGTTGATCCTACCCTAAATAAGAACTGCTAGGAAACAGACCATGAGGCATTTCCCATGAAAAGCAGATGGCTTATATTTTTATAAGATGTAAAGGGGGAAAGATGTGGATAAGCTTGCAATTAAAATAACTTTTCTAAAAGAATCATTGTGTCTACAGATACTTCTCACAGAAGTCCAGAAGTACTCCTCAAATCCAGAGCAAAATGAATCTTGCTCTTCATTATTGTACAAAGTGGAGTTTTTGCATACTTCCCGCAAACTGAAGGAAACTGTAAAAAACACTGTACAGGTTGAGTTGGAGAGACATGTGGCACTGGTCCATGGTGGTAAGCCATGGTGATAAATGCAGTGGTGGAAGGCTCTGGAGGAAGAAATGAGCTGTGCTTTAGTTCTCTGTTGTGTGAACTGACAACTCATCATTGACAAAGATGTCAGACTGAGGCTATTCTTTGATCAGGAGACACACCCCGAGCAGAGAAAATCTGAGTAGACAAAGCAGTGATGGCAATTGAGTGTGTTCTGCAGTGAGATACAGAGGCAAGCTACTGAGGGAAGAGATATGAAAAGAGAGAACCTTGGTGGAGGATGAAGATTCAATTTAGGAACAATAAGAAAGGATAGGATGGAAGGATGGAGGAAGAGTGTCTTATCCTATTTGAATATAGGAGTTGCCTGGGAAAGAAGATGAAGATGGAGCGCCAGTTCCAAGGCTTTGCAGGGGATGAACCATTGGACTTTAGATCTGAAGTATTTTCACTAGATTATGGTAGCTGAGTTTAACTTGTGAGAGTCGATGTAATAGGAGTAAAACAACACCAGCAACAACACTAGAGAGAGAAAAATAAATGATGGAAGAGGAGGCCTGTTTAGAGGATTGGTGAGAAAAATAAAAGCACTTATCTGTTGAAAAGAATTAAAGCAATTGAAGGTTAGAAGAGGTGTTCAGATGAAGATATCAGGACTTAAGAGCATTTGGAAAAGGTGATAGGATAAATGAGGTTTGTTGGGAGAAGAGCAAATAATGGGTGTTTGTCTTTGCCCTACTTGGCTTGCTGACTTTATTCCTCAAGCTCTGTTCTGTCTGATAGTGTCCTGATAGTTTTTTTTTTTCTTCTGGGATAGAATTAAGGCTCAGAAAGCTTGAGGAATGAACCAGTAAGTAAATGTGACTGGAATATGACTCCAAATTAAACTCTATCCAACTTAATTATTTAAATAGATAGAAGAGCTGGAAGAGGGATGTTGGTCTGGTAAAAGTGGAAAGAGAAGGTGAGGATCTAGGGATGGAAATTATCCATGTGGTTTTGTGGTAGAGGAGACTAAGGTGGTGGGGCCACTATTTTCAAGTCAACATATCTCCTGCTATGAGACAACAGGGGGGGAGAAGAAAATTGTTGTAGTGCTGCATGCTGTAAGAGGAATTAGTGTCCTCTATTTGTCCTGGGGGCAGGGAGAGAGTGAGCAAAGAAAGTTGTAAAGTTAAGACACCAAGTAGAAAGTGAAAATTAAACTGTCCATAAAATGCCTGTACAAGTTGTTACATAGTTCCTGGCTTTCTAGACTGTAGGAAGAAGTTGGATTTCTTTACTACACTTCTCTCACGTGCTGTTACTAAATTAGAACAGGGACGTCTATAGAAGCTGATCTGTGCTTCCCACTCGCTGTTTGTGGCAAGGAGTTCTCTGTGCCACGTACAAGCAGACAATGTCTGTGCAGACTATTTGTCCTCCTACATAAATGCTGAGGGCATCTTGCTTGTTTTACGCTTGAAAGGAAGACTTGTTCTGTGGCTTGGACTCAAAACAATGGATTATTTTTTTCTTCTCTACTCCATTAGCTGGAAAAAATACATAAAGCACAGCAGCTCTGAGTTCATTTAATTGAATTGCTAGAAGCCTTTGTATGTTCCAAACAAATATTTGGTAATTATTTTACAAAAGAATATTTTTTGGCTCAAAAGAATATGTACAAGAGGAAAAAAATAAGCTCTGATACAGCCTCTTCATGAAAATTCCCCTCCCTTAGGGTGCTGTTTCTCTTTCAGTCATATGAAATAAGAGCAATGGTGACAGGCTAGTCAGAAGTGTCAGGGATAACCTGATAGGACTGAAGAGGGTGAATCTGAGAAGTGCACTGTGTCACCTTTGAATGGTGAAGTAAATGAATAGTGCCTTCTTCTGGTTTTGGTTATTGTAATTAAACTGGTGTGCTTAATTCTTCCACCTTTGCAGTGCTTACATGATCATTCTGTGCCCTCTGGGCACGTGCTCTGCCTTACCCTTGTTTGCTATTCCAGTTGAATCCGAGACAGCAGTTCTGTACGAAGCCTTGCACGTACTGATTCCTTGGTTTACCCAGCTGGCCAGGGTGTTTTCATCTCCTTCATTGTTCAGTCATTTCACTAATTGAATGGCCACTTCCAGAGCCTGCATATGGTCTGCCCTGCCCGGCCAGCTGTCATCACCTGCTGTGCTTTTGACCCTTTGCTGCAGTCAATCGGGTGGACTTGCCCAGTAGTCATGGGATGAGGGAGAGTGTCAATGGTACGGCCTGCAGAGGCTTTTTTCTTTGGGGAACCAGCCTCAAAGTTTCATGTGTAAAAGCTGGTTTCTAAAGTCTCTCTATGGAGTATAGACTTAGCTTAATTTTAAGCCCTGATTATAAACAAACCAGCTTATGACAAATCAGTACCTTCTTAGGATAATTGTATTGCGTGAAAGAAGCTTGCTGTCAAAATCCCAAAGGTTACAGAGCTGATAGCTGTCACTGACTAAAAGCAAAAAACACATCACTTAAAGACTAATGTAGGTGTCCTGGGTTTGTTTTTAAAAACTTCAGTCTTCAACTGTGCTCTTTATTTTCAGTTGGCTATTTTGAGAACTAGTTTATTCAAAGTTAATAGATCAAGATACTGAACAAGCAGGAAGGCATGCTTTCCACCTAGAGGAGAGTGAGGCCCTAGAGTACAGGATGTAGCCTAGAAGCATAGAACCCTACCATCAGAAGAAGCTTACTTGTACTGTTTTTCTGCTGTAAGCTTTGACATGATTAAAATTTGTTTTTCATTTGAGTTACAGGGTGGCATGTGTTGTGTGTGCCCCTACTCACAACAATTTTTTTCCAAGATTTTTGCCTTCGTATGGATGTGACACAGTGAGATGCATTCTTTCCTTATGTTACAAGGTCATTCTTTGTTTTTTGAATTAATGTGTAGGTGTGTGTATCTTTGCTTAAGTTTGAATAGCATCTTTGCAGTTTAAACAGTGCCAAGTAAGGAAAATATTCACCGAATTCTGAAGAATTTTACTTATCACTGGTGCAGTCACAAAGTTAACCTTGTTTACTTTAAACCTGTGGTGTGATTATAGTTCCGTTTGCTGTTTTGACTATGCATAAGCCTTGTGGTGGGAAAAAATCATGCTATTCCCATGCTTCCAAACTCTACATGGGTGATTTTTGTAATTTTTTTTTTTTTCCATGATGTCTTGTACATGAAGACATGCCAGAGAGTAGAATCAGGTAGCATAGCTGGGAGCCAGAGAAGTTTACTGCTCAGCTTGGTGGAGGTGAGCTTTTGTTCCACCTACAGCTGAGAGAAGCTGAAGATGTAGGAAGCAAGATGTGAGCTAGAGAGGAAACTGAATAATAGCTGAGACCAAGATATTAGTTCTTCCTGTGGGTCTTATTTATTACAGTCTCTGCTGGCAGCCGGTAGGGAAGAGTGTAAACGTATCCTTTTGCACTATAGAAGTGATTTCCATAAACTGTTTTAAAGGAAGCATCTGTGGATAGAAAACATCCTGTAACAGATAATACACGGAAAGTGTAGTGAACTGACCTGCTGTATACTTGCTTGTATTGTAAGTATAACACATTGTCTCTGCACCCTCTTGCTGGTGGAGTTGTTGCTGCCTCTTTACAGTTTTCCCCTAAAAAGCAATGCAATACAAACAGTTACCACTGTAACTTCCAGACTTTCGAAACAGCACTGATGCCTCTTGTTTTACTTCTTTCTTTTCTTTACCTTTTTTATACAGTCAGAGTATCGGCAGTAGAAGTCACCACACCAGAGGAGATGCTTGTGGAGAATGAAACAGATGTAAAGCTTCCATGCACGTTTACATCTGTGGAAGTGATCAGCAGTGCAGCATCCGTTTCTTGGAGCTTTCAACCAGAGGGAGCAGCAACTCGTATCTCAGTAAGCAATGACTGTAGGGAATCTAGCTGGGGCGGGTGGCTGTGAAACTATGCAGAGATCACCTGCTTGCTTTTAAAGGCAGTAAATATGGATTGGAGCCCTATTTCATGTTTCTTATCTCCGTCACTCTGATTTTAGTGTGGCTTTATTTTATTAAGAGATGCTTAAGAGTATTGCAGTGTTAAATCTCAGCAAAGGCTGGGGCATGCAGCAACTGTAAAATGTACTGGTAGTTTTTCAGTCAGAGGAGTGGTTTGTTGAAGTGGTAGCCATACAGAAGAAGTAGATGAGCATCTGGGAATCTTTTCAATTCTGCACCCTCTTGTACTTGGAAATGAGATGTGAAACTGCTCATGTAATCTGAGTTACCATAGTGTTATGTATTGTACATGTTGCTTATTTTCTGCTTTTGTACAGCTTAACTTCTCTTTAAAAGGGGTTTGTAAAATCAGTTTCTGTAGTTTCAAAATGGACAACCTTCAAATCAAGGCTTGGAACAGGTAAAGAGATGGGAGGTGACTTGGGTGGAAAGAGGACTGACTTGTAACCAGTTTCTTCTGTGGAAGAACTCCTTTATAAAGAGGGATGTAAAAAGAGGAAGTTGGAATATAGTTTTATATTTCTTTAACCATGTTCCAGAAGCTAAACTGAAGAGAATGCAGATTGAGTTTTGGTTGGGCTGTGACTTTTCCATTTTCTTTCAGAGCGTGATATAAAGAATGAATGTGCTCCTATAATACAGCCTTGATCACTCTTAAGGTTATGTCCAATGCTTAAACATTCCCTGTGTTTGAAAGCAGACCTCTGTCCTATAGAGCTCTATGTGCTTCTACTGATGTAAATTATAAATTTGGAGAGGAATAATGAGGAAAAAGTGCAGTTTTCCCCTGAAGGACTTTTTGTTCAGCTTTAAAGGACTCAGTCACCTAAAAATCAGGAAACAGCTATATTTAATCACCTTAAAGGTTTCTGGAACATAGCTAGATGCACTGTAAATTGCTAGTGGAGTATTTTGGGAAACGGAGGGGAGGAAGGTATTGTCTGCTAATTAAGCTATACTGTGATTGTGAGTCACACACAGCAACACACAAGATAAGAAACTTGGTATGCTTTTCCTGCTAGGCTACCCAAGGTTTCCTTTGCCTGAAAGACAGATGGCTGTGATCCAGAACAGTTCTGTCCTTTAATTACCCCCCAGTTTGCTAATATTTTCCCTAATATTGTCCTCAAAAATGGAAGTAAAGAAAAACAACAGAAAACCCAAACTTGCAGTCTGTTATGATAACAAATGCTATGGCTTATATCTCAATGTGATTAAGATGCAAGAAACCAAATTAATGTGGTGAGGGAGAACACAAAACAAAAGAAAAACAAAATCTGTAATACTAGCTGAGTATTATAGTGAATTCTAGCATAATGCTATAGAAGTACAATGCAAGAGAAGTATAGTATCTCCATAATATCTAATTGAATTGTTCTTATATCTTCTTTTCCTTTACTACAGTTTTTCTATTACTATAATGGGAAGCCATATACTGGAAAGGACATACCATTTAAAGACAGAGTCACTTGGGCTGGAGATCTTAACAAGAAAGATGCTTCTATCAGTATATCAAACATGCAGTTCCAGGATAATGGCACTTATATTTGTGATGTCAAGAACCCACCTGATATTGTTGTCAAACCAGGAGAAATCCGGCTTAGAGTTGTGGAGAAAGGTATTCATTGTCTGTGATTTTATTGTATTAATATTTTTCCCCTCTTCTGTGTCACTTTTCTTGGGGGTGAGGCAGTGGCCTGGAGGGAACAACCATCTCTTTAATTCTCTCCTTCCAGGTCCTAATACTTGAACTGATAGTCTGTCAACTGTTTAAAAGAAAACTTAATGTCATACATTTTTCTTTCCTCTTATTTCCATTAATTCCTAAACTTCTAACGTATTAGCAAAAGCTGATGGAAAACTTGAGGAAAACCCATGTTCTCATTTCAGAGTCCCATGAATATTGTTTTCTATATCATGCTACATCAGTGCTTAGGATGACTTACAAAATCTGGGAAGCAAGGAGAGAAAGTGACAAAAAATTGGTTTTGGAACCCATGCAATATATGTACTGAGTAATATGGGGAGAGGGGGAGGGAGAAATCAGCCCTGAGCATCTACTGATAGACAGTGAGATGCTGTCTTCCATACAAAGGTGTTTGTGTTGGATGTGCACTTAGTTTCTTTCACACATATGCTTATATTCTCCATACTGACTCTTATAAACTGCAAAGGCTGGCTATTTTCAGTCATTTAAAGCTTCTGATTAGTACTCAGTAACAGTTACCACAGTTCAAGAGCACTTAGATTCCATATGTCAGTTTGGCTCTTCATTTCCCCTGGCCACCCAAAACATACGGTTGTTCTAGGTAAGCTGGAGGTCAGCCAGGTTGTGACAGTTCCTGCAAAGTAACAGTTCTCACAGTGATCAGATTTCCAAATTTATATTTAATAAGACAAGAACAAATGTTGAATTCATAATGGAAGTGCTGATGCAGCTATTCCACTAGATTTTAATATGTTAGAGGAGATAATCATGTGTATTCCCTAGTTAGGGTGATTCTGCTACTATAAAAAGTATATTTACTCCATATACTGTAGGCAAGGTCTACATCCACCTCTTTTTATGAAGTAGCTCGAGTTGGATAGGACCTTTGAAGGTCTCTTAGTGCTTTCTATTTCTTAGAATTTTTTAATGTGTATAAAGTAGGTCAGTTTATTTTCTTGTGCTGTATTGATAGTCTCTATGAAGAAGCAGTAAAGCAATACCTATTTTGGCAAAGACAGTCAGGCTGTCTTGGCAAAGCCTGTTCATTCGTTTGATTTGAGTTAAAATCTGAAGACACTTCAGTATACTAATTCAGCTGATATTTTTTTGTCAGACTTGCATGCTGGCTTCAATGAACTCAATATAAAATGAATCAAGTAATGGAAAAATGAATGCTGAAGATCGTCTGTGGACAATCAAATGGAGTTTAGTATGCACGGATGACTCTGCATTTCATAGAACCATAGAATATCCCAGGTTGGAAGGAACCCACAAAGACCATCAACTCCAACTCCTGGCTCTACCATGGACCACCCAAAAATCAGACCCTATGTCTGGGGGCGTTGTTCAGACACTTCATGAAGTCTGGCAAGCTTCGTGTCATGACCACTGCCCTGGGGAGCCTGTTCCAGTGCCTGACCACCTTCCCAGTGAAGGACCTTTTCCTGATACCCAACCTGACCCAGCTCCATGCCATTCTCTTGGGCCCTGTTGCTGTCACACAGAGCAGAGCTCAGCACTGCCCCTCTGCTCCCCTCGTGAGGGGCTGCAGCTGCCATGAGGCCTTCCCTCAGCTCCTCTGCTCTGAGTTGAGCCAACCAGGGCACCTGGGCCGCACCTCACGTGTCTAAAACTCCAGACCTTTCACCATCTTTTTAACCCTATTTAGGACACTCTCTGATAGCTCTAGCTCCCTTTTTATACTGTGCTGCCCAAATAGCACTCAGTACTCGAGTTGAGGCCACAGTACTTTGTATCACAGAGAGAAGGATGCAGCAATTGTCTTCAGATTTTTTTTTGAACACTTGGAATACCTTGTAAACAGGTTTTCAATCTAGAGGCCAATAGCTATAGCTATAATCCTGTTTTGCTTTCTGACTATACCTTAAAGTACTACTCGTGTAATAGGTTGTACCACATCCAGATTGAGCTGATCTCTACCCTTGTACTTTTCTCTCCTTTGTATAAATTTACTTGTTCTGAATCATTTATTTGGTGTTGTAAATTATTCAAAGGCGCTGTAATAATTTAACCTGAGTAAATGGTTTAGTACTACACAGCTGCTTGGTTCTCTCCTCCCCATGCAGTGGGATAGGAGGGAAGGAAACTGGGAGGGCAGTAGTTAGAAAATTTGTGGTTTGAGATAAAGACAGTTTCATGAGGATGACGGAAGGGGAAAGGAAAATAGAAGTGGGGGAAAAAGCAATTAACCTGCAACTAAATGAATAAATAAAAGAGATGCACAATACAGTTGTTCACTACTAGCTGACCAGTGCCTAGCAAGTCCCTGAGCACCAGAAGTTCCCCTGGCCAACTTCCCCTTGGTTTTGTTGTTGAGATTACCATTATAATATGGTACAGAATATTTTAGCTGGTGGTGTCCTCTTCTGGTTTTTTGTGCACCCTCAGTTTTTCCCCTAGTAGGACAGTGGGAGAAACTGAAACAAAACTCATGTAAGTACTGCTCAGTAACAAATGAAACATCATTGTGTTATCCATACTGTTTTCATTACAAATATAAAGCATCGCATAGTCCCAGCTAAATATGAAGAATCTCTATTCCAACCAAAATGAGGACAATATCCACCCTTTATTCTGTACAATTTATGTCATGCCCTATGACAGCACACCCAGCCATCCCAAATTTATTGTTGAGTATGGCATCATGTGGTACCAAATATTCCTTTAATCCATTTGGGTCAGCTGCCCTGTAAATGGTCATGCATACCTCACACTTTTAAATGGTCTTAGACCATAAATACCTCGCTGGCTTTATATTTTAGTTTAGTCATCTAATACATTGCTGTTGTTGGCTCGGCTGTTCAGAATTGCCAAGCTAACTCAGCTGATTTTCACTGCAGTGTCTCCATAGCATTTCCACGAACAGCTCCTTCAACTACTGTGGAAAGATCCTGTTGGTGTGGATGAGAAGGAAGTCTGTTGTCTCGTTACTGTATGTGAATCTGGGAAGGAGTACTATTCAAAGCCTAAATCATATAAATTTAAAGGGAATTCAAAGTCCTTTGCATTAGGCTGCCCCCTACCTGTAATAGGATGCTACTTAACTCGGTGCTCGATGCAGCTTGTGTTACCTGGAGGCAGTCCCTCTTTGATCTGAACTCTCAGGAAGGGGAAAACTAGATTTGTCTTATGGAAACTGTTATACTTACCACCATTGGAAAATTCATGAAATAGGCACGAAACTAATTCTAGCACATTTCCAGAGAAAATGGAAGATGCTTTGAATTACAGTGATTTTTAGTGAAAAATGTCCCTTTAAAGTCTGGCTTTTCAACTTGTGTTAAACTATCAGCTTTGAAAGTTAACCTTTAGGTATGTAGTTGGGACTACCTGTTACTGTGAAACCATTGACTGCTCTGGAAATATTTATGAGGAATTCATGTAAGTGCAATACTGAAGAACGTCAGAAAGGGGGTAGGAGGCAGAATTCTCCAAGTAAGCTGGGTGGTCGTAAAATTGTGCAAGCTTTTCTGCTGTCTGTGGAGTTGCGTTCTGAAAGGCAGTAAAGCCTCTAGTTTCATGTGCAAACAGTTGCTCTCTTGCAGCCTCTTAAAAACACTGTCAAGAGAGCGTAGCTTCTGATTTCATCCAAATCCAGCCAACAGAAAGCCTCATCCAAATCAAAGAAGTAACATCTCTCAGGTTAGATGTTGTCATCTTTTTTAACATCACATTTTTAGCAGGCAACAACGCTATAGCTTTGGATTGCTACTTTCTCATTCTGAAAGTGTTGCTGGTTGGTTGGTTGGTTTGTTTTCCCTTGGGCATATGACAGGAGGTGGTCTGCTAACAGAAATAAATGTTTTGATACTTTTGCAGGGTTATTTTTGCCCCTGGAAAGGGGAAGAAAAACAAAAACTATGAACTCCTACTTCTTAAATGCCTCAAAAAAAATTAGTTTATGTTAGCATGTGGTTCAAATGCAACCGTGCCTGAAAAGTACTTCAGTACCTGAAAAGTATTATTATTTGTAAGATTCTTCTCCTTCTTGGCAGATGGATCTTTGGATTGCCAGAAGGTTCTTAAAGGAAAGGATGTCTTCTTCTAGGTTGTGGCACTTACATCTTCATCTTTAATTTCTTTCTAAGACTTCTTGTTACAAATTTGCATCAAACACTGGGGAAAGCTAGGAAAGCTGCTGAGAGGATATGCAGTCAAATGGAGATATCAGTAAAATGGCTAGAGATCATGTAGCCCTTTTCTTGAAAGTCATTAAACTCAAAATGAACAATACTAAATGTGTGATGCCCCTGCATCATAAGGGTTATGTATTGTGCTATTCCCTTCTATGTAAGCATGTCAAAGTGGGATTGATCTACATAATTGCAAACTCGTTGTGAGTGCTTTTTATAAGCATGATATGTGGTCCTCAGCGGAACAAATCCAGCAAGGAGGGACTGGCTCACCTTTCGTAGAGATTGTTTAGCCTGAAAATGGAAGAAAGGCTCAGGGTCATCTTTCCAATGGTTATAAATATCTCATGAGAGAGAAAGTAAAGAAGGCTGAGCCAAGCTCTTTAGTGGTGCCCAGTGACAGGAGAAGCAGCAATGGACATACTTTCCAATGCAATAAATTGTCTCAATATATTTTCACTGTAAACATGTTTGAGCACTGGAATGGATTGCTGGAGAATTTGTGAAGCCTTGGAGACAGTGAAAACCCAACTGGACAGAGTACTGAGCAGGTTGCATCACCTGACCGATCTTGGACAGGGTGGTTGGCATAAATGATCTCAAGACATCCATTCCAACCTCAGTGATTGTGTGGTGGTCAGATGCAAGTTTCTGAGGACTTTCTATATAATGTGTTGTAACTGTTGCATCTTATGCCACTTTCCCAGTATTTGGTGCAGGTAGCTAGCATAGCATGGATTCTTGTAAGAAAGCTTCCAATTGAAGATGTTGGTTGCATTAAGCAAGATGAGAGAGAGAATGTTGTTTGCAACTGAAAAAAGATATAATGGTGCTTTGTGTATTCTTTCTCTTGCAAGTCTTTTATACTCATTCTCTGATTGGCTTTTATTTCTGGCTGCTCTTTCTTGGCCTCCCCTTCCCCCAAATTGTTCTGGGGAAAACGTGAGTAAAGCAACACTGTGTTCCTGTAAGCATATTGCTAATAACTTTCAATGAACCTGACTTAAGAAGGAGAAGAATGACTCTATAAAAATGTATAGAGTTGTATTTTGAGACACCAGAAGCATGTATAAATGCTCTTAGAGTGATCGTGGTAGTAATTGGGCTGTCTGCTGCATGCTACCCAGAGAACACCCAGCATTCAGCGCTCTTAGTTGATTAGCAATGTGTGAAGTGCTTTCAAAGTGTGCCTGCCCTTTCCTGTTGATCTCACTGGGAGTTACCAGATGAACATAACTTTTTTTTCTGAAGTACAAAATAAGACAGGATTATTGTCATTATCACATTCCTTCACGATGCAAATAGTTCTCAGTATAAAGTCACTTCTGAAGGGTGGTAACTTAAAGAATGCTCTTGGTGTCTGATCTGTTCATACATTATTCTGCTAGCTGCCTGCTATTGCTGACCATTTAGGCCGCATGTTTTAATTCCTGGGTATGACATTAGTGCTTCTGCTCTAAAAGAATCCAAGGTCAAGAACATGTGTCATTTGCACTTCTGTTATTCAGGGAATGCAGAAGAGTTGAATGTTTTCTCCTTCTCTCCCAGACAGCCTGCCTGCGTTCCCCCATTGCCATGGTGGCAGGGATAGTCATCGGTACGGTTACAGGTCTCACACTGCTCATCTCTATTGTCGTGTGTCTTGTTATGAGAAAGAACAACTCTAAAAAACGTTACTCTGGGTAAGAGATCTCTCTCCTCACCTGTGGATGATGTGAGGAATAGCAGTAGGATCTGAGGGAGGGCTTAGAGGGGGGGTAGGAGTTGGGTCAGCGCGGTCTTGGCAACCACGGCTAGAGATAGAGCATGGCCATGTGTTAGGCTGGCCCATCTGCCTGTAATGATTATCTTTCTCTTGTGCTTGAAAAGACCTACTGGCCATGAGTTACACCTGAAAATCACTAAATGTTACCACTGATCCTCTGACACAAACATATATGCCCTGTGAACACTTAATCGAAGATCCCCTAGCTCTGTTTTGTTCACTTTCCCTTCCCTAGCCCCTCGTCCCACTACCCTCCCCCTTCCCAAAGGAAACGTGCCACACATAGAATTTTAAGAAACAATCTGTTGAGATTAAGACTTGAATTTTTCAGTTTCCAGTGTTTTACCCCTGAACCTGGAGTACTCTTGCCAAAATCCCATTCATCACCACTCTAATAAGTAAAGAAGGGGTAGCCACTTCACAACCCATTCTCATTCACTGTTTGTTTCTAGCTAACTGTTACCATTCTTGAAAAGGGTTTTTTTTTTTTTTATCTTTGTTGTTAAAATATTTCTAAAATGAAGCACAGATCTTTTGAAGTGGGGTTAAGAGAAGGGAACAAGACCTAATAAAAGCAGACTTGAGTCCTGTGGTGATAGAGCATGGTGGTGGTGGGGGGAAGCACTTTTTCCTTCTCTCTAACTAGCTGGTTATTTCTCTAAGAAAGGATGAAAATATGTCTTTAATCTTAGAAATGAAATCACGGTTAATAACTTCTTTCTGTTCTTTCCCCAACAAAGAATTCCTGCTTCCTGCAGGTTCTTTTTGGTTGCCTGTAGGATGGAAGAAAACTACTCAAAAAATAAAACTTGTGGGGATTTCTAAATTGAGCTTTACCTTGTCCTTTTCTTGTTTGGAGAGCTTAGAGAAAGTGAGTTGGCTTTCCCTGATGGTAAAGCCGAGTGCAGTGAAAGCAGTGAGTGGTATGTGCTCAAAATTGTGCGGAAAGTCTGCCTTCCACTTTCTGCATGTGTCCTTCCCCTAAAGACTGAGAAGAAATGTCATAGCACCAAAAGTGCACATGAGATGGTCAACATGCTTTGCTTCTGAGTGACCCACTGTTCAGTGTCCTCCTGCTGAATGAAGGGTATGTGCTGGAGAAGTAGTTCATGTGCTTGTAGTAGATTTAACTACTCTCCCAGGAAAGTAATCTCTGAAGTTTGAATTCTGCTTTTGGTGACCATGCCAGCTCTGCATGACATGCTAAGAAAAATCAAATGCGCTGTGACTCCCTTCAAACTTACAGACTTTCTTCTCCATGACACTAACCTAATGAGTGGTGGTATGGTGAGATGCACTTACTCTTAGATAACAACTCTGCCTTGAACTGAGGTGGGCTGGGGCACTGCATGGCCACAGTTTCTGTTCATGATCTGACTTGGTGTTTTTTTTTTTTTTTTTTTTTTTTTTTTTTTGTTTTTATTTTCTTCCTTTCTGCCTTGGTGTGCTGATCGGATCCTGCTTATCTTCCTCTCCTTACAGAGATCCTGATATAGACGCCAGATTGGGAATGTAACAGGGCTGGGTCTTCTCTTCCAGTCCCACTAGACACCATGGTAACTAATCAAGTTGGTAGTTGCTGTTAATACCTGTGTGTATGTGTACACATTTCCTCTTCTTTTGCTGACTAACCAGCTAGCTCAATGCTCACATGACTTCACTGTAATTTGTGCTGGAATCCGTTGGCAAAGGGATGGCGCATTTCACTGGATGCTTGGGTTCATTGTCTCATGTCTAGCTGGGGTGGGATTGCTTCTTATCTCAGATGCTGTCCCTCCATCTCTTCCTGCAGTGAACTTGGCAGTGCATTGACTAAAGTGAAAGAACATCCATTCTGTGCCAGGACAAAAACAAATTTCCTGTGAAGTGTTCTTGTGGCTCAGAGCTCTGCCTCTTGAACTTATAGTTGCAGTGACCTATGTACATGACCCTCTAAGAAGAAATATAACTTATAGATAGTATAGATCTTAGGAATTTTGTGAATAAAGCGAACATTAATGGTTATGTCATATTGGTCATGGAAGAGCTGCTCTGTTTCTCAGATAGAGTAGAAACCCTTTTCTTATGTGACTGAGTCTGCAGTTTTTTTCTCTCTCTCTCTCTCTTTCTCTCTCTCTTTCTCTCTCTCTTTCTCTCTCTCTTTCTCTCTCTCTTTCTCTCTCTCTTTCTCTCTCTTTCTCTCTCTCTTTCTCTCTCTCTTCTCTCTCTCTTTCTCTCTCTCTTTCTCTCTCTTTCTCTCTTTCTCTCTCTCTTTCTCTCTCTTTCTCTCTCTCTTTCTCTCTCTCTTTCTCTCTCTCTTTCTCTCTCTTTCTCTCTCTCTCTTTCTCTCTCTCTCTTTCTCTCTCTCTTTCTCTCTCTCTTTCTCTCTCTCTCTCTCT